>NC_136069.1:1306709245-1308137370 GCF_964261635.1 Lissotriton helveticus | reverse complement strand
TCGTAAGAGAATCCGAGGAGGCATTCATGTGGCGTGGGGGCGCCAAAAAGGATTCTAGCAGCAGGCCCCACCAGCGTTAAAGCCGGCGCTGCCCCACGGGCAGTGGCCATTTAGGTGGTCGGACTCCACCTCGCTGGATGGCCGTCACCATTACTAGAGGCTGGTACTGTGTGGTGAATGACAGCTGGTTGTGGTGTGTGGGTAGAGTCCGGTCCGATATGCTGGTTGAACTCTAGCTCCATGACACACACACACACGGTTTTTTGTGCTAAAAGACATATTTGCTTGTGGTCTGGAAGTCCCCTTTGCCCAGTAGAAGCAAAGTAAGGCCACAACTTTCAGAAAGGGGGTGGGGGTTTCGGTATTAACTGAACGCCACGGCCACAAGTTTGTGGCGTGCGCCCCTTCACTGTTCTTTGCGCAGGGGTGGCGTAAGCCCGACTGTGGTACGACAGTGATGTAGGGTGATGTCAGCCCCACCTCCCCTGCATCACGAAGGGTGTTTTCAATCCAGGCTGTGCGTATCGTGGCGTCAGCCCCCCGCCACCACCCCCGCCCAGGTCTTGTGTAGGAGCGGCGTCAGGCCAGTCTGTGGTGTGCCGTGGTGTCAGCCCTGGCGGCCTCGTAGGGTGGTAACGGCCCCGGCTCACCGCCTGGGTGCATTCATCGACCGCTGCCCCGGAGATGCTTTTTGCATAATTGCGGCTGACAGGCCCTGTGGTTGCCTCGTTTACGGAGCAGCAGATCGGAAGGGCTGATGGACGCGCCCCCCGCCCACTCCCAGACACTCTCCGCCGTACACGGCTCGCGCATGGGCCCCCGCGCCGCCCACCCCGAAGAGCACGGGTTCGCTCTCTAAGCCCCCGAGGAACAGGAAGAGGTTTGGTGGTGGGGGCCGCGGCTAAACGCCTTTTGCTATGTTAATGCCAAGTTATGTGGCTATTACAAAACAAAATCTCCAAGTGTAAACGGCCGCATGCCAGCAGCCCCCCGGGGACGGGATACGACCACCGCCCCACAGTATCTTAAAGTCTGTAACAGGGTAGCAATTGTTGTCCCATTTAATTTTATTTGTTACGAGTTTTCAGACGACCAGAATATCCCATACATCTGGTTTGGGCAGAAATAAACACGCATGTTGCCGGACCCAGTTCTCGCGAACCCAAAACTTTCCCTGCCGTGTGGGTGCCAGCGAGGCGTGCACAACAACGGCTTATAGTGGCGAGAGGACGGGGGGCTCCCCCACAACCTCTGCGCTTTAATTACCGGCTCTTGCTTGGAGGCCCGACAGCATCGGGAGCCTGGACAGATGTGAGCGGGTGACGAGGGCACACAGCGGGAAGGGGAGGCGGCGTGTTGGTGGCTTGTAGACACTACTCTTCCACCCCCCCCCATGAAACCAGTAGTACGCGTGCAGATGTTAGGCCCCCTATTGTACACCGTTGTTCGCTCCATAACACCCACGATTCTCCGCAGTCCATGTAGCACCCCAATCCCGCCCCACCAGGTCTGGACAGAGCCCTTCCCTCGGGCCCTGGAAGCAACTTTTAACTCCGCATAGACTGCAGCGCTCCGGCCTGGAGCCCACAGATTACCCCACCCTTCCACTGAACTCCGATCAGACCCCCAGACCCCTAGGGATGCACCCAGAGCCGAACAGACCACAACCCCGCCACCGCACACGCGGCTTCGGCCTCAATGTCAACAACCTTTTCATAATCAAGTTACAGTCACCTGACCACTCTGGGCAGGCCCGACAGAGACGCGTAGACACTCCTGAACACAAAAGGAACCGACAAACCCCTCCCGGACTCGTGGTAGAAGACGTGCCGCACAGGGTACTGTGCCGCACAGGGTACTGTGCCGCCCGCGTGCTTACAAGCGAACCGACCGCACACGCTCAGATGCACTTTTCGTGGTCACGAATTGTGACCAACACGAAGGAAAACGGGCAGTTGTGACTAAAAAGCGCGAATACAGGGAGCAAAAGAAATCCCAACCGCCCCATGCAGGCCTCTTCAGGGGTGTTGAAGCCCCATCTATACTGGAGTGGGGGGCGGCTGGAAGAGAGAAGGCGGAGACAGCAAGGTATCCACTG
This sequence comes from Lissotriton helveticus, assembly GCF_964261635.1. NCBI lineage: Eukaryota > Metazoa > Chordata > Amphibia > Caudata > Salamandridae > Lissotriton > Lissotriton helveticus. The sequence goes on along the minus strand of NC_136069.1, from coordinate 1,308,135,272 downwards.
GAGACTGGAGTACAAGAATGCCGGATGTTTACAGCGCTTAGAACCGAAGCAAGTGCGACACGAAGCACTATAAAGAACACGCCCTTCGTTCTCACTGCCGGATGCTTATGCCAAGCCGCCATAGCTGAACTCAGTGTCTTTGAGGGCCGGAGTGGATCGGTCTCCGAACGAAGTATATGAAATTGAAAACTCAGTGACACTAAAGAGATCAAACGTGGGGGAGGGGCCCATGCCGCCCCTTAGGGGGCTTATTAACCAGTGGTCTATGGCTGCAGGCAAACACAGTACAAACACAGCGCACACACAAAAAGTTAGCTCCAAAAACCGCAGATACCGGGCAAAGGAACGACCCAGGAGCAGAGAAACAAACCACAATGCACACCAACACAGCAGGCACAGGGCAAAGACAAACAGTGTATGGAGGAGGGGTGGGGGACAGTCGTGGGCACACAAACATGCAACAAACAGATGCACAACCCACAGACAAACACGGGAGGCAGGGGCAGAAATACGGGCACAGTCGGAGACACAAAGGCAGAAATGGCGCAGACCAACACCACACATCGGATACAATGCAAAGAAAGGCAAACACGCAGAGAAATAGACAGCAGGAAATGGACATCGAGAGACTCACATGAGACTAGAACTACATACACGGGCCTAACGTCATAGCACAACAGAGGAGCAGGACAACAGCGACACACAACCAGCAGGAAGAGGTGGAAGGGAGCCAGGCACATACAAAGCCACAGAGCAGTCACACGAAAGGCTCCGCGCTCCTGCAGTTATTACAATCGACCCGGTGGCGATAATGCTCGGCCGCACGGCTCACTGCGCCCCCGCAGGGTCACAAGGTCACCCCCATATGAACAAGCAGATTACTGCAGAGAATGCGCCCGTCCATCAGGGGCTGCCCGCCCTCTCAGGGCTCTAGGGAGCGAGTCACAGTGCCGCCGTGGCATGCCTGCGGGCCACACGGCAACCCGGCCTTTTTGCGACACCCTGGTGCGATTCAGGCCAGCCTGTGTTGGGTAGGACACAGGCTGGACTCCAATTACGAATCTCGTAAACAGTGGTACAATGCACAGCCATTGTCCGTCGTGCATTATATTATATACTCTACAACCAGAATTCTGTATTAATCGTGCGTGGGCGTAGCTATCAAAAAATCTGCAGGTGCAGTGCCCCCCGGGGTCCAGTAGTGTTTAAGGTCAACTGCGGCCCAGTTACAACGCATTTATTGCCACATCAGGGTATGCGGGCCTATTTTCCCTGCCTGCAGCGCCAAGCCCATCTCTGCAGCAGCGCTTTACACCCGCTCGCCAGACAGTCCGGAAGCAAAATGCGGTGTAGGCCGAAGCCTAATGCGATGTAGAGTGCCCTTACTTTGCGGACAACCAGGAAAGCCCCCCACCCATGGGCGGCTCGAGCTAAGGCGTCCTTGTCGTGCCAAGGGCCTCGGGTGCAGGAGTTCTCTTGTTAGACCAGCACGTGGGGGCACAAGGCAACACATTCATTGCCTTAATTGGAGTTTAAACCAATGAGTGCCCATATATGCGTTTGTGCCCAGCCAGGGCACCCAATAAAGCATGTTATTTCAAACCTCTTAACAAGTATAGTGTGGGGTTAATTGTGGCGTTCGAAAGTTTATCATGTGGATAAGAGACAAAACACAATGAAACAGATTTAAAAAAACAAACGGATCAGGGACCATAATAATAAGTCAAATTCCATCTTACCACAATAGCCTACACATGCGAGAAACCCTGCTTATTGGCTCACATGTTGTACTTTATGGAGGAAGGGTTACTCACAAAGGCGTCTCAATGTAATTTCAACACGGCCTTAACCACTATGTACTGGTTATGTAGAAATAACATTGTTTACAACTTTTACATTTGAATAAGTACCATGGCATAGCATTCATGATACATGCAGATCAGCTGAGAGTAATAATCCATTTATTACTATTAATAAGGCAGGGGGCATAGGGATTCATAGCCTATGCGTCCGCACACCTGGTATTTATATTTCAAGTCCCTGCGTGTGCAATTAGTTTAAAACTAATAAAATCACACTTTCACACGTCTTTTCACAATACTGCCATTCCAGCATTTAGGGATGGGTCATTATTCCCAACATTTAAACATTTAGTCCAGGAGACGCCCAGAAAGCCTCTTCCTCGGTCTGATTTTCCCACCAGGTAAATTACTCGCCAATGAATTTTAACATTATAGAGAAAAGTAAATACATATGAAAGACACCACAGCTCGGGACTAACCACCTTAAGTAGCAGCCATAAAAAGTCCATCTACAAGGTGGCCCATTGACAGCCTTGACATTGCCTACAGTAGCTGCAAAGCCCTTCACTTCCAGGCACAGTCTTTAAGGCGCTTCATGCCGCACCTATGCGGTTTCTATACATTGTAAATAACAGAGTTCACAACTAGCTGAGATTTCACTTAGGCCTTTCAAATCTACCCAATTGTCAGCAACCACAATGGAACTTAAGCTGGGGTACCCCCCTTCATCGTGAAGAGAAACGTCATCGTCAACATAAACCTACTTGAAAAGTACACCATTACTTGCATGTTTGCAAAACACTAAAAGCATAGTTGTGTATCGTGTAAGATGAGCCACGGGACTGGTGACTTTTAAAAAATACCCTCACAGATTGCCACTGCGGTTTACAAAGTTAATTCACAGGCCCCATAAAATACACCTATACACCCTATATCAGAAAGGGACAACCCCCCACCCCCCAAAAACTAAACTCTTCGAGAAACCAATATAGTCACATAATTTCACCCGAAAGGTGTTGGTAAACATGTGACGCCCCCTTATTTTTTTTTAAATAATTGGACCGGTCTCAACTGCCCATTAATGTAACACTCCAAACAGCAAGCGTGTAGTACAACCGACTCACCGGCTTCCCTACAAAAAACACACATTAGCCCTGAGATAAATGCTTATGTAAAAATTAAAAATTCAGCAATTGAGAAGCTACTCTATCGCCACATATGCATGCCAAAGTGTAATGTTTGTCGAGCCTTCTTTTATGGGGCACAGCCTCGTCGAATTAAGTGGCATTGTCCCCGTGAGGTGGGGGGTTGATTTTTACTTAGAAGCCTTGAGAGGCGCTACAGGAGGTGGTGGGTAAAGTTGCGAGGCGGGGCTGTTCCCACCCCGCTGCAGCCGCGGGAGAGGCGGCCCCGGAGGAGCAGGCACGCCGGCTTGCCTTTCAAATGAACCCACGCAGGCAGGCAGCCGTAAAGTGCCCGAGCTCCGCCGCCGCCTCCCCATAATGAGCGCTTTGTGAGCCGAGCGGCCGGCGGGGCCAGCAGCTGTCACACTGTTTGCACTCCTTGTAAACAGGCCTCGCACCCTGCGCCCGGCGGGGAGGGGGCGCCTGGGGCACGGGGAGGTGCCAGGCACGAGGTGCGTGCAAAGCGAGGGGGGCACGAAGGGTGCCAGGCACTGTGTGCTTGCAGAGGGGGGGATACAGCTGTACAGGGGCGGAAAGGGGCCAGGCATTGCCTTCGTGCGCAAGGAGAGGGGCAACATGGTAACTGGTACTATGCATTCAGAGGCGTATCGGAGGGGCACGAGAGGTGCCAGCCACAGTGTGTTCCCGTAGATAGAGGGGATCGGGGGGTGCATGTAGAGGGGCGGATGGCGGGAGATGTGCCGGACGCAGTGTGCGTACAAAGGTAGAGGGCGATATGGTGCCAGGCAATCTGCACGCAGATGGGTGCCAGGAAAGGCACAAGAGGTGCCACGCACAGTATGTGCATACAAATGGGTACTGTAGGGGACCGAGAGAGGTGCCATGCTTAGTACGTGTTCGCAGGTACACTGGGTGGTGGTTTGGGAGAGGGGTGGTAGAACAGTGCATGAGATAGTAGGGGCACGGGAAAAGCTGGTCTAGCGAGACACAGAAAGAATGGGGCGCCGAAGGGGATCGAGACGTGCCAGGCACAGCGTATGTGAGCAGCGGGCAAGGGGAGGGGGGGGGCAGCTGGGGTGCCAAGCAGGGTGCGCCGAGCTGGACACTGGGCCGTCGGCCTAGGGAATGCCGGGCACTGAATGTGCACATGGAGGGGTGCCAAGCACTGGTAGTGCGCCCACAGGAACACCGGAGGTGCCTCGCCCGAGCCTACAAATGGAGGGAATGAGGTGTGGCCGCCGACTGGGCGAGCACAGATGGACAGGCGGAGAGATGGCTGGAGAAGGGGCAGACCGAGTGAGTGAAGCTCTCCTACGAGACCGCGGGCACACGCATATGCGCTCATGCAGAGGAGCACAGAGGGGGGTGAGGCCTAGAGCGAGTTGAGCCTGGGCATCGAAACGACTGGGGCGAGTGGTGCCAGGCACTTTGTGTTCACACGGGTGGACACAAAGAGGGCAGCCAGGAGTGCACCAGTCATTCATTAGGTGTGCGAACAGGAGGGGCCTGCCCACCACCTGAAGCAGGTGCCAGGCAATCCTGTGTGGAGATATAGGACGTGTTCAGTCCAAGGTTACACGACGCCCGCCCGGAGGCGGCATCTGGTTACACAGGGGGCACGGTGCAGCCGGGACTGAAGGATCGACAGCGCGGATCCCATTACTTGGTTATGGGCCACGCGTCCTACAAGGCAGCGCAAACGACTTGCATTTCAACATCTCCCAAAACATCCACAGGCTCTAGGAGGATTACAACATGTGGGGCTACGCTGACGATCGTGGTTTAATTAAATACAGCTGGCGCAGGGGTGAATCTGTGGCACATGCCAACTTCACGAGTACTCAACCGTTCAGCCCTGAAGTGAGTGGGGGGTGGAAGGCAGTTTCCAAACCCGCCTCGTGAAAGTCTAGTCCTGCTCATGGGAGGCCTGGAGTACCCCCTCCCCCGCACAGGACTCGCTTTGAACTCTAGGAGCCGCAGACGCAGCACACCACTGATGGGTGCCAATAACTCACCCTCTCCCTCACAGGTGGAAACATTCAATGCCATTGTTTCTTGCGCGTCTATGCCATTACCCAGGTATTCCCGCCTAAGCCATCGGGACAAGGGGCTTCCTTCCCTGGTGCACCTGGTGTGAGGTCAGAGCCAGCTTGAAGGCGGCATCTGGGGATACAATTGGTCCACAGACAACTCCATCAAAAGGGCACATGCTGGTGGTACCAGTCTGGGCTACTACCAGTTACCCGGGGCAAATCCCTGCCCCATGGCGTGTCTGGGGTACCGGCGTCCCTCAGGTGGCCTCAGACCTGGATGAACGCGAACCTGCCCAGGTAGATTATTGCCAGGCTTTCGACGCTCCGCGGGCACGAGGCCCCTTTGGAGCCACGGCACACCGCGGATGCCCAACAACCAGGCCGGTGCCCGCCATTCACAGAGGCCTCCCTCCCCAGCTGGTGTATTCTGCAGTACAAGCCCGGGCGGCCAGGGAAATGTAAGTGTGTGCGGGGAGATCTATTTAGAGCCGTCACTGCAGACGAGTTGCCCTCTGAGGCGATTGCTGTCAGCGATGGGTATCCGGGCTGGCACCGTCTAGCACGGTAAAGCTGCCAGTCTCAGCAGAAGCAAGTCCTTGCCCGCCACCCGCGCAGAGAGGCCAAGGAGGGGTGCATCGCACCCGCAGGGCCCGGCTGTAAAGCTGCCGGCCTGGCGTGGGGGCGGGGGGTAGACTCGGTGCTAACAAAACCATGTCAGCAAAGGCTGCTTGCATTCTTGTGAGAGCGCAGCGATCCGTGCCTGCCGAGGCGCTCTCCGAGCAGCACAAAGGCTTCCGGGGGAGGGAGGAGGCGGAGGGGAGCCGGAGAGCTCTCGTGTTTCAGGGCCGGCGTCCCTCGGGAGCAGAGAGCCGAGTGCAGCTTCAATCAAGCGCTGGCGGCTCCTGCGGGAGGCAGCAGGAAACCTGATCTCAGCGCGCCGAGCCCGGGGCTGCTGCACAGGGGCGGGCGGGCGGGCGGCTGGCTGCAGCACCTCCTGTTCGGCAACCAGGGGCTGTTGCACCACCTGCACCTCACCGAGGGGCTGCTGCAACCCCACCGAGGGGCTGCTGCATCGCATACCCCCCGCCTGGGGGCTGCAGCACCGCATAACCCACACCTATGACCTGCTGCACACCCTGCAGCACACCTAGAGACTGCTTCACACCACCTGCAGATCACCGAGGGGCTGCTGCAACCCCACCGAGGGGCTGCTACATTGCATAGCCCAAATCTAGGGGCTGCAGCACCCCCTTCACCACCCCGAGGGCCTGCAGCACCGCATGACCCACACCTAGAGACTGCTGAACCACCTGCAGATCACCGAGGGGCTGCTGCAACCCTGCACCACACCTAGAGGCTGCTGCACCACTAGAGACTACTGCGCCCCACCTAGGGACTGCAGCACCCCCCCTCCTCCTCCTCCTCCTCCTCCTCCTCCTCCTCCTCCTCTCCCCTCTCCACGGCTGCAAGGCCCGCTATTCGCCCAGGCCGCAACAGCCCCTCTACAGGGGCTCCCATCCTTTGGTAAGGCCTCTTCCGAACCCAGGGAGCGGCGCTTCAGTTGCTGCAGCAGCGGCGACTGACTGCGATCAGAGGTGAAACGCCCAGCTCGGTGGCCCGGCCCGTGTAACACACACACACTGCACGGAGCACGGGCTCACTGCTGGGTGGGTCTTACAGCCCAGGCGGGGTAGTGGGGCCCCAGCTCACAATCAGAAGGGCTGGCCCCGACCGGATCGGTGCTGGGACAGGAAGGTAGAACGCCTCGAAGAGTGCGAGGTTCCCCAGCGTGGACGTGATGCTAGACCGGCGTGTGCTGTATCTCCAAGCCTACTGGTGTAGCATCGATCTCCGGGACATCGTACCAGGGTGGGGCTGGCACACTCCGTCCGACCTCACACCTGCTCTCTCGGCCGTGCCAGGGCTAGGAAACTTAGTCCTCATCAGGGCCGCGAAAACCAGCTATTGCCAATAACACGCGAGGCCCACTGGGAGCGGAATGTCTCCCAGGGGCCCAACCCGTCCATTCGCCGTGCCTGGCAGCCTGCCAGCGTGTGCCGACGCATGCCAGCCCCTGGGGCTCATTGCGGGAGCAGGCTACATCTGCGATACATAGGGACGCCGGACCGACACCTACAGCAGTCACCCGACCCGGGCCAACGCTGGATGCGCAGAGGCAGGTGTGCTATCCGGGGCACGGGGACTTCATTTGGGTACTCGGATATACGGCACTTTTCCCCTTGTATCTTACTGGCACCACGAAAAAAAGGAGGGGGCGCACTGGAGGTAGGGCAAGAAGGCAAGTTTATTCCCCGCACGGCCAATACAAATAGGCGCATGCCGCCGAGCGCGCATCTCACGCGCAACCAAGCCTCAGCCCAGACACGTGAAAGGAATACAGCAGCACCTCACTACTGCCTATGTGCACTTAATTGCAAAAAAACATCAAAGGAGAGCGAAACGGAGCCTGGGAACTATAGGAAATCACTGAGGCGTGTGACGTCTCAGCCAGATCTGCTATCTTTATTTCACAACATTCACAGACACACTAACGTGTGAATTCCAAGCCGGGAGGCGCGCAGCTTCGTGAATGGCGCATTTACCAGATTCAGGACGCGAGGGAGCCGTTTCGGGGCCAGGGGAGAACCCGAGGCTGTACTCGGAAGAAGGGGGAGGGCGGGCACATGAGGTCCGGGATGGTTAACAACAATAACACCTCCTGCACTCGAATCGATGAGATTATAAAACAGCCCCCACCAACTCCACGCTGATGGCAGACAGAAGAGCCGACATTTCCGGACGCCTCCGCGATATCAGATGTCATCCAAACAGGCCCAGCAGTGAGGAAACCCCACAAGAGCACCATTGGACGTGCACGCAAAAAAAAAATCAACCCCAGGGCACTGACAGGCGAAAGGACGCATAGTGGTCTTACACCACAGCTGTCCTGAGTGGGACATGTATGCCCGGAAGTGGGTCCCTCGCTCTCCATTCCAATGGAGTCAAGCTATCCTGGCTGATGAGTTAAAAGCCCGAAACCGTCCTAGGATGCTTGTTTCCAGTCCAGGGAGGACCTGGCCTGGCAGTTCGGGCTGGACTGTTCCCATTGGGTGCAGGGTCAAGACTGATATGCATATGGCTGGGTCCAAACTGGAGTGGCATGGTGAGCAAAAAAACGATGGATTTGGGCCCAGATCTCTGTCCTGGGGTGAATGTATGTCATTGCTCTGCATCCTTTCCATCAATTGTTCTTTTTGCATTTGTCCCTGTGACTGGCGGCCGCACCACCGGTCCTTTGCACACGTCCATCCAGTACACTGGGTGGCTGCCTATATCTGCCCACGCCGCATACGTGCCCAGAGAGTGCAATTAGACGTCCCTGGTGTATATAATATTCACCAAAAGTCCGCTAATGCACGTGAACCGAATACACGCCCTGTCAATGTGGGTTTCACAGGGCAGGAAGGAAAGGCGCGGTTATCCAGTCTCCGCCACCAGCTTGGACTGATTATACGTATACCTGAAGGCGTGCGTGGCCATCTTCAGATCACAGGCAAAACTATCCAGAAATACAGCCACAGATGGGGTGCCCTCGCCTGGCATAAGGCTCTACAAGCCTTTAGGCAGCGTACCAGCGGTGCTACAGAGACGCAGCCGAAGTAGGGCAAGCGGTGGGCACAGCTGGATTTGACAGAACAAGGGAAAACGACATACAGGGAGGCAGAGAAGCATAAGACATGCAGAGACAGGGAGAAAACACAGGGGCGAGGGACCTGCAACAAACACTTCGATATTGAGACAGCAGCAAGTGTGAAGGCGGGGGGGTGAAGACAGCAGCCGTGGTATAAGAAACCCGATGTTCAGGCTCACTAACAAAATACGTAGCGCCTATAAAAAAATAAAAAATTATATTATATATATATTTTTTTTTTAATGTAGCACTGGCAGGGAGGAATTAAGTACTATATAAAATGAGTCTCTAGCATGACAGAGTACAGGCAAAGCGTCTCAGCCTGCCGTGAGAAAAACGGCTCCACAAAAATACACACGTGACACAACTAAGTGGTACAACGTGAGGACCGACATTTGCCCGCATCGTCGTCGTCTGTGCATATACCTACAACTCTGTCTCAGTGAACATACAGGAGGCACCGGGAGAGGAGCAGGGTCAGAGACCGAAAACAAAGTGTCACGTGGCGCAGCCTCCGGAGCAGTAATCCGAGCCAGGCTGTACTACTCCGAGGCAGGCACCGTGTACTGTGGAAAGGGCGTCGCGTCTCGGAGGGTACCCTTCCCCGCACCTGTGCCCTGCCATCCCCCCACCCTACCGTGCTTCCTGCCAGCCTCCACCCCGGCCCATTCAAACCAAGCCCCCTATTAGCATTTGAAGGCCGCGCCAGGCCCGGGTCAGCGTGAATGGGGCATTGTATGCGGGCGCAGGAGAGCGCAGAGGCCCGCGGGCCTTAATGGGATTAAGGCGCGAGGAGGCCGCCAACGGAGCTGGAATTATAACCCCGCTGGGTGGTGAGGAGGGGCTGAGCGTCGTCTGCAGCATCCAGGGATCCGTGATGCACTTAAGAGAGAGAGGCGGCGGAGGGGGCTCTCCTGTGGAAGCGGGGGTGAGGGGCAGCCACCGCCTGTAACACCGCCAGGCTCCAGTGGCGATCATTAATTCATTCTTGAGCCGCCTGTTCCTTCGCTGTAGACAAGCTCCACAGGCCGAGCAGAGGGGAAAAGACACTGAACCGGGCCGCAGCAGGAGAGGAAGACGAGGAGAGCACGCACTGTAACACCACCAGCAACAAACCGTAGAGGAGGAAGACAAGCCACCGGTAACAAACCGTAGAGGAGGAAGACAAGCCCCCAGCAACAAACCGTAGAGGAGGAAGACAAACCACCAGCAACAAATCATAGGGGGGGGGGGGGGGGGGGGGAAGAGACAAGCCACCAGCAACAAACCGTAGGGGAGGAAGACAAGCCACCAGCAACAAACCGTAGAGCAGAAAGACAGGCCACCAGCAACAAATCGTGGGGGGGGGGGGGGGGGGGGGGGGAAAGACAAGCCACCAGCAACAAACCGTAGAGCAGAAAGACAAGCCACCAGCAACAAACCGTAGGGGGAGGAAGACAAGCCACCAGCAACAAACCGTAGGGGGAGGAAGACAAGCCACCAGCAACAAACCATAGAGCAGAAAGACAAGCCACCAGCAACAAACCGTAGGGGAGGAAGACAAGACAACAGCAACAAACCGTAGAGCAGAAAGACAGGCCACCAGCAACAAATCGGGCGGGGGCGGGGGGGGGGGGGAGGAGAGAGACAAGCCACCAGCAACAAGCCGTAGAGCAGAAAGACAAGCCACCAGCAACAAACCGTAGGGGGAGGAAGACAAGCCACCAGCAACAAACCGTACATTGAACCGGGACTAAACACCATCAGCTGAAGGGGGGGGGGGGCAATGAAACCCGGAGTGACCACCACCAGACACCTCAAGCAGCAGAGGTGGATCCAAAATTGAAATACCACCAGCAAGAAACACCACAAGGGAGAAAACACTGAAACTGGTGGTGTCCAAACCAGCTGCAGATCCCACAAGCGCAGCGACGAGGACGCAAGGTGGAGGAGGGAGCCCCGGATCCCTGATCACAACAGTGCCAGCAAAAAAACAATATGGAAAACACCAGCACCAAACACCGCAAGCAGGGAAGGAGGGACCCACGGGGTCCAGATAGATAACACGAATATATGATTATACCACGATTTCAATTACCACGCATGGCTTTACCACGCGAATTTTACATCGCAAGTGGCTTTACCACGCTGGTATTTACAACGTAGGATTTTACTACGCCTAGAAACGTCTTACCTGCACGTCTTTCTCTACGAGCCCTTACTTCCATCCTCCATTGAAACAAGCGTCAAAACACGTATACCAAAATAAAAAAAGGACTGTTTTTTTGACGTACACGGCACGTCTTTGGGGGAGGCTCTTTCCTTTTTCTTTTAAAATTGTTCGTTTTTTTTTTTTAAAGTAAACTGCTTGTTATTTTTTGGGGGGGAGACCCCCCCCAGCCCCCCTCTGCCCCCCGCTTGTTATTTTTGGGGGGGGGAGACCCCCCCCAGCCCCCCTCTGCCCCCCAAGCCCACGCAGAACGACTCGAAGGAATACCACATCTCCCCCCCAGCCCGTGGTAAAGACGTCGTGGAAGGCACCCTGCGTGGAAGGCACCCTGCGTGGTAAGTGTCACGTGGTAAATGTTAGTAGTGGTAATGCCTTCGTGGTAAATGATGTTTCCCAGATAACGAATATATGATTATACCACGATTTCAATTACCACGCATGGCTTTACCACGCGAATTTTACATCGCAAGTGGCTTTACCACGCTGGTATTTACAACGTAGGATTTTACTACGCCTAGAAACGTCTTACCTGCACGTCTTTCTCTACGAGCCCTTACTTCCATCCTCCATTGAAACAAGCGTCAAAACACGTATACCAAAATAAAAAAAGGACTGTTTTTTTGACGTACACGGCACGTCTTTGGGGGAGGCTCTTTCCTTTTTCTTTTAAAATTGTTCGTTTTTTTTTTTAAAGTAAACTGCTTGTTATTTAGCACCAAACACCGCAAGCAGCAGCCGGGAAGTCCGACATATATTGAACACCACCAACAGCAGAGTGGGGTGGGAGCTTCGTGGAGTCCAAATTGCAACAGGTCAGGGGGAAAAACCTGAAACAATTCCATGATTGTGACAGAGCCCGGACTCAAACACCACTGGCAAAATATCTCTAGGTGTTACCGGCAGAGCAATCTAACAATCGTGCATTAGAGCAGACAGGTAGAAGTGGCTGTGCAGGGCATTATTCGCCAATAGTCCCTTTAAAGGCTGAGTGAGCCTCGCGACACCTCGGGCTTGCAGTAGGATTCATACACCTCTGCGGGGAAGGCTGCGGGCAGTCAACGTGCCACAAAGCCGAAGTAATAATGGAACCGGCGCTAAACAAATACCAAAAAAGTGATCTGTAAATATCTTCGGAGAGTTCACAAATAGAACTGGCTGGAGAGAAGTCATTGTGGCCACGTACCTGTAAAAAACAGACAGCAGTCACCATGGACTCAACCCTCACTCCCGAGAGGGCGCCTGGCTCACACGGGGACTGGCCGCCGCCTAACACTGGCAAGCCCACAACAGGCCTGGGAACAGAGGCTGCGAGCCCCGGAACCAGCCGTGAGTGAGTGAGAGTGTGTGTAAATGGTGTGTGTGTGTGTGTGTGTGTAAGCCAGCTGGGCTCCTTTGTGTGCGAGCAAAGGGCTGGTTAGCAGTACCGTTAATTCTATCGAGTTACATGTCGGCTGCTTCATGCCTTCCTCTCACGGCCCGTGGACGCGCACAGAGGCTTAGACAGCCCTCTTGTGCACCCTGGACTAAAACCGCGAGACGTCTGCACAAGGAACCCCAGGGTGTCAGCATGCAACAGGGGCTACTGGCTGTCCCATCAGATCACGGCATTTTAAAACATGGCCTTCCCCTGATCGGGGTAGCGTGGTCAACATTTTAGTCCGTTAGCACGAAGGGGAGCTTCTTGCACCATGGGAAGGGGGGGGGGGGGCTGCCCTCTCTCTCTAGGAAGTGTAATCGATGCGCGATGCGCGGGGTCTTCAAAGAGAAACAAAAAAAGCACATTTCTCAGGGAGAAGAATTGTAAGCAGGTCCTCTGACCATGCTTAAAAGGAGAATGAGCTCTAGGCCGTGACTGCACTAGCCCGAACCCCTCCCAGCTCGTTTTGCGGCTTTCCCTTTAAGTGCCCACCTCTGGAACTCACGGCCACCCTAACGGCACCTTGGGGTGGCGGGGTTATATGACGTGTTATGGGCATGCACCGTTGCACTAAAGAAAGTGCCAATAGCAGTGTTCACGGAGAGTGGGTTAATTGTCGAGTTGGGGCTTCACACGCTTCCGGTCGCCAGCACACCTCACCATATGTCGTGATAGGGCCGTACACGGACGGTATTTATCGGCGGCTCGAGCCAGGTCTGGGTCCCGTGGTTTCTGGACACGCACTCCTGGTAGGGTGACCAGGCGACCCTGTTTTGCCAGGATGGTCCCTGTTTTTAACCAGCTGTCCCAGCAAATTTCTAGAAATGTAGCTCATGTCCCCGTTTTTAGAGAGGGTCGACTGAAAACGGTGGGAGGTGTTTTTTATGTTTTACAAAGCAGGGATAGTTAGCAGTTGTTTCAAGAAAGCAATTTATTAAACAGGCAAGCTACTGGGCTTAAAAATTGCATTTTATGTTATGTTCTTACTGCCTGTTGTGTAAGTCTCTGCTGATGAGCGCTCTCATCACTTGAAGTAACATTGTAGTCCTTCTGTTTTTGTGAAATATCCCGGGTTTTGGCTTTAAAATTCTGGTCACCCTAACTCCTGGCCAAGTGAGGCCGAGTCCGGGATCAGTCCCCGTCCATACACTGCCCCTCCCCTCCTCCTAGCGCCTGGAGGGAGCAGACGTGTTCACTTCGCGTGCAGCATCCGTGCTGACTCGCCGATCGCAGGTGGAGCCGAGCTCACAGTTCAAACACCCTGCGGTTTCCAAGTGTAAACATGGCATGGAGGGGGTGTGGGGCTGGAGGACCTGCCCATCCCCACAAACAGGGCTTCAGAGAGATATGATAACAATCGCCCCCACCCCTCTCAGGGAGCTGCGCAAGAGGCAAACCCAACTGCACCGCCCCGGGCTGTCAAAACAGACAAGTCCCCACCACACCACAGAGACATAAACAAGCCTCGCAAACTACCCGGAGACAGCGACGCCGCTCACAAAGAGGACCGCACCGGTCCCGCGGAGCACGGCCGGTGTTCCATGTTCCAACGTCCCCCGTGGCTGAGCGTCCCCCCCTGTTTGTGCGCATGCGTACAGACATTGCGCATGCGCAGTGACGTTTCTATGACGTTTCACTACGTATGTTATAATTCATTGTACCCCCTTATCTGCGCACATTCGTCGCAGGCCAATCACATTTCAGAATCACGGTCCATCCAATCATATTGCAGGCTTACGTTTACGCTAACCAATCATCTAATTCTGTTGTGTATATAATCCCACGACGTTGTTCGTGAAATTCTTTTTAAGCTGTTCATCGGTGAGTCTTTCCTCTGCTCTTGTGTTTTGCTGCCTTATATTTGTTATTGGTATTGTGGTTGTTCTGTATTAAATGTTCCTTTTAGTAATTGCTCCTTCTTTTTTTAAAATGTTGCCATTGTTAATTGCTCCTTCTTTTTTTAAAATGTTGTCATTGCTCTAGTGATTATAATGTTCCTTTTACTAATGCGCCACACGTCCGTGTTTTCTTGTCGGCGCCTAAAACCCATTTCACTTTTACTAATGCGCCACATACCGAAATGTAGAATTATTTCTCGACGTTTTTCCATGGCAGCCAGCATAATAGTAGATTTCTGCATGTAGGTCCGCCTTTTACTAATGCGCCACATACCGAAATGTAGAATTATTTCTCGACGTTTTTCCATGGCAGCCAGCATAATAGTACATTTCTGCATGTAGGTCCGCCATGTTCCCCTTTGTTACTTGTAATAGTTTTTGCTGTAAAACTCCAAACTTTACTGTGTTTAAGTTATATTCCTCACAAATTGGAAATAAATGTCGTGCATGTGCTTGCATATCCTAATTTTAACCCAAATTTTTTTTTTAAATGTGACGCATCGAGTTACTCTTCGGAATGGCGCCTTGACTGTAAACGCTGGTGTCCTCAAGAGTCTCTTCCAAGGCGTGCTCTAGGCCTAATTGTGGTGGGCGTGTGTGTGCTCTATCCTTTATGTGGCCCCATCACGGTTTTTAGTTACTGTGTTTAAGTTATATTCCTCACAATTTGGAAATAAATGTCGTGCATGTGCTTGCATTTCCTATCTGCTCACGGAATTCTATGGACCCCACCCCAAATTTTTTTTTTTTGAATGTGACGCATCGAGTTACTCTTCAGAATGGCGCCTTGACTGTAAACGCTGGTGTCCTCCAGAGTCTCTACCAAGGCGTGCTCTAGGCCTAATTGTGGTGGGCGTGTGCGTGCTCTATCGTTTATGTGGCCCCATCACGGTTTTTAGTTACTGTGTTTAAGTTATATTCGTCCCAAATTGGAAATAAATGTCGTGCATGTGCTTGCATTTCCTATCTGCTTACGGAATTCTATGGACCCCACCCCAAATTTATTTTTTTTAAATGTGACGCATCGAGTTACTCTTCAGAATGGCGCCTTGACTGTAAACGCTGGTGTCCTCAAGAGTCTCTACCAAGGCGTGCTCTAGGCCTAATTGTGGTGGGCGTGTGCGTGCTCTATCCTTTATGTGGCCCCATCACGGTTTTTAGTTACTGTGTTTAAGTTATATTCGTCCCAAATTGGAAATAAATGTCGTGCATGTGCTTGCATTTCCTATCTGCTTACGGAATTTTATGGACCCCACCCCAAATTTTTTTTTTAAATGTGACGCATCGAGTTACTCTTCAGAATGGCGCCTTGACTGTAAACGCTGGTGTCCTCAAGAGTCTCTTCCAAGGCGTGCTCTAGGCCTAATTGTGGTGGGCGTGTGCGTGCTCTATCCTTTATGTGGCCCCATCACGGTTTTTAGTTACTGTGTTTAAGTTATATTCCTCACAATTTGGAAATAAATGTCGTGCATGTGCTTGCATTTCCTATCTGCTTACGGAATTCTATGGACCCCACCCCAAATTTTTTTTTTTGAATGTGACGCATCGAGTTACTCTGCACGAAAAAAACGGAAAGAACCGACGGGGTTTCAAAAACTGCAACTCCCATAATCATCTGCGCAGGAACAGAAGCGCACATCGGCTGTGCGGTGGCTTCATTGTCACAGATGTCGCCTGACAAAGAAGTACCACGCAGTCCTGTTTTTTGCATTAAAGCAGAGATAGCACTACATCCCCCGACTGGCTGTGCGAAATGCGTGAACGTCATTTCCTGGCTGGCGACGGTTTGGCATCGCGCCTGCGCTTCTAGTTCTATGTGGGGCGGGCCCTTCCGGTGGGACGAACCGGGGCGGAGCAGAGGGGACCGTGCGGCGGGAGGGGGACCGCGAGCCAGGCGGAGGGAGTGAGGAGGAGAAGAGAGTCGGGGGAGCGGAGCATGGAGGAGCCCGATGAGGCGTTGGCGGGTAAGAGCCCCGAGGGGGCGACCCTGCCGCGGGGGGTCGGTGGCGAGTGATGGCCCACGGAGAGAGGAGTTTGAGGGGGCTCAACTGACACCGGGGGGCAGAGGCTGGGGAAGAGGGTGAGCAGCCCCGGGGGCGCGGAGCCCGAGGGGCGGGAGGGGGCAGAGAAACATTGAGGTCGGTTGAGAAGCCGGAGTGGGAGGACCGTGAGGGGGCGACCCCTGGGGGGGCTCAGTCCCCGGGGGTCTCAGAGCGGCGGAGGGGGGCCTCATCCCCGGCATCTGGGGAGGTGTTCCCGGGACCTCTGAAGTTGGGCCCTCGGGATCTCTCGAGGGAACGTTGGAGCCCTCTGTCCCCGGGATCTTTGAAAGGGAGAGTGGTGCCTCGATCTGTAAAGGGAGAGGGGGGGTCAGTGCTCGGGATCTCTGAAGGGAGAGGGGGGTCAGTGCTCGGGATCTCTGAAGGGAGAGGGGGGGTCAGTGCTCGGGATCTCTGAAGGGAGAGGGAGGGTCGGTCCCTGTGATCTCTGAAGGGAGAGGGGGGGTCGTTCCCTGGGACCTCTGAAGGGAGAGTGGGGGGTCGGTCCCTTGGATCTCTGAAGGGAGAGGGGGGGGTCGGTCCCTTGGATCTCTGAAGGGAGAGGGGGGGGTCGGTCCCTTGGATCTCTGAAGGGAGAGGGGGGGGTCGGTCCCCGGGACCTCGGAAGGGAGGGGGGGTCGGTCCCTGGGACCTCGGAAGGGAGAGTGGGGGTCGGTCCCTGGGATCTGTGATCGGGGGGGGGGGGGGTCAGTCTCCTGGATCTGAGCGGCGAGGATTCTCATCGGGGTCTCTGGGCGGTAGGAGGCTCAGTCTCCCGGTTGTTTGGGTTGGGGGGTTCAGTTTCCGTAATGCTTGGGTTGGGGGCGTCAGGCAGCCCCCCGGGATCAGTGCGTTGGGGGCTCAATCCCCGCGACCCCAAGCCTAGGGGAAGGCAGTCCCCGGGATCTCTGGGCTGGAGGGGAGGGGAGGGCTACCGCTGAAAGGGGAGCGACTTAGGCCGGTGTTCCATGTTCCAACGTCCCCGTGCTCTATCGTTTATTTTTCGACGTTTTTCGATGGCAGCCAGCATAATAGTAGATTTCTGCATGTAGGGCCGCCATGTTCCCCTTTGTTACTTGTAATAGTTTTTGCTGTAAAACTCCAAACTTTACTGTGTCTAAGTTATATTCGTCACAATTTGGAAATAAATGTCGTGCATGTGCTTGCATTTCCTATCTGCTTACGGAATTCTATGGACCCCACCCCCAAAAAATTTTTTTTAAATGTGACGCATCGAGTTACTCTTCGGAATGGCGCCTTGACTGTAAACGCTGGTGTCCTCAAGAGTCTCTTCCAAGGCGTGCTCTAGGCCTAATTGTGGTGGGCGTGTGCGTGCTCTATCGTTTATGTGGCCCCATCATGGTTTTTAGTTACTGTGTTTAAGTTATATTCCTCACGCATCTATGTTTTTTTGAAAATGGCGTCTGACCATTCCTTCTCAAACGACTTTTTCTGTTAACCACCTCATGTGTCTGGTCTGTGATTAATGATGTCTCTGGAAGTGTTTTATCAAGTATTAGTTGTTGATCACACCTTCATTGTGCAACGTTTGTAATATGTTAGACAACATTAATAATTGTGATTTTTTTTCTGTTGCCTAGGTCACACTCGCAGCCCTGCTGACAGTATAACAGTCACCGCCCTGCTTACAGTCTGCTGTCCAAACCTTGTTTGGCGTCTGTTCCACTTCAGTGTGTATTCTATCTCTTCATTGTTTTCAATAAGCTTTCTCTGAGCACGGCAAACGGCTCTTGTGTACCTTGTAGTTGGTGAGTGCATTTTACATTGTAATCTCACCCTGATATTTAAGCCCATTAATTTTTTTTTCTGAGTATTCTTCGAAGTTTCCTCGATTGACTTAAGTGGTTCAATGAGCTCTCAATGTAGATTATGTCCTGGTGTCAGCATAATGTTCGAAAATGAATTTGTTTTAGAACAAATCTATTGAAACCTCATTTCGTGAGCTCTAATTTGATTCTCTCTGAATGTCATTATTGCTATTATCATCCTTATAAATGTACTCCGTATTGAAGCAGTATGCTGTCTTATGATTAGAAGTCATTTCCATAGCCATAGTGAAAGTAACGTTTCCTTAGCACACTGTAATGATACTCAAACCTTCTTTTTGTAGCATTCCTTCTAATTTGCCTCTATTTTTTTGTTTTGAGATAAAATGATGTTGTGTTATTAGCCGTTTAATGTTGTAGAAAGTGTTTGACATTCATATTCCTTTTTAAAAGTTCGAAGATATCTCTTTCTGTTGATCACCTTTTCTTGTACTGTATATTCAGACATCTTTTATGATGCCATTTTCCCTTTATCATCTCCTTAATGGTTTTGTATTTTTTTAAAGTTCACAGTGTATGGCATCTATTGATGTTATCATTTGTACATGCTCGATGTTTTGATGGTTTCATTTTATTTAAATGTCGTCCCCATGCTGTTTATGCATAATGCAAATAATTTTTTTTGTCTTTTTAGTGGTAATTGAAATGGATCCATTAAAGTTCAATCAGGTTTTGGCATATTTGAGCCGTAATGTGTATCCAGTTGATTTCACCAAGGTTGATAAGCATGCATTGCGTCGAATGTCCAAAAACTTCGTATGTGAAGGTATCTTATTTTGTAATGTTAATTCTCAATGCTCGAAAGTGTGTATAATATGTGCTGTATTGCTTGTTGACTTTGCATTTCTATAGTGTTTGTTTGGTCAATCTTGGTTTTTGTTTCTTATTCCTTGTCGTTAGATGGACATTTGTTCCATAAATTGAAGGATGTGAAGAGAAAAGTTGTTGTTGGTGCTGAAGCTGCTCGAAATATATTTCATGAATTTCATTCTTCGACATTTGGTGGTCATTCCGGTATTAATAAGACACAGCGAAGCATCAGTGCCCGTTTTTATTGGCCAGATATGTCAACTCATATCAAAGAATGGGTGAGTGTTATTGTATCCTGTAATTTCAATTTCTAATGTTGAATGTAAATCTTCTTTATTTTTTCATTTTTTTTGGTACTACGATCTGCTGTAATGTGAGCGTTTTTTTATAATCAGACATCATGTTTAACTGGGCATCGCAATTATGTATTTGCAGATTAAACTTTGTGATGCATGTCAAAAGGAACAGCCATCTCTCATGAAGTGTCCCGAGTTAAAACCGATAAAAGTATGTTAACAAAAGTCATACTTTATATTTGAAGGTCTATCCGCAGAATCATGTTTTGCTATTTCTTATTCCATACATTTGCAATTGTTTTATTTGTAGGTGACTCGTGTATGGGAGCTTCTAGGAGTGGATTTGATGGGCCCCTTACCAACAACTCCTGCAGGATACAGATATATTTTAACTGCTACCGATTATTTATCGAAATGGGTTGAGGCATTCCCTTTAAAAACAAAGACTGCATCTGAAGTTGCTTTGAAACTCATGGAAATCTTTCTGCGCCATGGTAGTCCTGAAAGGATCCTCTCAGATCAAGGCCGGGAGTTTGTCAACGAGGTAAGCAAAGTATCTTTTTCTGACATTGTTGTCCTGTTTTCATGTATTCTCATAGTTTATCTGATTTGTGATTTATCTAGTTTGTCGTTTTGTAATCCTTGTGATTGGTAACTTGTATTGCACAATTGTTTTAGAAAGTTCTGAACTTTTATTTTCAGGTTAATGCTAACATGTGTAAGCTGTTGAACATCAAACGGTCTGTAAGTGCATCCTATCATCCCCAGACAAATGGTTTAGATGAGCGTACAAATGCCAACATAAAAAGGTAATTGTAGCTTCATTTATTTAAATTGTTATATAGCGAGCAAAAGATCTTATAGTTATCTGATCTCTTTACAGAGAGAGGGATAGGGGCAACAGGGAGGTTACTACACTTCATAATGGATAGGGTGTGGTAATGAGAGGCTTAATAGGTTAGCAGTGGTGTATCCCAAAAATACCTCAATCAGGTAAGCCGTAAAATGAGATTTCGAAAATTCATATGGAGTTGCAATCGATTTTATGTGTACTCTGGCTCTACTGATGATTTGACATGTGCTCAAAATCACACAAACAAGGTGTTTATTTTTGTCACTTGTGCATACTTTGCTGTATTGTTTCGATATTGTGTCTCTTTTAAACGTCATTAACGTTTTTTTTTATGTTAAGTCTGTAATAATCACATGTTTGTTGTAAAGAATGTCCAATAATGAATTTTTATTTTTAAAATAACACATAAGCAACATCGTGTTTCTTTGTACAGCACATTGACCAAGTACGTGAATGAGCACCAGACTGATTGGGATCGTTATTTGGACCATGTTTTGTTTTCATTACGATCGAAGCCGCATTCCACCACGAAATTTTCCCCCTTTCTACTGTACTTGGGTCGTGAACCAAAATTCCCTTGTGAGCTTGATGATGAGCAGGTATGAGATTTCCAAGAGTAGATATAATATTGGTACTTGTTAATTGGTATGTGTGCAAAACTTGCTATGTAGTTTGTTAGTTTTCTTTCCACACTAAGTATTACTTATTTGTTAATAGATTGTGTTTATGAAGTCAATTTTTAGTTCTATCCAATTAAATATCATTTATTATTTTTTATGTTTCCTTTATTAGCAAGAGTATGTACTACCATCAGAAAGCGAATATTCCTCCATTGTTGCAGAAATGAAAATTAGAACAGCAGACTTGCATGAACAGGCAAAACAGAATATAGAGGTTGGCCAGGAAAGGCAGAAAGTCAAATTTAAAAATAGACTTTGCAAGAAATATCAGCCATACATCTTTCAAAAAGGACAGTTAGTGTTATTGCAAAATACTAGGCGTTCCACCAGAAAAGGCGGCGTTTTGGAGCAGAGATTTTCAGGACCCTACACTGTTTCTGAAGTAAAAGGAAAGCGTGTAAAGCTAATGAATGCTAAAAACACAGTATTAAGTAGAACTTTTAATTTGGACATGTTGAGGCCTTACAATGTAAGCAATCCAGGTAATTTCTTGCTGTAGTACACTTCTTTCATTCTTCACATACTAATCATGGTGCAGTTTTTTTATGTTCGTCTTAAAGTGATATGGACAGATTTGTTTTTGACACGATACTGTAAAGAACAGACGAATTAAGTATCCTGAACAATTTTTATGTTTTTATTTGTTATAAGTACACGATATAGTACTGTGTTTATTGAATGAACTTGTTAGTAATGTATTATAAAAAATGTTTCTGCAGGCACAATGAACAGTGATAGTTGGTCTTCTCAGCTTCCATCATGTTCTGCACCTCTCCGACTGTCACCATCAAGTTCCCAAGAATTGCAAAATGTCTCTCCTCCAAGCAACCTTTCAACATCGCCTGCAGGGCTCGCCCCGTCTCCATCACGGCTCGCCCCGTCTCCATCACGGCTCGCCCCGTCTCCATCACGGCTCGCCCCGTCTCCATCACGGCTTGCCCCGTCTCCAGCACGGTTCGCAATGTCTTCAGTAGTGCTTGCACCATCTCCATCAATTTTCTCTGCAACTCCACCTCACACTTCTGCGTCTACAGCACAGCTTACAATCTCTCCATCATGGCCTCCATCTCCTCTATCATTTGAGTGTGTTTTGAAGAAGCAAGTTCTCGATGTGTGGATTAAACCTATCACTGGAAGGTTGGAAGCAATAGTTTCAAGTTATAAACTATATGATACATCGTTTGCTACTTTGCAACCTAATGAATGGATATGTGACGAGGTATGTTTACTTTGTAAAAACTTTTAGTGTACGTACTGTACCTTTGTATGCTTGTGATTTTAGTGCAAGTCTTAATGGACAGTTTTTCTTATACTTTTGAAGGTGATAGATGCTTATCTTTCAAGACTATGTATGCGAAGAGAAAAGGTACTTTTCTTTGAACCAAAAAGTCATCAGATAACTTATTATTTTTACTCATTTTTAAAGTACATTTTCAGACAGTATTCTCACGTCATTATATTTCTTTAATATTTAGTGCTTATTGATGTCTTGCACAGTGGCTTCCTCTGTATTCAGTGGCAATTATCCATCATCTTCTTGCCGGGTAAATCCTGTTATGTCTTTCTTGCATCTGATTTGTTTTATCTGATAATTGTGTTATTCAATTGTGTGTGAATATTGAATATATTTATTTTGTTCTTTATTTCATAGCTTCCTATTTTTGAAAATGAGACTGTCCTGTGTCCCACCAATACGGGAATGCATTGGATACTAATTGTGAGTGGGAAATGTTATGATTTGATCTACAGGTGTTCTCCATGTTATAGATGTTATGTCTGATGTTAGTTAATTCATTAATCCCTCTGCTAGCATTTTCCTTCCACAATTTTTGAAATCTGAAATGGATGTAAAAAAAGTAGATTTTCAATACTTGTTTTCCATTCTATTTTTCTTTCCAGATAGTGAAACCTTTGTCCAAATTTTTATTTCTGTACGACTCCATCGTTGCTGATGTTGCAAGCTACCATCATCATTTATTAAATTGGAGGTAAGAGTATACTTAACTTGTTTTTGAAATCTGTGTAAATCTTGAAGTCTTGTTACATCAAGGAGTTATGTTTTTAAGATAGTAATTGTTTATTGTAGTTACATCTTGTATTTTTTTGTTGATAGAATAAATATGAAAAATAACACTTTGATATGTTTGTAAAGTGCTTTCCTACAGGCAATCGGTTGTAAAGATCATGACCAATGGGAGTTACTGGTAGAAAGTAACGTCAAGCAACAGGACAGCTACAATTGTGGTGTTTTTTGCATGCTGGTAATTTAGCTATACTGTAATCATCTATTTATGTTACCTTCTGTGGTTTTATGTTAAGCTATGCTTATTAAGTTTTTTATCAACTATGGTGATAATGCAAGTGTATGTTGGTCTCTTTTTGACTAAGTTTTTTAAGATTATTTTCACGATATGAATGTCGCTATTTTGTGAGCTTTGATGGATTTTTCCCCAATGTAAAACAGTAAATTGTTTTTAATGATTTACTAGGTTACATTCCCTTACTTTTTCAAATTTCATTTCCGGTGATGTTTGTTTAGTTTGCAGAATCGTACCTAAGTGGTTATCCTGTTCCGCATCAAGAGATAATAAATGCTGCTTTTCTGGAGGATTACAGACTCTTTATTGCAATGAAACTCATGGAGTTCTCAGGTTAGAGGGAATTATTCAAGACTATTCTATTTTGAAATAAAACCGCTGTTTTTTTGGATTATGAACTGTACATTTTTTATGTATTATATGTTTTTGTCTGTTTGCAATGAATCCAAGACTTATTATTGTTTTAAATGTCTCCCAACTGTAGATTGTTTATCACTTCTTTCAATATGTTCATTTAACAGTACCCCCGTTTCATGATGCATTTTTTCTCTTTATTTAATTTTAGATTCTGTCTTAGATCTCTGTGGTGCATGTAATTTTACCTCGTCTGGTTTTGACACCGTCCTATGCATTGAGTGCCGCCGATGGATTCATTTGAAATGCATCCAAGTTGACATGTCTTCGATGTCTTTTGATCGAGGTTTTGTTTGTATCAAATGTGTTTGAAAAAGCATGGTAACTATGTTACTTATCTTGTTTTTGCAAATTGGCTGTATATCACCATGGTCTGAAGTGTCGTCATGTGCTCTTCTTGGTATGAAGGAAGTTAACTTCTTTACTGTTTGGCATCAGCGATATTTAGCTTCTATATCCATGAGTGAAAAATGGTGAGTGAATGTTGAAATATAAAATTGGTTGTACCTCACCCTTTAAGTACATTGAAATGCACATTTCCTAACTTGAAACCAACCGCCATTATCCACACTTGTTACTATGCGCTTTTAGCTATTTAAAGCAACCTATTTCCATCACTCATACGGTGCTTGCCTTATGTTCGATCCTATCTCTTAATAGCACTGTGGCTATCTGATTTTCCAAAAATCACCACGACTTATTAGCAGCATGTTACACTAAAATAATAATGATTTTAATTTTTAGTTGTCTGTGTGGTTGCAACACTGGAACAAATCTGATAGTCGTGTGTTTTTCATGTGTTATGCAGTTCCTTACTGTTTACTGATTTTCAACTTATCTAACCCTGAAAATCTACCCTGAGAAGTCACTCTATTTGGTTGTCGCCCAAAATTTTCTACAACTATTTTGGTGATACCGAAAGATCTATGCCTGTGCTCATCCATACAATGTCTATGCTTTGCAATTTTAGTTTCTAATTCTCATGTTGGTACTGCAAAATTTATACTACGAATCACCTCTCAAGGAATACAATCTTTGTATCCCACTGAAATACTATGATTTTTTTTAACCATAAATTGTAATTCATATTCTGCTACTAATTCAAATATACCGCATCAGTTTCATTGTGATCAGTCGCTCTATTTACAGTTCACAAACCAGTCATGTTAAGCTGTGTGCAAAGAGTTCTTGTCAACAGTAGACATCTTTTTATGTCAATGACAGCACGCCAAGCAAATATCTCAAAAATTTATTTAAAACTCTTAAGCAATAAGATTCTTGAATAGGCATCCTGGTTGAAAATGTTGACGTTGAAATTGGTCATTTTTTCCCAGCTTATATTTTCTGTTGTTAATTCACAACATAAATATGACAAAAGATCATATATTGTTTAATTAAAAATTTTTTACTCAAAGTCTGGGACAAAAACTAACCAAACGTGAAGTTATAGTTCGGTTACATTTAAAAATGTGTATCGTTTGTAAATGCTACGTATACCATATTCAAACCACAAATATGACCTCTTTTCTAAATTTAGATATATTTAATGTCAGCCAATGTCCACTTGGTAGAGAAATGCCACATTTAATGTTAATCTTGTTATGAATTGTAGTTGATATGCAATGCTATAATTTAAAAAAAATAGGGATAATGAAACAGTTTGATGCTCAAAATAATGTGTGTAACAGCACAGATATTACACATACATTGGTTTTTTAAAACCTTTCAAGTTATGGTTTCCAATCAAACAGTACATTTGTGTAGATACTTCTTATATCTTACATTGATTTTAGGGCAATTTTAATATACTATTGATGAATGTTATAATGCACCCATCATACCCGTAAACATGGGGAACTCTATAAATAAGGGTAGACACTGTTTGGCAACCAATGGATGCATTATGTAATGATCGTGTTGTCCTTGTATGGTAAATCTGAGATATTGCCTGTGTGCAGTGAGTGTGTAAGTAAGTGTCTGAGATCCTTGTCACAGCAGGGGCACTATGCGTTTTTCAGTGACCTTTTTAGGGTTATGAGGTCTTATAGTGTTGTTATTGACTTCATTTTTGTGGATTAGGAAGTATAGTGAGTATACTTCTCTACCCTGATGTACTAATGATACTAGGGTCTCTTCTTGACCCCGGCGAGAGTCTCCATGTAATGTGCTTATTCCAATTCCTCATGTTCCATTCAACTCGTTCTATGAAGACTAAACTTGTTCCATTCAACAATCCAAATAATTGTAAGTGGGATCTCCCACTATATTAACGAGGGCTTCTACCTCTGGAATAATCTATTCCCAAAGCCGGATGGCTCTTCTTGACCCCGGCGAGAGTCTCCATGTAATGTGCTTATTCCAATTCCTCATGTTCCATTCAACTCGTTCCACGAAGACTAAAATTGTTCCATTCAACAATCCAAATAATTGTAAGTGGGATCTCCCACTATATTAACGAGGGCTTCTACCTCTGGAATAATCTATTCCCAAAGCCGGATGGCTCTTCTTGACCCCGGCGAGAGTCTCCATGTAATGTGCTTAATCCAATTCCTCATGTTCCATTCAACTCGTTCCACGAAGACTAAAATTGTTCCATTCAACAATCCAAATAATTGTAAGTGGGATCTCCCACTATATTAACGAGGGCTTCTACCTCTGGAATAATCTATTCCCAAAGCCGGATGGCTCTTCTTGACCCCGGCGAGAGTCTCCATGTAATGTGCTTATTCCAATTCCTCATGTTCCATTCAACTCGTTCCACGAAGACTAAAATTGTTCCATTCAACAATCCAAATAATTGTAAGTGGGATCTCCCACTATATTAACGAGGGCTTCTACCTCTGGAATAATCTATTCCCAAAGCCGGATGGCTCTTCTTGACCCCGGCGAGAGTCTCCATGTAATGTGCTTAATCCAATTCCTCATGTTCCATTCAACTCGTTCCACGAAGACTAAAATTGTTCCATTCAACAATCCAAATAATTGTAAGTGGGATCTCCCACTATATTAACGAGGGCTTCTACCTCTGGAATAATCTATTCCCAAAGCCGGATGGCTCTTCTTGACCCCGGCGAGAGTCTCCATGTAATGTGCTTATTCCAATTCCTCATGTTCCATTCAACTCGTTCCACGAAGACTAAAATTGTTCCATTCAACAATCCAAATAATTGTAAGTGGGATCTCCCACTATATTAACGAGGGCTTCTACCTCTGGAATAATCTATTCCCAAAGCCGGATGGCTCTTCTTGACCCCGGCGAGAGTCTCCATGTAATGTGCTTAATCCAATTCCTCATGTTCCATTCAACTCGTTCCACGAAGACTAAAATTGTTCCATTCAACAATCCAAATAATTGTAAGTGGGATCTCCCACTATATTAACGAGGGCTTCTACCTCTGGAATAATCTATTCCCAAAGCCGGATGGCTCTTCTTGACCCCGGCGAGAGTCTCCATGTAATGTGCTTATTCCAATTCCTCATGTTCCATTCAACTCGTTCCACGAAGACTAAAATTGTTCCATTCAACAATCCAAATAATTGTAAGTGGGATCTCCCACTATATTAACGAGGGCTTCTACCTCTGGAATAATCTATTCCCAAAGCCGGATGGCTCTTCTTGACCCCGGCGAGAGTCTCCATGTAATGTGCTTAATCCAATTCCTCATGTTCCATTCAACTCGTTCCACGAAGACTAAAATTGTTCCATTCAACAATCCAAATAATTGTAAGTGGGATCTCCCACTATATTAACGAGGGCTTCTACCTCTGGAATAATCTATTCCCAAAGCCGGATGGCTCTTCTTGACCCCGGCGAGAGTCTCCATGTAATGTGCTTATTCCAATTCCTCATGTTCCATTCAACTCGTTCTATAAATGAAGACACTGCAAGTGTAGAGGGTTTGCGTCAGGTTTATTTAATTTATAACCTCTAAAGAGCGCCGAGCCGGTGGTGCACCGCTCTCGGCTTTCGCGCTAATCCTGGCGCCTGTGTGCGCGCAGCCAGAACATGACCGCCTGCATGTCACGTCGGTACGTGACGTGCATACACTAGACTTCGCCACCACATATCTGGCCCTTTTTCCCAATATATAAATTGTTAACTCGCAGTCCACCGGTTATGTGAAAGTCTCTGAAACCAGGCTGTTTTGACCACCACTCTCCCCTCCGGCTCAGTCTCACCGGGCTGGATGGGGTATCTCCTTCATGAGTCCTTTCATCGCTCCTTCCACTTCCAAATGCAGCCTCACTATTTTCTCTTCTATTACCGTTACCTTTACTCGCCAACGCTTGGTTGGCATCACCGGGTCTCTCTTCCTGCTGCTCTTGGCTCTTCTCATCCGGATGCATCTCAGAATGTTCTTGCTCTGCAGCTCCTTCCTCCTTGTCTTCCAGGTCTGCACAAACATGGTCCCAACGTAGTACTTTGTTGTATCTTGCCATGCGGTCCAGTTATCACACGTTTCCGTCACTTAGCAGAGCTGCTCTGCCCATCACTTCCTTGACCTGCATAGGCTTGCTATACTTTCTGTCTCCTTTCTTTTGGTGCGTTGCCAAATTTACTCGCAAACATTCTCCTTTTTATTTTTATTTTAAGCCCCGCCCCTTTTTCCTAAGCTGCGCTGCGATTGGCTGCCGGCCCGGGACACCCCTGTGACGTCTTTCCTGGGCCGCGCTGTGATTAGCTGGAAATGCCTTACTCCAGCATATCTGCAAGAGAATCTGATAAATAGCCTGTAAGCCTTGGAGGCTGATGCCATGGGTCGTTGTCTGCAATAGGTGAACATTTCTGCCCCTGCTGAAGGACTTCCTCACCTGCGTTCCAAAATCCTACGCTGGTCTTGATGCTATCCAGTGTTTTACTGGCCCCTTGAGAAAGAGTGTCAATCTCTGTTTTTATAGAACCTTTGCTGTTCAGCTCAAAATTCTGTACCACACTGGTTTTGTTGCCTGTAGCACATGAGCTGTCTTTGACACCTATGTGTGCAGAAGATGAGGAACCATCCAGCAGCGCTTTTTTGAAACTCTGTGAGCCACTGTGAATGGACTTTTCCTTTTTCATTTCCACTGGGGTTCCTGTTCTCTGCTCTACCTGATACCTATCACAAAAGACGGGCTGCCCCGCAGCGTCACCGCGTCTCCCTGCTCTTGCAGACACTTGAGGGGGGCTTTATTTCTTGTCACACTCCAGTAGGTCACAACAAACGAACACTTACATCACACTCCGCGTCTCCCTGCTCTTGCAGACACTTGAGGGGGGCTGTATTTCTTGTCACACTAAGGTAGGTCACAACAAACGAACACTTACATCACACTCCGTGTCTCCCTGCTCTTGCAGACACTTGAGGGGGGTTGTATTTCTTGTCACACTCCGGTAGGTCACAACAAACGAACACTTACATCACACTCCGCGTCTCCCTGCTCTTGCAGACACTTGAGGGGGGCTTTATTTCTTGTCACACTCCGGTAGGTCACAACAAACGAACACTTACATCACACTCCGCGTCTCCCTGCTCTTGCAGACACTTGAGGGGGGCTGTATTTCTTGTCATACCCCGGTAGGTCACATCAAACGAACACTTACATCACACTCCGCGTCTCCCTGCTCTTGCAGACACTTGAGGGGGGCTTTATTTCTTGTCACACTCCAGTAGGTCACAACAAACGAACACTTACCTCACACTCCGCGTCTCCCTGCTCTTGCAGACACTTGAGGGGGGCTGTATTTCTTGTCATACTCCGGTAGGTCACAACAAACGAACACTTACATCACACTCCGCGTCTCCCTGCTCTTGCAGACACTTGAGGGGGGCTGTATTTCTTGTCACACTCCGGTAGGTCACAACAAACGAACACTTACATCACACTCCGCGTCTCCCTGCTCTTGCAGACACTTGAGGGGGGCTGTATTTCTTGTCATACCCCGGTAGGTCACATCAAACGAACACTTACATCACACTCCGCGTCTCCCTGCTCTTGCAGACACTTGAGGGGGGCTGTATTTCTTGTCACACTCCAGTAGGTCACAACAAACGAACACTTACCTCACACTCCGCGTCTCCCTGCTCTTGCAGACACTTGAGGGGGGCTGTATTTCTTGTCATACTCCGGTAGGTCACAACAAACGAACACTTACCTCACACTCCGCGTCTCCCTGCTCTTGCAGACACTTGAGGGGGGCTGTATTTCTTGTCATACTCCGGTAGGTCACAACAAACGAACACTTACCTCACACTCCGCGTCTCCCTGCTCTTGCAGACACTTGAGGGGGGCTTTATTTCTTGTCACACTCCGGTAGGTCACAACAAACTAACACTTACATCACACTCCGCGTCTCCCTGCTCTTGCAGACACTTGAGGGGGGTTGTATTTCTTGTCACACTCCGGTAGGTCACAACAAACGAACACTTACATCACACTCCGCGTCTCCCTGCTCTTGCAGACACTTGAGGGGGGCTTTATTTCTTGTCACACTCCAGTAGGTCACAACAAACGAACACTTACCTCACACTCCGCGTCTCCCTGCTCTTGCAGACACTTGAGGGGGGCTGTATTTCTTGTCATACTCCGGTAGGTCACAACAAACGAACACTTACCTCACACTCCGCGTCTCCCTGCTCTTGCAGACACTTGAGGGGGGCTGTATTTCTTGTCACACTCCGGTAGGTCACAACAAACGAACACTTACATCACACTCCGCGTCTCCCTGCTCTTGCAGACACTTGAGGGGGGCTGTATTTCTTGTCATACCCCGGTAGGTCACAACAAACGAACACTTACATCACACTCCGCGTCTCCCTGCTCTTGCAGACACTTGAGGGGGGCTGTATTTCTTGTCACACTCCAGTAGGTCACAACAAACGAACACTTACCTCACACTCCGCGTCTCCCTGCTCTTGCAGACACTTGAGGGGGGCTTTATTTCTTGTCACACTCCGGTAGGTCACAACAAACTAACACTTACATCACACTCCGCGTCTCCCTGCTCTTGCAGACACTTGAGGGGGGCTGTATTTCTTGTCACACTCCGGTAGGTCACAACAAACGAACACTTACATCACACTCCGCGTCTCCCTGCTCTTGCAGACACTTGAGGGGGGCTGTATTTCTTGTCACACTAAGGTAGGTCACAACAAACGAACACTTACATCACACCCCTTGTGTAGGCTACTATCGCTGCCAAGTGAACTCTTAACGAGGATGAGCTAAGGTTCTTCTCCAGTAAGTGCGTCAGGTACCTTAGCACTGTGGAGTCCCTCTTCATCTTATTGTGGAGTCTTTCCTGTCTGCACCATATTGTGAATCTTTTCCATTTCGCAACGTAGCACTTTCGAGTGCTGGGCCTTCGTGCCTCCCGAAGTACCCTCAGGGTGCTTTCTGTTAGTCTCAAATGTGCGAACTCTATGTCCTCAGGAGCCACGCTACTAGGCTCCTGCTCTCTGGCTCTGGGTGCAGTACCTCTCCGTTCTGCATGGACAGTAGGTCTTTCCTCCTGCTGAATCTGTGGGGTGCACACTGCGTCATCTCCATGATCTGCGAGTACCAGGTCTGCCTCGCCCACTGCGGTGCGACCAGTATCAGTGTCATGTTGCTCGCTCTGCACTTGCTCAGTACTCTGTGCATCAGTGGTATCGGGGGAAAGGCGTAGGCAAATGTCTTTGACCAATCTATCCATAGGGCATTCCCCAGTGTCCCCTCCTCTGGCTGCCTGGATGCGAAGTTTTGGCATTTTGCATTCTGGCGTGTGGCAAACAGGTCCACCGATGGTGTCCCCCACCTGTCGAACAGGTATCTTGTCTCCTGAGCATTGAGCTCCCACTCGTGGGATGCCGATGTCTGCCTGCTGAGCCAATCGGCTTGTATGTTGTCCTTCCCTGGTAGGTGTATGGCTAGCAGGTCTATCTTGAGATGGATGGCCCATCTCCATATCTCCTGCGCCAGCGTTGAAAGCGGTGCGGACTGTGTGCCCCCCTGCTTGTTGATGTAGAACATCGCAGTGGTGTTGTCTGTTTGTATCAATACCTTGTGCTTGTACAGTCTTGTTTGGAAGGCCTTCAGTGCAAGGAAGATTGTCTTCAATTGTAAGTAATTGATGTGCTTTGTGGCATCCGTCGGTGTCCACAGTCCCCTCACCTTGAGCTCCTCCATGTGAGCGCCCCATCCCTTCAGGGATGCGTCTGTGGTGATGGTCACTGTTGGCATTGGGGGCGTTAGAGGCTTTCCCCTTGCTATGTTCTCCATGGTCCACCATGTCATCTCCTTCTGCACTTCGTGCGTTACAACCACTAGATCCTCCCAACTGCCTGTAGCTTGTGACCATTGCTCCTGTAGCCATTCTTGAATGGGTCTCATGTGGAGTCGTACATTCGGTACCAGGTGGATGCATGATGCCATCATCCCCATGATCTTGCTCGCCGTCCTCACTGTCCGAGCTTGTCCCTTCCGGTAGAGGCGAGTTTCCTTCACCAGCGCCCTCGCCCTCTTCTCGCTGGGGAACACCTTGCCCTGTAAGGTGTTGATCTGTGCTCCCAGGAAGATCTTCACTTGTTCCGGCTCCATTGATGATTTATTCCAATGGATGGAGAACCCCAGGTTTATGAGCGTGCTGGTCACTGTATGTGCGTGCAGCTTGCATTTCTGGTATGAGTTTGCTTTCACCAGCCAGTCGTCCAGGTAAGGGTATACATGTATTCCCTGCCTTCTTAGGTGCGCTGCGACTGCTGCGAGGCACTTTGTGAAAACTCTTGGTGCCGATTTTAGACCGAAGGCCAGTGTCGTGAACTGGTAGTGGCTTTCTCCGACGGTGAACCTGAGCATGTGCTTGTGCTTTCTGTTCATTGGGATGTGCAGGTATGCGTCTTTGAGGTCTATAGTGACCATGAAGTCCCCGGCCTGCAACTGTGGGAGCACCTCTTGCAGGGAGGTCATTTTGAATTTTTGCGTTCTTATGAATTGGTTCACGAACCGTAAATCGAGAATGGGCCTCATTGTCTCGTCTATTTTTGGTACCAGGAAGTATGTTGAGTATACTCCTGTGTTTCTTTCCTTGAAGGGTACCCTTTGTATGGCCTGCTTCCGCAGGAGTTCTTTTGCTTCTTCCTGAAGGCACTGCAGCTGCTTGCTTGCTAGTGGCTTTCTTTTTGGTTTTCTGCTTGTCGGCCTCGCCTCCAACTCTAAGCAGTATCGGAATTGGATAATGTTGAGGATCCATTTGTCTGATGTGATTCCTCTCCACTCCTGGAGGTGGAATCTTAATCTTCCTCCCACTGGTGTCCTGTGGTCGTAGGTGTCTAGTTTGTCTTGACCCATCTGTACGTGCTGCCCCCTGGGATCTTTTTTGTGGGTGGGCACACGGATTTTTTTGAAGTCAGTTGGAGGTGGGCTGCTGGCCCCCTCTTCTATTTTGTCCCCGTCCATTTCTCCCTCGAAAGGACTGGCCTCTTTGTTGGTACTGCCAGGGCTGTTTCTGATGGCCCTGCTGACCCTGCGAGTCTGCCTGGTGCGTTTGCTGGAAAGCCTGGTGTGATGTACCTGGCTGGTTTCCGCCTCTTCCGCCGGGCCTCCGTGACGGGGTGCCCCTCTTGTTCCCTCTGAACTGCAATGCTCCCATGGATCTTGCTGTTTCGTTATCCTCCTTAAGTTGGCTGAGTTGCTCATCAACTGTTTGTCCGAAAAGCGTACTGCCGTTGAACGGTGTGTTCAGGATGCTGTGTTGCACCTCCGGTTTGAAACCGGATATCCTGAGCCAGGGGTGTCTCCTTTCCGTGACGCCCATCATCATGAGCCTGCTGGCGGTGTCTGCCCCATCCAGGGCCGTCTTAAGGCAAGAATTTGCAGCATTCTTCCCCTCTTCAATTAGCTTTTCGGCTTTCTGCTTGGCATCCTGGGGCAAGTCCTTCACCAACTGCCCCAGTCCCTCCATGATTTGGTACATGTGTCTGTTAACCAGGGCGTTGGAATTAGCCATGCGCCAGTGGGTCGCGGCATTCCGTTCGATCCTTCTGCCCACCAGATCCATCCTTTTGCTCTCTTTATCCGGTGGCGGGCCCGAGGTAGTGGGTACGTTAGCCCTCCTCCTTGCTGTGGCCGTGATAATGGAGTCTGCGGAGACCGTGCCCTGAATGTAGGCCGGGTCCTTTGCGGCATGCTTGTACTTCTTCTCAGTTCTGGGAGTTACTGCCTTGCATGTTGCGGGCTCCCTGAAAGCTTCCTTCCCCTGAGCCAAGACGCTCTCGAGCATTGGAAGGAACTGGCTCCTCGTTTGTGTTGGGAGCAATGTTTCCAGAAGGAAGTCTGCTTTCTGCTTCTCTTCGTCGAGCTTGAGCTTGAAAGCTGCTGCGGCAGATTGTATCACCGCGTTGTAGGCCCCGATGTCGTCCGGCGGCGAGGGCCTCGAGGGGTATGTGTCGACCACCTCCTCCGGGCTGTCGGTCTCGACATCGATGTAATCTACATCCTGAAGGTCATAGGGCGCCGACTCTGTGTCTGTCCTGCCCTCATCTTCCTCCCCATAGCTGTAGCTCTCGTGGGGATTCTCGTACTCCTCCTGGTCGTCGAACACCTCGACGTCCTGGTCTTGCTCGGTGACTTCGGCGACCTCCTCTTCTTCCTCCTCGACCGCCTCCAGCACTGGTGGCTTGGTCTTGTGAGGGATCGTGAAGGCCTTCATCCTTGCGTCGAAATCTTTTTTCCGCTGCATGAAGTTCTCCATTTCTGCCTCGAGGCGCCTTCTTTTCTTTTCCATCTCGGCCGCGTGTTCCGCGTCGGATGGTTCAGCCCAGCCAATTCAGACGCGGGAACATCTTCTTGCATCACAACTTTCCTGGCGTCACTCTTTCGCTTCAGTCTCATGTTCTGGTCATGAACGAGGACTACTTCAACTTCCCCTACATAAAGCAAGTAACAATTTAGAATGAATTGTGTCATTGTGTTTTTAACTCATGTGTGCAATCCATAGGCTTTTTTTGGAGTTTCTGAAATCGAGCTGTCACATGATTCCCATAAATCGATACATGCCATGTTCCTAAGTACGGCCCCCTTCTGGGGCTATACTGGATAAATCTGATTTCCAAAATACGGCCCGCTCCAGGGCCTGTACTTGTATTGTCCAATTTCCTAAGTACGGGCCCCCTCTGGGCCTGTACTTGTATAGTGTGATTTCCTAAGGACGGGCACCTTTTGGCCCTGCACTTTCTTGGTTTGATTTCACAAGTAAGGTTCCTGAATTTTGCCCGTATTATTATTTTTGTTCATTGCCAAGTCCAACTGAGGTTGTGAAAGACTTGACTAATTTACAAAATGTAAAATCAAGTTTGCTAGAAATATCAGCCATACATCTTCCAAGAAAGAGAATTAGTGGTATTGCAAAATACTAGGCGTTCCCCCAGAAAAGGTTGCGTTTTGGAGCACAGATTTTCAGGACCCTACCCTGTTTCATAAATACAAGGGAGGCGTGTATAGATAATGAATGCTGAAAAAAAGTATTAAGTAGAACTTTTAATTTAGACCTGTTAAGGCCTTACAATGTACACAAACCAGGTAGTTTTTGGTTCTAGTACATTCCTTACCTAATATTCATGGTGTTTTTATCCGCAGCTTTGCTAATTTCACTTTTGAATTGACATGAACAGACTTGTTCTGAACACGCTCCTCATGCTCCTTAAACCATACTAATTGACTATTCAGAGCAAATGTTATGTTTTTATTTGCTATAATGAATATTAATAGTTGGTCTTCTGTGCTTCAATCAGGTCCTGCAGCTCTCCGACTGTCACCATCACCTTTCCCAGAAGCGCTAAATGTTTGTACTCCAATTCACATTTCATCGTCTCCAGTGCGGCTCGCCCCTTCTCCAGCACCGCTAGCCCCGTCTGTAGCACGTCTCGCCCCTTCTGTACAAGTACTTGTAGAGTCTGATTACCTAAGTACGGGCCCCTTCTGGGCCTGTACTTGTGTAGTCTGAATTCAAAAGTCAATGCTATACATTATTGTTCTTCTGCAGTTCCATAGTATTTAAAATGGGCAATTAGTAATCTAATTCCCATAAATCGATACATGCTATCTTCCAAAGTACGGACCCCTCCTGGGCCTGTACTTGTCTTGTCTGAATTCAAAAGCACAAGCTCTACATTGATGTTCTTCTGCAGTTCCATACTTGTCTGATTTCCTAAGTACGAGCCCCTCCTGGGCCTGTACTTGTCTGATTTCCTAAGTACGGGCCCCTCCTGGGCCTGTACTTGTCTGATTTCCTAAGTACGGGCCCCTCCTGGGCCTGTACTTTTCTTGTCTGACAGAGCACAGCTTTGCAACTCCATTGCCAAGCACAGCTGAGGCTGTCACAAAATTCATGATCATTTCGGACAACTTGAGACTAGCTTTTTATTCTTTGCTGGAAAACAGGATAGAAGAAAAGATTATTAGTCTTCCAACTCAGTCAGAGATGTGTTTGTCTATTCATTCAATTCATTCAGTTCGAACTCAAGACCCTTTTCTGATAAGTGTTGTTCCTGTCGACTTCAATTCAAAATACAGCCCCTTTCTGAGCTGTTTCCGGTCCTTTTAAATGGCCATTGTCAAATGCTGTGCGCTTGCACTCCAGGCACCCGCATCTGGCTATCTGGTTCCGTTGGATGTTACTCTTTTGCATTTATTGTTTAAACTCTATTAAATCAACTGAAGCCAATTGGTTGCCTGGAGTCTTGGCCGCCTTTTTGCCTTCAAGCTCTTTCTTAAAATTGTCTGAATTCAATTCTCAAAGCTCCTCACAAGTACTGACCTGTCCATACTCCTTGATATCTGCAGACTCACCATCGTTCTGCTCCATTGCTTCTTGACTTGAAAATGTTTTTTTTTTTTCTTATTCAAGAGTATGGGCCCCTCCTGGGCCTGTACTTGTCTGATTTCCTAAGTACGGGCCCCTCCTGGGCCTGTACTTGTCTGATTTCCTAAGTACGGGCCCTCCTGGGCCTGTACTTGTCTGATTTCCTAAGTACGGGCCCCTCCTGGGCCTGTACTTGTCTGATTTCCTAAGTACGGGCCCTCCTGGGCCTGTACTTGTCTGATTTCCTAAGTACGGGCCCCTCCTGGGCCTGTACTTGTCTGATTTCCTAAGTACGGGCCCCTCCTGGGCCTGTACTTGTCTGATTTCCTAAGTACGGGCCCCTCCTGGGCCTGTACTTGTCTGATTTCCTAAGTACGGGCCCCTCCTGGGCCTGTACTTGTCTGATTTCCTAAGTACGGGCCCCTCCTGGGCCTGTACTTGTCTGATTTCTTAAGTACGGGCCCCTCCTGGGCCTGTACTTGTCTGATTTCTTAAGTACGGGCCCCTCCTGGGCCTGTACTTGTCTGATTTCCTAAGTACGGGCCCCTCCTGGGCCTGTACTTGTCTGATTTCCTAAGTACGGGCCCCTCCTGGGCCTGTACTTGTCTGATTTCCTAAGTACGGGCCCCTCCTGGGCCTGTACTTGTCTGATTTCCTAAGTACGGGCCCTCCTGGGCCTGTACTTGTCTGATTTCCTAAGTACGGGCCCCTCCTGGGCCTGTACTTGTCTGATTTCCTAAGTACGGGCCCCTCCTGGGCCTGTACTTGTCTGATTTCCTAAGTACGGGCCCCTCCTGGGCCTGTACTTGTCTGATTTCCTAAGTACGGGCCCTCCTGGGCCTGTACTTGTCTGATTTCCTAACTACGGGCCCCTCCTGGGCCTGTACTTGTCTGATTTCCTAAGTACGGGCCCTCCTGGGCCTGTACTTGTCTGATTTCCTAAGTACGGGCCCCTCCTGGGCCTGTACTTGTCTGATTTCCTAAGTACGGGCCCCTCCTGGGCCTGTACTTGTCTGATTTCCTAAGTACGGGCCCTCCTGGGCCTGTACTTGTCTGATTTCCTAAGTACGGGCCCCTCCTGGGCCTGTACTTGTCTGATTTCCTAAGTACGGGCCCCTCCTGGGCCTGCACTTGTCTGATTTCCTAAGTACGGGCCCTCCTGGGCCTGCACTTGTCTGATTTCCTAAGTACGGGCCCCTCCTGGGCCTGTACTTGCGTTGTCTGGATTCAATTCCCAAAGCTCCTCACAAGTACTGACCTGTCCATACTCCTTCATATCTGCAGACTCACCATCGTTCTGCTCCATTGCTTCTTGACTTGAAAATGTTTTTTTTTTTTTTCTTATTCAAGAGTATGGGCCCCTCCTGGGCCTGTACTTGTCTGATTTCTTAAGTACGGGCCCCTCCTGGGCCTGTACTTGTCTGATTTCCTAAGTACGGGCCCCTCCTGGGCCTGTACTTGTCTGATTTCCTAAGTACGGGCCCCTCCTGGGCCTGTACTTGTCTGATTTCCTAAGTACGGGCCCCTCCTGGGCCTGTACTTGTCTGATTTCCTAAGTACGGGCCCTCCTGGGCCTGTACTTGTCTGATTTCCTAAGTACGGGCCCCTCCTGGGCCTGTACTTGTCTGATTTCCTAAGTACGGGCCCCTCCTGGGCCTGTACTTGTCTGATTTCCTAAGTACGGGCCCCTCCTGGGCCTGTACTTGTCTGATTTCCTAAGTACGGGCCCTCCTGGGCCTGTACTTGTCTGATTTCCTAACTACGGGCCCCTCCTGGGCCTGTACTTGTCTGATTTCCTAAGTACGGGCCCTCCTGGGCCTGTACTTGTCTGATTTCCTAAGTACGGGCCCCTCCTGGGCCTGTACTTGTCTGATTTCCTAAGTACGGGCCCCTCCTGGGCCTGTACTTGTCTGATTTCCTAAGTACGGGCCCTCCTGGGCCTGTACTTGTCTGATTTCCTAAGTACGGGCCCCTCCTGGGCCTGTACTTGTCTGATTTCCTAAGTACGGGCCCCTCCTGGGCCTGCACTTGTCTGATTTCCTAAGTACGGGCCCTCCTGGGCCTGTACTTGTCTGATTTCCTAAGTACGGGCCCCTCCTGGGCCTGTACTTGTCTGATTTCCTAAGTACGGGCCCCTCCTGGGCCTGTACTTGTCTGATTTCCTAAGTACGGGCCCCTCCTGGGCCTGTACTTGTCTGATTTCCTAAGTACGGGCCCTCCTGGGCCTGTACTTGTCTGATTTCCTAAGTACGGGCCCTCCTGGGCCTGTACTTGTCTGATTTCCTAAGTACGGGCCCCTCCTGGGCCTGTACTTGTCTGATTTCCTAAGTACGGGCCCCTCCTGGGCCTGCACTTGTCTGATTTCCTAAGTACGGGCCCTCCTGGGCCTGTACTTGTCTGATTTCCTAAGTACGGGCCCCTCCTGGGCCTGTACTTGTCTGATTTCCTAAGTACGGGCCCCTCCTGGGCCTGTACTTGTCTGATTTCCTAAGTACGGGCCCCTCCTGGGCCTGTACTTGTCTGATTTCCTAAGTACGGGCCCTCCTGGGCCTGTACTTGTCTGATTTCCTAAGTACGGGCCCTCCTGGGCCTGTACTTGTCTGATTTCCTAAGTACGGGCCCCTCCTGGGCCTGTACTTGTCTGATTTCCTAAGTACGGGCCCCTCCTGGGCCTGTACTTGTCTGATTTCCTAAGTACGGGCCCCTCCTGGGCCTGTACTTGTCTGATTTCCTAAGTACGGGCCCCTCCTGGGCCTGTACTTGTCTGATTTCCTAAGTACGGGCCCTCCTGGGCCTGTACTTGTCTGATTTCCTAAGTACGGGCCCCTCCTGGGCCTGTACTTGTCTGATTTCCTAAGTACGGGCCCTCCTGGGCCTGTACTTGTCTGATTTCCTAAGTACGGGCCCCTCCTGGGCCTGTACTTGTCTGATTTCCTAAGTACGGGCCCCTCCTGGGCCTGTACTTGTCTGATTTCCTAAGTACGGGCCCCTCCTGGGCCTGTACTTGTCTGATTTCCTAAGTACGGGCCCTCCTGGGCCTGTACTTGTCTGATTTCCTAACTACGGGCCCCTCCTGGGCCTGTACTTGTCTGATTTCCTAAGTACGGGCCCTCCTGGGCCTGTACTTGTCTGATTTCCTAAGTACGGGCCCCTCCTGGGCCTGTACTTGTCTGATTTCCTAAGTACGGGCCCCTCCTGAGCCTGTACTTTTCTTGTCTGACACAGCACAGCTTTGCAACTCCATTGGCAAGCACAGCTGAGGCTGTCACAAACTTCATGATCATTTCGGACAACTTGAGACTAGCGTTTTATCAATTTTTGGAAAACAGGATAGAAGGAAAGGTTTTTACTTTTCCAACTCAGTCAGAGATGTGTTTGTCTATTCATTCTATTCTTTCAATTCAAACTCAAGATCCTTTTGTGAAAAGTGTTTTTCCTGTCGATACTCAACACTACTATCTGTTTAATGGAAGTATTTAGTCTTACTTGGATTTTGCTTGCTCAAAAGCAACATATCTGTGTAGTGAGGTTACAAACCAAACAGAACACATTATATCTTCATTCTTTTTTACTGGTGTCAGTACTCTTTGTGCTAATTTCCTAAGTACGGGCCCCTCCTTGGCCTGTACTTGTCTGATTTCCTAAGTACGGGCCCCTCCTGGGCCTGTACTTGTCTGATTTCCTAAGTACGGGCCCCTCCTGGGCCTGTACTTGTCTGATTTCCTAAGTACGGGCCCCTCCTGAGCCTGTACTTTTCTTGTCTGACACAGCACAGCTTTGCAACTCCATTGGCAAGCACAGCTGAGGCTGTCACAAACTTCATGATCATTTCGGACAACTTGAGACTAGCGTTTTATCAATTTTTGGAAAACAGGATAGAAGGAAAGGTTTTTACTTTTCCAACTCAGTCAGAGATGTGTTTGTCTATTCATTCTATTCTTTCAATTCAAACTCAAGATCCTTTTGTGAAAAGTGTTTTTCCTGTCGATACTCAACACTACTATCTGTTTAATGGAAGTATTTAGTCTTACTTGGATTTTGCTTGCTCAAAAGCAACATATCTGTGTAGTGAGGTTACAAACCAAACAGGACACATTATGTCTTCATTTTTTTTAACTGGTGTCAGTACTCGTTGTGCTGATAACCAATTGTTCACCGGCTTGTTTTCCATTACCAAGCACAGCTAAGGCAGTCACAGAAATCATGATCATTTTGGACAACTTGAGGCCAGCATTTGAATAGTATGGGTTCTTGTCTGATTTCCTAAGTACGGGTTCCTTCTGGGCCTGTACTTTTCTGGTCTGCTTTCCTAAGTACGGGTCCCTTCTGGGCCTGTACTTTTCAGGTCTGTTTTCCTAAGTACGGGCCCCTTCTGGGCCTGTACTTTTCAGGTCTGTTTTCCTAAGTACGGGCCCCTTCTGGGCCTGTACTTTTCTTGTATGATTTCCAAAGTACGGGCCCCTACTTGTCTGATTTCCTAAGTACGGGCCCCTCCTGGGCCTGTACTTTTCTGGTCTGATTTCCTAAGTACGGGCCCCTCCTGGGCCTGTACTTGTCTTGTCTGATTTCAAAAGTACATGCTCTATGTTGATGTTCTTCTGCAGTTCCATCGTGTTTATATTTGGGCAATTAGTAATATGATTCCCATAAATCGATACATGCTATCTTCCAAAGTACGGGCCCCTCCTGGGCCTGTACTTGTCTGATTTCCTAAGTACGGGCCCCTCCTGGGCCTGTACTTGTGGTGTCTGAATTCAAGAGTACGGGCCCCTCCTTGGCTTGTACTTCTCTGATTTCCTAAGTACGGGCCCCTCTTGGGCCTGTACTTGTGTTGTCTGAATTCAAGAGTACGGGCCCCTCCTGGGCCTGTATTTGTCTGATTTCTTAAGTACGGGCCCCTCCTGGGCCTGTACTTGTCTGATTTCCTAAGTACGGGCCCCTCCTGGGCCTGTACTTGTCTGATTTCCTAAGTACGGGCCCCTCCTGGGCCTGTACTTGTCTGATTTCCTAAGTACGGGCCCCATCCTGGGCCTGTACTTGTCTGATTTCCTAAGTACGGGCCCCTCCTGGGCCTGTACTTGTGTTGTCTGAATTCAAGATATGCCGCAACGAGTCACTGTTCTTTTATGGCTTGTACGGTCACAAGACATTTAAATATTGGTGTGTGAGAACATGATGATGGTCAACTTTCAACATGTACTGTCTCCTTGATGTATAATACTTTTTAATTTGCGTCGATCTCTTCCAATTTAAAAAACTAAACATCAATCTTTTCAATTCTTCTCTAACATCAACCGTGGTTAGATGATAAGGGCTTTTTGGAGTGAGGGGTGGGCCTTTTAGGCCACTAGATGCTTGACCTTGGCGATTATCTTATTGTCTTCTTAAAACTATGCTTCTTTTTGTTCACCTTGAAAAATGTAGAGACCTGCTTACTCCCGTTTTGCTCCGAGTTTCTTGTAGTGTTGTCTAATGTCTCATATGTTTTCTCCCAAGATGTGCTGTTATTAATGGTGTTGAGTTTGTAAACACTCGTGATGTAGTTTTGAAGCACAGGTGGATTGACTTTAAACTGATAGTATCCAGCATGTACATCCAGTTTTTAATGAAAAAGATTTATATGATTTGCAAAATGTGAGTACTTATTGCCGAGTGTTCATATGAACATGCTCTGAATGTATGGTTAGTTGGAACTATCTTTACACTATCAGTAATTATAATCATTACACATTTTATGCACACCTCACAAGTACTGACCTGTCCATAACATTACATAATAATGTTCTTTCAATTGAGGTTCATTAAGAAATCTAGGCGGATGGGTTGGTGATCCTTGTCAGTCGACCTGTCAGATATTCACCTTCTGCTTGAAGTATCCAATATGCAACACTACACTATATTTATGACATGCATTTTAAAAAATATATTTTACTTGCACATTCAGTCATTATGGTTGTATTCAAATTGTTATAGACGGCAATGTAGGTCTTTAATGTCATTTAAAGTGACAATGTAGTATGGCAGAGAAGACAGACAATGTAATTATTTTTAATTGCTCCGTGGTAATTAGAATATAAATACACAGATCTCCACTAATACGAATGTAATGCTACTGATGTGTGCCTTTAACCATAAAAAGGATTTATGGTAAGCGACAAATTTTATAATTGGGTACTTTATTTCAATGAACGCGAGTATTCTTTAGAGAAAGAATAGTTTCAAATTTCAAGTAAGGTTCATGTATATTATAGGAAGGTGGGTCTTAAAAACATTATTTACTTTTCATTTAAATTAATAGGTACACTTGACTAGATTACCTTTAATGCTTGAGTCATAAGGACTAAACGTATTGAACTATCAAATTGAGAGAGGTAGCTAACAGTAAGAAACTGCATAACACATTTGCAACGGCCATGGCTACCGCTGTAGACTCCAGTACCTCGAATGCAATTTTGAAGTGAAAGTGCTTTTTATTTTTGGATGAACCCATGCTTTTTTTTTACAGAATGCCCCCAGCGGCCCTTACGTGTGATTTAGGCCTTAGCAAATGAGAATTTTTTTTATTGTTACACTTACAAAGTGTCCAAGTTTCATTCACTAACATATACATCGAAGAATATTAAATTGTTCATAATTCAATTACAACCATCTATAAATTGATGCAAAGAAAAGAAAATATACCCTTGAAAAAATATCTTGACACAGCGACCATGGTAATGTACAGCCGAACATGCAAAAGAGATACTTACTGTGTAAGTGACTGTTTAACATATGTAACATATGTAACATATAGCAGTACTAAGAAAAGATGACAGTAATTAACCAATGTTAAACATTGAAAGTATTTTTACCTGCTCTGTTTTTTCAGTGTTTGGAGACATCATATTCTCAAATTAAAAGTAAACAGATGTTTTCCGAATTGTTAAAAATAGTATTACTTATTTGTGGGCCCACAAATTTTGTTGTGAAGTACAGATTTGGATTTTTGAATTTTACCGTTGGAATTGCTAATTTGGAATGGATTGTGACTTGATACATTCTAAACAATTCTTTACTGTAATGTTTGTGTTTGTGATGTATGATGTAAAATGATTATTTATTATGCTATTATTAAATGAATGTAATTGGTACATGTGGAAATTATTAAAAGAAATGAAATAAAGAATAATTAAAAAAAAATATTTTGTCTTTATGATCTTTTTGGTACGCAA
The DNA here is from genome assembly GCF_964261635.1 of Lissotriton helveticus. NCBI lineage: Eukaryota > Metazoa > Chordata > Amphibia > Caudata > Salamandridae > Lissotriton > Lissotriton helveticus. Next base: position 1,308,091,792 of record NC_136069.1, on the reverse strand, counting down.
TATGCATGGAGATGGTGCATTCAATTGTTGTGAAACGTACAAGCAGATTGCAAATAAAGAACATTGCAGAAAGGTGAAAAGAAACTACTTTAATAATTTTGTGATTAATATGGCATGCAGAGATAGCAAATGAAGCATCATCACATCCTTCTTGTTTTTTATCAATAATGGTGATTGAGGTGTAGAAAGTACAATTTGCACGATAACCGAAAGAAAAACAAGAAGAATGGCCATTTGAGGGATTATAATAATGGGTACGCACAAGTTGTTGGCTACTAATGATTATGAAGTGGTGGATGCAACATACACTGAGAGGGCAACGACAATAGAATTAAACTAATTTGGACTGTGAGGAGAAAACACTGGACAAGTAAGACGTTAAGTCTAGAAATTCAATGGAGTACTTTCTTAGTAGTCATTAACATTCTGTACTAAGGGTATCTCGGTTATAGTCACAGCATGAACAATAACTGCAATTAAAACACTAGCCAGAGTAATTTAGATTACACAAGGGCTCCATACAAATAGGCAAGAATATTCATTAGATTACAAGTATAACAGACATAAGCCTACTACAAACCTGTCATTACAAATAACACATAAATGCATACATTTTTTAAAAAGAGGTGGCAAGAACAACATGTAAGATTTTTGGGTGGTGAAGAGTCAGTCACTTAATCTGTATCCTACCTACTAATGTGGAATATGTCACACAAAAGCAACCAGACACTGTCACTGTATGTTACACAAACATTTTGTAGGTTGTTGGAAAATGGATGTAAATGGGTAAAGCATATTAACCCATATATCCGGGTGTGTTCGGAACTATGAGTAAAGCATGGAAGAGCCTATGTCCTACATGAAACACAATAAAGAGCCAAAGTGCTTAAATAGGTAAGACGATCTTCTACAGAATGTGATTAATCGGATGAAGAGGTATACTAAAGTACAACTGCCACAAAATAAACAAATTGCAATGGCACGTGCGAAAGATCTATGACAATGCGGTGTTCCCAAATAAACAACGGTAGAATGTCATAAAAGCCAAGCACACTGGGGGATAACAATGTAGTACTGCAAGTAAATGTAAGTGCACAAACTATAAGTCGCAATGTTTGAGGAGCAGCAGAGGTTGGGCAGCAACACTATCAACGGACAATGCCAAAATATAAACAGCCTGTATGAGCTCCAATTTAAGTTTGAAAGTACAGAGAACTGCAGAGAACAAAAAAACAATCAACTCAACATAAACCACAAGCACCACGGGGAGCAGAAATCCTACCTGCTCCCCAACAACCCCAGCCGAGCCCTAGCCAAGGCACAACAAACAACTTGAACAGGCCTGTATAAGCTCCCTTTGGAGTTAGGAGGTACATAAAGCACCACGGGGAGCAGAAATCCTACCTGCTCCCCAACAACCCCAGCCGAGCCCTAGACAAGGCACAACAAACAACTTGAACAGGCCTGTATAAGCTCCCTTTGGAGTTAGGAGGTACATAAAGCACCACGGGGAGCAGAAATCCTACCTGCTCCCCAACAACCCCAGCCGAGCCCTAGCCAAGGCACAACAAACAACTTGAACAGGCCTGTATAAGCTCCCTTTTGGAGTTAGGGGGTACATAAAGCACCACGGGGAGCAGAAATCCTACCTGCTCCCCAACAACCCCAGCCGAGCCCTAGCCAAGGCACAACAAACAACTTGAACAGGCCTGTATAAGCTCCCTTTTGGAGTTAGGGGGTACATAAAGCACCACGGGGAGCAGAAATCCTACCTGCTCCCCAACAACCCCAGCCGAGCCCTAGCCAAGGCACAACAAACAACTTGAACAGGCCTGTATAAGCTCCCTTTGGAGTTAGGAGGTACATAAAGCACCACGGGGAGCAGAAATCCTACCTGCTCCCCAACAACCCCAGCCGAGCCCTAGACAAGGCACAACAAACAACTTGAACAGGCCTGTATAAGCTCCCTTTGGAGTTAGGAGGTACATAAAGCACCACGGGGAGCAGAAATCCTACCTGCTCCCCAACAACCCCAGCCGAGCCCTAGCCAAGGCACAACAAACAACTTGAACAGGCCTGTATAAGCTCCCTTTTGGAGTTAGGGGGTACATAAAGCACCACGGGGAGCAGAAATCCTACCTGCTCCCCAACAACCCCAGCCGAGCCCTAGCCAAGGCACAACAAACAACTTGAACAGGCCTGTATAAGCTCCCTTTGGAGTTAGGAGGTACATAAAGCACCACGGGGAGCAGAAATCCTACCTGCTCCCCAACAACCCCAGCCGAGCCCTAGACAAGGCACAACAAACAACTTGAACAGGCCTGTATAAGCTCCCTTTGGAGTTAGGAGGTACATAAAGCACCACGGGGAGCAGAAATCCTACCTGCTCCCCAACAACCCCAGCCGAGCCCTAGCCAAGGCACAACAAACAACTTGAACAGGCCTGTATAAGCTCCCTTTTGGAGTTAGGAGGTACATAAAGCACCACGGGGAGCAGAAATCCTACCTGCTCCCCAACAACCCCAGCCGAGCCCTAGCCAAGGCACAACAAACAACTTGAACAGGCCTGTATAAGCTCCCTTTTGGAGTTAGGGGGTACATAAAGCACCACGGGGAGCAGAAATCCTACCTGCTCCCCAACAACCCCAGCCGAGCCCTAGACAAGGCACAACAAACAACTTGAACAGGCCTGTATAAGCTCCCTTTGGAGTTAGGGGGTACATAAAGCACCACGGGGAGCAGAAATCCTACCTGCTCCCAAACAACCCCAGCCGAGCCCTAGCCAAGGCACAACAAACAACTTGAACAGGCCTGTATAAGCTCCCTTTTGGAGTTAGGGGGTACATAAAGCACCACGGGGAGCAGAAATCCTACCTGCTCCCCAACAACCCCAGCCGAGCCCTAGCCAAGGCACAACAAACAACTTGAACAGGCCTGTATAAGCTCCCTTTGGAGTTAGGGGGTACATAAAGCACCACGGGGAGCAGAAATCCTACCTGCTCCCAAACAACCCCAGCCGAGCCCTAGCCAAGGGACAACAAACAACTTGAACAGGCCTGTATAAGCTCCCTTTTGGAGTTAGGAGGTACATAAAGCACCACGGGGAGCAGAAATCCTACCTGCTCCCCAACAACCCCAGCCGAGCCCTAGCCAAGGCACAACAAACAACTTGAACAGGCCTGTATAAGCTCCCTTTTGGAGTTAGGGGGTACATAAAGCACCACGGGGAGCAGAAATCCTACCTGCTCCCCAACAACCCCAGCCGAGCCCTAGCCAAGGCACAACAAACAACTTGAACAGGCCTGTATAAGCTCCCTTTTGGAGTTAGGGGGTACATAAAGCACCACGGGGAGCAGAAATCCTACCTGCTCCCCAACAACCCCAGCCGAGCCCTAGCCAAGGCACAACAAACAACTTGAACAGGCCTGTATAAGCTCCCTTTGGAGTTAGGAGGTACATAAAGCACCACGGGGAGCAGAAATCCTACCTGTTCTGGTAGTTTGAATGTTTACCATTTTTCCTGTATTATCCTTGTACCTGTGACGGTAGCCTTTTGTAACTTGCACATGTCATTTTTCTCTTGTAACACACAGTTTGCTACCTCTCACATTTTGTTTGCTTTAGATACTTGCACCAGTGCCACCATTGCCACCATTGCCTACGTAAAGTTTGTTGTTGTGCTGGAGTGTCTGCGATTTATTGCAGAATTATACCTCTACTTGTACATTGTATGCTTTTGTAACCTGCACACATATCACTTTATTCTCCTGAAATGTAACGATTGGTACCTCAAGTCTTTTCGTTGCTCACTATTGTCAGTTTTGATCATGTAATTTAAGGTTTTTTATTTTTATTTGCTCATTTCCAATTGTTTCCTCTTGTATCATTGACGGTCCTCTTGTGAAGCACTCTGACACCTTCGGGTAAAGTCCGCGCTATATAAAAACTCATAAATAACTAAATACATAAATAAAAAATTTAAAAAAGTACAAGTTGCAACTATGCCGACACCCGGGATTGAACCAGGGTCCTCTAGCTCTGCAGTCGAACGCTCTACCAACTAAGCTATTAAAGCTTGCTTGAATCAAAGAGATGCGCGCCTGCCTTTTTGTCTCACTGCGCCATGAAGCCTCGTGCACCGAGCCAGCCACAGACTGCAGCTGAAAAAGGCGCAACACCACCAGTACGCCGCTTCTTATTATTGTATTTTAACTCCACCGTGGCCATCGAGGGAAGGCAAACATGGCCGGAGGGACCGCACTGTTATAAAACTCGAAGCTTCAAATAACCGGGAAAAAGTACCATGCCATCGGGGAGTAAAACCTAGTCAAAGGGGCCGCTCTGTCAATGTAGGCAAAACTCTGCGGAGTACACCGCGCGGGGGCCGCCCGCCCTAAATAACCAAAAAAAGCAAATGGCGTAGCAAAAAATTTCGCAAATTCTTCTAGTACACTGAAGCGCGAGAACCGCTCCTCCCCCATGGCGTAGAGGGTACAAAGCGCCATGGAGGAGCGACGGCGAATACCTCGGTGTTGAGATTTGCTACACTGAAGCACGCGAACCGCTCCTCCCCCATGACGTAGGGGGTACAAAGCGCCATGGGGGAGCGACGGCGAATAGCTCGGTGCTGAGATTTTCTGCACCCCGTGACGTAGGGGGGACATAGCCACATGGGGGTACAATGCTTCTCAGAACACCGGCACTACAGGGGCACGGCTCCCGCCCGAGAGCAGTGGCGAGGAGGCTGGCGCGCAGCCAGGAGTCGGGAGGGAGACGGAGCCGGCTCAGACAAAGAGCAGCGCGGCACAATCCCCCCGACAGATCCCACAACACCGCGTGGTGCTTTTTCCAAACCAGACTCTTGGCCAAGATCTCCCTGCCGGCACCCAATCTGGATACAAGGTTGAAGTTACACCAGGCAGGGTCAGAGGGGGGCCCCTTGGTGCAGGGGGAAGGAAGAAGAAAATTATGAGCTAATAGAATTTTAATAAACGGCCGAAGATGTTTTGAATAATAATAATAAATAAATGTGCTCATAATTTTAATGTCTGAATTTTAATGTTTAAGAATCATATGTCATGTTTATGAGATGCTATTAAACATGGCCTTTTTTACACCCACCACTTCTCTTAAGGTGTTGATTCTATGGTGGGTGTGCGGGCGTGGGGCATGCTGGGGGATCCGGGTCCTAATAAAGGGGTTATTTTTCTTAAACTGTAGCCGTCTAAACAGCGCAGAACCAAGGCGCTTTCACATGTACCCCGCAACAAACATGATCTTTCCGACCCGACCAGGTCGACGCCGCGCCTGACCTGGTGGGACAAATAACGCAATAAAAGTGCATAGAAATCACACCGCGCAGTGTAAACGGTTGCCATCTTTCTCAGAGAAACAATACAGGTCATTTGTTCACGTTTTTACATTCTGCAAAGGTCCGGGCATTATTCTTAAGTAGAATTTTACATTAAATGACATAGTTTTTAATATATGTTTAAACACGGCCTTTCTGTCTTTGTTTACTTAAATTAGGAGGACCCGGCCTAGAAGTTCGGGCTGGACTGTGCCCATGGGGAGCACGGTCAAGACCGACCGATTTGAATATCGCAGGGCCCAAACTAGGGTGGCTTGGTGAGGAAAAAAAGCGATGGCTTTATCTCAGATCTGTGACTGGAGGTGAATATTTGATTTGCTCAGCACCCCCTCCACCATCTGTTCTTTTTACTTTAATTATCCGCCAGTGGGTGCAGGGCAGCTGTAGAAAAACCATTTCAAAGCGTTCTCTTCTTGCATGTTTAAAGCGTGCACTGGTAAGGGCAAGCATCAGCTTTAGTGGATGTGTCTCATAAGGGCATAAAACCCACCAGGTGGCAACCCTAGCAGTTGGTACAAAGTGGGCCTATGTTTCTTCCAGATCAAGCTTTGGCTGGTGGTGGTCAAGGCACAGCGCCCCCCCCCCCTCCCTCCCAAATGTGGCTAATCACGCAGGGAGCTATTCTGTAAACAAAACCGTGTTGGCAAACAAGACGTGGGCGGCCTCCTGCCCCGAGGCACAGCGCTGCGCCTGCTGTATACAGGAAACAGGCGGCCGTGGAGGCTGCGCAGGCGAGCGAGGGAACCACTGGGTGCCGCGCCGATGTCTAAGGTCACCCGGTGGAAGGAAGAGGAGCCGAGCGCAGGCTGCTCGCGCCGATGACACTCACCGAAGGCTTCCCTCCAGCCACTCACGCTCAATAAAACGTCACCATTTTATAGCACTACCACAGATAAGTAACACTTCTATATCTACAGAGGTACACCTCTCCACGTACACAGAGCACTGCTTGATCAGAATGAACCACGCGCACCTTGAGGGAAAAAAAAAAAAAAGCACATAGCGCTGCGCAACAGAAACGAGCCTCCGGCAGCATGCGCTATGCGCGCGCCCAGTGTGTATCTATATGAAACTAGCAGGTTACCCCTCCTCCCACCCAATAACTCCGGTGCCTTCAAGTGTCATGACCCCTGAGTACAGACATCCCCGTGACCTTCAGTCGTTTGCTCAGGGAATGGCTGGGAGCGCGGCTGCTACTGTCAACACACGTCTACCCCCCCCCCCCCCTCCCCCCAGCATCTTCCCCACGGACTTTGTTGTACAGAGCCCCTCTCCCCCCATCCAAAAGAAAAAATAACCAAGTATTTAATGCGGCGGGGCTGTGCCTTGGGGAAAGTTTCACTCTCCATCTAGCTTCAAAGGGCCCCTTCCAGCGTCCCTCCCACCCATCACCAGATGCGTCTTTGATCTGCCTCTGAGGCGCAGCGGCGCAGGCACGAACAAGGGATGGGTGGGCGGGCGCCCCTCAGTGGCCTAGACATGACCAGCGTTCACCCACCCCAGACCACAGCGGAGCCTGCGACGCCCCCGCCCCCACTGGGCCCAGAGCCAGGGCTGGCTGGCTGTCGTGTATTGCCGGGCTCAGGGCTTCAGAGCAGAGGCGGCTCCGAGAGGTGTCCGAGGGCGGTGTGGGTGTGTGTCTGGAGGGGTGGGGGTGGACCCTTTGGGATCGGAACGCGCACCAACATTGGAGGACAGACCAGCGCGAGACCTGTAGCGGCGAGGTCGTGACACTGCAGATGAGTTTTAAATCATGCTACAGCGTTTCTAGGCACTTAATAACAGACGTCAATATTGAAGTTAAGACTTCTTTACCAAACCCTCGCGCCAACAACTTCCCCAACCTGAACAAAGTCCGATAAATGCCCCAGAGCGCTCTCCTCAAGCCCATGAAAGGATGCGCAGCGAGCTATCCGCAACACAGCCTGATCCGGCTGGCACCCAAGCGGACCTGGCGTCACCCTGCCAGAGGATGAGGGGTGCCGGCCCTTCCACCCACAGTCCAAGGTCGAAATTTCAAAGGCAGACATCAACCGGTGCCACACGTACACCGGGCACAGGCACCCCTCCGGTACGCGCTTCACAATCTCATAACTACAGTGACTTCCGCTCGTCGTCTGTTTATCAGAGCGACCCCCACATCGTTGCACACCGTCTCATTGCTGCAAGCCCCTCCCCCTGTTAATACCCCATGGTCTCAATTATACATCGACTCCAACAACCCAGAGTTTGACTTCCGGACACCCGAATGACGTCACCAACGGCAACTGGAATTAGGGTGGGATGGGAGCCCCCTCTTTTATCAAACAGAAGCCCGAATGTACACACCCGCCGGCGTAGGCGCTAGGCTAGTGCCTGAAGCAGACTCCCCCTCCATACACACTAACACGCCAGCTAAGTTATCGGTGTACGCGCCCTCTCGCGTATATTCCTGCCAGTCTTGTACCCTTCAGGCCAAGCGACGCCATCGTCACTTAGGACAGATGTGAACTACCATTTGTGCAGCGGGTGCAGTGGCACCGGGGCCCACGGCATTATTGTCCACTTTTCGTCTGCAAAAGTAAAATTAATAAAAGCTGCGCAATAGACCATTGATTGCAGAGCGCCTCAGCTGTGACTATGACCGACACAGATACGTGTTAATTTACTCAGATATTAATATACTTCATAGCAGATGAAGTAAACTTACAGACTTAAGCAAACATCGAAGTACACTTTGCTCAAAGATAAAACACACACACACCGCAATAAAGAAGTGAATGACCCCACACACCGAGATATATAGCGCTTTACACCGAAAACCGGGTGGGGACTGACATCAGCACATAAAATATTCGACATAAAATGTAAACTTCTCCTCAGAGAGGACCAACACCTACAAATGTACAGACAGAGACTAAACACACCCGCAGAGATATGCGTACACCCACCCCCCCAGTGTAAACATATAGCGCACACAGCAGAGAAAGCACCTCACAAACATGGGGATACCTCATACGCACAGAACAACACGCCTCGGAGACAGACTACCCGCTCCCACCCGAGGCAGACAGGCAGGGCGTGCTACGCTGCGTTTAAAAAATCTAATTCTAACCACAAGAAGCCGCGGTGAGGGTCCCGGCACACGCAGGAGCCCGTACATCGCAGGCAGCGGCACTGACCTGCGGTGTCCCCGCTCCGGCCTCGATCCTCGGTTCCCTCCTCCTCGGCGGGCCGGCTCCTCCCGCCTCACTGCCCGGCAGGTGTGTCCACGCCCGGCCGCTCACAGGGGGGAGGGCAGCTGCGCCATGTCCGGCCGCCTCGGCGGCTCCACGGAGCTAGGATCCCTGGGGGGGTGGATGTCCACAGACGGGGTGTCCAGTATGTAAGCCCGGGAGAGTCGTTCCCGGTGTCTGCTGCTCCCGGCACTCAAGGGGGAGCTCCCTCTCCCGTGGTCTGCTCTCGAGCTCCTCGTTGGGGTCTCTGGGCGTCGGGTCCTGGGGCTCCAACTGGGGGTGCTCTGCTCCTCGTCGGGGGGCGCTCGGTCCTGGGGGTGCTCGGGTGGGTCCTCTGGCTGCAGACTCGTCCTCTCCGTGCCGCTCTCTGCCCGGCTCTGCGCTCTTGGCTCCCCGGCTCCCCGGCTCCCCTCCTCCCTCGCCCGGCTCCGCCCCTCGGTGTCTGTGGGAAGAAGCGGCGCCTCCGACTCGCAGGTTTGAGGGCGGGGGCTGGGGGAGGGCGGTGTGAATGGGAGGCCGCCGGGCCCTGTGCTGAGGATCGCGCGGCTGCGGCGCTTGTCCCCCCCCCCCCCCCCCCCCCCCCCCCCCGCCTCAGGCCACCCAGCGCCTGCACTCGAGGGCTCTTGACGCAGCCGCCGCGCGCCCACACTCGAGCGAGGATGCGTGAAGGGAACGTGATCCATTTGTCTTGCTGGTGGGACAGAAAAATTCAGCAATTATCGGGGTTCTCTGCGCCTCTGAGGGCTCTGGGCCCTGGTGCTACGGCACCTGCCGCACCAATTTTAGCTACACCCTGCTCAAGCATTCTTCTCTCACACTCAAGGACTACTAAGGCACCCACTGCAATATTTATGCGTTTTCATACAGCGCAAACTTTACCCAAATATGTCCGATCTCTTTACAATAAAACCAGTTACATTACATAAGGACTTCAGAGTACATGAATTACATAAGAGATATGAAACAGATATACTCTAAACTCATAAGTATGATAGTAAGTACATAGGTCTACTACAGATACTAGTGGTTAGCATTGCATATATGCATGTTGCAAATTCACTCAAGATAACATTTTAGGGAAACGTTGAAGCGATTATGGTTGGACAAATATATATTAGATATTTGCACAGCATGATCTTGATGCCATTGCTGGGGTTCTTGCTTTCAGCCCGGCCTTCAGGGAAGTTGCACTCATGGGCGGTGATCTTAGGCCTGGAGGGATCCCCGAGCTGATGATGGCTGTCGGGGTAGAAAGCCGGTGGTGGTGGGTGAAGGCGGCTGCAGTAGTCTGCAGGTATGTGGCTGCTCTCTGTTTACTCAGACTCTGGGCTCACACCCCTCTCCGTAGTAACACCCTGTTAACGCACACTCCAGTATCTGCAGGAGTGATGCTACTCTGGGGTAGTAAAAAGCACACCCTCACTCACTCTTGACATAGTGTGAGCCTCTCTGCTCGCTCCTCACACTTCTGGGTCACCAGACTGCAGTAGGAGGGAGGGATACCTTTACACATCAAGCTAAAATTACAGTTGTCCCGCCCCCGGAAGTGCGTCATCATTGACTAGGACTTCTGGTTCCCTGGGGGTCGCTCCCTAGAACTGACGTCACTGTAGGTGTGGTGTGACATGACTGTGTGGGGTCAAGTGTGTGTGTGATACCACCCTGGTCACGTGTGTGGGCCATGGCCCCTGTGTCTAGGGGTTTGGGATGTAGAGGATTGATGGCGTCAGTGGTAGCCACACCGGGGCCGGAGTCCCTCAATACGGTCTGCAAGGCACCAACTCTGCCTCTTGTGCCTGGTTAAAAAAGCTACATTTGACCAGTCCTTTTGGGTTACGCAGTCATGGGGGCTGGGGAGGTGGTTGTGTATTTCCGCTGTTCATCACTGTGAGGAGATAGACATTGGTTCTTGTAACCTGTATGAACATGTCCCAGGCTTGCCTTGTTACACTCAAATACTGCGCACACCTCTAGTTTTTGCATATCCCAAACCCCTAGACACAGGACCATGGCCCAGCCACGTGACTAACATATGACCAGGGTGATGTCACAACACACTTGATCCCACATGGTCACATGACACCACACCTACACTGATGTCAGTTCCGGGGAGGGACCCCAGGGGACTGAAGGTCCCGGTCAATGATGATGTTAATTCTGGCGTCGGGACAACTGTCACTTTTGCTTGATGTGTAAAGGTATCCCTCCCTTCTATTGACCCTCCTGCTGGAGAGTAACAAGGGTGTAATGCTTGCTGTGGGAAACAAGGTAACAGTTACGCATCCCTGCTAGCTGCAATCACAGACATGCATGGTGCGTGGTGGTTAAAGGCTTGCACCGTGGTGGCCAGTATGATGAAAGACTTAGGTAGACCTCACTCCCAGAATCACAGAACAAAAGGTCTAGCATACTTCTCATTGAGGCCAACACCAATAAGGAAGAAATCTAATACCAAGGCGAGGCTAGACGAGCGCGCCTTTAGGGCCCCGGCCCACGCAACGCCATTGGTCAGTGTAGGTGGCCGGCTGCCCTATGGGAGGCCGGCCAGACAAAGTGCTTCCGGGGCGGGGGTGACGCACGTCCGGTGGGGGCGGGGGTCAGAGGCCTTGACCTATTTAGGTCAGTAACGCAGGGACCTCGGCCTCTTCCTTCGCCTGCACCGGACCTGCTCTCTCCCTGCTGGATCCCATACCCCTCGCTTTAGCTTAAAAATTTATCTCCCACCCACCCGTCCCCTAATGCAGTAGTTTGAGGGGGTGAGTTGCGGAAAAGAGACATTGGACCATTGATATAGACTTACAAAATGGACAGGAGTCCGCCTTGCACACTCCCTAGGCCAGCACTGAGGGGAGAGAAGGTAAGCTCTCCACAGGGGGATGGAGGCCATCGGTTGGGGAGGCTAGGGTGACAGGTACCAGCCTCCTGGGATCCTGGGCAGCCTGGTGGACGAGAGGTGGGGCCCTGGAAATGGCGGACTAGGACCCCAGGGCTGGGGCCCATCACTCAGGGGCGCAGGTGGGTTGCACCTTGCGTAGGCATCTCAGCCTGGGAGATGCGAACCAGAGGGCCCCTTGGTGCTGGGGGAAAGAAGAATATTTTAAGAGCAAATGCAGTTTTTAATAATGAACAATGCAATTTCGATAATATGCTTCAATAATATGTGTTAATGTTTTTGATAATGTGTTTTGGTTAATCATGTACTGTCATGTTTATGAGTGTCGTCATTAAACATGGCCTTTTTTACACCCACCTTATCTCAAAGTTTTGACTAATTGGTGGGTAGGGCGGGCGTGGAGCATGCTGGGGGATCCGGGCCCTATACAACACCTGGAGAATTACTCTTCAGGATGAGTCCTTTACATGCCCTACATTGTTCTAAATGCATGGAATGGCTTATTTCACATCAGAGCCTCCTCCTGTCTTGAAATCCTCAAGAAGCTGAAGACCTGGCTTTTTGATGACCCCTTCTCCCACCCTTGACAAGACTAGGTCGCCACACCTGCTCTGCATCAAGATACCCTCGTGGATCATGGTGTGCTCTGCAAATACACACATCTGTATGTTGCATGTTACAAAAGGAGAGCTGGTATATGGTTGGTCTCTAAGATGATAAGACCGCCAGGTGAACAAAATGCAATAGAAGGTACTTTTTGGGAGACAATGTGGGGGTGGGGAAAGCATACAAACGGGCAACACAGCTGAACCAGGAAGATCCAAGCTGCCATTCGTACAACATCTTAGCGGGCATACAGTGCTATACCTTACACCAACATGACACAACTCTGGCCCAATAGAAAGGTTCTTGTATGACGTCAAGAAAATACAAAACCACTCTTCCGTTCAAGCCCTCCATGGTTTAATAGATTATAGCAAAGACAACAACTGCACACTTCAGCACAGACTTGTGCGCTGGCCTCATGCAATGGATTGGTTCTCTGAAACCGGCTCCACCTCCAGAATCACAGAGGGGACATTACCTTTTAGCAGGATGCTGTCCATCGGGATTGCTACAGAAATGCCAGCTCCCAGCCCAGTGGAAGCACTACACCTGCTATGGTTCTTGATCAGCCCTCCAGAAGTAGATTTAGTCTAGTGCTTGCTTAAGGTTGGACTACCCCCTCCTACTTAGAGACCCTCCAACCACTACAACCAGGCAAGTACACCAAGTTCCACCCGAAGGTCACACTGACAAGCTGAACTTTGTCTACAGACTGATAATATGCAAAGTTCGTAAAACGAAGTGCATTGTGGGTTCTCTGCCTAGAGGCCTTCACAGCGTCATAACTGGTCTAATTTTTTGAACAGCTGTAGCAGTAAACGACTATGTTTGTCATAGTCTCGCACAGACCAACAACAGGGTCGGGTAGGGGGTAGGGGTCTGGCGCCAAAGGAGGTACCAAGCCAGCATTGGGCATTGGTGATGCAACTGACTACAGCAGCGTGCACTTACTTTCGTCCAGAACGGGGACAGAATAGAGCACCTTATAAATATACCAGGAAATAGTTGAAACGATTGATAACTCCTGAGCATCTTAAAAATATACCAGGAAAGAGCAGAAACGACCGATAACTCCTCTGGAAGCTGCAGGCTGTCAGACCCACAGACTTATGTAAGAGTGACGCTACTCTCTTCGCTTCTCCCGTAGGTGGTGGTAGACTGCGTCCTCTCGCCTCCCCCCACCCCGCCCGTGATATTTGAAGACTGCCCTCCGCCCTCACACACTCCGGCGGTGCCAGGCTGCTCCCCTCCTCCGCCGCGCACGCCCCCGTGTTGGTGGCACACAGATCCAGCCTCTCACTCTCCGGGGCTGTGATCGGCCATTGATCCTTCGTGGTGGCTGGCAGCGGCTCGCACCCTTGTGGTGGAGACACACTGCTCCTCTCTTCCACTCTTGCGGCGGTGCCAGTCTCCCCCTCTCGCCTCTGATCTGTGGCAGACGTCTCCCGGGCTCCTCTCGCGCACTCGCAGGCTGCCCCATCTCTCTTTTCACATACACTTTATGGTAGGGGCACATTTCTCTCTTTTCACAAACACAGGTGCCGCGAAAGGAGGTTGCCGCTATTACCACACTGCTGTGGTGTGGTGACGGTAGGAAGAACGACCACCACCACCTTCTCCGCCTAAGGGCTACCAAACCCCGGGCAAGGACGGGGCCGGCCTATCCCACCTGCCTCCCATGCCCGCCCGCCCGCCGCCTTCCCGTCCTGGCGCTTGAGCAGCCGCACGGCTGACCCTCTGCTGCGAGGCCTGTGTGTGCTTTTTCGCCTCGCAGCGCCGAGTTGTCGGAGGTTGACGAGCCGCACACACCCCCGGCGCGGCGGGTCACCCCTTCCCTCTCCACAGGCCGCACTTGTGCAAGTTCCACCCGTCCGCGGTTCCGACAGAGCTCACTGTATACAGGATAAACACAAGCACTGTTGTGTGAGGTGAAAACACATAGCCCCGACGAGCACACGCCGAACAGATCTGAGACGAGTGGGGGCGATGGCTGCGTGTTTGTACATATCTGCACGTATTCGTTGTGTGATGATTCCAGTATGTGTGTGGCCCTGTGCGTGACGGCTTTTTTCATCACTATGTTTTAAATGGATGCCAGCATGCCATTGTGTGATTGTAATATATATTTTGTGATGGCTTTGTGGGTAGGTGGAGTGATGGTTGTGTCTGCATGCGAAGCTATGTTTTTTGTTTTGTTACAGTTTATTGTAGCGCTCTAGTGCTCCGAGGGTCTCTCCTGAGCCCCGGAAGCACCAGCACACAATGTAACACTTTCTGGCCAGGCGTGGCCAGAAAGAGATAAATAAACGGGCTGGAAGTGGCACGGCACTTCCTGCCCAGACCAGCAATCTGAGTACGTGTCTCGTCTGTGTGTGTGCGTGCTGCACCCACGTGTAGTGACCCCCAAGGCCTTGGAGGTCTACAGTCCCCACACTGGCGACGAAGGAGTGGATCCACCCACACCCACGAGCGGACCAGCTGCGGGAGCGCCGGAGACGCCGAGCCCCGAATCAGCCGAGACCCGCCGACCCAGCACCAGAGACCATCACGAGAGTCCCAGGGACAAGAACAAAGTGAAGAAATCGCCTACCGGTAAGCAGCATATGCGAGAAGCTGCGTGAGGGACCGGTACCGGCGACGCGCTGGAGCGAAGAAGCAGGAAGCGCCGGAGAAAGGCCCAGCCGGCCGTCCAAGAAGTGCGCGCATGCGCAGACGAGTGAGGCCGACGCAGGCTTCAGGCTTTCACCGCGTGTGTGAACAACGCCTCACGCTGAGGGGGAGAACAGAAATATATAATAAAGCGCGCGCCCAGCGCTCTGAACAGACACCCAGCAACACGAGCGACCAAGGAAAAAAAAAAAACAAGCACAGGACAATACAATTAAACAAGCACAGGACAATACAATTAAACAAGCACAGGACAATACAATTAAACGCAAAGCAAGTGAAACCAGCGCCTGCGTAGTGGAGAGAGCACTGCCCACGCAAGCATGTCTCAAAGCCAAGGAGGGGCCACCGGAGGGGCACCACAGGTAGCAGCGCCCCCTGCAGCTCAGGCTCCAACACCCTCCACACATGCACAGTTACAGGCACTACCGCCTTTCAGCGAGCTGATTGACCCGGGGACAGCAGCACCCCGATGGGCAGTGTGGCTGGGGCAACTCAACAATTATTTCACAGCCACCCGAGAGAAAGACAATGAAGTGAAGCGCTCTCTACTTCTCCACTTCGGAGGCACAGAACTTTACAAGTTATTTAGACACCTCCCCAACACAGGTGCCGCCAATGACTTCGATGCTGCGGTCAACGCGCTCAACGCCCATTTCGACCCACAACTAAACCCCCATTACGAGAGGTTCAAGTTCCGACAAGCCAAACAACGGGAAGGGGAAACAATGGACGCGTTTCATGCGCGACTAAGAGACCTGATAAGCACGTGCACCGAGGACGACGAAAAGAAGGAAGTCACGGCGCAACTCATCCAGGGTTGCCGCAACAATCATTTGCGGACATTGATCCTGAGGCAGCCGCGAATCTCACTCGACGAAATTTTGATCCTTGCACGGTCCCACGAGCTGTCTGACGCCCGCGCCACCGCGATGGAGGCGGCCCTTAATCCACACCACGAAACAGGAACAGTGATCAAGACAGAACGGGTGGATGCAGTGCGTGTGTCGAGCCGAGGAAGCAGAGGTCGAGGGCCGACGCGAACACGACGTCAAACACCGTGCGGCTACTGTGGCAGGGAGGAACACACCCAAGATGGCTGCCCAGCACGAGGGAAGACATGCTCCAAATGCGGCATCCCCAACCACTTCGCCAGCGTATGCAGAGGGGGGTCTCGAGGACGGAACGCTTCAGGACGGCGATCAGCCGCTGGAGCAGTCAAACAGCTATCGCTAGATGACTCCACAACGTCACGCTCCACTAGGTCGCACAGGTCGCAGCAACCACAGTACGATGATTCGTCCACAGACGACGATGACGAATGCTATTTCGTATCCTTTGTCAGTGAGCTGAAGAAGAGCCGACGGCCGCAACCCAAGTGCCAGATACAAATCCACGGTTCACCAGCGATTGGAGTCATCGACACCGGAGCCACGGTAAATGTAATGGGCATTCAGCATTACAAAGCACTCAATCCGAAACCCACACTTGTTCCGTCTAAAGCCAAGATCTTCACCTATGGCAGTCAGGACCCCCTCCCACTGCGGGGCAAAATGATTGTGCAAGTCCGAGCAGAGGACCAGGAAGTCACGACCACGTTCCATGTGATCGACAAAGAGGCGGACCTGTTGGTAGGGAGCAACACGGCGGAAGACCTAGGCCTCATTGCCTTCGCGAACGCAGTGCGGGCACTGCAAGTTGAAGACATCCTACTCATGTTCCCCAAGCTGTTCACAGGCCTTGGAACCATCAAGCACCCACCTATCAAGCTACACATAGACCCTACAGTGCAACCAATTGCACTCCGACACCGAAGAGTGCCATTCCACCTGCGTGCTGCAGTCGAGCAAGAACTGAACCTGCTAGAATCACAGGGAGTGATCGAAAAGGTGTCCGGACCGACACCATGGGTGTCCCCCATGGTCATAGCTGAGAAACCGAAACAACCGGGGAAAATCCGAATTTGCATCGACATGAGAATCCCAAACAAAGCCATCCGCCGTGAGCGACACCTCACACCTACAGTCGATGACATCCTGACGGACCTAAACGGCGCCCAATGGTTTTCTAAACTAGACCTCAATGCAGGATATCACCAGCTGAGACTGGCTGAAGAAAGCCGATACATCACAACTTTCTCGACACACCTGGGATTGAGGCGCTACAAGAGGTTAAACTTTGGGATCTCATCGGCAGCTGAGATTTTCCAGAACACGATCAAAGAAATCCTCTCTGGGCTCCAAGGAGTGCTGAACGTCAGCGACGATATCTTAATCCATGCCAAAACGAGCGAAGAACACCACAACAGGCTAAAAGCAACGCTACACAGGCTTGCACAGTATGGCGTAACCCTTCACAAGGACAAATGTAAATTTTTCAAGAAGTCCATCGAATTCTTTGGCTATGTGTTCGGGTCAGAAGGAGTTGCTGTCGACCCTCGCAAATCGGTAGCGATCAAGAATGCCCCTGCACCGACCACAGCATCAGAAGTGCGTAGCTTCCTGGGGATGGCACAATACTGTGCAAGGTTTATCCCCAACCTGGCCTCGATTGCAGAACCGTTAAGGAACCTAACGAAGAAGGAAAACGCATGGCGATGGACAGAGACTGAAGCCAATGCGTTCGACAAAATAAAAACAGCGCTGCTAGACAGCACCACGATGGCCTACTTTGACACCTCCAAACCCACCGAAATAGTAGTAGACGCCAGCCCGGTTGGTCTAGGAGCTGTGATATCGCAGGAAACCGAGCCCGGCACATGGTCGCCACTAGCATTCGCAAGCAAAGCACTATCCCCGGTCGAGTCAAGATACTCGCAAGTTGAGAGAGAGGCCCTAGCAGTGAAGTGGGCATGCGCTCATTTCCACTTATACATCTCTGGACACCCGTTCCGCATGATAACTGACCACCAGCCGCTGATACCTTTGTTCAAGGGCACCGCTCCTCATCCACCCCCGAGGATAGAACGCTGGGCCATACAAGTGCAGCAGTACCAAATGGACCTAGCCTACCGCCCTGGGGCCAAGAACCCCGCAGACTTTCTATCCAGGCATCCAGGCCCAAAGGAATGCCAACAAACAGATCTTGAGAACCCCACTGAAGAATTCGTAGACATGCTGTCAGCTGCCTCTTGTCCACAAGCCCTCACAGCTGACGCCATCATACCTGAGTATGTGAACGACGCGGTCATCCAGCGGGTAGCAGAGGCCGTACAATCAGGGTCCTGGGAGAACTTCCTAAAGAATGTCAGCAATTGGAGCGAGGGCGACCGAACACGCCTGACACAATTCTGGAGAGTGCGCCATGACCTGAGCCAAGCAAGCAATGGCCTCATCCTCAGAGGCCACCGAGTGATCATCCCTAAGACCCTACAGGAAAGGGCGACCATCCTAGCACACGAAGGACACCAGGGCACCCGCCGGATGAAAGCTAGAATGCGAGAGAAGGTCTGGTTCCCGAACCTGGAGGAAGCTGTTGACACCGTGGTGCGCCAGTGCCGAGCATGCCAGATAACTAGTTCAGCGGACACACCCGCGCCTGTAATCACGGAGGAGCATGCTCCATCACCATGGTCATGGCTCAGCCTGGACTTTGGGAGCTTCCCAGATGGGAGAGTCACTGTCGTGCTGATTGACAACTACACAAAATACCCGATTGTAGATCTTGCCACCTCCACCAGTTTTGCCAACATCCGCCCACTCTTGAGCAAGTCTTTTGCCATGTTTGGAGTTCCCATGGTCATCAAAACAGACAATGGCCCCCCATTCCAGGGGAGCGAGTTCCGGGAGTTCCTACACAACCTAGGCATCCGACATCACCGAATCACGCCCCAATGGCCTCAAGCAAATGGGGAGGTGGAGCGGTTCATGAGGACAACCAACAAGATCCTGCGAATTGCAACTGCTGAAGGAAAAGACCCAGAGGAAGCCCTCCAACTATTTCTACGGGAGTACAGAAGCACGCCCCACAGTACCACGCAACAATCACCGTGGGCGCTGATGTTTGCTGGACCGAGAAGAGATCTACTCCCCATGGCCGACAACTGGACACCTCCACCTTACTCCCCCGGGCGCACCCAAGAAAGGCGGAGGAGAACGAATGAGAAAGCAAGCAGCAAGAGGCGTGCCCGGTCCCGAAGTATACTACCAGGCGAGACTGTGCTAATCCGGACCCGAAGGCCTGGAGGAAAGTTCAACACAGCGTTTGAGCCAGAACCATGGGTCGTCAAAGAAATGCGGGGCACCGCCGTCACAGCTCGCCGGGATGGAGAAGAAGTTACTAGGAATGTCTCCTGGTTCAAACAAATACCGGCCACTCGACAACGCAACTCCGACCAAATAGAGCCAGCGGAAGAAGAGTCCGAGACTGGAGCGGGAAGATCCCATGATGCGAGCACGCCTATGGACACTACAGACCAGGGCGACGCAAGCATCTCGACACCCAGCCCGAGAGCTGAGCAGGTACCGGTACGAGGCAGATGGAGGTATGATCTTAGACCTAATCCAAAGCCGAGCCAGAAGCTGGCTGACTTCAGATGCTGAACTATCACTGACTGTTGTTTTCAAACCCAAGTTTTCAAAATCCAAGTTGGGGAGGGATATAGCGCTCTAGTGCTCCGAGGGTCTCTCCTGAGCCCCGGAAGCACCAGCACACAATGTAACACTTTCTGGCCAGGCGTGGCCAGAAAGAGATAAATAAACGGGCTGGAAGTGGCACGGCACTTCCTGCCCAGACCAGCAATCTGAGTACGTGTCTCGTCTGTGTGTGTGCGTGCTGCACCCACGTGTAGTGACCCCCAAGGCCTTGGAGGTCTACAGTCCCCACATTTATATCGCGCGAACTTGGCCCAAAGGCACCCGACGGCTGAACACTACATTACACAAAGTCGGACTTTTTTAAATTGCTTTAGATACAGGGAGATTAAGTGCTTTGCTTAGAATCACAAGATGTTGACCAGGCGCTGGGGCTAAACCCTGGTTCCCTAGCTCCAAAGTCTGGGGCTTATGCGATTTCAGTATCTGTGTGCCTGGCTGTGTGCGTTTTGGCTTTGCGTGTATGTGGGAGAGAGGTGGCTATGGTATGGTTGGCATGTCATGGCTGTATGTGAGGGGGATGGTTGTGTGAGAGCATTATCTGTGGTTAGCCGTGTACCAGAGGTCTGTGTGAGACGGAAGCACGGCCGGACTGGGAACAGCAACCAGACATGACAGATTGCTGCTCGAGCGGCCCTGGGAGCAGGGGGCGGGGGAAGGGGATGGCTAGTAAAAAGCACCGCTCCCGCTTTTGTTACAGGGGGGGGCAAGATGGCAAAACCGCCCCCCGCCCCTCCGGCCCACTGGGGAAAAACACCTGGTGCCTGCTACGGCCAGGCACTATTGTAACTCCTGTCTGGCAGAGAGATATGTGCTTGCAATGGCCTCGCGCGGGTGCCTGTGTATATGAGAGATCAGGGATGCTGTTCCTGGGGCCGTATACTTGCAATGAGTAGGAGTGAGTTTTTTTTTCAAAACACCAACCACAAACCTGGTCACTTTTTTTATTGAATCCCTAACTGTGTGGGCTTCAATACTAGAATCAGAAAGTGCTGGAAACCTGCAAGCCTGCAATTTGATCAACTGGCTTTTCGTGTCTTTAAAGAAAAGGGGGTTACCAATCTGTGGGTGTCTCTATATTGTATAAAATAAGAGCCCCGTATGCCCATACGATAACTGCCACAACATACCATCAGTTGCAGTAGCGTTCCTAGTGCACCACCACCATCTTATACCTTAAAAAACAGAAACAAATCCGAGTTAGTCCAGATCCCTATTGAGGAGAATGGACCCCAAGTAGGAACTGTTGAATGAGAGGTTATAACTGCTTTTATGTATATGCATGTGGGAGTTATCAATCTGTCCTGAAGAAGAAAGCCAAAATTGTTGTTACCTGTCGAAACTCGTCGACGTAATGTTTGGACTAAATCTGATGAGCTTTGAGATACAGTAGATACTATTTATTTGAGAAATCATGTACCTGAAATCATGATTCGAACAGATTAGTAGCAGATAATGACGTATGTGTTTGTCTAATGTGTCTTTCCCTTAGCATGTTTTAAAATAGTTTTTTTAACAAAAAATATTACATGTTTGTCTTTTTTAGAAATATATTGCTTGATGATTAATACCATGTTTTTAATTAATGTCCCAAATAATCGTCAATTTTACTAAGGGACAGTCAGATGAACTATGGTTTGTAACTTTTTATTTATATGAAAGATAAGATTTGTTTTTGACATAAAAGATATCAAAACACTTCACAACCGGACAATTTCATGGTGTATGATTATGTTCAGATTGGGGGTGCAATAGTGTGCTGGATGTAACAGGGACGATTGACTGTATGATTGTATGCCTTTGTGATTGTTTAACATCGAGTCCCCAAGGGGAAGTTTTCTGACTAGATATCCTTACAGGTGCCAGCCCCCTGGCCAAGGAGCCCCCTCTCTCTTTGCTTTAACCGAACTGCCCCTGAGCCTGTGTGGGTCCACAGAACTGAGGGCCCGATAAGTACACTTGAATCTTCTGCATGCTGGAAACCACATGCTGCCATGAGGGCTTGGGGATGGCCCATGTTCATCCGGTGTGGTACATACAGGTGCTTGAACGCCACTACTAGATGAGAGTTTCACACACGAAACAGACACTGGGGGAGCCGGTCCTGAGCACTTAACCTGCCCCTGCGGAGCAGGCGGGTCTTCCAAACCTTCAAGGGGCCCAGATTCTGAAGAGGGGCCCCATTGCACCCAAGGCCTATGAATATTTGTGAGATATGAGAGATTCGGAGGGCCCTTTTTACATTCTGGGTGGGGCATCATTTGCCAAGCGCGAGTCTAAAGGAGCGCGCACTTAGGACCCGGCCCCGCCTCCCAGTCACGAAGGTAGGGGACGGTCGGCTCGCCCAATGGGCGCCCGGCTGTCAAGTGCTTCCGGGTCAGGGGGAGTGACGCACATCCGGTGCAGCAGGGGGCGGAGACCTTTGGCCTATTTAGGGTCAAGTGCCCGTGGCCTCGACCTCTTTTCCCTCTGCTGCACCGGGACCGGCTGACTTCGCCTTATATGCTCCCCCCCCTCCTTGTCTACCCTTAGTTCTTTGTTAACTTTCCCAGCTGTGTTTTTATTTTTTTTCTGGAGCGGAGGACGGAGGATTTGGGAGCGGCGGCGAGACAACACGGCTGCCCGGTGGAGAGGCGACGAGGAGGAGCGCGTGGGACTCGGAGACCGTCCATCTCGCAAGGAGGGAGCCGGGTGCTCGGGGGGCCTGCTGGCGGCCGCTGATAACGGGAGGGGGTCGGTGGTGTAAATTAGGTGTAGGACTGCTCCGGTGGTCTGCGGCTGCCGGTGGGGCTCCGGGGTGCGGGCTCCTTCGGGGGCGACATGGGCGGTCTTCAAAAGGGTTGGGGTAGCTAGGCATCCAGGGTCTCGAGAAGCCTGAAACCGGAAGGGGAGCAGCTGCACATAGGCGCGAGGAAGAGGCGGGCTTGAAACCGCGTGGTCTGGGGCCATTAGAATCAACCAGTAGACAGCAATAATCGCAAGCGTACCTCGTGGCTGGACATGGGCTATGGGTAAGCCGACTACATTGCTAGTTGTGGGGGTTAATGCCCATTCGTGGAGTGAGTACTAGTATTTGGACCCCAAAGGTTTTAGTGGCGACACTATGGCATGTTAAAGTTTTTAGCGCTGCTCGCTCGCTAGGGAGGATCGCAGAGGGGGGGTCTGCCCAGGGCAAGCTGTGGTTGCCATGCGCGTGGTGTGGTACTCAGGGGCCGACTGGATTAGCTGCGAGGGTGCTGCCAGGGAAGGCAGGGAGCTTGGGGCCCGGTGGGGGCAGTGCTAGAGGTCGGGTAACGGCTTGTGTGATTTGGCAGCAGGGCGTCGAGGGCTCGGCGCGGGCAATGGTGCCACAGTGTGTGTTTAGCAGTGAAGGAATGGTGTATTTACTTTTTTCTCCCATGGGAATAAAACAAGTGGATAGCCTTGTACTGGACACACATTGGGGTTTTATCGTAGGATCACAGCCCATCATAAGGCAGGAATCAATTGCAGATGGTTGGTGGTATATGTGACCCTCAGATGAAAGGAGGTAAAGCTGGTGTTGTCGTAATAGGCGGAGTCCAAGGAATGTTTGTGTAGTTGAGCAGGTGGGGATGGCGTTACCAAGTCCTGCTCAAGCTGGGATACCCTTGGCTTCCATTATGTTGTCTCTGTGATGGCTAAGTGAGCTGATGCCGAGATTCAGCTCTTGGCTGATGACTGCCCCTGTGACCGGCGGTAGTGGTCAAAAAGTAGAAGATCTTAAATGGTAAAGTGCATGTCTTCATGGATAGCAACCCGGAATATCAGACTCTTGTGCCAGTAGTCAGTCAAGATTGTTGCTTTATATCGTTGATGTCTGTAACCCGAACTTACGCTTACAATCACCACGGGTTACATCTGGGTCTGGGGGGAGCGGCACAGTGCGTCTGTTTCTGTCCCTCTGAAAGTGCAAAGGTATAGCTGTTAAGGCGCGTGGCAACAGGCTGCGATCATCTAGGTTTTTTTTTGGTTACTCGATCTGTGGCACTTCGGAATAGTTATGTTATCATCGCCTCCCGGGGGTTTTGATTGTGCACGAGAATAAGGGTCACTCATAGTTCGTGCGTTTTCACTATTTACACTGAATGGTGGAGTGGTCATACGCAGTAATCTATACTTTGGCAGCTTTGTCCTCGGCCCTCCTTAGTCGAACCGGATCCTCTATGGTACGTTGAAACACGTCGGTTACATCATGCAGCGTGTCTGTTGATTAGTGTCTCGGCCGCGGGCAGGCGCAGTCCGTGTTCTGGCCAGTCGCAGTGATGAATGTTTTACGTCATAATTGCCTGTGTAGGTTTAGCCGATGCGGTCATTGCATAGCGCATAGTCTTCATAGACACGGTTAAGAGCCATAGCCAAATCAGCGTTCTTCTTATTTAACGTAGATGGCTTCATTGGGTACAGTCGCTTCACGTGTCGCTGCCTTTCGGATATATGTAATAACGCACATATGGTACACTAGGCAATGTGTAGTCGACAGGCGGCATATTATTTGGGTTTCAAGGAAGGGTATTGTTTGATGTTTCCTTCTCCAGAGGTCTCCACTCCGTACACATACTTTACTCCAAAGATACGAGGTGCATTATTTCAGATTTCAACATGTCCAACTTCCACGGTTGGCAGAGAGTGAGAGAGTCTTGCTGCTTGTTGGCTCAGTGGGTTAATGCATCCGCGGTAGGGGTCTATGTTTGATGGAGCAGAACCTTACCTGAAGGTGCCAGAGTGCTTTCACAATAGGAACAGTAATGATGCCTGAGGATGGGGAAGGAATTCAAGGGCACACCAATGATGAATGCAATCGTTAATTTACATGAGGTAAATGTGACACTTGTGAGCAACCGAAAGACAAGATGTAACAAATGGTACATTACAAAGGAAAAAGTGTTATGTGTGCAGGTTACAAAAGCGTGCAAAGCACAAGTAGAGGTATAATGCTGGCTAGTACACGCGATCCCGGCCTGGGGACCTGGGTTCGAGTCTCGGGCACGAAGCGAAACATGTGTGCTTCTGGGCTAATCACTTAAACTTCCCCTGGTTTCGGGGAACATAGCGGGTGCTACAACAAATGTATGAGAGACCTCGTCGAAGATTATTCAGTTGACAGGACAGCCTGTTGTTTGCCATACTTACATCTGCCCTAATACTAAGCCAGGACTGGAACGCGTTCACTTGGCCCTCCCCGGCCTGGGTGCGAAATGTGCGTTGGAACAGGGCGAGTCCCTCAGGGATAAAGTTTGTGGGTGCTCGTCATTATCTTGGCAGGCGGGGGTACTGGCTGCTTCCCTCCTAGGACAGTCTGCGGGGCCAGATTTTGGGTACCTTCAAAGACGCTGTTTGGTCTCCCTTGGGATAGAGGGGAGACAGAGCGGAGAGATAATGCAGTTTATCTACAAACTCTCTGCCAGTTTAAGCCACGTGGTCTCACCAAGTGCTGGCATCCCACAGTTATAAGCAACCACAGGTGACCCTCTCGTGAAGGTCATAGCTAGAGTGCGGGCTAACCCCTCAGGCATATGTGTCCTGGATCTGGGAACTTGTTTAGCAGGGGGTCCCCTTCAGGAAACAATTAGCCGCGTTTAAACTACAACGGCACGTAATCTGTGGCAGAGGGTGTGTCAAGGGCGGAGCGCGATTCATTATCCAACATGACTGACAATTACACACAGCCACACTATTACAGGGTGGCTACAAACTGTTTAATCAGTGCCTGTGATGGGAACCCCCCATACTAAAGGGAGATGGAGCTCCCAGGATGCGTAATACACACAGTTCAGATCTGAGACGTCAGGGCACCTAGTCACGTGCTTCGTTTGAGAGACCTTGACCGTTTACTAGTTAAGTAAATCCTGCCTTCCTGACTCCAGGCCGAACTAACCCAAAGCTAGCCTACCGTTAGCCCAGCAATCAGAATTTTTTAGGTAATAATGGGGGTCCTCCAGCCCAACTAAATCTCTAGCTAGTGGTCACTACCCGGACTACTTGGAGAACTGGATCACCTACCATTACTACAGCTACCCGCTCTCTAGCCTGACATACCTACAGGGTAGCTAGTGATTAGGAAAGGGCAGATCAGTTACATATCAGTTAGGTAGCATACAGCTAGTGGTATAGTATTGCGGATAGCTCGCTGATCTGTAGACTAACTGATTCCTAGCTAACAGATCACTCGTCTAATCAACCCATTAGTTAGTGGATCCTCTTGTTTGATTAACTAGGTGGAGCTTTTCTCCAGTTTAGTAGTCTGTGTCTCTCACTACGCCAGTCACAGATATGGCGAGTAGATTGAAGGAACTGACTCATAACCGGTAGATGATCATGATAGGTGATGTATAAGTCTTAAATCAGCAGATGGCTTGTACTAAGGAACCGACGGCCTCCGTTGAGTTGTCTAGAATTGGGGCAGCAGCCTTATCAGCAAGGGCAGGCTCACCATCTAACACTGTGAAGAAAATAGGATACTGGTGGTCGGCGTGTTTCGCCGTCCTATCAAGCCTGGGTGGCTGTGGAATGATGTTTGCAACTTGGTCCTGACTGTGCCTGACTTTTCCATTTCTCTCCTGTTCAGTAGGGTGCACTGCCACGGTGGTACAGTACTGGGGCACTCTTCCCCGACGGTCGGAGAGGTCGGCCAAGAGCCTGGAATGTCTCGGTGAGGCGGCTCAAAGAGGAATGGGCGGGGCTGTGCTCAGTGAAGGGCCGCTCACGTCACATTCCACACTGACTGGGTATTGGTAAGGTGAGGTATCACAATGATCGCAGTTGCAGACAGAATTCGTGTGGTTAGGAGAATTCCCATTGGCCAGAATCGCCTGGTATGCCAGGATATCACGCAGAACGTTGGGCCCCGGAGTGCGGGCGAGATCCTTGAACCTGGCAGGGAGGCGGCTTAACGGGGAGTTGGCAAGGTTGCGCTCAGCGATGGGCCGCTTATGTCACATCCCACACAGAATGATCTCTGGGGACGCAATGTATAATCACGATGGAGTGCAGTGCCCTGACTTGGGCATGGATACAGAGATCAAGGGACCATGGTCTTTTTTCATGCAGAATGCAGGTGGGGAGGGTGGCAGACCCGAAGGCCTTGGCCACCCTTGTGGCGGTAAAAAGACCTGCGAACAGTGAAATTGACTTACAGAATGGAGGGGAGTCCGCCTTGCGGACTACCGAGGCCAGCACTGAGGGGAGAGACGGTAAGCTCGCCCGAGGAAAAAAGTCACCACCGGCTGGGGAGGCTAGGGCGACAGATTACAAGCCTCCTGGGTCCCTGGGCAGCCTGGTGGTCGGCCCCGGTAATGGCGGACAAGGATCAGAGGTGGGGGCCCACCGCCCAAGGGCGCAGGCGCGCTGCGCCTGCGTGGAAAACTCAGTTTTGAGTGGGGCGAGCCAGGAGGCCCCTTGGTGCTGGGGGGATAATAATCTTTTACATTACGCCGCCTTGAGACTAGATGTACACTGTCCCACTGCAGTTAAGCTCATTTCACAACTATCTGATGGCATTGTTTCATGTCTCCAGTGAATCCGGGATATGAAGGCAGAGAGTAGCAAGGGTATCAAGGGCCCTAATGCAAGCAAGCAAAATGCCCCCTCCACCACACTTCCGGTATGGGAGTAAGAAAGGCCCATAACTGGGGTGCTGAGAGCCCCTCACCACCAGTTTAAACACAAGCACATTCTGTCCCCAGACACCCAGGGGGCGTGTTCATCCACATGCACACAAAGGGAACATACCTTGGCCCTTTGATTTGGCAAGTAAAACAAAAGATTTCCCAGTGGGATATACTATTTCCTGCTCATAGATCAGGGCTCAACTTCTCAAACACCATTCACACCATTCATTTTTATGGAACGGGAAAGCACTCACCAGAAGGAAAACCACCTAATATAATACAGTAAAAAATATAGTAAAAAATGTACACTTTATTCTAAAATATACAACACTAATCGATAAATCAAAAGATAAAAGAACACTTAAAAAACACAATTGAATACACAGTTAAAAAGCCACCTAATGTGGACGTGGAGAAAATTAATCTAAAGAGACACTTGAATCTGTCATTAGTCCGTCATTTCAGGCCCTCTTTTGTCAACACTACGAGGAAAAATATTCCTTTCGTTCAGTTAGAATGTTGGCAAGCCGAATATGACTTCGGAGTTGGCGTCGACGCGTTTCGGAAGCTTAAGAATTGATAAGGGCTTCCTTCCTCAGGACGGTTTGTATACGTTTTCTCCACAAATTGATAGACAACCTAATGTGTAAATAACATAAAATATGGCTATTAGTACCCTCTTCTATTTTACACTTATTACTATTTTTGACATTGCTATTTTGGTTACACACAAAGTTTATGCTCATTTTATAAATCACGATAAGGGCGATAACAACAGCAACAACAGTTCATAATCCCTGTGGGTTTCTCAGTAATATTGAGGCCTTGTTTTTTACATAATTGCCATGCGAGATACTAGATACTAAGCATCTCTTACACAGAGTTGGTTATACACCCAGTTACGTTCATAGGAAAATTTTTTTAAAAGTAACATAAACACAAAATAACATGTCGGGTTGACAACCAATTTATGTGTCTAGATCCTCTTTTTGCACACTGCTTCCATTGCGTTTTCACCCTGCGAGATTAGCATCTACCACACGGGGTCCTAATTTTTTTAAAAAACAACAACAGAATGGCTACACATCAGAGCAGGATAACTACACATAAACGTTCCCAGTTAAAACACACATCTTTACATCTAAAGCCATATGTCCATCCATTTTCAAACCTAATTACAACGTAAGAGACCTTTGTTCTTTTTCGCTTTCTATAAAAACTTTTTGCCTTTTGGTTCATGTTATCCACGTTCTATTACAAGAAATACCACATTCATACTTCAATCATACTCACTGGCAGCGATAATACACTAACCGGAATGATTGTTATTTTCGTAAAGAGGTCACCCAATGTTTGATGATCCTCAATTTTGCTCCCGTCACAGTCACCTGGCTTTTCTTTCCTGCCCCACCTATGAGTTAGAGCAATATTAAATTAGGTATAAACTTACATTTATTCGCTTATCCCCTAATGTGCTAGATTAGAATTATATTCACCTTCATATTTTGAACGATGTTTTTTATCATGACACTCGTCTTTTTCAAAAAAAGGGGATATTTTTCATCAGGAGGAGGCTTTAAACAATCCTGCATTTATAACAGAAATACACCATATTATGATTCCCTATATAGTTAACGATTATTGTTCTAATCTCTGCAAGATTTAAACAGGGGAATACCTTAACAGTCGCTCAATGCGATCTTTATTTGGAGTTATAGGTCTTATAGAATTTTCAGGTGCTGTTCATTGCTGCAAAAACGGAAAAAGGCGCATTGCGTCAGCTTAAATCCAGGGCGTAGTTTAACTTATCACCCAAGTGTCAAAGTTACGTGTTTCATCTTACCCGAATTATGTTGGGTTTCTATCCATAAATGGGACTGTTATCTTGCTGCTGGTTAAAATAATGCACGGGGCTGCATGCAAAAAACAAATAATGAGAGTTTTACTAAGGAGTAAATTTAGAAAGGAAAGTTTAGCATATTCGAGTCTAAACACCCATTCCGCTTCCGGTATTTGATCTTACCCGGAATACGGCACTCCCGTTCCTTAATTGGAGTTCTTGTTCAGCAACCGGGTACTTTAATACGCGTGGCTGCATGCAAAAAGATTAAAAAAGTTTCACTAAAAGTTCCGCTCGGTAACGGAGGCTTCGTTTATTTTAGTCTGAACACCCATTCCCTGGCTGTCCTTACCTAGTGGATGCACACGGCTCGCGTTCCCGGTGCTCTGTCTTGTGGCGTTTTTTCAATCACCGCTGTCGTAGGAAAATGTTTGCACGCCCCATTCGACGTCGCATTTTAATCTCGTATGGAGATCACGTGATTTAAAAAAAGGGTGGGTCTGTATTAATGGGTTCGCCCGCTTTGGTCTGTTTTTTTTATTTATTTATAAAGCGAAAGCGACTGTTCCTGAATGAACTTTATTGTTCTAAGTGGACAATAACTACAGTGTTTTCCGTTCTATTTAGATGTTGTTAAGCTGTGGTGTTCTTTTATTGGCTGTTCATCGCTATGATTATAATTTGTATCAAGTTTCATGGCTGTATTCAAATCGGGAAATTATCCCCTCATAAAAGGTCCGGATTAAAATTGAGCAAAAAATAATCCAAAAATAACTAATATTATTTGATACATTTTTTCGCTAAACGCAGAATGTTTTATCTCGATATGTTATTTATGTTGCATAGTGTGTAATATCACACAAGTTATTTATCCTAAGCCAAAAAATGGGGGAAATTTTAAATGTTAAATGTTAACAAAGGGTCCCTGAGCCCTCTGCATTATTCCGAGAATATTCTTTAGTGAAGAAAGATGTTAAGGTGTTATGCTAGTCACTTTCTATTCACGGCATTCAATGATTTTATCTACTTCGTGTTGAATATACGTGACAGTGGTCTAAATGGTATCTCATGGAGTGCTTATGACACAATTTTCATCCAGTCTTCTTTTGTATTGAGGCCCCTATTTACAGTGTCTAGCGTGGAAATATACCACTGTTCTCTGTTTTTGCGCTTAATCTCAATGTTGCCTCCTCTTTTGGACATCGTAATTTTTTCAATTACAAACCATCTGAAGTCTGTATGTTTGTGCTGTAGTTTGTGGAAGTGATCCACCATAGGGGCATTCTCTTTGTTCGTTTTGAGTGCAGACCTGTGCTCCAATAACCGCACTCTTATCTCTCTTCCAGTCTCTCCTACGTAAGCTAGATTGCAGGGACATAGAATTATGTACACTAGGTTGCTACTTCTGCAATTGTTCAAAGTTTTTGCAGTTATAGTATAGTTGTTGTAGGTCAGCGTTTTGCCAATAATGCAATTTTCGCATATTGAACACTTACTGCACTTATGATTCCCTATTGCTTTACTGCCTCCAATTGTCAGTTGGTTGTTTTGAGTCTGTTCTCTGTATGTGTGGACCAGATTCTGACGGATATTCTCATTCCGTCTGAATGCAAAAATAGGTTTGGCTATTTTGGTCTCTTTCCCATCGTTTAAGATGTGCCAACTGGAATGAATAACGTTTTTAAGTTTATTACTGATACTAGAAAACTGGCTTACAAAAACAATTTTTGAGTCACTTACAGATTGTTTCTTATTCCCTTGATCAGGATGTATCATACTGTCCCGATTATAAAATCGTGCCCTTTTACAAGAGTTTTTGATCAACTTTTTAGGGTATCCCCTGTCTGACAGTTTCTCACTTAGAGTGTTAGCATGTTTTGAAAAATCAGCCAGGGTGGAACAATTCCTTCGAAGACGAAGGAATTGTCCAAAAGGGACATTGTCCCTCTGGGAACGAGGATGGTAACTGCTATAGTGCAATAGCGTGTTTTTGTCTGTGGGCTTAGAATACAGTTCCACCTCAAGTGTGCCGTTGGTGTTTTTTATTGTGATGTCCAAAAAGTTCACTGATTCTCTATTAAACTCTGCTGAGAAGCGGAGGTTCTCATCTCCGAGATTTAACCATTCTAGGAATTCCTCCAGAGTGTCATCTTCACCTTCCCATATGAAAAAAATGTCGTCAATGAAGCGCCGCCATAACAAGATGTTTTCAAAGAATGGCGACGCTTCATTGAACACATGTTTATCCTCGAACCTGGCGACGTATAAACATGCCAGGCTCGGCGCGCAAGTAGCCCCCATACTGGTGCCCTTGCGTTGGAGAAAAAGCTCATCCTTAAATAGGAATATGTTGCTTTTTAGAACCAGAGTTATGCATTGTATAATGAATTCCAAGTTGGCACCTCTGAGATCTGAGGGTCCTAATATCTCAGATACCACCTTTATGGTGTCATTTTGAGGAATATTGGTGTACAACGCCTCTATATCGAGGGTCACCATGATCTGTTTTTTGGGGTTGTACACCAATCCTTCCACAAAGGAAATCATATGTGCTGAGTCTCGCACATATGAATCTTGTTTCAATACAAGTGGTTTGAGAAAAGTGTCAGCATATTGGCTTAATGGTTCTAATAATGAGCCGATGCAGCTAACTATGGGTCTCATGGGAGGGTTCTCCACATTCTTATGAATTTTAGGGAGCCCGTATATGGCTGGAATTTTCGCATCTTTGCTATATAAAAAATCAAATTCTTGTTTACAGATAAGATCTTTGTCAAAAGCATTTTTCACAGTTTCCCTGACTTTTTTGTTTAGGGCGTCTAAGGTAGAGAATGGGACTCTTTGGTAATGTTCTTTAACCTCTAAGAAAATGCTAGACCTGTTAGAGGTTAAAGAACATTACCAAAGAGTCCCATTCTCTACCTTAGACGCCCTAAACAAAAAAGTCAGGGAAACTGTGAAAAATGCTTTTGACAAAGATCTTATCTGTAAACAAGAATTTGATTTTTTATATAGCAAAGATGCGAAAATTCCAGCCATATACGGGCTCCCTAAAATTCATAAGAATGTGGAGAACCCTCCCATGAGACCCATAGTTAGCTGCATCGGCTCATTATTAGAACCATTAAGCCAATATGCTGACACTTTTCTCAAACCACTTGTATTGAAACAAGATTCATATGTGCGAGACTCAGCACATATGATTTCCTTTGTGGAAGGATTGGTGTACAACCCCAAAAAACAGATCATGGTGACCCTCGATATAGAGGCGTTGTACACCAATATTCCTCAAAATGACACCATAAAGGTGGTATCTGAGATATTAGGACCCTCAGATCTCAGAGGTGCCAACTTGGAATTCATTATACAATGCATAACTCTGGTTCTAAAAAGCAACATATTCCTATTTAAGGATGAGCTTTTTCTCCAACGCAAGGGCACCAGTATGGGGGCTACTTGCGCGCCGAGCCTGGCATGTTTATACGTCGCCAGGTTCGAGGATAAACATGTGTTCAATGAAGCGTCGCCATTCTTTGAAAACATCTTGTTATGGCGGCGCTTCATTGACGACATTTTTTTCATATGGGAAGGTGAAGATGACACTCTGGAGGAATTCCTAGAATGGTTAAATCTCGGAGATGAGAACCTCCGCTTCTCAGCAGAGTTTAATAGAGAATCAGTGAACTTTTTGGACATCACAATAAAAAACACCAACGGCACACTTGAGGTGGAACTGTATTCTAAGCCCACAGACAAAAACACGCTATTGCACTATAGCAGTTACCATCCTCGTTCCCAGAGGGACAATGTCCCTTTTGGACAATTCCTTCGTCTTCGAAGGAATTGTTCCACCCTGGCTGATTTTTCAAAACATGCTAACACTCTAAGTGAGAAACTGTCAGACAGGGGATACCCTAAAAAGTTGATCAAAAACTCTTGTAAAAGGGCACGATTTTATA
Source organism: Lissotriton helveticus (assembly GCF_964261635.1). Lineage (NCBI taxonomy): Eukaryota > Metazoa > Chordata > Amphibia > Caudata > Salamandridae > Lissotriton > Lissotriton helveticus. Next base: position 1,308,059,021 of record NC_136069.1, on the reverse strand, counting down.
ATCGGGACAGTATGATACATCCTGATCAAGGGAATAAGAAACAATCTGTAAGTGACTCAAAAATTGTTTTTGTAAGCCAGTTTTCTAGTATCAGTAATAAACTTAAAAACGTTATTCATTCCAGTTGGCACATCTTAAACGATGGGAAAGAGACCAAAATAGCCAAACCTATTTTTGCATTCAGACGGAATGAGAATATCCGTCAGAATCTGGTCCACACATACAGAGAACAGACTCAAAACAACCAACTGACAATTGGAGGCAGTAAAGCAATAGGGAATCATAAGTGCAGTAAGTGTTCAATATGCGAAAATTGCATTATTGGCAAAACGCTGACCTACAACAACTATACTATAACTGCAAAAACTTTGAACAATTGCAGAAGTAGCAACCTAGTGTACATAATTCTATGTCCCTGCAATCTAGCTTACGTAGGAGAGACTGGAAGAGAGATAAGAGTGCGGTTATTGGAGCACAGGTCTGCACTCAAAACGAACAAAGAGAATGCCCCTATGGTGGATCACTTCCACAAACTACAGCACAAACATACAGACTTCAGATGGTTTGTAATTGAAAAAATTACGATGTCCAAAAGAGGAGGCAACATTGAGATTAAGCGCAAAAACAGAGAACAGTGGTATATTTCCACGCTAGACACTGTAAATAGGGGCCTCAATACAAAAGAAGACTGGATGAAAATTGTGTCATAAGCACTCCATGAGATACCATTTAGACCACTGTCACGTATATTCAACACGAAGTAGATAAAATCATTGAATGCCGTGAATAGAAAGTGACTAGCATAACACCTTAACATCTTTCTTCACTAAAGAATATTCTCGGAATAATGCAGAGGGCTCAGGGACCCTTTGTTAACATTTAACATTTAAAATTTCCCCCATTTTTTGGCTTAGGATAAATAACTTGTGTGATATTACACACTATGCAACATAAATAACATATCGAGATAAAACATTCTGCGTTTAGCGAAAAAATGTATCAAATAATATTAGTTATTTTTGGATTATTTTTTGCTCAATTTTAATCCGGACCTTTTATGAGGGGATAATTTCCCGATTTGAATACAGCCATGAAACTTGATACAAATTATAATCATAGCGATGAACAGCCAATAAAAGAACACCACAGCTTAACAACATCTAAATAGAACGGAAAACACTGTAGTTATTGTCCACTTAGAACAATAAAGTTCATTCAGGAACAGTCGCTTTCGCTTTATAAATAAATAAAAAAAACAGACCAAAGCGGGCGAACCCATTAATACAGACCCACCCTTTTTTTAAATCACGTGATCTCCATACGAGATTAAAATGCGACGTCGAATGGGGCGTGCAAACATTTTCCTACGACAGCGGTGATTGAAAAAACGCCACAAGACAGAGCACCGGGAACGCGAGCCGTGTGCATCCACTAGGTAAGGACAGCCAGGGAATGGGTGTTCAGACTAAAATAAACGAAGCCTCCGTTACCGAGCGGAACTTTTAGTGAAACTTTTTTAATCTTTTTGCATGCAGCCACGCGTATTAAAGTACCCGGTTGCTGAACAAGAACTCCAATTAAGGAACGGGAGTGCCGTATTCCGGGTAAGATCAAATACCGGAAGCGGAATGGGTGTTTAGACTCGAATATGCTAAACTTTCCTTTCTAAATTTACTCCTTAGTAAAACTCTCATTATTTGTTTTTTGCATGCAGCCCCGTGCATTATTTTAACCAGCAGCAAGATAACAGTCCCATTTATGGATAGAAACCCAACATAATTCGGGTAAGATGAAACACGTAACTTTGACACTTGGGTGATAAGTTAAACTACGCCCTGGATTTAAGCTGACGCAATGCGCCTTTTTCCGTTTTTGCAGCAATGAACAGCACCTGAAAATTCTATAAGACCTATAACTCCAAATAAAGATCGCATTGAGCGACTGTTAAGGTATTCCCCTGTTTAAATCTTGCAGAGATTAGAACAATAATCGTTAACTATATAGGGAATCATAATATGGTGTATTTCTGTTATAAATGCAGGATTGTTTAAAGCCTCCTCCTGATGAAAAATATCCCCTTTTTTTGAAAAAGACGAGTGTCATGATAAAAAACATCGTTCAAAATATGAAGGTGAATATAATTCTAATCTAGCACATTAGGGGATAAGCGAATAAATGTAAGTTTATACCTAATTTAATATTGCTCTAACTCATAGGTGGGGCAGGAAAGAAAAGCCAGGTGACTGTGACGGGAGCAAAATTGAGGATCATCAAACATTGGGTGACCTCTTTACGAAAATAACAATCATTCCGGTTAGTGTATTATCGCTGCCAGTGAGTATGATTGAAGTATGAATGTGGTATTTCTTGTAATAGAACGTGGATAACATGAACCAAAAGGCAAAAAGTTTTTATAGAAAGCGAAAAAGAACAAAGGTCTCTTACGTTGTAATTAGGTTTGAAAATGGATGGACATATGGCTTTAGATGTAAAGATGTGTGTTTTAACTGGGAACGTTTATGTGTAGTTATCCTGCTCTGATGTGTAGCCATTCTGTTGTTGTTTTTTAAAAAAATTAGGACCCCGTGTGGTAGATGCTAATCTCGCAGGGTGAAAACGCAATGGAAGCAGTGTGCAAAAAGAGGATCTAGACACATAAATTGGTTGTCAACCCGACATGTTATTTTGTGTTTATGTTACTTTAAAAAAAAAAAAATTTCCTATGAACGTAACTGGGTGTATAACCAACTCTGTGTAAGAGATGCTTAGTATCTAGTATCTCGCATGGCAATTATGTAAAAAACAAGGCCTCAATATTACTGAGAAACCCACAGGGATTATGAACTGTTGTTGCTGTTGTTATCGCCCTTATCGTGATTTATAAAATGAGCATAAACTTTGTGTGTAACCAAAATAGCAATGTCAAAAATAGTAATAAGTGTAAAATAGAAGAGGGTACTAATAGCCATATTTTATGTTATTTACACATTAGGTTGTCTATCAATTTGTGGAGAAAACGTATACAAACCGTCCTGAGGAAGGAAGCCCTTATCAATTCTTAAGCTTCCGAAACGCGTCGACGCCAACTCCGAAGTCATATTCGGCTTGCCAACATTCTAACTGAACGAAAGGAATATTTTTCCTCGTAGTGTTGACAAAAGAGGGCCTGAAATGACGGACTAATGACAGATTCAAGTGTCTCTTTAGATTAATTTTCTCCACGTCCACATTAGGTGGCTTTTTAACTGTGTATTCAATTGTGTTTTTTAAGTGTTCTTTTATCTTTTGATTTATCGATTAGTGTTGTATATTTTAGAATAAAGTGTACATTTTTTACTATATTTTTTACTGTATTATATTAGGTGGTTTTCCTTCTGGTGAGTGCTTTCCCGTTCCATAAAAATGAATGGTGTGAATGGTGTTTGAGAAGTTGAGCCCTGATCTATGAGCAGGAAATAGTATATCCCACTGGGAAATCTTTTGTTTTACTTTTCAAGTATATTGGCGCTCCATTTCCCTTTGGGTAATTAAGAGCCCCTCTCTTTTTTTCTTACCTTTAATTTGGCCGCAAAGGCCATGACCTCTGAGCGACCCTTGAACTGATGAGCGTGGCTCATCAAAAGCACCTGGCTGCACTTGGTGTCAGGATCAGAAATAGGGCTGCCACCTTCCTCAGAGAAAAATACAGGTCATTTGTTCATGTCTTAAGATTCCACAAAGGCCCAAACACAGTTTTATATAGCACAATCTTGACCCACAGGTATCAGAGCGCTTTACATGAGCGCCAGTTGCATTACGATGGACCCATTCATTTTCTAGGCACAAGGAGATTTAGTGATTTGCCCACAATCACAGGATGTTTGAGCCTCCCTCCATAATTGTATCTATTCATTTTTACTATGGCTTTCTGCCTTTGCTTACTTAATTAGTCAAGGATCATTAAGACAGCCATAGAACACACTTTAAACTGTTTTTAGGTCTCGGCCTATTTCCATTCCGCAGGAATGGAATAGGATGAGTCTATAGCAGTGAAACCAAGAGTTTCACCATGAGCCCAAAAAAGAGGTTTTTCACGAGTGCATGTGCTCTCGTGCACGAGCTAGCCCGAGCCATCTGCCTGCCTCCTGCCTTGAAGGCAATCTGCTTCTCCGCCCCCTGCTGTTCCCTCCCACTCGCTCGCACATCAAAGGCTGCTCACTGAAACACCATATGCCTGCTCCCCAACCCCGCCCCCCACCAGACTTCATTGGAATGTGCTACGTGCATTCTCCCCTCCCTTTCAGCCCTTTTAGCCTCTTTAGCACCTCCCCTCTCTCTCCCCGCACACAGCCTTACTTGGATTTGCAGTCTCAGCTTCCCTTAGTGGTAGGCATTCCATGGTTTGCTGCTGGAATGCAAGTGTTCATGTCTCCAACAGTCTCTGTTTACAAGTAGCAGGTAATTGTGCACAGTGTCTCTTTAAGGAGAATCCACGAGTTGTTCAATGTCTGCTTCTCACAGTAGAAGGCACTGTAAGTGATTGTGTAGTGAGCGATAGCATGCCCTGTAGCCTATGCTTTTCTTAATATCAGTCCTTATATGAAATGGTACACGTGTGCCATGAGTCTGACTCCTTAGGTAATGGCGCACAACTGCTTTCTGTGGATAGTTCACAAGTTTTGCAGTGTCTGCTTTTCACAGTAGGAGGCCGACTGATGTATGATCAGGCCCGTGATTATACCGTTTTTCCACATAATTGCTGATTTGCCGCATTTGTCACATAATCCATCGGCTACTGCATAATTTGTATTTTTACAACCATTGAAGTGCCACTCCTCCCGTCCCAACCCCGTCGGGATTTCATTTGCTTCACATTGAGAGAATTTTTTGCTTCACATTAGGAGCATTTTGCATGCCGCTGCATGCTCATTGAAGTTATTTCCTCACACCCCTGCTGCTTCGCATTTAGAGCCTCCCCTCCACACGATATGCATGCTTTCCCTTTAGCACTGATGCAGTACAACAAAGGCAGGAAGTCACGGAAACCCTCCCTTGGGCACAGCCATTGCATGTAAACTGCCTCGTATGCGGGAGCAGTGCACATTTCCCAAAGTCTTAATCCTAAAAAAAAAAAAACATCTGTACAGTCAGAGCCCTGTACTTTCAAAGAGAGCGCAGTGGTGTGATGCTGGCTTACACACAGCATCATGCCGAGCTGCACATTTTCTGCTTCTTTTATTGCACTTGCAGAAGTCTGCTGCTCACTTTGTAACTGGTGAGAAAAGTTTTTTTTTCTAATCAGAAGACCCCGCCACCAGCATTCGCAGCTAAATCATTTACCGTTTATTTGCATGAAAAACGATTTTTGTCCCGTCTTCTCCAAGTTTCATCTAACTGCATTGCCGATGGTTTTATCCCACCAGCTCATCTTCCTTTTTTCCACAAATGGGTTGTATTTGGCCGAGTGTTGGGTAGAGTCAAGAAAACGGGGTTCCAGTTCCGACGCTTGGCTCAACTATGTGATCCTGGGCAAAATCTTCTCCAGGTTCTTTATTTGGCAAAACCGGGAGAGATGAGAAACTGACACTGAACAGACCATAAAGTGCAATACTTTGTCATTTATTCTGAGAGGTGCCTCACAGAATAAATGATACATTAAGTATTTTACGTGAGATTGACATGTCACCCCCATCATGGGCACCTTTAAACTGGGCAATAGTAGCATTTGTTGTTTAGTGCGCTTGAAAACGGCACAATTATGGCAATATGCGCTTTGAGTTTTAGTATTGCTCTGTTATTACACATGTCCCCCTGGCCTCAACACACGGAGCAGTTGCCTGCATGATGCCGTGTGCAAATTAAATGATGCTCAGTGCAGGTCTGGTTGTAGTTTCTGTATTTGTGGAAAAACTTTTTACTTGAATAATTGCGTTGCTGATGCTTTCAGTCCACCAGCTCCTCTTTTTTTTCCACAAATGGGTTGGATTTGTCGAAGTATTGAGTAGTGTCAAGAAAACGACATTCCCGTCCCGACTCCAACGCTTGACTGAACTATGTGATCCTGGGCAAAACAGAATTCTCCTGGTTCTTTAAGAGGCTAGGCCAATATCCGTACTCAGAACGCACACACATACAAACACACATAGAAACATATACACAAGCTCACAACAACACAACAACACACACACTTACAAAAGACTTACACTCACACCCACCCACTCACTCACCCTCACTCACCCTCACCCCATCACACACCCTCACACACACTCACACCCTCACACACCACTCAGCCTCACACCCTCACACACCACTCAGCCTCACACCCTCGCACACCACTCAGTCCTCACACCCTCGCAACACCTCACCCACCCTCACACACCACTCACCATCACACCCCCTCACCATCACACCCCCTCACTCACCCTCACACCCTCACCCACCCTCACACCCCCTCACACACCACTCATCACACCCCTCACCCCCTCACTCACCCTCACACCCTCACACACCACTCACCATCACACCCCCTCACTCACCCTCACCCCCTCACTCACCCTCACACCCTCACCCTCACACCTCCTCAACATCACACACCCTCAGATCCTCACACCCTCACACAACCTCAGTCACCCTATCACCCTCACACAACCTCACACACCCTCAGATCCTCACACCCTCACACACCCTCAGTCACCCTATCACCCTCACACAACCTCACACAACCTCAGTCACCCTATCACCCTCACTCAACCTCACACAACCTCAGTCACCCTATCACCCTCACACAACCTCACACACCCTCAGTCACCCTATCACCCTCACACAACCTCAGTCACCCTATCACCCTCACACAACCTCAGTCACCCTATCACCCTCACACACCCTCACACAACCTGTCACCCTATCACCCTCCCACAACCTGAGTCACCCTATCACCCTCACACAACCTCAGTCACCCTATCACCCCCACTCACCCTCCCCCTCACCCTCACCCCCTCACACAACCTCAGTCACCCTATCACCCTCACACAACCTCAGTCCCCCTATCACCCTCACACAACCTCAGTCCCCCTATCACCCTCACACAACCTCAGTCACCCTATCACCCTCACACAACCTCAGTCACCCTATCACCCTCACACAACCTCAGTCACCCTATCACCCTCACACACCCTCAGTCACCCTCACACACCCTCACACAACCTCAGTCACCCTATCACCCTCACACACTTCACTCCACCCCTCCAACTCCACCCCTCCAACTCCACCCAACATCACTCAGGGACACCACCACATCACTCAGGGAACACCACCACATCACTCAGGGAACACCACCACATCACTCAGGGAACACCACCACATCACTTGGGAACACCACCACATCGCTCGGGGGCACCACCACATCGCTCGGGGGCACCACCACATCACTCGGGGGCACCACCACATCACTCGGGGGCACCACCACATCACTCGGGGGCACCACCACATCACTCGGGGGCACCACCACATCACTCGGGGGCACCACCACATCACTCGGGGACAACACCACATCACTCGGGGACAACACCACATCACTCGGGGGCACCACCACATGCTATAACTATTGGCATTGTAAATGACAAAGCTATTAATTTTGCTATTTTCTAAAACACAAAATAGAAATTTAGACATTTACAATACCAATAGCTCCAAATGCTCAGAGGGTGGGGGTGGCTCTAAACGCGAAGCAGGAGGGGGAAAGCAATAATAAACAAACGGCAAGGAATCCTGAAAGTAATTCAAGTCAGCGGAGGCCGCAGGGTGCCTGCATCAGTTCGCACTGTGCATGGGGGCACGCACATAGAGAGCTAGCTCTGGAGTTGAACTTAAAAGTGGTCAAGTGTCTTACATTGCCAGTCACTGTAATAAAGGCATTCACACTACCGGCTCATCCAGTCCTTGGCCTCTTTATCGAACCCAGAGAATGATGCGCAGTTGTGCCTACTGCGATCAGGGCCTCATGGGAAAGTGTGTAAAAGTCACAGCTGTTAAAATATTGACAGAGACAACAAGCACTGGCGTTGCCAATAGGTCTCACAGTAGGAATGTTGGAGCTATTACAATTGCAAATAACAATGCTTTTTTTTTTTTAAAACATAAAGGGCTTTGTCATTTACAAAACCAATAGCTCCAACTTTCCTACTGCGAGACCTATTGGCAACGCCAGTGCTTGTTTAGTATAGTTACTTTTTAAACTATGTACAGATAAGGGGAAAAATACCAGCTTTAGGTGATCTTCTAATTTTTGTACTGACCAGGACATTACAAATACTGGCTATCCCATAAAAAACGTCTTGGTGACAACCGAAATCAAAATATAAAAAAAAGCGTTTGCAATGCAATAGGTCTTGCATTTACGAAACTCTGGTAAATGGGATACCTATTGCATTACAAATGCTTGTTTATAAAAGCGCCCCATGCCGTACATTCATTTTAATGTTGGGCGCGCCTCTTTCCGTAGACAAATGCGTCTAAGGAAAGGAGCGCGGTATGGGGGGCTTTTACAAAAAAGCTTGTTGGTCAAGTTGACAATTATTATTTTTTTGTTTGAGGAATAAATGGTAAAAAAAAAAACATGCAGCTGCGTTCGGCACCTCAAATAAACTAAAGGCGTGGATGCCAAATGCCATGGGAAAAAAATAGTAAAGAGTTGTGAGAGAGCGTGTCCTGCCATTTAACTAAATAGTGCTTGGAGGCTGTAATTAAAGCCTACCAAGTAACATCATATGTAACTGGGGGTGTTCCCATTGGAGGTTACAAAATAAACATTTGCAATGCAATAGGTCGCACATTTGCGAGAGTTTAAGCTATTGGCATTGTAAAATATGACAACTCTGGCAAGACCTCAAGCTAGAATGTTATAAATATTTGCAGAAACTTCCTACCTGCAGACAACTTCACATTCCTCTGAAATGCAAACCATTGTCAAACCTGCTACCCAAATACAGACTGAGTGACTGACATCAGGTCAGAGATACAGACTGTGAAAACAGACGTTCTTGAAAGAAGGTGCCCACTTAAAGAATGCGCTGTGTTGCTTTATCGGTGCTCATTGGTGCTATACAAATGCAAGTAACAGAACATATGCTATACCCCAAGAAGCCAGGGAGTCCAAAATCCGCCAACAGTAGGACTGTGAAAACTGAAGGGCCTAGTGTCACTCTCCTGTACTGATCCACACGGAAAGATATTCAGGCTGACCTTACACTAGAATAAACAAAACGAAGGGATCCCGACAAAATAAAAGCCCCACACTTTTTGACATCTATGTTGCCCCTTTCCTAAAATTGTCAAAGCCCATGGATTCGAAGTGTTGAACTATGCTGATGATACGCAGCTAGTAATCTCCTTTGATAAAGATTTTGCCAAAGAGTGCTTCTAAGCTGAAATGCAAGCTATTGCCGCTTGGATGAGGCAGAAGTAACTCCAGTTGAATGCAGGAAAAACAGAGAGTATGTTGTTCGGCAACGCCCAACAGCTCTGGGCCCCTGACTGGTGGCCTTCAGAACTAAGCCCGGCCCAAATCCCAAACAGGTTGTCAAGAATCTGGGTGCCCGAGTAGATTCATCCCTCACTATGAAAGAGCAGGTTCTGTCTATCAGAGATACCTGCTTTCATACAATGCGCTTACTGAGGGAAGTCTTTCATTTGCTCCAACTTTCGGCGAAGAAAACTTTAGTCCAGGTGCTTCTGATTGTCTGCTTGGATTAGGGCAATGCCTAATTGGCCTCTTCTAATGAGATTCTGTTATCTAAGTTAGAGGTTGTTCAGAATGCTGCATGCAGCCTGTCTCATCTGCAATATTCTATCAGGGGCTTCCTCCTCTCGTCTCCCCTTCTCCATTCTTTACACTGGCTACCGCTCTGGAAAATATTCATTTTCAAAATCTGTTGCCTAACACGCAACCCTTTGATTGGAAAGGGCCCTAGCTACCTATCTTGGAAGCTTGTCCATCATCGTCCAGTTACACGTTTACAATCCAGTGGCAAAGCTCTGCTCGCTGTTCCACAGATCAGAAAAATCAATACGGGGGCTGGCCTTTCTCTTGCATAGCCCCTTTTGCACTGGAATGAGCTGCCTCTTCATATCAGTCTGTGCACTAATCATTCTAAATTTCGAAAGTACTCAAGACAGCGCTATTCTAATTCAGTGGTCCCTTTCTACCTGTGATCTGGGCCAAGATACCCCGCCTTTGGCTGGCTGGAGGACTCTGCTGCTCTCACTGTTGGGTAGTTTGTAACAAAACAAGGTGCCAGTACTGCTATACCAGTTGACTAATTTCATGCACAACGACGTGAAACTGTTGCTGCACAAAGACATACAAATGTCGGTTTTAATCTTTTTTATTTTTGAATATTTCAGCTCTTTTTGTTTTGCTATTTACACAAAGAGAAAAGTTTAAAAAAAAACTTTTCTCTTTGTGTAAATAGCAAAACAAAAAGAGCTGAAATATTCAAAAATAAAAAACCGCGCCGCGCAGGCTCGTCGGGCGGGCCATGACGGAACCGCTCTGTCATCAGCACAGCGCTACCGCGGCTGATGACGGAGCGGTTCCGTCATCAGCACGGAAGAGGTTAATTTTGTTTATTCTTGTGCATTAGTTGTGTTAGGATACAATGATAGAAGGGATTTGAAAAGGGGAAATAGTGAGTTGTTTTTGTAAGTAATGGTTATGCTTGTTTGTTGGTTGTGTGGCACGGCTAAAAAGGAAGGGTGAAAGAGAGATGGTTGTTTGGGAGTTCATACTAGTCAGAAGGCTTAGGATGAGTCAGAGAGAGTAGGGATGGGAAGGCCAAATGTTTTATTATAATAACAAAATATAAATTATTTGTATGTGGGTGTGTGTACTCACATAATGCTTGGTAACATTTTATTTGCTTGATTAAACCCTTCGATGTAAATACCCATATTTAGATTGTAGGGCAATATCTACATGGTCTGCTTTCCACATTTATCATGTGCTAAATTTTTCCTCTGAATTAACTGTAATTAACTTATATGTACATAAATATACACATGGCACTTGTAGTTATTAGTAGCTGGCATAACCCTCTATGCATGCACCTGTATGTACACAGAAGCAGCAATTCTGACATAGTCTGTATATACATGTATACTGTGGCGTAATATACAATTTCCCCTTATATAAATGTATCTACTTATAAGAGGCTGCATGGTTCAAAGTACAATGACGTGTATAACATCAGATAGCATGAGTATAGTTTGTTATGTCTGACTATACTGTTGTGGTAGATTCTCGAATTGTGGGTAGAAGTGGGCAAGCCACCGACAGCTCGAGCCAGGCTCGAAATTGAAGCCTGGCTGTGGCTCAGCTCGAGGTTCTGTTGGAACATAGAACCCACCAAGAGCTCAGCGTTGAAGTGGCTCCTTCCTTCCTTCCTCCCCCTTTCCCCCTCTCCCCGGGGCTGGGATGTGACATTACTGTCAGAGCTGCAGATTCTGGAACGTTCGAGTCTCGGCCTCGTCTCAACACCCTGTGATTCTAGGCACATCACTTAATTTTCCTGGCCTATAAACATTGCATGTGACCAGTTAGACCTTGCAGTTTTTAGGTCTCGCACCTGCGATACAGGGTGAAAGCCCTGTCGCAGCGAGACCTATTGCTGTCGGCTCTGCTTACAAGGAGCCAAGTGGGAGACAAGAGATGGGCACGCGCAGCATGCCGGAATCTGATCAGGTCGCGCGCGTGAACACGCGCTCCGATTCCGGCATGCTGTTCACACACACACACACACACACACACACACACACACACACACACACACACAGACACACACACACATCCCCTCCCCCCCCCCCCCACCACTCACCGGGCTCTTTCCGCGTGTCCCTCTGCCTCCACAGCAGGTCAGTCTCGCCAGCTCCAATCCAGACTCGGAGCTCGGCGTGTCTTCTCCGGCCATCCTAAGCTTGCACCGGGACAGCCGATGTGCACGCTCACAGCGACGGCATCTCGTGCGCTCCCACCGTGCTTTCAGGTTCGCGCCTGGTGATCCTCAGCTTGCGCTGGGACAGCCGATGTGCACGCTCACGACGACGGCGTCTCGTGCGCGCCCAGCGCGCGTTCAGATTCGCGCGCTGAGACAATGCCCCCGCTGCACTCCCGACAACTCCGTGGGCTGAATATTTTACAGTACCTGGAGGGAAGGGGGCTGCACTGGGTGCCTCGAGCGGTCCTGACTAATGTTCCTCTCACAGCCAAGCACACTGGAAACACGAGAGTTTCAGAGGTGTCAGCGATGGGCCATTGCTTGTTTTGTGTTTATGGGGGATTTGCACACGGGACAGGCTGAACAGTTTCTTTTGGCGCGGGGCCAAAACTGATTTGCATGTTTTCCTGTCTGTAACGGCACACTGTGCTAAAAAAAATAGCAAGGACATGGAAAGTGTTCGGAGTAATGTTCACCCCTGCTTATGCTCAAACATTTTCGGCCACCACTTTTTGTTTTTCTTTCGAATTCACTTTAAGTGACGTGGACATGCAGAAGTGTGGGTCGATTTCTTCCACTGTTAAAGTGACTCCAGCTTCGAGAAACTGATCTAAGGAGAGAAGCTGTAATTTAACTCAGCTGGGCACAGGGAGGTGGGTAGCCCGGAATATAGATGAGGAGTTAGAATATAAATCTACACTTCCGCATCTATGCTTACCCTGGCCATATGAAGTCAGTTGATATTGTGGGGCCAATATGTCTGCTGCTGAATCATGATGACCTTGACATTGTGACCTATACCCTAAAGCGTTGCCAGCGATGTTCTGCGCAGCACCCCAAAAGAACACTGTGACATGGTATGATTAGAACATGTGTGTTTTATTTATGGTTGCTAATAGAGTCCAGTTACAAATTTGAATGACGTCAGGGCTGAAAATCAAACATTTTAATGTAATTTTATGACCAAAAGAAGTTCTTCAATGGAAGGAAAAAAAATTCAAAAAGTGCTGGAGAAGCAAACAAAAGTAATGAGAACATGTAGAGGAAAAGAACGAGAACACACACCAACGAAAAGAAGGTGGAGAAGAAGACATAAGGAGGAACAAGCATTTGCAATGCAATAGGTCTCGCATTTACGCGAGTATTAGCTATTGGTATTGTAAATGACAATGCCTTTTATTTAAGTCTTAAAAACAAAAACAAAAATAAAAGGCGTTGTTATTTGCAATGTGAATAGCTCAAACTCGCGTAAATGCGAGACCTATTGCATTGCAAATGCTTGTTTTATTTTCCCCCTACTGCTCTTCAGTCTCACCCTCTGGTCTCTGGATGGCAGAGTTCCACCAAGGTACTGTTTATGAAGATGGGCCCTTCAGAGCTGTAGGCTGCTTTTGATTGGCAGATGGATGCCCAAAAGATCCCACTTTCCTCAGGCGAATCGCCCCAATAACACTGTTAGACTCTTCCAACCAATAAATCCCATTTGAACTTTTGACAGGTTTGCCTGTTTTATTGCAGCCTATTAGCATTTTTGCTGAGCACCCAGGTGGCTCTACTCTAGGGGGTAGTACCTACCACCACCAGGCTGTAGCGGCTCCTCCGTGTGGGCGGAGGAGCGTCGCCTCACTGCTTTCTTGCAGTGCGAGAAGCAGAAACATAAAATGGTATTAAAAATACCATTTTATGTTTCTGTTTCTCGCACTGCCAGAAAGCAGAAGGGTTTGGTTAGGGGCGGGTGGGTGAGCGGTCCTACTCTAGGGCAGGGGAAGAGTGGCTTGCCCACTCTGAGGGCGCTGACTGTTTGGTCGGCCCCAGGGCCGAACACACCAGTCATATGCGCTCTCCCTTTTCTCCATGTAGGCTGCATGAGAAAATGGCCTCATAGACGCCTGTGTGGTCGGCGTCCCAGCCAATCACAAAGCTGCAATAGGCTTAGGGGAGGGAGGCTGCCTGCTACCTGTGAGGAGCAGAGAGAGAATGAGACGCGACACCCGACCAAGCCGGCGAAGGTAAGTTAAACATATTTTTTTAAATTAAACCTCCCCCAGCACGGGACCTCTCCCCCCCCCGCGAGTCATTCCGGCAGCGACTGCCACTAGGTTTAGTCCATGTGCTCCCACCTTGTTCTTTCACACTGTTACCCTTTCCCTAGTGCATGAACAGCATAACACATGTATAAAACTTTTTGAGATTAATATGCAACTCTACTTCAACTAGCTTTGGAGACCATTTTCCTTAGAACTGCTGTTTTAGATTTGACAGAATATTATACCAGTGATTACCAGACTCGTAGATACCTTACTAGTATACGAGTCCCTGATTAGTCTCATAAGTTGAACGTATTGGCAGAAAGAACATGAAAATAATTTGATAATGTAATATTTATATTCATTGGAGATATAAAACTGATTTTGGAGTTAGAAGTCCCAATTAAATCTATGTTCAAGCAATAACATATGTTGACTTTCAGAATACTAGGATTACATTTAAGTGATATATATTTGAGCAAACGTTGTGTGTAAAAGAAATAATTATCACTTGATAACAGTGTTAAATAACAAAAAAGGAGCCCTTTGGGTCCGTTATACATGGGTGTGTATGGTTGCTACAGCAGTAATAACCCTTAATTATAGTTCAGCCTGGTCACCATTGTGAAAAGTGCATATGGCATCCCTGGGCACGATTGTAGTGTAGCTCCTATTTTCCCAATAGGCTCTGCGCATTGGAATAGTACCTACAGCAGTAAAGGCCTAGGCCAGACGTTAACTAGGTCTACTACTGTCGATACTAGACTTAATTTTTGGGTTTGCCAGCTAAGCTCAGAGTTCGCTAGAAACTTTCTCGAATGTTCAAGGAAGGATTAACTCCCCTGATTAGACAAGAAGGGATTTAGTTTCTGACAACCATAGAACATGACAACTTTGCTCTCCCCTAATCAAGAGTCAATCTCAAGAGTCGTGTGAGCACAAGGCAATTATTTTACTCAGTCAGTACGTGCATTCTTAGTCTCATCAGAATGTAGAGAAAAGGAAGAGACGGGCGTGTTCAATAAAAGATGTTATTTATTGATCAGTCTCTTTTCTCGTACAAGAGAAATGGATCGATATTATTGCAATACTTATTGTTAAGTAAAGTGCATACATTAGAAGCAATAGTATAAAATAATACTGTAAAAACATTGATATGGTTTCTGAGCCATATGATGTTTAAAATGATTAAAATATATTTACATACACATATACATTTGACTAAACGTACTCAACTGGTGTTTCTAAATACGCCTACCCCGTGTACCTGACCTAAGTCTAATGCGTGGGCGGGAATAGAAAGTTACAGTTTAAGTTAAGTTTGTTTTTGCCAAGTGAATAACTAAAGAATTCTCTGTGAGGGGTTATTCAGTTCTGTACCTGGAATTTAGGATGAATGAGGAATGGTATCTCTTTCTCTGCTCTCGATATTCCAGGCTGCCTGCGAGGGCTACCCGGAAGCGCCGGTGCTGGGTCTCTCGGCTTGAGATAGCAGCGCGTCTCTCAGCGCGTCAGGAAGGCGGGGCTGTTGCCTGCGGGGTCTGCTTCTGCTCTCGGCTTCGGCAAGTATGGCTGCTCCGTCTTGTCACCACGCGTGTGTTTGCATAGGGCAAGGTCGGCAATATTTATACCTTAAAGGTGCCGGGATTGACGTAAGGATGGACATAGGTACGTCAATAAAGATGTCATACGACTTGCTCGTTAGCACATTCTTTACTAAAGTTCTCTGTGAAATCAAAACAATGGCCGCACGGATTATCCAGGTTGTCATAGGTTTGATTTGTTATGAGAACGTCGTATGCCTTATCAGGGGCTGGAGGAATGTCGCTTGTCTAATTAGATCTCAAGCGTTATGACCTAATCAGATAACACGTTCCTGTGCCGTAGTGTGACTGCGTCAGATAACGGTATCTGCATCATGGGGGTTTTCTTGCCTCATGGGCTGACTGTTAGTTAACTAGCTAGGTAGTTTAACCAGAATAGGGTCAGGAATAGGGGGATCGATTCAGAACCTATAGAAATACACGACACCCACTCCACGCTAACTATGGTCATATCTACTAATCTATGCATAGTATAACATAGTACAACATACTATAGAGTATAGTGTATACCTTACCACCCCAAAATACATAAATGCATTTTGAAATTTTCAAATATACTGAAAAATTGCAGTCATATATTGTATGCACTTAAGCTATGAACTAAATGCAAAAGTAAGCACGCATTTTATGCATTATTGCTTGTTGGTATATGAGAAATACACATGAAATGGCTCTTAATATGGCTATACAGAAAGAAAAGTCGAAACCATTTCATCACATAATATATTTTGTGAACATACCAGCGGGCAGCTAAAGTCTATATAAAGTATCTAAAAATAGAAATCTTAGTTCTCTAGGAATAGTTTCTTACTTTAAGCAGAAGATCAGTGTCCCGGGGAAAAAATATATAGAAAAATATTTTAAGGGCTTGCTGAAAAAAGTTGCTGTCCGTGAACTGGATTGTAATTGTTCATGTGACTTTTATTTTTAAAGTTGAAGGCCGAATTCAGGGAACGCCGTGTGCGAGTTTACTCAAAAGTCTCTATTTCTGTTCCGGAGAGAACATCATATCATTCAGGCTTTCGAAAAAACTGTCAACAGCTTCATGGGAAAGTTCCACTAAGTCGGAAATAGGGGTAACCATGCATTCGTGTGCATGATTGTCTCCATTGACATTCTGATTTGCATTGCTGACAGAAGGTCGTACCTGTTCGATGCTGCTTTCATCTTGAACTTCACTACTCTTCAATCGTAGTGGTGAAGATTCCAGGAATGCCGTCATCAGAATTGGCAGCCTTTGAGGGCAGCACAGTGCGTGAACCTTGGTAGGAACCAACAGTGTATCTGCATCCACCGGCGCATCCGATTGTAGCGTCAGACAGGTGTCTAACACGCATTCTTCTCCGCATAGCAGACACCTTAGTACAGGTAAAACACACCTTTGCCACATTGGTCGAAATGATAGAAACCAAGTCATGTTTAGGTCTCTAAGCCGGGAGAGTCCCAGGATTTTTGATATCCGGTCCCGGTATCCAATGGCTAGGATCGTATCTTCCATTGTCGCGAGAGTTTGATCTGTGACATGGGGTGCCATAACGAAAAATAAGGACTAGGAATAGGATTCCTGCAATTAGTCCCAGGATCAGGGGAAGTCCGCCAAAAATCGAATGGACGAAATCTGGAAAAATACCCAGTATGGCTTTGAATGGTGTTAATGCCATCGAAAATACTGTCTTAAATACCTTTGAGACCCCAGTGGTATCAGAAATATTTAAGATTTCGCTCAGGATTTCCGCGAAATGTACGGGGGAATTAGTTGATAATAATGTATGTATCTCTGCAGTCGTCCTTGCGACTTGTAGATCATACGTTTCTTTAGATGACGTGAGCCTTGTAGGCGTCTGAAGAAGCACTGTTTTCATTCTGCTTAAAGTGTCTACTCGAATAGAAGTAATTTTCAAACCGGGCCATGCCCTTGCCTCCCTGTCTGGAAAGGAGCTGGGGAACAAAGAACGTCCACAGCACTTGACCTTCGCCGTCGTAGTGACGAGATAAGGAGTCCCGGGCATAAGACTACAACATCTGCGGTCTACAATAAGAATGTAACTCCCATTATAGAGTCTTTGAAAGAATGGTTCTATTTCAGTTGCAGGTGCGCCTTGTTGGTGACATGAAAGGTTGTATGAATTCCCTTCACAGGCTCCGTGCAAACTAATACCGTTACACAGAAGCGTGCCGCTTAGTGACATAGCACAATTGTTGCCACTAAGAAACACTTTCTGTCCTTTGTTACTGACACATGCATGTGAATAGGGCAGGTTCCAAGTTGTTTTAAGGTACCCCTTTCCCAATTTCTCGTACATGCCAGCCTGTATATATTTTTGGCAGTATTGAAACCTGAAGGTTGAGATTGGAATATTTATGATTCCGTGGATTATCCATTCACTGACAGGTCGTTCTGACATTGTCATTGGTAATCTTTCTAGTTTTTCAATGCTCAAGATTGTATAATCAGCACCCTTCTGCGCCATACCGATTTGTCTATCAGTAAGGTTAAAGATTTGGAATAGTGACGTTGTGTTGATTAAACGCCAAGGCACGTAGCCTGAACGCAGATTTTGTAACGTCCAGCCAAGCTGTACAATAGAGCGCAATTGTGACTATCCATGTTGTAATAACAGTAAGTCTTGCGATAATATATCGATTGCTGAAAACACAATGCTGTCCAATGAAAAAATTCTGGAGGACAGAGTCATTAACCCATTGTCCACTACAGAAAGTGATTTTTCCAAATTAATACGATCAATTTCACGTATTCTCTCTGCTGTCTCAATTTGAGTAACCTTCCAGGCCTCATTGTATGCTGCATATACAGAGGCTGCTATGAAACGCTTTTGACGCTGTTTGCGTGGTCCCAGTATGAAATCACGCAAGTCAGCACCATCAGTAAGTAAAGTTAGGTGTTGCTTAATTTCAGGCAGTGTGGAAGTTTGTAGCCATTGAAGGCATAATTTGCCCACACTGTAGGTTGTTATTATCCCTGGGTGATGTCTTTGAGGATATCTAGGGTCTGGCCTGGTCATTTTGAAACCCTGTGTTTTATTCAGGAATCTATCTTGACAGTTATTTGTATCTGTGGGCCAGATCAACCATTGTTTCCAATCAGGATGTGTTCTGTTTTGGTTAAGTATATGGCTTATGTCTATTTCTTCATCTGTATCAGAGTTATTGCTAAACATTGTTGGCTTTGGAATAGACAGGTTATTTAAATCTTTGATTTTGGCTAAGCCAAGACAGGTGGTTTGTTGAACAGTGTCATTTAAAAATATCATTTGTTCTGGGATCATGCAGGCTCTAAACAAAGCTTCTATACCCTGTACTTGCCATTCTTTTGTACCCCAAACACTTTTCAAATCAACATTTTTGTCCCAATAATCAAATCCAAAAGTATTCATTTTTTCAAAGAACGAATCTGAATAAATCAATTTTGTGTTGGTTATCATGGTTTTCATCCCTGTCTTGTTTGACAATTTGTAATAAAATGTTTCAGCATTAGTTATGTTAAAACCTGAAAAATATGAATATTTGTCATAAACGGTTCTAGAGCTCCCTTTTGGAGGTGTAGCACAATGTTCCCATTGATTATAATTTAAAACATTTCTAGGTTGTGCAGATTTATGCAAGAAATGGTTACCATAATGGTTATAACAATACATACTATCATAATTTGTAGAACCCTGCAAATAATCATGTTTTGTAAATTTAGCAGACATTACTAAGTCAGACATCATATTATTTATACTTTCAAAGTCCCAATCATCAGCAAATGAGTTTGGTTTTGCAAAATCACTCAAGGAGATCTTGATTTGGTGTGGATATTTCAGGATCTCGACCGGACCATAAATTTCATAGTAAGTGTTGTCCCAGGCTACCCCACCAGGTATTGGAATTGCTGTGAAGTTGGCTGAAGAAAGTTCTGAAGAAAGTTCTCGTTTCTCGACGTGTGAAGATGTGTGTGGTTTGAGGACCAAGTTGATGTTCTGACTTGCTGTGTCCGTTTTAGCATATTTTCCCTCAATGAAGCGTCCCAAGGTAAATACCATGATGAGCCAAAGTATGAGGATAAATGCACCAAAACCCACCCAAAATTCAATCCATGGAGAAATCAGATATGTTTCTTTTAGTTGTTTCAAAAGTTCCTTTGCTTTGTCTTTAAAGGATTTTGATGATGGCTGTGTCTTTTGTTCACTGAAGCCGTCAGAGGAATCATCGAAGTTGATGAAGTAACCAGATGCAGTTCTGTCAATTGTTCCAATTGGTTCAGGATTTTTGTTTTTTGCATTTTCACTTGGTACTTCAGTATAGATTGGTGTGTCTCTGCTAAATGTTTTTATTTGGGTTTTCAGAGGTCTTAGTTCTATTGCATTGTTGCATAGTCCTTGTTGGTCTTCTGTAGGCGTTTCGAATGTGATGAGCCTCTTTGATAGGACCTCTGTACTGGTAGCAAACCTTGGTGTTCTGCTACTTATTGGGAGTCCACTTGGTCTACTGTTTGTTATCGGCCACATGTTGTGGTTTTACCAGGTCGATGGATACAACTCAGTTCTCCTTTTTTCCAGCAAGTGGCGGTAGTACAACTGATCTTGTCCCGTTGACAGACAAGACAGGAACTGCTTTTCTGTAAGAAGGCCCAAATTCCTTCTTTACCGCGATCTTCTCCCTGACTAGATCCCCGACTTTTGGAATCCAGACAGGTCTTGCTGGGACAGGTGGTGAATCTTCAGTGGTCGTTGGCTGTTGTTTCAACTGTATGTTGCTCAGGTCTTTTCTTGTTTTGTTTAAGTCCTGCAAAATAGCCAAACGGTCTTTGACATCAAAGGTTTTTTCTATTACCACTGAAGTCTGACTATCAAGGTCAGAGATCAACATCCTAGTTCCGAATAATAATTCGTACGGACTGAATCCCTTCAGAGAATTTCTTGGCAAGTTATTTAGACTACGTTGGACACTTATTAGATGTTTGACCCACCCAGCTCCCGAACCTAATATCCTTTCCATTATAGATTGCTTTCTGCCTTGGTTTTTTCTTTACACCATCCCGTACCCTCAGGAAGGAAGTGAGAAGATTCCCGCTGGGCTGTGCTCATTTGGCCATGTTTCCCCCCCAGGCTGGTTTGCCTGAGTGAGAGAAATGGTCGAACGTAGCATGCTCTTAGCGTATATGCCATTTAGACTCGCAAATCTTGTATAATAGTACGGACGTCAGCCGAGTGCTGTGGATCTACATTATAAGTGGAAACTAGCCTGTATATGTTAATCGCAAGCCATTCTTTTTGCTGGTAATATTATCTGCCTTGATACGACGAGGTATTAAACTGCTTCTCTCCCCACTGCGATCTCTGTTGCAGTTTGGGCAGTTCTTTACAAACATGGTGTAGTGCAGGCTCATGCCTGGCCACCAGTACCGTGATTGTAATTCTTCCAGAGAATCTTTTAATTTAAGGTGTCTGAGACCCTCGCCCATGTGTGCGTCTGCGATTAACAAGTGTCTCCTGTCCATGTTTGGAATCACTCTATCCCCCACTCCAGGGATTCGAGCAAAAGGAACGGAGTTTGCATCTATGATGTATGTGTAATTGAGTGGATAGTTGATCGGTAACGCTGAGCAGTCGCCTTTTGATGACGTTTTCACTGCCAGCAATGTTTCACCGTCAATGTATTTTAATGTACGCTTTTTTCGATCTACGGGAGCCGGTTTACTGGCTGCCGCTGCGGCTGTTTCAGCCAATGAATTCCCTACAACGTGAACGCCATCACGCTGGTGACTCAGTGAGTGTGTCACGTGAGTCTTTGGTAGTTCTTTTTTCAAAAGAGCTACTTGTTCCCAGAGCAGTCTCTGCTTTATTGGTGCATCTGTGTCATCTTTGTAACCGTTCTGAATCCATGTCTGCAAATCCTTGTTATATGCTTTGACGCAGTAATATGAATCTGACACTATAAGTGTCGGGAATTCGCGATCCGCATTATCTAGCGCCATTTTCAAAGCTATTATTTCAGTTTGTAGTTCTGAATTAGTTTCTACTGAGTGTGTCTTTGTTAATAGAGGTCTTAGTTTACCTCCGCGCCACACTTCTTTTGTAATCTCACATGTGGGGTTGTATGCTTGTTCTCCCCAAACGGAGGGTTGAGCATGTCCGTCTGTATAGATTACACAGGCGTAATGTCGTAGAGGCAGAATGTCGATTGGCAGAGGATACGTCTTTTCATATTTTAGATTTTTCAATTCTTCTAGTTCTGGATCAAAGTAGTAGTATACTTTGTCCGTTGTGATTGAATTCACCCATTGTATCCATTCCGGATTCAATGTTGTTGTTGGTAAATTACACGGTGTTGTTAGTGCCTCGAAGGCTGATTCAGCTGTTCTGACTGTGATATGTCTACCATCAGCTATGTCTTTTTCTCTAGCTATTGCGGTTTGAACTGCTTGAACCATTTTTCCTTTGTTGCTGAATCTCTGTTCAGCTTTTGTGTACAAATGTGATTTGAATGCAATTGGTACCTTTTCTCCCTCATTAGAGGTTAGGTATGTGAATCCGCATCTCCCTGGGATGACTCGGATCACAAGGTTGCGTGTATTATCACGGGTTTCTAATTTTGTTTTAATTAGCATGTCTGTTTGTAAGGATCTCAAAATTTCTGTGTGTGTTTGAGTCCAACTGGATCTTTTAAAGTCTGGTTTAATTAGATCATAAAGGGGTTTTACCCTTTCTGCGTAATTTGCAATATATGTTCTTCCGAAATTTAGGAAGCCTAGAATTGACTGTAGGTTGTTTAGTGTTTTAGGAGCTTGGATTACGGCACATTTCTCTAGGAAATTGTCTGCCAGGCTTTTACCTTCACTTGATAACTCATATCCTAAGAATAGGACCGTCAGATGGGCAATTCTGGACTTTTTGAAGTTGAATTTGTAACCCTCTGCAGCGAAACCAAGTATTATGGTGTTCACTCTTTTCAAGTGAGTCTCCAAGTCATCATCTGTTAAGTAAATGTCATCGACATAAGATAATGCTTCATCATCATATAGTTGTAGTAATTCTGTTACTCTCGCTGAGAATACCCCCGGGCTGTTCTTGTACCCCTGGGCTAACCGACAGAATTGTTTTTGAGTGCCATTTACTGAGAAAGCTGTTAAATATCTGCTCTCTGGTGCTATGTTTTGACAAAAGAATCCATTGGAGATGTCCAAGGTTGTTTTGTATTTTTTGCGCACTATGTTATTCATTAGTGCAGCACTGTGTGAGTTTTGCACTGCAAAGGTTTTGCAACATGTGTTAAGGTGTCGGTAATCCAAAACTAGACGATATGAGTTGTCTGGTTTGGCGACCGGAAACAAAGGATTGTTCATTTGTGAGGTGCAAGTTTCAATCACCCCCTGGTATTCTAGCTGATCTAGTATTTCATTTACTTGTTTTTTAGCTTCTTGCTTAATTGGGTACTGCCTTTGTGCAGTTGGTTGTGATTTTAACTGGACTTTGTGAGGAGGAGAATCCTCATCCCATCCTACATGATTTTTATATAAAGCAGGTGCTAAGGCCACTGCCCACTTTCTAGCAAGTGTATATTTTTTATGAATCGGTATTTGATTCGAGAAGGCAGGCATAATTACTTCTTCGCCATGAGGGCACTCCCTGACAAACTCTGGTGGCCAGTCTTTTTCAGCTAGAAGGATGTCATAGCCTTTGGAGAGGTTATCCCAAAATAGTCCCCTAATTTTCCTAGTCTTATCTCCCTCTATACGTAATGTTATCTCGTATATTTTGTGGGGCTTGCTAACTCTGGTATCTGCAGTTTCCACTTGAAGGTATTCATTCGTGTCCACTGTCTCCAGATGATTCATAAGGACTTTGCGAGCTATGCTCACCTCTGCTGCGCTGTCTAGCATTGTCTGAGCCCACTCTCCGTTTTTCAGTTGTGTCCTCAGTATTCTCGGCATTGTTAACTACCTTGATACTGGCTACCTTCTTTTTTGGAAATTGTGATTTCTTTTTCAGTTGAGCAGGTTCCTTGTCTTTGGACTTGGCGTGCTCTTCTGATCGTCCTCTTCTTTCCGATTTCTGCGAGGAATTCTGAAAAGATTGAGAGGGACGTGTATCAATGTCTTGATATCTATCAGGTTTTTTAATATTATCCCTATTTCTAAGGTTATATCTATTCCCAGAGGGGTCACTCTGGGGTGACCTTTGTCTCGGGTTTGGAGATTTCTCTCTTCGCCTAGGAGACCTTCCTCTGGACTGGAATTTCTTTTCTTTAGGATTGGATTGTTTATTTCCATCCCAGTTCTTTTTTGGTGAATTATTATTATTATTATTAAAAAACATTTTTTCTGGACTTGTAGTCAGTTGCGGTTTTACTGGTATTCCACCTAGACTATCTCTGCCTAGTTCTTCATAGGATTTTTCTATGATTCTGGCAATTTCAGCTGGTTGGTCTGCTATATCTGTCTCTTTTAACCTCTGGCGGATCGCCACGTTTGCTGCTTCACCTTTTATGTTGGCTAATAATATAGCCGAGACCTGCTTGAAGTCTTTCAGTAATTTCATACCAAGAGTTAAAGCAGGTTCTGGACCGTATTCATCTTGAATTTGTTTTAGCACATCTGGTATTACCGAAATGGATGGAACACCGTGCGTTTTTGTATAGATGGAAGCAAAGACTGTACCCCAAGTGTCACAGTCCTCAATGTGTGGTGCGATTCCCATTGGGAGACATATAGTCAGAATCCTGTGTTTTTCCAGCGGGGTGGTGTCAGGAAACACCGCCTCTATTTGGGTAATTTTCTGTGCCAACCAGAATGGTATCTGTTCCCGTTTAGCTGGAACTTTACCTAGGCAGGATTGGATGTTCTGTGGTGTAATTTTATTTGTGTTCCCCTGGTGAGGGGTCAGCTGTGGAAGTTTAATCGCTGGCTGAATTGTTGAAGTCCGCATTACATACTGAACTAATTGTCTGTGAATTTTTAGTAGTTGTTTTAGCTGTATTAACAGCTCTGCTGCAGGCATTCTTTCGATGTCTGGATGTGGTGTGTATCCGGCTAAGACCGGCCACGTTGCTCCTGGTCTTCCTAAGGGACCGAGCCTTGTAATGTGATTGTTATGTATTAGGGCGCCATCAAATAAGAGCAAATGCTCTTGGAATTTGAGTGGTACTTCCACCTCCTCGAAAGGAGTGTACGTTTCAGGAGGTTCCTCTACTTTGTAATAGTGGAAGTACTTTGTTACAGCATTTGCTGCTGGAAAATGTATCCATGTATAGTATACCTCTGTCTGCCGATATTCGTGTGCCTCAATTACGAATATGACTGTGCCACCTCTAGGTGTCAGTCCATTTTCTATAAGTTTTAAGGTTATAGATCTCCTTTTAATGACCGGAATGAGTATTATATCCGCGTCTGCTGCTTGCATGGTAGCATCAGCATCTGCTATTTCAGTAGCTAATCTAATTGCCTCTCTTTCTCCATCACTGTCTCCCATTTTACTGACAGGATGGTATTATTTTTATTTGCAGATCAGGTTTCTTATGGAATCAGAGATTAGATGCACAATATTCTGGAACTGTTTTATCCTTCAACGTTGACTAGACCAAGAACCATACATAGGAGTTCCCTCCTGCGAGGTTTTGGAGGATATAATAACCTTTCACCCACTCCAGACGTCTTTGGAGTATTTGGGAAAAGGGGTCTGAGTGAGAAAGCACGACTGAGTTACTCTAAATGTCTTACGTTAGTTTTATCGCCCTTTCCAAACGCGTTGGGCGCCATGTAGTGTAGCTCCTATTTTCCCAATAGGCTCTGCGCATTGGAATAGTACCTACAGCAGTAAAGGCCTAGGCCAGACGTTAACTAGGTCTACTACTGTCGATACTAGACTTAATTTTTGGGTTTGCCAGCTAAGCTCAGAGTTCGCTAGAAACTTTCTCGAATGTTCAAGGAAGGATTAACTCCCCTGATTAGACAAGAAGGGATTTAGTTTCTGACAACCATAGAACATGACAACTTTGCTCTCCCCTAATCAAGAGTCAATCTCAAGAGTCGTGTGAGCACAAGGCAATTATTTTACTCAGTCAGTACGTGCATTCTTAGTCTCATCAGAATGTAGAGAAAAGGAAGAGACGGGCGTGTTCAATAAAAGATGTTATTTATTGATCAGTCTCTTTTCTCGTACAAGAGAAATGGATCGATATTATTGCAATACTTATTGTTAAGTAAAGTGCATACATTAGAAGCAATAGTATAAAATAATACTGTAAAAACATTGATATGGTTTCTGAGCCATATGATGTTTAAAATGATTAAAATATATTTACATACACATATACATTTGACTAAACGTACTCAACTGGTGTTTCTAAATACGCCTACCCCGTGTACCTGACCTAAGTCTAATGCGTGGGCGGGAATAGAAAGTTACAGTTTAAGTTAAGTTTGTTTTTGCCAAGTGAATAACTAAAGAATTCTCTGTGAGGGGTTATTCAGTTCTGTACCTGGAATTTAGGATGAATGAGGAATGGTATCTCTTTCTCTGCTCTCGATATTCCAGGCTGCCTGCGAGGGCTACCCGGAAGCGCCGGTGCTGGGTCTCTCGGCTTGAGATAGCAGCGCGTCTCTCAGCGCGTCAGGAAGGCGGGGCTGTTGCCTGCGGGGTCTGCTTCTGCTCTCGGCTTCGGCAAGTATGGCTGCTCCGTCTTGTCACCACGCGTGTGTTTGCATAGGGCAAGGTCGGCAATATTTATACCTTAAAGGTGCCGGGATTGACGTAAGGATGGACATAGGTACGTCAATAAAGATGTCATACGACTTGCTCGTTAGCACATTCTTTACTAAAGTTCTCTGTGAAATCAAAACAATGGCCGCACGGATTATCCAGGTTGTCATAGGTTTGATTTGTTATGAGAACGTCGTATGCCTTATCAGGGGCTGGAGGAATGTCGCTTGTCTAATTAGATCTCAAGCGTTATGACCTAATCAGATAACACGTTCCTGTGCCGTAGTGTGACTGCGTCAGATAACGGTATCTGCATCATGGGGGTTTTCTTGCCTCATGGGCTGACTGTTAGTTAACTAGCTAGGTAGTTTAACCAGAATAGGGTCAGGAATAGGGGGATCGATTCAGAACCTATAGAAATACACGACACGATTTAGCCCCTGCAAGCGTTCCTCTTCTCAGAGATACTTCTGAACTGATTCACCAAAAATGGCATTCTTCTCTCACTGAAGTTGTGTGAGCAGAATACACATATTTCTAGCCACGCTGGCCCACTCATGTTTGCATGTTGAAATATCTACAAAGTGTGCTAGATCCTCACAGGTCAAACCAGCTCACAGTTGAATAATGCCCTTACTATTTGGGAGCTGTTGCCCCACCATAGGTGTCCAAACAATTAGAATATCAAACCTCTGCAGCTAGTACTTTAAATCATATTGACTAGTGACTGCAGTGTCTCAGCATTAAGTGTTCCTAAGAAGGACAAGCTAAACAAAGCCTTCTCTGTGATCACAGATCCTGATCTGCATACCTAGTTACTGACCTAGCTGCATCCACAGAGAGACAAGAGTCCTCATCCAACAAAAGGGCAAATCCATATTGGATCCACTGACTGCACAAGGTGGAAGATAGCCTGTTGACTATTCAACTGCTATGTGTACTTTCCGGCTAGGCACCTATAGAATAGTAAGTGCATTTTCAGATGTATGCTGATGTGATCCAAATCCACATTTGTTTGGAAAACCAACCTTTCTGGGCCGGAATAGAAGCAACTCTGACATTATGGAAGCAGGGAGACAGGCCCGGCTACTGTTGCATCCATCTGGGCCTGGCTATGTCAGTCAAGTCAAGAAGAACCTTGGACTAATTGTCGGCCCACACCTCAAATCAATAATGCAGTCAAATGCATCAACAAGCAACTCTCAAGAAAATTACGTACTGGACAGATTTGACAAGATTCCTGATTATGCCCTGTTGGGATTTTTATTACTTCTTGGGCAATATGGAGTAGTATGCTACAGAGGGATCTGAGGCCACGCATAGGGTCTGTCTTCTTATTTGCAACTCAGTTACTTTTTCTTTATGTATGATGTGAATAGTGGGGCTCACAGAATCTGGCTAACGTCCCCCTCTTTTGGTTAATAGTATATCTAGACTATTGCAATGTGATGTGCCAGAACTCATCGACTGCTTTCAAACGCTTCAAAATAGGCTGCTCAGATGTATTTTAACTTGCATAAAGATAACCAAATGAACCCAGCATTGAAAGCCCTTCAGTGGCCCCTTGTGGCATCCAGTATCAGCAGGTATAATAAAACAAAAGATTTGAGTACTTACAAAACCTTGTACTCTACTACATTCCCACCAGAGGTCTATATTTTGCCACATCTCACCAGATGCTCCAATATTCTTTCAAAAGTCAAAACCGAAGACAATCAATGGGTGTTATAGTTCTGGGTAAGTCATAGGCCCATCTGTAAGTGAGAAGCTTCAGTTCAAATCAATTTAAGTGAAACCTCTTTCCAGGATGGCTGCCAAATACCAGCTCTGCTCCAAAATGGTCAACAAACATGAACACCATTTAATGCGATGAGCCTCTTTTCGTCAAGCGATCCATGTTCCTGTCATGTAGTTCTTGTTCTGAGAACAGTCCCTTCAGTTCAAGTGGTATATGTACTCACACAAACGTCTTCCTGCCTGGTGGTTCCTGTTTTATCCATATATAAAGCCTGTGAGAAGTTGGCCTGGCATATGATGTCCACTATTCTAGTGGGCACCTTGCACCAGTCCAAACGACCCTTATTGATGGTAGTTTTGAAGTCAACCTTATAGAAAGCTATCCTAGTGGTAGCTGTGGAGAGCAGCCTTCAGGCTACGACTTAGAGGCGAGTTAAGCAAGTTGTTTTACCAGTTTATAATCTCTTGAATGATCAAATGAAAGTACACCACACAAGGTATATATCAAATATATATGTATTTATTCTAAACACAACCCCTCTGGACTCTTTGAGGTCAGAGGTCAAAGTACAATACAAGGAACTTAATTAGCATAAGATAAGTTGCACAGTATATGTTATGCCCTAGGGGCCTCACAAACCATATACTAAAATAGTGGTATTAGAACCATGTGAGGGATAGAAGTGAGGCCTAGGGCCTGTAGAACCGCTGGGGCAACCAGGAACCACCCAAGGTAGGGACACAGGAGACCCACGGGGGATGCGTGCAGTGTCTAAACACAGCCGCGAATCACCAATAACTTTCCATGGAGAACGAACAAGTTACAATTTTAAAGATTAAGGACACTTAGAGGTGAACTACGATGGAACCCTTTTAGGCTAGACCACTTAGAGAGTCAAGACCCACGGGAGCACCGGAGTACTCGTGTTACCTCACCCAGGGAAACCGGGTGCATAGGTGTCTTTTGGTATCGGGTTTCGTTGTTGATTCCACAACTTCGGAAAACTTTGGGAAGTAGACAAAACACAAGATGGTAACAGTTAGAAAGAGCGCACAGCAAGTACAAGGTAGTGTTATCTATTAGTCGTAACGTGGTGCTCAGGGGGAAGCGGGGCCGGTTACCACAACCCCAAATTATAACCACAAATGTGGTTCAATCCAAATGCATTGATCCTCCGAGCACTCAATTCAATAAAACACAGTCTTTGAAAAGTCTTCCTCAAATATTTCTAGTAGTGAGAATGAGGATACTCCTGAATCTTTAGTAATTCCGAACACTGAGATTAATTTTTTAGAGGAGGTCCAGAGATTGAGGAGGGGGAACCGAGATACGGAAATGAGGAATCGAGACTTGAATACAAAAAGACAAGGAGAGGGGGGAGAGGGGGCAGGCGATCCAGGCGCAAGAATAAGGTGTTTAACCCCTTCAGTGCTAATGACAAGGGTAACTCGTCATGGAGTTTCCATTGATTTCAATGGAAATTACATGGACCTACTCGCACACCCCTTAGCATCCAAGTGGTTAAGATCATGGAAACAACAACAATGAACAGAGATCCTAATGCATGTGATATTGAAGTGATCAATTTGTCCTCTTGTGAATTGTCTGAAGATATGATTTGTGTGTTAAAGAAAGGTTTGGGATTTTGTCCCATGACAAAACAGGATTGGTGTATGACTAAAATAGACCTGTTTAAGTTTGTCAGGAGATTAAAGTTGAAAAAATGCTTTGCAAATGTACCTGAGAGAGTGAAAACCTTATCAAATAAAGAGTTGAGTAATCTGACAATTCAAGAACTTAAAGACACACAGTTACTGATGTCATGGACTGAAAAAGAGGATGACCCAGTTACAATATTTAGACTTTTGGAAGATTTAGAGGTTGAAAGATTTGTAAGTGAAGGGAGTGGACTCAAGGTTAAGTCGAAATGGACTCCACAGTTGGTTGCCGGTAACACCATTGATGTGTTTTTCAAAGCTGTTAATGTTGATATAGACAAGGAAATTGGTGTTTGTCGTCACAGAAATATTGATCAGAGATATGACAATTTAACTATTGGTGAAAGGGATGCTTTACGAGAATTGACTAATAACAAATCTATCAGTATACGTAGTGCGGATAAAGGTGGGAATATAGTGGTGCTTAATACTAGTGATTATAATAATGAAGTCTACTCCCAACTTAATGATATACGATACTATGAGAAACTTACTTCTAATCCGATGAAAGCCTTGACCAAAGAGATCAACAGTAAAATCAAAGAATGGTATGACCAATCCTTGTTGGATCATGACGAATATCTATATTTGATGCTTAGTACACCAAGAGCACCATGTATGTATACTTTCCCCAAAGTACATAAATGCCGGGACAAACCACCAGGAAGGCCAATTGTTTCCGGCATTGGAGGACCTACTGAACACTTATCAGAATTTATTGATTGTTTTCTTAGACAGTATGTACACAACCTACCTTCTTTTATAGAAGATACCAAACATGTCCTCAACCTATTAGATGATATTGTATGGGAGGACGGAATGATATTAGCTACACTAGATTTTTTTTGTTTGAATTCGTTTATTGGGTTTTAGGTTGCATTTACATGAATAATACGACAGCGTTCATTCAAGGTTAAACGAGCATTACAAAAATTGAAGTCATATAGATACAATTAAAGCTGCGGATCTTGTTAGGCGTTTCACAGTTCAGGGTCATTGTCAATCAATTGTCCTTATCTGTATGCCTTGGTGGCTCGTATCACGTGGCTTCCCAACATAACGTCTGTATCCTCCATGAGCGGGGCCATCTTGAACATGCTAGACTATCGACTGCACCCGTAGTGGGGTGAGCTCATGTCGTGTCAGGGATTGTGAGGGCGACGCTATGGGCATCAGGAGTGTGGATGTGGCACGTGATAACATGCGACACCGTGGTGTCTCTATGTGTGAAGTCAATCAGCTAGTAATATGTATGAGTAGCATTCTGTCTAGCTCGAGCTTGCCTTCTTTCCCAGAAACTATGGGGGTGAACTGATGAACTTGGGGGTGGGGTGGGAGTGAGGGAAGGACGGGAGGGGGGGGGTTCTAGGTCACTGCGTCCAAGCATGGTATGTATGTTTTCAAGTCGTTAGGTAAAGGTCCATAGCGAGCGTCGGTGAGTTGTGTCTGGGTTTCGGAGGGCCAACGCTCGTGGTCACTTACAACTGGTGTGTAGATTCCATGATATGTTTATGGAAGCAAGGGGGCCGGTGTCGTCGGTCGTATCTGGGATTGTGTTGCAGTAGGGGACTCCTGAGGGCGTGCCGTCTGTGTGAAGGTGTATAGTAGTTGGGCCCACTCCTTGGATATGGGGTGTTTGCCATGTCCCCGTACCTCCTCTTCCCGTAGTATCTCCTCCTCCGCCTTTCCCCATTTAAGTACCGCACCTACCCATGCTGCCTCCGGCGGTCCCGCAGGGGCTCTCCAGTGCATGGCGATACCACGTTTTGCCAAGAGGATTGCTAGTGATAGGAATCGGTATTGTGTTTTCTCAGTTTTTCGTTTGCGGAAAATTCCGAGTGCGCATGCCTCCCATGTGTTCATGGTGGCAATGGCCGTGGCCTCTTCTAAGGTTCGGTGGATCGTGTCCCAGTACTGGCGGAGAGTGGGGCAATCCCAAAACATGTGCTTGAAGTCTGCACCCGGGGTTCGACATCGGGGACATTCAAAGTGAGTGTCCGGGAAGAAACGTTGGAGGCGGCCCGGTGTAAGATAGGCCCTGTGGAGGACGTTGAATTGTATGTTGCGGAACCTTGCGTTCCTGGAGACTCTTTTGGGATATTCCAGGGCTGACCTCCATTCCCCGTCATGGACCACTCTGCCGAATTCCATCTCCCACTTCTGGCGTAGAGACTGGAGGGATGGGAGGATTAACGAGCGCACCGCCCTGTAGAGCCAAGTTACTAAGTGTCTCCCCACCCCCATGTGTAGGATCGTATGTGTCGCTGGTTCGCCGGCCCCTAGGTTCCAGTGCGTACCGCTGCTATCCAGTAATTGCCTGTGTAGCAAAAACTGTCCAGGGGGTATGTCGTAACGGTCCATCAGCTGCTCAAACGTCAGCAACTGCCCGTCGTCGAACAGAGATCCGATCTCCGTGACCTCCAGTGCTGTCCAGACTCGAAGCGTGCCCGGGGAGTAATACGATTCTCTGCGAGGGAAACCCACCAGTGGCAACAAAGGCGAATACGGTGGTTGTGTTTTGGACATGCGGTGTATCCGCATCATGCACGTTCGGGCAACGGACACCTGCAGGGGACGAGTCCGCAGGGGTTTAGTGCCCGGTAACAAGAGTCTGACGATCGCGGCTTGCGAGAGAGGACCAGTAGTTGTGTTGCTTTCTCCTGTGTGGCGTCCCGCCGTCCACTAGGACAGCCACTGGAGTTGGGCCGCTAGAAAGTATGCCTCAAAGGCCGGTGCTCCTAGTCCCCCGTCCGTGGTAGGCAGGTATAGTGTGGTGAGCGCCACTCGTTTTCGACCCCCTCCCCATATCAGGTCTATCAGAAGAGTGTTCAGTTCTCCGAAGAATGATCGAGGTGGTATCACTGGGAGATTCGCGAAGCTGTATAGCAGGCGGGGAAGCATGATTATTTTTGCCAGTGCCACTCGGCCTATGGGCGCCAGTGGGAGTGTCTTCCAGAAGTTGACCGCTGATCGAAGACCAGCTAGTGTTCTACGATGATTCCCTATGTATAGGTCCTCCGGGGTGTGGTACAGCCGTATTCCCAGGTATCTGGGGGCGCCGGCGTTCCAGGTGAGTGATTGAGTACCCATTCGGATTTCGAAGGGGGCCATATGGGGGCTCAACGGGTATATGGATGATTTCCCCCAGTTGACCTTTAGGCCTGACACTGTCGCAAACTCCTCTAACGCTCTCCAGATGCACGTCAGGTCGCTCGTGGCATCCTTAACATAAATCAGGAGGTCTATGAGAGCCACGTATGCGCTAGGGGGATACCCCAGTCTTCACCCTCTCGTCTCAGGCGTATCGCCAAAGGTTCAACCGCCAGAGCAAACAAGAGGGGCGACAACGGGCACCCTTGTCTAGTCCCTCTGCTTACGGTGAATTCCGGGGAGATATAGGTGCCGATCCGGACCCTGGACCTAAGTTGTGTGTACAGGAGTTTAGTGTAAGCGATGAAGCGGGAGCCAAAGTTGTTCTTGGTGATGACTGCGAACAAATATGGCCATAGGAGGGTGTCAAATGCCTTCTCGAGGTCTAGTATGAGGCAAGCTGCATTCGGGAACTGGGCTCGGGTCATGTCTTGGACGTGGAAAAGTCTACGGAGATTTTGAGATGTGTTGCGGTTTGGTACGAATCCGTTTTGGTCGGGGTGGACCAGTTGGGGTACGACTTGAGCATATCTTGTCGCTAACAGTTTCCCCAGGATTTTACAGTCTGAGTTAAGTAATGTGATCGGCCTGTAGGACGATGGTAGTCGGGGGTCCCTGTGTGGTTTTAGGAACGACACTATTAATGATTCTCTGAGGGAGCGTGGGAGGATTCCCATCGTGAATGCGTCTTCGAACATAGTCGTTAGACGCGGGGCGAGGGAGCTACAAACGTCTTGTAATACTCGAGGGGGAAGCCGTCCATGCCTGGGGCCTTGTTCCTGGCAAGCGTCCCTATCGCTGCCTTAATTTCGGTTTGCGTTAATTTCCTGTCTAGGTCCTTTTGGAGCGCTGGCGAGACCTGGGGGATTGGTAAAGGGAGTAGGAAGTTATACACCACGAGGGCGTCGTCTTGGCTGGAAGTTTGGTATATGTGCGAGTAATATGTGTAGAAAACCTGCATGATCGCTACCTGGGAAGTCTGGAGGTGACCGGTTTGGTCCGTAATTTCCGTGATAGGTTTCATGTCGGGGTCTTGTCGAGCTAACCATGCGAAGAGCGTGCCACCCCTGTTGCCTTCCCGGTGTACCCTACTGGCATATTTCCTGAAATTGTATTTTCGCAGGTCCCGCAATGTCTCGGCGTATTTTGTCTTAGCCTCTGCTATTTGTAACTGGGTCACCTCGCCGCGATCATCTGCTTGCAACATGACTGCTAGGTCCTGTTCTGTGGTGTGTAATGCGCCTTCTAGCACCTTTCGCACTCCTAACACTTGCTGAATGCAGTGTCCCCTCGCCACTACTTTGTGTGCATCCCACTCAACGAGACTAGAGGACGCCGAGCCCGCATTGAGTCTGAAGTGTTCCTGTAGGTGTTCCCCGTGATCATGTGTGAATGTCAGGTCTGTGAGGCACTCCCGAGGGAGTTTCCAGGTCGGTACTGGGGGGTGGGGTGGTTTCCATCGGAGGGTCAGGACATGGGCGTCATGATCTGATAGCACTCTGCCTAGGTAGTCTATGTGTCTGGCTTTGGCATGTATAGCCGGTGAGCATAGAAATCGGTCAAGTCTCACTCGAAGATCGTGCGGAATGGAGTGAAACGAGTACAGTTTCGTTGTGGGGTTCAGTGCTCTCCACGTGTCCGTCAGTGTCCAGTGTTGAACCCACTCATTGAATAGTTCCGTCTGTCTGTAGATTGGTGACCGTGGTGGCGGGGGGCGGGACCAGTCGAGGGTCATGTCTAAGACACTGTTATAATCCCCCCCTAGTAACCAAGGGGCGTGAGTGTGGTGTGCCAGTGTGTTCGTGAGGCGAGACCAGAAGGCGTTCTGTTCCACATTTGGGGCATAGATACTGCCTATCAGGATAGACTGTCCATCCAGTTGTCCTTCCAGTAATGTATAGCGTCCCTCCTTATCCACCACCCTGGATTGTTCTCGGAAGGGGACTCTCGGCCTGACCCATATAAGTGTGCCCCTGGCAAATGCGGAGTACCCTGTGGCACAGATCGTACCCCTCCATTTCCTCTGCAGCTTGCTGACTTCTGCCGTCGTCAAGTGAGTCGCTTGGAGGAGAGCTATATGCGCCTGCTGTCTCTTTAGATAGGCATAGACTGCATATCGTTTGCTTGCTGTGTGTAACCCCCTGACGTTTATTGTGATAAAGGTAAAGTCCGAGTTAGTGGGTTTTGTCATGTGAGGATATCTATCGTGTTAGTCGGTGCACTCCTCACCTTTCGGGTATACCCAGGGTCATTCTCGCTCGCGTGACCTCCCTCCATATGTAGTAGCGCCGTGACTAGAGTACCATCTCCCGTGTAGATATCAGGGTTAAAAGGGAAAGAACGTAACATGGAAACAACATATGGGAAACAGTCCCAACTGAAGGGGCCCATTGCAAGGCATGGTGAGCCCAAACTGTACATCTCGTACTGTCTCTAGTTCGTTCGGTGTGAGGGGGTGCTGAAGCGGTGGAACCCTGATCTCGGGTCAAGGCCACCCGCCGCATTGTGTCTCTGCGTGTGTGTATGCTACCACTCGTACCTTAGGCGTGGCTTCCCGGCGTCCCCCGCCGGCAGGCTGTTCCATCAGCTCAACCTTCCCGCTGATTGCATCGGTCGCTATCAGATGAGTGTATCCGCCGTCTGCGGGGTCACCAGCGGTGGGGAGGCGGACCCATCTCTGGAGGTGTGGACGTCGCTCTGGCCCTCGTCTTCGGATGTGAAGATGTGGGGGCCTCGATCCATCTCCTGCTCAGCATCCAGTTGTCCGACCTCCGTCGCTGCTTGAATGGCTTTCCGTCGGTCAGCTATGATTTGTTCCAAGTCCGGGACACGCTTGGTGCCAGGCGACGGTGGTCGGTTCATCTGTGTGAGAGTGACCTTCCTGGCCCGAAGTCGTCGTCGTTTGTTGGACGCAGAGCTCGACGGCGTATCCTCGCGGTCTGATCGGGGTTGACTGCGGTGATCCAACCAGTGTCTTGCCTCCTCGGGGTCCGTGAAGAAGTGCGTTGTATCTTCATAGATGATTTTGAGGCGGGCTGGGAACAGGAGGGCGTACTGAATCTTATGGCGTCGCAGGGCTTGCTTCACTGCCAAGAATGTAGCGCGTTGGCGTTGCACTGCCTGAGAATAGTCCGGGAACACCATCACATTCTTGTCTTCCACCCTGAGGACTTGCGCTTGCC
Organism: Lissotriton helveticus; assembly: GCF_964261635.1. Taxonomy (NCBI): domain Eukaryota; kingdom Metazoa; phylum Chordata; class Amphibia; order Caudata; family Salamandridae; genus Lissotriton; species Lissotriton helveticus. Next base: position 1,308,022,933 of record NC_136069.1, on the reverse strand, counting down.
TGGCCGCCCGTAGAATCGTGTCCCTGTCCTGATAGTGCAGAAGCTTCAGAAGGAATGGTCTGGGCGGGAAGCCAGCTCGGGGTCGTCCAGTCGGGACCCTGTGTGCCCTTTCCACTGAGAAGAACGGCGTTAGATCTTGGGTCCGGGTGAACGTTTTTATCCAGGTCTCTATAAATCGAATAGGGTCTTCCTTCTCCACTCCCTCCGGCAGATTGATCAGACGTATGTTGCTCCGGCGAGAGCGTCCTTCTAAGTCGTCCGTCTTGCGTTCAAGAAAAGTGACCTTCTCTTGCAGGTCTTTGATGGCTTTTTGATTGAGTTGGACCTGAGGTTTCAGTTCTAGGAGCGCGTGACTCTCTTGCTTCACCTTATCCGCCAGCTTCCTATGGTCGTCGCGCAGCAGGGTGATGTCCGAGGCCAGTTCCCCAAATTTAGTTTCCATGGAGACTCGTGAGTGCTCGATGGCCGCCAGGACTTTGTCTAGTTTCGTGGACATGTCCGATTCCTGTGAGGGACCTCCTGTCTTCGATCCACGTGAGGGGCCCGGGGAAGGTGATCTTCTCTGAACCGGCGCTGGCGTCACGGGCACCGTCCGTTGTGGTCGCCCCATGGGTGTCGTGGGTGACCCGCTGGTCCGATCCGGCTGCTAGATGTGGTTCAGGCCCCTGTTTGTAGCAGCGTTGTGCCAACTGGGTCTCCAGGACCTCCACCGTCTGGTGTTGATCTTCCAGGCGTCTGGCTGTGGGGGGTCTGCGGTACGTCCTCGGTAGGGGACCCTCCTCGCGGACTCTCCCCGTCTGCTCCGCCGTGATCACCACAGTGAGACAGCGCGTCCCAGAGGGCCTCGGGTCTGTCACTGGGGGTCCCGAGTCAGGTATCAGAGCTCACCTCAGGAGCGCACGCGTCACTGCTCTCTGATACTCTCCATCGCGTGGTTCCCAGGCAGTATGCAGTGGCGCTGGCTCCTGGGTATCGGAGTTGGGACGCAGGAGTCTCCGTACTTCCCCCTCATAAAAATCGCTCCGGCGGCGCCATCTTGGATTGGGGACTTCTCGGGGTCATCCGCGGGCAGTCTCCTCGGTGTCCAGCGTCGATCGGTCGGGTCCTCACCGATCCCCACGAGTGAGTGCCGCGGTGAGTCGCCAGGGGTAATACCCGTCTAGGTTCCCCGCATCAGAGGAAGCGCACTCGGTGTTCAGATCGCCGTGCGTCCGCTGTGAGTCCGGGGCTCACAGCTCTCCCCTGGATTCCGTTGCGCCTTGTGTTTGGTAGCGCGCTCCGGATGCCGCAGCTTACCGGTGAGGTGTGGTGAGCGCTCTTGAGCCCGGCATTGGTGGAGACCGCTCCAGTCACCCGGGACCTCTCGCATCAGTCCCTGGGCGCCGCCATTTTGCGGGAGGATCTGCCGAGGTCGTCAGGGGTCGGTGCGGGCACATCCCGGGTACGCCGTGTCTCTTCAAAGCCCCCCAGGTGGTCCCGGGAGTCACCTGCAACAGCTGGGGGCATTAGAATTGCGCGGTGGTGGTTTTCTTCATCGGTGCGACGGGTAGCCGACCGGAGCTCTAAGGGAGCCCGTCCGCCATCTTGGCTAGGTTAGCCACGCCCCCATGATATTAGCTACACTAGATGTAGTTAGTTTATATCAATCAATTTCAACCTTTATTCGGCACTTAAAAAGACACCATAAAAGTACATACACAATACATATACATTATATATGTTTTTTTTTTTTTTTAAACGAGTGAAAAGTAAAAAAGAGAGTTAATAAATAAGCTAAAAATTCATTTCATTTACAGTGGGAAAAGGGAAATTTCCATACTTGGGTCTCTATTTAAATAGCATTATAGCCAATTATTTCTCTAGTATTCCTTAACCGCACTGCAGCCCTGATAAAACGTACTGTGCAGAGCAGCGTGTGAGCATCTGAGGCTTCCTGAAGAAACCTCAGGGCCATTTTTGCTTGTCCGAGTTTAGTTTCTTTCAGGATTCCTACTAAAAACTTGCGTCTTGGAACAGAATAAAAAGGACATAACAGAACAAAGTGAAGGGTATCCTGTGGAGAACTAGCGTCGCAGCCGCAGGTACCCTTCGCCTCCAATGTAAGAGTAAACCCAGAGGGGACAGCAAGTAGATGATGTAGTATGTTTAATCTAAATCGAGTCATATAAAATCGGTCCTGGGCATTATGCATCACAGTGAGGTATGGTTCCATTCCTTGTTTCTTTATCAGTGAGCAATAAGATGGGGGCGTGGCTAAGCACGCAATGGCAGAGGTCGCACTAGGGTAGAGCTCCGTGCCAAGCTCCCCTTCCCTGAGCCGATTCTCCGCCACACTTCACCGTAGCCGCCCGAAACTGCGGGCGGACCCCCCCGGAACATTTCTCGGCAATCTGGCCGACTTTCACCTTGGGGCTCCGACGAGGCTGACTCCGGCCTATCCTACGGCCCTCCTGCGGGACCTGCTGCCTCCCGGCCGGCGGGGCAATCAGGAGAGGACGCGGCTCGGGCCCGGCACGCAGGCCCCGACTGGCAGGCCTCGCCGCACTGCCTGCGGCCCCCTGGCCGACTGCCGCCGAGCTGGACACACCCTCCGGTGGCCCCGAAAACGCTTCACCTCGTTGCTGGACGCCTGCGAGGGGCCCGGACTGGGAGAGGAGCGGATGCCCGGCCCTCGCTTTGCGGCCGCCACACGCCTGATGCCCCGTGAGTGGCGCGAACTCGCTTGGTTTCCTGGCGCCGCACCCGGGGCAGGCGAGACACGGAGGACACCACTGGCGAAGCGCTAATTGGATGGCGGACCCGGCTGCCGGGGGCTCCTCGCCGGGATGCTGAGCTGAGACCGGAAACGCCCGGTGAGTCCCTCTCGCGCCTACCGGCGTAGCGGAACCCGCGCGGTGTGGCCACCTGGGGCTTGCGTTGCGGGCCCGCTGCTCGCGGAAGAGCTGCCCGGCCCCCCCGCTTGGTCGCCACACCACAAACGGCGGCAGAATGGCCGGCCCCCCGTGACGGAGGCCCACAACAGTGCGCTCCGCACCGGACTCGCCTGCGAGCCCCCCGCGGAGATAGCGGCTGCCTGGGGGACGGGAGACACGCGGGAGGCGGGAGGCCGCGACCTGGGCCTGGATTTGCCACGTGCCGCACTGGTCCCCCCCGGCCTCCCGCTGCACCTGGGGCGGAGTGGCGAAACCGCGCTGGGAGAAGGCGAGGACCCTCCTGACAGACCCTCCCCCGGCCATAACGACAACGGCCCCGGCCAGAGGGGCGGCTGCTGGCCGACGGACCCCCCGTCGGGCGGTGGCGTGATCCCGGAGGTGCTGCTTGAGCGGCCCGGGTGGAGGAGCTGCTGGCCGGGCGATCCTGCCCATGTCCGGAGGGGTGCGGACCCGCACCGGGACTGGTGGCGCCCCGCCGAAGGGAAAAACAGACAAGCTGCTAAATAAAATGGCCACCGACCAACTGACTGCGAGGCTGGACAACGTGCTAGCGGCCATGGAGCGCATGGAACAGTCGCTCCAACAGACCAGAACTTCCCTAGAGTCCAAAATAGACGGTGTCGCTGTGGACCTGACCCACCTAAGGGACGACCACAGGAAACTGTCCGATCGGACCAAGACTCTGGAGGGTGCGGTGAAGGAGATTGAACCCAAGGTCGCCCAGACGGACAGGCAAGTGCTAGACCTGCTGAACAGAGTGGAGTTCCTGGAGGATCGGGCCGAGGACGCGGAAGGGAGGGCGAGACGCAACAACATCAGGCTCGTGGGGGTCCCGGAAAAATGGGAAGGGAACCACCCTGCCCAGCATGTTGAAGACTGGCTTAAGACCCTGCTGCCCGAAGGCACGCTATCACCCTACTTTGTAGTGGAGCGAGCACACCGAGTGCCGACGAGGCCCCACACCACCGGCGCTAACCCGAGGCCGTTGCTTTTCAGGATACTGAACTATAGGGACAGGGACACGGTGCTGCGGGAAACCAGACGCCTCGGAGAAATCCGAATAGACAATGCCGTGATAATGTTCTTTCCCGACTACACTGTCCAAGTGCAACGTCAAAGGCACAACTTCATGGAGGTAAAGCGGAGACTCCGCACGGCAGGCCTTAAATATTCCCTGCTCTTCCCGGCAAAACTGAGAGTGGTGGCGGGGGACAAGACCCACTTCTTCAACACCCCCGAGGAGGTCAGTGAATGGCTGGACGAGGGCACGGACACGGCACCCAGACAGGCACGGGGCGGTGAGGCGAGGCCTAGATCGCGCGGGCTGCGGCGCCGCCGCAGAAACAAAACACAGCAGTCTCAGCGCCCGGAGGAGGGGTCGCGACACTCTCCCCCGATGGACCAAATGCTCCAGGAACAACGAGATGCGCTCCGGAGAGTCTCCCAGTTGAGCACTTCGCCGTCCCAGGAAGCGGCCCTAGACGACGGCCAACAGCCAGTCCCTAGCGATGACGACGAAGCCGTGTATGGGATTCCGAACTCTCAGATTTCAGTGGACCTGCCAGACGTCACACCGCAAACTGCTGACCTATTTCATTGACTCCGTAAGAGTCATCTGTGAGGTGGCTGCCGTGGCGGGGGGGATGGCGGCAGGAACTGACTAGACGCTGAGGCGCGGCTGATGTCCGATGCTGCTGGGGGCGCCTTCTCCCCCCCCTGCCTGCTGATTGGACAGTGGACAGCTGGAACAGTGAGTACTGCCCCAATGGCACTGATGGACACAGGGTGTGGTGGCGGTGGGGTTGTCTTTTGGCCCGTACTCATCCTATACCACCTCTGACCGCAGGCCACGGTCAATGGGGAGCCATTCCTGCCAGGGGCCCGGGAAACGTACTACATTTCATTATACCCTTCCTCTGCTGGGGCCGGCTTGGGCGGGGGCCCCCCCCCGTGGGCCGACTGGCGCCACGTTCCGGATTGCTGATGGTGGCTGCCAGTTGCCTATCTCATATGGCTCAGGGGAGGATCTTGATCCCCTTCCTTGACTGAACATCTGAACTGCCGAAACTGTGCTTAGCACACGTTACCCCCTAGACTAGAAAGGTTGTCCCTCTCGATCGAGAGTATGGACGGTGGCCCGTTTCGCCACTGCCCTTTTGGTATTTTAGTGGGGTTCACCCACAACTGGTTATTGTTGTTCTTTGTTTTTCCCTTCCCTAATGTCTTCCTGAACATTGCTGAGTGTACTGAGGGGGGTGGATGTGGGAGAGTTGGAAACAGGGATGAGGTGGACCTTGGTGGGGCTGCTGCTCGTAGATATGGTGGGGGGGAGTTCACACTGCTAGAATGTCTGCGATAACGATCTGCACCTGGAACATCAGAGGCATGCACACACCAGCGCGCCGTTATCAAATATATTCCTACTTGAAAAGGCAGCAGGTGCACATTGCACTCCTGCAGGAAACACTTGTGCGGGGCGGAGGTGGCTGCGCTGCGTCGTAGATGGAGGGGACAACTGTATGCCACAGAGTACTCCTCGTTTGCCCGTGGGGCGCTACTGTGGGTGAGACCGGGCACTCCCTTCACAATGTCAGATGTCCTCACAGACCCGGAAGGGAAGTATGTGTTGGTGAGGGGCCGCATGGATGGGCAACCAGTAGTTCTGGCGTCCATTTACTCTCCGAACACGGACCAGGGGGGCTTCCTGGCGCGCATATCGGAGAAGCTGGCGCCCTGGCACGGTGTGCCCTGGATACTGGGGGGAGATTACAATACGGTACTGGATCCCATGTTGGACCGCTCGGCCCCACCCAGGCCGGACGCAACGTCTCTAGGAGCCACGAGAGCACTCACACAGTGGGCGGCGCAGTGGGATTTAAAAGATGCATGGCGCGCACACAACCCCAACACCAAGATATACTCTTATTACTCAGGGGTGCACGCGCTACACGTCCGCCTCGACAGGTACATGGTGTCATCGGAACTGCTGCCGCACATCACTAATTCTCAATACCTTGGCCGGACACACTCGGATCATAATCCACACACGCTGCACATAGCCTGGGAACGCCCACATCCGCCCATCCCCACATGGCGTTTACAACCTCCCCTACTGCTAGATGCCCCCTTTCGAGACTCCCTGCAGGCCTGCGTAGCACAATACTTCACAGACAATTCGGGCTCAGCGTCCTCCCCACGGGTAGAATGGGACGCCTTCCAGGTGGTGATACGGGGACACTGTCTGGGCACGCAGGGGAGTATGCAGAAAACACTAGAAGCAGATCTACGCAGGGTGGAGGCGGACCTGCTCCGCCGGGAGCAGGAAGCGGTGGCTGGGACAGGTGACCACTTGACTGAGGCCCGAGTGGACCATGCGGCATTACTGGAACGACTGAGACACATCATATATGCGGCCCACTCGGCGCGCGTACACCAACACGGCGACAAACCCGGGAGATTGCTGGCCTGGCTAGTCAGGCAGGAGAACCGCACGGAGCCGGTGTCTGCCATCCGAACAGTTGAGGGAGAGATAGCGTACACACAGAGTAAGATACACCAAGCCTTTGTGGGACACTACCAGGCCCTGTATAAGTCCCAGTTGAGGGTCTCCTCGGCGTCCATTTCAGATTACCTTACAGATATACAATTGCCTTCCCTTACGGACGCGCAACAAGGGGACCTAGGAACACCATTCACCCAGGAGGAAATGCGCGAGGCCATTTTCGCCCTATCCAATGGCAAATCCCCTGGCCCGGATGGCCTGCCGGCCGAATTTTTTAAAGCGTGCTCGGACACGCTGATCCCGGAATTGCTCAGGGTCTATAACGCCACGATCGAGGACTCGGCGCTCCCGGACACGCTTAATGAGGCCAGTCTGGTCTCGCTTTTGAAGCCAGGCAGGGATGAAACATGCATGGGGTCCTACAGGCCATTGGCCATGTTGAACACTGACTATAAAATCTTCACCTCCTTGTTGGCCCGACGCTTGGCCTTAGAGGTCCCAAACCTAGTGCATGATGACCAGAATGGTTTCATGCCAGCTAGGAGCACTTCCCGTAACATACGCCGCCTCTTCCGAGTTCAGGAAGCCGCCACGTTGCACTGGCCGAGATCGGGGTGTCTAGTTTTAGACCTTGAGAAGGCTTTTGACTCCGTGGAGTGGCCCTATCTGGGGGCGGTGCTGGACAGGTTCGGCGTGGGCGATGCTTTCGCGGACATGGTCGGACTACTTTACCAGCGGCCCAGTGTCCGCGTGAGGACGGGCAGGTTGCTCTCGGAGGCGGTGCGGGTACGCAGAGGCACCCGACAGGGCTGCCCCCTGTCACCCCTTCTCTTCTCTCTGGCCATTGAGCCCCTGGCGGTACTGTTGCGGGACAGGGGAGCAGACTGGGGGATCCCGCTGGCTGACGGGGTGCACACAGTTTCGCTTTATGCGGACGACCTGCTGCTATATGTGCGGGACCTCACCGCGGTACCGGGCGCGCTGTCAGACATTTTCCAGACCTTTGAGGAGGTATCGGGTCTCAAGGTCAACTGGACTAAGTCCGGAGTGTATTCGTTCAGTCCGGACCTGCGGGAGTGTGATGTCGCACCTCGGAGGCACTCGACTCACATGGTATCCCACCACGTTCAAGTACCTCGGAATGTATATATACAGGGACACGCAAAGCATACTGGAGGGCAACCTGGTACGCGCCATCTCCTCGTTGCGGGCCCAGATGGCCTTCTGGAAGACTCTGCCTCTGAATGTGCCCAGCAGGATCGCACTATCTAAAATGATAGCCCTGCCCAGGCTACTATACCACTTCGCAAACGTCCCACTGTATGTCCCCACAAAGATATTCCGTGACCTGGAATCAATGCTCCGCAGCCTGATCTGGAACGCTGGGCGCCCCCGCGTGGCACTGGCGAAGCTGTACTCCCCGACTGCTGAGGGAGGGCTGGCGGTCCCTAACATGGAGCTGTACTACCTGGCCGCACAGCTACAATGGGCGACACACTGGCTTAGCGGCTCGCAGCTTGGCGACACGGCTACCGCTGACTATCAATGGACCCACTCGCAGGTCTGCGCCTTGTATCACCCCCTGACCAAGGGAACCCGCCCTCTACCCCTGCACGTGGCTGTGGCCCGTAAATGCTTCATCCGTAGCTTAAAACTGACTCAGGGAGTCAGGCCATATGCCCCTGCACTCCCCCTGATGGGCACCCCCCGGAGGGGTGGTACGGTGACGCCACGTCTTCTGGAGAGCTGGACTGTGGCTGGGGTGGAGACCATGGGCGACCTCTATGCGGATGGGGCCATGCTCCCATTTGCGGAACTATCGGAGGGCACGGGTCTGCCGGCGGGGCAATTCCTGCTCCACGCGTCCATACTGCGGGCATATACGGAGTCCTGGGGGGATATCCAGGATGAGCCACCGATTCACCACCTAATGCAGTACCTGCATGTTATGGGCAACGGCTCCCACATCATTCGCTGGCTGGCACAGGCCCTCCTCATACACACACAAAGACCCACACAACCGATTAGGGACAAATGGGCGGCTCACCGCGGGAGGGATTGGACGGATAAGGAATGGAACCTGGTTCTGGCCAGCCCCGTGAATATCCCGCGTAACTCCCGTTTCCGGACTATTCAGTTGTACATACTGCACTAGGCATATTTATCGCCAGAGAGAATCAACAGATACATTCATGACCAACACTGCCGCCTGTCCCAGGTGTGACCTGCTAGGCGCAGACATCCTACACATGCTCTGGCACTGTCCCTCTCTAGCCACATACTGGGGGGAGGTGACATCTCTCCTGACACATAGCACAGGCCCGGGGTTACCACACACATGGGAGGCTTGTATTCTTGGGCTATACCAAAGAACCAAACTCAATAAGACACAAGCTCGGTTCTGGGATCTAGGCCTCATCACAGCCAACCGACTGCTCACTAAATACTGGAAACGAAGGGAACCGCCAATCCCCAAACACTGGTATGCATCCTTCACCAACTGGGCTAGAGCAGAAAGCACGGCTCTACACCGGGAGGAGATAGCGGGCTCAAGGCAGTTCCCGATAGCACAACTCTGGGATGACATCCTGAGGTCCCTCCAGGGGGAGGGCACGGCCAGGGGGCTCACATAGAGACCGCTGCGTATGGGATAACACTACTGGGGTAGTAGTGACGACGACAGGGACACAGGCTGTATCCCCCCCCCACGACACCCGCCCGCCGGGAGCGCTGGAGATGTGGCGCCTGCGGCCAGTAGGCAGCCCGCCTCCCCCCGGACGCCCTGAGCAGCGGCTGCGCCATACGTCCGACATGCTGGCTATGGGCGCGGACGGCCCGCCACACGCAGACGCACTAATCCACAACTGATTGAAACATACTCCCGGCCCCTCTTCGTGGCATCGCTCCCGCAAGTACACTCTCCTCTCCCACTCCCCATCCCACACATATCCCCATGTTCATTGTTTCGGACTCTTGTTTCCCAAAAATAGCCATGACCTCCTTACACGCCGCACCTGGAGGATGCACCTGGACACATGTCCGGCCACGAGACCGGACGCGGGTGGCGTCCTCCGAGAACACAGCGTGGCTATACCGTTCATCCGTTAGGCGCTTCACACACTCTGTCGAAGGCCCGAGGGGCCCCACTGCTCTCAATGGCTGTCGCACACTTTGACAAAGGCAGACTGTGCACATGCACTGCTAACCCCTACTCCATTGCCGCGCCCCCAAGGACTGACGCTCCGTATTGTGGGTTTCAGAGCCATGGATGCCGGAAAAATACGCGATGGCGCAGCTAACAATTGGGACATACCGATGAGAACTGATCTGTTTTGTTTGCAGAGTTAAACTGTTTACTTATAGGAAAAAAATGGAAAAATAAGACGTCACTTGCAGACATAACTGTATAATGAGCGCATGTGCTACGTAAAATGTAATTAAAGTCTCATTCACTGAGGGTACAATAGATGGTACGGTGCACCTTTCTCTACACTCCCCTACCCTCACGTTACATCGAAATGTTGCAGCCGGCCCACAGGGTTGTAGGCTTCGCTATATACTGCTCTATTGAATGATAATAAACGTCTTTAATAAAAAAAATAAAAAAAAATAAAAAAAATCAGTGAGCAATAAGATAAAACAGTCGGCTTACATCTTTCCACCTCGGCCCTAGTCTTAAGTGCCCATTCTGAAAAAAGTTTTTTTACCGTTGTTTTATTCTGGCCGGTTAAGGGTTCTGGATCTATAAAATAATTTTTGCAGCCGATTGTCTCCAGGGAGTCCTTTACATACTTGAGCCATGGTATATAGCCCCCTCTATCACGTTTCAGACAATCTTTTAGGATTTGTCTTGTGAGATCCGCTTCTGGATTAATCCAGACTTTAATCCAGGCAAGGAGGGGTTTGATTTTAATACGGTCTTCAATGTAGGGCTCCCCTACTTCCTCATGGATAATATAGGCCGGGATGCTCTGCGGCAATTTCAAGATTCTTTTAAAGAACTTATTTTCTTCCACCTGGATCTTCTGCAGTTGTTTGTCTATGAAACCCCATACTTCTGCTCCGTAAGTGACCTTGGCACAACATACCGATCTATAGAGATTTAGTATTTGCTCTGGGGACCATCTACCAAGTCTTCTCCCGTAACCCATGATGGCCCCTGATGACGCCACCAATTTTGCGGCGTGTTTATCGGCCAGGGGGTTAAAATTTAATTGTTCATCGAACAGTACACCAAGATACAAGAAAGTCTTGACTTGTCGAATCTTGTGTGACCCAATTTTGTAAATAAACTTCCCTTTTTCTTTAACTCCTGCTGACATAACATACGATTTTTCCAGGTTTGTCGATAAATCAAGTTTAGCCATAAAATCGACGAAACCATCGATCAGCTTCTGTAGCCCCACTGGTGTTCTGGCTAGCAACACCGCGTCGTCAGCGTAGAGCAATACAGGGACCGCTCGGTGTCCTATTTGGGGTGAGTCCACACGCAGTTTGAGTAGTTCTTTGTCCAGGAGGTTAATGTATATGGAGAACAAAAAGGGCGCCAGGATGCAGCCCTGCCTCACGCCACTGGTACATGTAAAAGGCTCAGTTCTGCATCCCTCTTGGTTGTATCACACTGTTGCGGAGGTGTTCCAATGAAGAGTTATTAGGACGTCCACCAGTGATTGTTCCACTCCTAGTTTTGACAATAGGGTCCAAAGTTTTTCTCTATTGACACGGTCAAAAGCCGCGGAGAGGTCCATGAACCCCATGTATATAGACCCCTTGGCGGCAATAGTATATTTGGCTGTCAGGAGGTAGAGATTCAAACATTGATCGGTGGTGGATCTGCCCTCCCTAAACCCATATTGAATGTCTGTCAAGACCTGGTTCTCAAGTTAGTTTATATACTATCATTGATCACAAACAAGGTATTCATGCATTGGACTACTTTCTTAGCCGTAGACCGGCGGAAATGTATGACCATACACAGATGATTTTAGAAATGACTAAATTGGTTCTTAAGAATAACGTCTTTCTATTTGATGGACAGTGGTTTAGACAGCGTCTGGGGACAGCGATGGGTTCCAGATTCGCTCCGTCTTTTGCCAACCTCTTTATGGGGTGGTTCGAGGCGGAGCGAATCTGGGGATCAGAAGGCAGGGAATGGATACAATATATACATTACTGGGGTCGATTTATCGACGACTGTCTACTAGTATGGACAGGAACAGTAGAGAAACTCAAAGGTTTCTTTGACTATCTTAATGTTAATACACTTAATCTTCAATTTACGACACATTATGATAGCCAAAGCATTACATTCTTGGATATAGAGCTGTTTGTTGAGAGGGACAAGATAAGAAGTAGAATGTACAGGAAACCAATCAGTTGTAATGCGATCTTGCATGCTGGGAGCTGCCACCCCAGCAGTCAAATTAAGGCGATACCTTATGGTGAGCTGATTAGAGCCCGACGAAATTGTGCTCTAGACAGTGACTTTGAGACGAATTTGCAAGATATGTCACTTAGATTTTTGAATCGTGGATACAAACATGAAACAGTTAAAGCTGCGGTATCTAGAGCCAAAAAAGTGAAGAGGAAAACTACTCTGATTAGATACAACAAAAATGAGCGAGATAAAGGCAAAGATAACAAGATTAGGCTGATTACTAATTATGGTATGGGAGTTCGAAGCTATTTACTATATTGAAGAGACATTGGCATCTTCTCCTAATGGATCAAGATTTGGAAACCCTTTCTAATGGATAGACCTAGTCTTACCTTTAAGAAGGGTGTTACTTTGAGAAACTTGTTAAGTCCAAGTTATCCTAGAAAACCAGATAGGTCAGACTGGTTGACTAGCTATAAAGGTTTTTATAAATGCGGAAGATGTAGTTCATGTAGATGGGCTCAATCAAAGGTACTACGATTCAGTTACAATGACTCAGGTGTATATACTATTGGGATGTTCATTAACTGTGATACCACACATGTGGTATATGTAATTGTATGTTCCTGTGGCAAAATTTATGTAGGGAGCACGATTAGGAGATTAAGGGACAGAATGGCCGAACACTTTAGGGCTTTGAAAACTGGTGACACACGTTATCCGATTGCCTCTCATATTGTGCAGAATTTTGAGAACAGAGGACAACATACTTTCTCCTATCATGCTATTGATCATATCAAACCAGATCCCCGTGGGGGGAATAGACTCTTGACACTAAGGAGAAAAGAGGTAGTGTGGTTGATTAGACTTAAAGCTGTTGAATGTGGCCTCAACATTGATCACGAATTTGAATTCTTCTTAGGCCAGGAATAATTATGTATCTATTATACTGTATGATATCTGGTTGATAATTTGGTACTATGTTCGTGAGTATTAATATGTTATGATGTTATTGATGTAATACCCGACACGAATTATTACCTCTTTATATGAACAGCTCTGTGAGGAGAATGTGATGCGATATTGTTCACTATTTTATATATCGGAATGTCATATCATGATATTAAGGAATTTACATTATTCCTGTTAGGAGAAATATTTCGGGATCTTTTTCTGCTCCCTGACCCTTTCTTCTTATTCCTTTTAATTATTATATTGTATCATTTTATTTCTTACTTTGAAATTAGTTACTATTTTCGCTGTGGGGATGTTTGACATCATAACGCCCGATTCAGACTTTCAACTTTGATATAATTACTAATATAGTTCAACAATTGTATACGATATCAGGTATACTCGCTAAATTTCAATAGTATCAATATACAATCTAGCTAACGTTCACGTATGGATCTAACCACCCAAGGTCTATTGAACTAAATAGCGTCTCTACTAACTTAAGATGGCGCTGATGGCAATACTCAGATATGCGTGACAGTGAGAGATAATAACTTCAATAAGTGTTGATGGATATATACTTGAAATCAAATAGGTTATGGACCTGAATAAATGACTTATTTTATTGGGACGAGAATGCCCCTTTGAGATAGTCCGTTCGTCCGCTGTATATTGCCATTACAAGATGGCGCGGGTGCGGAACGCCACGATTATGCCTGAGACTGCGTCGAAAGACGGTAAGCATGAGACTTCTAGAAAACTGCTTATGGAGAATTTTGACTTTAAACTAAATAGGATACGGACCTGAAAAATAAATTTACTTTATTTGAGACGTTAATGTCTCTTTGAGGTAGTACGCTCCGCGTCTATAAATTGGCATTTCAAGATGGCGCGGGTGCGGAACGCCACTATTACGCTTGAGACTTCGTTGAAAGACGGTAAGCCTGAGATTGCCAGCAAACTTACATATAGTCTTTGGGTGATTATATATTATATGTGTTGTGTTCATCATTACTTTATGATTTTGGTTACAGATCACGTACTCGTGAAGTAGCCACTATTGGAGACTAACGCTGATCTGGGGACTTTTGTTTGATTATCGTGTAACGTCTGTGCAATAAGGTGAGGAGAGATTGTTATCATCTACCATGATGAATTGGTAGATGTATGACCTGCATATTTGTCTTTAACTGTATTTTACGGGTGGTTATTATCATGATGAACTGGCAGATGTATGACCCGCATATTTGTCTTTAACTGTATTTTACGGATGGTTATTATCATAGTTGTTGATTATTTGATGAACTGATATGATGCATAATACGGTATAGACCTAGTGACCTGATATGGTTACTTATTTTATTATAATTCGACTTTGTAGGAAGATTACTGATAACGCCGACTAGCGATTTGATTTAACTTTTGGAAATATGGCCCGGATGAGACCTTTGGATCATTTGGAGGTGAGGGTCTACCGAATAATAAGGGCTATGTAAATATCAATCATTATTATATGAGATAACTGAGGGATGTGATTTATCCCTTAGAATTGAATTTATCGGGCTAGGTGAATACAGTGGATATCAACTATTATTGGACATTGGTGAGTGTATACTTATGCTATTAAAACTTGATTTTACCAATATTTGGACGGATATATGTCCTTAGATATTTCTTTTGGGTAGGATGTTGTCACTCAGGATCCACAGCCCTAGGATACAAATAGTCGGGAACTATTGCTCTAGACTATTTTGAATAAATGATGCTTTATTGAAACTTGGCTATTTTTAATTACACATTCTTTTCTTTGATGGTGACTTGAGCACGACTTTGGTGGAGTCCCTTTCTTACCCTTATTTATCTTGAGATCTTTTAATTTTCTTTCCTAAATCGTTTTTGGCTTGAGGGTGTATCCCCTTAAGAAGTTCTCCTAGAAATATAATAGGAGTACCAATATTTGGTTGGTGTTTAATGAAAATATGTAATTTATTTTTATAATTTGGGTTGCAGCCCTGAAGAAGTCATATGTCTATACAGACTAGACGAAACACGTGTTGGCTGCGTCTAACAAGAAGAATTTCTGAATAAGATACTTGTCAAATGGATTGAGATACATCAGAAATTGGGACATAACTTTGGGAAGTAGGTGCAGTCGCAAAAATGCAGGATGTCCAGGAGTTCCGGTCCCATGTCTCTCGTGTCAGCTACAGGTCTCAGCTCTGCTGGGAACTCGTGTCAGCTTCAGAGATGTCTTGAAGTCTGAGTCCTGTGTCGCAGATTCTTCGGGATCCGGCGGGAGCCTCGAAAATGCAGACCGGCAAAGATGCTTCTTTGGTGCCTGTTTGAACAGGGGGGGTCACTCCTTGACCACAAGGGATATTCTTCAGTCTTCCAGTCGAAATGAAATGTCGAAGGTCCAGGATTTCTTCTTCAGAGGTTCGTCCAGGGTAATCTAAAGTCCTAGGGACTGGGTTCCTATACTTATACTAAGTTTAGGGGTTGGGCTAACTCTAAGGTCCCACCTATGGGTGGACCTGGGGAGGGGGTGGTTACACCCCTTCCCGTTTGTCCAGTTTCGCGGCAGAGCTGGGGCTTAGTGCCCCAGAACCTTTTGTGCCCCAGACAGTGTCTGGTAAAGCATTCACTGAATGCAATCCACCCTACCACAATACACTAAAGCCTGTCTGGGGAGGTGCTGGCACCTCCCTGGACAGGAAACCTATTGTCCAGGCCTCCCTTGCCGGAGTTTCGTCCAGTAGCAGGAGGTCAGACTCGTGTCTGTGGCAGTAGCATCCATTTTGTGATGCTGGGGCTCTGTTTAACTTTAACCGGGTATACCAGTGTGTACATGTCTTTTCCCTCTAGAAGGGTGGAATGCTACCCCCGCTGCCAGAACTGGCGGGGGAGGCGGGGGGGGGGGTTGTATTCCAAATCATTTGACACCTTACACGACATGTTTTGATAAAGCCAAACCAAAGTTAGCATTTAGCTCCGGATTATAATGCACTTAAGAGTATATGGCATGGCTATATCATAGAACAGCTATAAGGAGATATTTCCGAAAGCTGCAGAGGGGCTCAGCTCATGCTAGGGCACCCTCTCACACAAAACCAAGCACTCTGCCTTCAGGATTGTCAAGTCCTGCCATAGGAGTGATGTATAGGTTAATATATGTCTATATGTAAGGGTAGATATAGGTATACTCTACCTAAGTAAGGGGTGCTTACACCACCTTACCCAGGCTGCAAGTGCAGACCTGTGGTGTCATTTTGGAAGGCTAACCAGGGGTGGTACAATACATGCTTCAGCCCCTGGTATGCCTCTGGGGTCCCTATGCCCTGGGTACCTAAGGTACCATATACAGGGACTCATAAGGGTGACCCAGTAACTAATCTGGTATGTACCTAAAGTACATGGTATCAATTTAGAGAGAGAACAGCTAGGCTGTAGTCCTGATTAGCAGGGCCACAGCCAGTCTAAAGTCGATAAACCAGAAACACAGCAAAAAGTGTGGGTAGCCATAGGAAGCAGACCCTACTCTCCTACAAAGCCCTTCTTATCAGTATATTAATGAGTCACCACTCCTCCTGCAATGGGATTCCTCACTCCTCCTCTAGTTCTGCCAACCCTTGTTCTTCTCCAGGCCTGGTCCTGCCCAAATCTGAACATTCAACCATGCAAGAACTGTCCAACAATTGAGATCCATCCCTTTGCAGAATTTACTCAACGTTTGAGTTCTTTCTCCTGGTGCTATCAGGCACTGCTTTCAACAGGGCATCCTCTAAGAAACCCATTTTACACCCAGGATAAGGGGTGTGGCTACCAGAGTGGCTTGAATTCCTCAGAGTTTTTATGAGGTGAAGAACAGATCCATGCACCAAGCTTTTCACTCTAGGATACGTCTCAAACTTTTGATTGCACTTAACTTGATACTTGAGTAGAATCAAACTACCTACGATTTAGGTAACTTCAAAAAACAGAACTGCTCAGGATTAAAATACTTAACACAGATCATCAATCAACACGTCTGATAAGGGATCTGTCACAAATCCAGTACGATTTTAACAGCCTTTCCAACTGCTCTAATTCGGTTATTAACTTTGCTTTGTTTTGTACCCCACAGTACTTTGAAGTGGCTGCAAAGGAAAGCAGCATGTGGCACATTTCAGAAAACACCAAACAAATAATAAATAAATAAGCAAACAGGTTTTGTTAGTTTCTTCACCTTTAATGGACTTTGAACTTAAACATTAACACGGAAGAAAAACCCAATGAGTAGCCAGTCATCCATAATCATCTATTTAAATTGGCATGTACTGTCCAGTACTCAGTATGTGCACTTATTTCAATTGATAGGGAGAGTGCCTGCACTTCTCAGCACTGTTGCAATACATTTAATGGAAGAGTACTGGCACTTCTCAGGTGTAAACAGGTACCTGCACTTCTATATTTCCACGTCTTTAGAATGCATCTGGGAGTTTGCGAAGCTTCCCTCATGTTCGGACTCATCGCTCCTGTGACGCCTTCCCCTGGAGACATGTCAACTCCGGCTCTCATGCTGCATACGTCACTATGCTCGACGTGGGAGCCATTTTGTTTTCACTTACAGTTGCCACGACAACAGCTTCCAGTGTACGCGGTAACCACCGCGTCTCTAACTTCTTCGGCGATATACATGCCCGTGTATATCCAAACCTGCCTACTTAAAGCAGCATTGTTTCTACGGGCGATATACAAGTCTGTGTGTACTCAAAGCTTATCATCCAAAAGAGGACATTCGAGTGATACACTCGTCCAAGTGCTTCATTTACATCGGGGATATACACACCCCTTGTGTATCCAATACCTGTCGGCGATACACACGCCAGAGTACCTTCTACTCTTCTACTAACCTTCAGGTATTTGACATTTTGAGCAACCATTATTTCTGTGTACCACTTTTCTGTATTGAGGCAAGTAGTTTCATTGGTTTGTAACAAACAAATCTGTCATAGTGTTTCGCATTCACTCCCTGTTGTCTCATTTACTACGAGCTTTGTTATTCCAAGTACCATGTCTTCACAAAATGGCTCACAGAATTGTACAGTAGTTCTTCCTCCAAGTTTTCTTCACGATCCTGGCCAACCCAGCATATCTTGGGAGGACTGGTTCCCAATGTTTGAGAACTACTTGGATGTTCTAGACGCATAGGAGTTTTCTGCCAAACGCAAGAAAGCACTTTTGTTAAACTCACTAGGTAAAGAGGGCCAGCATGTTTTTAAGCTCCTTCGTCAAGCCCTCCAAGCTAACGGTCAACCACTTCCGGATGAATACAAAGAAGCAGTTTCACGCCTAGAAGTTAGATATGCTAAGGAGGAGAACTTAGTTATGAATAGGTATAAATTCTATACTAAGAGTCAAATAACTGGTGAGTCTATTGATGATTTTGTGTTAAGACTGAGAGAGATGTCAGTCAAATGTAAGTTTGGTAATATGACTGATGAACTAATCAGGGACCAGTTCATAGTTCAGTGCAATAAGAACAAAATTCAAGAACGTTTGTGGGCGGCCATAAATCCAAATTTACATACTGTTATTGATTTGGCAAAAACAGTAGAAGAATCAGAAGGCTACATGAAGGAGTTAGAGAAAAGGTCATCTTCGAGTGATGTCAATGAAGTTTCTGTTCGTGAGTCAACAGATCACTCTTTGTGTGATGACAAACAAAGTGAGGTAGCAGTAGTCAAAAACAAAAAGTTTGTCAAGAAAGCTTTGCCCTTGAAGGTTTCCAGTTCTTCGAAGCTTTCCAGTACCAAGTTGTGTAATAGGTGTGGCAGGACTGTTCATTCCTCTGACTCTAAATTTTGCTTTGCTGCCAAACAGGAGTGTCTTAAATGTGGAAGGATGGGTCATTACGCTAGAGTGTGTAAAAGCAAACCTTGCTCGAGTGTTGCTTGTGTACAAGAGTATACACATATGGGTGATGATGACAACAACATTTTGGTTGTAAATTCAACTCGATCTGGCGAGGATGAAAAAGACAAGCGTAAGAATAGGCCCAAAGCATTATTCACCATCGATGATCAGAACATTCATCTGATGGTAGATACTGGCTCACGGTATACCATCATTCCTAATGTCTTATTCGTGAAAATGTGGGGATAAAAGGGCCCTTCTTCCCAAAGACATTTCTCCGGGGGCATACCAGGGAGAGCCTTTAGATATTCTTGGCTACTTTGAGGCAAGTATCAAGTTTTCTCATAGGCAAATTCAAGGAAAAGTCTATGTATCAGATTCTGGACCTGCTATTTTGGGGTGGGTGCACCAGTATGACTTAAGCATCATAGTCAATCCCCGTGCCAACCCACAATTTATGATCATCGAAGAAGGTGACTTAGACTGTATTCTTTCTAACTCTACAGAAGTATTTCGGGAGGAGTTAGGTCGTCTCAAGGGGTATTCTCATAAAATAATTCTGAAGAAAAATTCAATTCCCACAGAACACAAAGTTAGACGTATTCTTATTGTAGTCAGGGATGAAGTTAAACCCCTTATTGATGAAATGTTGACTAATGGGGTCATAGAACCTATCGAAGCATCTCCATGGATTTCTCCCATTGCGGTCACGAAGAAGTTGGACGGAAAACTCCGCTTCTGTGTTGACTTAAGATCCTTAAATCATCCTTAAATCAGTGTGTAGTTGCTGACACTTTCCCCTTGCCCAACATTAATGAATTAGTTACTACCCTAAATGGTGCTAAGGTCTGAAAGGGCCAACTGGTGTGAATCTTTTGTATGGCTTGGCAATGCCATCGCACAAGGAGCAATGATTCCAGCAACATGGAAAGGTGCTGAGATAATACCAGTTTTTAAAAAAGGGGATAAGGCGTTACCAAGTAATTACAGGCCCATTAGCCTTATCGACTCTGCACAAAAACTGATGGGCAGGATGTTGCAAAACAAAATACAAGCCTGGATAGATGATAAGGATATCCTTTCCCCGTACCAAGCTGGCTTCCGTCCATTAACTAGCTCTGTTGATCAGGTATTCCACTTTCTAACCATGCTCTGGAAAAATGTAACCTTGACAAATGGCCCATTATATGCTGTTTTCGTTGACCTAAAGTCAGGGTTTGACTTAGTACCCCGACAAAAACTTTGGGTTGTCTTGCGGGATCTCGGAATAAGCCCTGAATTGCTCACCCTACTTATGAGGATGCACGAAAATAACTATGCCAGGATTAGGTGGGGTGCACAGGGAGACGTCACTGAACCTTTCCCTGTGGAGCGAGGGGTAAGGCAGGGCTGCGTCCTGGCCCCCACCTTATTCTCTCTCTATATCAATGGCATAGTAGACTTTTTAAAGCAATCTCCGACAGATGCCCCGATACTAGATGGGGTGCGGGTTCCAGTATTAATGTTTGCTGATGACACTTTACTGGTCTCGCGGACCCCTAGTGGTTTACAAAAGACAATAAACGCTTTTGGTGATTTCTGTCGGATCCGAGGCCTGGAACTAAATACATCAAAGACTAAGTTTATGAACCTGAACCCTGCAAAGCAATTTAAGGGGAAAATGCATTTTAATGGGTCTCTATTGGAAGAAGTGAACGCCTTTACCTATCTAGGTATTTCCCTACAGGCCAACATGAACTGGAAATCCCATATGGACTCTGTGGTGTTAAAGTTCAATCAATTGGCCGGGGCTATAGCACAAATACATAAATCTTCATTCACAAAACCCATCCAGCCAATAATGGAGATTTACAGTATGAAAGTGTTGGGCGCCTGCCTATACGGATCAGAGCTATGGGGCTTTACCAATCTGAGTACTCTGGTCATTGCAGAAAATAAATTCCTTCGTCGAATGGCTGGTCTCCCGCAGAGCACTCCTTCGATCCCGCTCCAATATGATCTTGGGAGGAAAAAGATTGAGGATATGGCCAGATTGCGTCCCCTCCTATATTGGAGGCGTATAAAGACTACTCCTGAACTGGGACATTACGCAGCTGCTCTTATGGACGTTGTAAGCTCTGATCGGTTCTATAACATATCTTGGCTTAAAGAAATTAGGAACTTGCTCCAAAAATTGCACCTAGGTCACCTGTGGACTGCAGTAGACCCGCAAGTCTTTCCATCCAAGGCATTATTGAAAAAAATGTATTGGGATATGATATATAATACTGTTTTGACTTCTAACCAATCATCCATGTTGACATCACAGTTCTTGGATTTTAAAATTATCCCCAAATGCGAACAGTATTGGGATTTGATTTCCAAACCCTTGGATAGGAAGCTGTATTTCCAGTTTAGAATTGGCTCTCTACCCCTTAATGCCTTCACTGTTAAATGGTCCCCTGGCAATGTAAATATGTGTTCCTCTTGTAAAGTACATGTAGAGGACATCCCACATTTTCTTTTTGCTTGCCCACTATATGCTGCCCCAAGAAGTAGATGGCTAAAACCGGTTTGTAGGAATTTGGGGACAAGGAAACATCTAGAGGCACTAAGGATATTAAGATCAAATTGTGCCCCCATCCTTGCTATCGCTGTAGCCAAATACTTGGGGTGGGCCTGGATAATACGTACGCGCATTTTAAACTGCAAATAATTATGGGAAATGTAATTACAATGCTAACTCAATTCGTCAAGGCCCTGCACTGTGACTCGGATAATAATGTATGATTTTTATAAATTGAAATATTCGCCAGCACTGTATAAATTGATGGTATTTAATATGTATTTTAACTTGTTCTTAAAATTTTAGTGTAGTATTTATTCTGTTTAGCTTAGGGAAACATGCTTTTATGACAATGCTGTTGAATAAAGTATTAAACTTGACTTGACTTGACTTGCTAAGGTCTTCTCTAAGCTAGATCTTAGGAGTGCCTATCACCAGATCAATCTACATAAAGACTCAAAACATTTAACAGCTTTCATCACTCCGTAGGGCACTTATCAATTGACACGCCTTGCTTTTGGCCGCAATTCTGCGGCCAGCGTTTTTCAAAGAATGGTTTCAAACAATTTTGCGGGTGTAGGAAACGTAGTTTACTTTCAGGATGACATTTTGATCTATGGACAGTCTGCTGAACAGCATAACACCACTCTTAAAATTGCTTTAGATAGGTTGTCTTCTGTTGGTCTCACTCTCCGCAGAGATAAATGTAAATTTTAAGTTAAGCGGATTGATTATTTGGGTTACACCATTACAGATTCTGGCGTAAAACCAAAGAAAGATTTGTGTCTAGCTATTCACTCGGCACTTCAACCCAAAGACAAAGAACAGTTATGTTCATTCATGGGACTTATTGAGTATTATTCGAAATGTGTTAAAAACTTTTCAGATAAAACTGCATGCATGAGGTCTTTACTCAAACGTGGTGTAAGTTTCTCGTGGAGTTCTCAACATCAAGAGTGTTTTGACAATATAAAGGAAGAAATGTGTAATGCCAAAGTTTTATCACCATTTGATGTACATTACAAATCTATTGTTACAGTTGCTGCAAGTGCGACAGGTCTGGGTGCTATCCTTTCACAGATCAAGGGTGGGCTGAATTCACCATCGCTTTTGCTTCAAGAACTCTCACTGACTCAGAAAGAAATTACTCAGTCATTGAGAGAGAAGCATTAGCCCCTTCATGAGCAGTGGGATATTTCAGAACATATCTTTGGGGCATAAAATTTGTATTGAGAACAGATCATAAACCCCTTTTAAAAGTTCTCTCTCCAGGTGGTACTGTTAAAGGCTCCGCTAGACATGTGAAACTTGTTGCCAGACTCCTGGAATTTCAATATTCCGTTGAATACATCCAAGGATGAGAAAACATACAGGCTGACTGCCTCTCCAGAATGTCTCTGGATTGGCATACTATTCGTGATCCTCCTCTCTCTGAAGGTACTGAAGACATTGCTGTTGCCTCCATAGAAGATACTGTATTTGTTGGAGAGGGTGCTTTCCAAGCTAGTGATGGGGAAAGAGAGATTATCAATGATCATACTCTTCAAGAGGTTATCAGACTCCTCAAACTTGGTTCTAGAAGGGAAAGCTTGGTTCCTATATCGGCATGGCCTTTCTTCAAATATTGGATGATCTCAATAACAACATTTTGGTTAAGGATGGAAAGTTTATACCTCAATTTGGGCTTAGGAACAAACTTTTAGCTTTAGCTCACAAAGGTCATTTAGGCCACACTCTCACTCAACGCCGCTTTAAGAATCATTTTTGGTGGCCAGGCATTGATTCCCAAGCAGTTGAGTGGGTGGAGAATTGTGTTACTTGCAGGGAGGGTGAGAAAAGGCTCAAAGTAGGACCCAAATCTTCTGAGGCACATATACAAAATCCAGGCTCACCTTGGCACACAATTTGCCTAGATTTCATAGGTCCAATGGGTGAACTTAATGAAAAAGACAGATTTTTACCACCGACAGTACCATTACGTTTTTAGGCAATCTTTTTAAGGATGAAGGCATTCCCTCTGTTATCATCACTGATAATGTCACACAGCTTACCTCAAAAGAGATGCAAACATTCCTAAAAGATTGTGGTATATTTCACCATCGCACTTCCTTGCACAACCCCCAGGGCAACGGAATTTGTGAAAGGGCTAACAAAATTGTCAAAGGTATCATTCAAATGGCCTCCAGTAATGGTCACATTGTAAGGAAAATGGTTAATGAAATGTTATCGGCCTATCGCACAACTCCTTTGATTCATGTTCAACGTTCGGCCTTTCAACTTATGAGAGGGCGAACTCCTGGCTTGAAATTGGTACCACCTTGGATGAAACAAGTTGTCACCTTACAAACTAAAGATTCAGGGCCAGATGTAGGTAAATCATATTTACCGACTCTTAAATACCGAATTTTACCGATTCGGTATTTAAGAGTCGGTAAATATGAAGTACCGAGATGTAGGTAAATCCAGATGTGGATTTACCGATTCTTTAAAAGTCGGTATTTACCGAATCGGTAAATACCGACCGGTAATGCTCCATTCATTCCTATGGGCTTTGAAGCCCATAGGAATGAATGGGGCATTACCGGTCGGTATTTACCGATCGGTAAATACCGATTTTTGGCAAGGGTGCAGGGGGTGTCACTTTGACACCCTCTAGCACCCCCAAAAAAGGTTCGGGGGCCATATGGCAGGCAGACCTGCCCTAAGGGCAGGTCTGCCTGTCATATGGCACAGGTGTGCATGCACACATGTGCATGCACACCTGAATCGGTATTTCACCATCAAATTGAATTTGATGGTAAAATACCGATTTCTTAGGCCTTGTGGGACTCATAAGAGTCCCACCTACATATCGATTTTACAGATTCTGTAAATATACCGGTCGGTAAATTTACCGACCGGTATATTTACAGATTCGGTAAAATTACCGTTCGGTAAATTTACCGAACGGTAAATTTACCGATTCTGCCCCCTACATCTCAAATTCCTTTTACCGGTCGGTAACGGCCGAATTCGGCCGTTACCGACCGGTAAAACCCTACCTACATCTGGCCCTCAGTTCTTCCCTCTGTCACAAAGTCATCTACTCCTTTTGTAGTGGGTGATTTGGTCAAAATTAAGAGTGGCAGGGTGCAAAAAGGTCTTTCTAAATTTAAGGGGCCTTTTACTGTTAAGAAAGTTCTTGATCATTGTGTCATTCTCAATAATGGTGAATGTTGGAATTTTAGAAGAGTAGCTCTTTACAGGAGGAATCCTGCTGTTTCTGTTAAGGATGATGTTTCTTCTTCTTCCCTTAATTCTAGTGGGTATCTGTTTGCAGCTCATTCACTCGTGCAGCCCAATCCTGTAGTTCATACTAGTGAACTCCAGAGTGTGGGAAGTGGAGACGCTCCAATACCTGAAGCTCGTTCTTCTCAAACATTCAATTTACTTTCTGCTGAATTATCCAATGATCGTATTCAAAGACTTCGTAGACCACCAACTTACTTACAAGATTTTGTGTGCTAATTCATATGTTTTTTTACCTACGATTATTATTTACTCTATCTTAAGCTGTTTTAAAAAAAATAGAAAGGAAGAAGATGTGTAGTACATAGAGCTTTGCTCTAGTGTTTATAGAATCTCTTACTAGAATGTTTTATATGCAGAATGCACTTTGTTCTTATGTTCTACTGTTTGGGCTTCTGTTCTATGGCAGTTACTGGTGGCTGTTGTACAGGAGAGTCCGCTCTTGTTACTCCTCAGTATCTTATTAAAGAACTCTGCTTACATTATATGATTCATCGCGCATCTATTTACTACAATCAGCCACTCCTTGAATCAGCAAGGTCAACCGCCTGTTGGCAAGCTATGCTGGCTCCTGATCAAGAATTGCATCCAATTAAACATTCCTTGCTTACTGCATAAAGTACTTCAGGGCAAGACCCCCTTCATTCTTCAGCAGCGGCTATGAGAGCCTTATGCTCAGTCTGTGTTAATCTGTCGTCAGTTTAGGAAACTAGAAATGGGTGGGCTATCATTGGCACACAAAAGCTGCATTTTCTTGCTGTGTCGGCTTTGAGCTTTCCCTCAATTGCTCCCCCTTAGAAAGGCCCTTAAAACCTGTCCACATATTGTGCTGATTAAGTAACAACTTGGCCTCCACTCTGTCTGTCTAGCGCTCTGAAACCCTAAGGGTGAGTTGTGAACTCTTCAAATGCTCATTTAAATTAACATAACATAGCCATATAGGGCAACGGCACAGGCTGATGTTCTATGGAGCGCTGAAGTCTGCAGAATTTCCAACATCAAAAGCCTGATCACCATGGAAAATATCTTCCTGAGAGCCTCCCGCAGAGCACACCCATCCTCTTGCTTTTTTACGATGCAGGATTAAAAAGGGTGGGCTCCTCTACCGTGTGAGACTATGGTCAATCTCCGAGCTCCATCATTACAGGCTAGCCACGGAGGACATCATGTGCCATAGAAACGCTCATCTTCTCCCCTGGCTAAAGCGAGCTCTGGGGGGTTGGTAGAAGCTTTCTTGGCCTGTAAAGTCCTCCCTGCCAAGGAAGCATACATTGGCCAGAACCAACAACCCATGGGTTGCACATTGTATATTAAATTCAGAATGGGTATACTTGAAGTCAACAACTTTACGAATAGATACCAATGTCGCCAAACTATTCCCCCAGCATATGATTTTTGTAAACATGCCACTGAGGATGTTGAAAACATTCTTTTTTTCAGACCCGCATACGCCAGACCCAGGCGGAGATGGCTGAAACCGCTGTGTACTCTATGGGGTGTGACATCATATTGGGTGGCTTATGGTATCCTGAGATGGCATACTAGCCAGGTAGTGGTTTTTGTAGTAAGCCGATTTTTCTACATAGTGTGGTTATACAAGAAAAAGCAGGAGTGCTGGTCTAAATGGATATGCACGTTTTGATCAGTTTAATCACATGCGACCCATGATGGCCCCAGGGTCAACGTAGTTTGAAAATGGTATTACTGTACCCTTTAGACGGAAAGGTGATTGCTTCTATATATCCTTTAAAAAAACTTTGTATTTGGTTATTTATTTGCCCAATGTAGTGATGGACTGTTCATGGGGGCACAATTCTTTTATCTATTTTAATAGATTTCTTACTGGTAAAAACTGTTTTAGGATTTTTAACTATTTCATCAAACTAATATCACATTGATAATGTAATTAATTGTTTTCTGTATAGTGTTTTATATGCTTTTATGGTCTAAAAAACCGACTAACTAAAATAACATTAACTGCTCAAACCGTTCCCTATAGTGTACAAATCCTGGGAGAACACGCATAAAGTTGCTTGGTGTTTTTGATGGCTGAATGTATGTTTTTTGTAGTTGGTGCAACTACTAACTGGCCCTAGCTTACCACAAATGCCCTCAAATTAAGACAAAATCTGACTCTGCAAATCCAGTACTTTTTATTTCCCTCAATTTTATTTGAAGATAACCAAGAGGACAAAGTAGCAGGACAAGGGCTGTATTCGGTTTGCCCACGTCCTGAGATGAAGCCAAGGTCCAGAAGAGAAGCCGTATTGCAGTGGCAAAGGAAGGGGTCACTATTATCTAAAGAACAAACATTAGGGCAACTGACTGAGATGTACTTGGAGGATGACTTGTGTAGAGAATGTGCCCCGGAGTCATGTGAATCAAAGGCCCAGCTGGTTAGACCAAAACTCAAGAGAAAGACCTTTATCTGCTATAAGAGGTTGCGAAGGCAGATGAGCGTTCTTACTGCTAAGAATACAATTCCTCCTGAAGTTTCCAACATATCCCTGCTCTCAGACTTTACTTAGTACATGTCTCTATGGCTGAGTGATTGGCAGTATCCTGGCTTACAGATGGTCAAATCAACTACCTTCTTTTTTTTTTTGATAGACCAATTTTTATTGTTTTCTTGATAACAGTTATTACAGTCCCATGCAGATATAACACATCAATAGTACGGACCTGCCAAGCTGCCGTCGATGTCCTGGGGTAGTGTCACGCATATTAATGGACATCGGCTGCTCACAGCAGCAAAAGACAATCTGGAAATCCACTTTATGCAGTGGCTTCCAGCTCACCTTACTTGTCACCGTGTTATTTCGGCCCCTCACCGTGTGACCGTGTGAAGGGAGCTGAAATCGTGTGACACACAGTAGCAGGTCAGATTGCATTAACACACCATTCCAGCAGCTCCCCAATCATAAAAAGGTAACCTGATATTCTCCAACCCATAATATGATCACCATTGGCCCCAAATCTTAGCGTGTTTCGGTGGACAACCACTGGCATGGTATATCGGTTGTTCCATCTTGGCACACCAGTCTATCCGCCATTCTGCAGAGGTTGTTAGGATTTCCACTTGTGCTCAATGTCTAGTTTTAATTTTAAAGGATAGTCTGCACACCGGTTTCAATAATAATCCACTATTTTTTAAAGAATGCTGTGAGAAGTTGGCCTGATGTGCAGTGCTCACTATTCTAGTGATCACTATATATCAGTCCAAACAACCCTTATTGATGATTGGTTGTAAGTCAACCTTATAGACCAGCTATCCTAGTAGCATGGATACGAGCAGTCTAAGGCTAAGACTCTAGAGGGCGTGTTAAGCCAGCTGTTTTACCATCACATTACCCCTTGAACACCCAGTGAAAGGACACCACACAAGTGTTATGAAAATAAACAGTGTATTTATTAGAATCACAACAACCCTGTACTCTTTATGAGGACAGGGTGCTAGGCACACAACAAAACTCTTACGAAAATACTTAAGTTAGCACGTTATACACAAATGCCCGAGGGGCACGAAAAACCATATACTTAAAAAGTGGAATGCGAAATTACTAGCAGGTAAGTACAGTACTAATAGGCTTTGGAATCGCTAGGACTGGACTAGGGAATCGTTAGATTACTACTAGGAGGCCCAGGGGACTCGGGTGCAGAGTGTGCACTCTCACGCGGGATGCGGGACAAAGTCTATGGAAGCTAGAATTCACAAAGTTAGTGTTCACGGGCGAACCCGACCTGGTAGGGAGAAAACGACAGTGGATCCTGACCCTTGGATAGTGAGGCTATGCGGGGACACCGGAGTGCCGAAGTTACCTAGCCCAGGGGCTGCAGCTGCATAGGTCTGAAAAGACGTCGGGGATCTCGTTGCCGGACCAGGAGCCTGGAAGGAAGAAGTTGCTGGCAGGCGACCAGTGAAGAAAAGTTCGATGGATCCAAGCCTGGATCAAGGAAGAAGAAAACCTGAAAGCAGAGGGGACCAAGTTCTTGAATCACTAGCCAGTGATTAAATGGGCACCAGGATGGCACCGGGCGAAGTCACCGCAGTCAGGTGAGTGGGCGCTGCTGGGCTCTGCAGTCTCTCGGACCAGGAGGCGTTGTCGGCGACCAGGATGGAGGTGCGAGCTGTCCCACGAAGGTTCTTGCTGTCGACGTCGCTGGACCCAGGATTGGGCAACAAGTCTTGGCAAATGCA
The DNA here is from genome assembly GCF_964261635.1 of Lissotriton helveticus. Classification (NCBI taxonomy): domain Eukaryota; kingdom Metazoa; phylum Chordata; class Amphibia; order Caudata; family Salamandridae; genus Lissotriton; species Lissotriton helveticus. The sequence goes on along the minus strand of NC_136069.1, from coordinate 1,307,994,241 downwards.
AGGCCCACGCGGTGGACCTAAAATGGCGTCTTGAGTGGACCAGGAGGGTCCAGGGTACTTCTCCGATGGAGGGAAGCAAGGGCCAGTCTGGAGCAACCAGACCAGCAGCAGAAATGTCGTCGGGCGTCGTCAGGAAGGCCACAAGCCAGCGGGCTAGTAGCCAAACAACGCGGTGAGCAGCAAAAAGCAGAAGGGCCCCACGCAGATCGTGGAGATGCTGGGGGGCTGCTCTTCGGTGCTGGAGCTGCTCAGGGTGGGGGCTTCTCGGACCCCAAAGCACTCACCAGGAATTCACTCGGCGGGCTTGCTGGAAAGAAGTCGTGCAGTCTTGCAGATGGCCGGTCCCTTGAGGTCTCGTCGCACCCACGGTTCTCAGCTGGGCTGTAGAGGTCAGAGGTGCCAGGGAAGCCGGTTCTCGTCGAGCTGGGCAGTCGGATTCCGGAGGAAGGACTTGCAGCAGACCGCAGTGTTCTTAGATGGTGCCTGCGGATGCAGGGTGACTACTCCTTAGTCACAAGGGAGAAATCTTAGGAAGAAGTCTTGAGTTCCTTTCGCAGAAAGTAGTTTCAGGATTCAAAGATGATCTGATTTGGAAGGGGGCCAGTCTCTACCTTTATCCTGTAAAAAGGGGCTGGCACGCGACTAAGTCCTGCCCTATGGGTGGGACTAGGAGGGGGGTGGTTACACCCACTTCCTTGGCGGGCTTTTCCCCAGCACAGGGTCTGGAGTGACCCTGGAACTGGTTACAGCCAGCCTATGCACAGTGAGCACCGGGGTGCCACGTGCAGTCACCTTCCTCTAAAGCCCTGCCTACCTACAATACACAAAACCCTGTCTGGGACGGTGCTGGCACCGCCCCTGGCAGGAAACCCTTTGTCCTTATCTCCTGCTCTGGGAGGACTCCCAGCAGCAGGAGGGCAGACTTGTGTCTCGGTGGCAGCATCCATTTTGTGGATGCTAAGGCTCTGTCTGACTTTAACCGGGGTTAGGGGTTACATACATGTCGTGTCCCTCTAGAAGGGTGGAATGCTAACCCCGTCGCCAGAATTGGCGAGGGGTTAGTATTCCAATTCGTATGACACCTTACTCGACATGTTTTGATAAAGCGATACCAGAGTTGGCACATAACCGCGAGGATTATAATGCACTTAAGAGTATATGGTATGCGATATCATGGAAACGGCTAAGGGATAGATCCCGAAAGCCGCAGACAGGCTCAGCTCATGCCAGAGCACCATCTCACACGATTCCAAGCACTCTGCCTTCAGGATTGTTAAGGCCTGCCATAGGAGTGACTGATAGGAGATCTGTGTGTCCATTTTAGGGTTAGATATAGGTATACTATATCTAAAGCAAAGGGTGAGTACACCACCTTGCCCCAGCTGTCGTGCAGCCAGTTGTGTCAGTTTTAGTTAGTCAATCCAGGGGTGGCACAATACATGCTTCAGCCCCTGGGAGACTTCTGGGTGCACCTCAGCCCTGGGTACAGGGACTTGGAGAGGGCCCAGGGCCAATTCAGTACCTGAGTACAATTTGGATAGAGAGAACAGCTAGGCTGTGGGTCTGATTAGCAGGCCCACAGCCAGGGAAAGTCGTAAACCAGTGCAGCAAAAAGCAAAAATCTGGGTGATCATAGGATTGCAGACCCTTCTCTCCTACATGACCCCCCCCAAACTTTGGGACAATAAACTAACCTTGACCAGGTGAGTCTTCTTGCTCTAAGTGGAAATACCTGGAGAGCCCATCAGCATTGCTGTGATCAGTACCAGGTCTATGCTCCACTGTAAAATCCATCCCCTGTAGGGAAATGGACCACCTAAGCAGTTTGGGGTTTTCACCCTTCATCTGATTTAGCCACAAGAGGGGCTTATGGTCTGTCTGAATGGTGAAGTGAGTGCCAAACAAGTAGGCCCTCAGCTTCTTCAGGGCCCAGACCACAGCAAAGGCCTCCCTCTCAATAGCTGACCAATTTTTCTCTCTGGGTGTCAACCTTCTACTAATGAAAGCAATAGGCTGATCATTACCATCAAAATTCAGTTGAGACAGAACAGCTCCCACACCCAACTCAGAAGCATCTGTTTGGACAATGAATGGCTTGGAGTAATCTGGACTCTTGAGGATAGGTGCTGTGCACATGGCCTGCTTTAGGTCATTGAATGCTTTCTGACAGCTTGCTGTCCACTGAACTTTCTTTGGCATCTTCTTGCTTGTCAGGTCATTAAGGGGGGTCACTATGGACCCATAATTTCTGACAAACTTCCTATAGTACCCAGTCAGGCCCAAGAAAGCTCGAACCTGAGTCTGGGTGATTGGAGGAGTCCAGTCCTTGATGGCCTGTATCTTACTCTCCAGTGGCTGAACCTGGCCTCCACCTACAAGGTGGCCCAGGTATACAACCTGTGACTGCCCTATCTGGCACTTTGTGGCCTTGATAGTGAGGCCTGCCTTTTGCAGGGCCTCTAACACTTTCCTCAGGTGGACCAGGTGATCCTCCCAGGTGGAGCTAAAGACAGCAATATCGTCAAGATAAGCTGCACAGAAGTCATCCAGCCCAGTGAGGACTTGATTCACCAACCTTTGGAAGGTGGCAGGTGCATTTTTCAGTCCAAAGGGCATTACCACAAATTGATAATGCCCTCCAGGGGTAGAAAATGCTGTCTTAGGTTTGGCTTCCTCAGCTAACCTGATTTGCCAATACCCAGCTGTCAAATCAAATGTGCTTAAGAAGTTGGCAGAAGCCAATCTATCTATAAGCTCATCTGCTCTTGGTATTGGGTGGGCATCAGTCTTAGTGACTGCATTGAGGCCTCTGTAGTCTACGCAAAACCTCATCTCTCTCTTACCACCCTGGGTGTGAGGCTTTGGCACTAGAACTACTGGGCTAGCCCAAGGGCTATCTGAGGGCTCAATGACTCCCAGCTCCAACATTTTCTGCACTTCAGTTTTGATGCAGTCTCTAACATGATCAGGCTGTCTGTAGATTTTACTCTTGACAGGCAGACTGTCTCCAGTGTCAACATCATGGGTACACCAATCAGTTTGGCTGGGTGTCAGAGAGAACATATGTCTGAAGGATTGCAAGACTTGCCTGCAATCCTGTTGCTGATGTTCAGTGAGGCTGCCACAAAAGACAACACCATCAACTGATCCATCATCAGGATTCTGAGTGAGCAGGTCTGGGAGAGGGTCACTCTCTTCCTCCTGTCCCTCATCTGTGGCCATGAGCAAGCTCATGTCCTTCCTGTCGACATATGCCTTGAGCCTGTTAACATGGAGCACTCTGAGAGGGCTCCTGGGAGTTCCAAGGTCCACCAAGTAGGTAACCTCTCCCTTTTGCTCAATGATGGTGTGGGGCCCAGACCATTTGTCTTTCAGAGCTGCTGGGGCCACTGGCTCCAGCACCCACACCTTCTGTCCTGGCTGGTACACAGTCAGTACAGCCTTTTGGTCATGCCAAGCTTTTTGAAGTTCCTGGCTGGCCTCAAGGTTTTTAGATGCCTTCTCCATATACTCAGCCATCCTGGAGCGGAGACCAAGTACATAGTCCACTATGTTGGTTGCAGGCTTTTTGAGAGGTCTCTCCCATCCTTCCTTCACCAAACACAGGGGTCCCCTTACAGGATGCCCATACAGAAGCTCAAAAGGGCTGTAGCCAACCCCCTTCTGTGGGACCTCTCTGTAAGCAAACAAGAGGCAGGGGATCAGGACATCCCATCTTCTCCTAAGAGGTTCAGGTAGTCCATGAATCATCCCTTTCAGGGTCCTGTTGAATCTCTCAACAAGCCCATTGCATTGTGGATGATAGGGTGTGGTGAACTTGTAGTTCACACCACACTCTTTCCACATGGCAGTCAGATATCCTGACATGAAGTTTGTACCTCTGTCAGAAACGACCTCCTTAGGGAAACCCACTCTGGAGAACACTCCAACTAGGGCTCTTGCCACTACAGGGGCTGTAGTGGTCCTAAGGGGAATAGCCTCAGGATACCTGGTGGCATGGTCCACCACCACCAGTATAAACTTGTGTCCTGATGCTGTCTGGGGTTCCATTGGACCAACAATGTCAATCCCCACTCTTTCAAAGGGAACCCCCACCACAGGTAGTGGTATGAGGGGGGCCTTTGTTGTGCCACCTGACTTACCACTGGCTTGGCAAGTGACACATGAGCGACAAAACTCCTTGGTATTCTCATTCATATGGGGCCAGTGAAAGTGTGAGACAAGCCTGTCCCAAGTCTTTGTCTGACCTAAATGACCTGCAAGGGGAATCTCATGGGCCAAGGTGAGAAGGAAACCTCTCAGAGACAAGGGGATGACCAGCCTCCTGGTTGCACCAGGCTTGGGGTCTCTTGACTCAGAGTACAGGAGTCCATCTTCCCAGTATACCCTGTGGGCACCTGTGGCATTCCCTGCAGCCTCAGCAGCAGCCTGCTGTCTGAGGGGTTCAAGGGAAGGGCAGCTCAACTGTTCCTTCCCCAGGTCTGCTCTGGAGGGTCCCCCTGAGCCCAGAAACTCAACTTGATCAAGTTCAAGCTCTTTAGGCTCAGTTTCCTTCAGCTCTTCTAGATCAGCCTCCTCAGAGACCTGATCCTCAACCTGGGGCAAGGGGGAAGGCAAAGCCTTACCCTTACTGCTCTTCTTCTTGGAAGGTGTCTGGTCCATAGTTTCAGGATCCAGCACCTGTTCAGTGGGGCATCTTCTGGCCTGTGACCTAGTCACAGCAAGCACATGTGCTGGCAAGCCTAACATCTCCATGTGAGTCCTCTGCTCCACTTCTGACCATTGTGATGACTCCAAATCATTGCCCAACAAACAATCAACTGGGAGGTCTGAACTGACTACAACTTTCTTTTGTCCCTTCACTCCACCCCAGGAGAAAGCCACAATTGCCACACTATGACTAGTAGTGACATTGCTGGCATTGGTCACCAGGAAATCAGTACCTGGCATGATCTGTCCAGGGTCCACAAAGTTAGGTGTCACCATGGTGACACTGGCACAAGTGTCCCTATAGGCCTGAGCCATCTTGCCATTAATCAAAGGTGTCTGCCTGTATTTGCCCAAAGTATTGGGACTTATTTCAGGGGACATATCCATATCCCCTGTACAGACAAGGACAGCCTGAGTGAGTGTGCCAACTAAGTTGTCAGACCCCTCAGTACCCAAGGTTAACCCAACTAATGCCTTGGGAGTGACACTACCACTACTGACTGTACTAGGGGGTGCAGTTGCTTTAGGAGCTGTAGTGGCAGGAGTTTGTCCTCCTCTTTTGGTGCACTCACTAAACCAGTGAGATTTACTTTTGCAGTACTGGCACCACCTTTTTGACTGGCCTTCTTGAGTCTTCTTCTTCTGGGAAGCCTGACCCCCACCCTCTTTGGTTTGTTGGGGACCTGGTGAAGACTTCTGGTCATTTTGTTCATTCTTAACATTACCCTTCTGGTCTGCTTTCTTCTGACCACCCTGGTTCTGGTTCTGGTTCTGCTTGATCCTTGTCCTGACCCATTTGTCTGCCTTCTTTCCCAATTCTTGGGGAGAGGTCAGATCTGAATCAACAAGGTGCTGGTGCAACAACTGGTTCTGACAATTGTTTAAAATTTGTTCTCTCATCATTAGATTATACAATCCTGTGTAATCTGTAACCTTGCTACCCAGCAACCAGCCCTCCAAAGCCTTAGTGGCACAATCCACAAAATCAGACCAGTCCTGAGACTGAGTTTTCTGGGTGTCTCTGAACAGCAACCTGTACTGCTCAGTGGTTAAACCAAACCCATCAACCAGTGTATTCTTCAGGACCTGGTAATTGTTAGCATCCTCCACTCTTGTAGTGAGGAGCTTATCTCTACCTTTACCATCAAAGGAGAGCCACAGTATAGCTGCCCACTGACTCTGGGGAATGCCCTGCACAGTGCAGGCCCTCTCCAGAGCAGCCATCCATTTCTGGATATCATCCCCTTGCTTAAAGGGGGGCACTATTTTAGTCAGGTGTTTAGTATCTAAACCCTTCTCTCTATCTCTTGGGAGATTGCTGCCACCAGTGGGAGCTAGCCCACTCATCTGCTGCTCTCTTGCCAGGGCAAGCTTCTCTTTGGCCAGGGCAATTTCTTCCCTTTCAATCCTCAGTTCAGCTTGTCTCATCCTAGCCTCATGCTCCCTTCTCTGAGGGGAAGTAACTCTCCTCTGTGGAGGATTCCTTCTCCCCTGAGAAGAGGCATTAGAGTGCAGAGATCTATTGGAGTCCCTAGAAAGAGATCTATCTCTCCTAACTCCAAGGTTAGGCCCACTTCGGGTCAGTACTGGGGGGCCCCCAGATCCTAGCCCAAGTAAGTCTAAGTTGGTCCTAGTTAGCCTTCTGACTACCTCAAGACCTTTGTCTACCTCATCCCCAGAGAGTACCTCCTGATCCTCCTCCTCAACTGCTGAATCAGTGTTGGGGAGATCTGGATCCCCAGAGGTTCCCTCTAAGGCTGGCATGTTCTCATGTAACTGAGAAAGCTTTCTGGCATCATATGTCTCTAAGAGACCTATCAGAAAGGGAGTGGTGGGGTTAGACCCCTGCTTCAGTTTTCTGGAGACACAGATTTGTCTCATCTCCTGGAAACTGAGAGCTGCATATCTTGAAGTGACCTGTGGAGGGTCCACACTGACCAGGGGAGTCTCAGTAGATTCTCCCTGGGTAGACATGCTTTTCTAGTGAGGTGTAAGTGGTGCACTTACCTACACTATATGTTTGCCTACTGATCCCTTGCTAGAGTTGTAGTTTAGGGTGTGCTAGGCCCTAGGAGCTACAACAGCTGGTTCAGTAGAACTCAGAGTATTCTAAGCTAAGTTATATGTACCTTTAGTACTTATGTGATCTTTCACAAGATATTCTTAGGGCATGTGTGGTAAAACAACAGCAAGCTCAAATCCCAACCGCTGCTCACCAATGTGAGAAGTTGGCCTGATGTGCAGTGCTCACTATTCTAGTGATCACTATATATCAGTCCAAACAACCCTTATTGATGATTGGTTGTAAGTCAACCTTATAGACCAGCTATCCTAGTAGCATGGATACGAGCAGTCTAAGGCTAAGACTCTAGAGGGCGTGTTAAGCCAGCTGTTTTACCATCACATTACCCCTTGAACACCCAGTGAAAGGACACCACACAAGTGTTATGAAAATAAACAGTGTATTTATTAGAATCACAACAACCCTGTACTCTTTATGAGGACAGGGTGCTAGGCACACAACAAAACTCTTACGAAAATACTTAAGTTAGCACGTTATACACAAATGCCCGAGGGGCACGAAAAACCATATACTTAAAAAGTGGAATGCGAAATTACTAGCAGGTAAGTACAGTACTAATAGGCTTTGGAATCGCTAGGACTGGACTAGGGAATCGTTAGATTACTACTAGGAGGCCCAGGGGACTCGGGTGCAGAGTGTGCACTCTCACGCGGGATGCGGGACAAAGTCTATGGAAGCTAGAATTCACAAAGTTAGTGTTCACGGGCGAACCCGACCTGGTAGGGAGAAAACGACAGTGGATCCTGACCCTTGGATAGTGAGGCTATGCGGGGACACCGGAGTGCCGAAGTTACCTAGCCCAGGGGCTGCAGCTGCATAGGTCTGAAAAGACGTCGGGGATCTCGTTGCCGGACCAGGAGCCTGGAAGGAAGAAGTTGCTGGCAGGCGACCAGTGAAGAAAAGTTCGATGGATCCAAGCCTGGATCAAGGAAGAAGAAAACCTGAAAGCAGAGGGGACCAAGTTCTTGAATCACTAGCCAGTGATTAAATGGGCACCAGGATGGCACCGGGCGAAGTCACCGCAGTCAGGTGAGTGGGCGCTGCTGGGCTCTGCAGTCTCTCGGACCAGGAGGCGTTGTCGGCGACCAGGATGGAGGTGCGAGCTGTCCCACGAAGGTTCTTGCTGTCGACGTCGCTGGACCCAGGATTGGGCAACAAGTCTTGGCAAATGCAAGGCCCACGCGGTGGACCTAAAATGGCGTCTTGAGTGGACCAGGAGGGTCCAGGGTACTTCTCCGATGGAGGGAAGCAAGGGCCAGTCTGGAGCAACCAGACCAGCAGCAGAAATGTCGTCGGGCGTCGTCAGGAAGGCCACAAGCCAGCGGGCTAGTAGCCAAACAACGCGGTGAGCAGCAAAAAGCAGAAGGGCCCCACGCAGATCGTGGAGATGCTGGGGGGCTGCTCTTCGGTGCTGGAGCTGCTCAGGGTGGGGGCTTCTCGGACCCCAAAGCACTCACCAGGAATTCACTCGGCGGGCTTGCTGGAAAGAAGTCGTGCAGTCTTGCAGATGGCCGGTCCCTTGAGGTCTCGTCGCACCCACGGTTCTCAGCTGGGCTGTAGAGGTGGGTAGAGGTCAGAGGTGCCAGGGAAGCCGGTTCTCGTCGAGCTGGGCAGTCGGATTCCGGAGGAAGGACTTGCAGCAGACCGCAGTGTTCTTAGATGGTGCCTGCGGATGCAGGGTGACTACTCCTTAGTCACAAGGGAGAAATCTTAGGAAGAAGTCTTGAGTTCCTTTCGCAGAAAGTAGTTTCAGGATTCAAAGATGATCTGATTTGGAAGGGGGCCAGTCTCTACCTTTATCCTGTAAAAAGGGGCTGGCACGCGACTAAGTCATGCCCTATGGGTGGGACTAGGAGGGGGGTGGTTACACCCACTTCCTTGGCGGGCTTTTCCCCAGCACAGGGTCTGGAGTGACCCTGGAACTGGTTCCAGCCAGCCTATGCACAGTGAGCACCGGGGTGCCACGTGCAGTCACCTTCCTCTAAAGCCCTGCCTACCTACAATACACAAAACCCTGTCTGGGACGGTGCTGGCACCGCCCCTGGCAGGAAACCCTTTGTCCTTATCTCCTGCTCTGGGAGGACTCCCAGCAGCAGGAGGGCAGACTTGTGTCTCGGTGGCAGCATCCATTTTGTGGATGCTAAGGCTCTGTCTGACTTTAACCGGGGTTAGGGGTTACATACATGTCGTGTCCCTCTAGAAGGGTGGAATGCTAACCCCGTCGCCAGAATTGGCGAGGGGTTAGTATTCCAATTCGTATGACACCTTACTCGACATGTTTTGATAAAGCGATACCAGAGTTGGCACATAACCGCGAGGATTATAATGCACTTAAGAGTATATGGTATGCGATATCATGGAAACGGCTAAGGGATAGATCCCGAAAGCCGCAGACAGGCTCAGCTCATGCCAGAGCACCATCTCACACGATTCCAAGCACTCTGCCTTCAGGATTGTTAAGGCCTGCCATAGGAGTGACTGATAGGAGATCTGTGTGTCCATTTTAGGGTTAGATATAGGTATACTATATCTAAAGCAAAGGGTGAGTACACCACCTTGCCCCAGCTGTCGTGCAGCCAGTTGTGTCAGTTTTAGTTAGTCAATCCAGGGGTGGCACAATACATGCTTCAGCCCCTGGGAGACTTCTGGGTGCACCTCAGCCCTGGGTACAGGGACTTGGAGAGGGCCCAGGGCCAATTCAGTACCTGAGTACAATTTGGATAGAGAGAACAGCTAGGCTGTGGGTCTGATTAGCAGGCCCACAGCCAGGGAAAGTCGTAAACCAGTGCAGCAAAAAGCAAAAATCGGGGTGATCATAGGATTGCAGACCCTACTCTCCTACAAATGCTCTTAAACAAGATTATGCGTGCAGGCGCGAACATGCTATGCCCCACAGCACTTCTTCGATAATTTTTTTAACAAGTGCAGCGTGTATAACGTACCACATTCACGTCGAACAGCAAAGTAAGAATTCTCAAGAACTCTTGTAGGATTGCCTATTAAGGACTCTTAACTATTGGCATCATGACGTGTACAGTTATTGCAGAGACGCTTTGGGTCACAATAATGTGTGATGTTTTTTGTTTAACCAAACTTTGCGGGGAAAAAGAATAAGTTAACATTCAATTCGATAACATAGGGCACGTACTTCTTTATGTTTATTATTCACAGGGAGGTTTCTCAATCGCTTGGGCGTTTGAAGTTCCGGGGAGGGTTCAAATAAAAGAATGGCATTTTGAGGTAAAATTTCAACAGTTACGAATCAGGTTGCAGCACACACCATGGTGCTATGGAGATGGTCATTTTTTCATGTATGAAACAGGAATGTGCATGTATTAACGTTTTTTAAGACTAAGGGTACAAATTAGAAGGGTGGAGGGTTTATTTGGAAGGGCTTAGTTTTACTATCAATGATCATGTTAATTGGAAGTAATGTTTAGGAATGAGGGGAGCACAGGATAGATGACATCGTTTTTTCAATTTCAGTTTTTGATTAATAGGCTGTGGTTTAGCACGGAAGGATATAAAGGAATAGTAGCATTATTAACAGCAGAGGGATTGCCTTAAGCGCTAAGATTATAAGAATGTGAAAAGAGAGCTGTCTAAAATTTGGGATATATTGCAGCACCGCTGAAGAAGGGTGACTTTTAGCCCGAATTGCATTGGGTAATCATGAATGTGCGGCTTGGGACAGCATACACCCAACGTGCTTTTGAAAAGGCCTGGATAGGCATTTTCCTTAGCATTTGAAACTATTGAGGTTTACAAAGTCTCGAATTTGAACTGTCGGTTTGTAAGAAGGTGTCCAAGCAGAAAGTTATTGCCATGTTTATGTTTTTTTTCTTTAAACAGTCTATATTCACATGTCATATTTCGTACAAGTGCAACACTCATAGGATCTCATAAAATACACCATAGATGCGCAACTCAGCATACAGTTACGACCCCTTCATGTCACACCCCCGTGTCCCGTCGGATCATCCAGGCCGACCTTTCCTTCCTCACAGAGGGAGTAGTCCATCAATTGCAGGAGTCGAATCCCCCCTAGCTGATGGTATAGCCCGGGGGGGGGGGGGCTGAATCATGGTACTCCAAGGTTCTACAAGCACTTTCAACACCTATGCACCATACAGATAACTATGACAGTAACACCCGCCCCCAACACATGCCCCCCACCCCAGCCCCATCCCAGTAGCCCCACATATTGCCATGTTTATGTTGATGGCTGAATATAAGCGTAGGGAACATTATAAGGAGAAAAATGCAGTACAGGTTTATTACCTTAATCTACCACTAATGGAGGGAGATTTCTCCTACCTAGCCAACATAGACCGTGCACAACATAGATTTATACTGTTAAGATTCCGCACTAATTTGATTCCTCTAATGCTTGGCTATCCTGAAAAAACCTATAACCACTCCAATCTAAGCATGTGCCCGTGTGATAATCTATCACCCCAACTGAACTGCACTTGGTTTTATTCTGCAGGCTCTATTAGAGCGAAAGGAACGCCTATCTGAAACCAATTTTTAAAAAAATGGGCTTTAAGCATTGTCGTGAGGCACTATTTTTTCTAAAAATATTGCACGACCCTTTGGTTTGCTACTCTGTAGCAACATTCTTATGGGCTTGTATGAGGAAAAGGAAGGGGATGACATGTGGCCCACTGAGTATGATCAATAATCAAAGTGTAACTAGACCCGCAATATGAAATGTTTTATTTATTATATTTTTTACGAATTTTCATCTTATTCCAGGACTGTGAAGAAATATTTGTAATTTTAAAAGGATAATTTTAATAACATCTTTTTATTGATGTATTTATATGTGCTTTTATGGTCATTTTTAACATGATCGAATAAAGATGATGATGAACTGTCAAAAATGTGATTAACTTATGGATTACATTGTGGATAAACTTTTGATTAAAATGGAATGTTGAACAAACTAGAGTTCTTAAGAATTCTTACTTTGCTGTGCGACGTGAATGTGAAACGTTATACACACCACTTTTTTGACAATGTCTAGTTTTGCCACCATTGTGGCCACCTACCCCAATATCCGCTCGTAATGGGGACCATCGAGATCTTCCAATATACCAAGTAGTATTTCAGGGTTAAAAACACCTCCCTGTCCAAATTGAGGGTTAACATCCTCCCAAAGCCCTGGAGAAAACCAGTATTCAGGGGCAAGCCCAAACTACATGGTAGAAGTCAGCATCTGTTGGAGCACAACGAAAAAAAGTCAGCTGGAACAATGTCCATGTCTCTCCACATTCACCGGGGTATAAATTAAGCAGCATTGAGACAGTGTAATTGGATAAGGCGCATCCTGGAGAAAATAGCTATGTCATGGGGAACCATCTGGGCGTCTCGCCAGTCAACATCCTCCAACAGACCAATCCATCCCTCCCATTTCTGCCAAAGTGGTAAGAATGCATCTGGTGGGTTATTTACCAGTGTGTAGTTTATGGTTGATACATACATACCAAGATGGTCCATGAAAAGTTTGGCTTTGAGAGGGTTATAAACTTAGAATCGAGAAATTCACAAAAAGCTCTGATGTGGTTTGACAGGGTGTGACGGAGTTGCAGAAATTTGTGGAACTGCGTGTGGGATAGTGAAAACTGTTGCTGTAAGTCCTGGAAGGAGAGTATGTTTTCTTCCTCCCTGACATTTCTCAATATGGTTATCCTGATTCTGTCCGATTACCTAAAACATCCCAGGTGAGCAGTGTGGTGTTGCCACTCTCCCTCCCACAGTGAGATCATCTGTGCGAGCTTCTAGTCCCAACCTATGAAGCGCAAGGCTACATGCCAGACCTAAATAGCTGTTGCTGTCTGCTCTGGGAGACAGTTGGAGTTTGGGTTGCCATAGAGCAGCCCCTTAAAGGAGTCTAGACCCAGGAGAGAAAGTTCTAACCAGTATGAAGGGTCTTCTCACTCTCCAGTTAACCATTCATTAATTACCATCATTTCGGCCGCCCAATAGTATAATCTGATGTCTGCCATCCCCTGCCCCCGAGCTGAAAACCGACCATCTACATTGGTCAAATACTCTACGGGGAGGCCGGTTCGCCCATGGAAAGGTCCGGGTTAAGGCATTCATCTTATGGAACCAGCCACTGGGGATGGTGAATGGAAAGTGTTGAAGGGTGTGATGAATCTGGGCAGCATCATCATCTTGAAGAGTCCTACGCTTTACATTAACTGAAGTAGCTCCCATCTCTGGAAGTCCCACTTCATTTTAGTGATCAGTGAGGAGAGATTAGGGCTTCAGGCTAGGTCAGGGTTTCTGGAAATGTACACACCAAGGTATTGAAAGCCCAATCGCCAGACTAGAATGTATGATTGCCAATTAGCTGTGCTCTGATCTCCTTTAATAGGGACTAGGGGGGATTTATGCCAATTCACTCGGAGACCGGAGGCAGCCCTGTACAGGATGAGTATCTCCAAGGAGTGAGGGACGAAGGATGGAGGAGTGGTAAGGAAGAGGATAATATTGTCTGAATACAAGGCAATTCTATCTTCTATTTGTCCACTTCACCAACAACTGTGGACCCGTACATCGCAGCTGAAGGCGTGCCAGGGGTTCAATGTCAAGGGCAGATAGAAGCGGAAATAGGGTACAGACCTGACTGGTACCACTACGGATTGGGAAGGTGTCCAACATCACCACATTTACCCACACGTGGGCGGTGGGTGTGTTGTATGTACTTAGGTCTATTAAGAGGGCACAAGGACCCTGTAGAGTGGAGGCATAGGCTAAGACTGCCTGCACACATCGTATACAGAGACTAGTGCTTCTGGAATGCATGATGCCACAACGGTTCAGGTGAACAAGGCTGGGGTGAGCTTGTTGAAGATAGTTAGCCAGTATTTTAGAGTACATTTTGTTTGCCGCGTTGAATAAAGAGATCGGGTGATAGAATGAACATCCAATGGGTAGTTGCCTCGCATTTAGAAGGACAGCAGCGAGGAGCTGCTTGGTGTCTACTGAATCTCAGTAGCGTTCAAGAAGAGGAGGACCAAGCAAGTTGTGGAATTTCTGGTAGAATTCTATGGGGAACCCTTTGGCTTCTGGCGTTTGGCCTGTTTTCATGTCATTGCTATTCTTGTCAAGGGCTCATCCAAGCCAGAATGGAGGGCTGTAGAAATCCTCAGTAGGGTAATATCATTATGGATGGGGTGATCCCATTCCTTCTGGGGCCCTGGTTGGCGGGCGTAAAGTGTTTGATAGCACTCAGCAAATGCCATTGTGATGCCTGCAGCTGTCTGCTTGCAGGCTTGGGATGCAGCTGCAATCGCAGGGAAAATCCTGGCAGTCATCTCTTTGATGGATAACCAGTACAAGAGTTTTCTACTCCTGTCCTCTCACTTGTACGCTCACTGCATGGAGACCCCCAACATTGTTTGGCCTCTTCAAGCAAGATTTGCTTCAGTGACATCCTATAAATTGGGAGTTAGCCTTTAAGGGCTTCCGTGGGGTTAAGCTCAATTTGCCTTCCCTGCTCTAGTAATTGGTGCTGTAGTGCAGTTATCTGGCTTAGTTTGCGGGTCTCTTGACATCTAAGAAAACCCAGCCCTCTAATTGTGGCCTTTGCAGCCACATATAATGAGACTGAGCTGGTATTGTGGCCAAAATACGCTTACATTTCCGTCACCAAATACTCAGAGCATTTGGTATCGACTAGGTTTCAGGCGCCAAGACGCCGGAGAGGGTGCTGGGCCATGTCTGTCATCCCGAGCTGGCCAACACCAACACGTGAGTGATCAGAAATGCCCTATGGGAGGATTGTAGCCCCAGTCCGCTGTAAGAAGTCTGTGGTGGGAAAAAGGAGGAAATCAAAGTGGTATGGTGTTCCACATGCCACCAAAGTGTGTATGAGTTCCTGGGTTCTATGGTGCCGAACTCTCCAGGAGTCGCATAATTCCTGGCACTCCATCCAAGTCAGGAGTTGTGCAGCACGAGACAATCGGCTCATTGAGGGTACACCAGAGGAATCCTGTGTGGGGTTGGGGAAGGTCGTAATGTGTCCTCCTATTATTGTGTTCCAGTTCGGAAACGTGAGAGCGCACTCTCTATCGCTTTTAAAGCTGGTGTGGTATATATGCTCTTAGAAAGATATAGTGGCGACTTTCAAAGAGCCTTTCCACCCCATGAGGTGGCCCTGGGTGTCCCCAACAATGGAAGTCACCAAAAGTGGAAAAGACTTGAGGAGGAGGAGCATCACTTCCAACAATCCCCACACATACCCAGAGTGATGGATGCAGTCATATCCAAACCGCTCCAGAAAAAAGGCAGTGTGCACCCAGCAGGTTCGTTTCTTGTAACGTCAGTACTGCAGTCATAGACCTTTTGACACAGTGCAGGATGGCAGCCCACTTAATCCAGTCAAGAAGACCATTAACAACATTAGGGTTACCAATCTCCCTGTGGATAAATGTGAAACTGGGGCACTTGGTTTGGCTGTCCAGGAGTGAGCTTGATGGCAAACGTGTGTGTTGACCACCATCGGAGGTGTGTGATAACGTATGTGCTGATGAAGAGCGGACTAAAACTCTAACACAAAGAGAAACTAAACATGACAACCCTCACCCCCAAATTACCCCAACTACATTTCTCTCGCTGAAGCATCTGTCGCCATGTAACACCCTAAAACACAAACCATTACAACCATTGTGTGCAAAACTACAATGAGGGGGTAACCAACTAAAATCATGTTAGTGTCCTAGTACCAGTACTTCTGATGGATACATCTGCCAGTGGATTCCTCACCTTGTGAATATCCTCCCTGCGTCAGCAGCATTCGGAAATTCTTTTGTAGCTTCGCGCCGACGTGGACGACGTCACAGAAGCACGGCATCGCGCCCGGCTCCGCTGACGTCATCGACTCCATAATAGGCCCACGTCGGCGTGATGACATCAGTTCCCTTTTTTCCGCGTCGTCGACGCTAACGGTTTTTCGAGGGATCCTCTGTAGTTATTGAGTAACTCTGTTACTGTTTGTTACTTTCAGTGTTTTCTTGTTTCTTTGTCTCCTTTCGAGATGTCCTAGAAGAAGACTGGATTCAAGCCGTGCGGAGAATGCGGGAAAATTATGTCAATCACGGACCCGAATGAAGATTGCGTTTGGTGCCTGTCCTCAGACCATGATGTCCAGGGGGGTCCATGCTGTAAGAAGATGAACCCCAAGGCCCTTCGTGAAAGAGAGGCGAGGCTCCTGGTTGCCAAGATGAAGGGTAAAAAGGACAAGAAGAGTTCAAAGTCGAGGTCGAGGCAGTCGAGGTCGGGTTCCCGTTCGAGGTTGCCTTCGAGGTCGTCATCGGGGCATGCTTCCAGGTCAACAAAAAAGAAGCATAAGAAGAGGAAGCATGGATCTCGACACCATTCTGGGAAGGATTCGAATTCGAGGCCAAAGTCGCCAGTGAGAAGACATCGTAAGGATGATGTTTCTCCTTCTCCAGATATACTGGATGCGTAAGGTGAGGCTTCGCCCATGGATTCGCCGGAGCATTCACCGGCTCCGGTGTCGAATCCCTCTCCGGCACCGTCTCGATCTCCAACTCGAGAGGAGGAAGAGGCTCCCTTGCCTGAGGGTTCGACGACTCCGGTACACCAACCCGAGGAAGAGGTCGACAAGACTCCGGTGCCTCCTCGAGAGCAGCCTGTGGGTTCATACCCTCCCTTTCCAGGCCAGGGACAATACCCTACACAGTATTTAAACACTATGTATGGTGTCTTCACGAGAGCCATGTACCCTTCTGGAGCACTGGTTGGTCCCATTGGTCCGATGGCCTTTAATCTGGGAGTCCCCAGACGTATGCTCCGGCGCCGTTCATGCCATTTATGCCGGCTCCGACACCACCTTGGCATCTCTCGGTGCCGCTGAGGTCTTCAACGCCGGTTCCTTCGTCACCGGCGCCGGTTCCAGTTCGACCTCGAGTGCGGCGGCCTTTTCCTTTGGCTCCGAGCTCGATGCCGGCTCCGGTTCCATCGGAGTCGATTGCGGATCCGCCAACACCGTTCCCAAAGGAGAGGTCGAGACGTGAGGCTCTGCGACTTCTAGAGGAACAGAGGTACAGAGAAGTGGAGATGGAAGAAGGTGAGCTGCAGGAATCAGAAGATTTCTTTGATGCCCTTAGGGAGGCAAGTGGATTGGAACTGTCTCCGGATTGGGAGCTATCCTCTGTCCCAGATGCCCTTTCAAAGGATGTGGCACCATATCATGTGGTCATCAGGAAGGCAGCAGAACTGTTGAACTTAAGTCTGCCTACTGCGGAGTACGAGTCAAATATATTAACAGAAGTCCTCCACTCTCCATCATCTGTGGTAGAGCCTGTGCTTCCTTTTAATGAAGCTTTGACAGAGCCAATCTTGGAGGTGTGGAGTAGGCCTCTTACGGCTCCGGCATTTTCGAAAGCTGTTGCAAGAAGATACAGGGTGGCTCCTGGAGAGCCAGACTTTTTATCATCTCACCCGTTGCCAGAGAGCTAGGTAGTACAGGCAGCCTGCTCTAAAAAAATCTGCAGGTGCTTTCCCTCAGGTGCCTGGGGACAAAGAGTCTAAAAAACAGGACCAAGCGGCAAAGAAATGTTTTTCTTCAGCGAGCATGGCTCTTAAATCAACAAACGCAACGTGCCTCCTGGGGCGTTACATCCATGCTCTGATGGATTCTGTGAAACAGTTGGCTCCTAAAATTCCAGAGGAGGACAGGTAGAATTTTAATGAGGTGCTTGTTGATACTCAAGCTGCTGCTCGGCAAGTCATCCAAAGTGGATTGGACACAGCTGACTCTGTGGAAAGAGCTATGGGATCTTCTATTGCCACCAGAAGAGTAGCTTGGCTGAAGTCTTCCGAATTCTCTGCCGATGTCCAAGCTGCCTTAATGGATCTTCCTTTTGATGGATCTGGTCTATTCGGGAAAAAGGCTGATGCTGCGTTGGAGAGATTCAAAGACAGCAGGGCAACAGCAAGGTCTTTGGGTCTACAGTCCAGAGGAACTGTGAATAGAAGGTATAGGGAGTTTGGAAGGTCCTCCTTTCGAGCCTACAAGCAGTCGCAACAGCAGCAGCAACAGCAAAATCCGCTGTACAGGGGTAAACAAAGAGCCCGTCCTCGAGGACGTCAAGCTTCCTCTTCCTCCTCCTCCTATTCTTCCTCCCATCCCCCTCCAACTTCAGCAAAGGAACCCTAGATCCGCCATTCCGGATCATGTGGGTCCTGTAGGGGGTCGGCTTACCTATTTTCTGCGAGATTGGGAATCGGTCACATCGAACCTATGGATTCTCAATCTCGTGGAGAATGGGTATGCTCTTCCCTTTTGGGAATTCCCTCCGAATGACCCTCCTTGTCAAGGGTTTTGCTCAGAGGACCTCCTGCTACTTCTGCAGGAGGAAGTCCTGATGTTGATAAGAAAGGGTGCGATAGAGGTGGTTCCGGAGCAGGAAAGGGGTCAGGGATGCTACTCCCGGTATTTCCTGATCCCCAAGAAGGATGGCAGACTTCGTCCAATCCTGGATCTCAGGGTATTGAACCTCTTCCTGAAACAGGAGCAGTTCAAGATGCTCACCCTTGCGCAGGTTCTTCAGGCACTGCTGGAAGAAGACTGGATGGTGTCGATCGACTTGCAGGATGCTTATTTCCACATCTCCATCCTGAAGTTGCACAGGAAGTATCTCCGTTTCACGGTGGGTTCGCAGCATTACCAGTTTGCGGTCCTTCCGTTTGGTCTTACTACTGCGCCTCGAGTCTTCACCAAGGTGATGGCGGCACATCTCAGAAGATTAGGAGTACTAGTTTTCCCTTATCTGGACGATTGGCTGATCAAGGCAGAATCTCCAGAAAGTGCTCCATCATCTGCAAGTCACAACTCAATTGTTGTTCAGATTGGGTTTTTCGATAAATGTGCCCAAATCTCACCTGATGCCCTCCCAGCGCAACCTGTTCATAGGTGCTGTACTGGATACAACTGTGTGTCGGGCATTCCCTCCCCCTCAAAGGATTCGCGATATACAGGAAATGATTCCTTTATTTTACAATAGAGCGGTCGTTCCAGTCCTGAAGGTCCTCCGTCTGCTCGGTTTGATGGCTTCCTGCATTCTGTTGGTCAACCATGCACGCTGGCACATGAGGGCACTCCAGTGGTGCCTCTGCAGGCAGTGGTATCAGCACAACGGCGATCTCAGGGAGTCAGTGAGGATCTCCAGAAAAGCTGCAGCGGATCTGTCTTGGTGGAGCGTGGAGGGCAATCTGTCTCAAGGAAAGCCCTTCCATCTTCCTCCGTCGGTTGCCACCGTAATACCGGATGCATCCACTCTAGGGTGAGGTGCTCATCTGGGGGATCGTGGTCAATCGGTTCAAGTCCTGATGGACAACACTACCGCGATGTGGTATGTCAACAAGCAGGGAGGAGTGGGGTCACAATGTCTCTGCAGAGGCTCTGCGTTTCTGGTCCTGGGTTCAGGACCATCAGATTTGTCTGATGGCAAATCATCTGGCCGGAGTTCTGAACATACGTGCAGACAGTCTCAGTCTGCAGTTCTCGGCCGACCACGAGTGGAGGCTTCATCCCGAGGTGGTTCGTCACGTCTTTCGGACGTGGGGAACTCCTCAGGTGGACCTGTTTGCCACTCACGAGAATGCTCACTGCCAGTCATTCTGCAGTCTCCAGCATCCGATACAGGGAGCTTTGGGGGGGACGCGTTTCAGTTGAGTTGAGGCTCACAACTCCTTTACGCGTTTCCTCCCATGCCCTTGATTCCTCGGGTTCTGAGGAAGATTCGCCAAGACCGGGCCCAAGTTATATTGATAGTCCCGGATTGGCCAAGAAGGGTGTGGTACACAGATCTTCTCCACCTCTCATCGTGCCCGCCGCTCCGTCTCCCTCTCAGGGCAGACCTCTCCCAGATGGAGGGGCAGGTTCTACACCCCCACCTCCAGACCTTACCCCTTAATGCCTGGACATTGAATGGTTGACAGACTACAGGGGCTGTCCAACAACCCTGAACCAGGGACAATTGATTATGACACCTAACAGAAGGTTCAGGTGAAGAAGTCAAAATAAACAATCAAACTACAAACGTAGAAAGAAAATAAGAGAAAAGAAAAGAAGCCTCTATATACACAGGAACAAATTTCAAAGGACAGTTTGTATATATAATGTATGTTCGTTAGCCACTTGTTTGGCATGTGAATTATCTGTTTTTGTTTTGCCAACATTTTCCTTGAGTGTTATTGTTCTTTCTTGGGATTTCTTTAAAAATCATATACATAATAAATTATAACTGTCCTTTGAAATTTGTCCCTGTGTATATAGAGGCTTCTTTTCTTAATAAACTCCAGCCTAAGAGATAGTTACCAGTACCAGCACAATGTCTTCACTGTTATTGGTAAAAACACCTACAATGGAAGGAATATTTGCCCCAAAGTTTTTTTAAAAACCTCCAGTATTGTGGAAAGATTGGAAGGAGGCTTTAAAGGCTTATGTGCAATCCACTGGATGGGATAATATGTACTGCGGTGCGCAGATTAACAATACTTAAACACTTTTTGGGAGCAGAAAGGTTGACACATTTTGAAACATCCTCCACCTTTGCATACTGATGATGGGGAGAATTTGAAACAGCAATGCAGAAATTAGACATCCATTATGGGAAACAAATAAATGAGGTGGTGGAAAGGTATAAGTTTCTTAAGCGGAGTCACCTTCCGGGTGAGTAAGTTGATAATTTCATGGCAGACTTGCTGGCTGGCTCCTATCGTTTTTGAAAGGAAGGCCAATGGAGAATTGTGAATGCATGTGGTTCTTCATGGCTTTGTGTCAAAGTGGTACTATGTTAACAACAAGGACCCCCTGGTACAAATACGTATCCTGGGACAGGGTAAACAATGTATGTAAATTAACACTCCCAGGCATAAACTACAACGGTAACACAATAGAGTGAACAAACAAACTACTAGGGTTTCAAAAAATATACATTTTTAATTCAATTAAAAAGACAGTCTTTTTAATTGAATTAAAAATGTATATTTTTTGAAACCCTAGTAGTTTGTTTGTTCACTCTATTGTGTTACCGTTGTAGTTTATGCCTGGGAGTGTTAATTTACATACTTTGTGTCAAAGTGGTTCATAGAAGGAGCCTGTAAACAAATTTACACGGGCGTATTACACTCCTCCCAATAGTGCCACTGATAAGACGTAGGTTGAGTTGGTGAGGGGCAGAAAATCAAGGACTTTGTTATCCAAAGGAGTATAGAGGCAAAGTGTGGAAGTGAATGATGGTGTGGTGTGAGCAGTGCAGGTACCGGGTGTACAGCAGTAGGTGATTGAGTGTGTGCAAAGTGGACATAGGGGAAGGAATGAGTTTTCCAAGTTCTCAGATCCCTTGCAAGTGAGAACAAGCATTGAAAATGCAATAGGTTTTGCCTTTTGATTAAGTTAAAGCCATTTGCTTTGCTAATTGTATTGTATAGCAAAGCAAATGGCTTTAACTTAATAAAAGGCGAGACCTATTGTATTTTTAATGCTTGTTTTTTGGGCATGTGGCCAAGGCTGTCTCAAGCTTTCAGTTGTTCGCCAAGCTCTTTTTTGTTGTTGCAGATTTACATACCTTGAAGTCAACCCGAAGGTATTGGAGCGCTTTTCATGAGCACTGGTTACGTTACACAAGGACACATTCATTTTTTTTTATAGGCACGGGGAGATTAAGTGATTTGCCCAGAACCACAGAATGTGTACGCGACCCCGAGGCTCAAACCTAGGTTTCTAGCACTAAAGTCGGCAGTCTAGCCGACAGACCACGTCCTCTCCCCTCTCCTCTCGAGCTAAAACAGCATTTATGCAAAGATATCAGTTACAAAGTATGCAAAAGAGTCTAAATAGTTTAGGAATTATTATTAGAACAAACTGTGATAAGTGCCATGCTACAAAGAACCCTGGCAATCTTACACAAATTATATTCACCTACCAGCTTGGATGTTCCAGAATATCAAACATTTAAATAATGGCCAGTATTGCTTTTCTATGAAAGGAGGCTGTTTAACCCGTAGACCGCCACATTATACTGTCCCTCAAAACAGAACTCCCACACTGGTCCATAACTACAAACCACTGTCAGTTGGAGCCAGCACTTTACCTGTAACACCAGCAGCACCGTTCTAAGGCACGCTTACTGTACACTCACACCTACCCACTAGGATCCCCTCGCTCGCACCTGTGCCGTGAATTGCGCCTTCTGCTGCTCAGCAGCCAGCATGGACTGCAACTCCGCGTTGACCTCTTTGGAGCTGCTGCCCAAAGGAAAGTCCATATTCGGGGAGTACTCTGCCATCGTGCCCAGTGACAACAGCTAACTGAGAAATACGTCCTTCACCAGCCGCTGCTACAGCCACAAAAAAAGCTTTGTATGCATGTGCACTGCGGCCATTTAGGAACGGTTAGGATTTGAGAATTATCGGGTGGACGCCATGTACAGTACGTCACGATGTACGCATCCCAACGACCTTCTCATAATTATGTAAATCGTCATCTTGGCTTAGGATATATTTTCCAAGTAAGGCAAGTGGCTCCACAACATCACACGTGATTAACATAGCTGGTAAGTGTTTCCCCCCAAGTTCATCTGCATATTCATCCATGCAGGGATCAGATTGTGTTACCTCGTTTAAACCTGACACTGTGAGAGTTGTTGAAATAGACCACAGTCAGTCAATATTTTCAAGCCCACTAAGAGTGTCATAGTAATTGAAGGTAGGGATTCCATATCTTCTGTCCCATGGTTGTTCACAGTTCATAGTAGGGTAACGATCGTGAGGTATACGCCTAATAGGTGGAAGAGGAGGGTAAAAGTAACCAAGGGGAAAGATGTTAACAGAATGCGAATCGTATGGCCCCATGGCAGCTCTTTCCAGTATTGTATGAACCAGTTCAGGGGATCGAAAAGATAGAACTACACAATCACCCCTCAATATTTTGGTCGAGGTACCCACCCATCTAGCTCGTCTGGCCATTTTGAACTCTGAGAAAAGGTGACTTTTTAGTCCTACCCTAGATGACAAAAAATGGAGGGATTTATTTCTCAGGGTTGACCAGTTTTCAGTGGTGTTAAAAGGGATTGGGGGTACATTTGTTAAAACCACAGTGTAGGGTGTAGCTTCTGGAGGAAGATTTAAATTAAAGAGATTCGGTGTTTCTCCTTCCCCGTGTTGAAGCTCTACAGTTCTATTTTGTAGTGGTGGTACAAGCGAAGACACATTCGGGGTTGCCGCAATTGAATCAACAGACCCTTTATCCTGACTTATTCCCCCCTTGTACCACTTTGGTTAAGCCGGTCAGTAGGCTTTAAAGTCAGGTGTTTAGACTTTGCTAATGCTTTGGTTGGAGCTGGTGTTTTAGCTGGTATTTTAGCTAAAACTGGCACTTTAACAGAAGCCAAAGGGCCAGTTTTGGAACGTGATGCATTTGGTTGGGGTAAAGATTTAACCTCACTTGGGGTCAATTGTTTATCAAGTTTACCCTCGATATTAATTAGCCTAGATTCTATGTTCTTAACTTTTACGTTTATAGGCTCAAAGAGGGTCATTAATAAAGTCTCCATTCTCTCCCAAAAGGATTAATCATTTGAGTCCCTGTTAGTAGTATGTAGAGGGGTTGTCGCTGGGTGATCATTCCTTTCACTCACTGTGCTCCTATTTAAATGTTCTATACTTTTAATTCTTTTAAGTTTAGTATTCCTTTTGTTGTTTTTATTTAACTTGCTAGATTGCCTTTCTCTGACAATATGTTTTTGTTTAGATCTAGCCTTCTGCCCTCTAGTTCTAATACAGGGGCTGTCACTAATATTTAAAGTAGGGATTGGGCTTCCTAAAGTGTCTTGTCCCTCATTGTCTGGGGCATCCTCGTTTGGGGGAGTGGAATCACCAATCTCGTTACTAGGAGATAGGGAGGGAGTCACGGATAGCCTTACGGTTAAAGGTAGTAGATCATTAACATCCGTGGAATCCCTGCAAGACCTCTCTATTATTGGGGTTATGCTAGTTCTTCTAGGCAAAGCTGCAAAGGAGGGAGCTAATAAGGAGTCCTGGGAATTAATAGTCATCGTTGTCATATTTGGAATAGCTAAGGGGGGGGAAGAGAACCTGATGGCAGGGAAAGACGCCTTTCAGTGCTTTCAATGGCTGAAGCAACCACCCCAATCGTCTGCTGCAGCATTCGATCTATAGCTGTCAAAGTAGGTAGGGGAGGGTTAGCAGCAGTTTTGTCCTTAACGTTTTTCACCATATTTACTGAGCAATGGATCCAATGAATTTAAAAGAATAGTACACTAGCAAGGTGCACTATAATAACACACTAAATACATGTATTACACTGATTGCAATAATGGAATAAAGATAGGACAAAGAAACTAGTAAAATAAATGGTGTTTACGGACCTCAGGCTACAAAATGGAAATGGGGTGGCCCAGCCTCGGACGGCCACAGACGGCCCGCCCTCTGCCCGGGCTCAACCCGGCGACCGCCCGCATGGCGGTACGAGCGACGCCCTTTTCAAGCGCCTCCGGGCGCGTTTAGGGGCGTGGCCAGCTGAGGGCTCCTGGGAGTTGTAGTACCACGTTCTCCCCGCTCTGCGGCTGCGCCTGATGACCTGCGGCGCTTGCGTCGGGGGGAAGGGCAACAGGCAGCAAAACATCATGGCGTCCAGACCGAGTCCCGTCCCGGTTAGCAGGAAGGCAGGTGGCTCGTCGAGCATTCTGTGGGTCAGAGCAAGGTCCGCAGCGTCCGGTGAGTACAAATACTGGCAACCCACTTGCCAGTGCGAGCGATGCCCTTTTCAAGCGCCTCCAGGCGCGTTTAGGGGCGTGGCCAGCTGAGGGCTCCTGGGAGTTGTAGTACCACGTTCCCCCCGCTCTGCGGCTGCGCCTGATGACCTGCGGCGCTTGCGGCGGGGGGGAACGGCAACAGGCAGCAAAACAGCGTGGCGTCCAGACCGAGTCCCGTCCCGGTTAGCAGGAAGGCAGGTGGCTCGTCGAGCGTTCTGTGGGTCAGAGCAAGATCCGCAGCGTCCGGTGAGTACAAATACTGGCAACCTACTTACTTCATCACCCCCCTTGTACTCTTTCTTAATATAATTCTTTTTTCACTTTGGGTGCTTTCTGTATGTTTTCACTTGAGACTTTTTTGGTTCTTTTTTAGCTGTTTACTGTAAGAATCTGGTTTCTTTGTTTCTAATTGGTGTGTGTCTTGTTTTCCCGGTTTAGTGGTTTCTGTTTGAACTTTTTACACTTGGTTATTTTTCTCTATCCCTCCGCTATAGTCACTACATGTCAATTTGTTCAGGGTTTAGTAATTTTAGTTTTTGTTGTACATTCTAGCCCTGAGGAAGTCTTTTGGGTATTCCGCTTTTAAGACGAAACACCTGTTGGCTAGGATTCACAATAATGTTGCGCTCTATGAACCACACGAATGTTCTCGCTAAACAAAGATGGCTCTAACGGCGGGAATTACTTTTCACTTCTGTGTGCAGTGTAAATTAATCTTCCATGAAAAGACTATCCCATTGTGACCCAGAAATATACATATTAATACATTACGAACGCGGTTCACTAGTGCAGATACCTGGTATGCAATGTAAAAGAATCGTGACGAATGCCGGCTGTGTTCACTAACGCTTCATCACAAGACACCGAGGGAGATGGCCGCGTGGCGCTCTCGCGGAAGGAGTTTGTAAAATATATTATCATATCGTCCGCATACAACGATATCAGTAAGCCTCTTGAAGTAAACCCTATGCTCCTGTGGGTGTGATGTTGTCTCAGCCTAGCCGCCAGTGGTTCCGTAGGAATTGCAAACAACAGAGGCGACAGTGCACATCCCTGTCTTGTCCCTCTAGTCACCGCAAATGGTTTCGATATCTGACCATTTACTCGAACTCTCGCCGCTGGATTCGTGTATAGCAATTGAATTTGTAAGATAAACAGAGGACTGAACCCCATTCAAGCAATCAAGACAAAAATAAATTTCCATTCTAATGAATCTAATGAATCAACCGCTTTTGTGCCATCCAATAGTGCGGCAGAAGCCTGTACATGGGGGGGCTAGGTAGTGAAGAAGCCCGCACATTGTTCTCAAATTGTGTGAGGTGGAACGGCCTGGTATAAAGCCGGATTGGTCCAACAAGGCTATCTGCGGGAGCATCGGTTGAAGTCTATTGGCGAGTAGTTTGGCATAAATCTTAGCGTCTAAATTTATAAGGGATAATGGGCGGTAGGACTCTGGCTCCGAGGGATCTTTATCTGGTTTCAATAATGTGATAATGGTAGCTTCACGCAATGTAGGAGGGAGGATGCCTTTCTCCAATGCCTCTGAATATACCTGAAGTAAACGGGGGCGAGTATTTTCGCGTATTCCTTGTAAAAGGATGCTGTCAATCCGTCTGCCCCAGGGGCCTTCCCCGTGGGCATACTGCTTATAACTTGCTTAACGTCCTCCACCGTGATCGGAGTTCCATGTACTGCCGTGCACCATTATTGAACCAGGCCAGTGCCAGTGTGTCTAAATAATCAACTATGTCAGTCTGGGATGGATTGGTTTTAGAAGTATACAATGATTCATAGTATTGGGATAACGTATGAAGGATCTCAGGTGGTGTTTTAACCAGCTCATCGTCTGCAGTGCGTATTTCAGTGATATATGCAGGGCCCCTAGGTGGCCGGAGCAGACCTGCTAGTGTTTTCCCAGCTCTCTCTCCCTCCCCATATCTTCTCACCTGTGCGTGTTTATAGAGATACACTGTTTCCCTTTCAGCCTCTGCCTGGAACTCCGTCAACTTAGTCCGTATTAGTGCAGAGGTGATAGTTGAGGGAGTCTGTAACTGCGATTGTTCCAGCTCGCGGATCTCTTTCTCCAGTCTAAGTATTGTATTACGTATATCCCGGAGTACTCCCGTTTTTAGTGCTATGCAATCCCCCCTTATTACAGCTTTAAACGCTTCCCACAGCATCCCAGGAGAATCCACCGTACCCTCGTTTAGTGTAAAATAGTACTCTATCTTCCCACGCAAATCCTCCCGGAAGACCTGGTCTAGGAGTGCATCTGAGGGGAACCTCCTACTAAATGGGGTTATGTACGGTCTTAATTTGTACCTGAGTGGGTGCATGATCAGACAAAGTGCGCGGTTGGTGTGTCGCATTAGTAACTCAGGTGTGAATGTCCCTAGAGACCAACCAGTAATCGAGTCTCGACCATGCATTTCGGTGATGTGTAACACATGTGCCTTCCCATAGCGCTAGATGTAACACCCTCCATGAGTCGACTAAATGTAGGTCAGTAAAAATATCATGCAACATGGCCGCAGCTTTCGGGTGATGCTTGCTTGAAGTGCCCTGCCTGTCTACTGAGTCCGAAAGAACCACATTAAAGTCCCCGCCCCAAATGATTGCCGTGTTATTCATTGCCTGTATCTTCTGCCAGATGAATGCGAAGAATTCTGGATCATCCGTGTTCGGGCCATATGTGTTTACAATGACAGTGGGTGTATTGTACACGCGCCCTGCAGCAGTATGCATCTTCCTTCTCTGTCACGCAACGTGTGGTGTGTTCGCCAGTGGAGCCCTTTACGGATCAATATTGCAACTCCCCTTAAATAAGATGAGTACCCAGCTTCCACAACCTCTCCCCATCTGGTACTACGAAGCATGCCAGCCGTCGCCCCAGTCAAATGTGTTTCCTGTAGTAAACAGATGTCTACCCTGTGTCTCTGGAGATAAGAATGGACCAATCTAGCTTTCCGTCGGTCATTAAGACCCTTAACATTCCATGTAAGGCAAGTCGTGTGTGTCATAGCGGGTGTATACATTGTGTAGCATCAGGCCACAGTCGTTTCAGAGACGCATACAGGTTACAGACATAGATCAGTGCAGAGACAATACAGTCCAAAGTTTCGACCCTACCGTAGTAGCATAGCAGGCAAGACATTTCGGTGCATTCCTGTCGAGCATAATGCATATATCTCATGGAACTCTTAGGTAGAACCCAACAAAAAAAATTCCAAACTCCCCTGGCCCACCACACCAACCCCCCAATCAGGTTGTGAAATCCCCATCCCTCTCCCCATCAACTGAAAAAAATCACGAACCTAAAGGAGTCATCCCATGAGAGAATGTGAGGCCACCGGCTGGACTCCCCTGTACTTTTGACAGGGTGGCAGACCATAGTATTTACAGCCGTAAAACACACAGCCCAGTTAGGTCATAACAGTTCTAACACCCATGTTTCAGCTCTTTTCAACAATGTGTTCGATTGCAATCTATTTGCATTATTGCGCCTTCAGTGAACCCTCCAGCCGCACCTCATCAATTTGAAAAACACTCAAGCATATAAACTTATCTGGATATCCAGCGTAAGGGAGTCAAGGAGTCAATAATTGTCACTGAGGCGGTCATCAGCTTGTGCATCGCTCGGCGACGCTCTTTGTCTTTGTTCTTTGGCCAGTTGCTTCGCATACGCCAGTGTGGCCTTAGCGCCAGTGAAGAAGGTGGGCCAAGGTCCTGGACCCTCAGCTTGGCCGGGTACATCAACGAGTACTCAGTGCCAGTTTGTTGGAAAATCTTCTTGGCGGGCAAGAATTCCCTTTGGGCCGCCTGCACCTGCAGTGTAAAATCTGGGTATATGGCAATGTCATTGCCTCTGAATTGTATGGCACCTTTCTCCCGCGCCATTTAGAGAATCACATCTCTATCTCTGTAGTTGAGTACTCGCGCCAAAATGGGTCTCGGAGGAGCGCCAGGCCTCGGCTTGGGGCCTAGCGTCCTATGAGCGCATTCTATCAAAAACATTGCAGATAAATCCGAACCGAAAACATCCGTCATCATTGTTTCAATATATTTCTCCATGTTTTGTGTGTCTGTTGTTTCCGCAACTCCTGTGATCCGTATGTTATTCCTCCGCGATCTCGCTTCTAAATCTTCGTTCTTTTGCCTGATGATGTTCAGCACACCATCCATTTCGCGCAGCTTCTTGTCCATGTCCGTCTGCCCTTCCTCCGTCACTCTGGTTTCAAGAACACTCATGCGACCCTCCTGTTTTTCCACTCTTTGCGTTATCCTATCCATTCTCTCCGCTAGGGAATCCATTTTGGAGTCAATTCCTTGAAGACTGGTCTTCAGGTCTTTAAACATTGATTGGATGTCTTCTTCCGGTGGAGTCATATTCGGGCTATCTTCAGTTTGTGACTGTGCTCTCCATCCCCAGTCTTGCTGGTCTTCTTGTCGAAAGCGATCTTCGGTTGTCTTGTGTCAGGCTTTCCCATCTTGTTTTTTGTGGTATGCGCTAGGCTCCACCTCTGCAGGGTTTTCCCACCTTGTGCGTTTCGTTCCTGCGACGCAATGCCGTCCTTATTTCTTCACTACGAGTCCGGTGGTCCAGTCTACAGTCTGCATACAATTATTAGTTCCCCGTCTCTAGCCAGGTGATATGCCGGGGCATTCGCACTGCGTTTCCCAGCGCAATGAGCTCGCCTCGCACTCCTCAGCGTCAATCAATGGGCGTATCTCTCTTCCCAGGGGGACCTGCTGTCCCTAAATGGACCCAGTGTATGCTCGAACCGTCTCTCTCAGCACTCTATGGACACTGCGCTGACATATATGTACTTGCTTGTAGTGACTATTGATGGCTGCTAGTGCTCACATTCAGCTCCGCACCTTGCGCCTGCCTGCACCGCTGGTCAAGCGTAGGTATATATTGCCACGCCGCCTGGGGTGCCTTTCTGATCCACTTCACTCTTGTGTGCCAGCAGCAATGCTCCTGCGCGTAGTGTCCATGTGGTCAGGCACTGATGAAATGCCCTTTCCACAGCTATAGTGTCTCAGGCACCGCAAGTCGCCGTCAGAGCACCTTTGCCCCGTCGCCTTCCACCAATTGCCCCCGACTGCAGCGACTAGCGCCAAGTTAAAGGCCTCCTGACCGCGGCCCTCCTACACACTCCGCTCACCTCAGCCAGGGGGAAGGTGCACCGTCCAACGGGTCGCGCACAAAATGGCAGCTGCAGGGGTCCTCTTCTTCGCTCAGTGGGGCGTTGCACACGGGCGGGACATTTACTACTGTCGCATCCTTCGTATGAGGGCAGTTGCAGCTCACCGTACCTGTAATTAGGGGATGGTCCCAGCCAGCACCCCTAAGTTAGTGCACTGTCTCTCGGCGCTTCAGGGCTCAGCACTTCCAGTTTTAATTTAATCCGCCCACGTTGGAGTCCGGGCGGGGAGCTTCAAAAGCGCACCATGTGTCCCACACTGCATCGTCGGGGCACCTATACAGACGCGGAGAGAAACTGACCGAGCAGACCGCAATTGTTCTCCCCCGTATCAGCACTTCCACCCCACCTCGTCCGATGTCCTCTCATTTCCGCTCGGGTTAGCTGCAACTTGAGTGCCGTGCCTTACTCTGCGGCGAGTGCAAGAGGCCGTATTCTGTCTCCCGCCTCTAGTTTAGTCGGCTTTCCCCACAGACTTTATCCAGTGCAGGCGAAACATGCCCCTGAGCTCCGCACACGTTGGGCCTGCAATTCAGGTCTGAAAATGCGGATATATGGCGGATTAATCAGGTCTGCCGATGGAGCCGCTCTAACTCGTGGCCATTCCGCAGCACGGCGAAGCCACGCCCGTGCCCCAGTCTATGTAGCATGGGAGGGGGCACAGGGAAAGTGGCATGCTGTGCACGACATGTGGCTCTTAACTGATGGTATATTTAAACATCCAGTGCAGCGGGGGGTATCTGTCAGTGCAAACGGGGGAAGGAACTGTCCATCAGGGTACAAATCAGCGAATGTGAACATGTATCACCTATGTGATCGCGACTTCATCTTGTAGCGCTGGTAGCATTAGGTCGCATGCTATGGGGATGGAAGGGGCGTAAATGCTCTGTAGGTTAGCATGGCATCACAGTCCGTCCCATGCCCATCTAAGGCAGTCCACTGTGTCAGTCCCTGTGCGTGGGGCTTGTATTCTTGATATATTGCAGTGGACAATGGGACCGGGGAAGTCAGGCCAGCCTCTACCGTCATGTGTGGCTGGAATTTGGTGGGGTAAAACCAGAAAATGCAAGTATTAGGCCTGTTGGCACACCATGCGTATACCATCATGTCTGGTGCGTTGAGACCGCCCTGGTGTAGGGCTATGCCAGTGAGATCAGATTTGATCGCAGACGTTGGAAGAATTGTGTAATAAGCGGCAAGGGGAGATTCAAGAAGAGGTACAGGAATTTAGGCAACACCACCATTTTGGCTATTGCCAGTCACCCAGACAATGATAAGGGAAGTCCATTCCACATTGGGATCCTGTCTTCTAGCCAGGACATTGCCCTGTCATAATTAGCATGCCACAGTTTGTCCATGTCGTGGCTGAGCCATATGCCCAGATATCGCACTGGCTCCATTGCCCATTTAATCGGAAACTCTGAATCAAACTGCGGCATATTGTTTAGGTGGCAATCTTAGTATCTAGATCAGCATTCAGGTCCGAAAGGCCTTTGGGCAAGTCTGGTTTGGTTTCCTCTTGAAATTCGAATTTAAAGAGATGCACACTAGTGAGAAGGTCCTCCTTGGTGAGAACCCTTTGTTCCAGAAATGTTAGTCCGTGCAAAAGGGCACATGCATTTGCTGAATTTGCTGGCTGCATGAGAGGAGATGACACAGGGGTGAAGGCACTTCGAGATCTCTTTCTTAGGAGGCAAGAAATGCTTGACTACCCTTTAGTGAGTCATCTGAAGGATATGGTGGGTATATTGGTCAAATGCCTGGCAGTTTGCCACCAGAGCGAGGGCTCCTTCTAAGGTGGGTCTCCATCCCTGGGGA
The DNA here is from genome assembly GCF_964261635.1 of Lissotriton helveticus. Classification (NCBI taxonomy): domain Eukaryota; kingdom Metazoa; phylum Chordata; class Amphibia; order Caudata; family Salamandridae; genus Lissotriton; species Lissotriton helveticus. Next base: position 1,307,962,604 of record NC_136069.1, on the reverse strand, counting down.
CAGATCTTGAAGAGACTGTAGAGGGTCAGGCAACCCCTAATACGAAGAGACCACACTGATGAAGCAGCCTCAGTCCAGTTAAAAGGTGACACGGGGAGTCAAGCAGGACCACTTCAGACTGGCCCTTTGCCGATTGTGCACTTCTGACCCAAGTGAGTTGTTCATCATAAAGGGCTGCTTTTAAGGGGAATTCATTAGCGCTAAATGGGAGGGGCTTCAAGCTGATCATGGGGAGAAAATCTGCCACGTTCCACAGAGTGCTGCCTAAGCAGCGGTCACCTTAATGGTCTAAAGTGGGCCTCAGTGGGCCAGCAGCAGAATGCTCCCATAATCACTACCCAGGAAGAAGCAAATGTTGTCGTACAACTCCCAAACAAGGCCTCTAAACTCTAGGTCACCGAGCTGCCTGGACTCATCAGCACTCTTCTAAGGATGTGTCTTGAGGCCTCACTCTAGAACCCACATAAGTCCCTGGTTTGCACGGAGGCCCGCTCTTTCTGCAGCCATGCCCAGAACCTCTAGAGCACCTGCTCAAATCGACCAGCCGCAGGCATTTACAAATGAGGCAAGTGTGGATGTGCTTTTGGATGAGCGTTCGGATTCTAGCAGGTTAGGCCCATTTCTTCATGGGGCGAGATGGCAGCCCAACAGATGATGAATAGGCTCTCTGCACCTTTCCTCGAATCCTTGCCTTTCCTCAAATCCTTGCCAACAAGAGTTTTGAGGATGCAGGATTGTCCGATAAAAAAGGTTGACCGATTGAGTCATTTTTATCTAAAAGTTTTTAATGAGTTCAAACCATGCCTTTCACCTCTCAACACAAACCTATGTCATTGGATGTTCCCCAGGGCTCAGCGTTATCTCTTCTATTCAATACCTATTTTAGGCCCTTGACAAATTTGCTAGAGAGCTTTCCATGAATGCACTATAGGTATGCTAGCATTACGAAGCTCTTCTTTAAGATACATGAAAAGAATTCAGACTCTGCTAAAGAAACTTTGGTTCTTAAGGATGTGTAGTTTTATATGTGTTGCAATTTTTCTAAACTGATTGGAACACCAAAGGTGTAACAATTCCAAATCCAACAGACTTTTGGAATCCTAGACTATGGGCTTCAACATTGGGAGCTTACCCTCCTTCAGTTGATCGGGGTAGAAATTTTGACATGACCATTGATTTTAATCTTTTTATGACACATTAGGTAACTGCCACAAGTAAATCTTGTTTCTACCACCTAGGAGTTCTGAAGTGTTTTTACTGGCTTACCCTTTTTTTTTTATATAGAGCCATGTCATGCAAAACCTTTGTACAATTGCTCCTTGACTTTGTCAACTCCCTTCAGCTTGGTCTGCACAAAAGCACCTCAGGAAACTCCAATATGTATTGCATTTTATTTTAACTGTATTTATATACCACTTGCTACTGATGAGACGTTGAAGCTGCTCGTTCCTGTCTTTGTTTAAAGAAATGTGATCGTATGAGCCCTTTTCTTTGCCAGTTACACTGGGCGCTAATGGCTGGCTACCCTTGTGTATGTGCTCTTCAGCTGAACCTGGAACTGGGTGGTCTGGCCTTTCCTTCTGTGGGGTTTAGCCTGTCCTAGAGGGATTACTCTTTCTGTACCTCTTGTTCAAGATCCTATTTCCCCTTCAGCCAGCTGCTGGTGTCCAGTATACCTTTCTCAGTAAGAAATGGCATAGTAGCGGGATCTTTCTGGGACGACTTCTTTCCACCTTTGGCAGCTGGGGGACTGGCCTGGTCCGTGCTAAAACTAGGTCACCATTTCTTTCAGCTCTTCAACCACTGATTATCCATGGCACAGCATTGATAACTGGCGACCATATACACACAGGCCATGGAGGCAGCCTCCCAGTCTGGGACTATGTGGCCTGAGGAAGCATGTGAGACGGTGAATCACAGACCCTGTGAGAGGAAAAAACAATAATGAAAGGCACTGAACATGGAGCTACTCGGCACAACACCTTACCCAAGCTTCTCCCTCACCATAACTTATAAAAATACGAAAACCTCGTGTGGGATTCACCATACCATTCCTAAAGCGCCTTACTTGAGCCTCCGTTTGGAACTAACGCACCGGCCCCCATCTTCCAAGTTCCATAGCTCCCCGAAGCTCCTTCCCCTTCAGGGTGCGAGGGGGTGCCGCTCCCCAGGCAGAGCACAGAGCCGGTGATCTGGAGAGCGCCGTCGCCCTCGTTAATCACGTAATTACTTTTCCATTCCGCCAGCAGAGTGCCAGTCCATGTTGCTCGGGCCCGTCTCCTCCCCTGCGGCCGCGTGGACCGGCACCAGCCGGAAGTGCCAGTCAGCGGCTACGGAGAGGTCTCGTCTTCACAGAAAGGGAAGGCGGAAAGCTGGAGGCTGCTTCCTGCCCTAGGGCGCGGGTCAGGGCTGCTCGCGCGCGACGGAAGCAGCAACTGCGTAGCTCTGAGCGCCGTACACGGGACGGCGACGCACCGCGCGCAACGCTCCCGCGTGACGAGCTGCGCATCACCTGAGGCGAAACAGGGCCATTCAGGGCGACGGAAAAAAGAAACAAGCAGGCGGCCAAGGACGGGGAAAGAGGCGCTCCAGGCTGACCGACCTCTCCACACCGGCATCGATTCAGGCTAGTCTAGATCAGAAAAGCGCCACCGCGACAGTTTATGAGCTGTACAACTGATCATTTGGCTCTTGCAACTCACGTTGTAAGGTTTTTATTTTTTCACATTCGTAATAATGCTGCCGTTCTGGACCGTAGTGCATGTCACAGTGCTTTTAGACACTGGGGAGGGCAGCGACAGGGCCCAAGATGGAGAGAGAAAGAGTAATGGTGGGGAGCATGGGGTGGAGGGGGTTCCCGAGTGGTCTGGAGTGGGCAAGAAGAAAAGGGGGGTGACATTTGGAGAAGGGGGCGGGGTGAGGATTCAGAGCACACCATATCGAGGTCAAGGGTCAGATAAATGCAGAACTGAGTAAGAGAGATCAGTATGGGTAGTGGGCAGACATTGATGGCAGTGTTTCTGTGGGGCATCTGCACGGCGCTATGGGACTGACCCTCCACTCTCCAGCGGCAATGATGGCCCGTGCTAGCCTAGGACTAGTGCTCAAGCACCAAGGCTGGCTGCTCCAGTGAGGCCTCAGAGGCTTATGGGATTCAAGTGGCTAAAGAGCCAGGAGCACGCACAGGCATGTTAATTTTATAGCTGTTTTCTGGTACTTCTTGTCCGGCGTTTACAAAACTGGGAACCCAAAACAAGAAGTAAACTACTCACACGATTGTTCCCAGTGAGGTCACTGTTGTGTAAGGCTAAAACATAAGATAATGTATAACGAAACCCCCAAACAAAACCGCATAACATATGTCTGGTCAAAATGTTAAGTCTGTCCAATGAAAAATAATCTTAATATATAACATGCATAACATAAAATGTTCCAGATCAGAACAAAACTGCACATAAGAGAAGATAGAATACCAATAAATCAACCTAGAACAAAATAATACAACATTCATAATAGGTTAAGCTATACAGTGAAAACACACTGATTGCTTCAGCTAAATAAGCGCACTACCCTGCTCTTGCCCTTAGGACATGTGCCTAAGAAAACCCTTGAGAAAGGTCATTCTCAGATTGGTAATCCTCGGTGGTGCCTCATGGTCGAGCATGCACGGTTTCACCTGGGTTAGCAGCACACAAGGCGCATGGGGAATAACCTCCATCATTTATCACACAGTGGACTAGAAAATACAGGCAGGATTAATAAAAAAAGGTGATGCCTCTGTGGTGAGCAGATGAAAAACTAACATTTTAAATCTAGGTTTCTAGCCCTTTCTGTCCTTAGAGAGTGTCACATTTTCTAATTTGTTGATTGGATAACTGGACACCCACACACAATCACAATATATTTGTGCTGGCGGGGGAGACCAGGAGCCATACCAAGGATCTCTTGAGTAGCAGCTGTTCTGTTTTTTTGGAATGTGAGAGGGAGTAGGAGAATTGAGCAAAAGTTCATGATTTCCTCCATTGTTTTATTTTTTTTAGAATGGGAGTAAAATTGGGCGTATTGCCCTTAGTTTGTACGTTCATACTCCCAAGCTGTTCCTCTTTATCAAGACAAGCCTGACTTTAGCTACATTTAGCAAAACCAAGCATTTTACTTAATTTTTCTTCTTTAAAATCCATTCCGCTGAATGCTGGAAAGCACTTTTTGTATATATTTGGAGACCTAGGCGCTTGAAGAGGCAGCATGCTATTGGCTTCTAGGCACTGCCTCCAAATTCATAAACTGCTTTTACTCTCACCGTACTTCGATATCCTCATGTGGAGGTTGGAACCTGGATTCCTGGGTTCTAACACCACTGAAGGCACATTGCTTTATATCACCCTGCTTCCAATTGTGAACTGAGACTTTTAAGGCATGGGCAAAGTAGGCTCTGGCCCAGGGCCACTGCATTTCAGGTGCCCCCGATCGACTTAGCTCTGTTCTGCAGAGTCTTGCCCTTGTGACCGTGAATAATATTTAAACAGATTGTTTTAAATACTGTTTTTCTTTCATTTATTTTTTATGTGGGTGATTTGTGAGAGTCTATCACAAACATTTGGCAGATATAGGACCCGCACCCTCCAGTTCTGGCCCCGCCTCCCCCAACATGAACACAATATGCAGTACCCCACCTTACATTCGTAATAACCAAGAGATTTCGTGGGGTAAAAAAGGCCATGTTTAATTCTCAACATTGAATAAACATGACAAGCATACACTATGCATATTGATATCCATAATTACATTTTAAAACAACTGTTGTACATTTCCTGTTCCCCCAGCCCTAAGGGAGGAGCACCATCTGGTTCGCATCTCGCGCTGGGGTATCCTACGCCAGGTGCCGTGCACCTGCCCCCTAGAGTGGTAGGCCCGCACTCCTGTTCCTTGTCCGTCATTACCAGGGCCCACCCCTCTGCCACCAGGCTGCCCTGGGATGCCCAGGAGGCTCGAAATCTGTCGCCCTAGCCTCCCCAGCCGGTGGTGACTTCTCCCCGCGGAGAGCTTACCATATCCCCCCTCAGAGCTGGCCTATGGAGTCCGCCTGGCGGCCTCCCATCAATCACTGTTTATTGCTCGCAGGTCTCTTTTCCGCAACAACGCCCCCCCAAAACCACTATTCTCAGGGACGGGTGGGTGGGAGTTTCCAGAAGGTTGGTCCAGTAGCGGAGTTCAGCTGCGGGGCACACACGGTCCAGTAATGGTGAAGGGAACAGAGACCTCGGTCAAGGGAAGTTGACCTTAAGTAGGCCCGAGGTCTCCGCCCTCGAACCACTCCGGATGTGCGTCACCCGCGACCCGGAAGTAAAAGGAGCGGTCGGTTGCCTATTGGCCGCCCGGCCGCCCAACCAGCAGGAAGTATGGCGGGGCCCGGAGGGGGCGTGCCCTAAGGGCGCGCCTCGTGATCTTCGTCGCTTGGCAAATGTGTTTGTGTTTAGTGCAACATCCATAAAGTTTATTTTTAGATCAAAACAGTACTTGACATCCCTAATTCCGATAAGGGGCATCTGTCCCTGTCTCTCGCATACAACCACCCTTGGTGGAGAGAGGTGGATCGATCATCCACACATACCTACCCCCTAGGGGAACTTTGTGCATCAGTTTTGAATTGTACTTTACGGGACGTGCACACTGGACCCCTCTAAATATTGTCCCTCAAACCCCTGTCCCTCCTAGTTGATTACTGATTTGCGTGGGCTACCCCCACGGGACTTTCAAGGTTACCAACAGTGAAACTATTCCACTGCATTGGCCCAACTTCCTAGCGCAGATAAAGACCATCACCTGCGGTTTATCTGCACCCCTTTCCCTACCTGTATAATCCCGATACTCCCCTGTGTGCCATGGAGGACGTACCGGGTCTAAGTTTTGATGAGGATGCCATTGCCGAAGCCTTACGATCAGCCCACCCACTATTGAGCAATTCCGCTACCTCCACCTCAGGCACATCTAATGAGGATTGGACTACCCTCACGGAATTGAAAAAAGAACTGATAAGGATCACCATACATGGGGTGATGATGACAGAATATTTAAGGAACAACATAGCCCCACGTGGACTAATAGTGAACCTTATACCAAGATTGTTTTTGGAAGACAAGCAATTCAAGATCGAATGGTGCCAAGTTTCTTGGAAATGCACAAAAGACCTGCTTTTCCTAGTCACACAAACAGCGAAACGTCTCGCGGAAGCTCTGCTGGATAAAATATCGAGCATAGAGGCCACAATGAAATCTGCCGTTAACAAAAACAACAAGACCTCCTTTACAACGAAACTAGCAGATATCAACAAGGAGATGGCGGATCACCATGATTACCTATTGAAGCAAAAAACGGACAAGTTACAGAAGGATATCACCAAATTCGAGAAGGAAAAGGTCTACCCTTACCTCAAGGATGACTTTAAGAGTAAAAAGAACAACTACTCTTCGGACGACAATTCAGACGACAACAACAGACGAGGATCTGCCAGTAGTGACTCCAGTGGAGGACAAGCTCCCAGGAACAACCGGATGCAATATCAGCCCCACTGGCAGCAAGGATACCACCAAGGACCTAGATTTGATGGACCTCACCAGCTGGCACCCCCATGGCAATACCCCTTTTTTCCACAAGGTCCACCACAATTCTACCCTCTCAATCCGCCACCTTTTCAAGGCAGAGGCTGGGGCAGAGGAAGAGGGCGAAAAAGAGGAGGACAGAAGGGTGTACAGTGGTCCGACCAATCAACACCACCAACCATGATGTCAACCCGGAGCACCACCACCAGAGGGAGGAAAGTCTAATTGTGAATCTCTCCTCGAGAACCTTGACCCCTGTGGAAACCAGTGTACTAGAAAAGGGACTAGGCTTTGTCCCTACACCCATCCCGGATAGTTTTCAAGAAATGATTGAGATCAAGAACCTCTTCAGAAAAATACGGTTACGAGCCTTTTTCGATGGTAAACCTGAACAGATAAACCAAGACACTGGCCTGAAGAAACCATCCACCTTTACTCCAACGGATGGTATGGTTCCTCCTGAGGTACTCACCTTTGAACGAGCAGTCCTGACGAGTCTGAAAAAGAAACCCGTTGTCAAACAATACAACAACCTTTCGAGTATTGAGAGGGAAGCCACGACCGCACTAAGCAATGATACCACAATCGTGATCAAACAAGCAGACAAGGGCGGCGCCACTGTCATTCAGGATCGCTGTGACTATGATCTCGAATGTAGACGGCAACTCTCCAACACCACCCATTACAGGCCCCTACCGGCGGATCCCACCAAACGCCTGACCACCACCATCATGAGCCTGGTGATTGAAGCTGAAACCAATGAGTGGATCACCAAGAAGGAGGCCGACTTTCTCATCACTTCGGAACCCATAACACCGTACTTCTACACCCTCCCGAAGATCCACAAGGGCACCACTCCAGTTCCAGGCAGACCAATTGTCTCCGGCATCGGATCCCTCCTGGAACCTCTATCCAAGTTTTGCGATGCCTTCCTACAACCAGTAGTGAAAAAGATTCCATCCTACCTCCAGGATACTAGGGATGTCCTGCGGTTGATAGACGACTTGGACGGAAGAACAGATGTTGATCTCTTACTAACATTAGACGTGGAAGCTCTTTACACGAACATTCCCCAACAATCAACCTTGGAGGCAATAGACTCCACCCTGAGACTGGAAGAATGGACATCCCCCACCCCAGTCTCCTTCATCATGGAGTTAGCTAACATAGCCCTCACAGAAAACTTTTTTAAGTACGAATCAGAACTTTTCCATCAGATCCGTGGAACTTCCATGGGTTCTACCTTTGCGCCGAGTGTAGCATGTATTTACATGGCTGCGTTCGAAAAAGCATACATCTACCCTCCAGAACACAACCCCTTCCGTGAGAACCTCACCTTATGGCGTCGTTACATTGACGACATCCTGATTTTTTGGAAAGGTGATCGGACCAGCTGTGAATTGTTCTGCACATGGATCAACCATCAAGACCCTCATCTGAAATTCACAGGTACTATCTCGCATCACTCCATACCTTTCTTGGATCTCTCCATCATTCTGGGACCCTCGGAAATTTCTACCACCCTCTACAAAAAAGAGACGGACAGGAACAGCCTACTGCTTTATAATAGTCACCATACCAGAGCCCTGAGGGACAACCTCCCTTTTGGACAATTTCTGAGGCTCCGTAGGAACTGTACCACTACTTCTGATTACCAAAAGGAAGCTAACCTCCTTCAACATAAGCTCCAAGAAAGGGGATATCCTACAAGATTACTGCGACGCTCAGCTAAAAGAGCCCTGAACAACAACAGGGAATCCCTATTGGAAACCAATACCAAAGAGAAAGAGGAGCTGATCACGTGTGTAACATCTTACACCAAGAATTCTTCTTTTATCAAAAAAACAGTGAACTCCCATTGGGGTATTCTGAACTCAGTTGACCTGGACATACCTCGTCCACGCTTTGCGTTCAAAAGAACCTCGAATCTGAAGGACCAACTGGTCCACACCCGTCCGAAACAGACAAGCACCCGACCCCATAACACCTTGTGGGATCTACCCCCAGTAATGGGGCATTATCGCTGTGGCAACTGTGTCGTTTGCCCCCAAACCATCCAGACCAAAACTGTTCAACTTTCAGATACTTTCATTTGGCACCTTAACAGACATACAAACTGTAACAGCAATAAATGCGTCTACTTGTTGACATGCCCCTGTGATCTGAAATATGTCGGAATGACGACACGTACAGTTAAGACCCGCATCATGGAACACAACAGCAACATCCGTTGCCAGAAGACTCATACCCGCCTGTATGAACACTGCAAACAACGGAACCATGTGGCAGAGGATATGCGGTGGGTGGTCCTGGAGTGGCATCCTTCATCAAACCAACAGACCCTGTTCAAAATTGAACAGCGATGGGTGCATCGCTTGCATTTAGACAAGGAGGGACTGAATGATTCCGTCCCCTGGAACACACTCAGTCGATAAATCCAAGCGCTGCCACCACACCTGGTAGACTGGTACAGTAGAGACACTGCCACCCCGGCTGTATTAGACATCTCATTCTAATACAATGCTAGTAGATGCACCATATCTACTTACACCCAGCTGGCACTCCAGTTGTTACAACGACGGCCATCACACATACCCCCCCTTTAACGATGCCTTTGTGTATGCTCGGCAACGTGACGTCCATCCACAAGCAAATAGACACCTGACTTGTGTATAATCCTAACTTTGGATAGAACCCCCTGTGCCCTTCATACAAGTGTGACAAACCCACAGAGTAGTGAACGGCATCTAAGCGCAGTTGCGCTTCTGACTTATGCAGACACGTTCATCCCACGCACCTCTGAGTATATGATGTGCCGTCCCCACTCAAGATGGCGCCCAGACTACTCCGTAGATGTTAGACCATTGCGCATGCGCTTGGAGAAGCCACTAGTGGTCGACATCAGCGCCACGCCCCCTGGTCAAACAAACAATTACGAAATAAAAGCGCGCCAAGATGCGCCGCCCATTACCAGCTGCTCCACGATCGAGCTACACCGGTCGAGCGGACCTAGGTTTGGAGGTAACGTCCTCACGCCACCAAGGTAAGGGGGTTACCGGGCTCGAGACTATCTCCAGTCCGCTTTGGTGGGCTGACTAATGACAGACCGCGTCGATGGACTACGGTCTCTCTACCAAACAGGTAAACGGCGGGGGGAGTGTCCCTACGACTGGGATGTAAACGCCGGGCCGGGGCCGCTTTACGAGGGTGCAAGGGCATTTGGCCGCCATGGCTGCCATCCCCGTGGGCCGTATTTGGGCTGACGCACCTGGCACCCGCCTCTCTCCATCCTTGAGACGTTGTTGTCGGGCTCGGCTGGTCCATTTAGCCGTGTCATCCCGATGACACCACGGATCCTTCCCGGGGAGGCGCTATGACTGCTGCGCCCACCAAGACACTACGCTACCCTAAGGAGCGCCCGGTTTGGTTGCAACTCACCCTGCGTGGGCCACCTCCGCCGCCGGGGCCAGATGGGTAGTCAAACCATTCCAAGACCGACTATCTGTGAAGTGAGGCTTTGGCATTAAATCGCCTTGCCTGGAGCCTAACCACTGCCCAGGCCTAATTCACTCAATATCTCCTTTATATCGCCCCATCCTTCTAGACTCACAGTCGAGTACACTGGTCCCGCTTGAGCAGACTGCGGGGACCGTCAACAACGATTGAGGGTAAGTCCCATGAAGGGGTTTCCCGCTCTGAATAATCAATTGTAAGAGCCCCCCCTTATGGTATACAATCCCTCTAAACTGCTATCCAATCTTTAATGCGTACTCCTACAAATTGGGAATATAGACATTCTATGATGGCAATCCTACATGGCATGATCACGACCACTATGGTCCTTTACTTCACTCCACCTCTCTCCACCTTTTTAGTTATCCACAATCCGGGTGAATGTATAACACAGCGGCTTTGACCAATATTACAGGATTGTATGATAACCGCATAGAGAACGGACATAACTATATGCCTTTTCTCCCCTATAGGGTGAACTACAATTCAGGAACTCCTCCTGTTCCAGTTCGTGACCCCTCAGGTTGTATCCACTACATAGTGCGGCCCACCTTGGGCTCCGTCCTAGTATATGAGCACTTTTTAGGTCCTGATGAATTGCCGTGATGGCATGAAACATGTCGACCTGACCACTTCTGAGGGTTGAACGGGTTGTCCCACACATAGCTTGGTGGATTTCCCATACCCCTCTTACTTTTAATGAAAGCAGTTAGCTACCAGAATAAAATTGCCCAGAGTAGACTATACTGACTTTTTTTAAACCACACCTCCACGCTCACTACTTACACACTTGGGCCCCTCACACTCACCCACACATCGGCCAGGAATAAAAGATCTCCGCAAAAGAGTAGCACTTTGTGCTACCCGTCAGGCATTGCAGCGCCGGCCTGACGCAGGAGCAGGGAGCCGATGATGATACGATACAATCGGTTGGTGACATGACAGTAGCCGTAGAACCGACCTGTTGTGTGAGGTTTCCCTAATTCCGATAAGGGGCATCTGTCCCTGTCTCTCGCATACAACCACCCTTGGAGAGAGGTGGATCGATCATCCACACATACCTACCCCCTAGGGGAACTTTGTGCATCAGTTTTGAATTGTACTTTACGGGACGTGCACACTGGACCCCTCTAAATATTGTCCCTCAAACCCCTGTCCCTCCTAGTTGATTACATATGAGAAATAGGAGCATGTCACAGAGATTATTTGCAGCAATATTACACATCTGTATCCCTGAATATTAGATGTAAACACATTTAAAATGTTGAGTGTGCCTGTGCACTGTCAGTGAGCAGGCCAAAGAGTGCATGAAAGAGCTGAAATTAGATCATAAGTTCACATCTATTCCGAGCAGGGCCCCCCAAAATACGTCTTGGCCCAGGGCTCCCAAAATCCTTAAGATGTCCCTGATTGTCAACATGTGTAATGTAGATGAATGCATGTAGTGTAAAAACTAAGCTTGGAGTCTGCTGTCTTGCAGTCTCCAAGCAATGTTTCCATCCTACACCATCTCATGACTGTTTTCATAGTCTAGTTTGAACCTGACCACATATCCACAGTACTGCTCTATATACAGCTGCTTAAGTGCTGAATTCCTATTTTGACATTACAAAATCGTTCTATGAAGTGTTCTGCTTGTCTTTGGAGGTACGGTCTAGGTATATGAATACCCAGGGCTTTAAGTGGGATAAAAAAACTGGGGGGTCTTTCAAAGGGGTGTGGCCAGTGTAATGAAGGGAGTTGCTTAAAAACACAAGGTAAAAATCTGTGCTTAGCATAGTGGGGCACCCAACTTGTATTTTGCTGTTTCTGTTATTGCATCCAGATATATGATACAAGTAACATCATACCTACAACAAGTCAGGACTATTGGCTTTGTCAATGGTTGTTAGTGGCATAAGATAAATAAGCAGCAACTATGGCTTGTTGTATATAATATTGAAAAAGCTTCCACTTAATGCCCTGGTGACACCACGACAATGTTGCTGCTCCTGAGCTTCAAAAAGAGAAGTAAAATCCAGACAGAAAATGCCTCTTTAAAGTATTTCCCATCCCCTCCATCGCTCATGGCATGACATAATGCCGTAACTTCTCCTCTAGTGAGTAGTATGCAGTGTGAGCACGTGCACATGGATGTGCCTGCTGTCACTGCAGTCCGGAAAAAAGGACTGCCAGGGAACAAAAGCCCGATAGAGACCCGTTTCGAGGCCCCCTTTAGAAAACTGCTGTTGCTCCGCACCTATGAGACCCGGCCCACTTAAAGCCCTGTAAATATCTAACATTTAATAAACAACAGTGGGCAGGGCTCGAGTCAGGGTACCACACAGATGGACAGCGTCCCCCCACTTATTTTACCAGGAGCTCGAGAACTGGAGCAAATGGAGTCACACATTCACTCTTTGGCCTCTCTGGGGCGAGATCGGAGCTCATTCAGAACGCTGCTCAAGCGCTGGCTTCTCTGATGCAATCGCATCTAAGGAGTGAGCGAGGGGAGGCAATGAGTCTGATAGTGCAAGCCACCTTTCGTGACGTCTGTTCCTGTCGTGACGTCAGCGTCCCCCCACTTCTTTATCAGGACTTGTGCCCTGACAGTGGGCATACTTGCTTAAACGCCAGTGCGCGACTGTCTGGCAGAGGAGGTGCGTTAGCACAGCAATCTAGCTCACCCTCAGAGGCACCCTCATCTACAGACCCCCGGGACCACGCACACAATTCAGCGAAGACATCGCCGACTTCATCAGCCCGCACGCACTCCTCTCCGCTGACTACATCCTCCTCGGGGACCTCAACTTCCACCTGGAGAACAACAACGACCGCAACACCACCCTGCTGGACAACCTCGCCAACCTCGGACTCATGCAACTGGTAACCACCCCCACCCACTACGCCGGACACACACTCGACCCCGTCTTCTCATCCAGCAAGGACATCGCCTTCAGCCACGCCACGGGACTCCACTGGACGGACCACAGCTGCGTCCACTTCAGCTTCAAAAGGACCACGCTCCACCATCACCAACAACAGGTCCCCCGCAGAAGCTGGAACAAGATCACAGCCTACCAGCTCGCGTCTTCCCTGAGCAAGAAGCATCCCACCAGCACAACGAACCCCAGCCAAGCCGCCACCAACCTCACGAAATGGATCAGCGACTGCGCAGACGACCTCGCCCCTCTGAAGACCCCACCGAGCAGACCCGGCAGCAAGAAAGCCCCATGGTTTAACGACGAACTCAAGAGCTCCAAGAAGAACTGCAGAGCACTCGAGAAAACCTGGCGCAGAGACCCAACACCGGACAACATGACTGCCCTCAAGCTCGCCACCCGAAAACACCACCAACTGATCCACGCCACCAAGAAAACCGCATTCAAGGAACGACTGGACAACAACGCGCACAACAGCAAGGAACTCTTCAACATCGTGAAAGAGCTCTCCAACCCCAACGCCGGAAACAACGACATCACCCCGTCGCAAGACCTCTGCAACTCCCTCGCCTCCTACTTCCACAACAAGATCGCGGACATCCACAACAGCTTCAGCACTCAACCGACGCACGCCACGACCGAACCACCGCCCCCCACCACCACCCTCCGCGCCTGGACTCCGATCAGCACCGAAGACACCATCCGCACGATGACTCCATCCACTCCGGATCTCCGACAGACCCCTGCCCTCACCACGTCTTCAACAAGGCCGACACTGTCATCGCACCCCACCTGCGGGACATCATCAACACCTCCTTCGACACAGCCACCTTCCCGGAGAGCTGGAAGCACGCCGAACTCAGCGCTCTACTCAAGAAACCATCAGCCGACCCCACCGACCTCAAGAACTACCGCCCCATCTCGCTGCTCCCGTTCCCGGCTAAAGTCATGGAGAAGACTGTCAACAAGCAACTGGCCGCCTTCCTTGAGACGAACAGCTCCCTCGACCTCTCGCAGTCTGGCTTCCGGGCCAACCACAGCACCGAGACCGCCCTGATCGCAGCTACCGATGACATCCGAGCCCTGCTCGACAACGGAGAAACGGCGGCCCTCATCCTCCTGGACCTCTCCGCGGCCTTCGACACCGTCTGCCACCGTACCCTAGTACAGCGCCTCAGCAACGTCGGAATCCAGGAGAAGGCACTGGAGTGGATCATCTCCTTCCTCGCCGGAAGGACACAGAGAGTCCGCCTCCCCCCGTTCAGATCGGAGGCCACCGAAGTCATCTGCGGCGTTCCTCAAGGCTCCTCGCTCAGCCCAACACTCTTCAATGTCTACATGAGCCCCCTCGCAGCCATCGCACGCCAGCACAACCTCAACATCATCACCTACTCCGACGACACCCAGCTGATCCTCTCCCTCACCAACGACCCCACCACCGCCAGAGCCAACCTGCACGAAGGGATGACAGACGTGGCCAAATGGATGACGAACAGCCGCCTGAAACTGAACTCAGACAAGACGGAAGTCCTCATCCTAGGATCCTCACCCTCCGCCTGGGACGACTCCTGGTGGCCCCCCGCCCTGGGCAGCGCACCCAAACCAACAGACCACGCACGCAACCTGGGCTTCATCCTGGACTCCTCCCTCTCCATGACCAGACAAGTCAACGCCGTCTCCTCGTCGTGCTTCAACATCCTGCGCATGCTACGCAAGATCTTCTGATGGATCCCCTCCGAGACCAGGAAGACGGTCACCCAGGCCCTTGTCACCAGCCGTCTGGAGTACGGCAACTCCCTCTACGCCGGAACCACCGCCAAACTCCAGAAGAGACTCCAGCGGATCCAGAACACCTCCGCACGACTCATCCTGGACATCCCCCGCCGCAGCCACATCTCCGGACACCTGAGAGACCTGCACTGGCTCCCGGTCAACAAGAGAATCACCTTCCGGCTCCTCACCCACGCACACAAAGCCCTACACAACCAAGGCCCAGGATACCTCAACAGCCGCCTCAACTTCTATGCTCCCAAACGCCAGCTTCGATCGACCAGCCACGCCCTCGCCGCCGTCCCCCGCATCCGAAGAGCCACCACAGGAGGAAGGTCCTTTTCCTACCTGGCCGCCAAGACTTGGAACTCCCTTCCGACCCGCCTCCGCCTGACCCAGGACCACCTCGCCTTCAGGAAGCAGCTCAAGACCTGGCTGTTCGAGCAGTAGCGGACCCCCCCCCCCCCCCCCCCCCAGCGCCTTGAGACCCTCCGGGTGAGTAGCGCGCTATATAAATGCTTGATTGATTGATTGATTGACTAGCACTGGAACACGTGATCTGCAGGTTCCATTCGGATCACTGCAGCATTTACAGCTTCCTGAGCTGTCTCACTGTGAGTGGAGCCTGTTCATGGCAGTTTCCATGGTGTGTGATCAGTGCTGAACTCTGGGGCTTTGCCAGCATCTCTGAGCTCTTTTTGTAACAACACACAGAGGTCTTAGGCGAGGGTAGATTTGCATATTATCGACCTTTCTTCCAGCGCATCTCTAGTGCCTCTTCAACGGCCCCCTCCCAGAAGCCCCCGCGCGTGTCGCTGCGCTGTGTTTTACCATCTTTTGAGGTGATACGCAGCAGTGATCGATGGGTGAAATCTGACCCGCATCATCTGCCAGCACGCGCTCCTCTGTGCCCTGTCCTTGATCAGGGCTCGCAGCACACCCTGCCACATTCACAGGTACCCGCCAGCCCATGAACTGCAGCCACCCACCACTGCCGATTGGCAAGCGTGCCACCAGCCGCCCGTACCATCCCCCAGACATTTGATACCAGACGAGCACAGTGCCACAATAGCACACAGCTGGAACCCTGAAGAGCACTGAACCCTGTATCTACAGCCTATTCCATCATGTGGCACCAGCAAGCTCGCAACTCTAGAAAGCAGCGGCAATCTCTGGCTAACAAACCGCTACCATCCATACACAGCACACCCCACGAGTCCTCTGGTCCCAAACCACAACAGAGAAAGGAGACACGGCTGGCTGCCCCGCAGGCAGCGAAGAGGAATTCTCTTGGCTGGGCTGAAGTGAGGCCGCTGCTTCCGTCTCGCTGTTCTTACTGTGAGTTTTTTTTTAAATTCCTTTAAAAGCAGAACTGAAGGGAGAGACGCCGACGGTTTGAAAGCTGAAACTGCGGGGCTGCGCCTTGCAGGGCTGGCTGCCTCGTGTGCGTGGGAAGCTGAAACCTCCCGGGGAACTCGCGGCCTAATCGGCAGAGCCGAGCTCCGCCGCAGCGAGGGCTTCACGTCTGACTGCGACCTCGGAGGCCTGGTGACGAGGGCGAGGCCCACGGGGGACAGCCCTCGTACAGTGCAGAGTCCGGCTGACCAGAAGCACGGTTATAACTGGACCCATCTGCGTGTGTGCGGTTTGAAAACTGGATTACGCCGCATGAAAATAGAATTAACATTTCTTTCTGGTTTGAAGAAAAAAATCAGCTGAAAGAAATAGACTCATTACAGGTCAATGACCAATTCCAAACAGCAACACGGGCAGCTGGCAATGCGGACCACAAGATAATCTACAGAGACTGGCATAGAAAACTATGGGGGCCAACTCAGAGAAAATGCTCCAATTCCTTCTGCACACCCTTTCACACAGCAAACGCATTACCAGTATCCGTATTCCATTAAACTAATTTTACTATAACATTAAAAATACAAACAATTACTACACGTCTAGCTAGTCTCTCCCAAACAAAAACAAGCACACATAACGCACGGAAATACCACCAGAGCCCAACCAAAGATGTGTTCCGTTTTACGGAAGCGCTTCAGGTCCATACTAGCAGTACAAGGCGCTTTACAAAGGCTGGTAATGTAATTTGTGATGGTTCAATACGTTTCAAACCCAATTTTACGCCCTAAGCTCCCAGATATAATCTTCCGGTAGCACGTAGACAGACATCTGGCCCATCATGTGAGCTGCTAGTGGGATGCGAGCGTTTCCCCTCGTTAGGCTGAAAGCACAGGCGTGCCAGGCTGCAAGGATGGGCACCATTCCCTCCTGGCACCGCTGTGCGTGCACCTCAAACGCTCGTGGCCCTGCGGCTGAGCTGCCGACTTTAGAGCTAGGGAACCTCGGCGTGGGCTCAGTATCCTCTGATTCTAGGCAAATCACTTAATCTCCCCGTGTTTACACCCCCCTCCCCCAAAATGAATGTGTCCTTTTGTAACGTAGCTGGTAATCATGTAAACCGCCATGATACCTTTAGGTCGTATCCGTGCTATATAAATCTGCACAAAAAATGCACTGTCAGTATCAATCAATACATTGGTGCGCTCTATAAAATCTCTATCTTTTCTATGGCGAGAATCCGTCACAGTCGCGATAGTGGGCACGCCAGGATTTAACAGGGCAACACAAATATTAAGAGCGGCGTCACACTGTGGTGCTGGGCACGGGCCACTTTAAGGCCCCCGTTCTTGGATTATCACGCACGAGACCTGCTGCCAACGCGCACGAAACGCGTCCCCTTGCAATGACGCTTCCGTGTGCTGTTTTAATCCTTTCGGGGAAGTCTCTGCCCTGCATCTATAGTTTAATGCTTCTTTTTCTCCCATCACTCCTAAATCAGGCACCTCTCCCGTTCATTCTTTCAGTCTTCTCTTCCCCTGCCTCCAGTCTCTTCTTCCCTCCTCCCTCCCTTATTTGCTCGGCCCTCTGAGAAGGGTTTGTGCCTTTCCCTCCTTCTTTCTACCCCGTCTCTCCTCACGGCACCGCCATTGCCCGCGTGTTCTCTTCCACCTCTCTCTTTGAACCGCTGCCTCTGGCGCCCGAGAGCTCTGCGAGTGTTTATCTCCCCCCTCTCCTTTCTCGCTCCTTACCCACTCCCCGCCCCCTAATCTTCACCACCGCTACCCCCTGCCAGTCTGACGGCGAGAGGAGAGACCTGCAGTGAGAAACTGGCCTGAGTGATGCCGTGATCACCGCGTCTGCACCAAGGGGACCGGTTTACTGGGAGCGCTATATTCAATCCAGTCTTATGTACACGCACATAGCACAATTTTAGGACCCGCCATTTAGAGACAGACAGAAGGGGAACCGTATATGCCCGAAGCATTCTCTCACCAGGGAACATTGCAGCAAACGTGAAATAAAATTGAAGGTAATGTAGCAAATACGTAGTAAAAAAGAGAATATCTTTTTACGGTTCGGTAAAAAGGAAATAGACTCTGGCTGCTGTGGGAGGGGCGACATTTCTACTATCCTTCTTCCGTAACATGCCCCTGCCACCGATACTTAGCTTTTATTATATAGTATAGCGCTTCATTGACACGACAACAAAGCGCCGAGTAGGGTAAAATAAAAGGAGGGGTGCCAGGACACTCGTTTTAAGGGTTTAGATAGCAAGGAGGGAGGGGTTCACAGGAAATGTAATAAGAAGCTGGAATAAGGCCAAGGCTGTCAGGATGGACGTGGCGTCAGCCCCATCACGGGACTCGGCCTTTCAGTGGCAGCCCCCTCCTGCGCTCCCCGCTGTTAATGGCCTGCAGGACTACGAGTTTTTGGCAGAGTTCGTTTTAATATGCATGCCTTCCAAAGACAGGCAGGGACGTTGGGGGGTGGGCGCTGATGGAATTAATTAAAAAATGTAGATATGGTTTATATTTGAATGGCGGTGTGATCCTGGACAGATTCCTCATTGTATTTGTTTACTCTTCACGTTAGGAAACCGAGCTTAGGTGCCGGTGTTCAGTGAGATCAGCGGGTTTGGCATTCCGTGTGGTTTTGTGTTCCCGTCGCGATAGCGGGGAGTGCGCAGGTGTTTCCAGTGAGATCAGCAGCTCTACAATTATGTGTGGTTTCTGTCCCAGGTGCCGGCCTAGAGATCAAACGTTTTATTGTTGTGTGTGGATTTATGCTGCCGTCGTGTTATCGGGACTTGCCGGGGTGCCTGCAGTGAGATCAGCCGTTTTAGCATTGTGTGGTATTGTGTTCCGCCGGGTTAGCAGGACTTGCTTACGTGCCTGCAGTGAGATCAGCGTTTGTGTGTGGTTCTGTGTAAGCACCACGATGTGAAGACGCGCTTACGTGTCTACTGTGTGATCATCAGTTTTATCACTTTGTGGGATTTTGTGTTCCTTGTAGCGGCAGCAGAGTGTGCTTAGCATTAGTTACCTGCTGCGGTGTGATTAGCAGCTCTGCCTTTGTTTTGTGTCCCCGTCGCCATAGCAGGGCGGGCTTAGCAGTAGTTACCCGCAGTGAGATCAGCAGTTCGGCTATTGTGTGAAATTATTGTCGTGATAGCAGGTCGTTCTCGAGTCCCTGCTTTAGCATCAACAGTTCTACCATGTGGATCTGTGTTCCAGTCGCGATAGCGGGACGTAGTTTGGTACCTGCGGTGGCATCAACAGCAGGGTTGGATTGGGATTGAAAATCGACCCGGGCACGCAAAAAAAAGTGGCCCACATTTGCATATTACGTTGCCGCAAAACACTGCCTCGGCGAAATGTTATAAAAAAGGTGTGTGGGGGGGGGGGGGGGGGGGGAGGGAAGCGATTTAAAAGAAAATGCAGGGATTAGTTAACACTGATGAAACACACCTGAAGACAAGGGAGGCCACTTTTGCTCAGGCCCCTACCCCCGCTCAATATGCACACATTAATGGGCCGGACCAGCAAAACAAAAGGAGTGACACCTCTGCCCCTTGGTAAAAGGGAGGTAATGGACGCCCATCTACCTCCAGAAAGGCCACTCAGAACCCAACTGGGCCGTTGGTGGCATGGAACAACTCAGAAACCGCCCAAATCGGCCCCAGGCTGCTCAAGAAAGCAGCCCACAGCTGGAGCTCTGACACGGGCCCCTCGGGCATTGCCCGAGTGCCCTCATTACCAATCCGACGCTGATCAACAGTTCTACCGTGTGGGTCTGTGTTCCAGTCGCGATAGCGGGACGTAGTTTGGTACCTGCGGTGGCATCAACAGTTCTACAGTGTGGGTCTGTGTTCCAGTCGCGATGGCGGGACATAGTTTGGTGCCTGCGGTGGCATCAACAGTTCTACCGTGTGGGTCTGTGTTCCAGTCGCGATAGCCGGACGTGGTTTGGTACCTGCGGTGGCATCAACAGTTTCTACAGTGTGGGTCTGTGTTCCAGTCGCGATAGCGGGACGTGGTTTGGTACCTGCGGTGGCATCAACAGTTCTACTGTGTGGGTCTGTGTTCCAGTCGCGATAGCCGGACGTGGTTTGGTACCTGCGATGGCATCAACAGTTCTACCGTGTGGGTCTGTGTTCCAGTCGCGAAAGCGGGACGTGGTTTGGTACCTGCGGTGGCATCAACAGTTCTACCGTGTGGGTCTGTGTTCCAGTCGCGATAGCGGGACGTGGTTTGGTACCTGCGATGGCATCAACAGTTCTACCATGTGGGTCTGTGTTCCAGTCGCGATAGCGGGACGTAGTTGGTACCTGCGGTGCAATCAACAGTTCTACTGTGTGGGTCTGTGTTCCAGTCGCGACAGCGGGACGTAGTTTGGTACCTGCGGTGGCATCAACAGTTCTACCGTGTGGGTCTGTGTTCCAGTCGCGATAGCGGGACGTGGTTTGCTACCTGCGGTGGCATCAACAGTTCTACCATGTGGGTCTGTGTTCCAGTCGCGATAGCGGGACGTAGTTTGGTACCTGCGGTGCAATCAACAGTTCTAACTGTGTGGGTCTGTGTTCCAGTCGCGATAGCGGGACATGGTTTGGTACCTGCGGTGGCATCAACAGTTGTACCGTGTGGGTCTGTGTTCTCGTCGGGACCTGCTTGAATGCCCCTGGTACTATAACCAGTTTAAACGGCACCCGGGGTGGGGGTGGGGGGTTGTCGTCCCGCGGAGTTGGCGAGGGTCACACTCGAATAAGGGCTCGCGGCGGATGAAAGCCCCGTCGGTCCCGGGAGGCCTGCGCTCTAGTGGATACAATTACGAATCAGCCACATGCCGGAATAATTACAGTGGAAGCTCTCGGTGCACGGGGGTTAAATTGTGGGAGGCTTTCGGGGAAGAACTGCAGTGATCAGAAGGGAGGGGTCGGGTTGGATGGGCATTAAAGCGCCTTGAGGGGCCGGGCTGATTCTGCTGGCCCAAAGCACAGAGGCGAGCCCGGGCGGACAAGACGCTCCGCAGAGGCACCGAGGGAGCCTGGGAAGAGGACGTGCGAGAGGGGGAGGGGCGGAGGCTGCTGCTAGGAGCCATCTGCACTGCATGACTGGGCCTCGTGGGAGCGGCCGGCTGCGGGCAGGAAGTGCAGGCAGCAGATAGACTGAAACTCCAGGCAAGACCTGTAGGGTGGGCAGCCCTGATAGGGCGATGAGCCCTGCCCGCAGGAGTCGTGGAGGCCTTCAGCGATGCCGCCGCGGGTATAAATAATGCAGATAAGCAGGCGGCGTGCATTCACATTAGTGGTAAAGAGCCGCGCCTGCCGTGTGGAGATATCACAAGTCATCCAGTCACCTCTGAGTCCTTCATTCCGTCCATTGTTTTCTTTTTTTGCATCCTGGGAACTGCAGTCATACATTTAAAACGGAAAAAGGTGGACTGGACACTACCAACTGACAAAGAATGGGCGTGCCTGCTGGGGTGCATTGTGCCCAGCTACTGCAGTGTGATCTGGGGCTGGCCCTGTTCTTGGATAGGGCACTCTCCTTAGCACCGAGCCTACCAGAACCCAGCATATTCCATCCTATGCTGTGACCGGCAAATCCCTGTTTCTTGCTATAAATGAATCTCTTGTAGCCAAATGTAGGTTGTTCAAAACACAGCGCCAGAAGGGTTAACAACCTGCCTCCACGTACTCTGTCAGCCCCCACACTTAGAGCACCCCATTAAAAAGAGAACACTGTTTAAACTCATTTGCCTCACTTATAACTCTAGGTCAGAACTAGGCCCAAAATATCTCCACGACAGACTGCCCCCATATCTCCCTGACAAGAATCCAAGACACGACAATTGAAGTCTACATCAGTGGCGGCTGCTAAGGAACGGGGGGGGGGGGGGGGGGTTTGAAAAAAAAATACTTACCTGGTCTACGGCTGCCACCTCTCCTCCGCCCTCTTCTCTTGCTCCTGACATCCGGAAGCAGGAAGCTCCCAGGCACCCCTAAGCCAATCCCGACGCTGCTTTCACAAGCATGACAGCAGCGTCATCATTGGTGTAAGCGGCCTGTTTGCCCGCTCAAGCAGTGCCTGGGAGCCTTGGGACAGTTCTACACCCGCGGTTGAAGAAATGCTAAGTGGCATAATGGCCAGCCAAACTGTCATGCGCACTTAGTAGTGCCCAAACCACTACTCTGTGTACCAACCCCGTCCGCCCCAACCTGGCTCCATGCAGAAAAATAAAATGATAATACCAACTTATTATCATTTCATTTTTCCTTGTTGCACTGCTCTGAGAGCAGTGTGACGATGTTCCTCCGCTTTAGCGGAGGAACCACTGCTGGTCTTCATGCAGGGTTTTCAGGAATATTGTGGAGGCTTCTGGATATTGCATGCTAAACTGTAGAAAGAAACAACATTATTTGCATGCATTGCAACATCACCACCATCACCTTTGAGTAAATAGATTTAAAATACATTTGGTTTCATTTTCTGATAAATCAGATGGAAGAAAAACACAAAACAGGAATCTTGTACTTTGAATGTTTGTGCTTGAGATGCTCTTCCCATTTCCTTCTTGTGATCAGGGTTGGATTATGGAGGACAGAGTCTGTTTTAGTGAAATTGCATAAAGTAATGCTTCACGGGACAGGTAGCAGTGGGGTTGTCTCCAATCTGAAGCACCCACAACATAGGCACAACGAAGTGTGAGATCTTGCATCTGTCTGTCGTTCAGCCTTCCTGTAGCAGTAATCGGATACACAAAAGAAAAGCTCAGCCTCGAAGCTTCCCCACTTGAACAATAGAAACTGCAGTCTCTCCAATCCCCCTCATAGGTACCATCTATAAACCTGTGGTACTTGTGAAGAATAAGTAATCAGCATCCCCTTCTTAACAAGGTCCTCATTGAATTTCTAAAGGTGAACCTTGTCCGCACTCTTTCACTTCACTGACTGATCTGCGCCCTCAAGCCATGGGAATGCAGGCAATACTCTTCCAATGTCTGGGGAGGTGAATGCATTTATTGAGTTCAGAAGCAAGCAACAAGGCACATCATTTAGATAAGATTTTACACCATTAAAATGGAGAGGTGAAGGCCTCACGCTAAGAGCTTTATCAACCATTCGGAATCACAAGATGCAAGCACATGCCTTCAACACACTCCTAGAATGGAGCCCGGACCCCGTAGGATGTCCCCCGCCCCAACCTCATGCAATCCCACAGTCAAAACTTGCCAATCCAAGAGTGTGGGTAAAACAGCCATGTTTAATAACCATCAAACATTCATAAACATGACAAAAGGCATTTATACAATTCACATTTATATAAATTCAATATTTACACTTTTAATATTTACTAATTTTATCACTGATCATAACCACCGGTTATGCAATATTTACTTACTCCGGCACCAAGGGGTCCTATCTGAGAATCATGCAAGGCACAACCCACCTGCGTCCTTGAGCAGTGAGCCCCCAGCCCTCGTCCTTGTCCGCAATTTCTGGTGCCTACCCTTCTACCACCAGGCTGCCAAGGAGGCTCATGTGACCTAGCGCACTTGCCTCCCCAGCCGGTGTCCCCATTCTCCCTGCGGAGAGCTTACCGTCTCTCCCCTCAGTGCTGGCCTCGGGAGTATGTAAGCAGGCTTCCCGTTAACCCTGAAAATCAATGTTCTGTGGCCTCTTTCCCGCCATTCCCCCTCTTATCCTTCCCCAAACTACTAATCTCAGGGACGGGTGGGTGGGAGATCGATTAACCCCAATGATCCTGGGGTCAAGTGCGGGGAAAGAGGATGTGCTCAAGTGGACCCAGGGCCTAAATAGCCCCTCCTCCTGGCTCCACCCCTTCCGCTCCCTGCTCCGGCCGGACACACGTCACAGCCGACCTGGAAGTACTTCCTCCGGCCAGTAGCCAATCGGGCTATCGGACCGGACCATCAGGGTGTGGCGGGATCCAGGGGGCCAGGCCCTAAGGACACGCTCGCCGAGTTCTCGCGCTTTTCATAGAGCCTGGACCCCTAGGATGTCCCCAGCCCCAACCTCATGCAATCCCACAATCAAAACTTTCCAATCCAAGAGTGTGGGTAAAACGGCCTTGTTTAATAACCATCAAACATTCATAAACATGACAAAAAGCATTTATAAAATTCACATTTATGAATTCAATATTTACACTTTTAATATTTACACATTTTATCACTGATCATAAATACTGGTTATGCAATATTTACTTACTCCAGCACCAAGGGGCCCTCTGGCTCGCATCTCCTATCTGAGAACCACGCAAGGCACAACCCACTTGCGTCCTTGAGCGGTGAGCCCCCAGCCCTCGGTCCTTGTCCGCCATTTCTGGGGCCCACCCCTCTACCGCCAGGCTGCCAAGGAGGCTCGTGTGACCTGGTGCCCTTGCCTCCCCAGCCGGTGTCCCCATTCTTCCTGCGGAGAGCTTACCGTCTCTCCCCTCAGAGCTGGCCTCAGGAGTATGTAAGCAGGCCTCCTGTTAACCCTGACAATCAATGTTCTGTGGCCTCTTTTCCACCACTAGGGTGACCGGGGCCCACAGGTCCTTCACCCTCCCCACCTGCAAACAAGTTCTGAACAAAAGACCAGATCCCCTTGATCCACATGTCTGTGCCAATGCCCGACAAATGCACGCCGTCTTGGTGAAACATCATGTCCTCTGTGATTAGTCTATGTGGAATATGACCCAAGCGGCCCAGGCCTGAGCACAACTTGGCCAATTAACCGTTGAGGCACCTCACCGACACGTTCAAAGCTCGAGATCTGACTCCGGTGGCTCATGTCCGGCGAGGTATCATACAAGACTATATGCAATCCGTGCATGAGGAAATGCTCTCCCCAGCCAGGCGAACTCAATCAATAAGGCTTCCCTGACTGCCATGCATCCCAACTCCACCATGTCGTTGCTGCCCAAATGCAGGATAACCACATCCAGGTAATAATGTCCCTCGTGTGCCCTGGTCTCCTCAATCAGCTGCTGCAACTTGAGGTTCTGTGAATTCTGAACCCGTGGGTTCCATTTTGTGTATGGCAGCCATTTTGTGGTTGCCCTCACATAGGCCAATGATTGTGGCGAACTAGTCTTTTAAGGACATGTACACCTTAGCTCGAGTTCATGCTGACTCCTGTTTGACCTGAGTGAACTGACCCTGTTGCCTGTAGCTGACCTTGTTAAACCAGTTCCTGCCCTTTAGCTGATCAAGATTGAGGATCAAAGCACAGGACATTGTAGAGTTTGGTATGCACACACACACCCCTTATCCTGCTTCTTATCTGTTTTCTGTTCCTTCTTATATGGTGTGTTTATGATATGGGTTGTGGTCCCTTTATTATGGTTTTGTCCAGCTTGTGTAAGAAGGAATGTTAGGCATTTTGCATGCTTGCAAAAGCTAGGACTGCCCCTTACTTGTATGCTGAAGTTTGTAACCCTAAGCATATAAAAGGCCTCTGTTTTCTGTATTCTTCAGACTACCTCATTCAGTTGCTACGGCTTCTGTGTGACGTGGCCTCACTTATTAAATTTAATAAAGATGTCTTTTCATATTTTCAGCTTCTGTGCCAAGTTCTTTTTTATTAGTAAGTATTCCCTGAGAATGAAGATTTCAGTTCTTCAAGCTGTCGAATTCGTAGTCCCCCAACGCCTCACCATAGGCTCGACATTCTCTTTAAACCCGGTGGTTTAGACACTCGCTTCTGCCATAGCCGGACTGTTGCACGCCGCACGAACCAGTGTCCCAACACCCATATCACTTTGAGGACATACTAGTAGCAGGAAGAGAAATGGAAAGGTCAGAATGGTCATACAAACATATCTGTCCATTGTCCTACAGTAATTCGGGCCTCACATAGCGCTTAAAACAGGCCGATGACCAGCGCTCGACCTTTTTGACCGCCTCAGCTGGTATGCCGGCGCCTGCTGCCAGTGTTGCCGCCCCAATTCTGAACGAGTGTAAAGAATACCCCCTAGAATTCAGACCCAGACACACATCAGCACCCGCCCAAACGCGGCCCTGAATTGATACTGTGACAAGCAGTCGCCCTGTTCATGTATAAACAGGGCCTGTCCACCCCCTGATGGTCGAATCGCCACTAATTTGCATGTAGCCAGGTTCTGAGCTGGGATGGTGCAGTGAGCTAAAAAAACGGTGATGGATCAAGCCCTAATCTTTGGACTGGGTAAGAGTGGTCTGCTTAATTCAGACACTCTGTTCATCACCACCCCCTTTTCTGAATCATTTTGTTCACCATAAGCGTGGAAGGGTATACTCAGATGTGAGTCCCTTGCTCATTGCACCATCAGGATTCAAGCAAGCCGGGCCGACGACGGCTGAAATGCCAGAAACCGGTCCCCGGAAGCTTGTTTCCTTCCCAGTATAAGAATTGGCTTGGTAGTTTGGTTTGCCCTGTTCCCATCATGCACTGGGACAGGAACAGACTAATTTGCATGTAGCCAGGTTCTGAGCTGGGATGGTGCAGTGAGCTAAAAAACGGTGATGGATCAAGCCCTGATCTTTGGACTGGGTAAGAGTGGTCTGCTTAATTCAGACACTCTGTTCATCACCACCCCCTTTTCTGAATCATGTATAAACAGGGCCTGTCCACCCCCTGATGGTCGAATCGCCACGTATGCTTTCATCCTGGCTACCGGGCAAATATCCGCCCAAGGCGCAGGGCACAAGCTAATTGTGGCCCCCTTACCCAATGGATCTGTCTTGGATTTCCTCAGAGCCACCACCAGACCCCCTTGGACTAGATTTGTGTCCTGCCACTGGAGCCCCCTGCGAGATTTAATTTGGAGGACCCACCAATTCCCCCAATCGAAAAGCACCATAAAAGGCTAAGGTAAATGCAGCCCCAAACAGGATGCTCTCGTAATAAGAGGAGCATACCGTCTGTAATACCCCCAGAATGTCATCCAAGGTCTTCACATCCAATGCCCTTCTACTATCCTTTTTGACCCCTTCCAGCCTAGCCCAACCTGACAGCGCTTTCCTCACCACAAAAGCTGCGCCGGGGTCATGTTCACCCGCTAATTTATCAAAGAAGCCTATCGCCGTCATGTGTGCCCTAGCATAAGACGCTGGCCTTCCTTGATCTTTTAGAGCGAGTAAAAATTCACAGAGCGCCCCTGTGGAAAAAAGGGCCATCCGGCCTGTGCGTTTAGCAAATATTCTGTATGCTTTGAACTGTCGCTGGTAAGTTCTTCTAGTGCGTTCGCTCCTTGACACTCCCACCCGCCCTGCTAGAGCGGGGCTCCAATCCTCCACAGAGATGTCGGGAACACAGTCATCTTCTCCTCTGCCTGAGGGTGATACCTTCGGAAATCCTGCAACTTGGAGCTAGACAAATCATCAGCAGCCTGGAATATGTGCCGCCTTGAAAAGCAGATTGAGCTTTAAGCAAGCCAGAATTAAATGTTTTAACAGCCTTAAAACATGTTTACAAGTAGCTCCCTGTCTATTGATAGCTTCCACCACTGCCATGTTGTCTGACCCAAAAATTATTGATTTGTTCTTAAAGAATCCCGCCCAAATGTTAACTGCCACTAGAATTGGAAACCGCTTCAAAAAGGCTATGTTTCTGGTCAAGCCGCTCTCATGCCAGAATGCCGGCCAATCGCCTCTGCACCATTGGGACCCCAACACTGCTCCAAAACCAACGCTATTTGCTGAGTCAGTGAGCAAGCGCAAGTCCGTTCTGGATATTGCCGGCTCTGGCCAGATTACCTTACCATTGAATTCACTCAGGAAACTACGCCATACCCTCAGGTTCTCCCTCACATCTGACTGCAGTCGCACGTGATGATGCTTTTGAGTCCACCCCACCATTGCCCGTGCAATTGACCTTGAGGAGGGGTGTCCCATCGGGATGATCCTTAAGGCAAAATTCAGCTGGCTCTCTAAAACCTGAAGCTGATGCAGCGTGACTTTGGGACCAGCCAGAGCAGAATCTATCGCTTGCGAGAAAGCCTGTACTTTATCCATTGGTAGCCTACATTCCCCAACTACTGTGTCTATCTCAATGCCCAAAAAAGACATACAGGTAGCCGGACCCATCGTCTTACCAGCAGTGGCGGCTGGTGACATTTGAAAGCAGTGGGGCGTAAAATAATTCTCACACTGCACCGTAGCGAGCGAGCAGGAACAACCTAAGGGGGATTTGGGGGTATAACCCCCAAGAAAATTTTGAAAAAAGAGTGGACACGTGGTGCATTTTCAAGCAAATTTGAGAAAGCAGGGAGGTCAAATAAAGCAATTGTGAAAGTGCAGTTATTACATTAATAAAGAGATGTCATATAACATACATAGCTGCTTATTCAGTATAACCACATAGCTTCATAACAGACTTCGAGATACAATGCATTTGTGAGTACAACTGCACCAGACTCTGGGCCCCCAGACCAAACTACCTACCATGCAACCGAGAATGCATTTATTTCAGTTTATATTTAGATACTATCTATATACTAAGCTGAGGCATCCAAAAGACACTACAAAACTTACAAATTACTAATTTAATTATACCCTGTCAAGTTTTGTAGTCTCTTTTCTCACTCCATCACCATGTTTGTTCATGACACCTCAGGCATTCAAATTTCGCGGGCCACACATAGAATATTGCAAAGGAGGACTGTGCTGATGAAAACATAGCGCATTGCTGGTCTATAAGGTATCTTCCTCAAATAGAGCGCAATGGCACGCTGTTGGTTACAGACAACGTGGTGGTGTTAGCCTGGTTTCCATGCGATGGAGGACTCGCGTGCTAAGTGCCAGAGTCAGAGCAGACGACACTTTTGTGAGGGGAAGTAATTTCATTCCTTCAAATTTCCTGAAAAATGCAACACAGAAATACTGGGTCTCTTACACGACCACACATTTATTAAGCTACCAGCAAGGTTTAAAGAAACGAGTAAAAACTCTGAAGGTATAGCTTCAATACCACAAGCCATTGAGCACAACAGAGGCTTTCATGCATTGGTGTGGCGTTTCCTTGTGCAGTTTTCACCAGGAATTATTTTGATACATTTCTGCTTTAGAAAAAAATGTTGTACTTTCGCTTTACTTGTAAATCCCGATTCAAGAGCAAGCACCTGACGGTGTCTAAAGAAGGATCATCAAGCCCAATTAAAGATTGGCCTATGAGTCGAGATAACTTTCAAATGGAGCTAGATGTGTCAGTGTCTCCCATACAATCCGTTGACTTGACATTCTAATATAGTGGTGCCTCAGACCCAACACTCATCTATCAGTGCACTGGTGCCTCAGACTCCACACTCATCCTTTAAACAGTGCACTGGTGCCTCATTCTCCACACTCATCTATAAGTGCACTGGTGCCTCAGACTTCACACTCACCTAACAGTGCAGGGATGCCTCAGACTCCACACTCATCTAACAGTGCACTGGTGCCTCACACTCCACATTCACCCACTAAACAGTGCATTGGTGCATAATTCCAGGCACTCACCCATTCAACGCGGCACTGATATCATACCTGAGCCTCAACACTCATTCACCAAATAGTGCACTCAAGTGTGAGCTTCAGCGCTTACTTTTCAACAGTGGCTTTCGTACGAAGCTTCCATACAGAAATGTAAACTCTATGGGACTTCTATGGCTCCTGCTCTGTGCTGTGTCAATTGGAGGCGACGCGCCAGTCTCGTCTTTGAACTTAAAACAGCCTTTGATTATAGTTTCTTGCACGAGTTCCCTGATCCCGTATGCACTCCCTGGGTGGAGAAAAATACCCAGAGCCAAGAAGCCAAGCAACCTACGATCGCCCCTCTATAGAAAAGCGCGCATAATAACCTAAAACGATATTAACCAACTCCCGCAACCGATAGTAAAATGAACTAACCTGACTACTACTTAACACACCTGATTCAGCTGAACAACGCCTCTGACATCTAAAACAATCTCAGTTTCTTTGATTAGTACTTTTAAGGGGTATTTTCTCCTCACTTTGAAACGGGTTGAATCGCCTAGAGCCATTCAGCTCTGCACAAATGCAAAATTGGAATATTCAATACAATTCCGTTCCGTCAATTTCAGTTTATATCAGATCCAACCATGGGGAAGAGAAACAATATAAAAGACTAATACCAACACCTTTCAGAAAGTGCTTCAATTGAAGTAGAAGAAGTCGATATAAGCGGAGAAGCCTTTTAGTTTCTCACTGGCTGCAAATAATGCCACCAACCGACTGAAGCTACAAATAAACGCACGGGCAGGGGTGGGGGCCGGTAAAGATTAAAATAAATAATATAATATAAAACAGAATGAAAACTTACCAGTCCGCGCAGGCGCCGCCTCTGCAGGACTGTTGAAGAGCGCGGGACCCAGGAGCAAACAGGAACAGCCGTGACGTCACTGTCTGCTGCAGTGCCAACAACCCCTAGTTACTGATGACGCTGCTCCAGCAGCGCCGCGAGGATTGGTAGAGGGCAGAGATATTCCCTGTTCATTAGGAGACCCGGGGGCTGCGGCATCAAGCCCTCGGTCTCCAATGTGCAGCCTACAATGCGCATGTTTGGGCTGACCATAAAAATGATCAGCCCAAAAATGACATGCGCGGTATTGCTGGGACTGCAAATGCCGTGCGCTGCCTGCAGTGCTGGTCTGTCACTCAACTCCCTGACCCTGCCTGAGTGCTGCCGCAGCCCCGCGCCAGACGGCAGACGCGCTAATTCTAATCAGCACTGGAGTCCTCCTGAGTGGAAATGTGGAATTAGCGTCGGAGAAGAATTTGGGGCCGTGGCATTAGTGGGGCAACGTCCCAACGCCCCCAATGGACGCACCGCCACTGCTTACCGGGGGCCAATGGCACCCCCAGCTCTTCCAACATAGCCACTAGCTCGTTCAATGCCTGACCACACTTTCCTGATGCTGGGGGGCCCACGAGCATAAATTCATCTAAGTAGTGTAGTATGTCCCTGTGACCTGTTCTGAAGACAAACAGCCTCTGAAGCATAGAGCTGAACATCTCAAAGTACTTGAATGACACTGCACAACCCATTGGCATACACCTGTCATAATAAAAGTGGTAATTCAGCTGGCAACCTAGCAAATGATAATCATCGGGGTGCACAGGCAAGAGCCGGAAAGCGGACTCAATGTCGGTCTTTGCCATGAAGGCGCTGGGCCCTAAGTCGCACAGCCTCTGTAGTGCCGTGTCAAAGGAAGAATATGTCACTGAGCACAGGGATGAATCTATGTCATCATTCACCGATCCTTAAACTCTGGATGGGAAGGGTGGCCACAGTATGCACATGCATGTTTGAACTTACATGCCCCTAGGGGCCAGGTACACGTTTTTCGGTTAAAAGCCCAACACGTTCCTTTTTTCTCTCCTGCTCCCCCCCTGGGAAGTCAGAAAGGGCTGTTTCATGGGCACTTTGTTATTGACGCTCTCTCACCACACATTAACCTCTGTTTGGTCCCAACCCATGTCAGGGTCATCTACCTTGGCCCATCCAAAGTCTCTTTGGTAATCCAGCCAAGCTATACCCCCATACATTGTATGTGCCTTTAAAATCTTATTCGCATAGCATATCAGGGGCATTGCCAATTCTGGCTTCTTTTCCAACATAACTATGAAAAAAACGTTGAAACCAAACAACTAGTTAGTGATGGATTCTTCTACCCTTGGTTTCCTATCTCTGAAGGAACCTTTTTTCCCGTCATTCTCTCTAGACTCCACTTCCCTCCCCTGTGGTCTAATTAAGGAGAATATATCAATAAATTCTCCCTTCCAAATCTTTTCTTTTGTGTCCTGCGCAACTTGCGCAGCCAACTTACCCCGCTTATATAGTACTGAATCGTGTCCGTCAATTGCCTTTGACCCGCTATATACTTCTTTGCTTGAACACTTCACACCTTACCTGCAGCGAACCCTGTCGTCACTGGTTGAGCGGGGGCTGCTTGACCCACCGCCTGAAGGGGCGTGCTTGCATCCTTTTCTTGCGCTTTGTCCTTAGAGGGCCACCTGTTTACTCAACTCGCAACCCATGGCGCTACCGTCGCGCCGCCACTCGGGTTCCCTACTGCATGTGCACCTAATTGTGCCAAAAGAGTTGCAACAGTAGCCAAAATACTCCGTGTGGCCGCTTGACCCCCCTATGCTGCTGCTCCCGGTTGTCCTGGGGTGGTGGGAACTACCCCACTCAGTGTCTCCCCCCCCCCCTGCGGGATTGGCCCTACCACTGGCCTCACCTCTGGTACTACGGGGATTGGGCGCTGGCATCGAGGCCTTCAAAACACCTCTAATCTCTGCCAGGATTGCGCCCACATCATCCCGCCCCTCTACCGGTGACACACTGACTGTCTGCGGGGTTACCGCGGGAGGAGGTGGAGGAGCCAGGTTGGGAACCGGTACTAACGGTACAATGGGTATCGGGAGCACGAGTCCCGGAGCAGTAGGCGTTGGAGCTGGGGGCCCTGTAGGCAGCGGAAGCACTGGTTCTGGCAAGTTGGGAACTGGCGGTGGGGGCCCACTAGGCAGCGGGAGTACCGGCTGCGGAGGCATTACAGGGGAAGCAGGTGCAGGAAGTTGCTCATCTGGTTTCCTGCCCCGCCCCTTCCTTTCTTACTCACCCTGGGCTTCTTCACTAATGGAGGAAACGCTGCCTTGGGCGGGACTATGGTTCTACGAGAGCGGACCCTATCTGCTGGCTCAGGAACCTCCTCACTATCTGATACCGGAACCTCACCCCCTTGTTCCTCCTCACTATCATCATCATCTCTGCCCAATTTAGTTAACACTAGCTTCAATAGCTGTGTTATTTCAGAATCACCCTCCTTTCTCTTCTGGTTGCGCTTAGTTGGCATCCTGTGTTTTTATTCAAGCTACCAGAAACATACCCACCACCCCTGGCGTTATTCGCACCACGCTACACCAATCAGTAAAACAGTGCCCAAAAACGCGTGCGCAAGATCAATCCGCGCACCCTAACCCAGCTGAGCCAGCACCCGCAAACAACAATCGTTAAATCAGTGCTACTGCTAGCTGTGTATAAAGCACACGCGCGCGTTCAATCGGTAAAACAGTGCTACTCCTAAAGATAAAGCACACACGCGCATTCAATCAGTAAAACCGTGCTACTACTAGCTGTGGATAAAGCCCACGCGCGCACCCAATCGGTAAAAAACAGCGCGTTCAATCCGCGCGCCCTAAACCCAGCTGATGCAAACACACACGCGCTGGCTTAACCGCGCCAACTCAGTAACGGAACAGACACCCAGATTTGCTTGAATTATGTGTGCCCTGCCCGGCTCCACGGACACGCTACTAACCAATAAAAAACGCACGAAATACAACCGTGCTACCGCTATTCAACAGGCTCGCTCGCCGCTGCTCTAACTGTCGCGCTCTACCAAGCACTCAGCACGAGGGCCTCAAATTAACAATAGTACGGTTGAACCCTTAACTATGAAATTCTTTTGCTCGCTGGCCTGGCTCTACGGAACCGGCTACCCCCGCAAAGAAACAAGCTTGCCGCACACTTAGCCAACGGGCCCCGGATACCCTGAGGGAGGTGTCCAAACCCAAGAGCACCACCAAGGCGCGCCAACTATAGCAGGGAGACTACGGCAGCCACCGGCATCCGGCGGGGGCAAAAGTCTCTCAAATCCCCTACTTATCGCCGCACACCGGCTACCAGCAGCCGCCCAGCGCTCCCCAAAGCCCCCGACAGCTCACCTCCGGATCCGCGATGCCCGAACTCACAATGACGATAACCCGCTACTACGCAAACCACAAATCCACGACGCCGACCGTGCTACGGAGCTTCAAGAAGATCGATTAACCCCAATAATCCTGGGGTCAGGTGCAGGAAAAGAGGATGTGCTCAAGTGGACTCAGAGCCTAAATAGCCCCCCCCCCCAGCTCCAACCCTTCCGCTTCCTGTTCTGGCCAGACACACATCACGGCCGACCCAGAAGTACTTCCTCTGGCCAGTAGACAATCGGGCTACCGGTATGGACTATGGGGTTGTGGCGTGGGTCCGGGGGCCCGGGCCCTAAGGGCGTGCTCGCCGAATTCTGGCGCTTTTCAAATGCGATGTAGTGTGATGGATATTTATTGGGGTGCTCCATATTCATTGCAGTAACAGCCATGTCTGCGGAATATTTTCTCGCAATGATGCAGTGTGATAGGCATGCCTGGGGATGCTGTTTGTTTCGTAAGAATGTCGGGGGTGTGCAGGGTCAAGACTGATTTGCATATGGCTGGGTCCAAACTGGGGTGGTGTAGTGGGCAAACGAACAATGGATTTAACCCAGATCTCTTGACTGGGGGAGAATGTTTGAATCTTTCAGGATTCCGTCCATCCTTTGTTGCAGTTAGGAGTGTTCTTGTTTCCACCCTGTAGTACAATAAAAAACATGTCTGTGGTGTTCTTTATTAACGGAGTGAAACAACAACAAAAATTATGCTTGGGGTTATTCTTTATTGCATCCCGTGATTCAGTGTGATTTTAGGGGTACAAATATGGTGTGATATAGTGGGATAGGTTTCACCTGTGCCCCACAAAGCTCCGTATAAAATTGGGTCCCTTACTCACTGTGCCACTGAATTCAAGCTACTTTTGACTACAGGGGAACCCTACTCACAAGGAACCAGGGTAACAATTTTATACAGAGAAACAATAGCTCCAGTGGAAAAATAGAGCAAAAATATAAATAATGCACATGCACAATGGCTATACGTTTGTAAGGGACCAAGTAATGTCTGTGAACTCTCTGCGCAGTTTGTTTATCAACCTTTTATATATAATGTAAAGAGTACACACAAAAAATGGTATGAATCACTTTTCTTAAACATTCAAAAAAGCGGTATTTTTTGTGCAGTGTATCCCCAAGTGAAGCATGGAACCATAGGTGATTATATACAGTGAGTAATTATTACAAAAAAAGGTTTCCATATATACAAAAAGTGACCATTCAGTTATATATTGCGAAAAGCCAAAGTGTATGATGCCACTGGCTATTAGAAGGTCCTTCCTGTAAGTTTTGTCGACGACGTTTCGACCCTCTACTGGGTGTGGGGTCTCCTCAGGACTGTTTAGGTGGGGATCTCTACAGGAAATATTAAAAGCATTAGGCCCTGTTTACTGGCACAAATGCGAGAGACTTAAAGGGGGTACTTTTGAAGATAATAATACCTGGTTCTACAATTGAGCGCAGCGTAGGTGAAATGTGAAGTGCCCCGTTAGTGGTGAAGAAAAAGGAATTGTGAACTCACGTGAGGACCCAGCCGGGTACTGCGTTGAGTGGTTTAGGGAAGAAATGGGACACAGTTAATTCTGCTGTTCACGGTAACAGTTAGCAACTTAAGCTAAGAATATTAAAAATGGTGCTGTGTTGCCTTACCTCACGGGGAGGAGTGTACTGTGAAGCTCGCTCTTTCTGCGGATTGTTGAGGGCCTGTGCTGTCCCTGATATTTCATTAGCAGTAGTTTCTTAGGGTAGACACTCTGGATTAACGAGTGCTGTGGGTTTAAAATAATGCCTTCATTAGTATCTCTGATAGAGATTTGGAAGGGGGGGAGGAGGGGGGTTGGAGGGTCAGGCGGGAAATAGGAAGATGGGTAAGGGGGGTTTTGGGGGGGCCGAGCCCGGGTACCGGGCGGCAGCAACATGGTTCTTGGTAACTTACTTTGAAAGTCAATCTCATTCGGGGTAATCGGTAGGCTGAGGATCCGGCCGCCGATGTGCCTTACGATGTGGCTCTGGTGCGGAGACACCGAGTGCTGCCCGTCGGATGCCTTTTAACTCTGTCACTACCTGCGTTCCCGCGTGGGCTCCGCAGGCAGGGAAGTGGAGCACGATTGCAACGTTCGATCGAACATTCGATCGAACGTTCGATTCTGCGTTGTCAGGGTAACCGAGGTACGGTCTGACGGCGCGCACGTCAGACGTTTGTTGTTTGGGAGCCGATGTGTGTAAACGTATGGGCTTCATATAATTGATTCATTGCAGTGTGTGCGTAGGTTATTACGTGACAAGCAACTTTCTTCCTCACATACTTGTACATTTTCTTGTGTTTACATATACATTCAAGATAACCAAAATTCTGTCACCCGGCCACCCTTACGCGTGTGTTGCCAGCAGCCCTTCCATATCAGTGTGACCAGCATGGGTGGAATGCCTAATTCCTACAACCTGTGTCAGGACCACCCTAGCTTTACCTTCGGCCCTTCTATATTGGTGTAGTATGTATATGGTATTATACAATGGCAAACTCCTTGTGTTTACATATACATGATGTACAATTTAATTTTACATGATAACCAAACATACAGCTACATGTGACCGGGCCACCCATGCGCGTGTGTTACCGTCGGCCTTTCCATAGCAGTATAATGAGTTATACAGTTTTGTTAGTTACATGATTTATTGGCCTAAATCAATTGCTAGCTGTCACGAATCTTTGTTCATGCTCACAATCTATAGACTTAGCTGCCTGGTGTATATAGTTGTTAGTTGGGGCAGTACTGGATGGAGGAGTTGCTTACTACGAAATCAGTAGGATGTCAATGTAAGGTTGTGACGTATCCTCTCCATTCTTCAGCTGAATTTAACCCTTCCTCGATGGTATTAGCTCTGTCTATCCATTTGCACTCTGTGCGTTGGAATACACTAGCCAGATCACCACCCCTTTCTGGGAGTGTCGCTATTGCTATGACTTGCCATTTCAATTGATCTGCAGTGTGGTTTTTTCATTGTAATGAGACACCAAAGTGGCAATCGGGACAGACCTGCATATGCGGCTTCTATGTTGACTAATCCTATCCTTCACCGGTTGTTGCGTTTGGCCTATGTATGCCAGGTCGCATGGGCACCAGATGCAATACACGGCGTTGCGTGTGTTGCATTTGGAAAAGCCTTCCAAGGTGTGTTTTACGTTGCGTGTTCAAAGGTTGTGGTGTTGAATGTAAAATCACAGCACACACAATTGCCACTGGATTCAAGCAAGCCTGGCTGATGAAGTGTGACATAACCTGAAACCGGTCCCAGGATACTTGTTTCCGGTTCAGGGAGGAACTGGCTTGGCAGTTCGGTCTGGACTGATCCCATGAGGCACAGGGCAAGACTGATTTGCATATGGCTGGGGCCAAACTGGGGTGGCGTAGTGTGCAAAAGATGTATTTGACCCAGATCTCTTCACTGGGGGAGAATGTTTGAATCATTCAGCATTCCGTCCATCATTTGTTGCAGTTACACTTTTCGCCCTAAGTGGGATGAGTATGCCCTGTCGTGGGTCCCTTTTTTTTTTTCTTGCAGAGTTTTATATAGCGCAAACTAGACCCGAACCGAATCAGGTATCAGAGCGCTTTACATAGCACCAGTTACGTTACATGGGGACGGACACACATTCATTTTAGGCACGGGGAGATTAAGTGATTTGCCCAGAATCACAGGAGGTTTTTGGCGTCGTTACCGAGACTCGAACCCAGATCCCCAGGTCCGAGGTTGAGTGCCCTAGCCGTTAGGCCAACTCCTCTCCCTAACTTACTGTGCCACTAGATTCAAACTAGCCTGGCTGATGAAGGGTGACATACCCTTGAAACCGGTGCCAGGATGCTTGTTTCCGGTCCAGGGAGGACCTGGCTTGGTAGTTCGGTCTGGACTGTTCCCATGAGCCACTGGGTCAAGACTGATTTGCACAAGGCTGGGTCCAAACTGGGGTGGCGTAGTGTGCAAAAGAACGATGGATTTAACCCAGATCTCTTGACTGGGGGAGAATGTTTGAATCATTCAGCATTCCGTTCACCATTTGTTGCAGTTACACTTTTTGCCCTAAGTGGGATGGGTATGCTCAGACGTGGGTCCCTTACTAACTGTGGCACTTGATTCAAGCTAGCCTGGCTGATGAAGGGTGACATACCCTGAAACCGGTCCGAGGATGCTTGTTTCCTTTCCAGGGAGTACCCGGCTTGGCAGTTCGGTCTAGACTGTTCCCATGAGGCACAGAGTCAGACTGATTTGCATATGGCTGGGGTGGCGTAGTGGGCAAAAGAACAATAGATTTAACCCAGATCTCTTGACTGGGGGAGAATGTTTGAATCATTCAGCATTCCGTCCATCAGTTGTTGCAGTTAGGAGTGTTCTTGTTTCCACCTGTAGTACAATAAAAAACATGTCTGTGGTGTTCTTTATTAACGGAGTGAAACAACAACAAAAATTATGCTTGGGGTTATTCTTTATTGCATCCAGTGATTCAGTGTGATTTTAGGGGTACAAATATGGTGTGATATAGTGGGATAGGTTTCACCTGTGCCCCACAAAGCTCCATATAAAATTGGGTAAGCATGCTTTACATTGCTTATTCTAAAAAGGTGTAGAAGAGACACAGGATTAACAGTCTTTCCATCAATCACTCTTCAATATGACATTCAATGGATTTTATTTCTCACCATTTTTTGTAGTATGCATTTCGTATGTATTTTATGTATGTTAATAAAGCACCAGCACATTGTAGATCTTCCAGGCCTTGGAACCAATGCCATGCCTTACATTTTACATACTCCTTTTGTTGTGTATAGCGCTCCTTTGCTAGCCAGCCAGCGATGATTGGGCTACAGAAACACCAAATAAAAAATACACACAAACATAAATACTGTGATGCAGATTACCTTTTTTTGGGTGTTACTTCCTCCCTGTGGTGTTCCGGGCCACTACTACACTTCCCCTCTTCCCCCCCAGCAGATTTTTTACTGCACATCATGAGGACACAAGTTTGATAGTGCTAGACCTTGCATGTACACTGTATTAGTTCAGGTTTGATGGTTCAAGTAGATTAATCAAACAATGTCACTACTGCAGGTCCCAGTATGCACTGAGGTGTGTGCATATGCATGAATGGGAGCATGCTGCCTCAACATGTCGGTATCAGTACTAAGATATTGAGATTGCCAGCCAGGATGAGTATGTTACAGAGGAGTGCTCATGGAGAGGATGTGCCCTACGTTAGATCCTGTATTAAATTCCCTCCTGTGGCATACAGAAATGTATGATTCTAAGTCAGCTACTACTTGCATGTTGGAAGTGCAACAAAACCTGGTCAGCAGCAAGAATACACAGCACAACTGGTTTCAAGGCTTTTCTAGAAATGAACTGGCTGACTCATGCAGCCTTGGGCTCTGTGAACTCAGCTCTTAGAATAGTCCAGAAGCGGGTAAGATGCAGGCCTTTGTGCTGACTGGCAAGCTAATGGTGCAAGTTGAGTGCCACTGAGTCTGTACTCCACTGAAGCTTGGAGGCTGGTAGCAATCTTAAATATTATCATGTATGTCCCCCTCTTACCCTAGCTTTTTCTAAGAGAGATGTTTATTAGGCTGGACTTCATGCAGGAGAGCTACTTACAGGTAGATGGAGAGCTAACAGTAGCTCACAAGCTGCTCGCTGAAGAAGCCTGATGGGAGATGATCTCTCATGGCTGTGTGCATCCGGTGCATGTCGTGGGCTGCTCATCTGCACTCCACTGTGGACTCTTCAGAGGTCTGTTCAATTAGGCACAATAATGAATTAATGTAAAATGCATGCATACTCCTCCATTATGCTCCCAGGTGCAGGGACCGAGGGCAGGAGAAGAGCACCATTCTGGTCCACCACGTTTACTCCAACATGCTTCCACCTAGGCCACACTGCAATTCAACACTTGTTCAATCAATCAGGTAATTGTAAGTGCGCTACTCACCCGTGAGGGTCTCAAGCCGTCTGTTTAGCTGAAGAGCCAGGTCTTGAGGGTTTTCCTGAAGGTATTCAGGGAGGGGCGCGTCTGATGTCTGCCAGTAGCTCGTTCCAGGTCTTGGCTGCAATGTGAGAGATTGATTTTCCGCACACTCTGGCTCTGTGGGTGCTCGGGGTTTCGGCCAGTGCGAGGTTGGAAGATCGGAGGTTTCTTTTGGGTACATGGAAGTTGATTCTGTCGTTGAGGAATTTGGGTCCGGGCTCGTTAAAGCAATCATTCTTCCTTGGGCAATGCTTTAAAAGGAAACACAGAACTGCAGGTACTCACTCTTGGAGCACCTATTTTCACATGAGAAGTTTCAGTACTCTTCCACTAAATGTAATACAACAGTGCTTAAAAGTGCAGGTACTCCGTACCGGACAGTACCTACCCATAGAAAGTACTGCCCAAGGAGTAGCATGTTACTAATTTGTTATGTCATTTTGGTGACTCATCGGTCTTGAAAAGCTATGTAAATGCAAATACAATACAGTTACAAAGATGCCTAACTTTGCTGACAGTTTAAACTTGGCATACCGCTGCTTGGTTCCCCTGAATAACTTAGTCGAGAAGTCATGGGCATTCACAAAGACACACTCCTGCCAGCTAGTAGGTTTACTACTTAAAATTAAATACATCTTTAGTAGACATCTTAAAATGAAAGTAAAATATAGAGAGTGGTGGAAGGCTCGATGTCTCTGGCTCTAACTATTGAAAGGATTTTATAAAATAAACTGTTGGGTTATAAGCTTGTTGTGTGGCCTGGCTACATTGCTGTTCCACATTTTGGTTTTGGCAGAACACACCTCGTAGGAAACAATGCACTGGTGGTGTCACCTTGGATTGCTCTGGAACTGTCCAGAGTGCTGAAGGCCTCTCTATTTTGGTTGCTACATTTTGAGCCTCTTTCCCAAGATCTAAAGGAAAGACTGAGTAAATGTGTTGCTTCAGTACATATTTGGATGTCACATATCTTTCTAAAGTTGACCAGTAGCAAAACTGATAATTTTGCTGCAAAATAAAGATCCTTCAATCTTATCTGTAAGACTATAGCCTACCTTGGAGGGGGACTTGCACGCCCCGAATTGTATTCAATTCTTTACTTCATTGGAAGCCAGTAAAGTGATCTACAGAACTCAGAGACATAGGTATCATTTTGTAGAAAAGTCACAAGTCTGACTCCAGCATTTTGACTTTGAGGTAATTTCCAGAGTTGTTTTTCAGGGAGTCTGCGGCAAACCCAAAGCTTTAAGTAGGATGAAAAAAGTATCTTTGTGTGTGTGAGTCCTCTAAAAAGAACATGACCTCTATAGTTAAGAGGTGCTTATTCAAAGAGCTAAGTCTTAAGCTTCTTACGGAACGTAAGAAGTGAGGAGGAGGCTCTGATGTGTTGAGGGAGGTCATTCCCTGTCTTGGGTGTGATATAGGAGAATAAAGGACCTCCAGTTATGCTCTTGCAGCTGCGGGGAGCGTGTGCGAATGAGTGAGGCAGAGCATAGGTGTCTGGGGGGTTGGTGAAAGTTTATCTGGCTGTTCAGGTATTCTGGTCCTGTGTTATGTACAGCTTTCGATTAGTGTGTGAAAGTTTCAATCGGCTGCGCTTGTGAATGGTGAGCCATTGAAGCTTCCTAAAGTGCGGTATGATGTGGGTTCGGTGTGGGAGGTCGAGTAGGATTCATGCAGTGGTGTTCTGGATGGTCTGGAGTCTGTGTAGGAGTTGTTTTCGAGATTCTGCTTAGAGAGCATTGCTGTAGTCCAGACTGCTGGTGATAAGTGTTTGCGTGATGGTCCGTTTGGTGTTCTGAAGGAACCATTTTAAGATCTTTTGCAGCATGCGTAGAATGTGGAAGCAGAAGGTGCACACTGCATTGACTTGAGCAGTCACATTGAGCTTTTTGTCTAGTATGACCCCTAGATTTCTTGAGTGGTCTGTGGCTCTGATGGCCACCAGGCGGAGTCCCATGGGGCGGTGTTGTGGCCGTAGACCAGTACTTCAGTCCTGTTGGAGTTGAGCTTCAGGCAGGCGGTTTGCATCCAGTCTGCTAACATGGTCATTCAGTTAGTAAAGTTGCTACTGGTGGTTGTTGTCTTGTCTCTCAAGGAGAGGATGAGTTGAGTGTCATCATTGTAGAAGATAATGCAGATGTCTTGTGATCGGATAATGTTGACGAGTTGCGTCATGTATATGTGGAATAGGGTGGGGCTGAGGGATAATCCTTGTGGGACTCATGTCAGTTTCTTGGTCTTTTATGTGAAGGGTGGCAGCCTGACCCTTTAGGTTCTTCCCATGAGTAAGGAACTGATCCATTTGAGAGCGGATCCATGTATGCCAATCTCGTGGAGCCTTCTGATGAGGGTCTTGTGGGAGACAGTGCCAAAAGCCGCAAAGGGGTCGACCGGGAAGAGGGCCTATGTTTCTCCCCAATCGGGGATGTTTCTTTGTCGGTGAACACAATTAGTGCTGTTTCGATGCTGTGGTTCTTTCTGAATCTTAATTGAGTGTTGTCTGTGGCCACTATTTTTGTTGCATCTTCGGGCTGCCTTATTTTTGGCCTGAATTTAGTAGGGGTTTTTCTCTGTTTGCAGAGTTTTTAGTCCTTTCTATGCGAGGAGTGGTATTCTGGAACATTGATGTCTTCAAAGTTTCCCTGGACTCCAGTATGAGGATACATCACTAGCCTGACTGCAGGTTGCTGCCTTATTTGAGTCCTGACGGGGCAGAGCAGCAGAGTCCATTACCGCCGTGAGGGGGACGGCGCAACTTACCCGCTTTGTGCATCCCCTGCCGTGAGGGCAACGGCATCTCTTCCACCAGCAAAGCCCCGTGCCGTGAGGACGACCGCGCTGGGCATACTACAACTCCCAGCACCACTTGGTAAGGCGCAGCAGGAGTGACGCGCCCAACGCGACCGGAGGTGCGTTAAGACCGGGGAACGCCCCGCGGGATGCGCAGCGGCGGGCGAAGCCCGGGCAGTCTGCGGCAGTCAGAGGCTGGGCTGGGTCATAAACCCTGGCTATTGACTTCCAGTGCCTGCTTCGTTTAATCTATGAGACATTTTAGACTTTTTATATATCTTTTTAAAGACTGCAATTCAATATGATTGGATGATATAATTGCATTGCATTGCATAATTCATGTTAGCTTTCGGTTTTTAATATAGTTTAAAAACTCTTGTAGGTGGTTTATTCATTATGTCCAAACAAAAATCAGTGAAAAACCCCCCAGTACCTGCCACACTGGATAATTATCTAGTCAAACTAGTTAAGAAAATTAATAATGATCGGCGACTATCACTAGGACGTGGTAGCCCACCAACGGTGTCAACTCCTTTGAGAGAATCTGCTTTAAACGGTAGTTATGAGACAGAAAAAGTGGACGTTACGGATAATGAGGCCCCTAGCTTCTAGTCAGGTTGTGCTAGAGGACTCCCCTGATTCCTCTAATACTTCAGTACATGCCTCCCCACCACGTAGAGTAGTCAGAGCCTGTAGAAAAGTTCCAATTAGATGCGGGGGAAACCGGATCAAAAAAAGAGTTGGAACCCCCCCCCAAAGTACAGCAAGGGAGGAGGAGGATATAGAAAAGGAAGGTACAGCTACACTGAATACTGGCCAACTAGATTTTTTGGTTAATATCATCAATGCCAAATTAGAAAGTATTATTAAACCCCTAGAGGACAAACTAGGTATGCTTTCTGCCGAAGTAGTCAGACTAGGAGGCCTCCTGGACTCGCATATTGCCCTGGCCGGAAAATCTAAG
The DNA here is from genome assembly GCF_964261635.1 of Lissotriton helveticus. Lineage (NCBI taxonomy): Eukaryota > Metazoa > Chordata > Amphibia > Caudata > Salamandridae > Lissotriton > Lissotriton helveticus. The sequence continues at coordinate 1,307,918,940 of NC_136069.1, read as the reverse complement.
ACTACAGAGAGGGGCACTAGTGCTAGTGCAAAGGAAAAAAGTCCAGTAGAAGGGATGCTTACAGTTAATATGACAGCGACTCAAGCCAGCTCTGCTAGCATTGGACAGATAAATAAGACCATTACTGTGGCAGAGAATAAAGAAGGGTGGACAGAAGTAAGAAGGAAGCGTTTTATTAATCTCCCCCCTGACTGTGCCCCTTATGTAGTTGTCTTAACTAATGTACCGACTATTGAAACCAGCACGCCCCAGCCCCAACAAGAGACACATGACTCTCTCTAAAAAACAAAACAGTCCCTTGGTTACATAGGCAATGTGGGTTTCCAGTTGAATACTCTGATCAGATTTTAACAACTAGGAGGGTCAACTGGATCGGCAACTCTACAAAGAGTAGTAGGGGTGATTGTGTAATCATTATTTTAAACACCCCCAACATGCTGCTACTGTTTTACTGAGAGCAGCATCCCTACCGCCCAATGATAATAATGTTTATGCCCGCCCACTTGGCTTTTTCTATAGCCACCTCAGTAAAGCTACCCCCAATGATAACAGGAATACTAGGTATAGGCAATCGCCATTCATATATAGGCCAAGTTTGGATATCCCGTTGCAAAACCAATTCCATGTACTGAGCAGCCTAGATGTCAACGATTGACTTCAACAGGCTATCAAGCCTCCCCTTTGTGAGACCCCAGGTGCAACAACGATCACGACCCGAGATAACCCTTTGATAGACGGGGTGCTCTCCCTCGCAGAATCCTCGATTAGTGAGATTACAGATGCATTGGTAACCAAGGCTAGTGATAACCCTATGGCAGTTGAGCTGATCTCGGTGGCAAACCCAGATTGGATCAATGACCCCAGGGTTTCGCCTAGTGGGAACCAAAGGGTGGAAAATGGTGGCAACAGAACTGTTATATCTGCCAGTACTGGGACAGGTGGCAAAGGGATAACAATCGCTAGTTGGAATATTGCAGGGCTGAAATCAAAGGGTAATGCCTTAGGGTGGCTGGATATGCTTAACCCCTATGACATATTGTGCCTCCAAGAAACCTGGTGCTGGGATGATGTCAATTACAACGGGTTTGTCTCATATAATCTCCCGGCCCAGGGGACTGGACCAGGGAGAGCCAAAGGCGGCCTGTTGATACTTCTGTCTATTAATCGCTCAATTGTGGTCAAGAGGTATATAACTGTGGGAGCATATGTGCAGATTCTTTGGTTATTAGAGCGCCAAGGACGAAATATTCTGCTGCTAAATTACTATAATAATATTTTTGATAACTCAAAGGTTACAGTAATATCCGATCTGGCAAGTACTATCGAAAAGTTAATCTTAGAAGTAAATGTTTGTTTTGATTTTATATGGGTCGGTGATTTTAACATTTCTTTATGTGAATTTTCTGACCAAAAAGTCTTTGGTTACATAAATAATGCTGGATTTGATGATGTGCATTGTTGCCACAACAGTTATGGTGAGGTTTTAAATACATTTATGGGATGTTATGACTTGGAGATTCTTGGCTTTGCCAACGGCAAAGAAGGTGAAATTATCCCTACTTTTAATAATGGGCACTCTAGTTCTGTTATTGATCATGTTGTCATTTCTTCCAATATCAATTCTAGCTGTGCTGTTCCAAAGATTGTAGAAACTCCGATTAGTGATCATAATTGTATCATCCTGGAAACAACCCTCTGGGTTGGTAACCTTGCCAAAACAGGCATCACAGTCAACAATGTGGAACCACATAGACCCAATGGGGTCAGATTAAGATGGGCAGGGGACAAAGCCAATGACCTAATTAGCTCCATCGTCAGGGACTGTATGCTAGATATTATTTTTATCCTTGACAACGGCCATGATCACACGCAGGTTTTATCTTCTTTTAACAATATTAATAAACTAATAGATGCTAGGTTCACTAGGCCCAAACGCGTCCAGGCTAAAAACGGGCCAGGCTGGTTTGACCACACATGTACTAGGCTATTAATTGAATTAAAACATGCACTCGTTAAAAAACCGAGACATGCGAATTTTATAAGTATGTTGAGAGCAGACTACAAGCGCGCTCTGAAACGGAGAAAGACTGAGTTACAGCAGTCGGCTTGGAAGTCCCTTAACAAAGCCGCGGAATTATCCAATACAACTCTGTTTTGGGCCACCATCAACTCTCCCTTTTTGAAAGATGAAAAAATGCCAGAGCTAACCTCACATATTACGAGTGATGGTTGGGTTGCCCATTTTTCAACCATCTTTGATTCAAATAACTGTGTGGATCCCAACCCAGGGGGATGGCCTGTTTTATCTCTAGATTTGACAGCCTCAGAAGTTGAACTTGCAATATGTGCCAGTAATGGGGGGAAAGCTCAGGGCCCTGATGGCGTCCCTGTGGATGTTTTTAAAACAGCCCCAGAGATGTGGAGTCCCATTTTGGCTATCACTTTTAATGCCGCAATATGTACTGATAAAGTTTGAGGAGTTAGGTCCTGGGTCGTGGAAGGGGCTGGACCATATTTATCGAATCAACATACAAAATGCCCCTCACACTCTTATTTTACACTCGTTAGTGAAAAGACAATAATGAGGACTGTTTCTGATTATGTGGGCTTAGTTAATTTGGCCCTTTGCTTTATTATTTATTCTAATAGAAAACTTTGTTGTATGTATAAGAAACACACGAAACATATAACACTTGAATCAAATATGAAAATCACAAATGACAACACATTGGTTTCAAAAACATTAAATCAAACAAACAAAGAAAAACTTTGCACATTATTTTCTCTTATGACATATATCAAAAAATGATGATAATTTCATAGAATTATTTGAAGGACAAAGAGTCTACAATAAGGCTGGTCGATACAAATCAATAGATGCAATGTCACAATGAATTCTGTGCGCTTTGTAGCCTTCTTACTGCCACAAGAAGGCTAGTCGATACAAATCAATAGATGCAATGTCAAAATGAATTCTGTGCGCTTTGTAGCCTTCTTACTGCTGACGCGTTTCGCCCCGTTAATTCAATGGACGGGGTCTCATCAGGGCCTTGTCACTTCTGTCCTTTCTATATCTAAAAGGTGTGTGCAAAATAGAATGGAGAACAACACCTTAGTTTTATTGCTCTCACCCATTGAGCCACTATAAGCCTCTGTCTATGAACAGTAATGTACCTGTAACGTTTGTGTAGCCGGATCCGAAGGGTTCAACAGCTTCCTTGCTTTGTCTGTGTCTCTGAGGACTCTGTAAAATAGTTTTAATCTATTAGCGTGGTGGTGCTTGTGGAGTGGTGTCCCTTCACTAGTACCCAGTGCTCGTGATTCATACCTGTTTACAGCACCGTTGTTTTCGGCGTCTGTCTCCGTTGTATCTTTTTAACTCTGTAAGTGGCTGCCTCGTGGTGATTTTAGTTCTAAGTGCGTTATTCTCCCTGTGTAAAAGGAGAAAAGAACGTTTTTGCGTCTATTTGTCATGAGCCTATGTTTTTTTTAATAAAAGACATGCAGAGTTTTTAGTCAGTCTACCTTCAGAGGGAGGCGTCCCTCGATGGACGGGGCTCTGGTCCCTTCAGAATACGACGCGATTCCACATCAATCTGTTGAGTGAAACCGGTATACATTTAGTCGGTGTCCTGCACTCACGTTTATATTGCGTGTCTGATGATCTGTTTGAAATCGTGATTCCTACCTTTGGAGAAACGGGTTTTTTTTTCTCTTTTTTTTGGTTCAGCAATCCTTAGCACGCTGTCTCTCTATCTTGCACGTTACAACTGGCGTTTTTTTGGCAACAACAGCCGTCTTGCTGTGGGCGTGATATAAAGCTTTCAGTCACGTGGTCTTGGGGTTCTGGGACACGTAGTTCTGTGAGATCGGGATGCCGCCTGATGTTTGATTTTATTTGAATCAAGGTGTTTTCTTTGTCGTGTTTTGGTGCATGACCATTCAAAGGAGACTCATTCCAGTGTCGACTCGCACAGGGCACTATATCGTTTTTAACCACTAGGTTTTTGCAAAAGGGATTTAAAGCCGGGAGACCTCTGACAATGTGTTTAACCCGCTTTGGGTGCTGTTGAATTTCAAAATTAAATATGCTTCTTTTGTTAAAAGCACTTTTTCAGTATCAGGAGGACACCTGGCCTGGTTGATGCTATATAGTACTGTCCATTTAAAAAACGGAAAAAAAACCGTTTCTCCAAAGGTAGGAATCACGATTTCAAACAGATCATCAGACACGCAATATAAACGTGAGTGCAGGACACCGACTAAATGTATACCGGTTTCACTCAACAGATTGATGTGGAATCGCGTCCTATTCTGAAGGGACCAGAGCCCCGTCCATCGAGGGACGCCTCCCTCTGAAGGTAGACTGACTAAAAACGCTGCATGTCTTTTATTAAAAAAAACATAGGCTCATGACAAATAGACGCAAAAATGTTCTTTTCTCCTTTTACACAGGGAGAATAACGCACTTAGAACTAAAATCACCACGAGGCAGCCACTTACAGAGTTAAAAAGATAAAACGGAGACAGACGCCGAAAACAACGGTGCTGTAAACAGGTATGAATCACGAGCACTGGGTACTAGTGAAGGGACACCACTCCACAAGCACCACCACGCTAATAGATTAAAACTATTTTACAGAGTCCTCAGAGACACAGACAAAGCAAGGAAGCTGTTGAACCCTTCGGATCCGGCTACACAAACGTTACAGGTACATTACTGTTCATAGACAGAGGCTTATAGTGGCTCAATGGGTGAGAGCAATAAAACTAAGGTGTTGTTCTCCATTCTATTTTGCACACACCTTTTAGATATAGAAAGGACAGAAGTGACAAGGCCCTGATGAGACCCCGTCCATTGAATTAACGGGGCGAAACGCGTCGGCAGTAAGAAGGCTACAAAGCGCACAGAATTCATTTTGACATTGCATCTATTGATTTGTATCGACTAGCCTTCTTGTGGCAGTAAGAAGGCTACAAAGCGCACAGAATTCATTGTGACATTGCATCTATTGATTTGTATCGACCAGCCTTATTGTAGACTCTTTGTCCTTCAAATAATTCTATGAAATTATCATCATTTTTTGATATGTCATAAGAGAAAATAATGTGCAAAGTTTTTCTTTATGTTTGTTTGATTTAATGTTTTTGAAACCAATGTGTTGTCATTTGTGATTTTCATATTTGATTCAAGTGTTATATGTTTCGTGTGTTTCTTATACATACAACAAAGTTTTCTATTAGAATAAATAATAAAGCAAAGGGCCAAATTAACTAAGCCCACATAATCAGAAACAGTCCTGATTATTGTCTTTTCACTAACGAGTGTAAAATAAGAGTGTGAGGGGCATTTTGTATGTTGATTCGAGCAATATGTACTGAGGCACCCAAATCATGGGGGGAATCTATCATCATCCCAATATATAAAAAGGGTCGCCGATCTGATGCGAAAAACTACCGCCCTATCTCCCTCCTTGACTCCTCAGTAAAAATCTTGAGTAGAGTCATGTTGGTTAGGCTAGAGGAATGGGCGGAGCAAGAGGGTATTCTTGCCGACAGCCAGTACGGTTTCAGAAAGGGTCGGGGAACATTAGACCAGTGTATAAACCTTGAGTTATTGATCGGGAAATACACTGAAGCAAAGCAAGAATCGTTGTACCTTTGCTTTGCAGACCTGAGTAGTGCTTTTGACATGGTTGACCACTCTATTCTGTGGTCAACCCTGCTACAGCTAGGAGCACCAGAAGGTATCATTTTTTTCCTCGCCAGGCTGTACGGGAAACTACAAACTTCTGTCCGTTATGGTGTTAAAGGTGAATGCACCCCAAAATTTGCTGTAAAAAGAGGGATCAGACAGGGCTGTGTTTTGGCCCCCCTACTTTTTATTTTATTTATTAATGGTATCGACATGATTTTAAAAAATGTTAAAGCGGACGCCCCCAAGATCAAGGGTGTACCCTTCCCCGTGTTGTTGTATGCTGACGACGCTGTTTTGCTTTCCAGAACTCCTCTGGGCCTACAACGTCTACTCAACAGATTCTCCGATTTTTATCACTGATAGAAAATTAATTATCAATAAGGGAAAAACGCATACAATGACACTCGGGGCAAGAAGCAAATTCCGTAACACCTTTTTTATTGATCAGGTTAAGGTGCAACAAGTAGACAAATTTTGCTATCTGGGTACAACCTTCTCCAAAGATAGAAGATGGTCCGATGAATTTAGTAATATTCGCAGCAAAATGGCCAAAAGTGCCCATGGCGTCTTTAGATTTGCTGCCAAGGTGGGGGATAGACGGACTAGAGACATGCTGAAAATATATCAAGCAAGATGTATCTCTATAGCTCTCTATGGGACAGGTGTATGGGGCCACAGTAGTGACCATCCCTTGCAGCAGGAGGAAAACTATTTTTTTTAAAAGCTCCTGTCCTTACCAACTTCGGCCCCAACCGAGTTAATTCACCGGGAATTAGATATCAATTTTCTAATGGATCTGATATCCCTGAGACCACTTATGATTTGGCGGTCAATTTGGCTTCAGGAGGAAAAAACTTTTAACAGATCGTTCATTGAGGATTGTATCTTATTGGATAAACATTTAAACATACCCTGGTTAAAATATGTCATTGTTTGTTTTTCTGAGATTTTTTATTTAAATGTCTTGACTGACCCCAGTGCAGCCTCGAAGATACCTAAATCAGAGTTTAAAGCTAAATTCCTAGCTTATAAATTAAAGAAACGAGCTCTAGCCTATGGATCCCTAACAACTGTCATGTTCTATAACCGTTATATTACAGCTGAAGGTTTTCCCAACTATTTGGTAGGGGTGACAAGACCATCCCACAAGTTTGTGCTGACTAGACTGAGGTTCGGAAAAGCACATCATTTAGTGGCCCTGCCGAACCTCAAGAGACATCCACTAGGGCCATGCATGTGTGATGGCGTATAAAAACAGAGCACTATGCACTTTCTACTGTTTTGTAAACTGTATACGAACCTGCGTATTGTCTATCTGAAACCCATGTTTGTCAAACATGGCGTACGCACAGTTAACCAGGCAATGAGTCTACTTTTAAACTTACAAACTGTCGATATCTGTTTTTATACTGCAACGTTTTTAATTAAGTGTATTAATAACAGGAAAAGTATGCTTTTTTAAACGACCATGTCTGTATTTTTTTTATTGGCTGTCCATTGCCCTGAAATCTGATGTATATTTTATACTATGTGTGATCTGAAATTTGATGTTTTTATACTGTGTGTGACCCATTTGTTCTTTTTTCTATGTATGTGCTTTTATGGTCATTTTATATGTGCCGAATAAAGCTTCATGAATTGAATTGAGTGTTGTCTAGAAGATGGTGATGTTCAAGGTTGGTTATGAGTTGCTTGTCCTGGTCTTCTTAATCACTTTGGCTGGATAGGGGAGCAAGGAGATTGGTCGGAAGTTGCTCAGTTGATTTGGGTTGGCTTCTTGAGGAGGGTGATGATTTCTGCAAGTTTCCATTCATCCGGGAAAGTGGCTGACATGATGGAGGTGTTGATGATGTGGGCCAGGGTACTGCTGATTGAAGATGTTCCCAGGTTGTAAATGTGGTGGGGGCATGATTGCCACTGTGTCGTTGCTGGTGAGGGTTGTCTATTCTGCCATGTGACTGTGTCGTTTCTGGTGAGGGCTGTCTATTCTGCCATGTGGCTGTCTTGGTTGGTGGTGGGTAAGTTAGCAATAAGTTCTCTGGGGTTGGTTTGGTGTGAGAAGTTGCTGTAGATGTTTGCAATTTTGCTGTGGATGAATTTGGCTAGGTTTTAGCAGAGTTATTGGGAGGTAGCAATGTTGTTGACAGTGGCTGAGGGCGAGGTGAAATCATTGATGGTTGATAAGATCTCCTTGTAACTTTTGGAGCTTCCTTCGTTGCAGTCCACTAATACTTTTTTATGGTGTCTCTTATTTGCTGGTGATAGCTCCTGATTGCAGCCTTGTACATCAGTGGTGTTGTGGCTGGCTGTCTGTTTCCTTTCTAGCTATGTACCACCTCAGGGCTCGACAAATCCACTCGCCCGCTCGCATTTGCGAGGGAGAATGGATGAGGACGAGCTATTTTTAGGTCCTACTCGCCCTTTCTGGCGAGTAGGAAATCAAACTAACTTTTGTCTTCCGTCTTTAAAAACAGAGCAAAAGTGACAAGATAACACGATTTAAAGGCATTTTTATTGCTCACAAAGGAAATGAGCAATAAACATGCCTTTAAATCTTGTTATCTTGTCACTTTTGCTCCGTTTTCAGAGACGGAGGTCAAGTGGGTTGGAGTCAGGTCGTGGGGATTTTCCATGGTACTAGACCTGCAGGACTAGTACCATTTTTCTGATTTGTCGAGCCCTGCACCTGGTCTGCTTTTTCATTCTGTACACCTTTTTGACTCACTGGCAGGCAATGTGAGAACTCAATTATGGCAATTATAAACACCTAGAGGCAACTCAGTTCGAAGTATGCACTGTAGAAGAGTAGTATGCTACACAAAAAAGTGCAAAAACAAAACATCCTGAATTAGCTACCACTCTTAGGGAAGGCAAGATTACATAAAACATGTGAAATATAAATAGGGACTACATCGCTGGCATGGATTACCTTAATGTGCTTACATTCGTTATTCAGAAATCCACCCATAGTTAAGGACCAGAATATAGGGCCAAATGGGGACACATTTCAATGTTTATTTTTAATCACTCCAGGGTCTGAGATCCGGAGGGACCCGACCTGCTCAAAATCCAGGGCAAATCAAATTTTTGTAATCCCTGTGGACAGAATCAGCTATCACATGACAACAGACAATTTCTTGATATGAATAAAGGGAATGAGGTTTCTAGAGTGTATAGGAGTAAAAACCATGAAGCACAGCTATTCTGGATCTGAATGTCAAAAATTAGGATGCCATCAGTAAGCAGGCTTCGTCCCTTAAAACAAATCCAGCACCTCTATTAGGGTTGCAACCCAAGTGCCTAGCACAGCTCCTCAGCTGACTGGCAGCAGCGCTGAAAACTTCACAAGGCAGGTTCTCGTCTGTGGTGAAGAAATGTAATCTTCATTCTCAGGGAATACTTACTAATAAAAAAAAAAGAACTTGGCACAGAAGCAAGTGAGGCCACGTCACACAGAAGCCGTAGCAACTGAATGAGGTAGTCTGAGGAGTACAGAGAACAGAGGCGTTATATATATGCTCAGGGTTACAAAACTCAGCATAAAAGTAAGGGGCAGTCCTTGCTTTTGCAAGCATGCAAAATGCCTAACATTCCTTCTTACACAAGCCGGACAAACCCATAATAAAAGGACCACAACCCATATCATAAACAGACCATAAAAGAAGGAACAGAAACAGATATAAGTAGGATAAGGCATGTTTGTGTGCAGTAAAACTTTATGATGTCCTGTGCTCTGATCCTTAATCTTGATCAGCTAAAGGGCAGGAACTGGTTTAACAAGGTCAGCTTCAGGCAACAGGGTCAGTTCACTCAGGTCAAACAGGAGTCAGCACGAGCTCGAGCTAAGGTGTAAATGTCCTTAAAAGACTAGTTCAGCCACAATCATCTGCCTATGTCAGGGCAACCACAAAATGGCTGCCATACACAAAATGGAAACCACGGGTTCAGAATTCACAGAACCTCAGACCCTCCTTTTGCCCTTACATAGGCAATCACTCAGTCTGTGTCTGAATCGATATCAATATTATCTGTTATTCCCTTCACTAAGGCATTTTTACTCGAGTTATCTTTCATGGAACGCAAGGGATAGACTTTGTTGGCATAAATAAACATCGTCTGATATGCCCATACAGACCCATTGTAACTAAATGACAGAACCAAATAGGGAATACCTCTATCTGTAGTATGTGGCATAAGACCACACACCCAACAATTAGTGGTGTTCATTACTAACTGGTGTTGATGCAGAAGCTGTACAAAGGAATTATTAGTAAACTCTGACCTCCTAACCAGTTGATCTTCAGGTAAAATATGGAAAGAATGCGAAGAAGTAGTAGTAGGAAGAGACATAGGTTGGGAGGTGGGTACAGATGTCAATTGGGTAGCAAAAACAATCCAACCCACAAAAGACAACGTCATGCTTAAAAATACTAGAAAACATGTTATTAAGAACATATGGACAACAGGAGAAAGTAATGACCACTATTACAAACAAAATTATCATTTTTCACAACTCTAAGCAGAAAGCAAATCCTAAAATTATCTAGTAAAATATTTTTATGGCTCCTATGCATTTCAGTAACTTATTATATGTTCAGGTGAAACAGTGGTGATCCTCATCAATGCTCTGAGGTGAAAAGGGATACTCTTCCACAGAGAATGGACTTATTCTGCTTTTACTAAACAGAATACTACTTTAAAATAATGCCAGCAAAATAACAAGAATCAGTCTCCTAACACCCATTTTATGCAACCGCACGGGAAATACCCAGAGTCCGTCCAAGCTTCTCTGGCAGGCTTCTATTGGCCATTAAATCCGCTTCTGTTGTTTTCTTCTGCATGGGCCTCTTCATTCAGGCCTTTCATGAAAATAGTCCTTCTCAGTATCCGTCGGAGTGCCCTCCTGGCAAACACTCACAGCTCATTCGACAGTCTCAATGTCTCAATGCAGTGCACCAATATCTCTTCTCTGCGGCAGGCACTACAGATAGTGCGCTCTCCATTGATCAAGGGCACAGATCATTTTATGCAGATCCGGGTCTACATTCTCAGGCTCCAACACTCATTACTCAGTGTCAGAGAACGCTCAGGCTGCTCTTTCATGAGCACCACAATGTAGTGCTCTTTGCAATCTTGAATCCTCCGGTGCACTGCACTTCCGTTGGAGCAAAGGAAAAAGAGGGGTGTGTGTGGCCAAAACTCAGGCCAAGGGGCTCAAGGGACTGCACACTGTCAGAGGTTACCAGCACATGACAGGTGGAAGGCTGAAGCCTCAAAACAACATTAATCCTTCTCTTTTGCACTGAAATTCTGGTTCTGTGATGTCCAATGCCGTCTGATGGAGCAAGTTCGATGCTTTGGAGATACCATTGATTGCGCGCTGGCGATTGCTTGTCCAGCCTTACTGCTTTCTGGGTGCTGGGACTGTAGCTGACACTGATGGGAATTAGACTTGCATCAGAGTTCCGCAGGTTATTATGACTTAATCCCACAGAACCTAGTGGCGTAGGAAATAAGACATAGTTATTTTCCTTCAATTCAGTACAAAAACAGTTCACTGTATAACGAGGGGACTGCAAGCAGGTGGCCTGCAATCTGCGAGGGAGTGGCCATACACCATTGGACTTTTGTGATCTAAAATACACTGTCATTCTCATAGAATACAAAGACAAAGGCAATAAGTAAAACAGTGCCTCTAATCTCTTCAATTGGGTTTCCATGTGAGAGCATATCCTCTACCATCTAATGGCAGATAACAATATGAGAATTTTATCTAAATGGATGTCCTCACACATAGTGACATCGTCTAATGGGATAAACACATTTTTTCTCTCAATGATTAAGTCTAGGTGTTCCTAAATTCCTTATCTAGAACATCTCAAAAGACAAATCACATGATACAGATTATCAGGGACATGTAGATACCTCCCTTTTAATAACTGTGCATCAAGTGCACTATGCAATACACAGGCTAATGATCAAAATGTGGAAACGTGTCTTATAACAGCATTGAGTCAGTTAACCAGTCCATCATTACCATGACAGTCAGACTGGAAAACATCGAGGTAGGCCTAAAGAAAATTCTTAAAAACCAGTCTGGTCATACAAAAGGGAATTATACATAATATAGGGGGTTCCTAGTACATTACTGCAATCTGGAAGTGTGAACCTGAACAATACACCTACAATAATAAAGGCTGACTAGTGAAAGGAATATGTAAAAGAGAAATGGGACCAGGTCACAGTTAAAATCCCCAAACGCTAGGCACGGTGTGACATCGGTCAGGGGAGAAAAAGAAAAATCTGTAGGAAGAACAAGAAATTACTTGAGTGAACAAAAATTAAAAATAGTTCAGAGATGTTAGCTCTACCGCTGGCCGCTAAACCATATACGGTAATCTCAGCTAATGTTCCAGTTCCTTTCTTCAGGGAAAAATGAAACCTTGTTTCCTTTATGGAACAAAGCCATACACTACTTTGGAAGCAGAACAAAACTGACTAATGAATATAGAAATTAGGTCACCATGTACAAGAGTCACAAATCTATAATTTTATCCTTACGTCCAATCAGGATACATAAATGTAGGGCTGCCTGTTCCTTAAGGGGAGGGGCAGTACGTGACTAACAGCATGTGACACACTTTGATTCTGTATATCTTTTTATTTTCCTTCAAATACCATTAAAGCCAAATTTGACATACACTGATGAAGTGTTGTCTGTCTTTCTGTGAAATTTAGTGTCAAAGCAAATCTACCCAACTGTTTTCAGGATACACATCGTCATGTATATCCCTTCACAACACAGGTAAACTTGTAATAGTTTCAAAAACAACAACATAAAACAAAAAACACGCAAAAAAAACCGCACATAACGGACATATCAAGCCATACTTGCTGTATATCAAGCACAAAAAACATAGACAAGACAATAGCATATGTAAATGAGCAGCGACGCACACACTTCAAGTCCTTTACTTTATGCACTTTGAACCTGCAGCCCAAAACTCAATATTTGGGCTTGCTTAATTTGTCAGGTTTAAAATCCTCACCCTCCTTTTGACAGCAAATCACCATTTAGTGGACATTTGGCTGTCAAATACAACCCACTATGTCTCTTCTGACACACAGGACCCGCAGGAACAATTCATGATAGGACCAAATACACAAACATTAAAAAAAAACAAAAAAAAAACACATGAACATTTCTTCCCAAAGGCTACGCAAAAACACATCCCTTTTTAACCAACCAAACCCACGTGTCTTGTCAGCCTTAAAATCACCCAGAACAATCCATGAATGATCTGTGGGCAGAAGCAAAAAAAAATACACAACACACAAAAGAGAGACAATTCTCATAGCAAACAGGCATCAATTATAACTTTTAATCAGAAGACAAAACATAATACACATGAACAGACACAAAAATAAATTTCCATTACTTAACTGTTACCATCTTGTCAGTCAGCTTGCAACATTAAGCCATTTTAACTTTCCAAAAGTAAAATTCTTTCACTGACACTCCATGTTATCTTTGGGCCACAATTTCCACTGTAAAAATAATTCTTAATTGGAAAATCGTTATCACTTAGGCATGTAACCTTCAAAATTTCAATAAAAAGCTTTGTCTTATTTTCTGTCTAAGACTTAATGCAATGCTTCATTTTCGGTCAAATAAAAGCAACTAGCAGACATTATTTTTTTAGAGGCAGAGATACAAATATATTATTTCTGCAGAGCATTTAGCATGTGTTGGGACTTTCAAAGAAACCCTTTTTTTATATTGTCCCTTTGGAATTAAGTTCTTTAATTTTATTGATGTTCTTATGGAGAAACCAGAAACCCTTTCTTTTAGAGGCCCGTTTAGCAAGGTCATTCTACACTTCACAGAGACAAGGCTCTAATTTACGAGGTCACGGATGTCGACATGGCAGCCTCCCTCCATTGTTTACAAGGAAACTAAAGATAACACCTCAGCGCGATTTGAGCAAGCCTCTGCAGCTCTACTAGCCCCCACCCTCTGCTCATTCTGAGGCTGACAAAGGCAAAAGGCCTACCTAATTCCTCCTAACCTGCAATAATTCACTCTATTTCGTAAATAATGTCTCCTTTTTAGGCGCTAAAAAATTATCTCTGTTTCCAGATTATTAAACAACATTTACTGTGAATAATTCACAGAACCTAATAACACACATACCAGTTTTTAGAACAAATGCTTGTTGCAATGGTACTTATTTCATCAACCTTAAATGGATCTCCCTGGGTCATTTAAAAGCAAACCCCAAATGGGGACAGCCTGCAAATTTGTATTATACGTAAATGTATGCATTTACTGAAGCCTAAAGGCACTTTAAAGCCATTATAAATGGCAAAAATACCCAAATTCGACTTTGATATTTGGGGCACTTAAAAATAAATATCCGATAAGTATGTTACATATTAATCATCCTCAGAATGCTCTTTACACAATACATTAGACATATCTCATGTAAATCCTTAGAAAAATGAGTATTTTACGCCGGCGCTAAGTGAAATGTCATATGCTAATGTCTTCATTATGCAGTGCAACACAACACAAATTAAATTATAATGCTAGGAGGACACAGTATGAGCATTAAGCTTCATGAATAGTAAAAAACGAATTTTGTAGCACTTATTTAATAATTATTTTTCATAATTTAATAATTAGTTTTAATAAACCCAATCGTTTTTGATAATACCACATATAAAAGCAAGCTGCATCCCTTATTTCAGACATAAACAGAAAGGGGTGAAACACTCAGGACACACAATACGGCGCGCTTTAGCCATGCATTTCATAAATAGCGCCACCACTATTCACTTACAGAAATTGCACTAATGGGAAAACCACATAGACATTTAAGCACACATTTAACCCACAAACCAATACTCAGAACAAAAACAAAGGACAGCCCACAGACTGTACTTAAACCAAACCATTTGTAAATACTAGTTGTAAGTCATATTTACAAGAAACGCTTCTCAATTGTGTTTCAAAAGACTGAAAAAACAGCCCAACAGACTGATGTATGTCCAAGAAGCGAAAATACACTCAATTCACTAGCTTTGGCTAGCAGAACACCAAAAAATCGCTCTGCATATCTTCCTTCATAACATTGCGCAGAACAAAGGATCCTTATATGTATTATGTCATATTTTAATTCCCTGGGGATACAAAATCACCAAGGAAGAAATATGTTTGTAAATCTAAACCTATTTAGATATTCCTTCTAGGAGAGCCGGCTAATTAATTTCACATCACACTATGGTACCTTCCAAATAAAGCCACACATTCTTCTTATGTGAGCTTTTAAACAGGCATGCCAAAAATATTGCAAAATTTACAATATTATAATCAATGTAGTGCTTAATGTACTTTTCGTACGTGCACCGTTCAACTAAACCAAATAGAGAACATTCTCCTCATTACCTGTTCTACACAAATTGCAATTCGCATCTACAAACCTAGTGTGGCTCAATGGTTAGAGCGGCAGACCCTGATGCAGAGGTCTAGCCCGGGACCAGGGTTCAATTCCCCGCCTCGGCGGGTCTTGGGCTCAAAATTCCACGGACCTGATAGTTCTTGCCTCGGTGCCTATTCCAATCATGGAGTCCCACTCTGCAACTCTGGGCAATAGGTTGCTTAATCTCCACAACGGCCCCCACAACGCTAAGGATGCCTGGCCTCCACCTTGGGGGTGTCCAGGAGTGGACACCTCACAGGGAATGCCAGGATGGGTTCCACAGCGGTATTCGTACAAGCGCCTTGAGACCCTTGCGGGTGAGTAGTGCGCTATACAAGTATCAATTTACAATTTACAATTTTACAAATCCAAAGTTGGCCAACACAAATTCCAAAGTTCCAAAGTTACAGTCCTAAATTTGCTAAGACCAGGCATCTTATAGCTCACTAATCTAGCTTCAAACTTGAAGGGGTTATCAAAAACGATATACTCGCAAATATACGAGACCCTCTGCTTTGGTAATTGCAATAACCAAATCAAAACCAAGAAACCAAACAAAGTCTTGGGAGCGACCCACTTCTACTTCTTATTTTTACTAATCAAAAGGTTATCCAAATTCTAACTGTCAAGTTCTACATGACCTAACGATCTTTTTTAGAATACTCACGCCAAAAAGGTTCTTAGTCAGGAGTGACATCATGTGGAGGATCAAAATCGGGAAGATCAGAAATATACCGGGCTGCGAAGACAGAGAATCTCCAGAATCCTTGTGCACAAAGTAGCAGAGTCCCATCCTCTCCTCCTCAGTAGATTTCAGTCTCCTGACAAGATTACTCCTTCAGAAAGTCACTTCTCTGATGAAGCCCACGTTGGCCGCGCCATTTGAAGAAATGTAATCTTCATTCTCAGGGAATACTTACTAATAAAAAAAAGAACTTGGCACAGAAGCTGAAAATATGAAAAGACATCTTTATTAAATTTAATAAGTGAGGCCACGTCACACAGAAGCCGTAGCAACTGAATGAGGTAGTCTGAGGAGTACAGAGAACAGAGGCCTTATATATATGCTCAGGGTTACAAAACTCAGCATAAAAGTAAGGGGCAGTCCTTGCTTTTGCAAGCATGCAAAATGCCTAACAATCCTTCTTACACAAGCCGGACAAACCCATAATAAAAGGACCACAACCCATATCATAAACAGACCATAAAAGAAGGAACAGAAACAGATAGAAGTAGGATAAGGCATGTTTGTGTGCAGTAAAACTTTATGATGTCCTGTGCTCTGATCCTTAACCTTGATCAGCTAAAGGGCAGGAACTGGTTTAACAAGGTCAGCTTCAGGCAACCGGGTCAGTTCACTCAGGTCAAACAGGAGTCAGCACGAGCTCGAGCTAAGGTGTAAATGTCCTTAAAAGACTAGTTCAACCACAATCATCGGCCTATGTGAGGGCAACCACAAAATGGCTGCCATACACAAAATGGAACCCACGGGTTCAGAATTCACAGAACCTCAGTGGGATGCAGACCAGCAATCCCCTTTCTCCAGCAGGCAGTTAATTTCTTCTCGAAACTGTTGAAACTGCTCCTTGCAGAGATTTTCTTAGGTTGTCCTCACCTGGAAGGAAAAAGAGCAATCTCAGATCCTGAATCTGGAGCGAAAATGCTTCCACCCACACTGGTTTGTGGGTCTCAGCAAAGATCAGTGAAAATCTTGGCACTCTGACATAGATTTCAACCCTATATGTGTTCTAGTTTTTCAGATGTAAGTGCAGAATCTAGTGATCCATCCCTGGAGTTGAATTCAGGCAGTTCCTGCCATTAGGCTTATTAACCCCAGAGTCATCAAGTAAAAGTGTTTGTCACTCATATTTGGCAGGAAGAGAGTTTGGAGCTGAATGTGCCCTGATAGGAGAATGTGAGACAAAGGTACAACCCAGAGAGAGAGGCCTTCCAATTCAGCTCCTACTCAAAATGTTCTGCAATAAAAACCCCCGAGGAAGAATAAAGCAAGAGGGCGGTAGGGACTTTCCTAGCACCTCAATAATGCATAAGTCTCCGTCCTTCCTCTCACAGAAGCCAAGTCTACTTTAAAGACCCTCAGGAATTTGCCTGCAGTCCAGATCCGTGTCTGGCAGGGTCTCTATCCTCCATTGTGTGCGATACACACAGGGGATCTAAGATGGAATCCTATCCCTATACAGTAAAACACTAGAGATACACTCCATGCGCACAATAATACACATATGCAACATGTGAGTGTGCACACATTCTTCAGACATGTTTCATGCAACCTACCCAGAAACCCTCACACTGTCTGCGGCAGCTTACCATATATTGGATTTCAGTTTATAATCTAATTTAGAAAGAGTTACCAAATACAAGGTCCGAAAGAAAGAAATTGGGAGCCTTTACAGGCTAGAACCCATTTCCATAACAGACATATTTTACTCCACTACCTGGTGAAGGAAGAAAATCCTCCACAATGGGTGACAAGCATTCAGCCTCCAAGCTCTGTATCAAGCTTTAAGGCGACCCAGTGGGTTCATCCTTGTGCGTACGGGTTTTGTGTTTATAAGTAATATAAAACAGACAGATCGAGGCCTGTGCAAATTTTTTCTAACACTGGCAAAATCTTGCATACAAAATGTTGCCTTTGTGCAAAATATTCGGTGTTTCACTTAAACTTTTCTGTGATTTTTTGCTCACGGGACACAAGTTCGAGAAGAAAGTGTCTCACCAAAACATTTTCTCCTTATCCCTGTCTTCAACTGATATGTCGTGTGACTTTTCTGTAAGGTCCCTTGTGGAGAAATGCGACACGAGATATTGACTAAATTATTATGTGCAATATCACAAAATTATGTGAACATTTTTTTCAACTAAGACACCCCCCAATATTGATTGTGTAAAAACCACTTTGTTTTAAACAGAAGGCATCAATTTAAACGTAGCTGCTCCTTATAGATTGGTTTAACCAAGCGTTTAAAATAGCCTTTTTTATTGCACCATAGCTCATAACTAACAAATCCTTTTTGTGCGTGCAAGGAAGCTCCCACTGTTCCTAGAAATATTTTTTTCTGCAAGAAAATCACTCTGTGACTAAACGCATTATTTTTACTTCCCTCGAGTAAGCGTAGATCTGGAAGACATTATATTTTTGGTTGTGTGCCTTACCCTAAATTATCAAAATAGTTGTGGTTTACGATCTCACCAGCAGTGTGCAATTAAAGGCTCCAGCATAGTAAAATAAACTAATAATACATTGTTAGGGTTTTGCTTCTGCGGCAAGTCAAGTGGTTGACAGTTTTCATGACTGAGTTCCTGCTTTTCGACCTAGATAGAGCCTTTGAACAAGACCTTTATCTTAGTATGTCTGGTTCCAGGTAGTGTTGTGATGTCTCGGGCCTTCTGCTAATAGGTTATTGCTTCTTCACATTGATTAAGTGTCTGGAACACCATATTAATGGTTTATTGTTTCTGGATATTGAGAGGATGCCTGTGACCTTTTATTAATAGATTATTAGTCCTAGGTATCGACCATGTGTACAATACCCTGTATTGATAGTTTATTGCTTATGGATATCCATAGGAAGCCTGGGATCTTTTATATTGAGGTTACTGCTTCTGGAAACTGATGGTGAGCCTAGGGCTTTTTTATCGATCAGTGATTATTTCTGGCTATTAACAGGATGCCTAGGACCATTTAATAATAGAACATTGTTTCTAGGTATTGATCGTGTGAACTTTGAATTCCTTATATCGATATTTTATTTTTCTGGATATTGATAGGGTGCCTAGGACGCTTTATTAATGAGTTATTGCTTGTGGATATTGATACGGTGTGTGGGACCTCTTATTGATCTGCTGTTATTTCTGGATATAAATAGGATGCCTGTGACTTATTATTGATCGATTATGTTTGTAGGTATTGATTGTGTGAACCTTGAATATCTGGTAGAGATAGTTTATTGTTTCTGGGTATTAATAGGGTGCTTGGGATATTTCATTAATAGGTTATTGCTTCTGGGAATCGATATGGCACCTGTTATTGTGTTATTATATCTGGAAAATGATTGGGTCCCTGGATCAGTTTTTTCATTTTTTATTTTTCTGGGTATTGATAGATTGTGTAGGACCTTTCATTAATTGTTACTGTTCCTATGTATTGATCGTGTATACAATACTTTGTATTGATAGCTTATTGTATTTGGATATTGTCAGAGTACCTGGGTTATTGTGGCTATTGAGCGTTGGTATACGATGTTCTATTATAGTTTGTATTTTCTGAATATTTATCGGGTTTCTGAGACTTTGTATCAGTATGCTATTTCTGGGAATAGACGAGGCCATGCAGTATTTACGTTTTTTCTGTTTTAGTCCTATTAGTAGAGTGCATGGCAGCTTCTGTTAATAGATTATTGCTTCTGAATATTGATAGACTGCCTGTGCATTTTCATTTATGGGTTACTGTTTCTGAATTTTGATTGTGTACGAGGCCTTGTATTGATCGGCCTGTTTCTGGATGGGGTGTCTGGGACATTGAACTGAAAGATTATGGCTTCGTTCCTTACAGGTCTGTTCCTTCATGGAATCTTTAGATAATGTGACACCGGAGCAGATTGGGCTAGACCAGCCCTGATATTCACTGGGAGGGAATCAATGTAAAAGGCCTGCCCAGGGCCAGGCCAAGTCATTTCTTAATTGTTACTGGTGTGGCATTTTGAATGCTTAGAACCCACCACTCGCGCACAAGCGTTTTCTCCTCGAGCCACTGACTGTAGTAGAACTAGGAATGGGGAATCCAAGCGGTGGCACTTTCACCCTCTTCTTCTATGCGCTATATCTGATGCTGTTCAGATTGAAGTATTGGATCTTACCCAGGAATAGTGACATAACTAAGGCCCCCGCAGTGCGTGTGGCCCCCTCAGCACAGTACCCTGGCCCCGAGTGCTCCTGAGTGGGGAAGGAGGGGAGGGGGGCTTCAAGTTTAATGACGCCACTGCCCATGAATACTTCTGTAGCCTGGCCCGTGCAAGACCAGGAGACAGGCAGGCACTCTGCAAGAAGGAAGGGGGAGGGCGGGCTGCGTGTGTGTGTGTGGCCCGTTAGCCCCCGAGCCCACAGTTTGAGGCTCCCTGGAGGCAGAACTTCAGATGGCCGTTAAAACATAAAAGGAAGACAGGCTCCTGCACATGTGCGACGCAGGTCTCGGAAGTGAACGAGAGGCTGCGGAACTGTGGGGATCAAACCCTCGAACCAGGCTGGGGGTGTTTTGTTTTACGAAGGGATCAGTGTCGGCGGATACAAGGGAGCACCTGTGAGACGCAGAAAAGGGCGCCTGCAGCTCTCCGCACACAGGACTCGCAGCAGGCTCTAAAACACTGTGCTGCGTGAACGCCAGTGTCGGATTCAACCCCAGCTTTTAACCAACTAATCAATCCATCAGGGGCTTGTAACGCTACTATCACCCGTGATGGTCTCCGGGCGCAAGGGGGGGGTCCTTTGCGATAAAGACGGTGTGTGGCCTGTATGACACTCGCAGACTCAAAACAAACAGAGCAGAAACAGGGGGTGCTAGGGTGTTTATTTTTTTCACGGAAGGCGCCGGTGGTGGTGCAAAACGTGGTTTTGCCCAGGGCGTTATTTACACTAAGTCAACCTCATGTGTTTGTATGCTTGTTGGGGTAGTTGTACGCAAGGCTGATTCTAGAATGGCAATGGTTGCAAATTAAGAGCTGTTGTATTAAAGCAACCTTTCACGCAGTACTTAGTGGCATAACTCAAAATAACCGCAGGATGTGATGGGAGGGGGCTGAGACTCCCACGTCAAAAAATATTCATATGCCTGGGGCTGAAAGGGGCCCCTGGGTGGGGTGGGGGGTGACTGTACATCGGGGGCTGCGTTTAGCCCCTGACACTCCATGGTTCACTCACTGGGCCGTTTCGCTCGGGCACTGTGCACACATGAGTGACCGTGACCACCCTCGGATCCACACAAAGGCGGCCAGGCCCCCTCGATAACAAGATTGTGGCCTGGAGGGCCTGCGCCCTACCCCGCCAGGCTGAGCCGAACCCCGGGGGTCAACACTGTGGAGCCGCGAGGATATCCGCGAGATTCCGGGGAAGGTGCGGAGCAAGGAAGGGGCTTGTTTAGGGATGGGGGGGGGGCAAGGGACATGCAAGAGGACATAAGCTTCTCTAAAAAAACACACAATACTCAGAGACTCCGTCTCAAACCCAGCAATCGCGCACACGGTAACCAAACAGGAAGACTGCCACCACGGAGGCAGACTGTAAAGTAGGTAATAAGTAAATTGTAATCCAGGCGAAACAGGAAAAGAGGTACATCCAAGAAAATGTTTATTCCTTGATCTGCCCCCTTTACACAAACTACTGCAGAAACACCCACACAAACAGACACAGCACATGCACAGACACATTCCTGATCTCACCCGCATGACTTGGCTCGAGATGACAACGACGCTTCCGTGGCTCGCAGCCGACACAGCGACAGACACCACCGCGAAGCTGCAGCGCACAACTGGGGAGAGAGCTGGTTCCGGGACAAGAGGCTACAGCAGTCCGAAGAGAGCGCACTGAAAGGGGGATGACGGAGCGAGAAGGGAGCGAAAGAAAGGGAAGAAAGAAACAAGCGAGGGGAAACACGCGGGCAACTCAGTGTTACGGCTCCGGCGGCCATGTTAATGTGACAACCCAGGGGCACCGCATAGTGCTCCATTTGTTAAATGCAGCAGAGAAAAGGAAACAAAATAGGAAAATGGACGGGGGTTGTAGGGGTTTTAAAAAGTCAACTATAAGAAACTGTACAAAATATCCAGCGCACTGTTTAGTTATGTATTAAGATGCAATGACAATAGGAACAGCACTCGAATAAACCCCTCAGATCTTCATTCTATCTGGGATGGGGGGGGGGGGTTCTCTGCCTGTGAGGGGGAGGGGTTCTTTGCCCGGGAAGGATGGTTGCTAGCAGAGAGGGCTGGGGTGGGACCACTCTCACATTCAGGGTGTAGACAGCACACACTGCACCTTCGGTCACATGGGGCGGTGGCTCCATTGTGAAAGGGTTTACACCCCCCCCCCCCCCCCCCCCATGCCACTGATCTGCCTAGAACAATATTTAAACTGATTATATGAGCCCTGGCAATGCACCTCCGCCCAATACGATTCTGCGCCCTAGGGCGCCTCAGGAAGAAGTGCCAGACCTCAGAGGCCCAAGGTGCCCCCCGCAGGGGAGGAGCATCCCTGGGAGAAATACCTACCCCCTCCCACGAAGTTAGGATTGGAGCTGTGCCTTCGGGGTCCCACTCTGTCACTCTAGCCGCCTGAACCGTCGCACCTCACGCGGAGGAACGGTGGTCCCCACTTCTAGGCGGCTTTCCTCCGCGTCTCTTTCTCGTGCGTTTTCCTTTCTTGAACATCTTCGTGCCCCGCTGCCCAGTTTGAGCACCCCCCCCCCCTTCCTTCCCTCGTTTAACTTGCTTTTTCTTTATCCCTTCTTCCAGCTGCTCATGGATGGCTTCAATTACTCCTCGCTCTGCCCCTTTCATGTCTCTGGAGAGTGCGCACCCTAGCGGTCCGTGGACCTCCCGGCAAGTCACGCACCGACGAGGTTTTGATTTTTACCTCAGTGGATACTGGATAGGGCAAACAGACCTGGTCACTCGCATCACCCGGCGTGTTCACGGATTAAAACCCACAGATTGACCCCGAGGGCCTAGTGAAGAGACAAGACAGAACGTGTTATTTCTTACTTCTTACCCAGAATAATGCCCGCCCCACCCCCTTTTTTAAAGCTATATGTGCACTGCATTATGACGCTGGGTAAGAGGGGAGGGAGCCTGTGTGCATGCTTAGCTGGGCTCATCCGGGAATCCATTTTGTCTGGCAGTACAAAATGGTGGCAGACTATGGGTGAGGCTTCCCATGTCTTGTGTTAACCGAAGAGTTCACGTTGTAACATTCCTTTCCCCCCAAATTTCACTCTACAGGTTGTCGCGTTTTATGGAAGGGGCGCCAGGTTCTTGGTCTGTGGTTCTTGTCAAGTTGCCCCTGCCGGAGTGCTCCTAACACATCTGTGCCACAAAAGATCTGGCCCAGCTGTCTGAGTCAAATTGGCACCAACATCTGAACTGTCTCAGGAGGGGCATCTGTTGGCTACCACTCGGACCTGCCTTGATTATACAGAGGGCGTGCAGGATTTTACTGGAGGACCCCCTCCCCCCACCCTAAAAGTTTGTACTCGGTCTCAAAGCTGACTGGCCAGTTCTCTGTGGATTAATAGTGGGCAGTTTGTCCAGATCAGTGTTTGAAGATTTCTCAGTAACTGAAGATGAACCACACATCAATGTCATTGAGACGTTTGCTGTGTTGAGAGGCCGGAGCTGCTGCTTGCTGGCTTCTCACCAGGCTGTGGGCTGAGCCCGCATCCTGATTCCTGCTAAAAGTACTGCCGGACTGGCTTGAGAGCCCTGCCTGGTGTGGAGAGGGTGCCGGAGAGTACATTGTAGAGTAGACCCTGCCTAAAAGCTGAAAGACGAGTCCAACAAGCTGCTTGGAGGGTGGAAGCCGTGCATGAAACAAGTATCCTCACCATCCGCAGTGTTTGTGGCCCAGCGAAAGGATGAGTGCCGACAGGGACTGTGGTTAGCCCTCCTCATCTTACCACCTCCTCTCTGCCCATAGTTACCTCCACGGGGCCTTGAGTATTACCTCGGTCCTCTCTCCCAGCCTGGAGTGTACCAGAGAAGCAACAAGGTGGGGCTGTGCTTAACTGAACACTGCAAACCATATCCAAATCCATGGAGAAGTGCAGATTTATCAACCCCTAAAAATACATGAAGGCCTCTGTGCCCCCACCACTCAACCCATGAGCAGTGGGCACATACTGGAGCGAGAAAAATTCAGTCGCAATTAACAGTTGTGAAAATAAGTAACTTTAAAATGTCTATAACCCAACAGCGAGTGAAATATTTAACCACAAGGAAAGGTTGCAGAGTTGTCCCGTTTTAAACCTATAGTAGTTTTAATAGCTTTTTTGTTCGTTTAGTTTCACTCTCTCTGTCTCCAAAAGGCTTCTTTTCCGCAAGGTGTAACTCCGTTCTCCGGCAGCCCCGTTCTTGTATGTCTTTCCCGCAAGGCGTAACTCCGTTCCCCCCGCAGCCCCGTCTATTTTATGTCTTTTTCCACAAGTCGTACCCCCGTTCCCCACCACCCCCAGTTCTCCTCATTCATTAACTCAAACCGGCACTTTATCTCCTCCTCCTCTCCTCTTCCCCACCCTCGCCACTAACGCCCGCTCTATGATCCTCTTTCAGATTTCTCCTTTTCCCTCTGCCCTCTCTCCTCAGAGTGCACGCATCCCTTCTCACCCCCGGTTTCTGTAGTTCCCCTGCGGTCTACTTTTTGCCATCCTTCTCTCCCGCCCTATCTTCCTTCCCTCTGATCTCGCGTCTCCGCACTCTTTCACCCTCTCCCAGAGTCCCTGCCCCCCTAGACTCATTCCTCTCTCCTGCTGTCGCTGTGTTCCCCTCTCCACCCTTCTTCTCCCTCGCGCCCCCTATGTCCTTTCCCTCTCTTCAGTCCTTTCTCGTGAACTCGCCTCCACCCCCTCTATATATTCCGCTCTGTCTGTACCCGCGTCCCTTCCATCGCCTCGCTGCCTCTTTTCTCCCCTTCGCTTTCTAGTGTCCCTCCCTCTGCCCTGTACCCATCCCTCTAGCCTCCCCCCTCTGCCCCCCCTCTGCTGTCTCTGTCTGCCCTCTCTTTTCCGGTCTGACCTGCTCTTCTCCCCCCTCTGCTCACCCCCCCCCCCCCCGCTCTTGTAGTTTACCTGCTCCCTCTTTCTCCTACTCTCTTTCTTCTGCACTCTCTCACTCCATCTCTTCTTGTTCTCCTCCCTCTGCTATCTCTCCATTCCTTGACCTACAACCCACTTCCGGCTCTCTACCCCAGCAGTTCTCGGCTCGTGCTGCTCCCTCTGATCCACTGTTTACCAACATAATCGTTTATTATCGGTTTATGAAACACTATAAACATAAAAAGCATATATTCTCAGTTTATCATAAAAATGCAACACCATTTACAATTGTGCATAATAATTAACGACGTTCTAAAATGGACAATTTTACAGATAAGCCATCTTTCTCTATTCCTTCTCCGACTGGTCTGGTCGCCTGTGCTCGGCTTCGTCTCGTCTCTCACGCCTCAGGTCTTTCCCATCCCTCTCTGTCGCCTCTCGAATCCCCCTCCTCCCGCCTGTCTGTTCCCTCTCCTCCGTCACTCGTCTGCCCTCCCTAAACATGAACAGCCTCCCCTTCTTCTCGCGCTGTGCTCTCTCCCTTCGCTGGTTCTGCTTCCCTCCTCCTCTGTGTGCTCTCCCTCTTACGCCGGCTCTGCTCTCTCTCTCCCTCCCCTCCACCCTCCTCCCCCGGCTCTCGCCGTGAGTGGAGGCAGCTGACGCCTGCAGTGAAAGCTAAAAACACACAGGCGCGATTAGTCACGCTCAGAAATCCCCTCCGAGGGCGCGGGGCGGCGAGGAGCCCTCAGCCGGGGCTGGCCGCGGCGCAGCCGGGGTGAAGGTGGGGGGAGGCCGTGGGGAGGCTCAGGGGCGATCTCTCTGGCACACCCCGGAGCCGTATGTAAGCCCCCCCTCCCACCTCTCAGCGGGCGCCCGTGGCCCTTTCCCGGGTACTAAAGACCGAGGGGGTCCTAAAAGCACACGGTACGTGAGAGGTGGTGGGCGAGCCACGGAAAGCTCCAGCCAGGCTCGAGCCTGAGGCCTGGCTCTGGGTCAGCTCGAGGCCCTGTTGGAACCTGAGCGCGGAAGGAGCCGAGCCTTCGCGGGGCTTCTGCCTCACCCTTATTTCTGGTGTTACAGCCAGAACTGACCACTATGGAACTCGCAGATCACTGAATGAATCTCCTCCTCGTGCTTATAAACAATGCATGTGAGCTTATGCAATGTAACCAGTTCTCACGGACTGCGCCTCACATACGTCTGGGTGGAGTTCACGTTATATGTTAAAAACTGCTGCAGTGCCTGAAGAAGTCAAAACAATTCTGTAACACAAGAAAGGACAAATACATGCCCTTTTACTGGCTGATTTGTACTGAGTGAAACCAGAAAACATGGAGCCTTTGGCGGCTTCCCTGCTTAAATCGTGTGATCCTAACAAATATTTTATTTCACAAAAACACCTTTTCCTGTATTATCGTGTATAAAAGCACCTTCGAATGTGTGAGTTCAGACTAGCAGTTGTACACAATGATCACTTTTAATGAGTATCTAAATGCTGGGCTATAGTGTGCCCTATTATAGTAAACGTTTCCAGTTTACGAAATACACCTTTTTGGACTTCGACGAGACATTGTCATAATTTACGTGGCTTGTCCTGTAATGTACATAAGGGGTATGATCAGGCCTTGGCTCGTGCACATGCTGTGAGATCAGAGCCTGACCCTTGGCTCGGCTCCGCCTCGGCTCTCCTTGTTATTGTGGTGGCTCGCCCACCTCTATGTGGGCAAAACTGCCTCCGCCCGAGACCACCCAGGATGAGATCGGAGATACGAGGGCGTTCTCTGGATTCACGCCTTCCGCGTGACAACCATTAACCTTTCCAAGCCTGTGTGCTAACTGGGAGCCTGGCACCCAACTGGGGAGGGGGGGGAGGGAATACCCTAAAAAAAATGAGCCTGGAAACATCCGAGCCCCGCAGGGACCATCAAACAGTCGTTATCTGTCCAACCTTCCGGCCCTGGTAAGAGCCCCCCCCCGCCCCCAGGTGAATGTCACTGAGTGAGGTGAATGTCACTGAGTGACCCCCTGTGCGCACGGAGAACATTAACCCCTGCCCCTCCTCCGCAGGGGAACAGGCTGATGAACAGCAGGCACCAAGTAGCCACCCCAGCACTGCACCCAGCAGGACCCCGGCACAGGCTAGGCCATGGATGCCCCCTCCGGTGCACGGACAACACAGACAGAGAAGGCGAGTGATTATGAAGACCGACAGCGAGCAGGTGGACAGACGGGTGGAGAGGCCTACTGGTATTACAGGAACTCGTAGCGAGGGCAGACAGGCAGGTGGTATAAGCAGGCAGGCCGGCCGTTGTTACAGATGCCTACATAAGGCTTGACAAGAAAGTGGCTGTGAGATGTGCGCGCCTCCTGTTGAAACGGCTGATACGTTTGACATCGAGTGAGGCCAGGGCTGACTGAAGGCGCCGTCTGCGGTCTCCCGCGCAGCAGGGACTCCCACGGCCGGGCTGGGACCGCCTTTTAAAGGGACTCCCACGGCCGGGCTGGGACCGCCTTCCACAGGGACTCACAAGGCAGGGCTGGGACCGCCTTCCGCAGGGACTCACACGGCAGGACTGGGACCGCCTTCAGCAGGTAATCACGGCCGGGCTGGGACCGCCTTCCACAGGGACTCGCACGGCCGGGCTGGGACAGCCTTCCGCAGGGACTCACACGGCCGGGCTGGGGCAGCCTTCCGCAGGGACTCACACGGCAGGGCTGGGACTCACACGGCAGGACTGGGACCGCGGTCTTCAGCAGGTAATCACGGCCGGGCTGGGACCGCCTTCCACAGGGACTCACACGGCAGGTCTGGGACCGCCTTCCGCAGGGACTCACTCCTGTGACCGCCTTCTGCATTGACTCACACGGCCGGTCTGTGGCCGCCTTCCTCAGGGACTCACACCTGGGACTCACATCTGGGACCGCCTTCAGCAGGGACTCACCTGGCCGGTCTGTGGCCGCCTTCCTCAGGGACTCACTCCTGTGACCGCCTTCTGCATTGACTCACCTGGCCGGTCTGTGGCCGCCTTCCTCAGGGACTCACTCCTGTGACCGCCTTCTGCATTGACTCACACAGCCGGTCTGAGGCCGCCTTCCGAAGGGACTCACACCTGGGACTCACATCTGGGACCGCCTTCAGCATTGACTCACACGGCCGGTCTGTGGCCGCCTTCCTCAGGGTCTCACTCCTGTGACCCCCTTCTGCATTGACTCACACGGCCGCCGGTCTGTGGCCGCCTTCCGAAGGGACTCACACCTGGGACTCACATTTGGGACCGCCTTCTGCATTGACTCACACGGCCGGTCTGAGGCCGCCTTCCTAAGGGACTCACACCTGGGACCGCCTTCAGCATTGACTCACACGGCCGGTCTGTGGCCGCCTTCCTCAGGGACTCACTCCTGTGACCCCCTTCTGCATTGACTCACACGGCCGCCGGTCTGTGGCCGCCTTCCGAAGCGACTCACACCTGGGACTCACATCTGGGACCGCCTTCTGCATTGACTCACACGGCCGGTCTGAGGCCGCCTTCCGAAGGGACTCACACCTGGGACTCACATCTGGGACCGCCTTACGCATTGACTCACACGGCCGGTCTGTGGCCGCCTTCCTCAGGGACTCACTCCTGTGACCGCCTTCTGCATTGACTCACACGGCCGGTCTGGGGCCGCCTTCCGAAGGGACTCACACCTGGGACTCACATCTGGGACTGCCTTCAGCATTGACTCACACGGCCGGTCTGTGTCCGCCTTCCTCAGGGACTCACTCCTGTGACCCCCTTCTGCATTGACTCACACGGCCGCCGGTCTGTGGCCGCCTTCCGAAGGGACTCACACCTGGGACTCACATCTGGGACCGCCTTCTGCATTGACTCACACGGCCGGTCTGAGGCCGCCTTCCGAAGGGACTCACACCTGGGACGGCCTTCAGCATTGACTCACACTGCCGGTCTGTGGCCGCCTTCCTCAGGGACTCACTCCTGTGACCCCCTTCTGCATTGACACACGGCCGCCGGTCTGTGGCCGCCTTCCGAAGGGACTCACACCTGGGACTCACATCTGGGACGCCTTCTGCATTGACTCACACGGCCGGTCTGAGGCCGCCTTCCTCAGGGACTCACACCTGGGACTCACATCTGGGACCGCCTTCAGCATTGACTCACACGGCCGGTCTGTGGCCGCCTTCCTCAGGGACTCACTCCTGTGACCGCCTTCTGCATTGACTCACACGGCGGGTCTGAGGCTGCCTTCCGAAGGGACTCACACCTGGGACTCACATCTAGGACCGCCTTCAGCATTGACTCACACGGCCGCCTTCCTCAGGGACTCACTCCTGTGACCCCCTTCTGCATTGACTCACACGGCTGCCGGTCTGTGGCCGCCTTCCGAAGGGACTCACACCTGGGACTCACATCTGGGACCGCCTTCAGCAGGGACTCACCTGGCCGGTCTGTGGCCGCCTTCCTCAGGGACTCACTCCTGTGACCGCCTTCTGCATTGACTCACCTGTCCGGTCTGTGGCCGCCTTCCTCAGGGACTCACTCCTGTGACCGCCTTCTGCATTGACTCACACGGCCGGCCTGTGGCCGCCTTCCGCTGTGATCAGCAGGTGTGGGCAGCGGCAGGCTGCCCCGGTACGCCGTAGAGTAGTCTTGACAGCGGTAGCGTGGAATAGGTGAATTTAATCCAAACAACCTATAATGACACCAGCCCTGCACGGATTTGCAGCGGGTGTGGTTGAGGCGTTCACTGCCGCTGTGTATGACCAGGGCATTGCCTGCTGGCCCAGGGTGTGTGTGACTGGAGGCGGTGCGACATGCTAGGGTGTAGCAGGGTGCGTGGTTGGGGGCATTGCCTGCCCACCGTATATCGCAGCCTGGCAGTGGTGTGCTCACCATGGCCTCAAGGTAGCATCTATGGGTGCAGAAGGTGCCGTGTTGCCGAGGGCCGGAGCCCTCCTGAACCATGATTATTACTGTATTTTATAGTTCAAACATCGGCCAGAAGTCCCGTTTTTTCTTAGCACTGGGGCCGGCGATACTTCTAGCAGCAGGGTGAGTGGTTCAAGATGGCAGGATTGCCTCTGTGCTGTTACGCATACGTGTGCACCAGTGTGTGTGTGTGTGGGCATGGCTGGCCTGCCCAGTGTCCCGTGGCCTGTCGCCAGCGTGCCGTAAGGTCTGCCACCCATGCAGTGAAATGTGCCCTTTGCGGAGTCACGGTCAGATGCGTAGCCAGAGCCCCTTGGGCCCTGGTGCTAGGAAGTGACTGCCCCCTGGCTGCTCTTTTGAATTACAGCATAAAGCAATAGTCGAGGTTCAGTGGGCCTCTGGGCCCGGTGCGACAGCACCCGCTGAACCAACGGACACCACGCCCCTGCCCACAGCACGCCAGCATGGCCTGGCGACAGTTCGGTGCAGAGGGGTGAGCGGTCGAGGCGCTATATTGCCTGCCCGCAGCATGCCAAGGCCTGGCGACAGGTCGGTGCAGAGGGGTGTGCGGTCGAGGCGCTATATTGCCTGCCCGCAAGCATGCCCAGGCCTGGCAGCTGCGTGCAGAAAGGAGGAGGGTGCCACTGCCTGCCCACTGTGGCTTCCTGGCAGCCCGGCCGCTTTTCGCAGCATGGTGTGTGGATAGGGTTGGTGGGTGGGCACTGTGCCCACAGGACTTGCCTGGGGTGAGTCCGTTACCAATCATCAACAAGGTGTGCGGGGACATTGTCTCCCCGCCGCGGCCTGGCGGCTGTCCAACCTCCAGCGGCCGCGGGCATTAATGGCAGCTCGGTCGTGCATTTCCGCAGCACCCTGTGCGGCTGGAAGCCGTTGATGCCAGTAACTGTGTGCGGTAGGGTGTTAGGCTCTGGGCAGTGCAAGCCTTATCGCGATATATCGTGGCCCTATCCCGGCGTACAGGAAGGGGCGCGAAGCTCTGTTTCGCCTGCTCACAGTTCCTTTGAGGCTGCACAGTGTTGTGTGCAGCAGGGGGCTGGATGCCGTGACCTCCTCCTGGCAGCCTGCCTGGGTGTGAAGCAATGGGTGAGGGGCACTGCCAGCCTGCTGTGTGCCACCTCGTACGTCTGTGTGAGGGTCCGAGGGCCGCCCTGCTGCCGGGAGGCCCCGGCTCCTGCTAATCGCACGTTTCCGCTCCCAGAAACGGAGCCAAGGCGGACTCCTTCTGCCTCTGCCATAAAAGATGGCGATGCGCCCCTCCCCCAGCCTCTGCTGCCGGCGCTCCTCCTCCCCGGCCCCTCCTCGCTGCTCTCCCACTTTGATGTTCTCGCTTCCTCTAAACGATCTGCGCTTCTTTTTGTTCGCCGCGGCGCCGCCCGAGCCCGGCTCTCCCCCCAGACGAGCACCCGAGGGACCCCTCTGCCTCCCACCGGCACAGAATGCCACACGCTGCCAAGTCTGGAGCCCTCGCCCCCCGGCCGCATGCCACCGAGGCCTTGTGCCAGACTCGCCTCGCTGTGTTTACAGCGCGGCCGGGGCTGCCAGGCCAAGCGCACGGCTCCAGCGAGGCGTCCATGGCTCTACAACGCACCAGGGCCGCAGCTCCTACCAGGGCAGCGGGACTTGGGGTGTCAGGGACCCACTGCGCCCCATTCTGGTCATTTTGTTCTAACAAACCAGAGGGGGCTGGTCCGTTTCACATGCTTACGCTAGGGCCCATGGCGCCGTCTGCACTCTTTGGGTACGGACGGGCCCAGCCATGGCTTCTATGCTTTCCTGAATTCTCTGAACGCGTTGCTAGAAGGGCTGCTCGCCAGACTAGGGAGACATACAGAAGTGCAGTTACGTCATATTATTTCAGCTGCCTGCAAACCACGAGGCTTCGTGGCACTGTTTACCGTATTAAGTCCCTGATAACGATGAGGCTGCAAAATACGGGCGCAAATTGCGCCCCCACTAATTTGAGTTAATGGGAGGTGCGCGCATTGTGCCCCATTCCAAATTCGGTGTTTGAATGGGGCATAACGTGCCAACCGCGCAGAGCATTCTCCCGTTCGTGATGTGCTGATTTGCGTCCACTTTTTAATCCTGTTTTCGGCGGAGTTGGGGGTGTCAATTGATACTGTATACGTCTAAATCGGAATACGACCAGCAAGATCATATGAGCAGAAGGTAAAGCCAGGGTGGGGGGGGGGGGTTATATCCCACATTTTGCAACGAGGGAGCGGAGTGCAGCACCGGATAATATCTTTACATTATAGTTAATGCTTTAAAGATCTGGCGACCGCTGAAACTTAGCCACAAAGTAATGTACAAAGTTCCCCAGATCGGGTAGAGAGAAAGGGTAGAGTATGTCGATATGCAGTGTGTACAGAGAAAGAAAAAGGAAAGCCAAAGAGGGGAATCCCCTAGTTGGGACTAAAACCCTCACACACCTAGCAAGCTAGGTGTCATGCTTCATCATATGGGTTTGCTCCTCGCTGAACTGGCGCTGCAATGTTCAGCGGGCACCCACAAGGGGGCTCTTTAACGGAGATCTTTAATCCCTGCCATATGGTGCATGCGGGTGTGCGGGGAAGAAAGGGGTGTAGTCGTGAGAGATGTGGTGAAACTAAAAAAGGTGGGTCAGTCCACAATGAAATTTATTGGAGTGGCTGGCGCCCTTGGTTAAAATAGTGGGAGGGGAGATAGTTGCTACTGGTAATGTTGGGCAAGATATCTACAACCCCCTAGTGTGGTCAACATGTTTCATGCCTACGCGGCATTTCATCAGGACCTAAGTGGGACGTACTACACAGTGAAAATAATATAAATGATATAAAGGTTTAAAATTGGTCATACAACCTTATGCCATGAGGTCATAAAGGGGCAGGCAAGAGAATCCTGCTCAGTATGAGTGACCCTAAGGGAGATCGTGAGATGCCCCGCAGTCTGCTCCAGTGGGACCTGCACGTAAAGGTCAGGAACCCGGATAGCGTGCGGTCGGAGCCGCTAACACCTACCCCCACCGTCTGGTCAGGACAGAGCAGCTGAAACTTGTCTTCTGGCACTGACATGTGAACAGCCTTTCTTACCCTGCTAGACTTTAGGGGTGCATTCTGAGTTATTTAGTGCTTTTCCTGCAGCCCAAAGGACGCCGTCATTGCCATGGTCAAGGTGAAACTGCAGCTGTGCACGTTGCCGCGGTGTTGCAGAGCTTGGGGTCAGTGAACAATCTTCAGGGGGGGGGGGGTGATTCAGAAGGCAGCAGCTTGCTGGTAGGGAGTGCTGCAGGCCTCGAATGTGAAGCATAAGACCCCCACCAAACAGATGTACATACGGCCACGTGTGTTACAAGTAACAATAAGTCTGCAACCTTTTTTTGATTTTTTCACATGTCTTTCTTAAAATATTGTCCTCCAAGGTACAAAAAAACCAGTGAATAACTACCATATATCAGTCAAAAAAACAGAGGCATGTCGTCATGCATAACAAATATGAAATGGGAATAAGAAAATGAAGAGAATACAATAAAAGATAGAGAAAAGAAAGAAGAGGACACCAAAGCACAAAATTAAGATTCAATATCATAATCACTGTTTCAAACCTCGACAAAATCTGAATAGTACAACAAAAGATAAAAATGCGTATTCAGACAAAAGAATAACGAAACAAAGTAATATATGCATTCAAGGCAAATCCCTAGTATAAGCACATGAATATCAACATAAATAACCGATTCAAAACCAGCGTAAATTTATGAAGGGACCCCAATTCTTGCAAAGCTAAAGCGTTGTGATCCGAACAGGCGACTGATTGGGGCGTCACAGCTTTGTACAATACACTTCCTCCTGGGCAATGTCATCTCCCGTCCATTAAATATATGCTTTTTGCTTTTTTTCTGATTACAGCATGCACGCCCCAAGAGACCATATTTTTTTTGTAAAGCTGAGCTGTATAATTTAAATGGTAATTAATTCACCCAGCGTCCATGTGAGGAGCCCTGGTTGAATCTGTCTAATTTCAGGGAGATTTAGGCCCGACCGAGAATTGCCGAGCCTTCTGCCGGTGGCATTGGGGATACGTAGTGTAATGCGTCTCCCCGTTTGAAAGCTGAGCCCGCTTGTTACAGAGCGCCCACTCCTTGTAGCAAGCTCTTATGCTTCCATCCAGGGCACAAGTCATAAAAAAAGGAGTGGGGGGACGCTGACGTCACGACAGGAAGTGACGTCACGAAAGGTAGCTTGCACCATCAGACTCATTGCCTCCCCTCGCTCACCCCTTAGCAAATGGAGCCACACATTCATACTTAG
Source organism: Lissotriton helveticus (assembly GCF_964261635.1). Taxonomy (NCBI): domain Eukaryota; kingdom Metazoa; phylum Chordata; class Amphibia; order Caudata; family Salamandridae; genus Lissotriton; species Lissotriton helveticus. The sequence continues at coordinate 1,307,884,705 of NC_136069.1, read as the reverse complement.
GCCTCTCTGGGGCGAGATCTCGCCCCAGAGAGGCCAAAGAGTGAATGTGTGGCTCCATTTGCTCCAGTTATCGAGCAATAAGTGGGGGGGACGCCGTCCACCCGCGTGGCACCCCGACTCGAGCCATGCTTCCATCCCTGAAGCGCCTGTCTTGTGCCGAACGTTGCAATTGCAAGTTTTCTTGCTGCGATTCTAAAGCTTCCACAAGATTTGGTACCAGGCCAGCTAACACCCCCAGATGAAAAAAAGATAACTTCATGAAGTTTGATAATCATTCAGAAATGTGCAATTTATTGTCCCGAGTTGTAGCTGGAAAAGCTCCCTAAAACATTTAGGAAAACTTCTAGAAAGGTAATTGGAAACCTTACTGTTTCTGGGAAAGTGAGTCCTGGCTTTGCCTTTTTGGATCCGGGGCAGCAGGGACGTCTATTGATTGTCTGGAACGGGAGCGAGGTTCCTTGGTTGTCTGTAGTAGGAGCGAGCTCAGTTGGTTGTGTGGTCCAGCATGGAAGTCTGTTGATTGTCTGCAGCAGGTGGAAGTCCCTTAAGTGGCACAGGAGGGAGGCCAGTTGCCAACTCGTTGCCAGCAGCGGATTGGTAACATCGGGCAATGCCCGAGGGGCCAGTGTCCGAGTTCTGCTGTGGGCTGCTTTTTTGAGCAGTCTGGGGGGGCATTTGGGCGCTGTGTCTATTGTTCGAATACAGGCTCAGCCAGCGACCCAGTGGGTGTCTGAGTGGCCTTTCTAGAGGCAGATGGGCGATCATTACCTCCGTTTAGCAACAAGCAGAGGTGTCACTTTCTTTCTCTCGCTGGCCAGCCCATTAATGTGTGCACATACTGAGCAGGGGCAGGGGCCTGAGTAGAAGTGGCCTCACTTGTTTCACCAGTGTAAACTAACGCATGCATTTTTTTACCCCCCCCCCCCCCTAAAGTTTTTTTGATAAGATTACGCCAAAGCAGTGATTTGAGGAGTGATTATGCAAATGTGGGCCGATTTTCAATCCCAATCCAACCCTGTCAGTTGGTTCCCTGGAGGAGGAGGGAAGTCAGTTTGTTGTCTGGAGCAAAAGGTTAGCATGTTAATTATTTGGAGCAGGAGGTGGCCAGTTGTTTGGAGTAGCAGGGAGGTCACTTTGGATGTCGGAAGCAGGAGGAAGTTCTGTTGATTGTCAGGCACAGGAGGGAAGTGAGTTGGTTGTCTGGAGCAAGAGGGTAGCATGTTGATTGTCTGGAGCAGGAATAAGTTCAGTTGGTTGTCTGGAGTAGCAGGGAGGTATGTTTATTGTCTGGAGAAGATGTAGGTCAGTTAGTTGTATGGAAGAGGAGGGAAGTCAGTTGGTTGTCTGGAACAGGGGGAATCAGTTGGTTGTCTGGAACAGGAGGACAGTCTTTTGGTTGTCTGGAGCAGCAGGATGGTCAGTTGGTTGTCTGGAGCAGCAGGAAGGCCAGTTGGTTGTGTGAAGCAGGACGGAGATCAGTTGGTTGTCTGGAGCAGGATGGAGGTCTGTTGATTGTCTGGAGCAAGAGGGTAGTATGTTGACTGTCTGGATCAGGAGGTAGGTCAGTTGGTTGTTGGAGCAGCAGGGAAGTTTGTTGATTTTCTGGAAAAGATGTAGGTCAGTTAGTTGTCTGGAACAGGACTGAAGTCAGTTGGTTGTCTGAGCAACAGGGAAGTCACTTGTTTGTCCGGAGCAACAGGGAGGTCTGTTGACTTTCTGGCCCAGGAGGAAAGTCGGTTGGTTGTTTGGAGCAAGAGGGTAGCATGTTGATTGTCTGTAGGGATGTAGATCACTTTGTCTGGCAAAGTAAGGGGAGTCTGTTGGTTTCTGGAGCATGATGGTAGGCAACATGTTAATTAATTGGAGCAGGAGGTATATCCCTTTGTTGTCTGAAGCAGCAGGGAGGACTGCTGATTGTCTGGAGAATGAGGTAGGTCAGTTAGTTTGGAGCAGGAGAGAGGTTTGTTGATTGGAGCGGGAGTTAGGTTAGTTGGTGGTCTGAGCCAGTACACCACATATATAACCTGGTATTTGTAAAGCGTGAACTAATTACCTGTAAGGGTCTCGAGGCCTGAGGGCCATGGGGGGATTAAGCGAGCTATTGCCAAGAGTCACATGGTGCTGAGCTGATCTGCCTCCGGTGCTAGGGATCGAACCATGAGGCCCACGCTCCGGAGTCAGCTGCCCTGGCCGCTGCGCCACACTTCTCCCACTCATGATTTGTTTCGGATTTCACTGCAACTACTTGAAGCGGCATGTAAGCACCACCAAATGAAATAAATACTTTTCTCTGAGTGCCAAGAATCGTGAAACATGTGAAAGGAAGCTTCCGTCACTGGCTCAGCAACCTCTTAGCTGATAATACCACTGAAATGTGAGTAAAAGGAAATAATTGCACTGCGTCTACCATAACGCTTTAGGAGGACCAGCGGAACATGTTCATTGGGGAAACCAGATCTAAGAGATGCCTTTTCAGAACCATTCAGCGCTGACTGGGCCCTCGGTAGGGTTGGTGTCTGCTTTCCGAACCACAGGATGTATACAGAACATACCAGACGGGGCTCAGGTGTGTCAGACTGGTAGCTAGAGGGGCTGGGTGAAGTGAGGTTGTGGAAGCTAAATAAAATAGTCACAGACACAGGTGAATTTCAAAGGCAGCTTTATACGTATATACAGGAACAGATGACATGGACAAACCAAATGCCCGAATTGCAAAAGGCCTGAAACCAGCCATGCTACAAGTGGGGAAAACATATATGCTACGGTGTGCCAAGCAGGGCCTTGGAGCCCCTACAGAAATCAGACATGCCACCGAGCAAATCTGCATGAACCCGAGAACCCAAGCAGAGCGTGCAGGCATGGAGCCGGAAGAGAAGTCCCTGGAAGAGAAGCAGGCGAGCCAGCAAGAAGCTTCTGCTGCGGGAACGAGACGAGTGCCAGCCAGGAAGGATGGAAGTGTGCCAAGGAAGGAAGCAGGGCTTGCCAGGCAAACAAAGCAGCCGTGCCCTGCGGGATCAGCAAGGAGCTCATCTGTCTGAGTCATGTTCTCCTGCCGTCGACGGGGACCCACAGCCATTCCACGCTCTAGGCTGATGGCTCTTTTCCCAGGGGACTGTGGCGGGCAGGGAGCTGGTGTCTTCTCACTGTGCCAGAGCACCGCAGTGCGTTCCCTGTGAAGGTTAGCCGCGAGGCCTCTATATTCCTCGACTCTCCAGCGCTGGGTGCAGTCAGGAGGTGCCTGGTTCTTTGGACTCAGATGAAACCCAACCCTAAAAAAAGATGAATGGTTAAAATAAAGTAAAATAGCACAACCCCACTGCCTGAAAATTGTGGTTGGAGAAAAATGACCACAAATGTATCGGAATATTAGTCTGGGGACCTAAATGCTCTTGTGGCCAACTTCGTAGAGCTATTAAACGGCCCCATTAACTTATTATTTTTTTTTTTTTTTTTGCAGAGTTTTATATAGCGCGAACTAGAACCGAACCGAATCAGTTATCAGAGCGCTTTACATAGTACCAGTTACGTTACATGAGGACACTTGAGGATTCTTATTCCTCAGGGGACACTTAGGGCACCATCAGGGTTGGATTGGGATCAAAAATAGGCTGGGGTACCAAAAAAAAAAAAAGTGCCCCACATTTGCGGATTGCACTTTTTCGCAAAACACTCTTTCAGTGTTTGTTTTTTAAGTATTATAAAAAGAGGGAGCGGTTGGGGAGGGGGGTTTCTCGACTGTTTTCTCAACTTCTCTGAGATAAAAAATGCACATGTTGCCAGGACTCTTTGTGCATGGATTAGTTTACAATGGTGAACCACACCTGAATATAATTGAGGCCACTTCTGTTCACCACCCCTGCCCAATCTGCATACACTAATGGACAGGCCAAGCGTGATACTGGGAATGCCACCTCTGCCCTTCCAGAAAGGCCGCTCAGGCCTCCACTGAGCCTTTGACACCGCCCAATTCGGCCACCATCTTGCCCAAAAAAGCTGTCCACATCTACAACTCAGATCCTGGCCCATTGCCCGAGTGCTCGCCTAACCAATCCGACCCTGGGCGCCATATGCTATCCTCCCTAGTAGCTACAAATGCCCCCTGTATCAGTAACTCAGAGGGGGGGGGGGGCATAACTCAGGGCTACTCCTGACACGGTGACTCCGGCAGCTCCACGTGTCACCCGACACCCGAGCCCACGTCTAGCTGGACAGGGGCAGGTGAAGGGCTGTGGTGAGCACCATGCGGTGCATTATGGGACGGGAGGGGTGTTGGGAGGTTATAATGATTAACGCGCTGAGGGGGCCGGGCTGCAGGCTTCATTCAGGGAGGTGGCCGGCTCAGCAGTGCGTTTTATCAATCCTACCGTGTGCACCAGACACCAGAACCGAGCTTTGAGGTTAACGAATAACACCATAAAATTCACCCATAAACCCCGCTTGGGAGCCGCCGATACGTTGATGTTTTCAACTTCACGGTTAAAGTTCAGACAGTAACTCAGGAAAGAAACACAGACGCACGGAGAGAAATTAGGCCACGCCTACAAACGCACGCGCTTTAACGCAAAAATACGCATGCATGCATGTAAGGAGGTATCTCACACGTACACGTGAAAACGTTGTACGTGCATTCCTGGTAACATATGCGTGCGTGTGCAAACATACTTGAAAACGCAGATAGTGCCCCAGACGTTGGTATTTGCAGATAGATTTATCTCTAATCCTCTGCGTGGACTTTTGGTATACGTGTTCATTCAGACAATGCAACTCTGCTGGCCCGCGTGCACCAATGCATCGATGCACGTACAGCTCCAGGGTATTATTACATGTCCATTGGTGCATTAATGCTTGCTGCGGGCCAGAGCCCTAAATATCGACCTATTCATAATGGAATGGTTAAGGCACACTTGTGGAATCATTGCATCACAAATGTTCCTCACCAGGCTCAAAGTGCACGGAATCATGAACACACGTTCAGTTCATACATGCGGACTATACAGGGACCGCACCAGGTTCATTTGTGCGCACGGATTCGTCCAAGTGCAACACCAGAGCTCATGTGTGTCGGGAATCGGATGTAGCGCTCGAGCCATGTTTTGCACGGATTCATCCGAGTAGCTTGAAAGCTATGACCATGAAAGCATTTGCACACGTGCACATTCAGAGCCATGCGTGTAAGAATGAATTGTATACATGCGAGTCAAAAGCCATTCGCCTGTGGTCTGAATCACACACATGCAATTCACAGCAATACACGTGAACAGATTATACAAATGTAGCTTCAGATTTATGCAGATGCACGGATTCCCATTCATGCCACTTCTGGGCAATGAATGCATGTGAAGCAACTGAACAGTGTAGTTCCCGCGCCACGCGAAACAATTAGGAAACAGCTCCGCCAGAGCCATGCATTTGAAAGCAATATTAAGAAACATGCTGGCCCAACGACATGCATGTAAAAGGCTTTGCACACGCGCAGCCCCAGAGCCGTGCGCGTAAAAGGATTATTAAAGAACAAGCTTATGCATGTGAAAGGCTTTGCACAGGCGCAACCCCAGAGATGTGCGCGTGAAAGGATTATTAAAGAAGCTGTCACGAACATATGCAATGCTTCGCACACATGCAGCTCCAGAGCCGTGCATATGAAAGGATTATCCAAGAACATGCTGGCCCAGAGATATGCACGTGAAAGACTTGGCTCACGTGCTGCTCCGGTGCCGGGTTCACATATGAAGCTCGGCAGCGGCGCGCGCGCGCGCACTGACGTGTACAATTGCCCATCTCCTTCGCCAGGCACGTGCCGGCGTCCGAAGGGCAGCGCGAGACGCAGGCCCGCGTGCGCACGGACGCAGGAGCGGGCTGGCGCATCTGGGCCTAGCAGATGGCCGGTATCCTGTTTTTCGAGGCCTGTAATCACCTTTTCCATCTCCTCGCGCTCTATTGTGAGCGCGTCGCTCTCTGCCAGCTCCCGCCGGGCCTCCGGAAGGCCGGGGCGGCAGGAGGGGCCCCTCCCGCGTGCGCGATTGGGACTGGGAGCAGACGCCATTCCTCGGGGCGAGGCGAGGGAGGGGTTGAGGGCGGTGGTTGAGCACCCCCGGTCACGCAGGCCCCTGCTGCCGGGCTCGGAGCCAGCTCTGAAGGTTGCACCGGCAGCCCGCGCCTCCTCCGCGGGTTACAGGCCTCCCTCCGAGCCGAGGCCTGCCGGTGTTCACTGCCTGGCCTTTGCCACGACGCGTCCATCACCCGACTGCAGCAGGCCAGGCCGCTTCCCTCCTCTGAAAAGCAGCGTCTGCGGATGCTGTTTTTCCGGCTTAGAAATGTGATTATTTTTAATTTAATTTTACACTCGTTTCATAGCCTGAATTCCCCTTATGAGCTGCGGAAGGAACGGACTAGAAACCTTAACAAGGAAACCAAACTCTAAACAGACGCGCTTATAGTCCATCATGGAACAGTAACTGTGAGGGATTGGCTCTTACATTTCGTTACAGGTTTTCTTTAAGTTTCCATTGCTTGAGAGAAGCAGGCGCCCACAGAGCAGCGTGTTGTAGGGTATCAAATAAGGAGACAACGCAGGAAAACGTTGGAGACAGGTTTATTGTCTCATTATTCACAGGAGCCCACAACCAGGTCCTGAGCAACGGACGGACTCACTCCAACCCCCACCTCTGAACGAGCTGGAACCTGGACCGTCGGCCAGAGATTCAAAGCCGCAATGCTCATAAATACACAGCCTCAATCAACTTTCATTCTCAAAAAGCTATTTTGCTTTGACAGTGGAAGGGAGCTACGCTCCAGAATCGTTTGGCGTCATACAACGTCAACGTTTCTATGTTCTATGCAAAGTGGACGGAGCAAACACACTTGGACTCCCTTGAATTCCAGATCTGTTAAAATGAAAAACCGTGAGACCTTGATTTAGATAAAACAAAGCAAATCTATAATCAGGAGTTCCTACTTTTGAGCTTCACATCAATTGCTCACAGTAGTTTATACAATCAATTAGGCTAGTAGTGCAACAACCAAGACCAAAGTGTTTTGGAGAACAAAAATAATTTTAATTCACCAAATTTCAACAGTAAATTAAAGATTAATTTTCTTATAGACACATATGGTACACAAGGAGGTTACTCCCAAGAACCTGCTGGATTCAGAGCGCGGACTAAAGACACCTTACTCCAAGCAGGGATCACGACGGCACCCAAAAAGAAGGAGATATTTCCCTTCTAACTGGGATGTGGACGCCGCCATCCCTGAATACCTACTGATACGAGGTACTGGATGAGTCTCAAGGACTTCCCCTAGCAGTGACAACGACGGCACCCTTGAAGAAGAGGACATTACCCTTCTTAATGGGATGAGGACGCCGCCATCCTTGAACACAGACTGATACGAAGGACTAAATGAGCCTTAATAAACCTCTGGAGTAACTAGACAATGCCTTGCATTACGTATTGATTACACTGACTACCCCGATTCACACACAGGAGCTTAACACGACCCTGGTACTAAGGTTGCCCTCCCGTCCTGAAGAAGACCCGCAGGCTGAGGCCCCCACTTACCCCAGAGCATTAAGTCGGGTCGAAACGTTGACGCCCCCATAAGCCCTCTTGGACCACGAACTTCCCCATTGTGAAAACGTGCCACACGAGAATATGTATTATGTTACGTATGAGAAATAACAATGTTTGAATACTAAATGTGGCCAAGAAAAAAGTGACTGAGATCGGATGACCAGTCGATATTACCTTTTGGAAAACACCAACTTCTGCTTTTTCTACTCACCCTTTCATTCCTTGAGCACCTCTTTCTTGCACGTTCTTAGGAGTAACCTCCTTGTGTACCATATGTGTCTGTAAGTAAATTAATCTTTGATTTACTGTTGAAATTTGGTGAATTAAAATTATTTTTGTTCTCCAAAACATTTTGGTCTTGGTTGTTGCACTATTAGCCTAATTGATTGTATAAAATACTGTGAGCAATTGATGTGAAGCTCAAAAGTAGGAACTCTTGATTATAGATTTGCTTAGTTCTATCTAAATCAAGGTCTAGGACCGCTGTTTTTCATACCAAATTGTACCCAGGTCCACTACCATTTTGGGTCACCCCATTTTTCATAATAAGATCTGTTAAAATAGCATGCCTGGCCTTGTGAAATCCTAGCACTAAAATAAACCAATTGCAAACAAGGGAAAAGTAGAATACCAGACAATAAAAGGTGTAATTTCACTGAAATTACCCATTGTATGCAGTTGCGACCCTTCAACAGTTGTCACTACTTGGATTTTGTACATAACAAATGCTGTTCCTGGAGTACACATCTTTCACGAGGCACTGCTGGTCACCTTTGTGCTGTCATGTAAAGGCTAAGCATCAGACTTTAAGTACGGCTGATGGTATCATCAGCACACAATTAGTTATAAATATAGTGCTTCCGTCTCTTCTATACAGCGCATGAACTGTGCTGCGTGACTACTGTTTACAATTCAGTGGGCTTACGGTCCGCCCACAGCATACCATTGGTTGTTTTTGTTACCACTCTCATTTGGAATCTTTTCATTGCTTAGCTCCCTTAGGTTTACCTTCATTTCTTGTGTTCTCTCCTCCCTGGACGACTACATGTGTTCCACCTCATTTTTTTGTAATGCACAATGTTTATGTTTTATAAGAGTTTCAGTATTATTTCTGGACGTGCAATTTGCTTTCATACTTTATGCCATCTCTATTAACACCTCAGTTACTTACTCCCACAACTGTACTACTGTGCACCACTCTACTCTTCCCTTCTCGGTGCCACTACACACAGTGCCAACTCTACACCACTCCACTTTACACCATTCCAATCCACTGTGTGCTACTCCATTCCACACAATGCCACTCTATGTCACTCCACTCAAGGCCACTCTCCTCTGTGCCACTCCCCTGTACGCCAATAACTTTTAGCCACGCTGCTGTACAACATGGTGAAAAGACATTGGCAAAGCTAATAGCTCTCATGTAGGTGAGAGCTATTGACTTAGCTGATGCTTGTTTTGACCTGCAGGTTTTAATGCGGCCATGCACAAAGTTTAGTAAATCTGGGCCAGCGTCTCTTCATTTTTAAATTACAATATCAAAACTTTAATAGCGATCTGCACTTACAGCAAATCCACACTACTGAGTATCAATATATTGCAATGTAGATGAAGATGTGGAGTTAATAAGCCTACACTCACCATATATTGGCAGCCGATATGCATGCAGGTCAATATCCTTAACCTTACAATTGGGAGACTCCGCCTTCTCGCCATAGTGTAAATCTAGTGAATTATAAGTTGGCTAAGTGTATAGCTACTACGCAGAAAAATGTAGTGTGCATTTGTTAAGTTCAGAAGTGAAAGCTATCTTTTTATTCCTTTACACCGTACATTGATAATTTTTTATTAAGAATGCTCAACATGGTGCCAACGAAGCACAATCCTTTCAGTAGTGCAGCACAGTTGTTTAGGTTTGTAAGGATGGAAGCCTGGAGCTGCAGGACCTAGCTGTGCCTCTCTACCATTTTTCGGTTTTCCCTGCAGGTACCTCTTGTTTGGCTTCCCACACTAGAATCACCATGCCCCTAAAACTGAAAAATATCTCGGAGAAGACAAAAAATCCATGGTTTAACGAATCACTAAATGAAGAAAGGCGCAAATTGAGAATGGCCGAAAGAAAATGGAGACAACACCCTTCATCCCCAGAGCTGAAAGCACTCAGAAAAATTAGAGGCCAATATAACAAAAAGATCATCAACTCAAAACAAGAATTCATACGGTCAGAACTGGACAGTGCCAAAAACAGACCACGGAAACTCTTTGAAATCCTAAAGCAACAATCAAACAAACTAGCCAAATCAGTCCATGAGAACTCCAAAACACCCCTAAATTGCGAAGAATTCTCTACATTTTTCACAGAGAAGGCGAAATCGCTAGAAGTGGAGCTCAAAAACGCCGTGGCAATCCTTCCCATAGATCCAATGCCTACGAGAATTACTGCTGCGACAACGGAGATTACCACGACAAAAAATGAAGCAAGGTGGGATTCGTTCGAACTTTATGACCAGCACAGTATCGCCAAAACGCTGTCCGAAATAAAGCCAAACAACCACTACCAAGACCCACTACCTGCAAAATGTGTAAGAGAAATCAATCACGTTTTGGTTCCAATATGGACTGAAATTATAAATGCTTCACTATCACAAGGGATCCTCCCAGACTGCCTGAAAACAGGTCAAGTTGCTCCCATAATCAAGAAACCCTCAGCAGATAGATCAGACCCAAACAACTTTCGCCCAGTGACCAACATCCCGCTACTGGCCAAACTAATTGAGAAATGCGTTCAGAACCAACTAAGCCGACACATCACCAAATTTTCATTGCTTGATGAATGCCAATCAGGATTCAGAGCAGGACACAGCACTGAAACAGCGATCCTCCATATTGTCGATGATGCTCTACAGGCACTTGACCAAAACAAAGCATGTCTACTGATTCTCCTAGATCTGTCCTCGGCCTTCGACACGGTAAATCACGAAGCTCTATTGACCAGGTTACGGGACAGGATGGGCCTGTCAGGAACCGTGCTGGAATGGTTTATCTCTTTTCTACAGAACAGAACACAGCGATTCCTGGTCAACCAGTCTATTTCACCTCCATGCCCTATTTCAATTGGAGTCCCTCAAGGATCATCATTATCCCCAGATCTGTTTAACCTCTACGTCGAACCACTCACAGAAATTCTCCAAAAATCACAGATATCCTATCACATGTATGCAGATGACACGCAAATATACTTAAAGATCTCTTCCCTAAAAGACATGGAGCTAATGAACGAGACTCTAAAAATGGCTCTACAATGGCTAACCACCAACCAGCTGAAGTTGAACGCTCACAAAACAGAGTTCCTACTAATCTCACCAGCTAGGAGCCATACAGAAATAAAGGAATGGACGAAAGTGGTGACTGCGCTAAACTGCACCCCAACACTAATCAAGTCAGCGAAATCGCTAGGAATCACTCTGGACGAGAATCTGGACATGAAAGCCCATATCAACTCAATGGCAAAAAATGCCCGGTTCCACCTGAACTACTTAAGAAAATTGAAACCATTCATTTCAGAAGCGGATCTCAAATTAGCAATCCAATCCTTAGTTATCTCTAGGATCGAATATGGCTGCACCACCTTAGCAGGACTACCAAAATTGTCCACAGCGCCATTGAAAGCTTGCCTAAACGCTGCGGCAAGAATTATCACCGGATCAAGAAAATACGATCATATATCGCCACACCTGAAAGCTTTAAGCTGGTTACCCTACGAAGCGAGAATCCAAATGAAGATGGCATGTATCACCCATAAAGCGCTACACCACAACACCCCAAGATACCTAGCGAAGAAAATACAGCTATCGGGAGGTAATCGACCAGCGAGGAGTACTGAGGAATTCCTACTACGGCCAGCCCTTTTCCACAAGAAAAAAACTTATGACAGAGCGTTCTCCGGAGCTGCCCCCAGAATATGGAACTCACTCCCTCCTAACATCAGGAAGATCCAAAATGTGGCATCATTTAAGCGAGAAGTGAAGAGCTTTCTGTTGAAGAAATACACTACCTAGAATAGAACATGCACGATCTGAGCATGACCTAACTGTCAGACTCGCTTTTACATTTTACCTAAGATAGAAGTACACCTACCATTGACTATCAACGCGAACTGCACACGTATATTGTATATTTATCATCTACCTCATATTTGTTGTCCGTATAATTGTCGTATATATATGTCTTTCTCATATACCTCTATGTTAAGCGCTCTGATACCCACGGGTCTTGTTCGCGCTATACAAAACTTTACAATAAATAAATAAATAAATAAATAAATAGAACCACCTGTGTGTTAACTTTCCGTAGTGCTCAGTAGGGCCACAGGCTGCAGCTAGATGGTCTTTTTGAGAGAACCACTCTATGTGCCACTCCAGTGCTCAGAGCTGAAACTGTAAATCAAATTTTTTTTTTTGCAGAGTTTTATATAGCGCGAACTAGACCCGAACCGAATCGGGTATCAGAGCGCTTTACATAGCACCAGTTACGTTACATGAGGACACACTTTAATTTTTTTTTTTTTTTTTTTTAAGGCACGGGGAGATTAAGTGATTTGCCCAGAATCACAGGAGGTTTTTTTTTTGGCATCGTAACCGAGACTCGAACCCAGGTCCCCAGGTCCGAGGTCGAGCGCCTTACAGCAAAGTTAGCATCAGAGAACTGCTAACACATCATCCAGTCTAAACCTTTGTCTTATTTTTTCATACCTTGACTTGTCAGAATCTTCTTTTTCAGATCCGTTATCAGTTATAAATCACTGCCCCAAAACACACCCTCGAATTTATGCGAAACCTTGAAGGGAAAAAGTGTTCCGGCCAAAGGATACACTTGCTGACACACCATTCCTGTCTCTTTGCAGCACCCACCAGTGCTACATTCGGCACTTTGTTTCATTTAGTGTTACTTTTAAAAGAAATGTGCTTCTGCTTCATGCTGTATAGTAAAGTAACTTTGTACCAGTAATTTGTAACATTCCATGTAGCACAAGTAGAGGTGGACAAGAAACTGTGGGCCAAACCACATGCCTAGCTCCGGCTCGGTTCGAGATCATCTTGGACCCTGGACCTCAAAACAAGCTGAGCTTTCCTGTGGCTACCTGCCTGCCACCCACACTGTAACCTCATGCACCAAGAATCAAATACAACATTAAACATTTGATGTAAAACAGGTTAGATAAATAGATATCAAAATACTAGGAGCCAAGGGGGAAGAAAAGGGTAGAAAAGGCCGCCCCCCACTCAAATACACTTTGTGTATTGAGATAAACAGATACCCTTCCTGTGTCTGAATTGCGCAATGTGAAACCAGAAAACGTTGAATCAAACTTGGCTTTTCTCCACATTACCAAATTATATGATCTTGGGAAATGTCTCCTTTTTCTTCATTATTGCACATTGGAGCATTTTCAAATTTGTGATCTTAGAATGTGTGCTGTGCCAAATATCTTTAACAGGCTATAATGTTGCTCCGTGTATAATAAGAATCTCGGGTGCATACTGGGTTCACATGACAGCTAACATACCTCTTCGTTCACTAATGACATTGTCATCAGGGCGGGAGGTATAAATGTTTCTAAATTCATGTTTAAAAACTGTCACTTTTAATAAATGCATCTTAATGTAGTGATATCATCTGATGTACTCATTTCAGGGCATAATCCATCATCTGCTTCATAATCTGCAGATTTGAACAAAAACAAAATTATTTCTAGCCCAAATGGATCACAAAGTGCTTGGTGGAATAAGAGGCCTGTCCGGTCCTGGTAGAGAGCCTGGTATTAGAAGTCAAAACAAAACCCAAGACTGGAAAAGCTGTGCATTCAGACCCCTGTCTCCTCCTGCATATGCTGGGAATTCCATTGACAATGGAGGACTGAGAGAAAAACAATGTGACAACGTCCACCCCTTATGGTCTGTGCTTTTGTTGCCATTAGCTGAGGTTTGTTGACACAGCCTGCAGAGTTTGAGGCAGGTGGGGGATGGAACATACACCTAACATATTAAGTAGGCTAGTAGTACCCGAATGGAAGTTATTTAGTACTGTCACTTAAACCCCTTTAGCACACACCATAGGGAGCTTGCACGCAAAGAAAATAGGTCTCCTACGAAGCAGAATTGTTTTTCCTCTACATTCTAGAAGAGAGGATTCATTAGAACATCACATCTGTATGTGTATGCTGAACATACTTGTGCATCTGTGGGTTTTTTTGTCGGTCGTTGAAGCATCGCATGCAGCACCTATTGTTGATAAGTGGTGAGTGCACTTCAGTCTCTGAACATGGCATAGGAGGCGCCTTGTCATATAACAATGTTTGCAGAACCATCATGTAACATAGGCTCTCTACAGTTGCAACACACAAACAAACCAGGGCCGGACTGGCCGTAGCAGGCACGAGGCTTTTCCCAAGTGGGCCGCCAGGGTGTGGGCCGGTTTAGGGCCCCTGGGGGCCGTTTTTGTCACCAGGGCCTGTCTTGCAGCAACATCGGCCCCCTGTGTCAAAGTGGCAAACAGCTCGGGCAACCCCCCCCCCCCCAATTCCTCCAGGAGGATGGCCCAGCAGTTTGCCAGGGCTGGTCTCGGTTCCCACTCCAGCCCTGAAAAAAACTCCATTCTCCCAACCCCCCCCCCCCTCCTCTGCCCCCTCCCCGAGCCCCGGCCCCCAGCCCCGGCTGGCACCTCTTCCTGCACTCTTTTTTGTTAACTGTTACCTGCTGCCACTGTCCCAGTACACCTTCCGCTCTACTGGCACCCCTCGCTGCAAACCCTACAGTGGTACCTCTACCCTACTGCCCATCTACTAGTACCTATTTTGCTGCCCTTCTATGGGTGCCCTAGTCTTTGTGATCATCTTTCAGGCACGTCTGCCCGCTGCTGGCACCTCCTCTCCCCCTCCCTCTCTTCTGGTACCCGCTTCCCAGCTTCCCTTTCCTTCAGTGTGTGATCTTGGCATGTGCAGAATGTGTTTCTCTTTGTCTTGCAAAATCAGGTGTTATTGGCATGAACACTTCAGATGAAAGCAGGACCTGGTATCTTTGATGAGCCCCACCACTAGAGGGAGTGCCACCTCCTCCATACCGCCCGCCCTCTGTTCAATAACAGCCTCCCAACTCCTTCTTTTCAGGGAGGACGAAGTCTCGGCCCCTGCTCGGGAGACGCTATGTGAGATAGCACCTCAACTATTTTATCGGGAAACAACCGTTTCAACGCAACTTTTACCACAAACTATTTACAACGCAATTTTTACAACGCAGGATCCTTTACAACGAATGTCTTTACAACGCATGATATTACATCGCAGATGCCTTTACAACGTATGCCATTACAACGTAAGTATAGGAAGTATATCATTATAATAAAAATTGATTTAAAAAAAAATAATTAAATATTAATTATTTAATAATTATAAAAAAATATCATTTATAAAAAAAATAATTTACGTAATTTTAATATTTACTAAAAAATGTATCCCTACATTATCCAGCACTTACTCTACTATTACACCCCCCTGGAGTTAGAATAGTAATTTTTACCCCTACACTATCCAGCACTTACCCTACTATTTCACCCCTCTGGAGTTAGAAAAGTAATTTTTACCCCTACACTATCCAGCACTTACCCTACTATTACACCCCCATGGAGTTAGAATAGTAATTTTTACCCCTACACTATCCAGCACTTACCTTACTATTACTCCCATATGGAGTTATAATATTATTTTAAAACACCTACATTCTTTAAAAAATATATATATATATATATATTTTAAAAATAAGAAAATTATAGTAAAATAAAAATTAAATTAATTTTAATTAATTACATTTTTTAATAATATTATATACTTACCTATACTTACGTTGTAATGGCATGCGTTGTAAAGGCATCTGCGATGTAATATCATGCGTTGTAAAGACATTCGTTGTAAAGGATCCTGCGTTGTAAAAATTGCGTTGTAAAGGTAGGCGTTGTAAAAGTATGCGTCGTAACGTCATATATCCATTTTATCCATTGTGTAGCTCTACACAAACGTGCTGTTCTGTTTGCCGGCCGCCTCTAGGCGCTGGCCGCTCGGGGTGCAGCGCATGGAGGTGATTTGGGTGGAGGATTCAAGGCGGGCGTCGGTGTGCGGGAATCTGTGAGGATGCATGGCTGTGGCACTCGGAATGGAGGTGAGATCGGATGGAGTGGGGCGCACGACTCCCCGGCACCCAAGACAGTTACAAGTGTAGCGCCAACATTTACAGCGCGAAGATCTCGGGGGAACAACTTAGCGCCAAGAAACGAGGACGCAAGGTGCCCAAATGGCAAATGTCTTTGAATTGCAGAAGGTGTTTGTTTCCAGGCCCAAAAAATGGTAATAAGAGCACCCCAAACCTGACTATGGGCCTGTCCCAGCGTGGCGCCTCTAAGCGCTATAATGGAGATTTAATTTATTTGTTTTATTGTACGTGCTTATAAAGCGCCGCGTGACCATGAGGTGTGTATCAACACGCTTTGAGAGTATTCCTCTTAAAGTAAAACATTAATAACTGCAGAAATAAATGATAAACTTTGCAACCTTGGGGACAACATCCACAATTTGAAGATCAGACACTGCAAACCGAGCAGCCGTCTGTGCTCAAGGACTTCAGCTCTGAAGGCTTCTCGCCAGTGTTCCACAGTGATGTTCAGGGTCTTCCTTTTGTGGTCATGTCTGCTGTTACTCCCCCTTGCTCTTGTAATTAACCCTCCTTCCTTTGTGTTTCAGCCTGTATCCCCTTTTCTTGTGTTTCATCCTGTCTCTAATATTGTCCTTGTGCTTCAGCCTGTGTCTCTCTTTCCCGTGTGCTTCAGCCTGTGTCTCTCTTTCCCTTGTGTTTCAGCCTGTATCCCATTTTCTTCTGTTTCATCCTGTCTCTAATATAGTCCTTGTGCTCCAGCCTGTGTCTCTCTTTCCCTTGTGCTTCAGCCCGTGTCTCTGTTTCCCTTGTGCTTCAGCCTGTGTCTCTCTTTCCCTTGTGTTTCAGCCTGTATCCCTTTTTCTTGTGTTTCATCCTGTCTCTAATAATGTCCTTGTGCTTCAGCCTGTGTCTCTCTTTCCTTTATGCATCAGCCTGTTTCTCTTTCCCTTGTGTTTCAGCCTGTTTCTCTCTTTCCCTTGTCTTCACGGACACCGCGCTATGCAATGCAATAGGTGTTGCTTTTGGTATTGTAAATAACAATGCTTTTTAATTTTTTTAAATGCATTTCCATTTACAATGTCAATAGCTCAAAATAATGTCATTGCGAGACCTATTGCATTATAAATGCTTGTTTAAAAAGGAAGTTGGGAACCTGCTCCATGCCCTACTTACCTTTGGTGGTGACAGCCATTTTCTGCAGGAGGATGATCTACCGAGATATTGTACATCAGGAAATTATGCCCCTGAAAATTATGGCCCGTGGATGTCCTGATGGGGTAAATCTCACTTCTCCAGTATTAAGGGTGTCTTTCATAGATTCACATGCTTGAATATTCCCCGTCATCGAAGTGGGAGTCCCACGGTACATAAAATAGCAGTAACATATGCATGTATACATGAAAAATATCATAAATAAAAATATACATACATATATGTAATAAATTGTAAATTCTAAAAGTACCATAGAACATAATAGGCCCATTGAAAAGCCTAAGGGAGAACTCACTTTAGTAGCATATTAGTGTCATTATGTGTTGGTCCGCATTCCAGCCAATCAGGCTGTAGCTTCCTCTAGAACCTTCTCCTCAGAAGCCCAAGTCCTCAGATTTTCTACCGCACGTCGTGTGAAGGGAGTCTCCCTGAGCTCTGCTCAGTTTTCTTCAACTCTAACTGTTTTTTCATCAGAAAATGTCTTCAAATAAGAAATCTTTATTTAAAGCCTGCCCTCCTTGTGGTAAACTGCGCCCTTTCCACGAGAATCCACACCGTAAATGCATTTACTGTCTCTACCCAGACCACGAGGTGAAAACCTGTAAGTACTGCCGCACTTTCCCTCCCAAGACTCTGAGGGATAGAGAGGCCCGTCTCCTTCTGTGGCTACAGAAGTTGAAGACTTCAGAGTCTGTGGTTTCTGACGTAGAAAGTTTATCATCTGTTATTTCTAAATCCTCTCAGAAGCGTGGGTCTGAGACTGAGGTTCCATCTCCTTTTCTGAAGAAGAGTAGACTGTTGGAGTCCTCCAGGATTGTCTCCCCACAGGATTTGCTTCAGGGCACGTCTACGGGACCTGGTTCTCTGATGTCTGCGACCAAAGCCTTGCCTTCCATTAAAAAATCTGGCATTGGCTCGTCGACGGGCTCGTCGACGCGTCCGTCGACGTCTTCAGCAACGACAAAGTCAGTGACTGTCCCCTCTACGTCGACGACGACATGTACTATGTCGACCAGCGCTACGTCGACGACGATCACCTCGTCGACGGTGGCCCAGAAGGTGAGACCCATCACTTCTATTGTGAAGATCTCGTCGACGACCGTCAAAGCGAAACCGTCGACGACAAAGTCATCGTCGACGCTTCCTTCGTCGACGCGAACACCGTCGACGAAGATCAAGCCTTCTAGGAGCAGCTCGTCGACGGGCCCGTCGACTGTTGTCTCGTCGACGGCGCCTACGTCGACCATCTTAACTTCGTCGACGGCTGTCATCCCGTCGACGTCTACATCATCGTCGACGATCAAGGTTCCAATCTCGTCGACGGCTCCGTCAACGGCTGTCATCCCGTCGACGTCTACATCATCATCGACGATCAAGGTTCCAATCTCGTGGACGGCTCAGTCGACGGCTCCGTCGACGGACAAGAAATCTTCGTCGACTAAGAAAAAACCTTCAATTTCAGCACCGATTACCTCTATGGCGACGACTTAGACGCCTCAGGTTGATTCTAACACTGCCACATTTACGTCAACGGGCTCGTTGACGTCTCATCAACCTTTGCCGAAAACAGCTGCCATCTATATAGTGGTTACTGCTTCTTCTTTGAGGAGAGTACCTCTCATCCAACTGAGTCCAGTGAGAAGTGGAACTCATCTCCCAGATCAATTGTTCCAGTCTGGTGAGGAAGAATCCGGAAACGATTCAGAGGTGGAAGAACTATTTAAACAGGCATCCAGTCCATCTGATTTACACATTAAGTGCCAGGAGTTTAGTGATGAGGGTGATGTAGTGGATAACGTCGAAGATGGGAACAAATTATTTCCTGTTGATGCATCAGAACCAGTGCCTTCGGAACCAATTACGCAGATACCTCTATCTCTGGTCATGAACCTACAGCACATGCTAGATGACTATAACCGCAGGTTTCCTCCTTCTACACCTGCCTCTCCAGCACCTCCACCTCCTCCACAGCCTCCACCTCCTCCACAGCCTCAACCTCAACTTCCTCAGGCACCTGCACCAGTTTCACCCGCGTCACCGGGTGGTACTCGTCCTGACACTGGCGACGAGGATCCTGATCCTCACAATACTGATGACGACGACAATGATGTCGATATGAATGAGTGGGACAATTACAGGGCTCAAACACCTTCCACTCCGCCCACCTCACCTCTGGCATCGCCTCCAGTGGACATTGCAAATTTGCATAATTTGATGATCCGTGCTGCAAAACGTTTTCATCTCACGGTCGAAAAACAACAACATGAAAGTGAATGCTTCTTGTATGATTTTAAGGACCTATCACAAAGGCAATCCCACACTATACCAATCGTTGATTATATTTGGCAGGAGGGCCTTAAATTAATGGAACGTCCAAATTCTGTACCTGCAGTTTTGCCCAGATTGGACAGAAAATACAAGGCTCCGGCGTCTTCCCCGGCTTGTTTGGTGTCACAACCAAAAGCAGTTGCGGTTATAACTCAGGCAGCACAGAAAAGAACACGCAATCCTGCTACACCACTCACGTCTCCTCCTGATCAGGAAGGCCGCAAGTTGGATTCTATAGGAAAGAAATTCACAACCATGGCGGCTACTACGGTGAGGGCGGCTAATACTTTGGCTATTCTGGCCGTTACGACCGCCGGATGTGGTCCGAGGTTGCCGCACTGATTCCTCAACTACCTGATGCCATCCGTGCAGAAGCGCAGACCATTATACAAGAGGGGGAGTTGATTTCATCCGAAATCATTGATTGCGCACTCGACATTTCCTCAACGGGTATTCGTCAATTGGCTGGGGCTGCAGTCTTGAGGCGTCAAGGCTGGTTGAAGTCTACCACATTCCGCCCAGAGGTACAGGCAAGAGTCCTGGACTTGCCGTACGACGGAGAATTGTTGTTTGGCAAACATGTTGATGATGCCCTTGAGGCGATCAAAAAGGACACCGACACTGCAAAGTCTTTAGCTACCCACCAGTACAAGAAGCGGCCCTTTCGGGGGGCATGAGGTAGAGGCGGAGGTTCCTCTACTTTCCGAGGATCAAGTCAATATCGTTCGTACAACACCTATAACGATAACCGACAGAGGGGTTCCTACCAATCCCAGAATCGTCAGTTTACCACCAGACCATATCAACGAAAATCAACATATAGAGGTGGCTCAAACAATAAAAAGCAGTGACCGTCTCAGTTCCTTTCTTCTGCCGACTGTAAATCTTGGAGGTCACATCTCAAAGTACTTTTGCAAATGGTCCGAAATCACCTCCGACCAATGGGTCCTGGACGTTATCTCCAAAAGACATACCCTGGAATTCACAAAATTCCCTCCCACTCGTCCACCTTCGGGGCCACCCTCTCCCCATCTCAAAGAACTTTTGGCACAGGTGAAATTGATGATCAAAAAAGGAGCCATCGAAGTCGTGCCGCAAGGTCAACGCGGCAAGGGGTTTTATTCCCGATTTTTCTTAGTCAAGAAAATGTTGGGGGAATGGCGTCCAATGTTAGATTTAAGGGCCCTAAACAAATTTATCATTTCAAAAACTTTTCAGATGTTGACTCTGCTTCAAAGTCTGAATTATCTCAATCCAGGGGAATTCTTTTCAACGATCGACCTCCAAGACGCATATTTCCATGTGCCAATCCACCCCAGACACAGGAAGTATCTACGCTTCACAGTCGAACAGCTGAACTTCCAATTCAAAGTCCTACCATTCGGCCTTCGATCAGCACCGAGGGTCTTTACCAAGATCTTAGCCCCGGTAGCTGCCTTCCTGCGTCTCCAAGGTGTCCAATTTTACCCATACCTGGACGACTGCCTCATCAAGGCCAAAACTTTTCACCTAACGGAGCAGCACACTCAAGTCTGCGTCTCCCTCTTCCAAACCTTGGGGCTTTCAATCAATTGCCAGAAGTCACACTTTCATCCATCGCAAAGGCGAGATTTTCTCGGAGCCTCGATAGATTCTCGGCAGGGGAAAGTGTTCGTTTCCCAGGAAAGACAGGACCGCATGGTAAAGATGTTGCGGTTCCTCCAATCAAAACTGTACGTTTCTGTCCGAACGTTCAAATCATTCCTTGGCATGGCTTCCTCGTGCATCCAACTTATCCCAAATTGCAGATTGCACATGAGGGCTCTACAGGAGGAATTAGACAAGCAGTGGAAACAGGTGTCAGGGTCATTCGAGGACAAGGTCTTTCTAACACCTCGCATCCAGAAAGCGCTGGAGTGGTGGGCTCACCCTCCAAACATATCTGCGGGCCGTTCATTCCAGGACGAACCTCCAACTCTGACGCTTACAACAGACGCGTCTCTCGAGGGATGGGGAGTGCATCTCGACGGCATGTCTGTGAAAGGAAAGTGGACAGCGACCCAACGTACTTGGCACATCAATCGCCTGGAACTCTTGGCGATTTTCTTAGCCCTAAAATCCTTCCAGAGGTTAGTGCAGGGACACACTTTGCTGGTGAGGACGGACAACACCACCAGCATGCACTACCTCAACAAGCAGGGCGGCACGAGGTCTCTCCTACTTTCACAACTGGCACAAGAAATATGAGATTGGGCGATTCATCGTCAAATTCATCTCACAGTCATTCATGTGCCGGGTGTGGCCAATGTTCTGGCGGACTCACTCAGCCGGGCGTCGTCGGACAATCACGAGTGGGAACTCAACCAACCAACGGTCGAGTTCATCTTCCGGCGGTGGGGCCTGCCGCAGCTGGATCTTTTCGCGACTGCTGCCAACAGGAAATGCCAACGCTTTGCAAGTCGGCATCCCCACGGAGAGTCGAGCGGAAATGCATTTTCGATCAATTGGTCGAACGACTTCATCTGTGCTTTCCCTCCACTTCCTCTGATCCCTCGCCTGTTACACAGGATGAGGTTCCCACCTTGTCACATCATCCTGATTGCACCCAAATGGCCGAGACGTCCATGGTTCACGGACCTGCTCCTTTTCTCGCAGTCCGACCCGTTACCGCTTCATCCTCTACCGCACCTCCTCACGATGCAGCAGGGACAAATCTGTCACCCGGATCCGGCATACCTCCAACTCCATGCCTGGAACCTGAGTACAACAAATTTACACGTTTAAATATCGACGAGGACTGCAGGGAGGTGTTAGCGCGTGCTCGCGCTCCATCCACCATAAAAACCTGCCAATTAAAGTGGAAGCGTTTCTGTGTCTGGTGCCGCACTAAAGATTTGGACCCAATGACTGCAAAACCTGAACAAATTTTGCCTTTCTTTTTATCCCTGGCGAGATCAGGACTGTCACACTCAACTCTTAAAGTGTGCTTGGCGGCGATTTCCCGCTTCCGCCATGATGGTTCCACATCTCAATGTTCCTCGAGGATCATTAAGCAATTTTACAAGGGCCTTTTTAGGATGTTTCCACCTATCCGTCGCCCTCCGCCTGCTTGGCGCTTAAATTTGGTCTTGTCTCAACTACTTCTACCTCCATTTGAGCCTATCCACTCTGCAAATCTAAAATTTCTCACATGGAAAGTTGCTCTCTTGCTCGCCTTGACATCCTCAAGACGTGTCAGTGACATCCAGGCATTGACCTTCGCGCGCCGAGGCATTTGCTGCTTTACTTTGCTATTTTAAAAAATAACCTTTTAAACATTTGTGCTCTACTGCGGGCTCGCGCTGTTTAATCTAGCGCTAGGCGCATTTTTTCGTTCCTGTTTGTTCTGGGGGGTTACTCTCAGCATAGCACTTACCTGCATTATAATTGTGTCCCCATCCCCACTTGAGGGAATTAGAGTGCTTATGGGGCTTCTTGGGCTCTGTGGGAGGTCGCGCTGCGGTGTTTGGAGCCGCCATTTTGGGTGAGGGTACCAGGGTGGGCCGAATAGCAGGCGCCATCTTGGTTGGGGGGCTAGTGGTTTGACTGCAGGACTCGTGTGCTTACGGCAATTTAAGATGATAGACTCTAAGGCGCGCAGCGTGGGCGCGCAGCGGGCTCGCCGGCGGATCGCCGGAGGTTCGCCAGAGGTAGGCCCCTTTGCGCCCGTTCGCGCACAGGGCGCGCCGGGCGCCGGCAACTCTGCTTGTCAGGAACATTCTGCCCCATTTTACTCCCGTGATGATCTTATACGCCTGAACACCGGCACTCTCTCAAACTGTATGTGTAGGTCTACTGGTAGGCACCCGGATTCCATAACCTGCGGCCTGTTGAACGTGAGATCGCTCATTAAGCACTGCGACGAGATTGCGCTTCTCATAGATACCTATGATCTAGACGCACTCTTCATGACTGAGACCTGGACCACATTGACCAGTGCGGTGGAACTGGGTACAGCCTGCCCCCCGGGTTTTAAAATAATACACAACCCCAGAGTAGGGGCTAGAGGAGGCGGAACTGGATTAATCTTTAGAGAGACACTCAACTTCTCTCAGCTTACCATCAAGGCCATCGATGGATGTGAGGTACTCGGCCTCTCCATCAAGAGTACAGGAGGTGTGTTATACACGGGACTGCTATGCTACAGACCCCCAGCGGGGACGCTATCAGCTGTGCCTGAGCTTATAGATTTGATCTATGATCTGTCCCACTCCCATACTAGGCTGATGGTGCTAGGGGATTTTAATCTTTGGCCTAATGGACCGACTAACTCCGCTTTTTTAGAGCTGGTCCAAGCCTGCCGCAATATTGAGCTTCCACAGCTAGTACTCTCGCAAGCCCACTCCAAGGGTCATATTCTTGACCTGATTTTTGCTGACGCAGGTCAAGTGTCTTTGCGGGATGTTATACCTCAGGGCTGGACTGACCACGCTCTCGTCCTTTTCTCCCTCTCTTGTCCAGTTGTCACGGCGGCGAAGGGTAGTGTGGGTGGTACTAGAATGGGTAGACAATGGTCTAGACTTCTTGCGCTGCCCGCACCCCCTAGTTTGCTGCCGGAAGGCTTTGTACTGGGAGATACGGTGGACAGGAGTTATGAGACGTTTTGCCAGCAAATCTCGGCCTCCCTGGACTCTCTGGCGCCGATGCGTAAAATCAGAGCCAGGACCAATCTGGCTATGCCATGGTACTCAGAGGAACTCCGGCAGCTCAAGCTTCAGTGCAAACAGGCTGAGCGTGCTTGGAGGAAACAGTATCTGGAACC
Source organism: Lissotriton helveticus (assembly GCF_964261635.1). NCBI lineage: Eukaryota > Metazoa > Chordata > Amphibia > Caudata > Salamandridae > Lissotriton > Lissotriton helveticus. The sequence continues at coordinate 1,307,860,613 of NC_136069.1, read as the reverse complement.
ATGTAGAGCTCGTTTTAAACAAGCTCTGGCGACCTATAAGGCCCAGGTCAAGCTGGCCAAGGCCAGACACCTGGAAGAACTATTGCTGGCTGCGGCAAATAAGTCTCAGACCCTATTCAAGGTTGTAAAAGATCTGGCCCACCCAGCTTGTACTAAAAACAACATACCTGCCTCCCAAGCTCTCTGTGACTCGTTGGCACAGGCCTTTGAGGATAAGATTGTTACCATCTTAAATAATCTTGCCTTGCCATCTGGCCAGACTGTGCATCTTCCAAACTGCGCTAAGAGGGTGGAGGAGGGCGCCAAGCTAGCGGAAATGAACATCTTGCCCATACCATCGTATGAAGACTTCTGTGCATTGGCCGATGGCATATCCTCAGGCTCACCGTCTGACCCGCTCCCACCAAAATTTTGGAAGCTGTCCCGGGAAGAGCTCTTTCCACCTCTTTTCTCCATCTGCAGCCAGTCCCTCAGCTCGGCGCGGGTCCCAGACAGCTGGAAATTGGCGGTTGTCTCTCCATTACTCAAGAAGGAAAATCTGGACCCCGCCTGTCCAGCCAACTACAGACCCATCTCTCTGTTGCCATTTCCTATCAAGATTCTTGAGAAATGGGCCACTAAACATCTCTCCAACTTCCTTGAGGTCAACAACTGTTTGGATGTGGCCCAGTTTGGCTTCAGACCAGCGCATGGGACAGAAGCGGCTTTGGTGACCGTTCTTGATGACCTGCGAACGCGGGCCGACCAGGGTCGGGCAGCCTTTTTAGTGCTGCTCGACATATCGGCCGCGTTCGACACGGTTAGCCATACAATATTGATCAGGAGATTGGCGGAGGCTGGAGTATCTGGGCTGGCCCTTGAATGGCTGATGTCATATCTTGATCATAGACACCAGCTAGTGGCCATACCACCCTTTAAATCAAACATCAGAAGGGTTGGTCAGGGCGTACCTCAAGGGTCAGCCATCAGCCCCATTCTTTTTAATCTCTACCTCCGCCCCCTGATCATGTTGATTAAATCCTTTGGCATTACGGTCACCAATTACGCTGACGACACCCAGCTAATCTTTTCCCTTGAGGGTAAGGATGGGGTGTCTCAGGAGGCCTTTCATCGCTGTATGAACACCACGGCTGAATGGCTGGGTAACAACTCCCTGCAGTTCAACAGCGCAAAAACTGAGGTGCTGCACTGCTCCCTGGACCGTATCCCTAGACCACTTCGGTTGGATTTATGGCCTCCTGATTTCCAGGGCGCTAGCTCGCCCGCGGATTCGGTCCGTAATTTGGGGGTAGTGTTCAGCGCTAGCCTGCAGCTTGATGCATCAGTGAATCGAACGGTGGCCACCTGCATGGCGCTGCTCTGCTCGCTGCGCAAGATCTTGCCCCTACTCCCGGCACAGGTAAGACCAGAGGTAGTGCGGAGCATAATTCTAAGTCGCATTGACTACTGCAACGCACTACTTTTGGGAGCTCCGGCTAACTTAGTCGGTAAATTACAGCGGGTGCAGAATTTCGCCGCCAAACTGGCCCTTTCCCGCCGTCGCCTGGATTCCTCCGCTAAGGCACTTAGGGACCTTCACTGGCTGCCAGTCTCCCAGAGGATTGATTTTAAAGCATTATGCTTGGTGTTTAGGGCCCTACATGGGCAGGGTCCGCCCCCTTTGCGGGACCTCTTTTCTTGGTACACCCCGTCTAGACTGCTACGTTCAGCCTCTTCTCATCTGGTGGTTGTACCTAAGATTCTGAGGTCCCGGACTGGTGGTCGGTCTTTTAGATTTGCGGCTGCAAGATTGTGGAACTCCCTTCCTCTAGGTCTGAGAGGTCTGGAAAATTTTAATTCTTTTAAAAAAGCCTTGAAAATTCACCTGTTTCCCAAGGCAATGTAAATGTATCTGCTGCTGGAAAACATCATGTATGTGTAAGTGTCAGGACAGTCTAAGCGCCAGGATGCCCGTTGGGTGACAGAAATTGCGCTATACAAGAATACCTATACACACACACACCATAAAGCCTCCTTTCCTGCAATTCTCCAATGAGGCTGTGACATTGCGAACTAATCCTAAGTTCATCCCGAAGGTTCCCAGTGACTTTCATCTCAACGAACCTGTAATCCTGAAAACTTTCTTTCCTGCTCCGCAAACTCCAGCGGAGCGGTCATTGCATTCATTAGATGTGAAACGTTGTCTCAAATTCTACATTCAACGAACTGCAAATATCAGAAAGTCAGATCAATTGTTTGTGGCGTATGGCCCAATTTGCAAAGGACAACCTGTTACTAAACAGACCATAACCAGGTGGATATCCTCTACCATATCTTTTTGCCACCAACGGGCTGGGAAGCCCATTCCTGCTCCAGTTCGTGCTCATTCAACTAGAGCGGTGTCTACTTCGGCTGCCCTTTTTGCGGGGGTACCCCTAAGACAGATCTGCAGAGCTGCTACTTGGTCGAGCAGCCATACTTTTACTAAGCACTACTGCCTGCAATCAACAGATGCCGCGGATGCGGCAGTAGGTCAAGCGGTGCTGCAGAATCTTTTCCAATAAATGTACTTGAAAATGCCACAAATATTGGAATGCACCACCCGTAGGCATAGGTCGGTTGTGAAAGGTGCAGTACAAAAGGATTTATTCCCAAGACAGCCACCAGCGTGACAAGTATAGGACTTGTTGAGCTTAAGACCACGAGACTTCTGTGTGTTTCTTCTTGATGCTGCAAACTCCCAACCCCCTTGTAGATCAACCAGGTAGCAAGGATTATGACGCTTGACCACACTGGTTTCTCCACAAGGGAAAGGGGAAGTGGATAGAGAAACAAACAAACACTGGTTCCTGCAGAGTCCAGGTGACGTTCCTCTGGTTGAAGTGTCTCGGGCCTCTTATGACGTGTTGACTGGAATCCAACAGGTACTAATCATGGAAGTTTAAAATAACCACATATAAATTCTGAACATATATGATTCTGTTGATGTACTTCTATTGACTAGAAAACCTTTCAATGCACATACCAAATATGTTCTGGCCCTTGCTGACACTTCTACGCCTTCAGGTAATGGGTTGCTTCTTTATTACTTGCATACCTTAAAAGAGTGACAGGAAATAAACCTCTAAGAAATAATAGCGATATGAATGAACAACTCAATTTTGTTAATAAACGTATTAGTATTGTTATTGTTAAGAACTCTCTATTTATCCAGTATTGGGGTATCTTTCATAGATTCACATGCCTGAATCATTCCCCGTCGTCGAGGCGGGAGTCCCACGGTAAATAAAAAAGCAGTGCCAAAAGCACTTTGCAGTAGTAGGCCCTAGAAAAAAGGCCTGAGGCCTATATTATAGTAGCCTATCTACCTCCTTATGCTAAAAGACCCAAAGTCTTTGCTCCAACCAATCAGCTCACAGCACCCTCTAGAACCTTCCCTGCAGAGCCAGCTCTCCTCAGATTTTCACCGCACGTCGTGTGGAAGGGAGTCTCCCTGAGTCTTGACTCAGTTTTTTCTTCAGAGCTTCAAGATGTCTGACAAGAAGGCCTTGTTCAGACCCTGCAGAACATGTGAGAAGAAGAGGGTCCATGTGGATGACTTACACAAGGACTGCATTTATTGCCTGTATCCCAAGCATGAGGCAAAGACCTGTAAGATCTGTGTTACCTTCCCTGCCAAGACCTTAAGGGATAGGGAGGCCAGAGTCCTTTTGTGGCTTAAATCCTCTTCCAAGGATGATGATGACAGAGCCTCTACCTCTAGCAAGAGGGCGAGGTCTCATGAGGATAAGATAAGTGAGGGGAGAAAGCATGTTAAGGCCTCCCACTCTACTTCAGGCTCTTCACAGAGATCTAAACATTCTGTCTCTGGAGCTTCAGCCACCAACGATCCGGCAAAGAAAACAGTGAGTAAGACTTCTACTGTCTCCTCTCCAGTTACCACTGTCTCCACTTCAACCTCTTCTTCTATGGATATGATATCCACTACGTCTATCACTACACCTATTGTGTCTACTAAAATCAGTATCGTGACAAAAAGAACTCTCGTAGACGAATCGTCGACGAAGACGCCGTCATCATCAAAAAACTCGTCATCTAAGAAGAGCCCGTCGACGAAGTCGGCGACGCCGCCGTCGACGACTGCCTCGTCGACGAAGAAAGCATCAACGTCTATCCCGTCGACGACGAGCCCGTCATTGGTTGCCTCGTCGACGACCGTCCCGTCGACGGTGGCTCCATCGACGACGAGTCCATCGACGATTGTCCCGTCGACGTCCAGCCCGTCGACGACAGCCCCGTCGACGGCAAGCCTATCGTCGACGATGCCCTCGTCGTCGATCTCGTCGACGATAAATCCGTCGACGACGACATCTTTTCAACAAATGGATGCGCCTTGGTCTCCGGGGTCATCAAGGTCGATGGAACCAGCTTTATTAAGACCTGCCACTGGGAATCAGGCCTTTTGTACGCCAATAGCGACAAAAAACTTTCAACTAGTGTCTTTTAAGAGGCAACAAGGTTCATACATATCTCCACTTATGCCTTCTCATCTTCTGGAAACCTATGCGGACGATGAAGAAGATGACTATGAGGATGATGATGATGAGGGTGCTTTTGGTGTGGCACGTCATCCATCCGAGCTTGTCATCAAGTGCCAAGATGATGATGAGGAGGATTCATACGCTGAGCACTATTACCAAGGGGATATCATAGTGCCTCATTCATTGGATCATCAGAGAAGGCCTAGAGTCCCGGAAGTCACTCAGTTGCCGCCTAATTTGATACAGGATTTACAGGCTATGCTGGCGGATTACAAACAGCGTTTTCCTCCGCAAGTACCTCAATCTGACACGGTAGCTCCTCCTCGGCAACAGCCACCGGCTTCTCCAATTGTGGACACTACGCAACCGGTCTTGCCTCCACAACCTCTGGATTCATCATCAGAAGAGGAGGTAGAAGATGGAGAGTTGCCTAACATTCCTTCATCGGACCCATGGGATGAATATGTTATACCCATGCCGTCCCCTCCGACTCCACAACCTTCAGATTCACCGCCTGAAGATGTAGGTGGTTTTCACAACCTGATGCAGAGGGCATCAACCAGGTTTAAGCTCCCTGTTACAGTGGAGCAAACGGAGTGTTTTCTCCATGACTTTAAAGAGGAAACAAGGAAGATATCTAGAGCCATTCCCATAATTGAGTTTATTTGGAAGGAAGGCATAAAGATAATGGAAAACCCTGCATCTGTGCCTGCTGTGTTACCTAGAATAGAAAAGAAATATCGTGCCCCGCTTTCTAGTCCGGCGTGTCTTATTGGCCATCCACGCCCGGATTCGGTAATCTCTCAAGCGGCGCAGCAAAGGTCAAAGAACCCAGCTACCCCTATTTCTACTCCACCAGATAAAGAGGGACGAAGATTAGACCTTATTGGGAAGAAGTTCTCCACTATGGCTGCAGCATCCATCAGGATAGCAAATTCAATGGCGATTATTGGACGCTACGATCGCCAAATGTGGTCGGAGATGGCTAGATTCATAGAGCTATTGCCAGAGGACTCAAGGCAAGAAGCCAGGAAAGTTTTAATGGAAGGAGAGCGGGCAGCGGAAGAATCCATCGACTGCGCTCTAGATATGGCGAATACGAACTTCAGGCAGTTGGCTGGAGCAGCCGTCCTGAGACGTCAAGGGTGGTTAAAAGCCACTACGTTTCATCCGGAGGTTCAGTTGAAAATTCTGGACATGGCTTATGACGGAAAGTCTCTCTTTGGAAAACATGTCGATGAGGCTCTCCAGACGATTAAAACTGACACGGATACCGCAAAGTCGCTAGGATCCTTACAATATAAAAGAGGTGCGTTCAGAGGAGCTAGAGGACGAGGTTATTCTTCCAGGGGAAGTTATTACCAACAAGGCAGACAGTATCAACCACAATACCGTCAAAACTACCAGTCTGCTTACAGACAATCTGGATCGGCTGGTTTCTCTCGTCAAGGAGGAAGAAGGCGCGCAAACAACCAAGGACGAGACAATCACAAGAAACAGTGAGAGCAATTGGGCGCCACCTCCAACCCCTTACCTTCCCGTGGGCGCGAAAATATCTGCTTTTCAACAACAATGGCAGAATATAACATCGGATCGGTGGGTGTTAGACTTGATCCAACATGGTCACACCCTAGAGTTCATCACCAAACCTCCACCAACTCCGCCCAGGGGCCCCCCTCCCCCTCGTCTTCACCTATTGTTCAAGGAGGTTCAAGCTATGCTACTCAAGAACGCAGTAGAGAAGGTTCCAATCCATCAGAGAGGGACGGGTTTCTATTCCCGTTTTTTCCTCATAAAAAAGAAAACCGGGGAATGGCGACCGATCCTAGACCTGCGCAATCTGAACAAATATCTCAAGAAGCAGGGATTTCGAATGGTCACCCTCTCGGACATTCTCAGTTGCCTCAACGAGGGAGATTACATGGCCTCCTTGGACATGGAAGACGCATACTTCCACATCCCAATCCACCCAAACCATCGGAAGTACCTCCGTTTCACTGTGGCAGGCGCCCATTATCAATTCAAAGTTCTCCCATTCGGCCTCAAGTCGGCCCCAAGGATTTTCACGAAGTGCCTGGCCCCGGTGGCAGCAGCTCTTCGGGCAGCAAAAGTGCAGGTCTTCCCGTATTTGGACGACTGGCTAGTCAAAGGTCCATCAGAAGCCAAAGTGAGAGCCGACATTACGGCATGCTGCAATCTCTTCGCATCGCTAGGCCTCACAATCAACAAAACCAAGTCTCATATGCATCCGGAACAAAGCCTGTTGTTCCTAGGAGCTTGCCTAGATACGGTGGAATGCAAGGCATCCTTGTCTCGAGAGAGACAACTCCGTCTGCAGGCGTTAGCCAGAAAGCTGGCAAGAAGAAAGTCACTTTCAGTTCGCCTATATGCATCACTTCTGGGGATGTGTTCTTCAGCCATCAACCTCATTCCATTGGTGCGTCTAAAGATGCGACCGCTGCAAGAGGAGCTAAACTGTCAATGGCATCAAGCGACAGGTTCATTCGAGGACACCATCACAGTCACCAACAGGATGGTACACGCACTCCAATGGTGGTCTCAGATCAGCAATCTGGAGCAGGGGCTTCCATTCTTGCAGAATCCTCCGGATTTTATTCTTACAACGGATGCGTCCATGGAGGGTTGGGGTGGTCACCTCCAGGAACTGCAAGTGCAGGGACGATGGTCTCAGCAAGACAAGAGATGCCACATCAACAGCCTAGAGCTGAAAGCCATTTGTCTGTCTCTTCAAGCGTTCCTCCCCAGAATAGTGGAATCCTCGGTCTTAGTCAGAACGGACAACACCACAAGCATGTTTTATATCAACAAGCAGGGTGGAACGAGATCGGCAACACTATCCAAACAAGCCCAAGAGCTATGGAGGTGGTTAACAGTTCACAACATAACCCTCAAAGTGGAGCATGTCAGAGGCCTCTACAACACCTTGGCAGACAAACTGAGCAGAACTTTGTCAGAGTGCCACGAGTGGGAACTGGACAACGGCCAGTTGAACTATGTGTTTCAGAGATGGGGCAAACCCAGGTTGGACCTATTTGCGACCCAACAGAACAAGAAATGCCGGTACTACGCCAGCAGGTATCCTCAACAGGGGTCAAGGGGGAATGCCCTTTCGATGCGATGGTCAGGGACATATGCATACGCTTTCCCTCCGATCCCTCTGATTCCAAGAGTGGTGCGCAAAATGAAAGTGGAGAGTTGTCGCCTTCTCCTCATTGCTCCCAAGTGGCCTCGCCAGTATTGGTTTCAAGAACTCATGCTACTTTCTCAGGAGCCACCGATCAAGCTGCGGGTAGTTCCGAAGCTACTATCACGCAACGAGGGTCAGGTACTTCACCCAGATCCTCAATCACTGAAATTGCACGCATGGCTCCTAACTTCTTAGAATTTGAGCATCTTCAAATTCCTCAGGAATGCCGGGACATTCTAGAGAAGGCAAGAGCCCAGAGTACATTAAAGACTTATCGTCTCAAGTGGAAGCGTTTTTGCGCATGGTGCATCTCTAGTGCTTTGCACCCTATAGAGGCACCGGCAGAAAAGATATTGCCCTATTTATTACACTTAGCGCAATCTGGCCTTTCTTTTTCATCAATAAAGGTCCACTTAGCGGCTTTATCCAGGTACAGAAAGAGGACCAATGCTCAGTCACTCTGCTCTTCATCGCTAATCAAGCAATTTATGAGAGGTCTGTTCCGGGCTTATCCACCAGTCAAGCCCTCACCACCGGAATGGGAGCTCAACACGGTTCTATCACAACTGATGAAACATCCGTTCGAGCCTATCCATAGAGCCGACCTCAAGTTCTTAACATGGAAGGTTGCTTTATTATTGGCGCTAACTTCCGCAAGAAGAGTGGGAGAAATTCAAGCTTTCACTATAAAGGAGCCCTTTTTGCATTTCTCCCAGGACTATGTCACTTTACGAACAAATCCAACATTCATACCGAAAGTGCCTTCCCAGTTTCATTTAAATGAACCTGTAAAGCTGAAAGTTTTCTTTCCAAACCCGTCAACCCCGGCTGAAAAGACATTGCATTCTTTAGACATCAAGAGATGCTTAAAATTCTATCTTCAGAGAACCAAAACTTTGAGAAGATCAGATCAATTGTTTGTGGCTTATGGTCAAAATACTTTGGGGAAAGCGGTCACTAAAGCCACAATTTCCAGATGGATCGCATCCGCGATTCAATTCTGCCACGTCAAGGCTAATCGACCATTGACAAGGTCTGTTCGATCTCACTCCACAAGAGCTGTAGCAGCGTCTGCGGCTTTATTTGCAGGAGTGACGCTTGAGAACATTTGCCGTGCTGCGACATGGAAGAATGTCCACACGTTTACAAGACACTACTGCCTACAATCAGCAAATCAGGATGATGCGGCAGTAGGTCAAGCTGTTTTACGTCACCTGTTTCCATAAGGAGTATGTTCAGGTACTGATGTTCACTTATTTCATTTAAAGTATATGCTTTTATTAGATTGTATTTATACATATATGAAAGCATTTAACATGTTGTGTTTTTGTTGTATGATGCCTAAGATTTCTTTCCAGAAAGAAAATGAGTAATGTCAATGTTGAACTTGAACGTGATGTAGTAATGGTTCAATCTCTAAGCGTTTGTTGGTTGTTGACGATACACTCATGGGGGTGCACTGCAATAAGTCTCCCACCATCCGCAACCGACTTTGCCTGGCTTACTGCTTGCTATTCTGATTCAGGCATGTGAATCTATGAAAGATACCCCAATACTGGATAAGAAAACAAGTTACTTACCTGTAACTTCAGTTATCCAGTATTGGTATCTTTCATAGATTCACATGCAACCCACCCTCCTCCCCGGAGAGTCAGTTCTCTTAGTTTGGGATACTTGTTCCCACTTGTGCTACGAAAATCTGAGGAGAGCTGGCTCTGCAGGGAAGGTTCTAGAGGGTGCTGTGAGCTGATTGGTTGGAGCAAAGACTTTGGGTCTTTTAGCATAAGGAGGTAGATAGGCTACTATAATATAGGCCTCAGGCCTTTTTTCTAGGGCCTACTACTGCAAAGTGCTTTTGGCACTGCTTTTTTATTTACCGTGGGACTCCCGCCTCGACGACGGGGAATGATTCAGGCATGTGAATCTATGAAAGATACCAATACTGGATAACTGAAGTTACAGGTAAGTAACTTGTTTTCTTATAGGTACATACCTGGTATTGTGTTTTATTACACCAAATGTGGGGTTCTGTTCAAGGGACGAAAAGAAGAAAAACAACAAGAACACCAAGCATCCAATGCTTTGAGCAAAGCTCTCAAATAAAATATTAGTTAAACATCAAAGGCTTCAATTATCTTTGCTTATAATTATGTTTAAACACCAAGATTCAGAATACATACAATTACAGTCACCAATTACTGTCACCAATACTTGTTTTGTCAACACAAGCGCTAAACTGTAGGAGTATGCAGTTGTAGGTATCAATGTTTGTTTAGCTACTCAAGCATTAGTCAAATACGAGGTTGAACTAGAGCGTAATCAAGGTTCGTTTGCCAGCACTAGCGCTTTCTAGTTCGTGCCAATGTTTATACTAGCAAACCCAAAAGCTGTCTAAAAAGTAACCGGCACCCTCACGGTTAACTTTCAGCCTTACGCAGCTCAGCTGACCTGACCGGAGGTGACGAGTCCCAGGATCCGGAGCGAAGAAAGAAGCCTAACCCGCAGAGTCAGTCCGATTCTGGGTAAATGGGAGGCGGGAAACGATGGCAGGTACGCGGGAAGATTGCTGCGATGAAGAGGAAGAGGTCGGGGATTCTTCCAGGGGCGGGGAGCGCAGGTTCGGGGGCGCAGGTTCTTTCGGGAGGCTTGGAGACACAGAAGTTCTCGCGGTGACGCTCAGATGAAGCGAAGCGTCACCGCGTTTCCAAGGCTGCTTTTTATACAGTGTACCGGCACGTTGAGGAAGCACGTGAAGGGCTTCTTCGGTTGCACACGTGAGAGAGCAAAAGAGACCCTCTCCCCAAACAAACACTGGTAAAACCAGTATTCCACAAACAACCACTGATTAAACCAGGAAACACATATGGCATTTACAAGCATTGATAACAACAAGAGCCTGTATCACAACAAACTACGTACAACATTATGTGTCTTTAGGGCATTTGACTACAGATAGCATGAGATCCCCTAACAGGACCCGGATCCCCCAGCGTGCTCCCCGCCCGCCCAGACAACCATACAACCCACAGGTAAATCATCCACAGAAATTGAGTGGGCGTAAAAACGGCCATGTTTAATATCCACATTTCATAAACATGACAAAACATTTTATATTCATAATTAGATAAATAAATGACACAATTTTAATAATGACATTCAAAGTTCTCATTCTGTAAGACCCTTCTCCCCCAGCACTAAGGGGCCATCTGGCTTTCCACGCAAGGCGTCACCCACCTGCGCCCTTGAGTGGTGGGCTCCAACCCTCTGGTCCTTGTCCGCCATCTCCAGGGCCCACCCCTCGACCACCAGGCTGACCAGGAACCCAGGAGGCTCGTAACCTGTCGCCCTAGCCTCCCCAGCCGGTGGCCACATTCTCCCTGCGGAGAGCTTACCGTCTCTCCCCTCAGTGCTGGCCTAGGGAGTACGCAAGGCGGACTCCCGTCCATTCTGTAAGTCCATGTCACTGTTCTAAGGTCTCTTTACCGCAACTCGCCCCCCCAAAACTACTGAACTAAGGGACGGGTGGGTGGGAGTTAAAACCAAAAAGGGGGACGCAGCTCCTGGGGGTGACAGCCGGTCCGATGCAGGAAAGGAAGAAGAGACCGGGACCACAGATCCCAGCACCTAAATAGGTCCCAGTCTCCGCCCTCTTCCTCTCCCCCACCGGATGTGGTCATGCCGTACCCCGGAAGTAAAAGGCGGCCGGTCGCCTATTGGGCGAGCCGGCCGCCTACCTGACTAGGGGGGCGTGGCGGGGGCCGTGCCCTAGAGGCGCGCTCCTCGAGCATCGCGCTCAGCAGAGGGTAAGGTGATGTCAGAGTCTGGGAGGGGTCCTTTAGAGACCAATGACCTGCCAAAGGACTCTGGTTCATCCCTAGCAACAGACTCTGACCCCAAGGCTCTGCCAGTGGGTAGCAGTTTCACAATTTGCACCTAGGGTCTTGCTCTGTGACAGTCTCTCAATTTCCTGCTGCTTGCAAGGTGCCTCCCATTTGGCTGCTAGAGAGACCTCAGATGTCAGGAATTACAGACATTCTTTTTTTTTGTTTTATATAGCGTGAACTAGACCCGAAGGTATCAGAGCACTTTACATGAGCAACCGTTGTGTTACAGGCGGACACGTTTATTATGATTTTGTTAGGCACAGGGAGATTAAGTGATATGCTCAGAATCACAGGATGTTGAGCGTCCCTGCCGAGACTCAAACCTGGTTCCCCTGCTTCCAGGACAACCGCCCGTAGCAGTTAGGCCACATCCCCTCCCTGTCTTTCACATGCAGCTGGATCTTGCATAGACGTCTCTTGGTGGCCCACTCTTGGTGGCTAACATTGCTTGGACAAGCATGCACCTTTCCGAGTGATTAATGTAGAAAGCATGGGAGCTTGTGCCGAGCTAGAAACGTAAAATATTTACTAGCAGGGCCATTGTTCTGGATTACTCGAGCTGAATCTGAAAGTCAAGCTTCATAGTTTAAATATACCCAAATCGCCTCTTCTCAACATGTAGGATGAACTTATTAGTGTCAATTCGAGAAATATCTGACAAACAGCAAGTATCAGTAAGTCTCACCAAAAATGTATACTTACAAAGTAGAGAGTGGGGTGTCATTGTTTACCAAATAGAAATGTGGGGCAAATAACACTAGTTATACCTGCCGACTTTGGAAATAGCTTTTGTACTTCATACATCTTACAGTATATTAAAAAAAAAATAATAAGATTAGGACCGAAAAAAGCTTATGCAAGGAATTAGAACGACATTGGCGGCGCACACACAATCACCACGACAGTGAAAGGTTTAAACCTACCCTCTCTAAATACCACAGTAATTTTTTAAAAAGCAAGATAAAAGCATATAGCTAATTTACTTGATCAGGCAGATAACTCCTCCAAAGCACCATTTCAGGTCCTCAACACATTCAGCAACTGGAAAGCATGTAATACCGAAGAGGAACCCTCACAGACACTATGCGACAACATTGCAAGCCACCTCACTTCCAAAATTGACAATATCTACAACAAGATCACAGGAGCCAAAGGCACTCAATTAAGCGATAATCACAAGTTTCCCTCTACCTTGCCCAGCCTGCATAGATTAGAGGAATTATTTCTGCTTTCCACCGAAGAAACTAAAATCCTACTAAAACAACTAAATCTGGCTCTCCTGCAGACCTGATCCCAGCCAAAACCTCTGCCCTACTAGCAAACCAACTTGCCGGCCCTATTTGTTCCATCTTAAATAGCTCTCTAAAGGAAGGCAAGCTCCCTGAGGAATGGAAAGCAGCTCACATCCTACCTATCAGGAAAAATGTCAAACTCCCCCCCTAATGACGGCACTAACTACCGACCCATTTCTCTACTCCCGTTACAAAGTAAATTGCTAGAGAAACATATAAATAAACACCTGATCAGTTTCCTAGAATCATCCAATAGCCTTGATCCATCACAGTCAGGATTCCGTCCCAGACACAGAACGGAATTGACACTTGTGACAGTTACAGACAACATCAGAATGCTAGCAGACAGAGGTCAAGCAGTACTTCTCATACTGCTTGACCTGTCTGCTGCATTCAATGCCATCTCTCACCAGATCTTGCTAGAAAGGCTCAGAGACATAGGCATTGAGGGGATAGCATTAAAATGGATGACGAACTTCCTAGCTGATAGAATGCAAACTGTTAACCTTGGCCCTTTCAGATCACATACTACCAATGTCACCAAGGGGGTACCCCAGGGCTCCTGTTTGACCCCAACCCTATTCAATATTTATGTTACACCACTTGCAAACTTAATAAGAAACTTAGGGCTTGTCCCAATCTCATATGCCAATGACACGCAACTGCTTCTCTCATTCAATAAGAACAACACCAGCATTCAGGCCACCTTTTCGGAGGGCATGAGAACCATCACTGACTGGATGAGCAACAACTTCCTCCAGCTATATGCTGAGAAAACAGAAATCATGCTTGTCAGAGAAGCAGTAACAAGATGGTGTCCCAAGTGGTGGCCAGGAGAACTGGGCCCTGCACCCTCCCCCAAACGTGTGGTAAAAAAATTAGGGGTAAAAATCGATCAGAAGCTAAACCTAGAGGAGCATGCCACCTCGACCGCCAAGGCCTACTTCCATGCACTAGGTCTGCTTCGCAGAGTCTTCCCCTTACTCCCGCTATCCACAAGGAAAACTTTGATCCAAGCATTGGTCACAAGCCGTCTGGACTACTGTAATGCTCTGCTGATCTCCGCTAAGGAATCTTCCCTAAACAGACTACAAGTAGTCCAGAACACAGCAGCCCGATTGGTGACCAATGCTCCCTCCAGAACACCCACACTCCCCCTACTTCGCACATTGCACTGGCTGTCAATTCGGAAAAGGATTACATTCAAGATCTGCTGTATGGTATATAAAGCCTTGAACAACCCGGACCTAAATACATCGCAGATAAAGTGACCCGATACATCCCCTCCAGGACCCTACGCTCTGGGTCCAAAGAGCTTCTTCTTGTGCCTCGCATAAAAGAAACCCGGCTGGGTGGCACAGCCTTCTCTTATGTTGCTCCATCCCTCTGGAACCAGCTCCCCATCCATATTGGACTCTCCTCCAACTACTTATCCTTCAGAAAGCAATTAAAAACCTCACTGTTGTAACACCGGGCTTAGTTCTCCAGGGCGGTCATAGCGCGGAGATACCCCGGTTGGGGTGATTCAGGCGCTTTACAAATGACATAAATAAATAAATAAGCCTTGAGTGATCAATTATACTACCATTGTTATGGGCTCACAAGCCCTGGTAATGGCTTGCAAAATGTCCAGTCCATGGAGATGAAGTGTGAGTGCATTGACCCTTGAAAACATAGCTAGATTTTAAAACATTTTTTAAAACTGAATAGCCCCAAATAGCGGCCATTCGGTGAAAAGGAAGGCTGTGTTGGTTAATTTGAGATCCATACTCCTGAACTTTCAGGTATGTGCAGATCTCCGCAACTGGCACTTTTACCCAAGGTTTTCTTTTAACCCACCAGGCTATATTTCACAACAGGGTAGTGCCCCCGGAAAGACTGTAGGCTGGAAGAGTGACAGAAATGCGAGTCGTACCTTACTTCTGACAGATCATGCCCCATCACAATAGCTAAGCAAAGCGCTATGCCATATGCAAATCTTCAGATTTCCTGAATGCACATAATTGTGAAAGTTTATGTGGGTTTGGCTAGTGAATGCACCTTATCTAGCACAAATGGGAAGGGTCATGAAAGTTGCTGGCTTAAGAACAACATGACTCAATGTCCTGCATAGTTGTGCAACTCTTGTTTGCCCAACCTCATTTGAAAGGTGAGAAAAGAGTTGAGTATGCGGCTAGTCGGTTATTGGCGTCTAAGCTGTGACTCCTAACCAGCAGTGGCAATGTGTCAATAAAATTACAGCAGCCCATATGAGAATTGCTACTAAAGGTATGGCAGCCCTCTAATAAAGAAGCCTGCTGAATAATACTGTTACTGTCCTTCCGAGAAGTATACTTATTATGTCCCATTAAAATGCAGCTGTCAGGCTTACAGGTAATACACCCGTAATTAAACCAGCTAACTTTGAAGTACTGGTAATTTTCCTTAAACTTGAGAGCAGCCCTCCTTTGAAGTGCTGTCAGATTCCACCTATGGCCATTAGTGTGATCATACCTTTTGAGGAACATAAATCGTGAGGGCAGAGCAAGATGCCAAAATCAAATATTCCTTTGCCTCTCTGACACTGTTGAGAAATATTATAAATAAGGGTCCCTGTTTTTACTGATTTTTACATGTAAATACATACAGAAAACATTTATATTTTGTATGTATTTACTTTTAAATGTGGATAAAAACGGAAATTGGTTTGGTTTTTGAATAATTCTAAATACTGTCTGCCATTACTGCCAGGCCAATAGCTGTGTGGATTGATACGTAAAGGGGCTAAAAAAGAATGGACTTTTATTGAAGAGTCTTAAACAGCAGTAGATATGCACATAGTGGATACTGAAATTTGCGTATTTTCTTATATGTGCATTGATTTATCTTCTGCTGGAGTTTAAAGCATTGAAACCTAGTAGTCATTCAACCATGAGTGCATATTTACCGGTTAAATAAATGTGGAACTATACTAATTTCAGCTAAATTTTTCCACAAAATCCAAAATAAATATGGATACAGAATAATGTAAAAAAATAAATACCGTAAAACCGTGAGCCCTATTTATAAATTACAGTTCTACTATCTTGGTTCTACGCATTCTCTGGACCGGATTCTAAACGATGGTTGTGCTTGTAAGGACAAGTTAAATGTCCAAATGGTTTGATTTATACTGCAAGCAAAGATTGGACCCTGCTCTAGTAAATCCATTCACTCATGAGTAACATCACTCAAAGATGGCATAATATTGTGCTAGAATAAATCCTATGACAGGGGATGGGTGCTTGAGGGCAGTGGCGTAACACATGTCCGAGCAGCACCCGCGATGCGGGTTGGCCCCCAAAGCTCAATGGAGCCCCCTCAGCCCAGTACTCTGGCCGGAGAGCTCCTGATTGAGTCTGGAAGGGGCCTTTGCACGGGGCCCCCCTCAAGTTTCATTACGCCAGTGTTCGAGGGCAGGGATGCCCTGATATGATCTGAACTCACAAGTTTGTGAATATAAACTGCAAATACAAGCTGTCCATTATAAAAAAGGAAGACCAATTTTGGGTTAATATTTTTATATTTTAACCAATAAAAATATCACCCTGTACTCTTCCCTTCCCCTGATCAGAGTTGCAAAGTGAACCAGACATTAGTAAAACCCTTTAAATTAAATGATCCTTCTCTTTGGAGGAAAAGATGGTTAGTGCAGAAGCATGTGTAGTGCTTCTTTTGGTGCACATTCTATGTGTTGAATGGTGAATGAAGTTAGTTTACGTATGCAAACTTTTCCCAAGACCCTCTGTCAGCTGTCTGGATATTTCTGGGGAGGAGAAAATATTAGTATGGGATGGCCCAGCCTTCAAATGCCACCCAATAGCTACGGCCCTGGCACCAGTGCCGCCCCATCACACTGTCACCAATGATTCTCCCAAAGGAGATACACAGCACTTGTGTATACCGAGCAGCAACAACTCTATTTTCCCTGTGCATGAAAGTCTCGAAATCAACAACTCTAAGTTATCTGTATGAGTACACATCAACAACATCTGTTCTAAGGTAGCTAGTATGAATTTCTCAAAAGTAGTAACAGTACGAGAACACGTCAACAACTTCAGTTCTAAGGAAGTTAGCATGTATTCCTCACGATTAGTATCTGTATGAGTGCACTTCAGCAGTGTCAGTTCTAAGGTACCTGACATGAATTCCTCAAGAGTAGTAACTGTACGAGTGCACCTCAGCAGCATCAGTTCGAAGGTAGTTGGCATGTATTCCCCAAGAGTATTAACTGTACGAGTGCGCCTCAGCAGCGTCAGTTCTATGGGAACTGGCATGTATTCTTCAAGAGTAGTAACTATACGAGTGCACCTCCGCAGCGTCAGTCCTAAGGTAGCTGGCATGTATTCCCCAAGAGTAGTAACACGAGTGCACCTCAGCAGCGTCAGTTCTCAGGTAGCTGGCATGTATTCCTAAAGAGTATTAACTGTTTGTGTGCACCTCAGCAGCGTCGTTTCTAAGGTAGCTGGCATGTATTCCTCAAGAGTAGTAACTGTACAAGTTCACCTCAGCAACGTCAGTTCTAAGGTAGATGGCATGTATTCCCCAAGAGTAGTACCTACGAGTGCACCTCAGCAGCGTCAGTCCTAAGGTAGCTGGCATGTATGCCCCAAGAGTAGTAACTACGAGTGCACCTCAGCAGCGTCAGTTCTCAGGTAGCTGGCATGTATTCCTCAAGAGTAGTAACTGTACGAGTGCACCTCAGCAGCGTCAGTTCTAAGGTAGCTGGCATGTATTCCTCAAGGGTAGTAACTGCACGAATTCACCTCAGCAGCTCAGTTTTAAGGGAGCTGGCATGTTTTTCTCAAGCGTAGTAACTCTACGAGTGCACCTCAGCAGCGTCAGTTCTATGGTAGCTGGCATGTATTCCATAAGAGTAGTAACTACGAGAGCACCTCAGAAGCGTCAGTTCCAAGGTACCTGGTATGTATTCCTCAACAACTCTAAGTTATCTGTATGAGTACACATCAACAACATCTGTTCTAAGGTAGCTAACATGTATTTCTCAAAAGTAGTAACAATACGAGAACACGTCAACAACATCAGTTCTAAGGAAGTTAGCATGTATTCCTCACGATTAGTATCTGTATGAGTGCACCTCTGCAGTGTCAGTTCTAAGGTACCTGACATGAATTCCTCAAGAGTAGTAACTGTACGAGTGCACCTCAGCAGCATCAGTTTGAAGGTAGCTGGCATGTGTTCTTTAAGAGTAGTAACTATACGAGTGCACCTCCGCAGCGTCAGTCCTAAGGTAGCTGGCATGTATTCCCCAAGAGTAGTAACTATGAGTGCACCTCAGCAGCGTCAGTTCTCAGGTAGCTGGCATGTATTCCTCAAGAGTATTAACTGTACGAGTGCACCTCAGCAGCGTTGTTTCTAAGGTAGCTGGCATGTATTCCTCAAGAGTAGTAACTGTACAAGTTCACCTCAGCAACGTCAGTTATAAGGTAGCTGACATGTATTCCCCAAGAGTAGTAACTACGAGTGCACCTCAGCAGCGTCAGTCCTATGGTAGCTGGCGTGTATTTCCCAAGAGTAGTAACTACGAGTGCACCTCAGCAGCGTCAGTTCTCAGGTAGCTGGCATGTATTCCTCAAGAGTATTAACTGTTCGAGTGCACCTCAGCAGCGTAGTTTCTAAGGTAGCTGGCATGTATTCCTCAAGAGTAGTAACTGTACAAGTTCACCTCAGCAACGTCAGTTCTAAGGTAGCTGGCATGTATTCCCCAAGAGTAGTACCTACGAGTGCACCTCAGCAGCGTCAGTCCTAAGGTAGCTGGCATGTATTCCCCAAGAGTAGTAACTACGAGTGCACCTCAGCAGCGTCAGTTCTCAGGTAGCTGGCATGTATTCCTCAAGACTATTAACTGTACGAGTGCACCTCAGCAGCGTCGATTCTAAGGTAGCTGGCATGTGTTCCTCAAGAGTAGTAACTGTACAAGTTCACCTCAGCAGCGTCAGTTCTCAGGTAGTTGGCATGTATTTTTCATGAGTAGTAACTGTACGAGTGTGCCTCAGCAGCGTCAGTTCTAAGGGAGCTGGTATGTATTCCCCAAGAGTAGTAACTGTACAAGTTCACCTCAGCAGCGTCATTTCTCGGGTAGCTGGCATGTAATCTTCATGAGTAGTAACTGTACGTATTCACCTCAGCAGCGTCAGTTCTAAGGGAGCTGGCATGAATTCTTCAGGAATAGTAACTGTATGAGGGCATCTCAGCAGCTCAGTTCTAAGGTAGCTTGCATGTATTCCTCAAGAGTAGTAACTGTACGAGTGCACCTCAGCAGCTCACTTCTAAGTTAGCTGCCATATATTTCTCAAGGGTAGTAACTGTACAAGTTCTCCTCAGCAGCTCAGTTCTAAGGTAGCTGGCATGTATTCCACAAGAGTAGTAACTGTACAAGAGCACCTCAGCAGCGTCAGTTCCAAGGTAGCTGGCATGTATTCCTCAAGAGTAGTAACTGTACAAGTGCACCTCAGCAGCGTCAGTTCTCGGGTAACTGGCAAGTATTCTTCATGAGTAGTAACTGTACGTATTCACCTCAGCAGCGTCAGTTCTAAGGGAGCTGCCATGTCTTTCTCAAGAGTAGTAACTGTACAAGTGCACCTCAGCAGCGTCAGTTCTAAGGTAGCTGGCATGTATTCTTCAAGAGTAGCAACTGTACGGGTGCACATCAGCATCAGTTCTAAGGGAGCTGGCATGTATTCCTCAAGAGTAGTAACTCTACGAGTGCACCTCAGCAGCGTCGGGTCTATGGTAGCTGGCATGAATTTCTCAAGAATAGTAACTGTACGAGTGCACCTCAGCAGCGTCAGGAGCTGGCATGTATTCCTCAAGAGTAGTAACGACGAGTGCACCTCAGCTGCGGTAGTTCTAAGGTACATGAAATGTATTCCTCAAGAGTAGTAACTCTACGAGTGCACCTCAGCAGCATCGGTTCTAAGGTAGATGGCATGTATTCTTCAAGAGTAGTAACTCTACGAGTGCACCTCAGCAGCACCAGTTCTAAGGGAGCTGGCATGTATTCCCCAAGAGTAGTAACTACGAGTGCACCTCAGCTGCGGTAGTTCTAAGGTACATGGCATGTATTCCTCAAGAGTAGTAACTCTACGAGTACACCTCAGCAGCATCGGTTCTAAGGTAGATGGCATGTATTCTTCAAGAGTAGTAACTCTACGAGTGCACCTCAGCAGCACCAGTTCTAAGGGAGCTGGCATGTATTCCCCAAGAGTAGTAACTACGAGTGCACCTCAGCAGCGTCAGTTCTAAGGGAGCTGGCATGTATTCTTCAAGAGTAATAACTGTACGAGTGCCCCTCAGCAGCGTCAGTTCTAAGGCAGCTGGCATGTATTCCTCAAGAATAGTAACTGTTTGAGTGCACCTCAGGAGCACCAGTTTTAGGTAGCTTGCATGTATTCCTCAAGAGTAGTAACTGTACGAGTGCACCTCAGCAGCGTCAGTTCTAAGGGAGCCGGCATGTATTCCTCAAGAGTAGTAACTGTACGAGTGCACCTCAGCAGCGTCAGTTCTAAGGTAGCTGGCATGTATTCCTCAAGGGTAGTAACTGCACGAATTCACCTCAGCAGCTCAGTTTTAAGGGAGCTGGCATGTTTTTCTCAAGCGTAGTAACTGCACGAATTCACCTCAGCAGCTCAGTTTTAAGGGAGCTGGCATGTTTTTCTCAAGCGTAGTAACTCTACGAGTGCACCTCAGCAGCGTCAGTTCTATGGTAGCTGGCATGTATTCCACAAGAGTAGTAACTACGAGGGCACCTCAGCAGCGTCAGTTCCAAGGTACCTGGTATGTATTCCTCAACAACTCTAAGTTATCTGTATGAGTACACATCAACAACATCTGTTCTAAGGTAGCTAACATGTATTTCTCAAAAGTAGTAACAATACGAGAACACGTCAACAACATCCGTTCTAAGGAAGTTAGCATGTATTCCTCACGATTAGTATCTGTATGAGTGCACCTCAGCAGTGTCAGTTCTAAGGTACCTGACATGAATTCCTCAAGAGTAGTAACTGTACGAGTGCACCTCAGCAGCATCAGTTTGAAGGTAGCTGGCATGTATTCTTTAAGAGTAGTAACTATACGAGTGCACCTCCGCAGCGTCAGTCCTAAGGTAGCTGGCATGTATTCCCCAAGAGTAGTAACTATGAGTGCACCTCAGCAGCGTCAGTTCTCAGGTATCTGGCATGTATTCCCCAAGAGTATTAACTGTACGAGTGCACCTCAGCAGCGTTGTTTCTAAGGTAGCTGGCATGTATTCCTCAAGAGTAGTAACTGTACAAGTTCACCTCAGCAACGTCAGTTATAAGGTAGCTGGCATGTATTCCCCAAGAGTAGTAACTACGAGTGCACCTCAGCAGCGTCAGTCCTATGGTAGCTGGCGTGTATTTCCCAAGAGTAGTAACTACGAGTGCACCTCAGCAGCGTCAGTTCTCAGGTAGCTGGCATGTATTCCTCAAGAGTATTAACTGTTCGAGTGCACCTCAGCAGCGTCGTTTCTAAGGTAGCTGGCATGTATTCCTCAAGAGTAGTAACTGTACAAGTTCACCTCAGCAACGTCAGTTCTAAGGTAGCTGGCATGTATTCCCCAAGAGTAGTACCTACGAGTGCACCTCAGCAGCGTCAGTCCTAAGGTAGCTGGCATGTATTCCCCAAGAGTAGTAACTACGAGTGCACCTCAGCAGCGTCAGTACTCCGGTAGCTGGCATGTATTCCTCAAGAGTATTAACTGTACGAGTGCACCTCAGCAGCGTCGATTCTAAGGTAGCTGGCATGTGTTCCTCAAGAGTAGTAACTGTACAAGTTCACCTCAGCAGCGTCAGTTCTCAGGTAGCTGGCATGTATTTTTCATGAGTAGTAACTGTACGAGTGTGCCTCAGCAGCGTCAGTTCTAAGGGAGCTGGTATGTATTCCCCAAGAGTAGTAACTGTACAAGTTCACCTCAGCAGCGTCATTTCTCGGGTAGCTGGCATGTAATCTTCATGAGTAGTAACTGTACGTATTCACCTCAGCAGCGTCAGTTCTAAGGGAGCTGGCATGAATTCTTCAGGAATAGTAACTGTATGAGGGCATCTCAGCAGCTCAGTTCTAAGGTAGCTTGCATGTATTCCTCAAGAGTAGTAACTGTACGAGTGCACCTCAGCAGCTCACTTCTAAGTTAGCTGCCATATATTTCTCAAGGGTAGTAACTGTACAAGTTCTCCTCAGCAGCTCAGTTCTAAGGTAGCTGGCATGTATTCCACAAGAGTAGTAACTGTACAAGAGCACCTCAGCAGCGTCAGTTCCAAGGTAGCTGGCATGTATTCCTCAAGAGTAGTAACTGTACAAGTGCACCTCAGCAGCGTCAGTTCTCGGGTAACTGGCAAGTATTCTTCATGAGTAGTAACTGTACGTATTCACCTCAGCAGCGTCAGTTCTAAGGGAGCTGCCATGTATTTCTCAAGAGTAGTAACTGTACAAGTGCACCCCAGCAGCGTCAGTTCTAAGGTAGCTAACATGTATTTCTCAAAAGTAGTAACAATACGAGAACACGTCAACAACATCAGTTCTAAGGAAGTTAGCATGTATTCCTCACGATTAGTATCTGTATGAGTGCACCTCTGCAGTGTCAGTTCTAAGGTACCTGACATGAATTCCTCAAGAATAGTAACTGTACGAGTGCACCTCAGCAGCATCAGTTTGAAGGTAGCTGGCATGTGTTCTTTAAGAGTAGTAACTATACGAGTGCACCTCAGCAGCGTCAGTCCTAAGGTAGCTGGCATGTATTCCCCAAGAGTAGTAACTATGAGTGCACCTCAGCAGCGTCAGTTCTCAGGTAGCTGGCATGTATTCCTCAAGAGTAGTAACTGTACAAGTTCACCTCAGCAACGTCAGTTATAAGGTAGCTGACATGTATTCCCCAAGAGTAGTAACTACGAGTGCACCTCAGCAGCGTCAGTCCTATGGTAGCTGGCGTGTATTTCCCAAGAGTAGTAACTACGAGTGCACCTCAGCAGCGTCAGTTCTCAGGTAGCTGGCATGTATTCCTCAAGAGTATTAACTGTTCGAGTGCACCTCAGCAGCGTCGTTTCTAAGGTAGCTGGCATGTATTCCTCAAGAGTAGTAACTGTACAAGTTCACCTCAGCAACGTCAGTTCTAAGGTAGCTGGCATGTATTCCCCAAGAGTAGTACCTACGAGTGCACCTCAGCAGCGTCAGTCCTAAGGTAGCTGGCATGTATTCCCCAAGAGTAGTAACTACGAGTGCACCTCAGCAGCGTCAGTTCTCAAGTAGCTGGCATGTATTCCTCAAGACTATTAACTGTACGAGTGCACCTCAGCAGCGTCGATTCTAAGGTAGCTGGCATGTGTTCCTCAAGAGTAGTAACTGTACAAGTTCACCTCAGCAGCGTCAGTTCTCAGGTAGTTGGCATGTATTTTTCATGAGTAGTAACTGTACGAGTGTGCCTCAGCAGCGTCAGTTCTAAGGGAGCTGGTATGTATTCCCCAAGAGTAGTAACTGTACAAGTTCACCTCAGCAGCGTCATTTCTCGGGTAGCTGGCATGTAATCTTCATGAGTAGTAACTGTACGTATTCACCTCAGCAGCGTCAGTTCTAAGGGAGCTGGCATGAATTCTTCAGGAATAGTAACTGTATGAGGGCATCTCAGCAGCTCAGTTCTAAGGTAGCTTGCATGTATTCCTCAAGAGTAGTAACTGTACGAGTGCACCTCAGCAGCTCACTTCTAAGTTAGCTGCCATATATTTCTCAAGGGTAGTAACTGTACAAGTTCTCCTCAGCAGCTCAGTTCTAAGGTAGCTGGCATGTATTCCACAAGAGTAGTAACTGTACAAGAGCACCTCAGCAGCGTCAGTTCCAAGGTAGCTGGCATGTATTCCTCAAGAGTAGTAACTGTACAAGTGCACCTCAGCAGCGTCAGTTCTCGGGTAACTGGCAAGTATTCTTCATGAGTAGTAACTGTACGTATTCACCTCAGCAGCGTCAGTTCTAAGGGAGCTGCCATGTATTTCTCAAGAGTAGTAACTGTACAAGTGCACCTCAGCAGCGTCAGTTCTAAGGTAGCTGGCATGTATTCTTCAAGAGTAGCAACTGTACGGGTGCACATCAGCATCAGTTCTAAGGGAGCTGGCATGTATTCCTCAAGAGTAGTAACTCTACGAGTGCACCTCAGCAGCGTCGGGTCTATGGTAGCTGGCATGAATTTCTCAAGAATAGTAACTGTACGAGTGCACCTCAGCAGCGTCAGGAGCTGGCATGTATTCCTCAAGAGTAGTAACGACGAGTGCACCTCAGCTGCGGTAGTTCTAAGGTACATGAAATGTATTCCTCAAGAGTAGTAACTCTACGAGTGCACCTCAGCAGCATCGGTTCTAAGGTAGATGGCATGTATTCTTCAAGAGTAGTAACTCTACGAGTGCACCTCAGCAGCACCAGTTCTAAGGGAGCTGGCATGTATTCCCCAAGAGTAGTAACTACGAGTGCACCTCAGCTGCGGTAGTTCTAAGGTACATGGCATGTATTCCTCAAGAGTAGTAACTCTACGAGTACACCTCAGCAGCATCGGTTCTAAGGTAGATGGCATGTATTCTTCAAGAGTAGTAACTCTACGAGTGCACCTCAGCAGCACCAGTTCTAAGGGAGCTGGCATGTATTCCCCAAGAGTAGTAACTACGAGTGCACCTCAGCAGCGTCAGTTCTAAGGGAGCTGGCATGTATCCTTCAAGAGTAATAACTGTACGAGTGCCCCTCAGCAGCGTCAGTTCTAAGGCAGCTGGCATGTATTCCTCAAGAATAGTAACTGTTTGAGTGCACCTCAGGAGCACCAGTTTTAGGTAGCTTGCATGTATTCCTCAAGAGTAGTAACTGTACGAGTGCACCTCAGCAGCGTCAGTTCTAAGGGAGCCGGCATGTATTCCTCAAGAGTAGTAACTGTACGAGTGCACCTCAGCAGCGTCAGTTCTAAGGTAGCTGGCATGTATTCCTCAAGGGTAGTAACTGCACGAATTCACCTCAGCAGCTCAGTTTTAAGGGAGCTGGCATGTTTTTCTCAAGCGTAGTAACTCTACGAGTGCACCTCAGCAGCGTCAGTTCTATGGTAGCTGGCATGTATTCCACAAGAGTAGTAACTACGAGGGCACCTCAGCAGCGTCAGTTCCAAGGTACCTGGTATGTATTCCTCAACAACTCTAAGTTATCTGTATGAGTACACATCAACAACATCTGTTCTAAGGTAGCTAACATGTATTTCTCAAAAGTAGTAACAATACGAGAACACGTCAACAACATCCGTTCTAAGGAAGTTAGCATGTATTCCTCACGATTAGTATCTGTATGAGTGCACCTCAGCAGTGTCAGTTCTAAGGTACCTGACATGAATTCCTCAAGAGTAGTAACTGTACGAGTGCACCTCAGCAGCATCAGTTTGAAGGTAGCTGGCATGTATTCCCCAAGAGTATTAACTGTACGAGTGCACCTCAGCAGCGTTGTTTCTAAGGTAGCTGGCATGTATTCCTCAAGAGTAGTAACTGTACAAGTTCACCTCAGCAACGTCAGTTATAAGGTAGCTGGCATGTATTCCCCAAGAGTAGTAACTACGAGTGCACCTCAGCAGCGTCAGTCCTATGGTAGCTGGCGTGTATTTCCCAAGAGTAGTAACTACGAGTGCACCTCAGCAGCGTCAGTTCTCAGGTAGCTGGCATGTATTCCTCAAGAGTATTAACTGTTCGAGTGCACCTCAGCAGCGTCGTTTCTAAGGTAGCTGGCATGTATTCCTCAAGAGTAGTAACTACAAGTTCACCTCAGCAACGTCAGTTCTAAGGTAGCTGGCATGTATTCCCCAAGAGTAGTACCTACGAGTGCACCTCAGCAGCGTCAGTCCTAAGGTAGCTGGCATGTATTCCCCAAGAGTAGTAACTACGAGTGCACCTCAGCAGCGTCAGTACTCCGGTAGCTGGCATGTATTCCTCAAGAGTATTAACTGTACGAGTGCACCTCAGCAGCGTCGATTCTAAGGTAGCTGGCATGTGTTCCTCAAGAGTAGTAACTGTACAAGTTCACCTCAGCAGCGTCAGTTCTCAGGTAGCTGGCATGTATTTTTCATGAGTAGTAACTGTACGAGTGTGCCTCAGCAGCGTCAGTTCTAAGGGAGCTGGTATGTATTCCCCAAGAGTAGTAACTGTACAAGTTCACCTCAGCAGCGTCATTTCTCGGGTAGCTGGCATGTAATCTTCATGAGTAGTAACTGTACGTATTCACCTCAGCAGCGTCAGTTCTAAGGGAGCTGGCATGAATTCTTCAGGAATAGTAACTGTATGAGGGCATCTCAGCAGCTCAGTTCTAAGGTAGCTTGCATGTATTCCTCAAGAGTAGTAACTGTACGAGTGCACCTCAGCAGCTCACTTCTAAGTTAGCTGCCATATATTTCTCAAGGGTAGTAACTGTACAAGTTCTCCTCAGCAGCTCAGTTCTAAGGTAGCTGGCATGTATTCCACAAGAGTAGTAACTGTACAAGAGCACCTCAGCAGCGTCAGTTCCAAGGTAGCTGGCATGTATTCCTCAAGAGTAGTAACTGTACAAGTGCACCTCAGCAGCGTCAGTTCTCGGGTAACTGGCAAGTATTCTTCATGAGTAGTAACTGTACGTATTCACCCCAGCAGCGTCAGTTCTAAGGGAGCTGCCATGTATTTCTCAAGAGTAGTAACTGTACAAGTGCACCTCAGCAGCGTCAGTTCTAAGGTAGCTGGCATGTATTCTTCAAGAGTAGCAACTGTACGGGTGCACATCAGCATCAGTTCTAAGGGAGCTGGCATGTATTCCTCAAGAGTAGTAACTCTACGAGTGCACCTCAGCAGCGTCGGGTCTATGGTAGCTGGTATGAATTTCTCAAGAATAGTAACTGTACGAGTGCACCTCAGCAGCGTCAGGAGCTGGTATGTATTCCTCAAGAGTAGTAACGACGAGTGCACCTCAGCTGCGGTAGTTCTAAGGTACATGGCATGTATTCGTCAAGAGTAGTAACGCTACGAGTGCACCTCAGCAGCATCGGTTCTAAGGTAGATGGCATGTATTCTTCAAGAGTAGTAACTCTACGAGTGCACCTCAGCAGCACCAGTTCTAAGGGAGCTGGCATGTATTCCCCAAGAGTAGTAACTACGAGTGCACCTCAGCTGCGGTAGTTCTAAGGTACATGGCATGTATTCCTCAAGAGTAGTAACTCTACGAGTGCACCTCAGCAGCATCGGTTCTAAGGTAGATGGCATGTATTCTTCAAGAGTAGTAACTCTACGAGTGCACCTCAGCAGCACCAGTTCTAAGGGAGCTGGCATGTATTCCCCAAGAGTAGTAACTACGAGTGCACCTCAGCAGCATCAGTTCTAAGGGAGCTGGCATGTATTCTTCAAGAGTAATAACTGTACGAGTGCCCCTCGGCAGCGTCAGTTCTAAGGCAGCTGGCATGTATCCCTCAAGAATAGTAACTGTTTGAGTGCACCTCAGGAGCACCAGTTTTAGGTAGCTTGCATGTATTCCTCAAGAGTAGTAACTGTACGAGTGCACCTCAGCAGCGTTAGTTCTAAGGGAGCCGGCATGAATTCCTCAAGAGTAGTAACTGTACGAGGGCACCTCAGCAGCGTCAGTTCCAAGGTACCTGGTATGTATTCCTCAACAACTCTAAGTTATCTGTATGAGTACACATCAACAACATCTGTTCTAAGGTAGCTAACATGTATTTCTCAAAAGTAGTAACAATACGAGAACACGTCAACAACATCCGTTCTAAGGAAGTTAGCATGTATTCCTCACGATTAGTATCTGTATGAGTGCACCTCAGCAGTGTCAGTTCTAAGGTACCTGACATGAATTCCTCAAGAGTAGTAACTGTACGAGTGCACCTCCGCAGCATCAGTTTGAAGGTAGCTGGCATGTATTCTTTAAGAGTAGTAACTATACGAGTGCACCTCCGCAGCGTCAGTCCTAAGGTAGCTGGCATGTATTCCCCAAGAGTAGTAACTATGAGTGCACCTCAGCAACGTCAGTTATAAGGTAGCTGGCATGTATTCCCCAAGAGTAGTAACTACGAGTGCACCTCAGCAGCGTCAGTCCTATGGTAGCTGGCGTGTATTTCCTAAGAGTAGTAACTACGAGTGCACCTCAGCAGCGTCAGTTCTCAGGTAGCTGGCATGTATTCCTCAAGAGTATTAACTGTACGAGTGCACCTCAGCAGCGTCGGATCTAAGGTAGCTGGCATGTGTTCCTCAAGAGTAGTAACTGTACAAGTTCACCTCAGCAGCGTCAGTTCTCAGGTAGCTGGCATGTATTCTTCATGAGTAGTAACTGTACGAGTGCACCTCAGCAGCTCACTTCTAAGTTAGCTGCCATGTATTTCTCAAGGGTAGTAACTGTACAAGTTCACCTCAGCAGCTCAGTTCTAAGGTAGCTGGCATGTATTCCACACGAGTAGTAACTGTACAAGAGCACCTCAGCAGCGTCAGTTCCAAGGTAGCTGGCATGTATTCCTCAAGAGTAGTAACTGTACAAGTGCACCTCAGCAGCGTCAGTTCTCGGGTAACTGGCAAGTATTCTTCATGAGTAGTAACTGTACGTATTCACCTCAGCAGCGTCAGTTCTCGGGTAGCTGGCATGTATTCTTCATGAGTAGGAACTGTACGTATTCACCTCAGCAGCGTCAGTTCTAAGGGAGCTGGCATGAATTCTTCAGGAATAGTAACTGTACGAGTGCACCTCAGCAGCGTCAGTTTTAAGGGAGCTGGCATGTATTCCTCAAGAGTAGTAATGACGAGTGCCCCTCAGCAGCGTCAGTTTTAAGGTACCTGGCATGTATTCTTCAAGAGTAGCAACTGTATGGGTGCACATCAGCATCAGTTCTAAGGGAGCTGGCATGTATTCCTCAAGAGTAGTAACTCTACGAGTGCACCTCAGCAGCGTCGGTTCTATGGTAGCTGGCATGAATTTCTCAAGAATAGTAACTGTACGAGTGCACCTCAGCAGCGTCAGGAGCTGGCATGTATTCCTCAAGAGTATTAACGACGAGTGCACCTCAGCTGCGGTAGTTCTAAGGTACATGGCATGTATTCCTCAAGAGTAGTAACTCTACGAGTGCACCTCAGCAGCGTCGGTTCTAAGGTAGATGGCATGTATTCTTCAAGAGTAGTAACTCTTCGAGTGCACCTCAGCAGCACAAGTTCTAAGGGAGCTGGCATGTATTCCCCAAGAGTAGTACCTACGAGTGCACCTCAGCAGTGTCAGTTCTAAGGGAGCTGGCATGTATTTCTCAAGAGTAGTAACTGTACAAGTGCACCTCAGCAGCGTCAGTTCTAAGGTAGCTGGCATGTATTCTTCAAGAGTAGCAACTGTACGGGTGCACATCAGCATCAGTTCTAAGGGAGCTGGCATGTATTCCTCAAGAGTAGTAACTCTACGAGTGCACCTCAGCAGCGTCGGGTCTATGGTAGCTGGCATGACTTTCTCAAGAATAGTAACTGTACGAGTGCACCTCAGCAGCGTCAGGAGCTGGCATGTATTCCTCAAGAGTAGTAACGACGAGTGCACCTCAGCTGCGGTAGTTCTAAGGTACATGGCATGTATTCCTCAAGAGTAGTAACTCTACGAGTGCACCTCAGCAGCATCGGTTCTAAGGTAGATGGCATGTATTCTTCAAGAGTAGTAACTCTACGAGTGCACCTCAGCAGCACCAGTTCTAAGGGAGCTGGCATGTATTCCCCAAGAGTAGTAACTACGAGTGCACCTCAGCTGCGGTAGTTCTAAGGTACATGGCATGTATTCCTCAAGAGTAGTAACTCTACGAGTACACCTCAGCAGCATCGGTTCTAAGGTAGATGGCATGTATTCTTCAAGAGTAGTAACTCTACGAGTGCACCTCAGCAGCACCAGTTCTAAGGGAGCTGGCATGTATTCCCCAAGAGTAGTAACTACGAGTGCACCTCAGCAGCGTCAGTTCTAAGGGAGCTGGCATGTATCCTTCAAGAGTAATAACTGTACGAGTGCCCCTCAGCAGCGTCAGTTCTAAGGCAGCTGGCATGTATTCCTCAAGAATAGTAACTGTTTGAGTGCACCTCAGGAGCACCAGTTTTAGGTAGCTTGCATGTATTCCTCAAGAGTAGTAACTGTACGAGTGCACCTCAGCAGCGTCAGTTCTAAGGGAGCCGGCATGTATTCCTCAAGGGTAGTAACTGCACGAATTCACCTCAGCAGCTCAGTTTTAAGGGAGCTGGCATGTTTTTCTCAAGCGTAGTAACTCTACGAGTGCACCTCAGCAGCGTCAGTTCTATGGTAGCTGGCATGTATTCCACAAGAGTAGTAACTACGAGGGCACCTCAGCAGCGTCAGTTCCAAGGTACCTGGTATGTATTCCTCAACAACTCTAAGTTATCTGTATGAGTACACATCAACAACATCTGTTCTAAGGTAGCTAACATGTATTTCTCAAAAGTAGTAACAATACGAGAACACGTCAACAACATCCGTTCTAAGGAAGTTAGCATGTATTCCTCACGATTAGTATCTGTATGAGTGCACCTCAGCAGTGTCAGTTCTAAGGTACCTGACATGAATTCCTCAAGAGTAGTAACTGTACGAGTGCACCTCAGCAGCATCAGTTTGAAGGTAGCTGGCATGTATTCCCCAAGAGTATTAACTGTACGAGTGCACCTCAGCAGCGTTGTTTCTAAGGTAGCTGGCATGTATTCCTCAAGAGTAGTAACTGTACAAGTTCACCTCAGCAACGTCAGTTATAAGGTAGCTGGCATGTATTCCCCAAGAGTAGTAACTACGAGTGCACCTCAGCAGCGTAAGTCCTATGGTAGCTGGCGTGTATTTCCCAAGAGTAGTAACTACGAGTGCACCTCAGCAGCGTCAGTTCTCAGGTAGCTGGCATGTATTCCTCAAGAGTATTAACTGTTCGAGTGCACCTCAGCAGCGTCGTTTCTAAGGTAGCTGGCATGTATTCCTCAAGAGTAGTAACTACAAGTTCACCTCAGCAACGTCAGTTCTAAGGTAGCTGGCATGTATTCCCCAAGAGTAGTACCTACGAGTGCACCTCAGCAGCGTCAGTCCTATGGTAGCTGGCGTGTATTTCCCAAGAGTAGTAACTACGAGTGCACCTCAGCAGCGTCAGTTCTCAGGTAGCTGGCATGTATTCCTCAAGAGTATTAACTGTTCGAGTGCACCTCAGCAGCGTCGTTTCTAAGGTAGCTGGCATGTATTCCTCAAGAGTAGTAACTACAAGTTCACCTCAGCAACGTCAGTTCTAAGGTAGCTGGCATGTATTCCCCAAGAGTAGTACCTACGAGTGCACCTCAGCAGCGTCAGTCCTAAGGTAGCTGGCATGTATTCCCCAAGAGTAGTAACTACGAGTGCACCTCAGCAGCGTCAGTACTCCGGTAGCTGGCATGTATTCCTCAAGAGTATTAACTGTACGAGTGCACCTCAGCAGTGTCGATTCTAAGGTAGCTGGCATGTGTTCCTCAAGAGTAGTAACTGTACAAGTTCACCTCAGCAGCGTCAGTTCTCAGGTAGCTGGCATGTATTTTTCATGAGTAGTAACTGTACGAGTGTGCCTCAGCAGCGTCAGTTCTAAGGGAGCTGGTATGTATTCCCCAAGAGTAGTAACTGTACAAGTTCACCTCAGCAGCGTCATTTCTCGGGTAGCTGGCATGTAATCTTCATGAGTAGTAACTGTACGTATTCACCTCAGCAGCGTCAGTTCTAAGGGAGCTGGCATGAATTCTTCAGGAATAGTAACTGTATGAGGGCATCTCAGCAGCTCAGTTCTAAGGTAGCTTGCATGTATTCCTCAAGAGTAGTAACTGTACGAGTGCACCTCAGCAGCTCACTTCTAAGTTAGCTGCCATATATTTCTCAAGGGTAGTAACTGTACAAGTTCTCCTCAGCAGCTCAGTTCTAAGGTAGCTGGCATGTATTCCACAAGAGTAGTAACTGTACAAGAGCACCTCAGCAGCGTCAGTTCCAAGGTAGCTGGCATGTATTCCTCAAGAGTAGTAACTGTACAAGTGCACCTCAGCAGCGTCAGTTCTCGGGTAACTGGCAAGTATTCTTCATGAGTAGTAACTGTACGTATTCACCTCAGCAGCGTCAGTTCTAAGGGAGCTGCCATGTATTTCTCAAGAGTAGTAACTGTACAAGTGCACCTCAGCAGCGTCAGTTCTAAGGTAGCTGGCATGTATTCTTCAAGAGTAGCAACTGTACGGGTGCACATCAGCATCAGTTCTAAGGGAGCTGGCATGTATTCCTCAAGAGTAGTAACTCTACGAGTGCACCTCAGCAGCGTCGGGTCTATGGTAGCTGGTATGAATTTCTCAAGAATAGTAACTGTACGAGTGCACCTCAGCAGCGTCAGGAGCTGGCATGTATTCCTCAAGAGTAGTAACGACGAGTGCACCTCAGCTGCGGTAGTTCTAAGGTACATGGCATGTATTCCTCAAGAGTAGTAACTCTACGAGTGCACCTCAGCAGCATCGGTTCTAAGGTAGATGGCATGTATTCTTCAAGAGTAGTAACTCTACGAGTGCATCTCAGCAGCACCAGTTCTAAGGGAGCTGGCATGTATTCCCCAAGAGTAGTAACTACGAGTGCACCTCAGCTGCGGTAGTTCTAAGGTACATGGCATGTATTCCTCAAGAGTAGTAACTCTACGAGTGCACCTCAGCAGCATCGGTTCTAAGGTAGATGGCATGTATTCTTCAAGAGTAGTAACTCTACGAGTGCACCTCAGCAGCACCAGTTCTAAGGGAGCTGGCATGTATTCCCCAAGAGTAGTAACTACGAGTGCACCTCAGCAGCATCAGTTCTAAGGGAGCTGGCATGTATTCTTCAAGAGTAATAACTGTACGAGTGCCCCTCGGCAGCGTCAGTTCTAAGGCAGCTGGCATGTATCCCTCAAGAATAGTAACTGTTTGAGTGCACCTCAGGAGCACCAGTTTTAGGTAGCTTGCATGTATTCCTCAAGAGTAGTAACTGTACGAGTGCACCTCAGCAGCGTTAGTTCTAAGGGAGCCGGCATGAATTCCTCAAGAGTAGTAACTGTACGAGTGCACCTCAGCAGCGTCAGTTCTAAGGTAGCTGGCATGTATTCCTCAAGGGTAGTAACTGCACGAATTCACCTCAGCAGCTCAGTTTTAAGGGAGCTGGCATGTTTTTCTCAAGCGTAGTAACTCTACGAGTGCACCTCAGCAGCGTCAGTTCTATGGTAGCTGGCATGTATTCCACAAGAGTAGTAACTACGAGGGCACCTCAGCAGCGTCAGTTCCAAGGTACCTGGTATGTATTCCTCAACAACTCTAAGTTATCTGTATGAGTACACATCAACAACATCTGTTCTAAGGTAGCTAACATGTATTTCTCAAAAGTAGTAACAATACGAGAACACGTCAACAACATCCGTTCTAAGGAAGTTAGCATGTATTCCTCACGATTAGTATCTGTATGAGTGCACCTCAGCAGTGTCAGTTCTAAGGTACCTGACATGAATTCCTCAAGAGTAGTAACTGTACGAGTGCACCTCCGCAGCATCAGTTTGAAGGTAGCTGGCATGTATTCTTTAAGAGTAGTAACTATACGAGTGCACCTCCGCAGCGTCAGTCCTAAGGTAGCTGGCATGTATTCCCCAAGAGTAGTAACTATGAGTGCACCTCAGCAACGTCAGTTATAAGGTAGCTGGCATGTATTCCCCAAGAGTAGTAACTACGAGTGCACCTCAGCAGCGTCAGTCCTATGGTAGCTGGCGTGTATTTCCCAAGAGTAGTAACTACGAGTGCACCTCAGCAGCGTCAGTTCTCAGGTAGCTGGCATGTATTCCTCAAGAGTATTAACTGTACGAGTGCACCTCAGCAGCGTCGGATCTAAGGTAGCTGGCATGTGTTCCTCAAGAGTAGTAACTGTACAAGTTCACCTCAGCAGCGTCAGTTCTCAGGTAGCTGGCATGTATTCTTCATGAGTAGTAACTGTACGAGTGCACCTCAGCAGCTCACTTCTAAGTTAGCTGCCATGTATTTCTCAAGGGTAGTAACTGTACAAGTTCACCTCAGCAGCTCAGTTCTAAGGTAGCTGGCATGTATTCCACAAGAGTAGTAACTGTACAAGAGCACCTCAGCAGCGTCAGTTCCAAGGTAGCTGGCATGTATTCCTCAAGAGTAGTAACTGTACAAGTGCACCTCAGCAGCGTCAGTTCTCGGGTAACTGGCAAGTATTCTTCATGAGTAGTAACTGTACGTATTCACCTCAGCAGCGTCAGTTCTCGGGTAGCTGGCATGTATTCTTCATGAGTAGGAACTGTACGTATTCACCTCAGCAGCGTCAGTTCTAAGGGAGCTGGCATGAATTCTTCAGGAATAGTAACTGTACGAGTGCACCTCAGCAGCGTCAGTTTTAAGGGAGCTGGCATGTATTCCTCAAGAGTAGTAATGACGAGTGCCCCTCAGCAGCGTCAGTTTTAAGGTACCTGGCATGTATTCTTCAAGAGTAGCAACTGTATGGGTGCACATCAGCATCAGTTCTAAGGGAGCTGGCATGTATTCCTCAAGAGTAGTAACTCTACGAGTGCACCTCAGCAGCGTCGGTTCTATGGTAGCTGGCATGAATTTCTCAAGAATAGTAACTGTACGAGTGCACCTCAGCAGCGTCAGGAGCTGGCATGTATTCCTCAAGAG
The DNA here is from genome assembly GCF_964261635.1 of Lissotriton helveticus. Classification (NCBI taxonomy): domain Eukaryota; kingdom Metazoa; phylum Chordata; class Amphibia; order Caudata; family Salamandridae; genus Lissotriton; species Lissotriton helveticus. Next base: position 1,307,825,978 of record NC_136069.1, on the reverse strand, counting down.
TATTAACGACGAGTGCACCTCAGCTGCGGTAGTTCTAAGGTACATGGCATGTATTCCTCAAGAGTAGTAACTCTACGAGTGCACCTCAGCAGCGTCGGTTCTAAGGTAGATGGCATGTATTCTTCAAGAGTAGTAACTCTTCGAGTGCACCTCAGCAGCACAAGTTCTAAGGGAGCTGGCATGTATTCCCCAAGAGTAGTACCTACGAGTGCACCTCAGCAGTGTCAGTTCTAAGGGAGCTGGCATGTATTCCTCAAGAGTAGTAACTGTACGAGTGCACCTCAGCAGCGTCAGTTCTAAGGTAGCTGGCATGTATTCCTCAAGGGTAGTAACTGTACGAGTTCACCTCAGCAGCTCAGTTCTAAGGTAGCTGGTATGTATTCCTCGGGTGTAGTAACTGTACAAGTACACCTCAGAAGCACCAGTTCTAAGGAACCTGGCATGTATTCCCCAAGAGTAGTAACTACGAGTGCACCTCAGCAGCGTCAGTTCTAAGGGAGCTGGCATGTATTCTTCAAGAGCAGTATCTGTACGAGTGCCCCTCAGCAGCGTCAGTTCTAAGGTAGCTGGCATGTATTCTTTAAGAGTAGTAACTGTACGAGTTCACCTCAGCAGCGTCAGTTCTAAGGCACCTGGCATCAGCAGTGGCCGGAGCAGGATTTCGAGAGACAAACATGAAGGTAAATGAATTATTTTATTTTCCCTTGTGGTCGTCTCTCGAAATCCCCCCTCACCTGGCCTTACCGCCCTGCCTTTCTTATCCGCAGTGGCCGCAGCTGGCTGGCATGTATTCCTCAAGAGTAGTAACTGTACGAGTGCACCTCAGCAGTGTTAGTTCTAAGGTAGCTGGCATGTATTCTTCAAGAGTAGCAACTGTACGAGTGCACCTCAGCATCAGTTCTAAGGGAGCTGGCATGTATTCCTCAAGAGTAGTAACTCTACGAGTGCACCTCAGCAGCGTCGGTTTTATGGTAGCTGGCATGAAGTTCTCAAGAATAGTAACTGTACGAGTGCACCTCAGCAGCGTCAGTTTTAAGGGAGCTGGCATGTTTTTCTCAAGCGTAGTAACTCTACGAGTGCACCTCAGTAGCGTCAGTTCTATGGTAGCTGGCATGTATTCCTCAAGAGTAGTAATGACGAGTGCACCTCAGCTGCGGTAGTTCTAAGGTACATGGCATGTATTCCTCAAGAGTAGTAACTCTACGAGTGCACCTCAGCAGCGTCAGTTCTTAGGTAGATGGCATGTATTCTTCAAGAGTAGTAACTCTTCGAGTGCACCTCAGCAGCACCAGTTCTAAGGGAGCTGGCATGCATTCCCCAAGAGTAGTACCTCCGAGTGCACCTCAGCAGCGTCAGTTCTAAGGGAGCTGGCATGTATTCTTCAAGAGTAATAACTGTACGAGTGCCCCTCAGCAGCGTCAGATCTAAGGTAGCTGGCATGTATTCCTCAAGAGTAGTAACTGTTTGAGTGCACCTCAGGAGCACCAGTTTTAAGGTAGCTTGCATGTATTCCTCAAGAGTAGTAACTGTACGAGTGCACCTCAGCAGCGTTAGTTCTAAGGGAGCCGGCATGTATTCCTCAAGAGTAGTAACTGTACGAGTGCACCTCAGCAACGTCAGTTCTAAGGTAGCTGGCATGTATTCCTCAAGAGTAGCAACTGTACGAGTGCACCTCAGCATCAGTTCTAATGGAGCTGGCATGTATTCCTCAAGAGTAGTAACTCTACGAGTGCACCTTAGCAGCGTCGGTTCTATGGTAGCTGGCATGAATTTCTCAAGAATAGTAACTGTACGAGTGCACCTCACCAGCGTCAGTTTTAAGGGAGCTGGCATGTTTTTCTCAAGCGTAGTAACTCTACGAGTGCACCTCAGTTGCGTCAGTTCTAAGGTAGATGGCATGTATTCTTCAAGAGTAGTAACTCTTCGAGTGCACCTCAGCAGCACCAGTTCTAAGGGAGCTGGCATGCATTCCCCAAGAATAGTAACTACGAGTGCACCTCAGCAGCGTCAGTTCTAAGGCAGATGGCATGTATTCTTCAAGAGTAGTAACTCTTCGAGTGCACCTCAGCAGCACCAGTTCTAAGGGAGCTGGCATGCATTCCCCAAGAGTAGTAACTACGAGTGCACCTCTGCAGCGTCAGTTCTAAGGGAGCTGGCATGTATTCTTCAAGAGTAATAACTGTACTAGTGCCCCTCAGCAGCGTCAGATCTAAGGTAGCTGGCATGTATTCCTCAAGAGTAGTAACTGTTTGAGTGCACCTCAGGAGCAGCAGTTTTAAGGTAGCTTGCATGTATTCCTCAAGAGTAGTAACTGTACGAGTGCACCTCAGCAGCGTTAGTTCTAAGGGAGCCGGCATGTATTCCTCAAGAGTAGTAACTGTACGAGTGCACCTCAGCAGCGTCGGTTTTATGGTAGCTGGCATGAATATCTCAAGAATAGTAACTGTACGAGTGCACCTCAGCAGCGTCAGTTTTAAGGGAGCTGGCATGTTTTTCTCAAGCGTAGTAACTCTACGAGTGCAACTCAGCAGCGTCAGTTCTATGGTAGCTGGCATGTATTCCACAAGAGTAGTAACTATGAGGGCACCTCAGCAGCGTCAGTTCCAAGGTACCTGGCATGTATTCCTCTAGAGTAGTAACTGTACGAGTTCACCTCAGCAGCTCAGTTCTAAGGTAGCTGGTATGTATTCCTCAGGTGTAGTAACTGTACAAGTACACCTCAGCAGCACCAGTTCTAAGGAACCTGGCATGTATTCCCCAAGAGTAGTAACTACGAGTGCACCTCAGCAGCGTCAGTTCTAAGGGAGCTGGCATGTATTCTTCAAGAGTAGTATCTGTACGAGTGCCCCTCAGCAGCGTCAGTTCTAAGGTAGCTGGCATTTATTCCTCAAGAGGAGTAACTGTACAAGTGCACCTCATCAGCATCAGTTTTAAGGTAGCTTGCATGAATTCCTCAAGAATAGTAGCTTTACGGGGCGTGGCCAACAGCATGGCCGTGTAAGTCGGAACTCTACGTTGCTCCGGCGAGCCGACATAATCCGGCGATAATTACGAGATCCAGTGGTCCTGTTTTGGACATTATTGTCCCCCTGGAAGTCCAGTCGAGTCCGGGGACTGAAGCGCAGCGGGGCATACAACCTGTTCCGTGCCGGTTGTGTGTGGCGATCCTGACCGCCGCAGTCGGAGACCCAAGATGGCGGCTCTCTGAGTAGCTGGGAGGTACGGGCGGAGCTGCGGCAGAGAGCGAAGTGGAGGGCCGACAGCGGTTGCCGCATGGACTGTGGCACCCGATCCTGTTCCAGCCATCTCGGGGCTGCATGTGACGATTCCAGCGCTGATTGGGAATTTGCCCGGGCCGGCCACAGGAGATAGGCCCGGCTGCGGTGAGATCCGGGGACGGAGGCCCGGGAGGAGAGGGCCTGACTCCCGGTGAGAAGCGGCATCGGCGCCCGGCAGACTGAGGGATAAAGAGACGCCCGGGAGTATTGGGGCCGGGAGCGGAGTAGCAGCTGTCGCCAACCTGCAGGAGTAAGGAGCGGGGCAGAGTGGCCTGGGACTGTGCCCGGAATCTGGTGGCAGCCTCCTGGAGACTGTTGCTGTGCGGCCTGGGACCTGGGCGATGGTGTGCAGCCTAACAAGTGGTACCTGAGCTCGGAGGGCCCCATACAACAACAAACTGCCTAAGGGGTTCGGAATATTCCGCATTGGGTCAGCAGTAGAACCAGCCTGGCAAGGGCGGAGCATAGGGTATCGGACGCTTGACCTGCCCCGCAGAAGGGACCCAAGGACTGGCCGCTGGCACGCACACGCTCAAGAGGGATCAAGTCTGTTGAGGGTCCCCTTTTGCCCGGTTCAGAGCCAGAAGTGGACAGCCGGACATTTCACGGAGGCCCGGGCATTGCGCCTACTGCCTCCCCCCCACTCTCTTCGGGGGTTGCTAGCGGTGTGCAAGTTGTTTGAGTACACAGACTGGCAGCACAGTGCCTCACCCGACTGCCTGGGGTGTGAATTTGAGGCTGAGACCCACGGGACTAAAGAACCGGGTTTTCTTAGAACCCAGCGGTGCCAGGGACACACCCGAAGTCTTCGGATTCTCCAGTCTTGGAATACAGAGACACGGAATACTTTTGGTTGGCGTCAGAGATCAAATTTATTAGCTGCAGCTAGTAACAGTAAACCAAGCAATACAACACGGTGTACAACTCAGGAGACTGCTCAACTTTCGTAGAGCAAGACATCACTTTTTATGCAGTTTTCGATTAATTACGAATGCACACCCATTGCGGCAAATTATGACCAATGGAATACATTTCACATACATTATTACATTCCAAAAAGCTCACTTTACATCGTACCAACCCACAAGTTAATTATTAGGAATGTCCCAAATTCAATTACCACAAGCCGGACAAACCCATATTTGAAAGCACTACCCATGTAATGAAAAGACATAAGAAAAGAAACAATTCAGATGTTGAGTAGGATAAGATATGTGCAAGAAACTAAAAGTTAACGATATCCTGAACATTGATTGGTAATTTCAGACAACGATCAGCTAGAGAAATTGGCCTCGCAAAGGGTCAGTTTCAGGTGACGGGGTCAGCATCTTTGCAGTTCACTCGCAAGTCGAAAAGGGCCTGTCAATGCTTACATGAACAACGAGGCACATGCAACTTTGTTCGTTCGTTTACCTCTACGGCCTACGTGAGGGCAACGCAAAATGGCGTCATGAACAATGCAAACAAGATGGAGTCCGGTCCCGAAAACCATGGAACCTCAGACCCTCCTTTTGCCATTACGTAGGCAATGACCTAAACTCACGTCAATCTGAATCCAGGTCCATATCTATTCTCATCAGGTCATGAAGGTGTTGCTGTAACATCATCTTATTATCCTTCACTTCTCTCGGGACAGGTCTTCTCACACAGATCGTAGCACAAAGGCCACAAATGGCGGGACCACACTGGATGCATAAGCAACATGATAAAAGGACTGCTAAAAACATACCAAAAAACATCAGAATCTTCCATCCCCATTTGGACAGCAGTTCCCAAAACCATCCTATCAACGACCAGTTCCCTTCGTCTACATGTATAGACTCAGCGGACGTATGTAACCTCAAGATGGCTTGGTACACTGTCGGGGCATTATCTGGAATGAAAACGCAGCAACTAGACCCGATCAATTTACATACTCCACCTCTATCTGCAAGTATAATATCTAAAGCAAAGCGGTTCTGTAATGTCATAAGGCGATCCGCTTGAAACTCAGCTGTAATATTGCTAAGGGCACCTGCAGTCTCATTTATAGTGGCCTCAACCACTCTCGTAAGCTGACGAATACTCCTACTATTAGCCATAGGACCCCAAAAGGGCAGGAAACCCTTAAAGAAGTCTCCAACTTCTTGTGTGACAGTATCTTTCGCATCGATAACACCTCTACCATATCTTGTCCTATGGTAGTTGAAAGCAGCTGTGTATGTAGGGGGAAGCAAAAATGCCACATAACATGTGCCTGAAAAATCAGAAGGCAACCATGTATATGCTCTGTCGTAACAAAGAAAATACGTGCCTTTAGCTGCCACGAACGGTGGGGATTTCTGGGACGTATAGACATAGGTGTGAACACACACACACTTACCAAGCTGAGCTCTCGGATTCTGACCATTACCTTGCAGACAAAAATGACCTAGGTGGGGTACAATCTAAATAGGAGGAGACCTTTTCTGTCTCTCTTTTTCTGTCAGACTAATACTATATCTCGTCTTGTTCCAACCAACATATGCTTGTACCTCATCTTTAGGGATAGCATTATATGCATCAATATCTCTGACCATATCTACTATTCCCTGTATCAAGGCATTATTATTCACATTATCTTTGACAGAACGTACAGGAGATGCTTCATTCGCATAGATAAACATCGATTGGAGTGCCCATACTGACCCATTAGGCTAAAAAGGCAAAACCAAATATGGCATTCCCTTATCTGTCGTATGTGGCATAAGACCACAAACCCAACAATTTGTGGTATTTACAACTACCTGATGCTGATGCAACATTTGTATAAACGAATTGTTCACAAATTCTAATCTTCTTGTCTGTTCATGTTCAGGCAACGTTTGAAACTCATGTGGGGAAACAGTAGAAAAAGAAAGAGTAGGTTGGGAGGTAGATGCAAGCGTCTGTTGTGAAACATAGATGATCCAACCCACACAAACCAACGTAATATTCAAAAGCATTAGAAAACACAGTATTAAAAAACATTTGTTACGAATCAATGTACACATTTTCGCTCTAAAATCGACTCTCTTAACACCCTTATCAGACTCAAAAGACTACATCCTCTATCGTGCTGCTCACGGCTATTACCTTCTTCACTTAAGTGTGCGTCAAGATTGTACTAACGACCCTGAACCACAGACCTTGTGTCAAAACGCGACTCACCCCTTAAGGCTGTACCGCGACCCTGCAGCTGAGTCTGGATGGTGACTCGAAAAAGAAAAAAGTAAAAAAGTCTCTTGATCTGACAAAGTGTAATTCACTACATAAAAAAAATTCAATCTTTATTTGTCCATTTATGTATCTTTTTTCGATCTCAGATTGTAGCGCTCTTTGCCAGGCACAGTTTGATCCTTAAAAAGTGTTTCTGGATTTGTGGTGTCAAGTTTCAAATGCGAAGGCACAGCAGCTTGCAGAATGTCATCATCCTCGCGATCTGACTGAGTCCATGTCAAATGTGCATCACTAAAAGGTACAAATCTAGGAATTCTCTCACACTCTGAGTCGGCTATTCCATCCCTCACCCACTTGTCATGTGGTAAGGGCAACGGAACTCTTTTACAGTGGGTGGCGTGCACCCAGTTTTTTTTACCAGCTACTCTAACAGCAGTTCTAGTGGCCACGAGAACCAAATGCGGTCCAGTCCATCTCGGTTCCAAATTTTTGGCTCGCTGGAAGTTCTTCGTCAGTACAAATTCTCCAGGTTGGATCGTATGGCCTGGATCTGCAGTAGCTGTCGGTAAACTGTCATAGACCTGTTGGTGGAGAACACGTAATTTAGCAGTCAAGTCATGTTAGTAATCCACCAACATAGGGTACTCAATCTCGCTATATTTTTTAGGACGAGGCACACCCCAAACATTCGCTGGACGACCAAAAACTATTTCGTATGGGCTAAGTCCCACACGAGAATGCACTGTCGTCCTTGTTGACAAAAGAGCCAACGGCAAGGCATCCGGCCATGTAAGGCCAGTGCTCGCTTGTATCTTAGCTAATTTCTGCTTCAACGTGCCATTATAGCACTCGACCAGACCTGCTGACTGGGGGTGATTCGCAGCATGGAATTTCTGATTGATACCCAAACCAGCACACACTTTCTTCATGATTTGACCCACAAATTCACTCCCATTGTCACTCCATACATTTCTCGGCAAACCATACCTAGTGAAATACTCTTTGAGCAAAACCTTGGCTGTAGACAAGGCAGTATTATCCTTTAGGGGGTAAGCCTCTATCCATCTGGAAAAGGAGCAAACAACCACAAGGACATACTTCAAATTATTGCATCTCTCCATGTGTATGTAATCTAACTGTATCACTTCAAACGGATACGTCGAAAGAGCAAAATGACCAGCTGGAGTTGGAGTTCCCTTTCCAGGATTATACTTCAGACAAATCATACAATGCTTCACCACATTCTCAGCACATTTCGGAATTTCGGCATTCTGCCATACTGGAGCCAACAACTTGCATATCCCTTTCGAACTGATATGAGCCATTCCATGAGCCATAGTAACCACAGGGAGCACATATGCATCTGGCAACAACCATCGCTGGTATTCTGACAACTCAACCCAACAACCTGTTGGATCCAACATACCCGTAGTTTCTTTCCACACACTCACTTCTTTTTCCGTAGCTTCAGCCTGAATCATCTTCACACTTTCTATTGTGTCTTCACACATTCCACCAGCCATAACCCAATTAGCAGGGCCTGCAACATACATATGGCTCATCATGTCTCTCGCCGTTTCCTTCGCAACTTCATCCGCAAATGCATTCCCTCGACCTACATCATCCACAACTTTCTTATGCGCACTACACTTCACAATTGCAATCTGCTTTGGGAGAGTAAGTGATTCCAGAAGTTCATTCACCAGCTGCCCATGCTGAATTTTTGTACCATGGGAAGTAAGAAATCCTCTTTCTCTCCACAAACGTCCAAAACTCTGGGCAACACCAAACGCATACTGGCTATCAGTATAGACATTCACTCGCTTTCCCTCTGACAATACACACGCTCTAGTCAATTCAATCAACTCTGCTGCTTGCGCAGAATTCTGTGCTATGCGTGCTGTTTCAACAACTGTATGCAAAGTTGTGACGGCATATGCTGCAGTCGTCTCACCATTCGGAAGCTTGAAACACGAACCATCTACCCATAAGGTACCATCAACATTCGAAAGAGGAGTATCTTTTAAATCAACTCTAGCCTTCGTTTCTTCCTCTGTCCGAAGAAAGCAATCATGCTGTTCTTGAGCATCTGTCTCTACAGAAATCGGCAACAACGTAGCTGGATTCAACACATTACATCTCTTGATGTGTACATGACTAGCCAAAAGCGTCAGCTCATAACCTGACAGACGTGCACTAGTAAGGTGCTGTGTCTTGGTCCTGTTCAATAAGGTATCCACTGCATGTGGGACCATCACAATCAACGTATTATCCAATACCAAACCAGCAGACTGTCGAATAGAAACAGCCGCTGCCGCTGTAGCTCTCAAACAGCTCGGCAACGCTTTAGCTACCGGATCTAACGTCGCTGAAAAATACGCACATGGGCGTTGCTTGTCTCCAAATCGTTGCGTCAATACTGACAATGCACAACCTTCTCTCTCGTGCACATACAACGTGAAAGGTTTACTGTAATCAGGAGTACCCAACACCGAAGCCGAACACAATGCATCACGTAATTCAGAAAAACTTTTCTGGCAATCATCAGACCAAGGGAGAGGATGCGGAGTATCTTTAAGAGTCAGCGCCAACAGAGGTTTCGCTAGCAGGGAAAAATTGGGGATCCATTGTCTACAATACGAGGTGATACCTAAGAAAACGCGCACTTCTCTCTGTGTGGATGGTACAGTCATTTGAGCAATCACTTGAATTCGTTCCGGGGTCAACCTTCTTCCCTCCTTCGACAAGAGATGACCTAAGTAGGTTACTTCTTGGCGGCAATACTGTAACGTTGAAGGTGACACTGTATGATGATGGTCAGACAAATGTCGCAACAAAGAAAGAGTAGCCTCTTTACAAATCTTTTCGTCATCAGCAGCAACCAATAAATCATCAACATACTGGATAAGAGTAGCACCAGTAGGCAACACAAAACTATCAAGCTGAGTTTTCAACGCCTGACTATAGATGGAGGGACTTTCACAATAACCTTGGGGAGCTCTCTTAAACCGGAAGCTTCGGCCTCCTAATGAGAAGCCAAAAATATCTCTACTCTCCTCAGCGATCGGAATGCTAAAGAAAGCATTCTTCAGATTGATAACTGAAAACCAGGCTGCCGAAGCAGGAATCAGAGTCAACAAAGCAGTGATATCAGGGACAACAGGAAACTGTGGCACCACAATCTTATTCACTTCTCTAAGATCGATCACAAACCGGTACACAGGTGGCTGAGAAGCATCAGTATGCTTAAGGACAGGCAAAACAGGACTGTTACACACATTACCTCTCGTTTCTTCAACTACACCCTTCTCAACCAAATCATAGATAATCGCTAAAAGAGCTCTCTCGCCATCACTAGATATCTTATATTGTGGAATACGAGGTAGCCTAGCATTCGATTTGAGGGTGACAACATAGGGTGGAATCTGCAAGAGACCAACATCATTGGGACCTGTAGCCCAAAGTGTATCAGGAAGAGAACGCAATTCCAGTGGAAGACAATCTTTAGACAAATACATCGGAGAAATCACTTTCTTACCCAAGGTAAGATGCACTCCCGAAGGAGAACAATGTAATGTCGCATACAATCTTTTCAGCAAGTCCAAACCCAACAGATTCTCATTACAACCAGTCGTCAGAATAAGGGGAGTTTCCAATTTATAAGGGCCGATAGAAAGGGGCAAAGGATTAGAAATCGGGTTACAAACTGGGGCGCCTGAAAATCCTTCTGAAACATTGGTCAAGCCAGACAAAGGTGCGCCAGGAAGTTTAGAGTGCATGATAGAACTCTTCGTCGCACCAGTATCCAAAAGAAAAGGTTCTGCCACACCTAATGTAATCACTTCAACATAAGGTCCACTTTGGTCTACTGGAACTGACACTACTCCCTCTCTTTGCCCATGGCTGTCCTAACTATCATTATAACCAGTACTCTCACTCTCGACATAATAATCATCAACATAGTACTGTGCAGACTGACCAGTCGGAACATTCTGTCTATCAAAATAATTCGCAGGATTCTGAAGGGAAGAGGAATGCTCATTCTGAGGTAACACACCACGTCCCCTACCCCTAGGAGCTTGCTCGAAACCACCACGACCTCTCTGACCAGATACGCCATTCGCACGCTGTAACAAAGCCGGACAACTATTCTTGAAATGACCTTCCTCTCTGCAATAAGCACACTGATTAGGACCAGGAAAGAATCGCTGAGCATAAGGCTCAGGCTTCTGTAACAATCTCTGAAACTGTGGAGGTTGCTGAAACTGAGGCTGATTCTGACAAGGCGGATAAGCTTGCAGGCAAAAGAACTTTCGTCTTTAAATCTTTCGTTTTCTTCTGTGCTTTATCCTTCTCATCTTTATCCCTATTCTCATAATATTGTGCAGTAGCCAATATCTGGGCCGACGAAGAAACAGCCCATGAACTCTGAGTCCTTTAATTTATTAGAAAGTGCGGGAAGTAAATTAAAGACAAATTTGTCCACGAACAACCTTTGACCACCTTCCGTACTCATGTCCTGACCACTATGATCGATAAACATTTCTTCAAACCTAGTGAAGAAATCAGACACACTCTCGTCTTTCTTTTGTTTGCATGCTGCCAACTTATCCCAATTCACTCGCAAAGCAGGCATCATAGTTTTCATTAAATTATTAATTCTACCAGGTAATTCTGCAACTAAGGGCTCAGGTTTGGCACCTCCTACCTGCCGACCATCTGCAGCAACAATATTAGCCCATGTATCGCCTAATTCTGCCGCATGATTCTCATGACGAATCTTCGCCCACAAAGGTTGAGGAACTACATTACCCATCAACATATCTATGTCAGCTAAATTCATAATACATGCTTCAACTGTCTGGGACAACTCCTTATAATAACCAGCAGGATTCTTACGGGGGTCAGGTAAGGTCTGCTTAAGAGCCAAGACTTCTGCTCTTTTCCAAGGGACATTTACCCATACTCGCTGAAAATGAGCCTCTGCGGCCTGAATACCCAAATTAACATTAGCAGCAACTGCTTCTCTCCATACAGGGGGAACCTCTCTCATAGGATACTGCGTCACTTTCCTCCTAACAGAAGAATCAGGTTCGTACAATGGCTGAGGCGGTAACCTAGACCTGAAAGCAAGTATCGTTTCTACGGCATCAGTAACATCAGATTCCACTTTCGTCCCTTTAGCAAATTCTGACTGAACATCAAGCACTTCCTGCGGAATCGAACCCAACTTATTATCTTCCCATTCCTGACGCAGAAACGTACACATTACATCAAAAACATACCTTTGCTTAGGCGGTTCCCACTGAAAGAAAACATCCATAACTGCTGGAAATTATACCTGGAAGCATTAAAATCCATCTACGAGCCAATAAATCCAACACTGCCCGCTCTTCGGGACCAGGAAACTGACTACGACTCTGCTTTCGTTCCGAAACAGGGGTCATATTCAGTGCCCCAAAAAGTGGAGACAACAAATTAGCAACAGTCTCAGTCATTCGTTTTCGAGCAGAAGGAGAAGAAGTAGGCGTAAAAACAGGAAAATGAATATCTTCAGGCAAAGTAGGAACAAGAGCAGTAGGAGTCTGAGATGCAGAAGTAGAAGGCAAAGGAGTTTGAGGCAAAGCTGGTAGGAAAGCTTGCGACCCTAGAGTGGGTTGCGCAGTAGGAGGCAAAACCATCTGTGGAGCACCGGGTGGCTGAACAACAGCAGGAGGTTGAACAACAAAGGGTGGACCAACCGGGGGTAATGGAGGCGCAGTAGCACCCTGCACATAAGGGGGTGGCAATCTCAGTAAATGAGAGATCAAAGGATCTTTTTCAAGGTCTTCAATTACTTTCGGAGGAGAAGACGGCAAGGCCGGATAACATTTATCAATGGCCATGCAACGTTGTCTATCTGAAACTTCACTCGCACGCTCTTCTCCATCTTCTCTAAACTGCCTAGCAGCTTGTAGTACTGACGTATTCTTATCTTTCCTATCTCTTTTTGCTTGCTTAATTTCTCGCTGTTTGGCTTCCTTTCGCCAGAGGCGGAAAGAGTCAAACATTGCCGGCCGGGCTTTCTTCTTAAATAGCGCAACTTCCAAATTATCTAAAATATTTAATTCAAAACTACCATGTTGGGGCCATCGTAAAACACCATCTTTCTTCGTATAGTGAACCCACACTTCATTAGAAGTAATAGGACCCACTCTGTGTTTTGAATAGAGCTCATAAGTCGGAGTTCCAACCGGAGGTATCGGACATGAATCCTCCAATCGGGAATCCCTGTTGCAACCACAACTAAACCATTTCCTAATTTTGCTAAGACCAGGCATCTTATAGCTCACTAATCTAGCTTCAAACTTCAAGGGGTTATCAATTATCGATATACTCGTAAATATACGAGCCCCTCGGCTCGATTTTTGCAAGAACCGAATCAATACCAAGAACCAAAACAAAGTTGTGGGAGCGACCCACTTATACTTAACCAAAGTATCTGTCACGCCACCAGAAGACCGTCTATCGTCTCGCTTTACAAAGGATCAATCAAGGGTCCAAGACAGGGCGACAGTCAGGGCAGCAGTCCTTCGTAGCCGTTGGAAAGCGGGAAGCCTCGCACAAAAACCTTTGGTCCATGTCGACATGCAGGGGTCGATGAAGTGGCGGCCTTCCTCCAGAATTTTCTCACGTGGCTCCTCACGATCCTCGGGCTTGGACCGGTACCGCTGAAGTCGCCCTACGTTGGGCGCCAACTGAAGAACCGGGTTTTCTTAGAACCCAGCGGTGCCAGGGACACACCCGAAGTCTTCGGATTCTCCTGTCTTGGAATACAGAGACACGAAATACTTCTGGTTGGCGTCAGAGATCAAATTTATTAGCTGCAGCTAGTAACAGTAAACCAAGCAATACAACACGGTGTACAACTCAGGAGACTGCTCAACTTTCGTAGAGCAAGACATCACTTTTTATGCTGTTTTCGATTAATTACGAATGCACACCCATTGCAGCAAATTCTGACCAATGGAATACATTTCACATACATTATTACATTCCAAAAAGCTCACTTTACATCGTACCAACCCACAAGTTAATTATTAGGAATGTCCCAAATTCAATTACCACAAGCCGGACAAACCCATAATTGAAAGCACTACCCATGTAATGAAAAGACATAAGAAAAGAAACAATTCAGATGTTGAGTAGGATAAGATATGTGCAAGAAACTAAAAGTTAACGATATCCTGAACATTGATTGGTAATTTCAGACAACGATCAGCTAGAGAAATTGGCCTCGCAAAGGGTCAGTTTCAGGTGACGGGGTCAGCATCTTTGCAGTTCACTCGCAAGTCGAAAAGGGCCTGTTAATGCTTACATGAACAACGAGGCCCATGCAACTTTGTTCGTTCGTTTAGCTCTACGGCCTACGTGAGGGCAACACAAAATGGCGTCACGAACAATGCAAACAAGATGGAGTCCGGTCCCGAAAACCACGGAACCTCAGGACGGGGTGCGACGGTGGGGGAGATTGGATTGAAGAGGTCAGCATCGATTCCAAGAGCTTTTGACAGACCCCCCGCCAGGGGACCCTGGATCGCTACGCGGCTGCCCCCCCCCCCGCCTCCGCAGTGTCAGATCTCCCTGGACCGCGATCAGACACAACTCTGCTAATGGAAGCGATACAGGCGTCCAGGGATGATATACAGTCGCGTGCAGCCCCGGAGGTCAAAATTGGAGAGGTGGACTCGGAGGTCACGCTACTACTAACTAACTAACTTTATGTACATTGCAACATGACGCAGGGCCGGACCCAGGATAGTACTACGGAGACGCCACGGGCCCAAAGGGGGATTAAGATACTCACCTGGAATGTTAGCGGACTGGGCAGTAAGATAAAGAGAGGGGTGTTCCATGCATACTTGAAACGAGTGGGCCCTGATGTAATCCAGCTTCAGGAAACACACCTACAGGGAACTAAATGTGGATTCTTAGATAGAGGACAGTATAAAGTGCTTGCGCATGCCAGTTTCACCACGGGCTCCAGGGGGGTAGCCATGCTGACTAAGAAGAATTCACCATTTCAGATAGCGCAGACCTGGATAGATCCTGAGGGGACATATGTGGGGGTGAGGGGCCATTGGAGAAGGCAGGAATACACTATCATCTCGGCCTATGCACCACCGAAATTGCAAGCGCTTACACTCAAGGGAGTCACAAATATCCTCTTAAGCACGTCAGACACCCAGCAGGTGCTAGGGGTCGACTTTAAGGATGTGATGGCCCCGGAAGAGATAGGACAGGGGACAGGACCAGGACCCAAACGCCAACCCTGCTTTCCAAGACGATGACGGCCTTAGGACTGATAGATATATGGAGATGGCTCCATCCCGAGATGTGGATGTATTCGTTGTTTTCTGGCGCACACAGAGAATACCCAAGGGTGGATTATATCTTCATGGCAAGACATGCATTAACTGTACATGACACTGCAGAGTACCAGGCAAGAGGTATATCGGATCACTCGCCCCTGCTAGCGGTGGTGGGTGAAGTAGGGAGGGGAGAGGCAGCTCCTGGAGATTGACGTCTTGGGACGTGCAGAATCCTACTGTGCTAAAAGGCCTCCGGGCGGATGTGAAAGTCTATATCGCTGAGAATGAGGGCTCGGTCTCCTCGAGGGTGGTTTTTTGGGAAGCCCTCAAGGCGGTCATGCGAGATAGGGCGCAGAATAGACTGGCGGAGGAGAAGAGGAAGCTAGGTTATTGGAAGCCCAGATATTGGCACTGGAACGGGAGCATCTCCAAACTAGAGCAGTGGGGACCCTTAGACGCTTGCTGGATCTGCAGCGCCAGTATAGGGACATGGTTACGGGGGAGGCTAAGATGCAGGCACTATCGGCACTACACCGCTTATATGATGTGGGTGGGAAGTTGCTGGCGTGGCTTAGCAGAAAAGAGAGGGATGCCAGGTGGGTGGAGCATGTTAAGGACGCCTGGGGGAACCTGTTGAGGATGGATGAACTGATAGCGGAGACCTTTGCTGCCTACTACCAAACATTATATGATGCTAGGGACTTAGGGATGCAGGAGGATGCTCTCCGCTACATGGCGCATATTGAGCTCCCGGCATTGACCGATGAGGACCAGAGAGATCTAGAGCACGGCATCACACTAGATGAAGTTAAAACAGCCCTGGCCAGGCTCCGGGCAGGGAAGTCCCCGGGCCCCAATGGATTCCCTGCAGAATTTTTTAAAAGGACAGCGGACTTGCTGGCACGCCATATACTGGGACTCTTTGAGGAGGCGAAACAGGAGAGTGAGTTGCCACCGCATCTCCGTTTGGCTGCAATAATACCGATCCATAAGGAGGATTAGCCGGTGAACGACTGTGCGTCGTATCGCCCCATCTCCCTCTTAAACGTAGAGGTGAAGCTTTGTGATGTATTTATTATGGGTACTGTATCGATCCCCCTGTTTCTGACCCTTGTCTGGTTAATAATTAACTAGCAGCCATTCAACTGCACAGAAATCAGTTATCTGATTAGCCACACAACGGCACAGAAGCCCGTTATCTGATTAGGTCATAGCGCATGCCATCATTAGGCAAGCACTATTCCTCCAGCCCCCTAATAGGCATACGGTGTTCTCAAAACAAATCAAACCTACCACGATCTGGGAAATCCCCACAGCCATTGTTTTGATTTAGCCGAGAACTTCAGTAAAGAATGTGCGAACGATCAAGTTCGTATGACATCCTTATTGACGTATTTATGTCCATCCTTACATCAATCCCGGCACCTTTCAGGTATAAATAATACCGACATTGCCTTAAGCAAACACACAAGGTGGTGACAAGATTGGAGCAGCGAGACTTACCGAGGAGCCCAGCTGACAGCGAAGCCCACAGACGCTGCCCCTCCTTTCTGACGCGCTGAGAGAGAGACGCTGCCTTTTCTCCTGCCGAGAAATCCAGCTCCGGCGCTTCCAAGCAGCCCTCGCAGGCAGCTGGAATATCAAGACCTGAGATAGAGATACCAGCCCTCCAGCCTTCTAAATCCCAGGTACTGAACTGAATCATCCTTTGTAGAGAATTCTTGAAGCAGACCCTTGGCAAAACAAACTTAACTTAAACTGCTACTTATCTACTCCCGCCACGTATTAGGCTTAGGTCAGGTACATTGGGGTAGGCGTAGTTAGAAGCACCAGTTGAGTACGATTAGTCAATGTATATATGTATGCTCTGTTGAATCCCCAGACCTCCCGAGGCTTCGCCGGGAGCAACAACGCTGCCGAGGTGCGGCGCAACGATCTTTTTAAACAAGTGCTTGGACACTTTTTACTCACCCTGCTCCTGCTTCAGGGGCTGCGCTGAGGACACCGCGCACCCCCTATCTTCTTGGGACTTCCTGGTAGCCGCCTCCAGAGCGCCCCACGCTGAGCGTTCCCTCCCCCTCTGACGGGCAGGTCACGAGGGCGGGGACGGGCGTGTGCTTCATCTTGGGCTGCTCTCTGGTTGGCGGGGCAGCTCCTCTGTCCCTCCCCCCCTGGCAATTTCTTCCTGCCGGGCTAGTCCCGCCTAGCTCTGTTGAATCCCCAGACCTCCCGAGGCTTCGCCGGGAGCAACAACGCTGCCGAGGTGCGGCGCAACGATCTTTTTAAACAAGTGCTTGGACACTTTTTACTCACCCTGCTCCTGCTTCAGGGGCTGCGCTGAGGACACCGCGCACCCCCTATCTTCTTGGGACTTCCTGGTAGCCGCCTCCAGAGCGCCCCACGCTGAGCGTTCCCTCCCCCTCTGACGGGCAGGTCACGAGGGCGGGGACGGGCGTGTGCTTCATCTTGGGCTGCTCTCTGGTTGGCGGGGCAGCTCCTCTGTCCCTCCCCCCCTGGCAATTTCTTCCTGCCGGGCTAGTCCCGCCTAGCTCTGTTGAATCCCCAGACCTCCCGAGGCTTCGCCGGGAGCAACAACGCTGCCGAGGTGCGGCGCAACGATCTTTTTAAACAAGTGCTTGGACACTTTTTACTCACCCTGCTCCTGCTTCAGGGGCTGCGCTGAGGACACCGCGCACCCCCTATCTTCTTGGGACTTCCTGGTAGCCGCCTCCAGAGCGCCCCACGCTGAGCGTTCCCTCCCCCTCTGACGGGCAGGTCACGAGGGCGGGGACGGGCGTGTGCTTCATCTTGGGCTGCTCTCTGGTTGGCGGGGCAGCTCCTCTGTCCCTCCACCCCCTGCCACGCCCTGCTACTTCCGGTCTCCTACTTATGGCACCATTATCCCGGCCGCGCAGCGGACGAGCGCAGCGGGCGCGACGAAGGCGCGCCGAAGTTGCGCCTAAGTTAAGCCCGTCTGCGCCCGTCCGCGACGGGCCGGGACCAGGGGCCACACCCCCTGCTTCCTTGTTGTCGTACACGCCTGCTCAACTTCTCTCCTATACCATTGACGTGCCTCTCCCCCACACCCTCACGCAGCATCTAGTTGCTTTAGATATCTATGTTCCCCGTTCAGACCGTGTTGTGTCTCCTCACCCAATTCTTCCCCTCCCTACGCCAGACACTGATCCCCTCCCCATTGGACCCTCACCCCCCCCTCACACTGCTTCCGCTTTTCTCCTCAACACTCGCTCGGCAGGCAAACACCAACTCGACCTGTTTAATCTTCTTACTACAGACTCCCCTGATTTTCTATTCCTAACGGAAACATGGTTTTCGGAGGCTTCTCTCCCCGACATTCTTGCCATCCTTCCCCACTCCTACTATGTCCTTCGGGCTGACCGCCCCACGGACAAGGTTGGGGGGGGTGTTGCCATGATTGTCCGATCCACTATTCAATTTCAGCTTCTCCCCCAAGCACCCATTGCTGGAGTGGACTTCCTGGTTGCTCGCTCTTCCAATCTGCTGGCACCTCTCACCGTCGTCCTTGTTTACCGCCCTCCCCTGAACATGCCCCTGTTCGTGGCTTCCCTGCAGGAACTTCTCGCCACGCTGGTGGTTAATAACTCCTCTGTCCTTTTGCTTGGGGACTTTAACTACTGGCCTGGCGATCCCAGGGAGGATTCAGCATCTAAGGACTTCACGGCCACTCTCCTCTGTCTCAACCTTAAGTCCCACGTCCAGGTTCCCACCCACAAATTTGGACACATTCTGGACCAAGTCTGGTCATCTCAGGACATAGTCTCCCCCCCCTGTGTCCTCCCATGTACCTGGTCTGACCATTCCCTCATCTCTTTCTCTATCACTACTGGCTCCCCTCACAAGCCCCTTCGCCCCAAGAATGTTTTCTCCCGTAGCTGGAATCGTGCTGACTTGGCCTCCCTTTCTCACTCCCTTGCTTCTTCTTCCCCTGATCTCACTGGTATTCCCCTTGACTCACAGGCTGCTGCAGTTGGTAATTGGCTCTCTTCTGCATGTGATTTAGTAGCCCCCCTCAAGCTAGTCAAATCCATCCGCCCTCATGAGGCTCACCGTTGGTTTAGCCCGGAGCTCAAGACTCTTAAACTGGAGCTTAGACGCTCAGAGCGCCTTTGGCGCCGCAGCTACTGCCCTGACCATAAGGCCAAATACAAAACCCTTCTTAAAGAGTACAAGCAGGCCATCCTGGCCACTAAGACCAAGTACTTTTCTGAACAAGTGGCGCTCTCGGCCAACAAAGCTAAAGAAATTTTTTCTTTGGTAAACAACTTGGCCACCTCTGATCGTGCTTGCCCTCCCTTCACTCCCTCCCAGGCCCTCTGCTCTTCTCTTAACAACTTCTTTATCGAGAAGATTGTAAAAATCAAATCTAACATCTTGGTCACTCTTTTTACTCCTCCTCACTCTGCTCCCCCTGCGCCTAAATCCTCCTTCTCCTCTTTTCCCCCCCTCCCTTTGGACTCTTTCCTAGCTTTGCTCACCAAAATCAAGTCTGGTTCCCCCACTGATTGTGCCCCTGCCCGTATTCTTAAAACCCTCTTCTCTTCCTGTCCTGATACCCCTCTCTCTTTCCTTAATGCCTCTCTTTCCACTGGTTTGGTCCCTTCTTCATTCAAATCTGCTATTGTTTCCCCCATTCTTAAAAAACCTGGTCTCGACTCTTCTCTTCCCTCTAACTTCAGACCTATCTCTCTTCTCCCTTATCTGGCTAAAATTCTTGAGTCGTATGTTACTTCCTGTCTTTCTGTTTATGTTGAGCAGAGCCAGCTTCTGGCTTCTCACCAAGCTGGCTTCCGCTCGGGTCATTCGACCGAAACCGTGGTGTTGGCCGTCCTCGACGAGCTTAAGGCCAAGGCCGACGTCAACTCCCCTCAAGCTCTGATTCTCCTCGACCTGTCCGCTGCGTTTGACACGGTCGACCATAACATTCTTCTGGACCGTGTCAGCGCAGCGGGCATACGAGGTTCTGCCTTCTCCTGGATCACCTCTTTCCTGACAGGGCGTTCTCAAGCCGTTCACCTTCCCGGCTTCTCTGCTTCTCCCCTCCCGGTGCCCTGTGGGGTCCCCCAAGGTTCCTCTCTCTCTCCCCTTCTCTTTAACCTTTATATTCACCCTCTTATCTCTTCTCTTCTTGAGCTGGGGGTCTCTGTGTATAATTACGCTGACGACCTCCAGCTCGTCTTTGATCTTTCCTCTACTTCTCACTCTCTATCCTTTTTTCACTCCACCATGGTCTTTATCTCTGGGTGGATGAGCGCCAATCACCTCAAGCTCAACCCAGATAAGACTGAGCTTGTCCTGATTGGCGGCTCATCCAGTCCCTGGTCCCCTGCTTTCTGGCCTCCCATCCTTGGCCCCCCTCCCATCCCCGTTCCCTCTGTTAAAACTCTGGGCATCAAGGTCAGACAGGACCTGTCCATGCATGGCCAGGTCAGTGCCGTGGTGTCCTCCTGTTTTCTTTCCCTCCGTATGATTCGGAAAATCTCTCGTTTTTTTTCTCTCGACTCCCTTAAAATTATTATTTCCGCCCTTATCACTTCCCGCCTTGATTATGGTAATAGCTTGTTCGCTGGCATCCCTGCCTATGAAACCCGCCGCTTACAAGCTATCCAGAACCAGGCCGCCCGTCTCATCTTTCATTTGCCCAAAACCCATCACATCACTCCCGTCCTCAAATCCCTTCACTGGTTGCCCATTTTGCAGAGATCTCTGTTTAAACTAGGGTGCCTTGTCTACCGGGCCCTTGATCACTCTGCACCGGCTTTCATCAATTCCTTGATTTCCCG
This sequence comes from Lissotriton helveticus, assembly GCF_964261635.1. Taxonomy (NCBI): domain Eukaryota; kingdom Metazoa; phylum Chordata; class Amphibia; order Caudata; family Salamandridae; genus Lissotriton; species Lissotriton helveticus. The sequence continues at coordinate 1,307,805,350 of NC_136069.1, read as the reverse complement.
TCACACCCCTGCCCGCACTCTCCGTTCATCATCTTCTGCCCTCCTCACTGTTCCCCGCTTTCACAAATCTCGCACTGGTAGAACCCGTTTCTCTGTTCTTGCCCCCCGGTTCTGGAACTCCCTTCCTCTTTCTATGCGTTTGATCCCTATTTTTTCTCATTTCCGTAAAGCGCTGAAAACTTTTCTGTTTGCCCTGGCCTACCCCTGCTAAACCTCCTGGCCCTGTCTGTTCGGTTCTTCAGAGCTCTCAGCGCCAGGAAGCCGTTTGGCCATCGTGCGCTCTATAAATATTTTTCATTCATTCATTCATTCATTCATTATGTATCTATTTTATCCATTTTAAGTATCATATGGCTAAGAAACCATATCAATGCTTTTACAGTATTATTTTATAATTCAGTTATTACTGTATGCACTTTACTTAACTCTAAGTATTGCAATAATAGCGATTCATTTCTCTTGTATGAGAAAAGAGACTGATCAATAAATAACATCTTTTTATTGAACACGCCCGTCTCTTCCTTTTCTCTACAATCTGGTGAAACTAAGAATGCACTGAACTGACTGAGTAAAATAAGTTGTCTTTTGTTTTCACACGACTCTAGAGATACACTCTTGATTAGGGGAGAGCAAAGTTGTCATGTTCTATGGTTGTCAGAAACTAAATCCCTTCTTGTCTATCCAGGGAAGTTAAACTCCTCCTCGTCTATTCGAGAAAGTTTCTAGTGAACTCTGAGCTAGCTGGCAAACACTAAACTTTAAGTCTAATATCGACAGTAGAAGACCTAGTTAACATCTGTCCTACGTCTATACTATTGAAGATATTATTCCAATGCGCAGAGCCTATTGGGATGATAGGAACTACACTACATGGCGCCCAACGGTTTGGATAGGCGATAAATCTAACGTAAGACATTAGAGTAACTCAGTCGTGCTTTTTCACACAGACCCCTTTTCCCCATAATACTCCAAAGACGTCTGGAGTGGGTGAAAGGTTAAATCCGCCAAACTTAGTAGGAGGAGACTCCTATGTAAGGTTCTTGGTTTATTCAACGTTGAAGGATACACTGTTCCAAAATATTGTGCATCTAATCTTTGTTTCCATAGAAACCTGATCTGCAAATAAATAAAATAATTTTCTTGACATTAGAATGTCAGAAACTGAAGAAGAAAGGGAGACAGCTAGAATAGCAGCTGAACTCATAGCAGCTGACAATAGTCTCCTACAGCAAGACCCGGAGGCAATACTCATCCCGGTCAACATAAGGAAATCTATAACTTTAAAACTTATAGAAAATGGGCTGACACCGAGAGGTGGTACAGTCATATTCGTAATCGAGGCACACGAATATCGGCAGACAGAGGTATTCTATTCATGGATAAACTTTCCAGCAGCAAACGCTGTAACAAAGGACTTCCACTATTACAAAATAGAGGAACCTCCTAATGAGTACACTCCTTTCGAGGAGGTGGAAATACCACTCAAATACCAAGAGCACCTGCTCTGGTTTAATGGCGCCCTAAAACATAATAATCACATCACCAGGCTCGGTCCACTAGGTAGACCAGGAGCAACGTGGCCGGTCCTATCCGGATACACACCACATCCAGACATTGAAGAAATGTCTGCACCAGAACTTTTAGCACAGCTAAAACAACTAATTAAAATACACAGACAATTAGTCCAATATGTAATGCAGACTTCAACAGTCCTACCAGCTATTAAAATTCCACAGCTGATCCCTCACCAAGGGAACACAAATAAAATTACATAACAGAACATACAGTCCTGTCTAGGTAAAGCACCCGCAAAACGGGAACAAATTCCATTCTGGTTAGCACAAAAAATCACTCAAATAGAGGCGGTATTACCAGATACCACCCCGGTTGAGAAACATCGGATTCTGACTATCTGTCTTCCAATGGGAATCGCACCACATGTGGAGGACTGTGACACTTGGGGTACAGTCTTTGCTTCCATTTACACAAAAACACATGGTGTTCCATCCATGTCAGTAATACCAGATGTGCTAAAACAAATTCAAGATGAATACGGTCCAGAACCTGCTTTAACTCTTGGTATGAAATTACTAAAAGACTTCAAGCAGGTCTCGGCAATATTACTAGCCAATATAAAGGGAGAAGCAGCAAATGTGGCGATCCGCCAGAGGTTGAAAGAGACAGATATAGCAGACCAACCATTTGAAATTGCCAGAATCATAGAAAAATCCTATGAAGAACTAGGAAGAGATAGTTTGGGTGGAATACCTGTAAAACCCCAACTTATTAAAAAACCTGAAAAAATATTTATTAAAAATAATCTAAACACTCAAAAAAAGAGCTGGGATGGAAATAAACAATCCACTCCTAAAGAAAAAAGATTCCAGTCCAGAGGAAGGTCTCCTCGGCGGAGAGAAAGATCTCCGGACCAAGGACACAAGTCTCCCCAAAGGGAGCCCTCTGAGAAAAAATATAACCTAAGAAATAGGGATAATATAAAAAAAACCTGATAGATATCAAGATATTGATATACGTCCCTCTCGATCTTTTCAGACTTCCTCGCAGAAATCGGAAAGAAGAGGACGGTCAGAACACAGGGAAGAAGAGCACGTCAAGTCCAAAGACAAGGAACCTGCTCATCAAAATAAAAAATTACAGTTTCCAAAAAGAAGGTAGCCAGTATTAAAGTAATCAACCATGCCGAGAATACTGAGGACACAGCTGAAAAAGGGAGAATGGGCTCAGACAATGCTAGACAGCGCAGCAGAAGTGAGCATAGCTCGCAAGATCCTTATGAATCATCTGGAGACAGTGGACACGAATGAATACATTCAGGTGGAAACTGCAGATACCAGAGTTAGCAAACCTCATAAAATATATGAAATAACATTGCGTATAGAGGGGGATAAGACTAGAAAAATAAGGGGTCTCTTTTGGGATAATCTCTCCAAGGGCTATGATATCCTTCTAGCTGAAAGAGACTGGCCACCAGAGTTTGTCAGGGAGTGCCCTCATGGCGAAGAAATAATTATGCCTGCCTTCTCAAATCAAATTCCAATTCATAAAAAATATACACTTGCAAGAAAGTGGGCAGTAGCCCAAGCTCCTACATTATATAAAAACCATGTGGGATGGGATGAGGACTCTCCTCCTCACAAAATCCAGTTAAAATCACAACCTACTGTTCAGAGGCAGAACCCAATTAAGCAAGAAGCTAGAAAACGGGTAAAAGAGATCCTAGATCAACTTGAATACCAGGGGGTGATTGAAACTTGCACCTCACAAATGAATAATCCTTTGTTTCCTGTCTCCAAACCAGACAATTCATATCGTCTTGTTTTGGACTACAGACACCTTAACTCATGTTGCAAAACCTTTGCAGTACAAAGCTCGCATAGTGCTGCACTAATGAATAACATAGTGCGCAAAAAATACAAAACAACATTAGACATCTCTAATGGATTCTTCTGTCAAAATATAGCACCAGAGAGCAGATATTTGACCGCGTTCTCAATAAATGGCGCGCAAAAAAATTTCTGTCGTTTGCCCCAGGGGTTTAAGAATAGCCCAGGATTATTCTCAGCAAGAGTAACAGAGTTACTACAAATATATGATGATGAGGCATTATCTTATGTCGATGACATCTATCTAACAGATGATGACTTGGATACTCACTTGAAGAGAGTGAACACCATAATACTTGGGTTCGCAGCAGAGGGTTACAAATTCAACTTTAAAAAGTCAAGAATTGCCCATCTAACTGTCCTGTTTTTAGGATATGAACTATCAAGTGAAGGCAAAAGCCTGGCTGACAATTTCCTAGAGAAATGTGCTGTAATCCAAGCACCTAGAACAATATAAAACTTACAATCAATTCTAGGTTTCCTAAATTTCGGAAGAACCTACATTATAAATTATGCAGAGAGAGTTAAACCTCTCTATGACCTTATAAAACCAGATTTTAAAAGAATCAATTGGACTCAAAAACACACAGAAATTTTGAGATCTTTACAAACAGATATGTTAGTTAAAACAAAATTACAAACACGTGACAACACACGCAACCTTGTGATTCGAGTCATCCCAGGAAGATGCGGATTCACATACCTAACCTCTAATGAGGGAGAGAAGGTACCAATAGCATACATATCACATTTGTACACAGAAGCTGAAAAAAGGTTCAGCATTAAGGAAAACATTGTTCATGCGGTTCAAACAGCTGTAGCAAAAGAGAAATACCAAGCCGACGGTAGACAGGTTACAGTCAGAACAGCAGAATCAGCTTTTGAAGCCTTAACAACACCATGTAATTTACCGACAACGGCACTGAATCCAGAATGGATACAATGGGTAAATTCTGTTGCTACAGACAAAGTAAAATACTATTTTGACCCGGAAATGAAAGAATTAAAATATCTAGAATATGAGAGAGAATACCCTCGGCCGATCGATATTCTGCCTTTACGACAGTACGCCTGTGTAATATATACAGACGGACATGCTCAACCCTCAGTTTGGGGAGAGCTGGCTTACAACGCCACATGCGAAATTGTAAAAGAAGTGTGGCGTGGAGGTAAATTAAGACCTCTACTTACAAAAACACACTCAGTGGAAAATAATTCAGAACAACAAACTGAACTAATAGCGTTAAAAATGGCGCTAGATAATGCCGATCGCGAATTCCCCACACTTATAGTGTGCGATTCGTATTACTGCGTCAAATCATACAATAACGATTTACAGAAATGGATTCAAAACGGTTACAAAGATGACACAGGTGCAACAGTAAAGCAAAAAGTGCTTTGGGAACAAGTAGTTCTTTTACAGAAAGAACTACCAAAAACTCACGTGATACACTCGCTGAGTCATCAGCGTGATGGCGTTCACGTTGCAGGGAATTCATTGGCTGAGACAGCCACAGCGGTAGCAACTAAATCGGCTTCCGTAGCTACAAAAAAGCGTGCAGTAATATACATTGACGGTGAAACTGTGCTGGCAGTAAAAACGTCATCAAAAGGCGACTGCTCTGCACTACCGATCAATTATCCACTCAATTATACATACATAATCGATGCAAACTCCGTTCCTTTTGCTCGAATCCCTGGAGTGGGGGATAGAGTAATTCCAAACATGGACAGGAGAGGCTTGTTAATAGCAGACGCACATATGGGTGAGGGTCTCAGACACCTTAAGCTAAAAGATTCTCTGGAAGAATTACAATCAGTGTACTGGTGGCCAGGCATGAGCCTGCATCATCACATTTTTGTAAAAAACTGCCCAGACTGCAACAGGGATCGCAGTGGCGAGAGAAACGGTTTACTACCATGGCGTTTCACTCCAGAAGGTATCAAATCAACAAAAAAACACAACCCAGTATGAAAATGCGTCGTATTAACATGAAGAGACTATTTTCACTTATAATGTAGACCCCAACTTTCGGCTGACGCCAGAACTGTTATAAAAGATTTGCGAGTCTATAATGGCATATACGCAAGAAGCATGTTACGTTCTGACCAAAATCTTCACTCTAGCTCAAAAAACAGCTTATGGGGGTGCCTGGCCAGAATGAACATTGCATTGCGGGACTCTTCTCACTTCCTTCCTGAGGGAAACGGGATGGTGTAAAGAAAAAACCAAGGCATAAAGCAATCTATAACAGCAAAGGTATTAGGTTCAGGAGCTGGGTGGGTCAAACATTTAATAAGTGTCCAACGTAGTCTAAATAACCTGCCAAGAAATTCTCTGAAAGGATTCAGTCCGTACTGTAGTGTAGTTCCTATTATCCCAATAGGCTCTGCGCATTGGAATAATACCTTCAATAGTAAAGGCCTAGACCAGACGTTTACTAGGTCTACTACTGACGATATTAGACTTAAAGTTTTGGGTTTGCCAGCTAGCTCAGAGTTCACTAGAAACTTTCTCGAATGTTCAGGAAGGAATTAACTTCCCTGATTAGACAAGAAGGGATTTAGTTTCTGACAACCATAGAACATGACAACTTTGCTCTCCCCTAACCAAGAGTGTATCTCGAGAGTCGTGTGAACAAAAGGCAATTTATTTTACTCAGTCAGTACGTGCATTCTTAGTCTCATCAGATTGTAGAGAAAAGGAAGAGACGGGAGTGTTCAATAAAAAGGTGTTATTTATTGATCAGTCTCTTTTCTCATACAAGAGAAATGGATCGATATTATTGCAATACTTATAGTTAAGTAAAGTGCATACATTAAAAGCAGAAGTATAAAATAATACTGTAAAAACATTGATATGGTTTCTAAGCCATAAGATGTTTTAAAATGAATAAAATATATTATATACACATATACATTTGACTAAACGTACTCAACTGGTGTTTCTAAATACGCCTACCCCGTGTACCTGACCTAAGCCTAATACGTGGGCGGGAATAGAAAGTTACAGTTTAAGTTAAGTTTGTTTTTGCCAAGTGAATAACTAAAGAATTCTCTGCTAGGGGTTATTCAGTTCTGTACCTGGAATTAAGGATGAATGAGGGATGGTATCTCTCTCTCTGGTCTCGATATTCCAGGCTGCCTGCGAGGGCTACCCGGAAGCGCCGGTGCTGGATTTCTCGGCAGGAGAAAGCAGCGCGTCTCGTTCTCAGCGCGTCCGGAAGGCGGGGCTGCGCCAGCGGGGTCTGCTCTGCTCTGGGCTTCGGCAAGTATGGCTGCTCCGTCTCGTCACCACCGCGTGTGTTTGCATAGGGCAATATCGGTAATATTTATACCTTTAAGGTGCCGAGATTGACGTAAGGATGGACATAGATACGTCAATAAGGATGTCATACGACTTGCTCGTTAGCACATTCTTTTGCTGAAGTTCTCGGTGAAATCAAAACAATGGCCGCAGGGTTTTGCCCAGGTTGTCATAGGTTTGATTTGTTATGAGAACTCCGTATGCCTTATCAGGGGCTGGAGGAATATCGCTTGTCTAATTAGATCGCAAGCGTTATGACCTAATCAGATAACACGTTCCTGTGCCGTAGTGTGACTGCGTCAGATAACGGTATCTGCATCATGGGGGTTTTCTGCCTCATGGGCTGACTGCTAGTTAACTTGTTGGTTTGTTTAACCAGAATAGGGTCAGGAATAGGGGGATCGATTCAGAACCTATAGGAATACATCACACCCACTCCACGCTAACTATGGACATATTTACTAATCTATGCATAGTAAAACATACTATAGAGTATAGTGTATACCTTACCACCCCAAAATACATAAATGCATTTTGAAATTTTTCAAATATACGGAAGAATTGCAATCATATGTATTGTATGCACTCAAGCTGTAGAATAATGCCAAAGTAATCACGCATTTGTATACATTATTGCTATTTGGTATATGAGAATTTACACATGAAATGGCTCTTAATACAGAAAAAAAAGTTCGAGACCATTCCATCACACAATAAAATATTTATGAACATATCAGCGGGCAGCTAATGTCTATAAGCTATCTAAAATTTAGAAACCTTAGTTCTCTAAGAATAGTTCTTACTTTAAGCAGAAGATAGTGTCCCGAAAAATATGTAAAAATATTTTGGGGCTGCTGAAAAATTGCTGTCCGTGAACTGGAGGTAAAATTGTTCATGTGACTTTATTTTTAAAGTTGAAGGCCGAATTCAGGGAACGCCGTGTGCGAGCTTGCTCAAAAGTCTCTATTTCTGCTCTGGTGAGAACATCATATCATTTAGGCTTTCGAAAAAACTGTCAACAGCTTCCTGGGAAAGTTCCACTAACTCGGAAAAAGGTGTAACCATGCATTCGTGCGCATGATTTTCTTCATTGACATTCTGATTCGCATTGCTGACAGAAGGTCGTACCTGTTCGATGCTGCTTTCATCTTGAACTTCACTACCCCTCAATCGTAGTGGTGAAGCTTCCACGAATGCCGTCATCAGGATTGGTAGCCTTTGAGGGCAGCACAAAGCGTGAACCTTGATCGGGCTCAACAATGTTTCTGCATCCATTGGCGCATCCGATTGTAGCGTTAGACAGGTGTCTAACACGCATTCTTCTCCGCATAGCAGACACCTTAATACAGGTAAAACACATCTTTGCCACATTGGTCGAAATGATAGAAACCAAGTCATGTTCAGGTCTCTAAGCCGGGAGAGTCCCAGGATTTTTGATATCCGGTCCCGGTATCCAATGGCTAGGATTGTTTCTTCCCTTGTCGCAAGAGTTTTGTCTGTGACATGGGTTGCCATAACGAAAAATAAGGACTAAGAATAGGATTCCTGCAATTAGTCCCAAGATCAGGGGAAGTCCGCCAAAAATCGAATGGACGAAATCTGGAAAAATACCCAGTATGGCTTTGAATGGTGTTAATGCCATCGAAAATACTGTCTTAAATACCTTTGAGACCCCATTGGTATCAGAAATATTTAAGATTTCATTCAGGATTTCTGCGAAATGTATGGGGGAATTAGTTGATAACAATGAATGTATCTCTGCAGTCGTCCTTGCGACTTGTAGATCATACGTTTCTTTTGATGACGTGAGCCTTGTAGGCATCTGAAGAAGCACTGTTTTCATTCTGCTTAAAGTATCTATTCGAATAGAAGTAATTTTCAAATTGGGCCATGCCCTTGCCTCCCTGTCTGGAAAGGAGCTGGGGAACAATGAGCGTCCACAGCACTTGACCTTCGCAGTCGTAGTTACGAGATAAGGTGTCCCGGGCATAAGACTACAACATCTGCGATCTACAATTAGAATGTAACTCCCATTATAGAGTCTTTGAAAGAATGGTTCTATCTCTGTTGCAGGTGCGCCTTGCTGGTGACATGAAAGGTTGTATGAATTCCCTTCACAGGCTCCATGCAAACTAATTCCGTTACACAGAAGCGTGCCGCTTAGTGACATCGCACAATTATTGCCACTAAGAAACACTTTCTGTCCTTTATTACTGACACATGCATGTGAATAGGGCAGGTTCCATGTTGTTTTGATGTATCCCTTTCCCAATTTCTTGTACATGCCAGCCTGTATATATTTTTGGCAGTATTGAAACCTGAAGGTTGAGATTGGAATATTTATTATCCCATGTATTATCCATTCACTGACAGGTCGTTCTGACATTATCACTGGTAATCTTTCGAGTTTTTCAATGCTCAAGATTGTATAATCAGCACCCTTTTGTGCCATACTGATTTGTCTATCAGTAAGGTTAAAGATTTGGAATAGTGACGTTGTGTTGATTAAACGCCAAGGCACATAGCCTGAACGCAGATTTTGTAACGTCCAGCCAAGCTGTACAATAGAACGCAATTGAGACTGACCGTGTTGTAATAACAGTAAGTCTTGCGATAATATGTCGATTGCTGAAGACACAATGCTGTCCAAAGAAACAATTCTGGAGGACAGAGTCATTAACCCATTGTCCACTACAGAAAGTGATTTTTCCAAATTAATACGGTAAATTTCCCGTATTCTCTATAACCTTCCAGGCCTCATTGTATGCTGCATATACAGAGGCTGCTATGAATCGCTTGTGACGCTGTTTGCGTGGTCCCATAGTGAAATCACGCAAGTCAGCACCATCAGTAAGTAAAGTTAGGTGTTGCTTAATTTCTGTCAGTGTGGAAGTTTGTAGCCATTGAAGGCATAATTTGCCCACACTGTAGGTGGTTATTATCCCTGGGTGATGTCTTTGAGGATATCTAGGGTCTGGCCTGGTCATTTTGAACCCCTGTGTTTTGTTCAGGAATCTGTCTTGACAGTTATTAGTATCTGTGGGCCAGATCAACCACTGTTTCCAATCTGGATGTGTTCTGTTTTGGTTTAATACATCATTTACGTCTATCTCTTCAGCTATAGAGCTATTGCTGTACATTGTTGGTTTTGGAATAGACGGTTTATTTAAGTCTTTAATTTTGGCTAGGCCAAGACAGGTAGTTTGTTGAACAGTGTCATTTAAAAATATCATTTGTTCTGGGATCATGCAGGCTCTAAACAAAGATTCTATACCCTGTACTTGCCATTCTTTTGTGCCCCAAACACTTTTCAATTCAACATTTTTGTCCCAATAATCAAAACCAAAAGTATTCATTTTTTCAAAGAACGAGTCCGAATATATCAATTTTGTGTTTGTTATCATGGTCTTTGTCCCTGTCTTATTTGACAATTTGAAATAAAATGTTTCAGCATTACTTATGTTAAAACCTGAAAAGTATGAATATTTGTCGTAAACGGTTCTTGAGCTCCCTTTTGGAGGGGTTGCACAATGTTCCCATTGATTATAATTTAAAACATTTCTAGGTTGTGCAGATCTATGTAAAAAATGGTTACCATAGTGGTTATAACAGTACATACTATCATAATTTGTAGAACCCTGCAAATAATCATGTTTGGTAAATTTAGCAGACATTACTAAGTCAGACATCATGTTGTTAATGCTTTCGAAGTCCCAATCATCAGCAAATGAGCTTGGTTTTGCAAAGTCACTCAATGAGATCTTAATTTGGTGTGGATATTTCAGGATTTCGACCGGACCATGAATTTTATAGTCAGTGTTGTCCCAGGCTACCCCACCCGGTATCGGATTGGCTGTGAAGTTGACTGAAGAAAGTTCTCTTTTCTCGACGTGTGACGATGTGTGTGGTTTGAGGATCAAGTTGATTTTCTGACTTGCTGTGTCCATTTTAGCATATTTTCCCTCAATGAAGCGTCCCAAAGTAAGTACCATGATGAGCCAAAGTATGAGGATAAATGCACCAAAACCCACCCAAAATTCGATCCATGGAGAAATCAGATATGTTTCTTTCAGTTGTTTCAAAAGTTCTTTAGCTTTATCTTTAAAGGTTTTTGATGATGGCTGTGTCTTTGATTCACTGAAGCCTTCAGAGGAATCATCGAAGTTTATGAAGTAGCCGGATGCAGTTCTGTCAATTGTTCCAATTGGTTCAGGATCACTGTTTCTTGTATTTGCACTTGGTACTTCATTGTAGATTGGTGTGTCTCTGCTAAAAGTTTTTATTTGGGTTTTCAGAGGTCTGAGTTCTATTGCATTGTTGCATAGTCCTTGTTGTTCTTCTGTAGGCGTTTCGAATGTGATGAGCCTCTTCGTTAGGACCTCTGTACTGGTAGCAAACCTTGGTGTTCGGCTACTTATTGGGAGTCCACTTGGCCTACTGTTTGTTATCGGCCACATGATTGTGGTTTTACCAGGTCGATGGATACAACTCGGTTCTCCTTTTTACCAGCAAGTGGCGGTAGTACAACTGATCTTGTCCCGTTGATAGACAAGACAGGAACTGCTTTTCTGTAAGAAGGCCCAAATTCCTTCTTTACCGCGATCTTTTCCCTGACTAGATCCCCGACTTTTGGAATCCAGACAGGTCTTGCTGGGACAGGTGGTGGTTCTTCAGTGGTTGTTGGCTGTTGTTTAAACTTTATGTTGCTCAGGTCTTTTCTTGTTTTGTTTAAGTCCTGCAAAATAGCCAAACGGTCTTTGATATCAAAGCTTTTTTCTTTCACCACTGAAGTCTGACTATCAATGTCGGAGATCAACATCCTAGTTCCAAATAATAATTCGTACGCACTGAATCCCTTCAGAGAATTTCTTGGCAAGTTATTTAGACTACGTTGGACACTTATTAGATGTTTGACCCACCCAGCTCCCGAACCTAATATCCTTTCCGTTATAGATTGCTTTATGCCTTGGTTTTTTCTTTACACCATCCCGTATCCCTCAGGAAGGAAGTGAGAAGATTCCCGCTGTGCTATGCTCATTTGGCCATGTTTCCCATCAGGCTGGAGGGCTAGAGTGAAAACAATGGTCAAACGTAGCATGCTCTTAGCGTATATGCCATTTAGACTCGCAAATCTTTGTATAACAGTCCAGACGTCAGCCGAGTGCTGGTGATCTACATTATAAGTGGAAACTAGCCTGTATATGTTAATCGCAAGCCTTCCTGTTTACTCTTGATTTTTTCTGGAGTAAAACGACGAGGTATTAAACTGTTTCTCTGCGATCTCTGTTGCAGTTTGGGCAGTTTTTTACAAACATGGTGTGACGCAGGCTCATGCCTGGCCACCAGTACCGTGATTGTAATTCTTCCAGAGAATCTTTTAGTTTGAGGTGTCTGAGACCCTCGCCCATATGTGCGTCTGCGATTAACAAGTTTCTCCTGTCCATGTTTGGAATCACTCTATCCCCCACTCCAGGGATTCGAGCAAAAGGGACGGAGTTTGCATTGATTATGTATGTATAATTGAGTGGATAGTTGATCTGTAGCGCTGAGCAGTCGCCTTTTGATGACGTTTTCACTGCCAGCACCGTTTCACCGTCAATGTATTTTAATGTACGCTTTTTTCGAACTACGGGAGCCGATTTAGTGGCTGCCGCTGCGGCTGTGTCAGCCAATGAATTCCCTGCAACGTGAACGCCATCACGCTGATGACTCAGTGAGTGTGTCACGTGAGTCTTTGGTAGCTCTTTTTGTAAAAGAGCTATTTGTTCCCAGAGCAGTTTCTGCTTTATTGGTGCATCTGTGTCATCTTTGTAACCGTTCTGAATCCATGTCTGCAAATCCTTTTTATATGATTTGACGCAGTAATATGAATCTGACACTATAAGTGTTGGGAATTCGCGATCCGCATTATCTAGCGCCATTTTCAATGCTAGTATCTCAGTTTGTTGTTCTGAATTAGTTTCTACTGAGTGTGTTTTTGTTAATAGAGGTTTTAGTTTACCTCCGCGCCACACTTCTTTTGTAATCCCACATGTGGGGTTGTATGCCTGTTCTCCCCAAACGGGGGGTTGAGCATGTCCGTCTGTATAAATTACACAGGCGTAATGTCGTAAAGGCAGAATGTCAATTGGCAGAGGGTATGTTTTTTCATATTCTAAATTTTCCATTTCTTCTAGTTGCTTGGAGTACGGCACATTTTTCTGGAAAATTGTCAGCCAGGCTATACTTGATAATTCATATCCTAAGAACAGGACTATCAGATGGACAATTCTGGATTTTTTAAAGTTGAGTTTGTAACCCTCTGCTGCGAACCCAAGTATTATGGTGTTCACTCTCTTCAAGTGAGTCTCCAAGTCATCATCTGTTAAGTAAATGTCGTCGACATAAGATAATCCTTCATCATCATATATTTGTAGTAATTCTGTTACTCTCGCTGAGAATACTCCCGGGCTGTTCTTGTACCCCTGGGCTAACTGACAGAATTGTTTTTGAGTGCCATTTATTGAGAACGCAGACAAATATCTGCTCTCTGGTGCTATGTTTTGACAAAAGAATCCATTAGAGATGTCTAATGTTGTTTTGTATTTTTTGCGCACTATGTTATTCATTAGTGCAGCACTATGCGAATTTTGCACTGCAAACGTTTTGCAACATGTGTTAAGGTGTCGGTAATCCAAAACTAGACGATATGAATTGTCTGGTTTGGAGACCGGAAACAAAGGGTTGTTCATTTGTGAGGTGCAAGTTTCAATCACCCCCTGGTATTCTAGCTGATCTAGTATTTCTTTTACCTGTTTTTTAGCTTCTTGCTTAATTGGGTACTGCCTTTGTGCAGTAGGTTGTGATTTTAACTGGATTTTGTGAGGAGGAGAGTCCTCATCCCATCCCACGTGATTTTTATATAAAGCAGGAGCTAGAGCCACTGCCCACTTTCTAGCAAGTGTGTATTTTTTATGAATTGGGATATGATTTGAGAAGGCAGGCATAATTACTTCTTCGCCATGAGGGCAAACTCTGGTGGCCAGTCTTTTTCAGCTAGAAGGATATCATAGCCCTTGGAGAGATTATCCCAAAATAGTCCCCTTATTTTTCTAGTCTTATCCCCCTCTATACGTAATGTTATTTCGTATATTTTGTGAGGTTTGCTAACTCTGGTGTCCGCAGTTTCCACTTGAAGATATTCATTCGTGTCCACTGTCTCCAGATGATTCATAAGGACTTTGCGAGCTATGCTCACTTCTGCTGCGCTGTCTAGCATTGTCTGAGCCCATTCCCCGTTTTTCAGTTGTGTCCTCAGAATTCTCGGCATTGTTAACTATTTTAATGCTGGCTACCTTCTTCTTTGGAAATTGTAATTTCTTTTTTAGCTGAGCAGGTTCCTTGTCTTTGGACTTGGCGTGCTCTTCTCTTTGTTCTGATCGTCCTCTTCTTTCCGATTTCTGCGAGGAAGTCTGAAAAGATTGAGAGGGACGTGTATCAATATCTTGATATCTATCAGGCTTTTTTATATTATCCCTATTTCTAAGGTTATATCTTTTCCCAGAGGGGTCACTCTGGGGTGACCTGTGTCTTTGGTTCGGAGATTTCTCTCTTCGCCTAGGAGACCTTCCTCTGGACTGGAATTTCTTTTCTTTGGGATTGGATTGTTTGTTCCCATCCCAGCTCTTTTTCTGTGATGTTGAATTATTATTAAAAAATATTTTTTCAGGACTTTCAATTAGTTGTGGTTTTACTGGTATTCCACCTAAACTATCTCTACCTAGTTCCTCATAGGATTTTTCTATGATTCTGGCAATTTCAGCTGGTTGGTCTGCTATATCTGTTTCCTTTAACCTCTGGCAGATCGCCACGTTTGCTGCTTCTCCCTTTATGTTGGCTAATAATATAGCCGAGACCTGCTTGAAGTCTTTTAGTAATTTCATACCAAGAGTTAAAGCGGGTTCTGGACCATATTCGTCTTGAATTTGTTTTAGCACATCTGGTATTACCGAAATGGATGGAACACCGTGCGTTTTTGTGTAGATGGAAGCAAAGACTGTACCCCAAGTGTCACAGTCCTCAATGTGTGGTGCGATTCCCATTGGAAGACATATAGTCAGAATCCTGTGCTTTTCTAGCGGGGTGGTGTCTGGAAACACCGCCTCTATTTGGGTGATTTTCTGCGCTAGCCAGAATGGTATTTGTTCCCGTTTAGCCGGTACTTTACCTAGGCAGGACTGGATGTTCTGTGGTGTAATTTTATTTGTGTTCCCCTGGTGAGGGGTCAGCTGTGGGAGTTTAATCGCTGGCTGAATTGTTGAAGTCCGCATCACATACTGGACTAATTGTCTATGTATTTTTATTAATTGTTTTAGCTGTGTTAACAGGTTAGCTGCAGACATCTCGTCGATGTCTGGATGTGGTGTGTATCCGGCTAGGACCGGCCACGTTGCTCCTGGTCTACCTAAAGGACCGAGCCTGGTGATGTGATTATTATGTTTTAGGGCGCCATCAAATAAGAGCAAATGCTCTTGAAATTTGAGTGGTACTTCCACCTCCTCGAAAGGAGTGTACGTTTCAGGAGGTTCCTCTATTTTGTAATAGTGGAAGTACTTTGTTACAGGATTTGCTGCTGGAAAATTTATCCATGAATAGTATACCTCTGTCTGCCGATATTCGTGTGCCTCAATTACGAATATGACTGTACCACCTCTAGGTGTCAGTCCATTTTCTATAAGTTTTATGGTTATAGATTTCCTTTTAATGACCGGGATGAGTATTATATCCTGGTCTGCTTCCTGCATGGTAGCATCAGCTGCTGCGAGTTCAGTTGCTAATCTAACTGCCTCTCTTTCTTCATCACTGTCTACCATTTTACCGACAGGATGGTTATTTTGTTTGTTTGCAGATCAGGTTTCTTATGGAAACAAAGGTTAGATGCACAATATTTTGGAACAGTGTATCCTTCAACGTTGACTATACCAAGAACCATACATAGGAGTTCCCTCCTGCGAGGTCTGGCGGATATAACCTTTTACCCACTCCAGACGTCTTTGGAGTATTATGGGAGAAAGGGGTCTGAGTGAGAAAGCACGACTGAGTTACTTTAAATGTCTTACGTTAGTTTTATCGCCCTTTCCAAACGCGTTGGGCGCCATGTAGTGTAGTTCCTATTATCCCAATAGGCTCTGCGCATTGGAATAATACCTTCAATAGTAAAGGCCTAGACCAGACGTTTACTAGGTCTACTACTGACGATATTAGACTTAAAGTTTTGGGTTTGCCAGCTAGCTCAGAGTTCACTAGAAACTTTCTCGAATGTTCAGGAAGGAATTAACTTCCCTGATTAGACAAGAAGGGATTTAGTTTCTGACAACCATAGAACATGACAACTTTGCTCTCCCCTAACCAAGAGTGTATCTCGAGAGTCGTGTGAACAAAAGGCAATTTATTTTACTCAGTCAGTACGTGCATTCTTAGTCTCATCAGATTGTAGAGAAAAGGAAGAGACGGGCGTGTTCAATAAAAAGGTGTTATTTATTGATCAGTCTCTTTTCTCATACAAGAGAAATGGATCGATATTATTGCAATACTTATAGTTAAGTAAAGTGCGTACATTAAAAGCAGAAGTATAAAATAATACGGTAAAAACATTGATATGGTTTCTAAGCCCTAAGATGTTTTAAAATGAATAAAATATATTATATACACATATACATTTGACTAAACGTACTCAACTGGTGTTTCTAAATACGCCTACCCCGTGTACCTGACCTAAGCCTAATACGTGGGCGGGAATAGAAAGTTACAGTTTAAGTTAAGTTTGTTTTTGCCAAGTGAATAACTAAAGAATTCTCTGCTAGGGGTTATTCAGTTCTGTACCTGGAATTAAGGATGAATGAGGGATGGTATCTCTCTCTCTGGTCTCGATATTCCAGGCTGCCTGCGAGGGCTACCCGTAAGCGCCGGTGCTGGATTTCTCGGCAGGAGAAAGCAGCGCGTCTCGTTCTCAGCGCGTCAGGAAGGCGGGGCTGCGCCAGCGGGGTCTGCTCTGCTCTGGGCTTCGGCAAGTATGGCTGCTCCGTCTCGTCACCACCGCGTGTGTTTGCATAGGGCAATATCGGTAATATTTATACCTTTAAGGTGCCGAGATTGACGTAAGGATGGACATAGATACGTCAATAAGGATGTCATACGACTTGCTCGTTAGCACATTCTTTTGCTGAAGTTCTCGGTGAAATCAAAACAATGGCCGCAGGGTTTTGCCCAGGTTGTCATAGGTTTGATTTGTTATGAGAACTCCGTATGCCTTATCAGGGGCTGGAGGAATATCGCTTGTCTAATTAGATCGCAAGCGTTATGACCTAATCAGATAACACGTTCCTGTGCCGTAGTGTGACTGCGTCAGATAACGGTATCTGCATCATGGGGGTTTTCTGCCTCATGGGCTGACTGCTAGTTAACTTGTTGGTTTGTTTAACCAGAATAGGGTCAGGAATAGGGGGATCGATTCAGAACCTATAGGAATACATCACAGTACGAACTATTGTTTGGGACTAGAATGTTAATCCAGGACTTAGATAGTCAGACTTCAGTGGTTAAAGAAAAATGCTTTGATATCAAAGATCGCTTGGCTATTTTACAGGAGTTAAATGAAACAAGAAAAGACCTGAGCAACATAAAGTTGAAACAGCAGCCAGCAACCACTGAAGAAAAACCACCTGTCCCAGCAAGGCCTGTCTGGATTCCAAAAGTCGGGGATCTGGTCAGAGAAAAGATCGCGGTAAAGAAGGAATTTGGGCCTTCTTACAGAAAAGCAGTTCCTGTCTTGTCTATCAACGGGACAAGATCAGTAGTACTACCGCCCCTTGCTGGTAAAAAGGAGAACCGAGTCATATCCATCGACCTGGTTAAACCACAATCATGTGGCCGATAACAAATAGTAGGCCAAGTGGACTCCCAAGAAGTAGCAGAACACCAAAGTTTGCTACATCCACAGAGGTTCAAACTGAAAGATTGATCACATTTGGAAAATCTACAGTGAAACAACAAGGACTATGCAACAAAGCAATGGAACTTGAACCTCTTAAAACCCAAATCAAAGCTTTTCATCAAGAAACAACAACCTACGATGATGTAACTACGGAATTTTCTAATGAAACAAAGCAAAAGCCAAAAGCAAAAAGTAATCCAGAAGCAATTGGAACAATTGACAGAACAGCATCCGGCTACTTCATCAACTTCGATGATATTTCAGAAGAACAATGCGAACCAGAAGTACAGCCATCAACAAAAACTTTTAAAGACAAAGCAAAGGAACTTTTTCAACAACTAAAGAGAACCTATCTGACCTCTCCATGGATTGAAATTTGGGTGACATTAGGTGCATTTATCCTCGTACTTTGGCTCGTCATGGTACTATGCTTGGGACATTTCATTGAGGGAAAATATGCTAAAATGGACACAGCAAGCCAGAAAATCAACTTGGTCCTTAAACCACACACAACTTCACACGTCAAGAAAAGAGAACTTTCTTCAGTGAACTTCACAGCCAACCCTATACCAGGCGGTGTAGCATGGGACAATACTGATTATGAAATCTATGGCCCGGTTGAAATCCTGAAGTATCTACACCAATTTAAGATCTCGTTAAGTGACTTTGTAAAACCAAGCACATTTGCAGATGATTGGGACTTTGAAAGTATTAATGATATGATGTCTGACCTAGTAATGTCTGCTAAATTTACAGAACATGATTATTTTCAGGGTTCATCTAATTATGATCAAATGTTCTGCTATAACCACTATGGTAACCATTATCTCCATAAATCTGCACAACCTAGAAATGTTTTAAATTATAACCAATGGGAACATTGTGCTACTCCACCAAAGGGTAGTTCCAAAACATTTTATGATAAATATCCATACTTTTCAGGGTTTAACACAAGTAATGCAGAATCATTTTATTTCAAATTGTCAAATAAGACAGGTATGAAGACCATGCTTACCAACACAAAATTGATATATTCAGATTCATTTTTTGAGCAAATGAATACATTTGGTTTTGATTTCTGGAACAGTAACATTGAAACAAAAACTGTTTGGGGTACAAAAGATTGGCAAGTACAAGGTATAGAATCATTATCCAGAGCCTGCATGATCCCAGAACAAATTATATTTTTGAATGACACTATTCAACAAACTACCTGTCTTGGCTTAGCCAAAATCAAAGACTTAAACAAACCGTCTATTCCAAAGCCAACAACGCACAGTAATAGCTCTATAGATGCTGAGATAGACGTAAACCATATTTTAAACCAAAACAGAACACATCCTGATTGGAAACAATGGTTGATCTGGCCCACAGACACAAATAACTGTCAAGACAGATTCCTGAACAAAATACAGGGGTTCAAATTGACCAGGCCAGACCCTAGATATTCCCAAAGACAACATCCAGGGATAGTAACTACTTACAGTGTGGGCAAGCTCTGCCTACAATGGCTACAAACATCCACACTGGCGGAAGTTAAGCAACACCTAACTTTGCTTCAAGAAGGTGCTGACTTGCGTGATTTCATTATGGGACCACGCAAACAGCGTCAAAAACGTTTCATAGCGGCCTCTATATATGCAGCTTACAATGAAGTTTGGAAAGTAACTCAAATTGAGACAGCAGAAAAAATACGGGAAATTGACCGTATTAATTTGGAAAAATCACTTTCTGTTGTGGACAATGGGTTAATGACTCTGTCCTCCAGAATATATTCACTGGACAGTATTGTATCTTCAGCAATCGATATAATATCGCAAGACTTACTGATGTTACAACACGGTCAGTCCCAATTGCGTTCTATTGTACAGCTTGGCTGGACGTTACAAAATCTACATTCAGGCTATGTGCCTTGGCGTTTAATCAACACAACGTCACTATTTAATATCTTTAACCTTACTGATAAACAAATCAGTTTGGCACAGAAGGGTGCTGACTATACAATTCTGAGCATTGAAAAACTTGAGAGATAACCATTGACAATGTCAGAACGACCTGTCATTGAATGGATAATACATGGGATAATAAATATTCCGATAACAACTTTCCAGTTTCAATACTGCCAAAAATATATACAGGCAGGCCAGTATGAAAGGTTGGGTAAAGGATACGTTAAGTCAACATGGAACTTGCCCTATACACACGCATGTGTTAGTAATAAAGGACAAAGTGTGTTCCTTAGTGGCAATAATTGTGAAAGGTCACTAAGCGGTACACTTTTGTGTCAGGGTATTAGTTTACATGGAGCATGTGAAGGGAACTCAAATAACCTTTCATGTCACCAGCTAGGCACACCTGCAACACAAATAGAACCATTCTTTAAGAGACTCTCGAATGGGAGTTACATTCTAATTGTAGATCGCAGATGTTGCAGTCTGCTGCCCGGAAAACCTTATCTCATAACCGTGACTAGGAAGGACATGTGCTGTGAACGAGTATTGTTGCCGAACGATGCCCGAGACAGGGAGGCAAGGTTGTGGCCCAGTTTGAAAATTTCTTCTATTCGAATTGATACTTTAAGCAGAATGAAGACAGTGCTCCTACAGACACCAACCATGTTAACGTCATCAAAAGAAACGTATGATCTCCAAGTTGCAAGGACAACTGATGAGATTCATTCACTGTTATCAACCAATTCCCCCATACATTTCGCAGAAATGCTGAGCCAAATCTTAAATATTTCTGATACAAGCGGAATCGCGAGTGTATTTAAGACAGTGTTTTCAGGAGCTTTAACCCCATTCAAAGCCATTCTGGGTATTTTTCCTGAATTTGTCCATTCCATCTTTGGCGGACTTCCTCTCCTTTTGGGACTAGTGGCAGGCATCCTATTTTTGATCCTGTTACTTCGCTATGGCAAACTACGTCACAGACAAGACACCAGCGATAATGGAAGAAACAATCCGAGCTATTGGCTACCGGGACCGCATAACTAAAGTCCTTGGACTAGCACGGCTACGAGATTTGAACATGACTTGTTTCTTTCATTCAGACCGATGTGGCAAAGTTGTGTTATGCCTGTATTAAGGTGCTTGCTATGCGGCGAAGAATGCGTGTTGGACACCTGTCTGACACTACAATCGGATGTGCCAATGGACGCAGAGACTTTGTTGGGTCCGGTAACGGCTCATGCATTGTGCTGTCCCCAGCGGCTACCAATCCTGATGACGGCATTCGTGGAGACTTCACCACTACGATTGAAGAGTTGTGAAGTACAAGATGAAAGCAGCATCGATCAGGTACAACCTTCTGTCAGCTATGCTGATCGAAACATCAATGAAGGCAATCATGCTCATGAATGCATGTTACAAGATTTACCCGAGTTAGTGGAACTTTCACAAGAAGCAGTTGACAGTTTTTTCGAAAGTCTCAACAATATGATGTTTTCACCAGAGCAGAAAGAATGACTTTGAACAAACTAGCACACGGCGTTCCCTACACCCTGAATTTGGCCTTCAACTTTGAAAATTAAGCAATAAGAAGTTTTCTCACCAGTTTTTACAGAGAGCGAGACATTTTTCCCCTTCCATTCCAAAATATTTACGATTTTTTGGGACACTTATCTTCTGCTTAAAGTAAGACTATTCTTAGAGAACAAAATTTCTATATTTAGCTACTCAAGACACTTTAGCTACCCTCTAGCATATTCACGAGTATTATGAATTTGTGATGAGATGGTCTCGACTTTTTCTTCTGTATTAAGAGCCATTTCATGTGTAATTTCCGCATTTTATTCATGCTTATTTCAAAATATGCGTTTAGATTTAGCATTTATTATACTGCTTGATGTGCATATAGTAATTATACTCATCTTTTCGTGTATTTCGCATTTCCAAATTTCATTATGCAAATGATTGTATTTTGGGGTGGTTCGGTATACACATGCACTACTAGTATGTTTACTATGCCTAGACTTGTAAATATGGACATAGATTACGTGGAGTGGGTGTGATGTATTTATTATGGGTACTGTATCGATCCCCCTGTTTCTGACCCTTGTCTGGTTAATAATTAACTAGCAGCCATTCAACTGCACAGAAATCCGTTATCTGATTAGCCACACAACGGCACAGAAGCCCGTTATCTGATTAGGTCATAGCGCATGCCATCATTAGGCAAGCACTATTCCTCCAGCCCCCTAATAGGCATACGGTGTTCTCAAAACAAATCAAACCTACCACGATCTGGGAAATCCCCACAGCCATTGTTTTGATTTAGCCGAGAACTTCAGTAAAGAATGTGCGAACGATCAAGTTCGTATGACATCCTTATTGACGTATTTATGTCCATCCTTACGTCAATCCCGGCACCTTTCAGGTATAAATAATACCGACATTGCCTTAAGCAAACACACGAGGTGGTGACAAGATTGGAGCAGCGAGACTTACCGAGGAGCCCAGCTGACAGCGAAGCCCACAGACGCTGCCCCTCCTTTCTGACGCACTGAGAGAGAGACGCTGCCTTTTCTCCTGCCGAGAAATCCAGCTCCGGCGCTTCCAAGCAGCCCTCGCAGGCAGCTGGAATATCAAGACCTGAGATAGAGATACCAGCCCTCCAGCCTTCTAAATCCCAGGTACTGAACTGAATCATCCTTTGTAGAGAATTCTTGAAGCAGACCCTTGGCAAAACAAACTTAACTTAAACTGCTACTTATCTACTCCCGCCACGTATTAGGCTTAGGTCAGGTACATTGGGGTAGGCGTAGTTAGAAGCACCAGTTGAGTACGATTAGTCAATGTATATATGTATGTATCTATTTTATCCATTTTAAGTATCATATGGCTAAGAAACCATATCAATGCTTTTACAGTATTATTTTATAATTCTGTTATTACTGTATGCACTTTACTTAACTCTAAGTATTGCAATAATAGCGATCCATTTCTCTTGTATGAGAAAAGAGACTGATCAATAAATAACATCTTTTTATTGAACACGCCCGTCTCTTCCTTTTCTCTACAATCTGGTGAAACTAAGAATGCACTGAACTGACTGAGTAAAATAAGTTGTCTTTTGTTTTCACACGACTCTAGAGATACACTCTTGATTAGGGGAGAGCAAAGTTGTCATGTTCTATGGTTGTCAGAAACTAAATCCCTTCTTGTCTATCCAGGGAAGTTAAACTCCTCCTTGTCTATTCGAGAAAGTTTCTAGTGAACTCTGAGCTAGCTGGCAAACACTAAACTTTAAGTCTAATATCGACAGTAGAAGACCTAGTTAACCTCTGTCCTACGTCTATACTATTGAAGATATTATTCCAATGCGCAGAGCCTATTGGGATGATAGGAACTACACTACAGCTTCTTGCAACAATACTGGCCCTCCGGCTGTGGCGGGTGATACCGGGGCTGGTGCACCGTGACCAAACGGGTTTTCTCCCCGATAGGGCCACGAGATTAAATCTTCGCCGGACTCACAACTGGCTGCAGGAGGTGAGTACGAGGCAGGATCCTCATTTGTTTCTGTCTCTAGACGCAGAAAAAGCGCTTGATGCCGTCCACTGGCCGTTTCTTGAGGGGGTGCTACTGCGTTTTGGCTTTGGCCCCAAGTTTCGGAATTGGGTATGGTTGCTCTATACTGACCCCAGAGCACAAGTTAAAGTCAATGGGGCATTGTCCAGGGACTTCTTGGTGAGACGGTGGACTAGACAGAGATGCCCTCTGTCTCCCCTGCTTTTTGCCCTACTATAGAGGTTCTGGTGTGTGTGAATAGGCAAAATGGGGACATTCGGGGGTTCCGACTAGGACAGACTGAGACCGCAGAGGAGAAAATATCGTTGTATGTGGACGATGTCCTCCTGTATATAACACACCCTGCCACTACGATAGGGGCACTCTTTTCAGAACTGGACCGCTACGGGGCCCGGGCAGGCTACCGCATAAATTGGCACAAGTCGATCCTATACGACCCCAAGGGCCGGGAAGACTGGACAGACTTACCGGATAGGCTGCAGACGACAGGCGAGGGGTTTGTATACTTAGGGATGTTTGTGACACTGGACAGGAACCTTTCCTATGAAAGGAACATTAAACGGATATCAACTAATTTTGCAGAGGATGCGGCCAGATGAAGGATGCTCCCCCTCACGATTTTGGGCCGCGCTGCTATGTTTAAAATGATGACGCTCCCAAGGTATCTGTACGCATTCCAAAATGAGTACTTCCCCATCCCGCGACGGGTGTTTTTGGACATCAATACGGAATTGAGGTCCTTCCTGCGGCTGGGTAAGCACCCCCGGGTGGCAAGGATGACCCTCCACAGGCATCAATACAATGGAGGAATCGCATTTCCTAACATTGAGGCCTATTATTAGGCGGAACATCTGACGCCTATTAATGACTGGATACATGCCCCAGCAACACATCCTACCTATGCATTAGAGCGACATGGCATGGCGAGGCGCACATTCACTCACTATCTGTACGGGGGCACGGGGAAAGGTAGATTGCTTTACGCCACCAGGGTTACCCTGGGGATCTGGCAACGGGCGACGAGGTCTATAGGCTGGGAACGGAAGCCGACGAGGCAGACACCGCTATGGCGGTGTGCCTGGTTGAGGGAACTATGTAAACTGCGGGGGGGTCCAGAGATGGGATGACATTGGTATATCGAATAGGTGATGCGATGAAAAACGGAGCACTGACGTCTTTCCAGGCCCTGAGGGCAGAATACGGACTATGCCGCACGCAATATTTCAAATACGCACAGTTGAAACCTCAGTAAGCACCTCAGCAGCTGCAATTCTAATGTACATGCAATGTATTTCTCAAGAGTAGTAGTTCTACAAGTGCACCTCAGCAGCGTCGGTTCTAAAGGAGCTGGCATGAATTCCTCAAGAGTAGTAACTGTACGAGTACACCTCAGCAGCGTCAGTTGTAAGGTAGCTGGCATGTGTTCCTCAAGGGAAGTAACTGTACGAGTTCACCTCAGCAGCTCAGTTCTAAGGTAAATGGTATGTTTTCCTCAGGTGTAGTAACTGTACAAGTACACCTCAGCAGCACCAGTTCTAAGGGATCTGGCATGTATTCCCCAAGAGTAGTAACTACGAGTGCTCCTCAGCAGCGTCAGTTCTAAGGGAGCTGGCATGTATTCTTCAAGAGTAGTAACTGTACGAGTGCCCCTCAGCAGCGTCAGTTCTAAGGTAGCTGGCATGTATTCCTCACGAGTAGTAACTGTACGAGTGCACCTCCGCAGCATCAGTTCTAAGGTAGCTTGCATGAATTTCTCAAGAATAGTGACTGTACGAGTGCACTTCAGCAGCGTCATTTCTAAGGTACCTAGCATGTATTCATCAAAAGTAGTAACTGTATGAGTGCACCTCAGCAGCATTAATTCTAAGTTAGCTGGCATGTATCCTCAAGAGTAGTAACTATAAGTGCACCTCAGCAGCGGCAGTTCAAAGGTACATGGCATGTATTTCTCAAGAGTAGTAATTCTACGAGTGCACCTCAGCAGCGTCGGTTCCAAGGGAGCTGGCATGAATTCATCAAGAGTAGTAACTGTACGAGTTCACCTCAGCAGCGTCAGTTCTAAGGTAGCTGGCATGTATTCCTCAAGGGTAGTAACTGTACGAGTGCACCTCAGCAGCGTCAGTTCTAAGGTACCTAGCATGTATTCATCAAGAGTAGTAACTGTATGAGTGCACCTCAGCAGCATTAATTCTAAGTTAGCTGGCATGTATCCTCAAGAGTAGTAACTATAAGTGCACCTCAGCAGCGGCAGTTCAAAGGTACATGGCATGTATTCCTCAAGAGTAACTCTACAAGTGCACCTCAGCAGCGTCAGTTCTAAGGTAGATGGCATGTATTCTACAAGAGTAGTAACTGTACGAGTGCATCTCAGCAGTGTCGGCTCTAAGGTAGCTGGCGTGTATTCCTCAAGAGTAGTAACTGTTCGAGTGCACGTCAGCAGCACCAGTTCTAAGGGAGCTGACATGTATTCCCCAAGAGTAGTAACTACGAGTGCACCTCAGCAGCATCAATTCTAAGTTAGCTGGCATGTATCCTCAAGACTAGTAACTATGAGTGCACCTCAGCAGCGGCAGTTCTAAGGTACATGGCATGTATTTCTCAAGAGTAGTAATTGTACGAGTGCACCTCAGCTGCATCCGTTCTAAGGGAGCTGGCATGAATTCCACAAGAGTAGTAACTGTTCGAGTGCACCTCAGCAGTGTCAGTTCTAAGCTAACTGGCATGTATTCTTCAAGGGTAGTAACTGTACAAGTTCACCTCAGCAGCTCAGTTCTAAGGTAGCTGGCATGCATTCCTCAAGGGTAGTAACTGTATGAGTGCACCTCAGCAGCACCAGTTTTAAGGTAGCTGGCATGTATTCTTGAAGAGCAGTAACTGTACGAGTGCACCTCAGCAGCGGCCGCAGCTGGCTGGCATGTATTCCTCAAGAGTAGTAACGCTACGAGTGCACCTCAGCAGCGTCAGTTCTATGGTATCTGGCATGTATTCTCCATGAGTAGTAACTACGAGTACACCTCAGCAGTGTCCGTTCCAAGGTACCTGGTATGTATTTCTCAAGAGTAATAAGTGTACGAGTCAGCAGTGTCCGTGAACACAGGCCCCTACAGTGGACGCATTAGTCCACTAAGCCACCAGACCTGGCATAGAGTGCACCTCAACAGCATACGTTTTAAAGTAGGTAGCATGTATTCCTCAGGAGTAATAACTCCATCGTACATGTACTCCTCAACACTGACAGCTGGTCATCTGTGTAAGTACTCCAGAAAAGTGACAATATTAATGCATAGATACCTCAGTAGTGACGACTCAATAGTAAGCTGTGTGGATACTGTCCATTAGCAAGAACTCAACAGCCATGCCTGCAGTGTACATCACTGACAACTATTCAGTATCTGTTGCGATAGAAATGCCCCCTGCATGGCTCTGGGGAGCATGCTTCCTTGATTTTTGTTTATTTGATGGAAAATAAACACTGACTGTCCCCTCCGTCTTTTCGATGCACCACTCAAAGGAAGAGTGACTGCTGTGCTCTCAGTGGGCTGAGAGAGACTGTCAGGCACTTCAATGGATTTCAGTGAGAGGGCAGCATCTTTACCTCTCTCCTTCAGGGGAAAGATACCTACCAGACTCTCCTGTTAAAAGGTTCTACCAATCTCACACATCCAGGTCCTTCACCCCCCATCCGTATGGATTATGAGTGGAGAGTGTATGTATACTTCACATGTGTGAGGTGGGTTGTGTAAAGCCTGTATGTGCTTGGCAGACCTTGTACAGGAAATCCTTTGTGTGGATGGCCAACTAAAATTGAGGGCTGAAATGAGACAGCCCGGGGCATTTGTATCACGTGACCAGGCCCGAGGACATTGTACATGTCAGCGTAACTAGACTTCAGCATCTGTTGGGTGGAGATGACATCTCTTTGCCTTTGTTGTGTGAGGGCAGATGCTGGAATCTCCCTTCCCCGTTCACCAGAAGAGGGCAGGGAACCCCACATCCCTCCCTTTGAAGTTTAGCCTGCTGTGCAATGCAGGCCAATCCAGGCTTCGCCCCCTCTTGCTGCTGCACCTGTGTAAGAAAGACTATGGATAGACCAGTCTCACTTTAATATACAAATACATGAGAACTGGCCGAAACCAGCCCCAGAGTAGACTCCTGGAATAATACCCTCACTTTGGGTGAGGTTATGATTGGTGGACACCAACAAAGTTTGAACATGTCACAGAAACCTATTGGTCTGGACAGTAGCCCTACCCATTGTACCAGGAATTCTCTTGACCCGGGGAAAGAAGTCACACTCCAGTGTGATTGCAAAGGGTGCAGGACAAGAACCTTTGACTGCTAGCCTTTCATGCCAAACTTGGCACCATACTTGACTCCTGTAGCTTCTTGTAAGTGCTGTCTAGGGATGACTCGAAGGCAGGAGTGTTGCTTGCTGACGAAAGGGCTACTGAAGATGCTCCAGAAGAAGGAAGCTGCTGAGGGAGGAGAACCTCACAGGTCAGTTGCCCGGTGACTGAGAGCTGTGGAGGAAGGACAAAAAAGCCATCAACACAGCATGCAGCCAGAGGCTCAGCTGCTAAAGGATTTCTTCTTTTGAGACCATCTTTCTATGACCCACTATGTGCACCTAGCATTCCTAACTAGCCATCAAGATTTCCTACTGAACTTCCCGCCGCGGCCCAGGGGTGGCAGTGCAAGCGCACTGGAAGACAACTACAGTCCCCCACTCTGCTCTCAGAGTGTGTCCACCTTAAACACCCCTTCTCCCTTGGATCTGCGATTGTGCTTCCGGATGCTGGGATGAGGAATTTGATTGGGTCTGAAAAAGAAGCAGGCGATCACGCCGCTGAGGTGTGGGGCTTGGGCCCGACAGGTAAGGGGAGGGTGAGACCCCCCCATTCACATCATGAGGCCACAGAAGAACCTTCTTGCCTCTGACTGCTCTGGTCCTCCATGAGGCACGCACTACTTGGTGAGTGTGCGCATGTGCACAGTCAGCAGTGGGGTGGGACGCAGAGTGGTTAAACCCAAAGCTGAGACAAAGGAAATATGAACTCTTGCCTCCCATTATTGAACCCCAATAGGAAGTAGCTCCCTGTGACAAACACAGTAGAGAGGGGCTTAGCACTGTAATGAACCCTGTGAAAGGCCCAATAATCCGTACAGTCTACAGTCGTACAGAACCTGCAAAAGTTCTGCTTGCGATTTCCAACAACACGTATACAATATCTTTGATTATACACCCATACTGTAACAATTTTACAATTTCTGCTAATATCCTTTCCAACAACCCTATGGTAAGTGGACTGCTCAGTCATGACAACTCAGTGGTACATGTGAGTGTGCATTCCCCAACAGCAGCAACTCCACAATTGTGTTGGTATGTACTTGACTGTGCCACGAGACTGGTGTACAGAACCAAGAGGCTCAAACAGCAACAGTGTGTACACCCCAACAGAAATGACTGAGTACCACCGTGTAGCCAGGCACCTCAGATACAGTGGTGTTTGTTGTGCCATATATTGCCTCCATAATCACTATGATGGCAGTGACACCAACCTAATGGTCACAAAATAACCACACAGATAAAAAGTATAGGGGGGTCACAGAGGGCATTCATCCATAACTGATAAAATGGACAATGTGTCACGATTAGCCAAAGAGGAGCCTCTGTAAAGCATACCATGACATCGCTCTTGAATATATGTTGAGCTATGACATACAAAAATGCCAAATCTACATATATAAGTACAAGTAAGCATCAGCATGCGTCTCCTGCTGCACGTCTACGTGTCCTTCTTTCACTAACTTAATCACGAAGATTTGGTCAACAAAATTCAATCCATTTTGTACTTTTTCATCATTCTATTTATTTGCATAGATGAGCTGCAAATAAAATCACAGATGCACCCATGTGCCCCAATGCATTTCGCGATGATCCCTTAATCAGGGGACGCTTGTGTGCATTGCTGGTTTCAGCAAAATGTAAATAATAAAACAATCCTCAAAATACTTCTCAGAGAAAACCATGTGAGCTAACCCCAAATTAGAATGGCGAACTTACATACAGTTGTAAATTACTTTCATCGAATGTCTTCAGTTTGCCTCTTGTAAATATATCGATAACAAATCATACGATTACTGTGCAATATGGCAAATAGCGAAAAATAAACGTAGGCCTGCATAAACATAAAAGCAACATAGGTAGTGACATAGAAAGGTCATTAGTGGCCAACCACATCAAAGAACTAGGCCACAACATAGCCCTCTAAGATTCCAGTTGATTAAAAAAAAAATAACCTGACTCTTTGAGAAGAGAAACATTTTGTATTAAAAAACATATCTAGAATGCAACCAAAGTGTTTTAACGACTGCATTTAAATGTCAAATGTTTGTACCAGACTTCATTAATCCCATGTAGTATAGCTGGTGAGTATTATTTTGCATTGACAGTTAGGACTTTTGAAATTCCATTCACTGTTGTTTTTCACATTTCTCCATGTCGACCACCAAGAAATCTACCAGTTTAACAAACGGTGGAGCATAGCATTGCAGTTATGTGCCACCTCATAGGCCATGTTGCATTGTTTTGACACTACCCAATGCCCGAACTAAGATGGCGGCTATTCACCCAGCCGTGGATTTGAACCCCTCCCATCTCCATAGACGCCTACACGCTTCCCATATTTCATCACCAAACGTTAATCACATAATGATTTCAAGATCCATTCAACATAGCCACCAGTTTCCACCTTTTAGTTTTTGTTCTTGGAACCCCCCAACCACGTAGGCGCTTGCCTTGATGATCGTAAAACGTGCCTGATAAATGAAACACAGACTACCGTGTCGGCCCATAAACTCTGCATGTGTTTTTTTTTATATAGGAATTAAAATGGCACCGCGTTCAGTATAAGACGCCCATGTACCATGTAACAAATCGCTGTGTTATTCCTGTGTATACTAGGCTCTGCATATTAGTATCATAAAGATGTGTGTATGTATGTATATGTATATATATATATATATATATATATATATATATATATATATATATATACACACACACACACATACACACACACTACGGGGATTAAGTTTGTAAAAGAAGTATGTTGCGTGTTGCTTGCGTAGCTGTGCTACATGAGACACACACAGGCCAACGCCGACTTGTGCCTCTGAGCCAGACCCCAGGGATGTCAGGCTGAATAATCACACCCTGAACCCTCGCTGACATAAGGGCCTAGGAAGTGTTCAAATCGAGGACCTGCTTAAATACTTCACAAGTCTACATCTATGACAGACTTAGCGCCTTCCTTTGTCCGCTGCATTGCAGTTTATGCGGCAGCTGTGTGCAGGGCAGTAGTGCCTTCATACGCTTGTCTCGTTTATGTGTGTATGTATGGATGCAGGTAATTTAGAGGAAGTTACCAAAGAGACATACCTCAATCCTAACTGTGCACATATCCCGCCCGCCATGTGGCACGTGAATTGGTGAACCTATGCCCGCCCGAGACCAGGGCGATTATTTCTCTCGCCAGACATTTCGGGAAGGGGGCGGAGGTATAGTATGCCATGGCAGTTTTGGAAAGCCCGGGTCCGCGGGCTTTCCAGTGCTCAGGGAAGGGGCGGGGCTGCTGTGTCCCGGCCAGACCCTGCAAACACACCTCTAACAGTCACTCAACTAAAACAAGTGCTCGAAGTCCGCCTGCTCTGCTGTTGAGCCCGACCAATAAAACAGAAAACAGCCTGGGGCTGTGCTATCCTGGAGATCAGGGAGCTAAGGTGCCGAAACTAGAACAGCGCTGCAAGGCCACTCTAGCGGCTGCAGAGCGCTATTCAGATTTTTGCAGCAACCATATTGTTACAGTTTCACAGAGGAGAGCGGCACGGGGTGCCTGTTGCACCGTAGCGGCCCTGCTGGGTCGGGGTGTCTGTCTCCTCTTTCGTGGCAGACATAAATCCGAGCCGGCTGCAGCACTCCCCGCTGACACCCCCTCCCTCCCCGGTGTTATCTTCAGAGATCACCCCGGATAGAG
Source organism: Lissotriton helveticus (assembly GCF_964261635.1). NCBI lineage: Eukaryota > Metazoa > Chordata > Amphibia > Caudata > Salamandridae > Lissotriton > Lissotriton helveticus. Next base: position 1,307,774,100 of record NC_136069.1, on the reverse strand, counting down.
CTTCCCCCGGGGGAGTGCGCGGGGTGGGGGGAGGGGATCCCCTCCACAGCACACAGACAGACACTCCTTTCACCAGGAGCAGCTACGCAGGCTGAGGCCTACATATCAATCCCACCATATTATTACACCGGCCTTTCGTCTGCTCTGAAGGGCGGTTCAACAGCCCTGACGGCAGTGTTTTTATGGCCCCGTGGAGGCGCTGGCGCCGGCTTTGTGCACCATGAAGGGCGCGGAGCGCTGCACCGCTCTCGGGTCGGCGGGTCAGACTCCGCCGGGTTCAGCTGAGAGCGCCGGAGAGTAAATGCTGACTGTGCATATCTCAGACACGGCGCTGCACACCCAGTGACACTGCAAACAAGCTCGGGAGGCCGGGCATGCGCAAGCAACACCCCCGATGGCACTCCCCGACCACCGCAGCGCTGCTCGTCATCACCCACCACCCTGAGGAGCCGGGGACATCACGGCGGGGTCGAAGTGCCTGATGGGAAGGGTAACAGTTTGCTGTTAACACAAAAGCGCCTGTCACTCCCCCCTCACCGAATTTGTTCCCAGCAATTTGTTTGTACCAAAATATCTCCGAAATTTCAAAGCAAAAAGTGGTCTTGTTGTCATGGTGATTTCAGACGATGGTAAGGTCTCTGTCGTGAGAGAATGAGAGATTTCTCTTGTGAGGGTCGCAAAAGGGAGGGGGGAACGTCTCGCCCCTCACCCTAAGCGTTCGATCGCGGCCGACGTGCACTCAACTCCATCCATCCTTCTGAGGTCGATCCCATATTCTACGAGTGCCAACTGTTGCATCAACCAAAGCGCTTTGAGATCAGGCAGTGCTTTAAGAAACTGTACAGGGAATCGACTCGGGTACAAAGTTGCTCTCAAACAGTGAGTACCAGTATTTCTGCTCTTTCGTTTCCTCACATCACACCTGCAGTAGTGGCACTTCATTGGATACCAGCAGTGCTTGAAATGGAAAAATAGAAGTGCAGGTACCCTGTACCAGGGAACCTGCTTGTTTCTGAGACATGCTGGTACTCTCCAATTAAAAGTATTACATTTCTCTTGAGAAGTGCCGGTACTCTCCAATTAAAAGTATTACATTTCTCTTGAGAAGTGCCGGTACTCTCCAATTAAAAGTATTTCATTTCCCTTGAGAAGTGCCAGTACTCTGCCTCTCAAAATAAAAAAGTGTTGGTACTCAGTAGCGGCTCATTTAAAGCACTGGATACCAGAGAATTAAATATGAGAACCTTAGCGCCACTGGCACCTCCAGCAGACAGGAACACTACATGCAGGGCTTTAGGTGGGCTGAAAAAAGTGTGAGTCTCTGAATGGGGCGTGGCCCATGCAGTCATAGGTGTGGCTTAACCACCTAAACTTATTTTGTGTTTCCAATAGTGGGCCAATGACCAGCATTTTGGTGTCTCTCTTAGTTTCCTGTTATTGTAGCACACCAACTGACTATACCCCAAACTAGCAAGGACTATTGGCTTTGTCAATGGCTGTCTGTGTGCGCCCCCTGGAGAAAAGCAAAGCATTGGATGAAAACGTATTCTGAACACCCTTCGTCTCACTAACGAGCACTGTGAGAAACTCACATTGCCTTCAGCCTCAACTCTAGACCTCTTCACCGTGGCTGTTATTAACACCTGGCAGCGACTCATTCCAAAGCAGGCGCTATACAAGAGGAATATGCTGAGCGAACAAAAAATATAATCACCATATCCTAGCAACAGCCAACATGCCAATGGCGTGCAAGATTCAGTAAAATACATGTAATTTAAACGGAAACTAAATCGCTGACATCCATTACCTGAAAATTATTCAGAAATTGACAGTGTTTTTCCCAGTAAAGTTAAGTGCATGAATATAGGGCCCGACAGTTTCAATGTTTGTCATACTACTTGGTCTGGGACGCGGCTCACTTAATGCCCGAATACATGAGATCTTGGACCTCCGACAACCCTACCTGGTTGTCGGCCATTTCAAAAACCTGGGTTAAGTCCATCATGGTGCAGGAACCCACCTCTGGAAAAGTGAGGCCGGCGTTGGGGGCTAGGCCCAGCCTACCCACGAAGAGACAAAACACCCCATAATGAGATTTAACCTGCTACCCCCCCATGCTTGACGACTTACAAACTAGTTTAATGGTGTGAGGAAGGGACAGGACTTCATGCCAAGACACTGCCACTCACCAAGTTCCCTCCCTGACTGAGGGTTGTTGAGGCTGTATATTCCTCCCCCCTCCCCCTCCTGGGGTGTTTTCACTCCTCCTAATGGACATGGGCTGCTTACTGCCTCTGACAGGGGTCTGGGGAAATCTACTGTTTACAGTGATTTTCAGCTTGTTTTACCTGCCACCTTGTGATTTCGGCTCCTTACCTGGTGACCCTGTGAAGGGAACTGAAATCGTGTGTCACACGGGGCCCACCCTGTGAGTTGGCAGGTCTGTACCGCAAATATTTCAATATCACCTTCTCCAAGGCCCAGCCCGGGTTTTAAAGCCCTGTATCTCCTTCTGCCAGAACCACAAGTGGCATCACCACCTCTGCCAATCAGAGGAGGAGCCTAGGCTGTGGGCGTGGCTAGAGCCAGTCCTTGACTATTTGCCTCACGGTGACATAAATGATACACAAAACCTCTAATCACAAACAAAAAGTATAGGTTAGATACACGTCCCCATCCCCGCCAAACACACTAGAAGGCAAGTGACATCAAATCGCGGAGCCCACAGATATTTCCTAATTACGAGAGATCTTTTTGGGAGTTCAACACTCAGTTATCAGACCACATTATTGTTCAGAGTACTAATAACGTTTGGATATAGCACCCAGGGCACAAGTCCTAAAAAAAGAAGTGGGGGGACGCTGTCACCGGAAGTGACGTCACAACAGGAAGTGACGTCAGGAAAGGTGGCTGGCACCATCAGGCTCATTGCCTCCCGTCGCTCACCCCTTAGATGCGATTGCATCTGCGAAGCCAGCGCGTGTGCAGCGTCCTGTGAGCTGCGACCTCGTCCCAGAGAGGCCAAAGAGTGAAGTCCAGCTGTTTTGGTAGGGGGACGGCGTCCACCCGGTAAAATAAGTGGGGGGACGCCGTCCACCCGCGTGGTACCCCGAGCCCTGATGGCGCCTTTGTCCTTTTTGTTAAACGCTGTAAACGAGAGGTGTTATCACACAATTTATTGGTACGCAGTTGCCCGTTCTAGGATTCACACTTATCAAATCACCCGTGAGCTTTCAGCTCACTGAGCCACCCTGACAGAGACGGGTACCATTCAGACCACAAAGACCAGTTTCATTTAGATTTACTCTGAGCCATTTCACGCTAGCCCCGAGGCTTCTGAATTGGACAACAGTCCTCTATGACCCCGGTGACCTTTCACATCCGAACAAACGCCGAGATGCCCGAAGCCTTTCAGGAGAGGCGCTGAGCTTCTTCAGCAGACCTGTTCGCAAGTGGAATCACTCGAGCATGCGCAGAGCGCTGCAGCCATCTCCAGGGTTCACCGGGGAAGCTTTCCATTGTGTTTGGCTGGGCTGAAGCCCCCAGAAATGTTGTGCCACTCCGAGTCTTTCAGTAACGGGACAGATTTTGAAAAACAAAAAACGGGATAGCCTATACATAAATACAGAAGCAGGATTACAACGTGGCATGTAGCAAAGGACACGGAATGGGTTAACTCACAGCAAACATCTCATCAACAAAGAAAACAAACACAATATGACACCACGAAGAAATAAGCGCTTCGTTTACAAATAGCATCATTTGTTTTAACAAGGTTGCTTTACAGATGAGGACGGCTGTCACTACTCTTGCCGTCCCTCTCTGAAAACTGGAACACTTGCTGAATGTATTGCAATTTGCCAGGAAAGATGTGAAAACCTGGGCTTGCACCAGAAAAATTCGGGACACCGGGTTACGGACACCCCACTTTTAAGGTAACATTTGAACACTGGCTGTGAGAACGCGAACGCCCCCATTCCCGCCCCCACCCAAGCAGACCCAGAGTATGTATACACGAGAGCAACCTGGCTCGAGTCCGCGTCTAGGACAACCCGGGCACAGGAAACCCGACACCTGTGCCAATCAAGCATGGATAGGGGACTATTGCCCCAATACTATTCCAGACACCCTGCACTTGGATCCTAAACAGTGCGGTGTGGCCTCGTTTTGGAATTGCACATTCATGTCCGGTAAAGCATGCGTCCCGTTTTCCTCGTGCACGGTGTCTTATAGAGCTGTCCCGAGTCCTCTCAGACATATGGCAAAGGGCAGGGTTTGTGTGCCCGGTGTTTGACCCTGGTTGAGCGTCATTCTTTACCGTGCACGGTGCCTGATGGTGGGCGTGCACCGTCCTAGTTCGTGAGACGTGCCCGGTGTCTGACAATGGCTGTGTCTTGTATTCTTATGATGGTGTCTGACAGTCTCAAAGACTGGCGTTTTTTGTGTCGGTACATCACTGAGGCTGAGTGCGCAGTGTCTGACAGTGATCGTGCTCGTGCCCCTTGTTTCTCGCACCCGCAGTCTGTCAGGTGATGTGCCTCATGCCGATGTCTGACGGCTGCTGGGCTGAGCTCGCTCATCCTGGTGTATAGCAGTGGCAGGGCACCGTGCTCTTTTGTATCCGGTGTCTGACCCTGTCTGGTCCTGGCGCTCTCCTGTGCTCGTGTATAACAATGGCGGTGACCCACCCTCTCATGCGCACTTGCCGTGGTTCGCGCGCTCTCGGGCCTAGAGTCTCATGAGGTTGTGCTCTCTCCTCTCAATGCTTGCAGTCTATCAGTGGCCGAGTCCCGGGCTCTCTCCTGCCCGGAGTCTGACAGAGGTTGTGTGCGGTGTCTAACAGTAGCTGAGCTCTGCGCTCTCTCCTGTCCAGTGTCTAGCATTAGTTGAGCTCTGCATTCTCTCATGTCCGATGTCTGACAGAGGTCGTTTCCGGGAATGGCAGTAGGTGAGCCCAGCAGGGGCCCGTGCCTGGAGTCTGACAGAGGTCGTGTCCGGTGTCTAGCAGTGTTGAGCCCTGCACTCTCTCGTGTCCGGAGTGTAGCATTAGCTGAGCTCAGCACTCTCTTGTGTCCGGTGTCTGGCAGTAGATGAGCCCTGCACCCTCTCGTGCCCGGAGTCTAGCATTAGCTGAGCTCAGCACTCTCTTGTGTCCGGTGTCTGGCAGTAGTTGAGCCCTGCACCCTCTCGTGCCCGGAGTCTAGCATTAGCTGAGCTCAGCACTCTCTTGTGTCCGGTGTCTGGCAGTAGTTGAGCCCTGCACCCTCTCGTGCCCGGAGTCTGGAAGTGGCTATCCCCGACCTTCTCTTGTGCCCGTGTACGACAGTGGGTGACTCTGCCCTCTGAATCCTAATGGACGTGTCTTGCGCTCTTGCGTGCCCGGTGTCTGACGGGTTTGGGTTCCGCTCTCTCATACCTGTCGCTGACCCTGTCCGTGCCCAGGCGCCGCAGGGGTGCCCTCTGACCACCAGAGGAGGAAATGTCCAACACGGCAAACAATGCAGAACCCGTTGTCAGTCACCATGAATGACCCTTCCCCGCCCCCACCCTGCACACTACCCCGGCAGGAAACGACAAGAGGAAGGCCGCATTTCATTCACCCGCCCCGGAGAGCGAGAGCGCAGCCCCGGCTTCCGGACTAGTCGAAGGAGCCGCGGTTCAGTTTTATGTGAGTGGCTTGGAGGAGACATCCGGTGCTGGAACCTTATACCGGCACTGTCAGCTTCCGGTTTATGCAAACTTACCACGCATGGACAGGGCCTCGTCGGGGATATTAAACACTGTATAAATGCGACCACAATACAATAAGTGCTACTTATTTAACTGTTACAGTATGTCTTGTATAAGCGGAGTACGTAAAATGCGACGGAAATGAGAACACAAGCTATTCTACAGCTTTTCTCGCTTGAGTTTTCCCATCTACTCGTCTCAATTATATTTATTACTTTATAAAGCTACGTCACCCACAACGGAGACGCGCAAACTTTAGTAATAACTGGTCGAGTTTTCTCCCTATATACATGTCATCCGTTTTAAAACTAGATTTCACGAGTTAGCTGTATTATTGTTATTGGCGGGCCAGGGAGGAGGCCGTGTGCCTCTGACACAATCTGCAAACAGCCTGTCAGTGAAAGGTTTGCCTCTAGGAATGCACAAAAGAACTTTGGAGGTCGACGTACAAAGTGTAAAAGTAACACACTTATACAAAAACACTAACCGGTGACCATGGACTACGCTCGATAGGCCGACACTTGGTTATCTTTCTGCTGGGGAGTTCACTCGAGGAATTTGTACTGCGACACGCCTCTTTTAAAAAATCAATTATTCACGACGTGAAGAGTGGTGCTCATGGGGGATGGACTGTACATCGCGTGTGGGAGAGAGTTTCCGAGTCGGTGCTGATCCTGTTACAAACCAGCATGTGTGCCTTGCAGTTCTGCAGAGATCAAACAAACTTCCAACTCTGTTCCTGCCTCCTACACTGCCCTCAGGCTATCTGCGCTCCTCAGAGGACGACGGGTTCTTGCTAACCTCGGGGCGAGCGCTGGCCGCCAGGACAACCTCCTCGATGGCCGTCTTAACCTATTCGTTGACATTTTCAGCTCAAAAGCCGGGACCCTTAAGGTCCTTATCTTTACATCTTAAAAGGGCGTCTGAGAAATCGCCAACTGCGATATTAATCACAGTTTTGACTTCTTAGCGGTGCCTAGCGTGCTTTCCACCGACCACATGAACTACGATTAAACTGAACATAACCAAACGGTGGTCAGACCAAGTAAACGGCAAACAGTCTTCTTCAGTGAGGGTCTCAGGATTCGAAAAGATCCCATCAAGCGTGTGTCGGCTTTGAGTCCCTGAATTGACCTGTTGGCTACATTCTGCAGCATGCCGGTCATAACCGTGCTTTCCCTAACTGAGGCCAGGCATTCCTTCTTATGAATGCCCTACCATCCTTCTCTATTCTACACAGGTGTGCACTATCTAAGGTCTGTTTGTCTGAGCCATGAATTGACCTGTTGGCTACATTCTGAGGTGTGCCTGTCATAACCGTGCTTTCCTTAACTGAGGCCTAGCATTCCTTGTCAGGAATGCCCTACCATCCTTCTCTGTTCTACACAGGTGTGTACTGTCGTGGTCTGTTTGTCTGAGCCATGAATTGACCTGTTGGCTACATTCTGAGGCGTGCCTGTCACAACTGTGCTTTCTGTTACTGAGGTCAGTCATTCCTTGTCAGGAATGCCCTAACATCCTTCTCTGTTCTACCCAGGTGTGCACTATCTAAGGTCTGTTTGTCTGAGCCAGGAGTGCGCTCACTGTGATGGTTGTTTGTCATACCAGACATACCCTATAGGCAGCCTGTTTGTCCTTACCGGAAGTGTCCTGTCAGGTGCTAGCAAAGCCAAGTCCGTGCCATGTCCTAGGCCCTTCTTTCTGTACTAGTCAGGTGTGCCCAGAAGAAGGGACACAGTTGTAACATTTACAGACTTCAGAGCTGGGAAAAGAAAATCCAGTACTGGAAAAACCACCATATGTATTTGCTGCTTCCTGAGCAAAACTAAGGAAATGTCTCGGAACCACAACCTCCATTATAAAGAAATCACACGTAGTAGGAGAAGAAGATGTAGTGGAAGAGATCAGTATAAATGCTACCTGGAGGGCACAGGCCTCATTCCCAGAGCCTTTCATTCTTCCAAGTCAGTGTGGATGAGTGGCATTCTGGTTGTAAAATAGCAGCATTCACCGTGGTTTGAAAAGGCAATTTCACTAGTGGTGTGAGCATCAAGTGGCCATCTTACACTCCCCACAAGCTGAGCGTATTCCCTCCAGTTCCCTCCCCTCTTCACACTGCTGTCACTTTGGTAAGATTGTTCATTGTCAACTGCAATGATTTCCACCAAACTTGCAGATCACAGGTTTATGTACTAGAAGATAGCTAAGTGGTTTAATGCACCAACTTCAGACATCTGTGTGTAACCTGAAGGTCATAGGTTAGGATAATCTGTTAGCTCAAGGTTTAATGCACCTGCTTCAGAACTCTGTGTGTAACCTAAAGATCAGAGGTTTGCACCATTTTATGGAAACTCGTACACAATACATTTCTGTATGGTCAGTAGTACGCAGGTAAGTATCACAATAAAAATAGTTGTCGAGACATAAATATACCGAGTGGCCTTGGAGAGCGTGCTCCCCTGCCCCATGTTGCTCTTATGCAAGTTACTAAATCGTTGCTTCTGTCTTTTTGATTTTTACTCTACCGAAAGAGGTAATCATACCGCTTTACTGAGGCCTTTCTTATAAGAAGGACTGAGACCTCAGAGTGTGGCTCTAAGGTCATAAGGGGCGCAGAGAGGACACACTCCCATAGAGAAAGTGGATGCGGTTTTCTCATCGGGATATGAAGGATAAGCAATGGTAGCAGGGTGAATTTACAGTGAAGGGACAGTCCTTTTCAGCCGTCTCCTTCAGGTGGTGAGTGCCTAATGGCTGCTCCTCTCTTAAATCCCTGCCTCTCTCACTTAGCCAGGTTCCTTACACTCTCTTTGTGGGGGCATGGATGGAGGGTGCATGTACACTCTGGATGTGTGAGGTAAGAAGAGTCTGTAGCTGTGTGTGTGTTTAGCCTAGGAGAAGAAATTAATCCATCTTGTGTTTCCTTTATGTAACTGACTCTCCAAAATGGAGGCTCTTGGGTGAGCCTACCCAGGTGCTTTGTTTGACCTTGGAGCAAGCCATGGAACATTCCTTCCCCCTCCTCTAGAGTTTCCCTGTAGCTCGGTTCAATATTTTGTGGATTGACTTGGCACAATCTCTTCTTTGTAGTTCTGCCTTCTCTCTCTGCCAGGACAATCCTATCTCCCCACCATCTTTCTGCAGTCGTATATTTGACGATGGACCTGGATGACACGTCTTATGTAAGTAGAAAAGGCATGGGACCTGGCTGAAACCAGTCTTTGGAGAACTCCTATTGAACAATACCCTGACATGGGGTGATCATGCAATGAGAATGCTAGCCTCTGAACACAGACAGGGCAACTGGCATGCTCAGGGCGCCACAAACTATCATCGACGAAGGGATCACCCCCACACCTGTGGTGTCTGAGAAGAATGATATGCTCTAGTCTAAGGTCTCTGGTAGATAGCTTCTGTACCTGGTTGGGAACTAAACTTGAAGTCCTTCATATTAGAGCTGTTGCCTGGCTCGCCATGAGGGAAGGAACATCCCTTTCTGTGGAAGAGGATACTGGAGTGTGACTCTGAAGAAGAAAGACTGCCTTGAAGAGGAGGCCAACAGGCCAGCTGACCGGACTGAAGGAGTTGTGCAAGAGAGAATTTTCCTCCTTATGCTCTCAAACTGCTGCTGAAATCGAAAAGATAGAAATATAAAAAGAAAGACGGTGAGGCTGGAGGGGGGCATGCTATATACCGTCTTTGTCGACCTTAGAGCGGCATTCGATCTTGTTCCACGGCGCAAACTGTGGACGGTATTGGCCAAACTTGGGCTCCCCCAACCTCTTTTAGATATTATTATCCGTCTACATACTGAAAACTTTGCTCAGGTAAGGTGTGGGAGAGCCGGCCGTCTCTCTAACAGATTCCCCGTTGACAGAGGGGTAAGGCAGGGCTGCGTCCTGGCGCCGACTCTGTTTTGCCTCTTTGTCAATGGGGTAATCAATTTTTTAAATAACATTGACAACACAGATGCTCCGCGGCTGGGTGGTACTAGGGTGCCCGCGATTATGTTCGCGGATGACACCTTATTGCTCTCAAAATCCCCTATGGGGATTCAACGAGTTTTGGTAGGGTTTGAGGCATTTTGTCAGGAGCATGGACTTGAAATAAATGCCTCAAAAACAAAGTATATGGTTTTTAACCCACCCAAAAAGACACGCCCTAATCCACTCATAGGTGCCAACCAACTAGAAAGAGTCTACACTTTTGAATACTTGGGTGTGACTATTAATGATAAATTCGATTGGGGTGATCATCAGGCCAAGTCACATCTTAGATTGGCTCAATTATCCGGGGGTATCATTAGGCTGGCAAATTCCAACTTATCAACCATTAGGCCGTTAGCCCCGCCACTGGAGATCTATAGACTCCAGGCTAGAGGAGCGATTCTCCATGGTAGTGAAATATGGGGATATGCTTGCAAAAAAGATCTAGTCACCCATAAAAGAAATAAAAAAAAAAATTAAAAAAAATGTCCTCAAGACTAATTTTGATTTAAACTTCCATATCAGTTTAAACAAAAACAAATTAAAAAACATTTTAAAACTGTTAAAGAGTACTTCCCTCATACAGATAACTAGTCAATACCAGAAGATGGATTAGAAAAATGTGCCCCTTTTTTTAAGAAAAAATTAAACCCAAAAATTGAACTAGAAGTCCTCTTCATAAACCTACTACCTCTGTGCCCTATGTGGCCAAGAAAAGGTCGCCATCTTGACCAGAATATCAGCTAACCTCTGCCTCAATCGTTGAAGAACTTATCACAAACATAAAACCGACTTACTAGGTTGACTCAATCCCTCCCAACTTGGATAAGAAAATTAGAATATTTCTTTCTTGTTGCTGGCTAAAAATAATAAACTCATCTATTGAAACTTAGCCCATGTCCGGCTAGCTGGAAATTCGCCCCATTAAAACAGCCGATTAAAAAAAAAAAGGCAGCAGACCTAAAAGTCTTGGACAATTTCCAAGCCATCACAATTGTAGCTTCTGTTTTTAAAGCTACTCAATAACTGCATCACTGTGGGGCGTGGCCTAAGATGTATAACTTTAACTCCTCTCCAAGGGGCGTGGCCTATATAATTAAGGGCATGGATTGAAACATATACATAGAATCCTGTTTTCCCATCATACCACCCAACAAATATTGTGGTGCCTCGGTGTGAGGAAAACTAATCAAGCAGTACTGGGTATGCACCTATAAACAAGCCCAAACTCATTGCCTTTGCCAATGCTTGATTACCAGCATCAGATAAATGAGGAACGACGATTTAAGTGTGAATAGACAGAATTAAAAACCTGTTTCAATTATGAGACTATGAGTGAATTAAACATTACAGTCACACCACTTTCGTCTGCAAATCTTTTGGTGACACATCTATGCCCCTTTTTCCCCCCACATATTTTAGAAATCCTTTATTTGCACATTTCGCACCTCATCTCCTTCTTCGCACCCTCTTCACTCTCTCCTGCATGTACTTCCTCCCATCTCCTGCGCTTCACTGCCCCCTCACGCAATGTACACGCTCACCTGAAAGCACTGTCTGCATTTTAATTTATTTTCGCACCGTTATTATGACAGCTGTGTCCCTCCTTCACAAGTTTTCACATAGACAGTACCCACGGCCATTGCTGTGTGCGATCTGCAGAGAGGCCAAAGACTGGAGGAACATGTAATCTGAACCCTTTAATGACCAACTGACAGGAACTGCGAGAAACCCACACCGCCTCCAGCCTGCACTTCAGAGCTCTCAACGGTGGCCCATTATTAACAAACACCCACAACCTAAACCCACAGCCACCTAAATGACTCTGTACACAATAATGTAATGTAAAGGACTTTTCTAAAGCGCTCTGTTACTCCAAGGAGTGTCTTGGCGTTCTGCACCTCAAGTGAAATGTAGCTGAGAAGAGTGAAACTAATCCTTGTTTTCAGTTTTTCCGAAGCTGGGGAGTAGATGAAAAGCACTCTGAGGGGAGTTTGTTCCACAGTAAATGTCCCAAAATTAATTGGACCTCACCCCCAACCACCGGCTTCAGGTCCGTGGAACCCTAGGGATTTGTAAAAGATGAATATGCTGCCTTGAAACAGCAAACGTTCTTGGGGAAGGCGAGATGAAGTAAAACATGTCAAATGTAAACTGGAACTACGCGGCTGGCATGATTACCTCAATGTTTTTTGTAACTATTTACCCGATCCGTGTGTTTTTTCCTGTAAAGTTAAGGACGCCATTACAGGGCCGATAGGAACCCGTGTCAATGTCTATTTTAATTATGGTCACGTCTGAGAGCAGCATGGACGCGGCCCTCTTGGTTTCGGTTTGTATATTTATTCAACCAGAAGCCTCCTCGTGTTTTCCCAGGGGCCACCGCGAGTACAATGCCACTCATCAGCCAGCGGCAGGAAACCCATAGAAACGAAGTGTAATCCTTGATTGAAAGTGGAATCAGTAAATGTACTATGGCGACACTGAAGAGAACGAGGGTGGCCGCGGGCGCTACATACTACATCCTGCTTCTCCTTGTCACAAACCCAAGCAAATTGGGCAATAAACAGAAATTTCACGAGGAAAAGTAAAGTACGCATCTTCGCAAATACGCGGAAGGAAAGCGTGTAGTCTCAAAATGGTAGCAGGCTACACGCGTGTTTATCGTGCGTGAGCGCGCAAACACCCCCTTGTTTTGGTGAAACGTGTTAATGCTCCGTGCCCAGCCTCGCACTGCCTCCCCGGCCCGGCCCCAGTCAGCCCCCGGCTATGAGACGCTGCCCCCGCACACTGCACGGTGGCTGCTCCCGCCTCCCCCTGCAGCCGCGGGCTCTTTGATTTGCCTCCTGGTTGTGAAGCTGAATATTTACTTGTCAGTTCAAGGGCAGGACGGGCGCGGTGCAGGCGGGGGCCTGCGAGCCGGAGGCTCTCGCTGACAGCCCGCTGCTACCAGGCTCCGGGACTCTCCCCGCACACTCTGCCTGCCCCAGGCCCTCCCCGGCTCCTCTGTCCACCAGGCCCTGTGAGACTCTCCCCTCACACGCTGCCTGCCTGCCCCAGGCCAGGCCCTCCCCGGCTCCTCTGTCCACCAGGCCCTGGGACTCTGACTCTCTCCCCGCACACGCTGCCTGCCCCCGGGCCCTCCCCGGCTCCTCTTTCCACAAGGCCCTAGGACTCTTGACTCTCTCCGTCCCCGCACACGCTGCCTGCCTGCCCCAGGCCCTCCCCGGCTCCTCTGTCCACCAGGCCCTGGGACTCTGACTCTCTCCCCGCACACGCTGCCTGCCCCCGGGCCCTCCCCGGCTCCTCTTTCCACAAGGCCCTAGGACTCTTGACTCTCTCCGTCCCCGCACACGCTGCCTGCCTGCCCCAGGCCCTCCCCGGCTCCTCTGTCCACCAGGCCCTGGGACTCTGACTCTCTCCCCGCACACGCTGCCTGCCCCCGGGCCCTCCCCGGCTCCTCTTTCCACAAGGCCCTAGGACTCTTGACTCTCTCCGTCCCCGCACACGCTGCCTGCCTGCCCCAGGCCCTCCCCGGCTCCTCTGTCCACCAGGCCCTGGGAGACTCTCCCCTCACACGCTGCCTGCCCCCGGGCCCTCCCCGGCTCCTCTGTCCACCAGGTCCGCTGCGGCTGCTCCCTCCCCGCACACGCTGCCTGCCCGGCCCCGGGACTCTCTCCCTGCACACGCAGCCTGCCTCCCCCAGGCCCTCCCCGGCTCCTCCAGGCCACTGGACTCTCTCCCCGCACACGCTACCCGCCTGCCCCCGGGCCCTCCCCGCCTCCTCTTTCCACCAGGCCCCGGGACTCTCTCCCCGCACACGCTGCAAGGTGCCCCCGGGCCCTCCCCGGCTCCTCTTTCCACCAGGCCCGCCGCTTAAATTCAAAACTGCCAGCGAGAAGACAGATGGACCCACCCCGCTAAGAAAGGGGTCGCTAGTCAAATACACGCGGATTCTTGTTTTTGTTTATTCACTTGTGTGGTTACTTCATTGGCAGGAGATTAAAAAAAACTCCTTTCAAGATGCTCTTGGGACCGAGGGCTCTGGAGTGAGAATGTAGAAAAGAAACGCGGCCTGTAGTTGCAGCAGCTCCGAGAAAAGCCGCGCAGGCAGCAGAGGGACAAAGGCCCGTGTGCGCACAGCAAGCAGATGTGCGGCCTTATTCAAAATACTGCCAGGAAACATGCTTTGGTTTATTTTATTTTTAATTTGTATTTTTGTGTGATGACTTGATTTCCTACAAGCACATACCTTTCTACGAAAAAGGTAGTGTTGCGCCTAGTATTCCCTATATTTTCATTTTTTAATTACATTAAATGCCCGACGTAAAAAACTCTCAAGGCCCGAGGGCCGAAGGGGCCTGTGCTCGACAGGGGTGAGGCGTACCCACAGGCTTTCAGCTAAGTGCTTGGTTACCCCGCCGTCTCTGCGCGGTGCTTCTCCGCGACCCCAAAACCTGCTGACTCTGGTGGACCTCGGGGCCCCAAAGTAAGACCACCCTATCAATGATAGATGGGTTCACGGTGTGACCAGGAGGGGGCGCTCTGCGAAAGAGACGGTGGAAAGGGAAACACAGCCAGAGCGAGTAAACAGTGTCTGGAGGCGGGTCAACGGACAGCACAGGGTCAGAGTAGGGTAAACACTGGAGCCGGGGCAAGGGACAGCACAGGGTCAGAGTAGGGTAAACATGAGCCGGGTCATGGGACAGCTCCTCGTCAGAGTAGGGTAAACACTGTAGCCAGGTCAAGGGACAGCTCCTCGTCAGAGTAGGGTAAACACTGGAACCAGGGCAAGGGACGGCACCTGGTCAGAGTAGGGTAAACACTGGAGCCGGGGCAGGGGACAGCACAGGGTCAGAGTAGGATACACACTGGAGTCGGGACAAGGGACAGCACCTGGTCAGAGTAGGGTAAACACTGGAGCCGGGGCAAGGGACGGCACCTGGCTAGAGTAGGGTAAAAACTGGAGCCGGGGCATGGGACAGCACTTGGTCAGAGTAGGCTAAACACTGGAGCCGGAGCAAGGGACAGCACAGGGTCGGAGTAGGGTACACGCTGGGGCAAGGGACAGCACAAGGTCAGAGTAGGGTACACACTGGAGCCGGGGCAAGGGACAGCACGGGGTCAGAGTAGGGTACACACTGGGACCGGGGCAAGGGACAGCACGGGGTCAGAGTAGGGTACACACTGGAGCCGGGGCAAGGGACAGCACGGTGTCAGAGTAGGGTACACACTGGAACCGGGACAAGGGACAGCACAGGGTCAGAGTAGGGTAAACATGAGCCGGGGAATGGGACAGCTCTTGGTCAGAGTAGGGTAAACACTCGAGCCGGGTCAAGGGACAGCACAGGGTCAGAGTAGGGTAAACACTGGAGCCGGGGCAATGGACAGCAACTGGCCAGCGTAGGGTAAACATGAGCCAGGGCATGGGACAGCTCCTGGTCAGAGTAGGGTAAACACTGGTACCGGGGCAAGGAACAGTACCGGGTCAGAGTAGGGTAAAAACTGGAGCCGGGGCAAGGGACAGCACCTGGTCAGAGTAGGGTAAACATGAACCGGGGCATGGGACAGCACCTGGTCAGAGTAGGGTAAACATGAGCCAGGGCATGGGACAGCTCCTGGTCAGAGTAGGGTAAACACTGGTACCGAGGCAAGGAACAGTACCGGGTCAGAGTAGGGTAAAAACTGGAGCCAGGGCAAGGGACAGCACCTGGTCAGAGTAGGGTAAACACTGGAGCCGGGGCAATGGACAGCACCTGGCCAGCGTAGGGTAAACATGAGCCAGGGCATGGGACAGCTCCTGGTCAGAGTAGGGTAAACACTGGTACCGGGGCAAGGAACAGTACCGGGTCAGAGTAGGGTAAAAACTGGAGCCGGAGCAAGGGACAGCACCTGGTCAGAGTAGGGTAAACATGAGCCGGGGCATGGGACAGCTCCTGGTCAGAGTAGGATAAACACTGGAACCGGGGCAAGGGACAGCACAGGGTCAGAGTAGGGTAAACACTGGAGCCGAGGCATGGGACAGCTCCTGGTCAGAGTATGGTACACACTGGAACCGGGGCAAGGGACAGCACCTTGGCAGAGTAGGGTAAACATGAGCCGGGGCAAGGGACAGCACAGCGTCAGAGTAGGGTAAACACTGGAGCCGAGGCATGGGACAGCTCCTGGTCAGAGTATGGTACACACTGGAACCGGGGCAAGGGACAGCACCTTGGCAGAGTAGGGTAAACATGAGCCGGGGCATGGGACAGCTCCTGGTCAGAGTATGGTACACACTGGAACCGGGGCAAGGGACAGCACCTGGCCAGAGTAGGGTAAACATGAGCCGGGGCATGGGACAGCTCCTGGTCAGAGTAGGGTAAACAGTGGAACCAGGGCAAGGGTAGCACCTGGTCAGAGTAGGGTAAACACTGGAGCCAGGGCAAGGGACAGCACAGGGTCAGAGTAGGGTACACACTGGACCCGGGGCAAGGGACAGCACCTGGCTAGAGTAGGGTAAACGCTGGAGTCGGGGCATGGGACAGCACTTGGCCAGAGTAGGGTGAACACTGGAGCCGGGGCATGGGACAGCACCTGCCAGCGTAGGGTAAACATGAACCGGGGCATGGGACAGCACAGGGTCAGAGTAGGGTACACACTGGTACTGGGGCAAGGTACAGCACAGGGTCAGAGTAGGGTAAACACTTGAGTCGGGTAATGGGACAGCACCTGCCAGCGTAGGGTAAACATGAACCGGGGCATGGGACAGCACAGGGTCAGAGTAGGGTACACACTGGTACTGGGGCAAGGTACAGCACAGGGTCAGAGTAGGATACACACTGGAACCGGGGCAAGGGACAGCACCTGGTCAGCGTAGGGTAAACATGAGCCGGGGCATGGGACAGCTCCTGGTCGGAGTAGGGTAAACATGAGCCGGGGCATGGGACAGCTCCTGGTCGGAGTAGGGTAAACATGAGCCCGGGCATGGGACAGCACAGGGTCAGAGTAGGGTACACACTGGTATTTGGGCAGGGTACAGCACAGGGTCAGAGTAGGATACACACTGGAACTGGGGCAAGGGACAGCACCTGGTTGGAGTAGGGTAAACACTGGAGCCGGGGCAAGGGACAGCACAGGGTCTGAGTAGGATACATACTGGAACCGGGGCAAGGGACAGCACCTGGCCAGAGTAGGGTAAACATGAGCCGGGGCATGGGACAGCTCCTGGTCGGAGTGGGGTAAACAGTGGAACCAGGGCAAGGGTAGCACCTGGTCAGAGTAGGGTAAACACTGGAGCCAGGGCAAGGGACAGCACAGGGTCAGAGTAGGGTACACACTGGACCCGGGGCAAGGGACAGCACCTGGCTAGAGTAGGGTAAACGCTGGAGCCGGGGCATGGGACAGCACTTGGCCAGAGTAGGGTAAACATGAGCCGGGGCATGGGACAGCTCCTGGTCGGAGTGGGGTAAACAGTGGAACCAGGGCAAGGGTAGCACCTGGTCAGAGTAGGGTAAACACTGGAGCCAGGGCAAGGGACAGCACAGGGTCAGAGTAGGGTACACACTGGACACGGGGCATGGGACAGCACCTACCAGCGTAGGGTAAATATGAGCCGGGGCATGGGACAGCTCCTGGTCAGAGTAGGATAAACACTGGAGCCGGGTCAAGGGACAGCACAGGGTCAGAGTAGGGTACACACTGGAGCCGGGGCATGGGACAGCACCTACCAGCGTAGGGTAAACATGAGCCGGGGCATGGGACAGCTCCTGGTCAGAGTAGGATAAACACTGGAGCCGGGTCAAGGGACAGCACAGGGTCAGAGTAGGGTACACACTGGAGCCGGGGCATGGGACAGCACCTACCAGCGTAGGGTAAACATGAACCGGGGCATGGGACAGCACAGGGTCAGAGTAGGGTACACACTGGTACTGGGGCAAGGTACAGCACAGGGTCAGAGTAGGGTAAACATGAGCCGGGGCATGGGACAGCTCCTGGTCAGAGTAGGGTAAACAGTGGAACCAGGGCAAGGGTAGCACCTGGTCAGAGTAGGGTAAACACTGGAGCCAGGGCAAGGGACAGCACAGGGTCAGAGTAGGGTACACACTGGACCCGGGGCAAGGGACAGCACCTGGCTAGAGTAGGGTAAACGCTGGAGCCGGGGCATGGGACAGCACTTGGCCAGAGTAGGGTGAACACTGGAGCCGGGGCATGGGACAGCACCTGCCAGCGTAGGGTAAACATGAACCGGGGCATGGGACAGCACAGGGTCAGAGTAGGGTACACACTGGTACTGGGGCAAGGTACAGCACAGGGTCAGAGTAGGATACACACTGGAACCGGGGCAAGATACCTCACCTGGTCAGCGTAGGGTAAACATGAGCCGGGGCATGGGACAGCTCCTGGTCAGAGTAGGGTAAACATGAGCCGGGGCATGGGACAGCTCCTGGTCAGAGTAGGATAAACACTGGAGCCGGGTCAAGGGACAGCACAGGGTCAGAGTAGGGTACACACTGGAGCCGGGGCATGGGACGGCACCTACCAGCGTAGGGTAAACATGAGCCGGGGCATGGGACAGCTCCTGGTCAGAGTAGGATAAACACTGGAGCCGGGTCAAGGGACAGCACAGGGTCAGAGTAGGGTACACACTGGAGCCGGGGCATGGGACAGCACCTACCAGCGTAGGGTAAACATGAACCGGGGCATGGGACAGCTCCTGGTCAGAGTAGGGTACACACTGGTACTGGGGCAAGGTACAGCACAGGGTCAGAGTAGGATACACACTGGAACCGGGGCAAGATACCTCACCTGGTCAGCGTAGGGTAAACATGAGCCGGGGCATGGGACAGCTCCTGGTCAGAGTAGGGTAAACACTGGAGCCGGGGCAGGGGACAGCACAGGGTCAGAGTAGGATACACACTGGAACCGGGGCAAGGGACAGCACCTGGTCAGCGTAGGGTAAACATGAACCGGGGCATGGGACAGCTCCTGGTTGGAGTAGGGTAAACACTGGGGCCGGGGCAAGGGACAGCACAGGGTCAGAGTAGGATACATACTGGAACCGGGGCAAGGGACAGCACCTGGCCAGAGGAGGGTAAACACTGGAGCCGGGGCAAGGGAAAGCACAGGGTCAGAGTAGGGTAAACACTGGATCCGGGGCAAGGGACAGCTCCTGGCCAGAGTAGGGTAAACACTGGAGCCGGGGCAAGGGACAGCACAGGGTCAGAGTAGGGTAAACATGAGCCGGGGCATGGGACAGCGCCTGGTCGGAGTAGGGTAAGCATGAGCCGGGGCATGGGACAGCACCTGGTCAGAGTAGGGTAAACACTGAAGCCGGGGCAAGGGACAGCACCTGGTCAGCGTAGGGTAAACATGAGCTGGGGCATGGGACAGCTCCTGGTCGGAGTAGGGTAAGCATGAGCCGGGGCAAGGGACAGCACCTGGTCAGAGTAGGGTAAACACTGAAGCCGGGGCAAGGGACAGCACCTGGTCAGCATAGGGTAAACATGAGACGGGGCATGGGACAGCCCCTGGTCAGAGTAGGGTAAGCACTGGAGCCGGGGCAAAGGACAGCACCTGACCATAGTAGGGTAAACACTGGAGCCAGGGCAAGGGACAGCTCCTGGCCAGAGTAGGGTAAACACTGGAGCCGGGGCAGGGGACAGCACAGGGTCAGAGTAGGATACACACTGGAGTCGGGACAAGGGACAGCACCTGGTCAGAGTAGGGTAAACACTGGAGCCGGGGCAAGGGACAATACTGTGCCTGAGTAGGCTAACCTCTGGTCACCCAGGATTTCAAGTAATAGCCTGCCATACTAGAAGGGTTAGCAGCCCACCACAATATAGTTGCTTGTTCTCGCCACATAAGGACGTTAGTAGGGCACTGCTCCCAGCCCCACAGGAGGTGCAGCTGATCCGAATTTGCATTTGGCAAACAACGGATGCCAAGAAATAGGTGGAGGACCTCAAAACACAAACCCTCAAACAGGTCAGACCGGAAGGGTGCAATACCCTTCACAACGACCACTGCAAGCCTTCTCACAGAGGCACCCCTCTGTCAGGATGGCTCCCCATACAAACTAGTCTAATCAGTAAAATGACTGTTGATGCACTATGCAAATACCAGGGGCGGCTGGTGACATTTGAAAGTGGTGGGGCGTAAACTAATTTGCATATTGCACCGCAGCGAGCGAACGCAGCGAGCGAGCCCGAACCACCTTGCATCCATCCATACATCATTCATGCATCCACCCATCCATCCACCCACCCACCCATCCTGCATCCATACATCATTCATTCATGCATCCATACATCATTCATCCATCCACCCATCCATCATCCATCATCCATCCTGCATCCATTCATGCATCCACCCATCCATCCATCCATCCATCCTGCATCCATCATTCATTCATGCATCCACCCATCCATGCATCCACCCTGCATCCATCCTGCATCCATCCATCATTCATTCATTCATGCATCCACCCATCCATCAATCCACCCATCCATCCATCATTCATTCATGCATCCATCATTCATTCATGCATCCATCCACCCATCCACCCACCCACCCACCCATCCATCCGCCCAGCCATCCACCCATCCATCCACCCATCCATCCACCCATCCATCCTGCATCCATCATTCATTCATGCACCCATCATTCATTCATGCATCCACCCATCCATCCACCCACCCATCCATCCACCCACCCATCCATCCATCCACCCACCCACCCATCCATCCACCCACCCATTCTGCATCCATCATTCATTCATGCATCCACCCATCCATCAATCCACCCATCCATCCATCATTCATTCATGCATCCATCATTCATTCATGCATCCATCCACCCATCCACCCACCCACCCACCCACCCATCCGCCCACCCATCCATCCATCCACCCATCCATCCATCCACCCATCCATCCTGCATCCATCATTCATTCATGCACCCATCATTCATTCATGCATCCACCCATCCATCCACCCACCCATCCATCCACCCACCCATTCTGCATCCATCATTCATTCATGTATCCACCCATCCATCCTGCATCCATCCTTCATTCATGCATCCACCCATCCATCCTGCATCCATCCATCATTCATTCATGCATCCACCCATCCATCCATCATTCATTCATGCATCCATCATTCATTCATGCATCCACCCATCCATCCACCCACCCACCCACCCATCCATCCATCCATCCACCCACCCATCCATCCTGCATCCATCATTCATTCATGCACCCATCCTTCCTGCATCCATCCTGCATCCATCATTCATTCATGCATCCACCCATCGCAGAATCGCGGCCGTGCCCAAGGGGTTAAGTATATTTTCAATGCTAAAGCAGTAGATGCAGACATTTTCTGTGAAACACAATACTTCCCTAAGTAAATATCACTGAATGAAAAATGAGTATTGTATTTACCTGGGGAATTTCAAATTTCATACACCTATATAAATGACTCATTCAAGGAACTCAAATTTAGCATGCACATTAGCAATTTATTAAACCTGTATATCGTGTTGCAGTCACACAGACATTTAATGTATACCTCAGCTCCTTTGCCGACTTTTCTTTCTGTCACATTACTTGTTAGTGCATCGAAAACAGCTCTGTGCAACCTAGTGTTACTTGTGAGCGCAATGTGTCTGATAGAGACAGTGCTCAGGAGCGCGTCCGGAGCTCCCGGACTTGTGTTCCGCTCTCACCCCACCTCGCCGTGGTAACAACTCAATGCCTTTATTGAACCACCTTTTCAGTATATTTGCCACAAACACATTTCCACATAAAACACGGCCCGTGTGCCCTACGCCATTGGCAGCAGAGTGGTTGAAGTGACAGGAGTTGACTGACCAGACAATCCAGCGCCAGGATTGGCTGGGGGGGCACCATGACTCCTCGCCCAGTCGCCCTGTGTAACCCCGGGGGCTGAGGCCCGCCCCCTGGTCCCCTCTCTAAGGGGAAATTCACAGGAAAACGATCTGCGCATGCGCGGGCATGTTTGTGCCCAAAAATACACTTGCGCAGCTGCAGCAGGCCCATCCTCCCCCCCACCCCCCCCCCCGCGAACTCCGGGAAAGTCGGGTGTCTCCCGGTTTCCCGGCCGGCAGATAGCGCGATTTTTTAAAATATGTGTATTTGGCTTTGTGACAACGCAGTAGGTCCATGGGGCTTAGTGGGGCTACGCCCCTACGCCCCAATGGACGCACCGCGCCTGGCAAATACCCAGTAACGTAACATTAATTCTGTATGCCCAGGTGCGGGACCGCATCAAGACCTGTAAGATTACAACTCAACAGTCATTACCATTGATAAACAATCATGCTGACCTTGCAAAATTACCTACCCCTCACTCCTATTCTTGTATTCGATAATATAACCATTCTCAGGCCGTATTAACACAACAAAAATAAACAATTTTCATAAAATGGACAATATTTAAAATGTTGTGGAGAATCGTTTGGTCTAAACTATTACATCGAACTCTCCTACCACAGTCAATTTACTTGGGACAAGAAAACACCCCTGCAGGCCCCTGCATAAGATGTCCTTTACAAGGCAAACTGACATGCTTCCTTAGGATAGAGGGGGCATGGGCGAGCAATAGCAGCTGGTCCCCGAAATAACCATGCCAGAGCTGATCTTATAAAAGGTATCCCCCTGGCATCCATTGGGCATGGGCCTGGACAACAGAGCCAAACCTTGATCCCCTGATAAAGCAGTAACCATCCCCCAGCATCTTCAGGTCTGAATAATTGGCATACCCTGTGAGGCTATGACCAATCAACTGTGGCGGACGTCACCAGCCCTTCGTTAGACACTAAGGTCCCCTGCCCTGGATTGAGCCGAAGGCTTAAAAAACAATTAAATCCTGCATTTGCATGCACTTCTATTCCAGATGCCAAGGTTGTCCACCTGTTTGGAGCCAAACACAACTCCTCACCCGACACAAGACTCAGCAGTTTCCTAATTGACCAGGCCTCCCCATGTGATCTAGTGGCATGAGAAATGCAGGATTGTGAGGCACTAAATTCTCCACAAACAGTTCATTGCCCTAGGCTGACAGATGAACCCCCGTCCTTGTGAAATTAAAGATTCCCCCAGAAGCAACCATGGGAAATTGTCTTCAGCAGGCCATGTTAAGGAGCTGCTTCATGCTGCTAATCAAATGCCGAGCAGATTCCTTGAGGCCTTTGGAGGTCCGGCCTATTTTACAAACCACCCTCTGGATGATGCGACCATGCAGTGACTGAGCCTGGAAATCACTTAGCCAACCAAGATATTTCAGCCATCAAGTTCTCAAAAAGGATTTGTCTGCCCAGAGCTCCCAAATTATTGCAGCGGATGATGAGTACCAGTGGCTGTAGCCTCATGCGTGTAACATCCTTGACTACCTGGTGTAAACCACCTGATCATTGACCGCCTCTAGCACTTCAGTGGAAATGAGGACCCGCTTCTGCTGCTCGCCTGCGTAACCGACGATGGATAAACGTCTTTCAAGGCCTGTGAGGACCAAAGGGGCTCTGTGCTCGACAGGAGTTTGGCATCCTCACAGACTCATTTACCAGCTTGTTTAACCCACCACGTGTGCGCTGTGCTTCTCAGCTATGTCAATACTTACTGGCACTGCTTGACCTTGCGACCTCGAATAAAAACACCCAACCAGTGATATAGGGGTTCACTGTATGACCGGGACGGGGTGCTCTGCAAAAGAAAACACGACATGGTGAACAGGCAAACGCATGGAAGGGCAAGGGACAGCACCTACCCAGAGTAGGGTAAACACTGGAGCTAGAGTAAGGGACAGCACCAGCCAGAGTAAAGTGAACTCTGGAGCCAAGGCAAGGGACTGCATCTGGCCAGAGCAGGGTAACCACTGGAACTGTGGCAAGGAACATCACCTGGCTAGATTATGGTAAACACTGGAGGAGGCAAGGGAAAGCACCTGACCAGAGTAGGTTAAATACTGAAACCGGGGCATGGGACAGCATCTGGTCATAGTAGGGTAAACACTGGAGCCGGGTCAAGGGACAGCACCTGGTCAGAGTAGGGTAAACACTGGAACTGGGGTATGGGACAGCACCTGGTCAGAGTAGGGTAAACACTGGAACTGGGGGCATGGGGCAGCACCTGGTCAGAGTAGGGTAAACACTGGAACTGGGGTATGGGACAGCACCTGGTCAGAGTAGGGTAAACACTGGAACTGGGGTATGGGACAGAACCTGGTCAGAATAGGGTAAACACTGGAGCCGGGGCAACGGACAGCACAGGGTCAGAGTAGGGTAAACATGACCCGGGGCATGGGACAGCACCTGGTCAGAGTAGGGTGAACACTGCAACTGGGGCAGCACCTGGTCAGAGTAGGGTAAACACTGCAACTGGGGCATGGGACAGCACCTGGTCAGAGTAGGGTTAAACACTCGAACTGGGGCATGGGACAGCACCTGGTCAGAGTAGGGTAAACACTGGAACTGGGATATGGGACAGCACCTGGTCAGAGTAGGGTAAACACTGCAACTGGGGCATGGGACAGCACCTGGTCAGAGTAGGGTAAACACTGCAACTGGGGCATGGGGCAGCACCTGGTCAGAGTAGGGTAAACACTGGAACTGGGGTATGGGACAGCACCTGGTCAGAGTAGGGTAAACACTGCAACTGGGGCATGGGGCAGCACCTGGTCAGAGTAGGGTAAACACTGGAACTGGGGTATGGGACAGCACAGGGTCAGAGTAGGGTAAACATGACCCGGGGCATGGGACAGCACCTGGTCAGAGTAGGGTAAACACTGCAACTGGGGCATGGGGCAGCACCTGGTCAGAGTAGGGTAAACACTGCAACTGGGGCATGGGGCAGCACCTGGTCAGTGTAGGGTAAACACTGGACGGGGCAAGGAACAGCACCTGGCTAGAGTAAGGTAAACACTGGAACTGGTGCAAAGGAGAAGCACCTGGCTAGAGTAGGGTAAACAATGGAATCGAGGAAAGGGACAGCACCTGGCTAGAGTAGGCTACACACTGGAGGGGGGCAGTTGACATAGCCTGGCCAGAATAGGGTAAACACTGCTATTGGGACAAGGGATTTGTACCTGGTTTGAGCACGAAGGGTAATCCCCAGGCAGGGAGGGTAACCACCGGGCAAGGAGTGTAACCACCGGGCACCCAGGATCTCAAAAATAGCTTACCATACTAGAAAGGCTAGTAGCCCATCACAATATTGTTGACTGCTCTCGCCACAAAAGGACAATAAAAGGGCCCTGCCCACACCCCGCCCCCACAGGCCGTCCACACGAACCCTATCCGCATCCAGCGAATGATGGGATGCCAAGAGATGGGCGAAGGGCCTCGAAACACAACCCCTTACTGCGAACCAGTACAAGGCAGAGACCCGACTACACTCACCATTCACACGACGGATGGAGGCCGATGCCCCATCCAAGAACACATAAAGATATAGGTAGCTTGAGCGTATGCTTGTTCCTGCCATCAGCATGGCCTCGCAGAGGTGCTAAGAGCCTGTGTCATGAAGCGTCTGTTGCCACGCTATTGCACCTTCATTGAGCTATAAATAACTTACTCTATTGTTCCCTTTTCGTTCAGGGCAGAACGGGTTGTCCGCAGCCTCCAAACAGATTTCCGCAGCCAAACAAACTCAGCAGAGCTATCTCACCGGATGTTTGAAGTGGAACTTTGGTTCCACCTCTTGGTTAGGGCTGTCCTAAAACCACCAACTTAGCAGCAAGCGTGAACGGAAGTCGTGCAAACCTACAGGGTCGCGAAATCACGAAACACCACAATAAAAACGGCGCTTTAAAAAAATAAAAAAAGTTAAAAGAAACAGCAGCTTAGCTTTGGGTAACAAAACCGCAAAACAGCACGCAAGAATGCGGTAGGTTCGCTCCATGGTTTAAAAAAAAAACACTGACGAGCATCGTAAAAAAGAATCGGGGGGCAAAACTAAGCCGGAAACATAAAACTCAGTGAAGTGAAGCACAGCTCAGAAAGCCCCGCTCCGTAGTGCCTGCCTCTGCGGGGTAATTAAGCGTGCATTACATTACCCCACAGTCTGACCAACCAGGGTGATTCCAAATAGAGCATTAACATGGCACCTGGAAAATTTGAGGGAAGAGAATATGGAGGCTCGTACTGAGCGGTTCAATGGCCGAATAGCGCAAGAATGGAGCCCCGGCCGTGGCTTCTATTTACTGGCGGCAGCGGCGCCTGCCTTTCCTGCAAGGGGAGGAGGAGGGTGGTTATTGCCTGCCAGGCCTGAAAAGAGAGACGCCAGCCGCCTGGCAGGAGAAAGCGATCGGGGGTTCTCGCTCTCGGAAACAACACGCGTCTCGTGAAAGATTCCCAGCCTGGCGGGAGCCTCAGTGCTCAGGGAGGGGGCATTGTGGAGAACCAGCTTGCCGTTGGCATCACCCCGGGCACTAGGCTTAGAGCCCGCACAGCCACCACGCGACGTTTTAGAGCTAAGACAGCTGTGGCTTCGTGTACATTAGTGCGCGTGCAGAAATACAAGCTTGTCGAATGTTTTTTTCTATGTAACTGCTTAAAACGAAAAGAAAGGTGAATGTGTGGATGGGGTGCACAGGAAAGAAGCAATATACGTTTGGGGCTTTCAGAAGAAAAAAAAACCTTGACGCCAACTTTTTTTGCTCTTGGTTCTATAATTGTAATATTATATGGTAAAACATCTTGGTATAAAAATAATTTGCAGGTTCCAATGCGGATGTTTCCATCACGTGTGATGAATATTCTCAGTAGCCTTGGCTGGACTTGTTTGTGTTCCTTTTATCCTACGTATTTTTGTAACTGCCCTTTTCTCCTCATTGTGTAATAAACTAATTTAAAAAAAAAAAAGAGAGAGAGACTCCTACTGAGGGCCCAGGTTCATAATCCTGCGCCCCCTGTGGTGCTGGGGCTATTTCGGGGTGGAGAGGGAATTCCTTCGTAAACTCGGTCTCGGCCTGAATGACTGAGGGTTATAGGCAGCAAACAGGCAGTCAGACAAGAGCGTGACTCGCTTTTCGGAGCCCCCGCCCCAAATTCTGAAGGGTGGGGAGAGGATACCCTACTACACCCACATGGCGCTATACAGCTTTCATGCGTCACAAAAGGTGGTCTCTTGAAAGATGGGATGGAGTCTGAAAAAACGAAGAGGTGTAGGGGTCGAGGGCTGGCAGTGAAGACAGGTCCACCTGTGAATCTTCCCGTGCCGGTTGCTGATCGGCTCCGTGCCACCCACACCCTGGCACTACGGAGGATAGCGCTTTAAGGCCATTTATTCTACCGCGATCTTGGGTCCGTAGGCAACCAACTAGAGGGGCTCCGGAAGGCCAGGTCTTCGTTATGGAGGTACCCGGGGTGGAAAAACATGAATCTGAAGAAAAATTATAAGAGGACCCATATGTACTGATGTGGGTGCAGAAAGCTGTTTCACGCGGGTTTCGTACACTCTGAGACAGTGCGTGTAAGTATGGATAAGACTCAAGTTCACTGGCATCAACATGAATATATTTAGAGCAAAAACTAGAAATTACGCATAAGCTATGTCCCCCAATGTTGCAAATGTGATTCTCAATATTGTTGAAGGCCTAACTGGGAAGGCGAATTTCAGCTGTGGCAACCAACAATGACCTGGATGGAAAATGTCACCAATCCGTCTTCGCCACTGGGTAATCTGGGTGACATTTCATTCCGCCTCTTTTAGATCGTCTGCTCCTATCAGGGGTCTGGTCCTGCTAGAAGGGCTGCCTGGTTGGCACAGCTAGGCAGCGCCCCCTCTCCCGGGCACTAGCAGCCCTTCGGCCTTGATGGCTCTCCTCAGTCAGGTGCCCGTCCGCGTCTATCTACACCTCGCCACCCACTGAAGACTACCTGGCTTTTGCCGAATAAAGTGTCTCCGAGAGACAAAGGCAGGCATTGAACAGGAAGGAAATCTCTTCTGTGTGGGCGAACAACCTCCTTGTCGTAATTTATGCAGGAACGGCGTCTTTTACTGGCCCCGACTCTGTATCCCGTCGGATTTTTTTTTGTTTAAACACAGAGCGCTGCAGCACGCGGGCTAAACCGCGGAGCTATATAATGTGCTAAGCATTGTGCAAAACAAGGGGCACTGGAAATGGCAGGGTTGCGAGACAGTTAATCTCTTTGCTGCAACCCGCCAGCCTTAAATCATGTTGTAGGACGAGGACGATAACCAACTTCCACCCCCCTCAACCCTCCGAGCATGTGCTGGAGCCATTGTTAAACCGGTTTTAGCACGTCGGGGCCGCTGGTAGGCCTTGTAGCCGGATTGTTTTTTTCGGCCCTCAAAGGGAAACCTCCCACCCCCCCGTCCTTCGGAAAGAGATTTTAAACACTGCCCCTATAAACACTGGCAGGACGCTTCCGAGGAGCCAGGACATCTGGCACCATCTACACTCCGCAAACTGGCAGAAATACCTATTTGGGGGTGCGGTCACCCCAGAACAGAACCCAGAGCCCCCCTTGTCCAGGAAATAAATGTTCTGCTTCATCCCTCCTCTGTCTGCAAAACATGCAATGCTGCTGCTAATATGAAAATACTGTTAATTTCCCAAAGAATTGAATATCAGGAACTACTTGTAGGCCGTCCGTTATTGGGTCGTCGTTAACATCTTTCATAATCGGTGCTTCGTGGCACTCGCCGGGTGAGCCGTGCTTCCAAGCAGCGTCGAGGGAATGAAATATGAGCCGTCTCGGCATGTTTTGAACCTGTGACCTGCTGCACGTTGTACTCACGCATGGTTACTTCTGCAAGAGGCTGACTCAGCCTTTCCTGACTGATAACTGGTACGTTCCAGCGAGATACTGGCAAAAACTATCTGCATTTTAAAAAAAAAGAATATTATTGAAGTATGTTGACGTGTAACATCTAACAATCTTAAACTTTGCTGCAAGATCAAGTAAGCCTCAGCAGATGGGCGCTCATTCTCGGCCTCGAAGCTCTGGAAACGTTTACCGGATCATATCAGAGATCTCATTCAAGAGCCTCTTAAAAGACCCAACTCTTTAGAGACCTAATGTTGGCTGGTCTCCACTCTATTTATTTCTTCAACTGGTTTTACCCTCACCTACCCCCGGAACGTTCCTTTTAGAGCAGCTGTTTTGCGCTATACAAATATTTCATTCATTCATATCCGCAGTTATAAAGCGGCAAGATAGTCCCAGTGCTTGCTCTGAAGAGGGCCACGCGCCGAAAACTGTAAACTGCATGTAATATGATTTAAAAGTGTGCCTCCTCTAATAGACGTAATTTGCGACTATCGGGAGAATGCGATATTTGCTGGCACTGGAACTCAGGGGCCTTATTTATGAAAGTCTTGCGCCACCAGTGCGTCACTTTTAAAATGGGAAAAAGTGACGTACCAGTGGCGCAAGGCCTTCATAAATGAGGCCCCAGGTCTTTAGGCCCCCTAATGTTTGAGGCGAACCGTTTTGTCAGCGTTATAGGATAACACGCCATTTTCATTTGTTGTTTTTTTGCAGCGACCTATCGCTTTACATGACACACCATTATCCTATCCTCTGACCTCACCGTCCTTCGAATTGTAGAGTCTCACTTGCTGGACAGGCCGGGACAGGTGGCGAGGGCACCTACCGCAGACACCCCCCACACCTCCCCCCACCTTCCCCCACCTTCACGGTGCGTTTTCGCGGCCCTGCCCAGACACGCACCCGGGGACGGGATTTATCGCCGCGCGGGGGCCCCGTCCGTCAGAACACGGAGTTCATCCCCTGCTTCCGCCTCCCGCCGGAGGCGCGTCCATAAATCAATAATCAGCTGATGGATGGCTCGGAGCGCTGCGCGCTCTCCCTGCAATCCGCTCCAGACGGAGCGGGAGCGCCCGGCCTAATGCAAAATGCATGAGCAGTTTACCAGACGGAGGAAAACCTGGAGGAAGGAGCGATGGGGGAGGTGAGCAATCACCGTGAAGCAAGTTAAATAAAAACAGAGAGAGGCTTTTCTTAAAACCGCCCGCGTGCTTCCCCGGGGGCGCGCGATAGCGCGGAGTGGAGCCTGGGAATCCTGACGCGCTGCCAGCGGCCCGCCGCCCCTCCGCCCCTCCCCCTCTCTCGCGACCTCGTGCACTGGGCGGGGTGGCTCCCAGACCTGGTGCGCACTGGCCCTGCCCTCACGGGGTCACGGCCCCGCCTTCCCGCCCCCTGTCAGCGCTGCTAGCGCTTATCTAGTCACACACGCTGTCTATGAGCCCGGGAAACGGCGCGAGGCTTCAAGGAAGAAAGGAAAGCAGCCTGCGCGCGAGTAGGAGAGGAAGTGGCAATTTAGGGCAGAAGCCGGGACATTTGGAAAACGCACAAGAGCGCCAGGGATTAAGGGGCTGGCGATAATGGATTAGTTAGCGCGAACGATAAACTCAGTTTGTGGGTGACAGAGCTCGTGTCGTGGTGCAACTTTGAAAATGGGCCTGCTGAGATTGGTATGGATGGGGCAGTAAACTCGTGCGGATGCACAGTGTTCGCCGGTGGGGACACGATGAATACAACTGTGACTGGGCCAGGAAAGTGACGGCGTGGAGAGAGGGCGCGAAACCAGTTTCTGGGACTTCAGAAGCGGTGCAATGCGACCTGGCGACGAACCTGCTGTACAAAGCACACTATCGCTGTAAAGATGCACAATTCTGGCTGATGGGCTGGCACAATCGTGTCTGCACACTTCTGGTTGGTTTGGAGCTGTGCGCTACAGTACTGTCTGAATGAGATGTTGCATGACATTGGCCCATAAGCAGGGACATAGCTACCATTTGGTGCAGCAGGTGCAGTGGCACCCGGGCCCATTAAACCAAAACAGTGCCGTATTTCACGACCCCCAACAGGTAAAGAGGCCATTTCCCTTGCTTTTACCATGGCTCAGGACATCCTTGCTATGCTACTGCTCATAAGAGAAGGGCACCATGCTCTGTGCTGAGGAAGCTGCACTATTCGAACTGAAGTGGGCTTGGCAGAGACCGCTACACTTTAGTAGCGCACCTTATCAGAGCCATCATCAACCAGTACTTCTCTTTTGGTACTTTTTCCAACAGACTTCGAGCTAAACATCCTTAAGGAACAAGGCCTCGACAAGATAGACCCATCCAACCTCAGGCAATACCTTGTAGGCCTTTCTTACGTAATCATCGAAAGAACAGACATCTCACAGCTCTTCACCTTTCTTGGAGAACTTAGTATTATTTAGCATTTGGTGGAATGGGTACTTACTCATCTGACAAACTCTAAGTTCACCTTTTGTATTCAGTCAGCCTAATCGTCATGCTCCAACGGCTGAGCTTCTGCTGGCTCCACCAACCGAGGATCAGCTGAAGAAAACCTTCGACTAGCCACCAAAGTGACATCAAGCAGAAGGTCAAAGTATATGACTGTACTCCTTTATTTATGTTGGACGTTCCGAAATAGTCTTATCCTGTTTGGGACCTCCTCGGAAAGCTTTTCAGGGATTCCACCTCACAGTGACCTTTCTAATTTTGTTTTTCAAAAACAAGCTCCCACTTTGCAAGTTTGTTTTTGTAAAACAAAAAACTTTGCTTTGCGGGCACACAGACCATGGTGCACAGCAAAGATTTCATGTTTGCGGCTCCTCCGAAGGTACAGCGATCTCTGCCAGGGAGGCAAGAGATCTCTAAATATGGCTGGTTGTAGTCCCCCAGGGCAACAGAGTATGTCCCTTCAATGGAGTATTGCTCACCAAGGACTGAATAATCCCTTTATTAAAATATTGCCAAACAGAGACCCGCTGCTCTGCTCACAGATAACCGCTTCAAGATTTGCCTCTATTCCAATGATCAACTACTCTACCTATTCTAAAATCACATAGGAATGGTAGTAATACAAAAGTCTACTACATATACTAGTGTTAGAGTTCTATATATACAAAAAGTAAATTCACACAGGATTACATTTTAACAGCAATTAGGCTTGGACAATTATATAATACATATTTACATATACATATATATTTAAGGCCGTCCAGCAAAAAGAGAAAAACGATCAAGGGTCAGCATGAGGAGTCGTGAGGGAAGAAGGAAAGGAACAAAGGTCAGAAAAAATGGCGGGTCCGGGTCATGGATATAGACGGAGACCATCTCCAAAAAAAAAAAAAAAAGCGGGAATCACAAAAGTGACCAGAGTCAAGAATCCAGAAGAAGAACACCGAGAGCAGGATTCCATTGAGTAGAGTCAGAGGGGGGACGCAGCTTAGGAAAGGATTCCCTGGGGAGGGACTGGCTGTTGAGATGGTCCGGAGTTATCAGGAGGCATTATGTCCTCCGCAGGTGCCATTTTGGAGTCAGGCAGCGCCGATTTCAGAGTGGGTGGGCGTTGGTATACAAACATTGTTCTGCATGTCTCGCCCGTTTCTGTGCCCGCTGCCGCCCCCAGATAGCCACCTCAATGCCTACCTGGGCAGTCCGCTCCTCTCCTAACGCTGTGCCGCGTAATCAAGGGAAAATGGCGGCCACGTTTTCCAGTTTTGCGCCTCAGCATCGCTGGTCTCCTTCACGGCTCTTCCTTTTGTGCTATTACCCTAGCAGATGACAATTCTCTCTGCTGGCTGCCGTTACCCAGTCTGGCTGGTAAACGCGGTGCGCGCCCCCTGCTGGTAGTTGATGTAGTTTGTTTGCCATGAGGGATGCTGCACGGGTGGCCGGGTAGTGAGACAGGGGGATTTCTATCTTTGTGGCCAGCAGTGCTATGGTCCCAGACGTGGACTCCTGTCTCTTGCGTGTCAAGGAACCACTGAATGTCAGTGCCCATAAGCACAGTTTGGGCCATGAATAAGGGTCATTCCAAGTGAAAAAGTTAATACAGGGCATCACTCTGCCATAGCCAACTTTGAAAATTGTGATTCGCAAGACAGTGTAATGGGAGCGTGAATTTTAGGCTAAGCAGCTATCTGCCTCCATGGCCCCAAAAGGAGTCCACACCCATGTTCTTCTGGAGTCAACCATTATCTGGGACACTGACCACAGGGTAGCTTATTGTCCTTATTTACCTCCAGTTACTAGAGAAAAGAGGAAGGGGCATTGGAAGGTAAACCGGTGGTGTGTGTTCACCTGCATGATGGTGGGAAGGGGCAGGGACCCGAGTCTGTTTGCACCCATGGTTAGGTTCCTTGCGCCCCCTACTGAATGTTCTTGTACTCGGGGCCAGGTCTAAACATCAACTGCCTCTCCTGCATTCCCATACATGGCATAACTTGCTCTACAGTGTGTCGTGTGAGGCCCCCCACAGTAGATGTCCCCGGAAATACACCACCTTAGAGATCTCACTAGAAGACCACAGATGGGGTACATACATGGCCAAGCAGTACCCCCTACTCTGCCTCGAGTACTTTGCTCAGACCGTCTCATCTCAGTGCCATAAAGAGATGGGTGCAGTGAGGCTCAATCCCTGCAGCCGCATCTGCTTAAAGGCCTGATAAGGGAAGAGAATGAGCAGCTGGCCCATCTTTCCACATCAGGTGAAGGCATTCCCCCATCTGGCCCTCCTCAGCAGCTCTGGCATGGGATCCAGTATCCTTTTATCGCTGTGATACCTGTCTTGCAGCATCCTGGCTTAGCTCAGTTCTCAGAAGGCCCCACCCTGTGTAGCAAGATACCTCCAATGTGCTGTAGCCTCCGGGCCTCAGCTGAACCTGCCGGTTGCTGTCTTAGGCCAGGAATCGCTTCCTCTGGTGCCGGCTGTGGCCGCGCAGATACTGGGGAGGAAACCAATGTGGTGTTCAGGCAGGGAAAAGTGGGCCACCTGTCCTGCTTTCTTGGCACTAGCTTCTTCAGTGCAAGTTATCATTCACCACAGATGTTTGCCGCCTGTCACCCAACCATCTATAAGGCTTACTTTATTCCAGGCAGTCCCTGCTGCCAGGGGATGGGTTAAATTCTGTTACAGGGTTCTGGAGAGATCCAACACGGTCAGGCTCCCGGGCCATAAGTAGGGCGACCAGACGTCCCGGCTTTGCCCGTACAGTTTTTTGAAGGACTGTCCCAACACTTTCTCCTAAAACAAAATATTTCCCGTTTTTTATGGGAGGGTCGGGTGAACTTGCACATTAATCACAGTGTTGTGCAGGTTCACATATTAACCAGACGTCTCTCAAAAACCAGAGACAGAAGTCATTTGTTGAGACTCTCCTGCCTTGCAGCCTCGCCTCATTGAAGCAGCACAGTAGGAGTTTATTAGGTGTGAATCAGTATTGCAGAGCCCATAGGTCAAGCTGGACCCTGGAACTCTTCACAGAAAGGGGAGCGAATCTGAAAAGAAATAAATATGGTGCCCTGAAATCCAATAGGACACGTAGTCCTATTTGTATGTCTGTGCCCTTCCCGTTTTTTTTATCTGAAACTCTGGGCACCCTAGCTATAAGGCATCTTGTCTGCTTCAGGAAGGTGTCCACCATTTTGGCAGTTTCATCCAGGCCCTGAATATAATAAAATGTATATACACATAATATCAGCCTTCCTGTGAATATATCAAAAACTCTGCTATTTCATGCATATTTTGGAGCCATTTTGCCCCCCCCAAAATGGCAGTGTCAGATATCATCAAGTTCGAGCTAAATTACTTCTGGAGAGAGAACTGTACAAAGTAGAGAAATTGCAGATCGGTTCAAGTAAGGGAGAAAAGTCTGTATGGACTACACAGTGTCTTGATAGGGACTTGAAACTTTTATTCTTGATTCTAGTAACAACCAACAGATTCCATTATAATTCTTAAGGGAGATGGTAAAATTTGACATGCAGAAAACTAACTATTCGTGAGGCCAAGCTCAGAGAGGTACCTTGCCTCATGCTTTTCCACCTAGCAGTGTCAAAACGGATTCTCTGCTCTGTACTGACCAAAACCTCATTGACACTCAATGGTAGCTTGGTCAAGCAATCAAGTCCAGTTCATGTGAGGTGGCATGAAGGCTGAGTCAGATGTAATGTAACCAGAGCGACTGGATATGTGTTATATCACCATAGTGTATGCATAATTATTTGCCACACTTGCCATGCAATTCTCCAGCAGCTCAATGATTTGCAGATTTCTACAAAAAAAGTTGTTTCAAAGTCCAATGGATGAAACTTTTTTGGGAATGCTGCACGTACCGGAAATGCTCTCCAGAAACGTTACTGTACCCAGTTAGCTCAGCTCGAGAATTTTGCATAGATAGGTGATTATAAAATTCCAAGATGATGGAGGAGGGGGTAGTTGTTTGCAGCAGGAAACAAAACTCGGCACACTTATTTGCATTTCAAACTTGGTGAAAAGAATGATTCTTTCTTTGGCCTGAAAATATTTTGTTTCACTGTTCATGCAAATTCATGTTTAGATAATATCGAAAGCACACTTAATTTTAGAGAGTTGGAAACATTTTGCATGTATTTTAAAAGTGTGATGCCTTTCATCTTAAAGTGCCCTCGAGTGAGAAAACATGCACGGGGCTGATTCCTAACAATAACTAACACTTTTGAGTAATTTACACTTTTGAGGAAGCAATGCACAAAATCCGAGAAAACATTTTCTCGAAAAATGGGTGGAGGCAAATTTGCAAGTGTAAATTACTACTAGGGCCACTGGAACTATGATGGAGGGGAAGGCCAAATTATGTGGCAGGGTTGAGTAAATTATGGGGCAAGAAAAGGCAAATTATGCCACAAAGTGCAACACATTTTATGACACTATTATGATATTTTTTCATTTTTACACTTGCTAAACTGTCTGGGCATTAGTTGCACCTGATTTGTTCCAGTTTAACACCCAAATATAGCAATAAGCAACAGAAAGGTGACTAGTCCAGCTTCCACTGCACGGCAATACATGTTGCTGAGCTTTAAGTAACTTTTGACTGTTTGAGCTAGAACACACATTCTGCTTTGTTAAAATCTGCAGATTATGCAGCAGATGGATTTTCTGGCAAATCTATAATTAAGCGGAAAAACTCAGTGACCGCACAATTGCATAATTCCAGTAGCCCTGGTTACTACTGCCAAAATAGTAGTAAGTCCAGCATCATACATGGCCAATTGCTGGTACTGCAACACCATCCCACAGAAAATAATGGTGGTAAGTGCTTTAAATAAAACCCCAAAGGAGAAAAAGTACATTAAATCATATTACTTTAAATAGTTAGAAATATAAATACATTTAATATAATGGTAAAAAGTATGCACATAATACATATGCCTTATTTAATTTAAAAACATTTTAACAATCATTTCTGAATGTAAAAATTAATTTAGCATTAAAAAAAATATCACCACATTTCTTTTTTTATAATTAATTGCATACATTGCTTTTTAAAGTTATCAACACATATTAATAAATATTGCTTTATGGGGAATGTATTATTTAATTTAAACTTCATAAAAATAATTGAGTTAGGAAAGTAAAATAAAACCCGATAGGAAATATTGTTAAATGACATTTTTTTTGTTACAATAGTAAAAAATATAACTATATATAATTTAATATTACCACTTGATCCTTAGAATCTGCCTAGCAGCAGCACCTGAGTTGGGCCCAGAGGAATAAGGGGAGCAGAGAAGGCACTTTTCTGTTTTGTGACAATATATACCCTCACTTGAGATATTTGACATGTGGCTCTTTATTTGAGATCAGGCCTTTAAAGATGCAGCCACAGTGATTGGTTATTGCAAGACTTTGAAACCTGCAACTGATTGCATTAACATTTAGTGCTGCACAAATGCCACAATGGGAGAAAAGAAAAGAGGCGCTCCACTCGAGCCAATTGAAGACCCTTGACTAATTTAACCTATGAGAACCTGTGGTTCCTCCTTAACATCAAGTTTCTTGCAGAACTCTTCCTGGGCTGTAACCAAACCTGAAGGTCTGCCCATGGCCTTTCCTTTCTTCTTCTTTGCCTATCTAAAATCTTGCCCTATATGACTATTCACCCGGTGGCCAAGAGTCCAGGGCAGGAATAAATTGGGATGGCCCTCGGACAGGGGAACATGAAAGAGAAGACTGTGCAGGATAGCAGGCACCAAGACCTCCTCTAGGTGCCTGGTATCCTGCACCGAAGAATACATGCGTTTGCTTGTTATTTTTTACAGTGTGGGCCTCATTAGGAATAGGGAGAGATAGTAGCTTTTTGCAACCAAGTGGTGCTCTCTTGGCATGGTTATTGCAGGTAATTGTCAGTACAAACTAGTGAATGTATACAAGTGAGTGTAATTTCATTTTTAGTGCAGCCATTCCACCCTTCTTAAACACACAAGGTAAAGACAGCCGACCTGGAAGATGGACAGAAAGGACAAAGAAAGACATAAATTGACGGGAAACTATTCCATTTGAACATGAGGAGCACATATACACATTAATAAATGAAAAGATGCCATGACAAAATGTATGTGTGAAAGGAGGAGGTGAATATGTGCTGGAGTGGGTGGCTGGTTACAAACTGAGAGAGCCCAGAGGAACCCCCTAAAACCTTCAGTGGACAAGACAATAGGCTCAGGCAGAACACAGACCTGTCAACTAACACCATGCCACCGTGTGACACAATTTCTGCTCTCCTCACAGGGTCAGCCAGTGAGGAGCCGAAATCACGCGGCGGCAGGGAAAACAAGCTGACCATCACTGTAAACAGTGGATTTTCCGCTCGTTTTTGGAAACAGTAAGCAGCCGATGTCCATTAAGAGGTGTGAAAACACCCAAAGACATC
The DNA here is from genome assembly GCF_964261635.1 of Lissotriton helveticus. Classification (NCBI taxonomy): domain Eukaryota; kingdom Metazoa; phylum Chordata; class Amphibia; order Caudata; family Salamandridae; genus Lissotriton; species Lissotriton helveticus. The sequence continues at coordinate 1,307,736,678 of NC_136069.1, read as the reverse complement.
GGCACCGGGCTTGAGGACCCTTTGTTTTTGTTTTTGTGGGAGGGGATGGGGGGCTTAGTGATGGGCAGAGTGCCTCTTCTGTAGCTCTCAGCAGGAGGCCCTGCCCCCTCCTCACAGAGTGACATTCATTTGTAAGTTGGCAGGTATGAGGACACAAGTAGGCACAGTGAAGGCAGAGACATAATTGCACAAGTCTGCACTAGCACACAAAAATTATGCTTTAACGCCTTAACCGCGGCGGCAATTCCGCCGTGGTGCAGGTGTTCTAATGAGTGGGCGGGGCTGCGTCGGCCATTGGCCGTTTGCAGCACTGGGGAGGGAGTGCTCCCGTCGGCCGACAGGAGCACGGAAGGGGTTAAAGGGGAAGTTCAAAAACAATTCAAATGATGTTTTTGCAGTAGTCAACCGTTTCCAATCTTGCGCTGGTGCAAAAATTGTGTAACCTGTTTTGTTGCGGTACACTCAAAACCACACACCCAGGAGATACTTCTTGTGTAGGAGAAAGGTAGATGTTCTTAAACTGCACAACTGTGTGCTACAAAGGCCCCTGGCTTCCACATGTGCCCAGCCACCTCACGGAGGGACAAGTTTAATCAATGCACTGATAGTTCTCAAGCCCTGCAGGTCACAGGATACAGGACAAAGGGTAGAGTGGATCCTCAAGAGAGAATATATAAAAGGCAAATCTGATTCAATTTTATGTCAGCTTATTGCTTGCGAGAAGATAATAGGGATCAACTTGGCTTTATGTAAAGCCCGCAGCACTGTTTTATCTACAGAAAACAAGTTTAGCAGATGCCTTTGGGTGGTAGTTCAGCAGAAGGACTGGGAACTGGCTGCATGCAGGTAGTTTTAACAGTGCATCTCCTGGGAAGTGGCTGCAGGCAGGTAACAGTGCAACTCCTGGGAAATGGCTGACTGCAGGCATGTAACAGTGCAACTCCTGGGAAATGGCTGATTGCAGGCAGGTAACAGTGCATCTCCACAGGCCGGTAACAGTACATCTCGTGGGAAATGACTGGCTGCATGCAGGTAACAGTGCATCACACATCCATGGACCCTGAGAAAAGCAGACAATAAGTGTAACCACAACATTTGTGTCTCAGCCCAGTGCTGTCTGAGGCATTCAGAAGTGACATTTCAGAATGACTGGAAAGGGAGTCCTGCCTTTGTGCAGATGGCCCAGATATCTGTCCCAGGGTGAATGGGGAACAGCAGGCTTTCATTTTCCAGAGGCCCTGGGGTGAATGTATAACATTGTTCTGCATTCTGTCCATAATTTGTTCTTTTTGCATTTGTCTCCCTGAGTGGGACGGGTATGCCCAGACGTGGGTCCCCTGCTCTCCATGCCACTGGAGTCAAGCTATCATGGCTGATGAGGGCTGAACGCCCGAAACCGGTCCTAGGATGCTTCTTTCCAGTCCACAGATGACCTGGCCTGGCAGTTCGGGCTGGACTGTTCCTGTTGGGCGCAGGGTCAAGACTGATTTGCATATGGCCATGTCTGAACTGGGGTGGTGTGGTGAGCAAAAAACGATGGATTTAGGCCCAGATCTCTGTACTGGGGTGAATGTATGACATTGTTCTGCATTCTGTCCATCAACTGTTGTTTTTGCATTTGTCACCCCGAGTGGGACGGGTATGCTCAGACGTGAGTCCCGTGCTCTTCACGCCACTGGAGTCAAGCTATCCTGGCTGAAGACGGCTGATAGCCAGAAACCGGTCCTAGGATGCTTGATTCTGGTCCAGGGAAGACATGGCTTGGCAGTTCGAGCTGGACTGTTCCCATGAGGTACAGGGTCAAGACTGATTTGCATATGGCCATGTCTGAACTGGGGTGGTGTGGTGAGCAAAAAAACAATGGATTTAGGCCCAGATCTCTGTACTGGGGTGAATGTATGACATTGTTCTGCATTCTGTCCATCAACTGTTGTTTTTGCATTTGTCGCATGGACCACTGCTGCCAGCTCTTAAAAAATGAAAAGAAAACGTTTCTTTTTTTTTTCAACGCAAGTCCCATGAACCACTGCCAGCTCTTAAAAAATGAAAAGAAAACTTTTTTTTTTAACGCAACCCATTTTCCTTAAAGGAAAACAGGCTGCATTAAAAAAAAAAAGAGAGAATTTTTTATTTTAAAGCATGCGGACCCCAGAAGGTCACCATTCCTGTGATTTGAGCAATTCCTAGGGGGCCGCAAATTGCGACCTACCTCATTAATATTAATGAGATAGGTTGATTTGTGACCCCCTACGAATAGCGATTACCTGATTGAATTCGCTGAAAATCACTATTTGGTGATCGCGATTCTATGTTTTGCTACATGTGGCCAAAAAAGGTTCAATCCAAATGTAATTGAAAATATACAAATGTAATTAGAAAAATGTCACAAATTGGAGGAAAATAAAGGGAAAAATGGGAAGGTGAACAAAGTAGGGTTTGGATGATTACAATATAACATCAAAACTCGTGCGCTAGAGAGGCAGGAATGCACCAGACATGCTGACTCGCACACCTCAGTCACTCCAAAGCTAAATGGGGATGGGATAATGTCAGTTACTTTTGATTGGAAAAGGAAAAAGCACATTCGTGCTTGCCTTTCCTCAGTCTTTAATTGGTTAGCTGCCTCCCAATTGAAATGTAATGAGGATAAGACTGAGATCCTGCTCTATGGAAAATTTCTCCCTAATTTCAGAGAACTGCTTTGGCCGGTGGGCTTCCCTTTACCGTGCTCAGTTAACATCCCTGCCAAGAATTTAGGAGTTTGGTTTGGGGAAGATCTCCGTTTTGAGGCTCACATTAAAAAACTGACAGGAGGTTGTTTTGGTACCCTCAAGGCAATGCGGACGTTTTTTCCATATCTCCCCACTTTAGCAAGAGAGTCCGTTGCGAGAGCTTTAATACTCTCGCGCCTGGACTATGCCAATGCCCTGCTAAGTGGGTCCCCTGCTTTCTTGGTGGGACGCCTCCAGGTTATTCAAAATGCTACGGCCAGACTCTTATGCAATATCCCTAATCGGGTGAGTGTAAGAGGCCATCTGCAGCAATTGCATTGGCTGCCAGTGCCACAACGGATTATCTTTAAAATACTGACACTGGCCTTTAAGGCCGTTAATGGGCTGGGTCCTGCTTATTTGAGGAAAAGTTCAGTCGCTATTCCCCCAACAGACCTCTGCGCTCTGTTGATCAAAATCTGATGTTGGTTCCGCGCTTTCGTCGCTCACGGTTAGGAGGACAGTCAATTGCTGTCCGTGCAGCCTCTGCTTGGAACAGACTTCCTCTGTTCCTACGATCTATCCCGAATTTTGGTCCATTTAAAAAAGCTTTGAAAACTCACTTGTTTGGGATTGCTTATTAGTTTTCTTTATGCTGATCTCTTTCAAGGCCGCTTTTTCTCTTCGAATACCAACAACTGGGATAACAATGGGTCAAAAAGCAAAACTATCTAAAAACTATCAGTGTATCTTAAGGGTACAACCGCGAAATCTACTGAGAGTATAACGTGGTGAAATAATTATTCCCATCAGATTACCAACCTGTACCGCCCTACATCATTTGGGATCCTTCACCCTGAAGGAAAGTGGTTTTACCCACAATAGATTAGGCAGGTCGTAGTCTAGTCTAATCAAAGTGTCTCAAATGTGAGTGTGGTGTATCCTGGCATCAGGGGGTAAACTGACTAGCAGTGCAAAATGTGATAAAAAGTAATAAGTGCTAGGTGTAAAAATGTTTAAAATTGGGTAGTGGAAATGGAAAACCAATTTTATTACGTCCTACCCACTCCCAGAGATTAAAAAACAGTGCATAGTAGTGCAAACAAATAACTACTACAGTTGGTTTATGGTCGACATGTTTCTGCAGTGGATACGGAGCTTGTTGGTCTCCTACTGCTTCCTCAGGACCTTAATTACTGCTACTGCATGATGTGAATGGTGATGTGAAAAATCGACGAACGTCGACAAGGGCTCAAGAAGAGACCCTATCCCAGATATTATGGGACGTCCGGGGGGAGGACGCTGAGTTTTATGTACTTTAGGTAGTTGATTAAAATAGGGTGTTTTGGGATTTGATGTACGGAGATATTGTCCTTCCTTGATGGTAATCCACCCTTCTGTGAGTGCCTCCTCCACAATATGCCCAATCACAGTAGTTAGCCTTTCAGTCGGGTCCAATGTAAGTTTACGATACGCTCTTGTGTCACTCAGTTGTCGTAGATACTCAGCTCGGTACGTATCTACATCTAGGAGTACCACTCCACCCCCCTTGTCTGCAGGTTTAACCACGACAAGCGGATTATTAGCCAGTTCTTTCATTGCTTCTTGTTCCTGTTTTGACAGGTTGTAAAAAGTTCTTTGTTTATTTCTGAACAAATCTTTTAAATCATGGTCTACCGCCTCCTCAAAAGTGAGTACTTTAGGTGGTAGACCTATCACAGTAGGATTGAAGGTGGAGGGCCTTTTTAAACCTGTGTTCTCATTACTATTGATAATCACTATTCCTTTGTTCTTATCAGCAAACAGGTAGTGGAGTCTAATCTTCCGATAGAATTTGCCCATTTCGATCTGGGCTTGGAAAGGGTCTGTCCTATTTGTAGTTTTACTGGCACGCTCGGTCCTCTGTTGTCTAAACTTAATGTACCATAGGGAACGGCACATTTAACGGCACAGGGCGATCCGCGGTTCATCTGGTGTGTATATACACACCAAATGGATACGAGAGGAGCCATAAAAAAGATATATAAAACCAGAATATTAACTGAATATTTTAAGAACATAACATGGTTTTGACCAATTGTTTCTCAGTAAATGTACATAGTGCAGCTTTCAGTCCTTCCCTCATTTTACTTTCCCTTTCTTCCCTTCAATAGAGCGGTGCTCCGTTTTACCTAAGCTGTAGCCAGGTGAGGTGGGGTGTGCATTCCCTAATTATTAGGTGAGTGGAAACCACAAACGATTTGCTCGTGCCTGAACAGTAATATGGCTTCGATTAGGTTACTTCAATAGAATCTTTTTGACCTGAAAATTAGTTGGCAAATGTAAAATTATACATATGTTGTAGATGTATGGTTACTACCTAAAATGTTCTGTGTTTCTTTCATATATTCGTCTACTGACACTGGGTGACCTTGGATCATCACAACAGGCGAATCTCAGGTGAGATTGTTTATAATTTTTCACATCACCATTCACATCATGCAGTAGCAGTAATTAAGGTCCTGAGGAAGCAGTAGGAGACCAACAGGCTCCGTATCCACTGCAGAAACATGTCGACCATAAACCAACTGTAGTAGTTATTTGTTTGCACTACTATGCACTGTTTTTTAATCTCTAGGAGTGGGTAGGACGTAATAAAATTGGTTTTCCATTTCCACTACCCAATTTTAAACATTTTTACACCTAGCACTTATTACTTTTTATCACATTTTGCACTGCTAGTCAGTTTACCCCCTGATGCCAGAATACACCACACTCACATTTGAGACACATTGATTAGACTAGGCTACGACCTGCCTAATCTATTGTGGGTAAAACCACTTTTCTTCAGGGTGAAGGATCCCAAATGATGTAGGGCGGTACAGGTTGGTAATCTGATGGGAATAATTATTTCACCACGTTATACTCTCAGTAGATTTCGCGGTTGTACCCTTAAGATACACAGATAGTTTTTAGATAGTTTTGCTTTTTGACCCATTGTTATCCCAGTTGTTGGTATTCATAGTGATAAGGGATGATAGCAATGCAAGGTCGGTAAATATTCCCTTAGACCCCCCCCTTGTATTCGTTTTACGCTTTTTCTCTTCTTCATTCCACGCCAGGATACTCCGGTAGTAATAGAGCGCGTAATAAAACGGCATAATAATAATAATAATTGGTACACACAATGTCTCTGCTGTGCTCATAAAAGCAAGAGAATGACCCCTCTAACTGTTGCTGGGGTAGTATAAAATAGCAATAATCGGAGTTCAATGGGCCCCTTCGGGCTCTGGGCCCGATGCCACTGCACCTGCTGCACCATTGGCGGCAATACCCCGGCTACTGGCTTTCCAGGGTGACATAGTTATACACCTACATGTGACTGTCATGGGACCCACAGTCCTTATGGGCACCCATCTGCAGGAAGCCTGTATAACTGTGGATGCCAGGCCTGGAGTCCACAGAGGCGTAAGTACCTGCTTTGGTCAGCTCCACCCCCTTTAAACGCCTGCATATTGGCAGAAAGGACCACATGAAGTGCCCCTTCCTCAGTGGTGGTCCAGTAGCGTTTCTTTACCAGGGCATCAATTCTGAATTCTAAAACTACATATCTGATCCGAGGCATCTGTCCTTCATCTGATAAGCGTCTGAGGTGGAGTTGAGGTCAGAGAGAGCTGTCCTTCTTCCGGGCTCTCTCCAGAGATGTAAGCGGGGACACCACCAGAGTCGAGTGGCCCCCTCATGGAGCCGCCAGGATCACCGAAGCTGGGAATGTGCTTCAGCAGATGAACGCGTCCTTCCAGGCGGTATCTCCTAGGGCTCCCTTGTTTTCTCATCTCAGCCGGCAGCCTGACTCACTCACAGAGACTGATAACCTTGCACTGCAGTCTGCTCAGCACAGCCTAATTGCTGTTTCCTGCACGGTGAGTGCAGAGATGCTCAATATTTCATACCAGAGCCAAGGCCTTCGCTTGGACTCGGATATATTTTCCTTCAGGAAGGAGTACAAGGCTGCTCTCACGCTACTAATTGACAGCTACCCGTGTTGTGCAAATCACTCTCGTTTGCTGCTAATGGAAGCAAGCCGTTTTAACCATATTCTTTAAAAATGACGATGCAAACTTCAGACTTTATAAGGCCGGCAACCCAATAGAAGGTTAAGTCTGACTTGCAGGAGCGGCCTTTGCAGGTAACAGTGGTGGGGGCGGGGGGAGGGAGTCGACAGATGACGACGAGGGAAAATACAATTTAAGAAAAACACGTATCTGGCTCCAACCCCGCTCCACTGCTCTTACCTGCACAGGCCGCTCCTGCTAGCTTGCAAAAATACACGTGTCTTTTACTTTAGTGCTAGCATGTATTTGAATGTCTTTGCATAAGCAAGACTGTCCAATGGTCAGCATATCTGAACAGTATGGGCCCTATTCACAAACTACATTTTGTAGTATGTTTAGTAGTTCTACAGTAGTACTGCTCACATCCTACAAAACGACATTTGCAAACCTACATGTGGAGAGACCTCCGCCTCTGCCTCATCTATTTGGCCCATGGGGAGATCTCTGCCACCATCTCAGATCTCCTCACATGCACTATATTTAAGTTGCAAATGTGGGAGGAATGTGAGAGAGGCTAGAAAAAGGGGAAAGCGTACTTCAAAATGGAGCGTTTTAGGGAGGGGCAAACGCCCACCCAAAAAATATTAAGGCCATTCACAAACTGCACTTCTAAAATTGCTGCAGCCAGCATGGTCTCAAAACAGTCGTACATGTACTCCAGTTCAGACCTGGAGTAAGTGCAACTCCACACATGGCCAACCACTGGAACTGCATCACCCTTCCGTGGAAAATAGTGGAGGCAGTTATGTAAAATAAAATCCCGAGTGAAATAATGTAACTTTTTTTGACTTTTAAAAAAGATAGATACTTTTTTATGGAGCGTTTAAAATATGTAATTAACCTTTCATTTTTAAAACAATTACAATAATAAAATGTTATTCTATACATACCTTTGAGTTTTTTTAACATATAGCAAATAAAAATAAACATTTTACTAAAGGTGGGATATTTTTAATGCAGATTTAAATAAATTGTTATGCATTCAAAATATTTACATTAATTTTTAATAGTCAAGTCAAGTCAAGTCATAAAATTTATATAGCGCACTACATACCCAGAGGGTTTCAAGGCGCTTAGGAAGGGGAGGAGGATTATTTGTCAAAAATCCACGTTTTAAGCTGTTTTCTGAACGCTAGGTGATTCTGGGTGAGGCGAAGGTAAGCGGGGAGTGAGTTCCATGTTCTGGCAGCCAGGTATGAAAAGGATCTGCCTCCCATGGTGGTCTTGTTGATGCGAGGTACAGTGGCGAGGGCTTGGCTGGAAGAGCGAAGTTGGCGGGAGGGGGTGTAGAAGGACAGTCGATAGTTGAGGCAATCTGGTCCGATGTCGTAGAGTGATTTGTGTGCGTGGGTAAGCAGACGGAAAGTAATCCTCTTATTGACGGGTAGCCAGTGGAGGTCTTTAAGGTGACCAGAGATGTGTTCGTTGCGTGGGATGTCTAATATTAGCCTGGCTGAGGCGTTTTGGATTCGTTGTAGTTTCTTCTGGAGTTTAGCGGTGGTACCTGCGTAGAGGGTGTTTCCGTAGTCCAGTCGGCTCGTGACCAGGGCATGGGTGACTGTTTTCCTTGTTTCGGTGGGGATCCAGCGAAATGTTTTTCTGAGCATGCGAAGAATGTTAAAGCAGGAAGAGGATACGGCGCTGACTTGTCTGTTCATAGAGAGTGAAGAATCCAGGATGACGCCAAGGTTCCGTGCGTGGTCTGTCGGGATGGGTGCATTTCCGAGGGCTTCCGGCCACCAGGAGTCGTCCCATGCAGAGGGAGATTTACCTAAGATGAGGACTTCTGTTTTGTCTGAGTTTAGTTTTAGACGGCTTTGTTTCATCCATTCGGCAACTTCTTTCATTCCTTCGTGTAGGTTAGTTTTGGCGGTGCTGGGGTCATTGGTGAGAGAAAGGATTAGTTGAGTGTCATCCGCGTAAGAGATGATGTTGAGGTTGTGTTGGCGGGCGATGGCCGCGAGGGGGCTCATGTATACGTTGAAGAGGGTGGGACTGAGTGAGGATCCTTGTGGTACGCCGCAGATGATTTCAGAGGCCTCGGACTTGAATGGTGGGAGGCGGACTCTCTGGGTTCTTCCGGTGAGGAACGAGGTGATCCATTCCAGTGCCTTTCCTTGGATTCCGATGTTTCTGAGGCGTTGTAAAAGGGTGCTGTGGCAGACTGTGTCGAAGGCTGCAGAGAGGTCGAGGAGGATGAGGGCGACTGTGTCTCCATTGTCCAGTAGAGTTCGAATGTCGTCTGTTGCTGCGATGAGGGCGGTCTCAGTGCTGTGTTTGGCTCGGAAGCCAGATTGTGAGGGGTCGAGTGATTTGTTGGCTTCGAGGAAGGCGGCGAGCTGGTTGTTGACGGCTTTCTCGATGACTTTGGCCGGGAATGGAAGAAGCGAGATGGGGCGGTAGTTTTTGAGTTCGGTGGGGTCTGCTGTTGGTTTTTTCAGAAGGGCTGTGAGTTCAGCGTGTTTCCAGTCTTCTGGGAAGGTAGCGGAGTTGAAGGAGCAGTTGATGACGTCTCGGAGGTGCGGAGCTATGATGGAGTCTGCTTTGTTGAAGATGTGGTGAGGGCATGGGTCTGTGGGGGATCCAGAGTGGATGGAATTCATCAGGCGGATGGTGTCCTCAGTGGAGATTGGGTTCCAGGCGTTAAGGGTGTTAACGAGGGGAAGATGGTCAGCTGATGGTAGGGTGGGTTGGCTTCCGGGTTGGTTGTCAAAGCTGTTGTGGATGTCAGCAATCTTGTTGTGGAAAAAAGAGGCTAGGGAATCGCAGAGGGTTTGAGAGGGGGTGATGTCGTTGGAGTTGGCCGAGGGGTTGGAAAATTCCTTGACGATGTTGAAAAGTTCCTTGCTGTTGTGGGCGTTGTTGTCAAGTCGATCCTTGAATGCTGTTTTCTTGGCTTTTCGGATCAGTTGGTGGTGAGTACGGATGGCGCTTTTGAAGGCGTCCTTGGTGTTGGTGGATGGGTCTTTTTTCCAGGCCTTTTCAAGGGAGCGGCACAGTTTCTTGGAATTCTTGAGGTCATCGTTGAACCATGAGGCCTTCTTGATGCCAAGTTTGTGTTGACGTTTTTTCAGTGGTGCTAAGGTGTCGGCGGTGTTGGATAGCCAGAGGGTGAGGTTGGAGGCGGCTTCGTTGGCGTTAGAAGAGAGGGCTGGGGAGGTTTGAAGGAGCGATGTGGAGATCTGCTCCGTGGTGATTTTGTTCCAGTTTCTTTGTAGAGTTGGTTGGAGGTGGATGATGGGTTTCGGCTTGTTGTAGGTGAAGTGAACGCAGCTGTGGTCAGTCCAGAGGAGATCCGTAGTGTGGCTGAAGGAGACATGGTTGCTGGAGGTGAAGATGGGGTCGAGTGTGTGACCTGCGATGTGGGTGGGGGAAGTGACCAGTTGTTTAAGTCCGAGGTTGGCGAGGTTGTCCAAGAGGGTGGCGGTGTTGCGGTCGTTGATCTTTTCAAGGTGGAAGTTGAGGTCTCCCAGAAGGATGTAGTCTTTGGAGGGGAGCGCGTGTGGGGTGATGAAGTCCGTGATGTCTTCACTGAATTTTGCGCGGGGTCCTGGTGGTCTGTAGAGGAGAGTGCCTCGGAGTGTGGTTTTGGGGTCGATGTGGATCTGGAAGTGAAGGTGTTCGGAGTTAGCGAGGTTGGCGTCAGAGCTGGTTGAGATGCGGATTGATTTCTTATGGACGATAGCGATTCCTCCTCCTGTATGGTCTGTGCGGTCCTTGCGTGTGATCTTATAGTCATCAGGGATAGCGATGGCGATGTCAGGGGCGGAGGAAGCGTTCATCCATGTTTCCGTTAGGAAGGCGACGTCAGGAGAGATGGTGTCTAGTAGGTTCCAAAGGTCAATGGCGTGCCTGTGGACCGAGCGGGTGTTGAGAAGGATGCATTCTAGGTGGTTGGGGTCGGTAATCTGTGATGTGGTCGCAGCGGAGATGTTGTCGGTGCCGCTAAATTTGCAGGAGAGGCAGGAGAACGGTCCATGGGTGCGTCCAGGAGCGGCTTGGACGCAGTTGGGGGCGCGACCGGGGTTAAAGGCTAGGAGGGTGGCGGCATCGTAGGTAACGCGGGGGGGCTGGGCAGCGCGAGGGGCAGGGGGACTGGCGCTGGGCGCGGTCCAGGCGCGGACGGGCGTAGACGGGCTTACCTTTGGCGCACCTTCGGCGCGCAAGGAGCGCGATCGCTGCGCGTTATCGCTGCGCGAGAATGCATATGTCATATATGGAGGAGGGGGAGGGGGCGAGGAAGGGGCAGCAGGGAGGCGGGGCGGGCTGTGGGGGCCAGGCTCTGAGGCACCAACAACAACAAGCGTAATATGGCGTCAGCGTAGGGAAAAACGAAACTGGAGGTAGGCTGGGGCTCAGGAAATTGACTAGGCTAGTTGCACAATCGCGCTCCTCGAATCAGGGTTCCAGATCAAAGCGCCGTGACTACAATGCCCCCAGAGCGTTGCAATGCCCAGATCTAGAAGCACCGTGTAAATAGTCCCCCAGGAGCTATTTAAATGTCTCAGTAGCGTCGCAATGGCACTCGCGCTGCAGCGCTATGTAGAGAGCTTAGGCGCTAGAAAAGGCAGAGCACAAATACAAAGCAGCTGATGAGTTAAATGTAGACGATACCTCGCAGGAGCAGGACACAGGGAGCGACCGTTTCTGAACTAGTCAGGACGGTCACAGCGCAGGCGGGGTCAGAGCAAGGCAATGTACTTCGTGGGAGGGAGGGTCAGCAGGGAGGCGGGGCGGGCTGTGGGGGCCAGGCTCTGAGGCACCAACAACAACAAGCGTAATATGGCGTCAGCGTAGGGAAAAACGAAACTGGAGGTAGGCTGGGGCTCAGGAAATTGACTAGGCTAGTTGCACAATCGCGCTCCTCGAATCAGGGTTCCAGATCAAAGCGCCGTGACTACAATGCCCCCAGAGCGTTGCAATGCCCAGATCTAGAAGCACCGTGTAAATAGTCCCCCAGGAGCTATTTAAATGTCTCAGTAGCGTCGCAATGGCACTCGCGCTGCAGCGCTATGTAGAGAGCTTAGGCGCTAGAAAAGGCAGAGCACAAATACAAAGCAGCTGATGAGTTAAATGTAGACGATACCTCGCAGGAGCAGGACACAGGGAGCGACCGTTTCTGAACTAGTCAGGACGGTCACGGTAAATACATTTTTACTCTAGCAGTGTGCTAACATTTGTATTCTAAGTTTTAAAAACGTATACAATTATTGTACATTAATATTTAATATTGCAATATTTTTACTATTTTTTTGTTTAATAACTTTTTTGCCTTCCACTAAACTTTACCATAGGGAGAGTTCTGCCACAGTGGCAGAGAGCTCCGCCTCCATGTGAAAAGTTACTAGAAGTAGCTTTATACTCAGACATTGGGCTCCACCCTCTGATTGCAGGGTATGGAACATGTAAGTCTGCACTTTGGAGCAACTTTGCAATCAGAAATGGTGAACAGGCAAACGGAGTAAAGTTACCACAAAGTGTAAGAGTAAATGTACACATATACATTTACCTTGTTTTATAGGGCCCGTGGGTCCTTTATTAACCTGACCTATTTTATGATGTTGTTATGTGTAGCCACAGGTTTAAGCACCTGAATGTTATTTTAGAAAATATGATGCTTACTAGCTATGCTAGTGCACTATAGAGTGTCTGTTTAAGTCTCCTCTTCTCATATGTCATCTATATCTGAACCTTGTCTTATACAGCATTGGTCCTCAGGTACTGGTCAGGATCAGTTATTTCCTTCTTCATGTACAGAGAGGGATTGATACTAAATGTGTTACCCAAGTTCAGCATGTGTTTATTGTCCTTCAGGAAGAATCCAGATGTCTACTTGTCTATGATAACTGTAATTGGTAATCTGGTTCCCAGGACAGGAAATTCAAATTTGTACCAGCTTTCAGTTTCTTCCTGGAGGTTACGTATGGTTTGGACTGAATGGATTAATACAAATGCTCGCAGATAGGACTTCAAAGCTGGAAAGAATGAAACTTTGCATGACACATGAGTGTGAGGTAGTCCGAGCTTTACAGAACCTTCTAGAATGTTTTATGACTCTTGCCACTGATTGGATGGTGAGTGCTATAAGAGGCCTTGGAGTCAGGCATGAGCAGCATGCACATGGATATGTGTGCATGCTGCTGTAGAGCAGACACTGGGGCCTGCATAAGGCAAAGCTTGCAAGTTTCTTGATCCATGTGCGAGTAGCTTATCACGTTTTTAGGTTTTGCATGCGCTCTCGCTTGTGAGAAATATTGTATACAACAAGTGGCTTAGAGCCTGCCCATTGCTTACCACTCATTGGCTTTATTGTCATTCTTGTTCTCTGCCTCCTAATTGGACCACGCCTGCCAGATTCACTTCCTCTTTCCTCAGAAGCATGGACCAAGTATAGATTGACTGTCTATGATAAGTGCCCTTCCACTGCTGCTCGCGCTGGGTTTGGGGTACTTTTTTTCTTATTCCCCCATTGTTTCTGGCCCGTTGTTGATTGCCTTTATTGACCGTGTTCTTTTTACCCTCACCCCCCTCATCTGTGTTGACTTTACCCTTCCCACCACGTTATCTGTGTTGCTTTTACCACCTCCCAATCCTATTGTCTGTTGCCTTTGCCCATGTTGCTTTTTGTCCTCCCACCCCTACCTCTATTGTCCTTGGTGCAAATCCCCCCTATCTCCCGGTTTTCTGTTTTGCAAATTACCCCCTTTCAACCACCCCCCATTATCCGTGTTGCAAATTCCCTCTTCCACCCCCTGTTTTTAGGGCTCGGGCCTACGTCACCACGAAGTGGGGGCGAAGTTTCCGAGCTCTTGTGTATTAGAAAAAAAAAGAATTCTGAAAGGGGTCTGGGCTGCCACATTCCAGAAAGCGCGCGTTTTTTGCGTGTGGTATTTTGCCATGTGCATGGTAATTGGTCCAGGCAAGGCTGTGTTTAAGTAAGGCAGCACGCCATAGGACTTAGGAATTTGTCAATGTCCACTTCCTGCATAAAGTGTTCGGACACGCGCAGAAGAATACATAAATCCTCAATTACCAACTGTCTGAGGTGCCGGTAATTGAAGGCAGATGGTGCTGGGAGCGTGTGCACTGCTGTGTTTTTTTTCCCTTCAGCTCTGTGTGCGTGCATGAACAGCCGGCCAGCAATGTAGTCACATGCATCAGATCTCGTTTTTTTAAACAATTGCGATCGCGAAAGTGATCTCTTTCTGTGCTGCTTGTTTAAACAATTGCGATCGCAAAAGTGATGCTTTCTGTGCTGCTTGTTTAAACAATTGCGATTGCGAAAGTGATGCTTTCTGTGCTGCTTGTTTTTCGTATGTAATCTTGTTCTTCTACGAACTCGATGGTAGCGGAGTATCCCATCCTCACCCTCTAGGTCACTTCTTTAATTTTCCACGAGTCCGCCGTGTCTGGTGGCGAGTGCAGAGTGGTAGTGCAGAGTGCAGAGTGGTAGTGCAGAGTGCAGAGTGGTAGTGCAGAGTGCAGAGTGGTAGTGCAGAGTGCAGAGTGCAGAGTGGTAGTGCAGAGTGGTAGTGCAGAGTACAGAGTGGTAGTGCAGAGTGGTAGTGCAGAGTGCAGAGTGAGAGTGGTAGTGCTGAGTGCAGATTGGTAGTGCAGAGTGCAGATTGGTAGTGCAGAGTGGTAGTGCAAAGTGCAGAGTGGTAGTGCAGAGTGGTAGTGCAAAGTGCAGAGTGGTAGTGCATAGTGGTAGTGCAGAGTGCAGAGTGGTAGTGCAGAGTGCAGAGTGGTAGTGCAGATTGGTAGTGCAGAGCGCAGAGTGGTAGTGCAGAGCGCAGAGTGGTAGTGCAGAGCGCAGAGTGGTAGTGCAGAGCGAGAGTGCAGATTGAGAGTGCGAGTGGTAGTGCAGAGTGCAGATTGGTAGTGCAGAGTACAGATTGGTAGTGCAGAGTGGTAGTGCAGAGTGCAGAGTGGTAGTGCAGAGTGGTAGTGCAGAGTGGTAGTGCAGAGTGCAGAGTGGTAGTGCAGAGTGCAGAGTGAGAGTGCAGAGTGGTAGTGCAGAGTGGTAGTGCAGAGTGGTAGTGCAGAGTGGTAGTGCAGAGTGAGAGTGGTAGTGCTGAGTGCAGATTGGTAGTGCAGAGTGGTAGTGCAGAGTGGTAGTGCAAAGTGCAGAGTGGTAGTGCAGAGTGGTAGTACAGAGTGGTAGTGCAGAGTGGTAGTGCAGAGTGGTAGTGCAGAGTGCAGATTAGTAGTGCAGAGCGCAGAGTGGTAGTGCAGAGCGCAGAGTGGTAGTGCAGAGCGCAGAGTGGTAGTGCAGAGGGAGAGTGCAGAGTGCAGAGTGCAGATTGAGAGTGCAGATTGGTAGTGCAGAGTGCAGATTGGTAGTGCAGAGTGTTAGTGCAGAGTGGTAGTGCAGAGTGCAGAGTGGTAGTGCAGAGTGGTAGTGCAGAGTGGTAGTGCAGAGTGCAGAGTTGTAGTGCAGAGTGCAGAGTGGTAGTGCAGAGTGCAGAGTGGTAGTGCAGAGTGCAGATTGGTAGTGCAGAGTGCAGATTGGTAGTGCAGAGTGCAGATTGAGAGTGCAGAGTGCAGATTGGTAGTGCAGAGTGCAGAGTGGTAGTGCAGAGTGCCTAAAACACATTGCCATTTACAATGCCATTATCTCTAACTTAAAACAAACCCGAGCCCTAATGCATTCCTAATGCTTGTTTGCTTTGCTCTGCCCTCACCAGCACTATGATGCGGCCAGCACTGGCAATATCATAGCGCTTTTTTTATAACCTTACTTTTAGCCATGCCAGGCTTCTGTACAAGATGACTAATGGGCATTGACAAAGCCAATAGCTTTCACATAGGTTAGATCTATTGCCTTTGATAATGCTTGTTTACTGTGTATTCTGGTACTTGTAATCCTATATTATCCTCTTGTAAATTCCTGACCATTAGTGTCATGAAGCAAAGAATAGCTCTGCACTGGATGAGCTCTCCACGCATGAGAATTGCACCTTGAGAACTCTGAGAAAGATAAAGGTCTCCTCACTTCCTGCAAGAACTGTGTGTGGGGAGTGAAGAGCCCATCTACTCCCTTTCACTCATAGCAAGGGTGCCCTTGAACTTTTGGAGAGAAAACTGGGTGCTGATGCTGATGTATTGCTTCTGGCATTCCCCTGCCTTTGTACTAGTTCAGCTGGAGTTCAATGGGGGAGGAGTTGGAGATATAATATCCTAACTCTACCTGGTCCATTGCTGCAGCAATTCCAGCTAAACATGAAAACAAATTCCCAAGATCAAACAGCGCATCTTTAGCTACACGTCTGAGATGACTGATGCTACTTTTCTTTGCAACCAAATAGGTGAGTCTAGATGTATTCAATGGAGTATCCTAGGAAAATGTAAAGAGCCTGAATACTTCAAATCAGCCTGAACTAAGTATGGGCCATATGTATGAAAAAGTAATTTTGTGATTCTCAAATAGCGATTTTTTGCAAATCGCTATTTGAGAATCGCAAAATGCTATGTATGTAGGATTAGCAAATAATTGTGCGAATCCTACATATGCCTTAATTGCAAATCGCACATTGCGATTCGCAATTAAGGAATACCTCCCCATTCATTCTATGGGCCTAGAGGGCCCATAGGAATGAATGGGGAGATATTATCGCAAATTGCAAATGCAAATTCAAGGGTGCCAGGGTGCCAAAAGGACACCCTGTTACACCCCTGAAATGTACTTGTGTGCGCATGTGGCACACATACAGGGCATGTATGTGTGGCACAGGGCTCTTTGAAAAATGCAAAAAAGTGCATTTTTCAAAGAAATTGCAAATTACCACCAACTTGAAGTTGGTGGTAATTTGCGATTCGTTATGGCCAAATTGCACATTTTCTGTGCCTCTTACATTGCATTTAAGGAATAGCAATTTGTGATTCCTTAAATGCAATTGCAAAATAGGGAATCGCTATTTTGCGATTCCTTATTTTGCGAGGCTGTTACATCCCACTTACCTGAACTGCGATCGCAAACGCCAAAATTCTGCGAATTTCGGCGTTTGTGAACAAAATTTATGGCCCTAAATCTCTAGGCTGACAAGCACTATTTTACTCAATTTGATTTTCTTTCCGTCAGGTTATCTGTAAGGCTGCCTATAGACAAGTGTACCTGGGAAGCTCCTCTGATCTCCTTAGGATTGCTGAAAGTGATCTTGTCTTGGGCACAACACCTAGACAGAAAGCAGGTAAACAGTAGTTGGTTCATGGGCAGTACTTTAGGTTTGGTTCTAGCCTTCTTTCAATAGGAAGCATGCATCCCCAGCTATGAAAGCAGAAGCTAGCAGGCCTGTTTAGATGACGTTCTTCAAATTGCTGAAGAGATTCTCCAATTTACATTGCTGATTTGGTAAAGATGAGCAACAAAATTCCAGAGCGAAGAAGATTGGTTGAACTGTTCAATATGCCAGACTGCCACCAATGTGGCCAGTTTCACCTTTGCTGGGTTTTTGCCACCCTGGGAAGGCCGCATAAGTAAACCAGAGTCATAACTACATGTCCTGAAAAGGGTATTCTGTTGCGGGTCGTAACAGGGTGTACTTTGCTCCAACCATTCTGTACTTGATGCCTGGTAGATTTCTCTGGCTCTTTTTCATGGAAGGATTCTGTATGTGAAAATGTGTGGATTCCACCATACAGCAAGGAGAAAGACGGAAATGTGGATGGGGTAGACCATGGGGAACATTTACTTAGAAGCAACCATGGTTGCTGTGCTGCATTACATGAAAGGGAGAGCAGGACAGTGCCAATTCTACTAAGCTATGGCACCGTTGACGTCTGGTACATATCAAGCTGCCTTGCATTACGCACCCACCCTTCCACTATTGTGCAAGGATATCTGTGGAATGTCTAGCATGGGTTTTGTACTGGAAGGATATCCTTCCAGTACAAAAATTATGCTTAATCATGGCTTAAAACGATTCCAACTCTTTATGTTCTCTGCAGTACAATACTCAAGAAAGTTTGAAAAGTTTGGAGAAAAAAACTTTTCTTCAGCTTTATGACTGTCTTGGAGATGTAAATCTTTGGGGCAAAGCCCTGCCCACAAATGTTAGCAGATATGACTTTGCATTAAACTCTATTGGTAAGACTCCATTTGACGCTACAACATCGAACCCATTAATGCATAATAGACTCCGCTATGGCTACACCAAGCAATCCTCATCGTGTACAAGCTTCGCCTAGCCTTCATGACTTGGTTCAGACTTCTCCTGAGGCTACAATATCTTCCCCTCAAGATGTACATCTACAAAAAACAATCTGTTTTGTATGTTAATTTTTCTGGCATGAATTAAGAAAACTCAACTTGTTTGTTTTTCTAGTGCAATGTGTAATCATTGCTGCAGGCCTGGGCCTAGTCATTGATGCTTCCAAGTTTGTTTTACTTGCTTCTGTGAAGATGTAGCTTAAATATGTTCAACTGTTCCCTTTCTATAGTATCATGCTCTACAGTTATTGGATTTGCAGCCACAACAGTAATCCAAAATCGTTTTCAGTATCATTCACTGGTTCTTTACTTGTGTGTCTGGCTCAGTATTCTTGCACCAGACTATTTAATTCCTTTTGATTGGAGGAATTCCAATCTTGCCAAATGTCATGCCATCCTTATGGGAATACAGAGCAAAAATAGAAGTATTTTTGTACGATGTGTAATATGGAAATATTTATGCATTCTAAGATTTTGTTTTGTGTGCAATTTAAGAAAATGTAATCTGTAAAGACAAAAAAAGTTTCGGTGACGGAACTTGACGAAGTTAAATGGTTTTGATAAGTGTGATCAATATAAATACTGTGCAATTTTTGTTGTATTTTTGTGTTCACTTTCTACGGTATGGGAAATCGCTTCAGTATTAGCTAAAACCGTCTCTTGTACTTGAGAATGAGGTTCTAAATTTTGAGCCTATGAGAATGTGAAACTAGACAAATATATAATGCAAAAAAGAAAAAAAAGATGTACATCTGACTTTGTATGAGGCTACATTGCACTCACAAGTGTATGACACCCAAAACCCTTGACGTACATGGGGGACCACATAAGACGGCAATCACCAACCCATGTGATGTACGTGGCAATGCATCTCCAGCCAGCAGACCAAACACCCAAAACATACAGACTGTAGCCCAGTTGAATGGCAAAATCAACGTGCTGAGCGTAGTGGCTATTAGCGGTGCTTGTTCCGTGTCCTTGTTTTGTTGAGGACCAGATTATCTCATCAAGCATGTTGGGGGTGGGGCAGGGAATGGGTGGTTCTGGAACCATTGTAGGTTTGCTTTTGGAGGTCTAAGGGCTGCCTCTGGCATCTTTGTCACTCTCTCCAGGTCCCAGTGGTTGATTAAAGCAGATATACCTGGGGCATAAGCAACGAGAGAGGAGGAAAAGGCAGAAACAGCACACATGCCAATAGACTTGCTTCAGGCAGGAGACTCCCGATTTTGAAGCCACAGTGGCTTTATTTTAGGAGTTTCCCACCTAAAATTGCCTCTGCTTCAATATAAGCCACAAGGAAAACACTTTTCCCAATTTATTTTTTCAAAATCTCCCACATCTCGGTTCGAAAATGTTGGAATACAGTGAGGGAAATATAGCTTAAGGAAAGAAAGAGCACGGTGGAAAGCTTAGAGAGTGAGCTAAAAGAGATTTTGACATGCTGCTCATATGTGTGGTGCATCGTGAGAAAACCTTAATAAGGGGGGGTTAGTGGTACAAAGGCACTCTTAGCTTTACAGTATAACATATCTCGCAGGGCATTACTGATATAGGTGGGGAGCCACTGAAAGCTTGGGCTATGCACGTGGAGAAGTGTGGCTCAATGGTTAGAGCGGCAGACCCTGATGCAGAGGTCTAGCCCGGGACCAGGGTTCAATTCCCCGCCTCGGCGGGTCTTGGGCTCTAAAATTCCACGGACCTGATAATTCTCGCCTCTGTGCCTATTCCAATCATGGAGTCCCACTCTGCAACTCTGGGCAATAGCTTGCTTAATCTCCACAACGGCCCCCACAACGCTAAGGATGCCTGGCCTCCACCTTGGGGGTGCCCAGGAGTGGACACCTCACAGGGAAAGCCAGGATGGGTTCCACAGCGGTATTCGTACAAGCGCCTTGAGACCCTTTCGGGTGAGTAGTGCGCTATACAAGTATCAATTTAATCTGAAGCTAGGCTCTGGCTTAGCTCGAGGTCCTGTTGGAAATTGGAGCCGAGCTTTCATGTGGCTTCTGCCTGCCTTCCTCCCTGTGCCATGGATACAGCGTTATAGCTGGTGACTTTGATACTGGGGAACCATGTTCGAGTCCTGTGATGCTGGGTATATCACTTAATCTCTCATGGCTATAAACACTGGGGATAGCTTTAAAGTAATGTAACTGCTGCTTTGGGTTGAGCTATATAAAAACTGCAGAAAAATGCACTAACAGGTAAAAACAAAGTATTAACATAAGCAAAGACAAATAGATACTCATTTAGTGGCTGATTTCTAGAAAATGAAACCAGAAAACCGTGGATAAATAGCAGGTTCCCCAGTTTAAACTGTGTGATCTTCGGCAAAACAATGTATTTCAGCAAATCTCTTTTACTTTATTATCGCATACTTTAAAACATTTTTTAATGGACTTCATCAGATTTTACCTGATGTTTGCTGTATGATTTACATAGGAAACATTTTGCGGGCTCGGCTAGCGCCTAGACTCAAAGGGCCGAGCCAAGCCCAGGTTCATTTGTTGGCCACCCTTAAGTACTGTGTTCGGGTGTTTGAGCAAGGGCTCCCCCTCCTTTCGTCGTATTTTCACAGCTGCCACCTTGCAGCTCCTCGAGCTTTGATTGCGTTCTATCTGTGTAAAGAAAACACCGCCGTAAAAGAGCTTCGCAAGCATGTGTCTCGCGACCCCCGGGTCACAGTAATCCCATCCTGTTTCTCCAGTGCTTCCGGGAGGCGGGCGCAGGGCTAAAGAGTGGGGATTCCTACACAGTGCGAGGTTACACAATTAATTATCCGCTCCCTAGGGGAACACGAATTTCACGAGTCACTATTTGTATTTTAAAGGCATATATTAGTGCTTGCAAATTCAGGAGGTGGCAGTTTATCCCAGAATGCTGGGCCCTTGGGGTCATGACACCAGATTGCATGTTTATTGAATACAACATTAAGAAATCACTTGCCGTTTTTTGGGGGGAAATGTGGTAGGAATGGAAACAGCCTGAAAAAAGATGTTTTATTCTTTAGCCTTCTGGAAACTATTTCTCTCTCAACCTTAGGCTACTTTCTTCTATACGAGTGACTGGAGGATGGCGTTACACTTACTTGGAATGGAGTCACGTGACTACGTAAAGTCTTTAACTGGTGAATCTTAGTAAAAGTCTAAGGGATGTATTTCTTTTCCACCTTTACCCTGCTGGTGGTGAATACCAAGGGCGAGGCTAGACGAGCCCGCCTTTAGGGCCCGGCCCCCCGGCCCACACCGCGCCGCCATTGGTTCATAGGCCCAGGAGGCTGCCCTATGGGCAGCCATCCTGGGAAATACTTCCGGGTCAGGGGGCGCGTGACGCACGTCCGGTGGGGGCGTGGGGCAGAGGCCATGACCTATTTAGGTCTGGGTCACGGTCAACTCGGCCTCTTTCCCCGCCTGCGCCGGACCTAATCGCCACTCCCTGTCCGTTAGTCAGCTAGTTTTAATCTTTAAACTTTAAGTTAAACTTAGGTTGCCCAGTAGCTTCCCCGCCCCATAGTCTGACCCCCGAGGACATTGACGGAGTGCCGACGAACCTCGACGTGCAGCGGAGGAGAGAGCGCCGACCGGGTCGCCAGGTGAGGTGCCGGGGTTAGCTGAGGCTGGGGGCGGGCGCGGGTCCGGGGCTTGTTTGACGCCTCCTCCTGCTGCAGCCCGGTGAGGTGTTGGGGAGCGGAGAGCGTGGTGCGGGCCCGCGTTCGCCTGCAGCGGCCTTAGGAAAGGGCAGCAGAGCTCCGGCGCCGTCGCCTGGCGGCAGGGTGGGTGTGGGGGCGAGGGAGAAGGGTAGCGGGACTCAGAGTAATAGGTAGCGGTGCAAAGAAGGTACCATGGCACCCAGGGGGCAGAGCCATAAGCGCAAGGGCAAAGACCCGGAGATTGCGCAGTTACTGGCCTTGCTCCTCCAGAAGTTTAACGGGGACGACGAGTGCAGTGAAGTAGAGTCTGAGGGGCCCCATTCCGATCCGGAGGGAGAGACCCCGAGCATTGCGGAGCGCCCACGCAGGCGTGGTGTTCCGCCCAAAGCGGCGTTCCCTCCCCTGCCCAAGAAACCGAGGGCACAGAATCCTAGGGGCTCACGTGGGCAGAAGAAGACAGGGAGTGGTGGGGGAGCGGGGCTGCCCCCCCCTCCGAGGGTTCCTTCGCCGAGTGCCCCCCCATTGGCGCCGTCTGCACCCGTAGCTCCTCTTCCTGCGCCCCAGGCGCCAGTACTCCCGTGGGCGGCGCCTCTAGCTCCAGTAATTCCGGCTTCTGCGCCACAAGCGCCTGTAATTCCTGTTTCTGCGCCACAAGCGCCTGTAATTCCTTCACCCGTAGCGCCTCTTCCTGTGCCCCAGGCGCCAGTAATCCCACTGGCGGCGCCTCTAGCTCCAGTAATTCCTGTTCCTGCGCCACAAGCGCCTGTAATTCCTTCGCCTACACCACTAGCGCCAGGGGCCCCGCTACCCGCGCCTCAAGCGCCTGTTATTCCCCCAGCGGCACCAGGTGCTCCGGCGATACCCCCGGCCCCGGTGCCTACGGGTGACATCTTGAAGGAAATCTTGGGGGCCATAGCGGCGCTGGGATCTCCCCCGGTGCTTCCTGAGAAGGTCGCAGTGTCCCCACCAGTGGTAGTAAGCCCACCCGCCCAGCCCCAACTCGAGGGCGCTGGGACTGGGGGCGCTTTGGGGGAAATCTTAAATGCCCTGAAGGCGCTCACTCGAGCTCCGGGCGCAGCACCCCCTCTTCCTCCGGTAGCCGTGGCACCGACCTTGGTCCCGGCAGTCACGCCTTGGGTCCCGGGGAATAAGGATGAGGGCCCACTAGGCGAGATCAAGGAGCAATTGGCGCTGTTAGCCAGGACGCAGGCTCTGAATGCCCCGGTGGCCCCATCGGCGGTGGCGGCCCCCGCTTGTGCCCCCAGTACTCCAGGAGGTAAGCCTGAGATGAAGGGCCCGGAGCCCGGGGCGGGAGCGATGGTGGGGGGTGGCCAGGGTTATGTCTTGTCTAAACCAGGCCGCCTGGCTACACACGTATCTCCCGATATGAAGGAAAAAATTTGGAAGGGGGAATTCGTAGATATATTTGCTTTGATTTACCCTGCTGGTGGTGAAAGGGATTTGCTGGTACTCTAGTTGCGCCCATGTAAAGCTCAAATCTCTAGTTGATGGATATATCGAATGATTTTACGGTTCTGTTTAGTTGGTGGGCAGGGTGTCCTAGATGTGGTCCGCGTGGGCACTGTTTTTGAGTCATGTGTGGCACTGAGTGACATATAAATGTGCATGTGTGCCTACCATTCTTTGTTGGCAATCAAGAATTACTTCTTCCGAAGTGGCCAGTTGCCTCTGTCGCTTACTTTTTGCAATCTTTCTGCAGTTTATGGCATATACAGTATAGTGTTGGATTGTTCGTTGATAGGTTCTTCTTCAACTTTTCCCTTCATAGATCTTCCAACAGGAGTTGGGCAGCTCTTACTCCTTAATTCCATCTCCTCGTCCTTCTCATTGTGGCCGCAACAGATTTTTCATGGAGCCGGTAGCCCTGCATCCTCCTTAAGCGGCTTCCTGGATTGCGGGTGCTCGCCGCGGTCTGGTTGGCCACTGCAGAACCACCTTCTCAGAACGAGAGGGAATCGCTCTTGGTCCGTTTCATCTTGCTTGTGACAACTTTCTCCGCTCTGCCCCACACCAACCTGAGTAATGAGCACGCCTCAGTCGGATGCTGGTGCACCGCTGCTTGCTGCGGCCTAGAGGCGGCTCCTGACAGCGGCAAAGACAAATTGATTTGGTCCCCTGAGACTTAATTATATCACAGATATTCATAGGCCTTGGGTATCTGAAGGGAGGGGGCCTCCTTGCTCTACAGGGGCTACCTTTTGACGGTGTAAGTGAGATCTTGTGTCGGCCACCCAGCAGAGGCCTAGAGCACTGCACATTGGGCACCGCTCAGGCGCGCGACCTTACGCAGCATCACCACCACTTTTGATGGTGCGCCATTTAATACTGGTTGCTGGGCGACCGCTTCCCTACCTGTTGTTTGCTTCTGTTTTTTCCAACCTTCTCTTTAGTTTCAGCAATGCCACACTGTCCCCACGCCAGGCTCTCCTTGGCTGATGTCCTGTGCTGTAACCTTATGGCTAACAGTCCTGTTGCTGTTTCAACCGTAATTTCCTGCAGGCTTGTTCCATTTGATCGTTTTCTCTGCATTTTCCTCTGCCTTTCAGCACTTGGTGTTTTTTTTTTAATTTAAACTTGTTCTACTAACAGTCCAACTTCTCTATGCTCCAGGCGTATGTAGAGTTTTTACTTATGCTTCATACACACAAGTGAGACAAACTTGTCTCTTTTTTGCTATATTTATAATGTTCGTATCTGTCCCTAATATTGGCTGTAACGTTTCAGATGATGATGCAAAGCTGTAATCAGCCGTCTTAATGTCGAAAGAACCCTGAGGAACCTATTATGAAATTGAAGTCATGATACCAAATATATGCTGGTCAGTTATGGAAAAACCTCTCACGCTGAAAGTAAAAAGACTTAGGGGGGTCATTAGGATGTCTGGCGGATGGCCACCGCCAGCCTGGCGGAGGCAATCCGCCAGACATCCTTCCCTGAATTCCCCCCCCGCCATATTACAATGGCGGCGTGGACCGCAGCGGGAGAAAACACCGCCCACCTGTTTTCCGCCCCAGTCGCCTTGCGGTCGGGGCGGAAAATGATTAATATGGTGGCGGTGTCTATCAGACACCGCCAGCCATATTATGAAAGGCATTTTGGCAAGCCTTTTCGTGGCGGCAATGCCGCCAAGGGAAGGCAGGCGGTCTTCACTCTGGGGGCCCCCTGCGGGCCCCCAGAGTGAAGGAGGGTAGGGGCATGCACACGGGGGGTACCTGTGGTACCCCCCCACATTTACATAAACAAAGCGGCAGGCACCGCACGGTGCCTGCCGCTTTGTTTATGTAAAAGGATGCTAAGCAATTTTCGTATTGTGGCGGGCGGAGCAGAGAGCTCCGCCCTCCACAATACTGAAAATACAGGATGTGCCCGCCACTGTGGCGGGCACATCCTAATGCCCCCCACGGGACCCCCGCCCTTATGGCGGGCGGTCCTGTTTACCGATGGGAAGCCCCCCCGGCATCCTAATGAGGCCCTAGTTGTTGAATTTATCAAGCACGGAGAGTGGAATCAAGACTTCCTCAATTAACATTTTACGAATGAGTCTTGCATTGCATATGCTTTAGACAGACATATGGTTTATACAAGGCCTCATATTCGAAAAGAGACCAGAGAACTGTATGTGGTGTCAGGGAGGGGTCTTTTCGCACACTGTTATCCTTGATGGAACTATATGTAGGCCAGACCATTAGTGAACAAATTGTTGTGCGCTTTGCAAATAAGATTCAACAACGGCTTTTGCGTTACATGAATATATCTTTAAAATAAACTATACAAGGTAAAAACTTTGGAACGGTCCATAAGTTCTGTGAAAGAACTTTCTGATGGTAAACAACTTCCCACTGATGTGTGTAGTTAAGAGCGGCCACATCTGTGAAAGGTAAGATGACAAAACTAAGGCAAAAGTTGTGTTAAAATCTGCAGGAAGAGTAAAATGTTTCAGATTGGATCAGATTAGGGGAGAGATTGCTTCCGGTGTGAGAAAATAGGATGTCTCAAATGCTTGCAACAGTGGCGCAAAAATAGTTAATTCAGGTATGAAATTGGATTTATGAACTGAATGTCTGGTATTCCCTCTTTTCTAATAGCGCCAAGAGGCCACATGGCTATACACTTTATAAACTATCACCAACTCCATGTCAATGGCTTGAATGCACAAATGAGGAAATCCCATAATATTAATAATTTGTTTCACATAGCACTTGATTTTGTGGATTTGCAGTTTCACAGCCGTGCGAATATCAGGGTTTTAATATCCAACTTGAGAAGAATCTCGTTATCCACCTACGAAGGATGAAGGTCCGAATCAGCCTTGAACAAGTTCTAACTTTTGTTAACTTCAAGGCCCCACATGTAAGCAATTATTGCTTATGTCAGGAGTGATATGGCCTCATTGTCAGCTGCTCACATCTGTTATCCTTTACAGGATTTCTTAAAAACGGTATCAATGTATATTTCAGGTGCTGTATTAACGAGTACACTGGCATCGTTGCTTTGTTTTGGTTGTGTCTATGTGGCATGAATTCTGGGAAGGGTGACCAGTCGTCCTGGGTTTGCCCGGCGGTCCCGGTTTTTCACCAGCTGTCCCGGCAGATTTCAGGAAATTTGGCTCGTGTTCCGGTTTTTAAAGAGGGTCGACTGAAAACAGCGGGAGGTGTTTTTTTACACCTTACAAATCACGGATAGTTAGTAGTTGTTTCAAGAAAGCAATTTAATTAACAGGCAAACTACTGGGTTTAAACATTGCATTTTATGTATGTTCTAACTGCCTGTAATGTAATTCTCTGTTGAGGAGGGCTGTTATTCTGGGCAGCTCGCTTGAAGTAAAATTGTAGTCCTTCTACTTTCGTGAAATGTCCCGGTTTTTGGCTTTACAATTCTGGTCACCCTAATTCTGGGTCCAGTTATAGGAACTCCAAACATGTGCTCTCTTCCTGGTAGGTCCCTCTTTCAGTGATGTGCTCCCTTCCCTTCTTGTGTTTTCCTTCGTGCAGGGGCGGGCTGGCCATTAACTCAGCCTGGCTAGCGCCAGATCGGCGGGCTTTATTAGAGGCTGTGGGCTGCTCGCCTCCTGGTTTGTGGGTAATTTGCTGCAGGCGTCCACATTCTCTCTGTTAGTCTCTCTAAAGGTAAACGTGCTTCCAATGCAGCTTCGTGTGGGCCACTCTGGGCAGCCGCTCACCCTTCCAGTCCCCTTAGTAAACAAGCTTTTTTGTTTGTTTTGTTATTCTATATAGGGCGAACTCGAACGAAGGCATTGGAGCGATTTACACGAGCACCAGTTACATTATACAAGGACACGTTCATTTATTTTGAGGCATGATTAGGGAGATTAAGTGATTTGCCCAGCATCACAGGGTGCTGAGCGGATCCCGAGAATCGAACCTGGTTCCCCCGCCTCAGACTGAGCCGTTCTGCCCGTTAAGCCACATCCATGTCACAGCTTGTCTCTCACACCGTGCTAGGCTGTATCTCTATCCCTGCTTTGGTGCGCTCTGTTTCCTATTTACTGTCTCATCCTTCCATGGACCTCATTAGGAGTTAGTTGGCTTAACCCCTCTGGGTAACTACAAGTGTTTCGGTGTCTCCGGGTCCACAATTATCAGGTCATCAAACTCCAGACCAATAATTCCAGACGCGGAGACGCTGGACCCAGACTTGTGTGGGGTTGGATTGGCTGCGGGCAGTTGGTGCAGCGTCAACACGAGGGAGCAGAAAAAGCTCCCCCAGCTGTAGTAAAAGAAACTCTGTCCTTCCTCTACTCTGTCGTTCTCCACAGGGCCAGGAAAGATAGCCCCCGAAACATGTACCACCTTCTCCACACAAGCATGATTCACACGAGAGGGAAAACATGCAGTACTGGTCCCAGTTTTCCTGGGTCCATCTGTTATTCCCCATTGGGGGTGGATATAACTTGTAACCTTTATTTACTCACGGGGAGAGACCTAGGGGTGTGTGTTCGTGGGGGTGTATGAGGTTTCACACCCTCCTAAAGATGTACATTTTAAGGTTAGTAGACTGGTCTGGGGGCTGGCATTTGGCTCTGCTTGTTTCTGTGTTGAATTTCACTGGTTATAACTTATAAGCTGCATTAAAAAACGCAGGCATGTGACTTTTATTCCTTGAAGTGCTGGTTAAAAACTACCTCTTCTGGTCACTCCCAGAGGCAGAGCAGTGATTAACATCTTTGCGTCTTGCAAGCTGGCTCTGTAGTAACTTCCAGAGAAACATTGTACACTATAAAACCACGTTTCATGCATTTTTTTCCTGTCTTGCGAATTATTTTCACCTATTTATTTTGTCCCCTGCTAAGAACACAATCTCAACATATATTTGTCTTGGTAGTCAGGTAAGAACAGTATGTCTCTGTTCAGCAACTTGCCTGTATTGTTTTGTTATTTTTTCGCAAAAGGTACGTGGATAAGGGGAAAAGGGTTATGAAAACAAGACAAAGTATGACAACGCAACTTTAGAGAGTGCTTAGCAGCTCTACGGAGGCTGGTAGTCTTAAAACTATATTGTCCTTCTTTAATTAACTACCAAACTCCCCCTGGTCCTGTTTCTGACTCTTGCAGGCTCCTGCTTTCTTACTCTGTTATGGTTTTGGGGTCTTTCTCTCCCTCCGTCTTTACCAACTGTGTATTTTCCCGTTCTTCCACTCGGTAAATATCTGATGTGGAAAAATAAGTGCTGTTCCCCCCACCAACAACCACTGGCTCAAATTAAGCACTGCTTTGCCCATTTATCAAGGCAAATCTGACTTCCACTTGACAAATGTGTATATATTTTATGTGTTTTTTGTTGAATGTACAAAAGCTCTTACAACCTACCTACCACTTTGTGAAATACCTCGTATTATTATCAGAATTAAGATTCCTCATTGTGATCTTGCAAGCTGAAGACATTAGGCACTGACTTGATCAAGGAGGCAGTAGTAGAAACTATGGTGGGAGAGTGAATGTGTAATGTTGGGTAAAATGGTGTTCCGCCCTGTATCTCAAATGTAAATGTAGATCTTATAACAATGTATAATGACAAAACTAAGTCTACTTAAGGATACTGTCTAGTAGTGTCTTAAATGTTGCTACTCCCCCAACCTCATCACAGTTTGATTTTTCAAAATATTGTTACAAAAACACTTCAAGCACAACATATGGTTATTTCAACTGCACCTCATATTCCTGCTGATATAAAAAAAAAATCTCTGTAGTACCCTATATTGCTTCAAGGATTTAGGGCAGACTATTTCAAGTACTGAACATGCAATACAAATAACCATAGGACTTCTCTCTCTTCCCCCCCCCCCCCCACCCCTTTTGGCCATTAGGTATTTCAACCCATCAAACTTGATTTGCAGCTTCTGACTGGCACATTACAAACAGCTCACAGGAGCAGACACTCAGCCTACTGACCTAACTCGTTGAAATCGGAGCCTGTGACTTGGAGGTGTCCGTTTACCCTGTAAGAGCTACAGATGCAATATCCCACCAAACTATCTCACTAGAAGTGTGGTCTGTGATGTGTAGATTACAAACAGAGCACCGGAGCAGACTCTCCACCTTCCTAGCTATCCTATTGGGACTGGAGCCTGTAAGCCGAAAGTATAACAGTTTGCCTGTTGTGTGCTCAAATCACATTTCTGTATATTGCCATATTTTCTCCAGCTCTTTTTTAAACAGCCCTCAATTCTTAAAAGATTTTAAGGGCATGAAGAATGTTTTGAATACATTCCTCTCGATTTCAGGAAGGACAAAAGCCTAATATAAAAATATTTTGACTTGTACTTATGTTGGTTGTCTCTTTCCTTATATATTATTGCTCTACCTCCTCTGATGTGTCTGTAAAACATACCTTTTGTCCCAAAGTTTGGTCCTGAATTTTGACCTTCTGTTCTGAATTTTTGTCCTGAATTTTGACCCTTTGTCCTGAATTTTTACACTCCCCGTCCTGAATTTTCACCCATGCCAGTTGGTCACCCTAACCTCATTAGGAGTTAGTTGGCTTAACCCCTCTGGGTAACTACAAGTGTTTCGGTGTCTCCGGGTCCACAATTATCAGGTCATCAAACTCCAGACCAATAATTCCAGACGCGGAGACGCTGGACCCAGACTTGTGTGGGTCTGAATTGGCTGCGGGCTGTTGATGCACCCAGCTGCTCTCATGCGTCAGCACGAGGGAGCAGAAAAAGCTCCCTAGCTGTAGTAAAAGAAACTCTGTCCTTCCTCTACTCTGTCGTTCTCCACAGGGCCAGGAAAGATAGCCCCCGAAACATGTACCACCTTCTCCACACAAGCATGATTCACACAAGAGGGAAAACATGCTGTACTGGTCCCAGTTTTCCTGGGTCCATCTGTTATTCCCCATTGGGGGGATATAACTTGTAACCTTTATTCACTCATGGGGAGAGACGTAGGGGTGTATGTTCGTGAGAGTGTATGAGGTTTCACACCCTCCTAAAGATGTACATTTTAAGGTTAGTAGAGTGGTCTGGGGGCTGGCAGTCGGCTCTGCTTGTTTCTGTGTTGAATTTCACTGGTTATAACTTATAAGCAGCATAAAAAAACGCAGGCATGTGACTTTTATTCCTTGAAGTGCTGGTTTAAAACTACCCCTTCTGGTCACTCCCACAGGCAGAGCAGCGATTAACATCTTTGCGTCTTGCAGGCTGGCTCTGTAGTAACTTCCAGAGAAACATTGTACACTATAAAACCACGTTTCATGCATTTTTTTCCTGTCTTGCGAATTATTTTCACCTATTTATTTTGTCCCCTGCTTAAGAACACAATCTCAACATATATTTGTCCTGGTAGTCAGGTAATAACAGTATGTCTGGGTTCAGCAACTTGCCTGTATTGTTTTGTTATTTTTTCGCAAAAGGTACGTGGATAAGGGGAAAAGGGTTATGAAAACAAGAAAAAGTATGACAACGCAACTTTAGACAGTGCTTAGCAGCTCTACGGAGGCTGGTAGTCTTAAAACTATATTGTCCTTCTTTAATTAACTACCAGACTCCCCCTGGTCCTGTTTCTGACTCTTGCAGGCTCCTGCTTTCTTACTCTGTTATGGTTTTGGGGTCTTTCTCTCGCTCCGTCTTTACCAACTGTGTATTTTCCCGTTCTTCCACTCGGTAAATATCTGATGTGGAAAAATAAGTGTTGTTCCCCCCCACCAACAACCACTGGCTCAAATTAAGCACTGCTTTGCCCATTTATCAAGGCAAATCTCACTTCCACTTGACAAATGTGTATATATTTTATGTATTTTTTGTTGAATGTACAAAAGCTCTTACAACCTACCTACCACTTTGTGAAATACCGCGTATTATTATCATAATTAAGATTCCGCATTGTGATCTTGCAAGCTGAAGACATTAGGCACTGACTTGATCAAGGAGGCAGTAGTAGAAACTATGGTGGGAGAGTGAATGTGTAATCTTGGGTAAAATGGTGTTCCGCCCTGTATCTCAAATGTAAATGTAGATCTTATAACAATGTGTAATGACATAACTAAGTCTACTTAAGGATACTGTCTAGTAGTGTCTTAAATGTTGCTATTCCCCCAACCTCATCAAAGTTTGATTTTTTAAAATATTGTCACAAAAACACTTCAAGCACAAAATATGGTTATTTCAACTGCACCTCATATTCCTGCTGATAAAAAAAATCTCTGTAGTACCCTACATTGCTTCAAGGATTTAGGCAGACTATTTCAAGTACTGAACATGCAATACAAATAACCATGGGACTTCTCTCTCTCCCCCCACCCCTTTTGGCCATTAGGTATTTCAACCCATCAAACTTGATTTGCAGCTTCTGACTGGCACATTACAAACAGCTCACAGGAGCAGACACTCAGCGTACTGACCTAACTCATTGAAATCGGAGCCTGTGACTTGGAGGTGTCCGTTTACACCTGTAAGAGCTACAGATGCAATATCCCACCAAACTATCTCACTAGAAGTGTGGTCTGTGATGTGTAGATTACAAACAGAGCACCGGAGCAGACTCTCCACCTTCCTAGCTATCCTATTGGGACTGGAGCCTGTAAGCAGAAAGTATAACAGTTTGCCTGTTGTGTGCTCAAATCACATTTCTGTATATTGCCATATTTTCTCCAGCTCTTTTTTAAACAGCCCTCAATTCTTAAGAGATTTTAAGGGCATGAAGAATGTTTTGAATACATTCCTCTCTCCTACTGGCACCCGACCCTTATAACCCATCTCATACCCATGTAAATTCCTGCACTCCATCCAGCACCTGGATTATGTACGATCTTTTTTTGTTGGGTACACAGAAGTGATTTTCGGGGGTTGTAGTCCCGAATATCAAGTGGCCATAATATTTTGACCAAAATATGGAAAAACAAACTATGGAGGACATATAAGTATATATTTAGTATTCTTGACTCCACATCTACTAGCCTTGAAGATGTATATTTTGTCAAGGTACATATACGTGGAGTCAAGTTTAGAAACTCTATACATATTTACCAGTCGATATTTTGGGGTCTTGATATTTTGGTCAGAATATTGTAGGCACTTGATTTTCTATACTCAATATTTTGGATATACAACATGTTTAGGGGAATCTCAGAACCACACCCCTTGAATTGCAATGACTAAGATAAACCCTTGGAGATACCAGCTGCAACTATTAATTCTGGCCCCAGTATCTCCCATCGAGTTAACAGGGAGCTCCTAATGAGTGGTCACCTCTCCATCTACGTCCTCTTTCCATCCATGTGTTCTATGTTCCACTTATGCACTCTCTGTCCTTTCTGGCCCTCATTATACGTTGCTTGGAGTGGTATCCCTTAGGTGGAACACCGTACTGGTCAGCAAGTAGAAACCGGACCGGGAGACTCCTGTGCAGCAGGGTAGGATGCAAGCAGCTTCACCTGTCCTCATAATTCAGCAAGGGTAGAGCAGAAAAAGACCCTCCGCCAAGCTAGAGTAAAAGAAACGTTAGCCTCCCACCACCCCTTGCACCTCCCTCGACATCCAGAAGGTCATTAAATAAAGCCCTTGCAACACACGTCAACCTTGGTTCACAACCCTATTGGAACTCTCAGTAGTTCCTCACCAAAAACTACTTCTTACAACCAATCTCCTCACACAGAGCCATGGAGACATAAGAGTTTGGGAACAGGAGTTGGCCTAACGGCTAGGGTTGTCGACCTTGAATCTGGGTTCGAATCTCGGCAATGACGCTGAACATTCTGTGATTCTGGGCAAATCGCTTAATCTCCCCAGGCCCAACAAAAATGAATGTGTCCTCGTGTAACACAACTGGTGCTATGTAAAGTGCTCTGATACCCGATTCGGGTCAAGTTCCCGCTATATTAAACTCTGTAAAATAAATAAATAAAATAAACTTAGCAAATGCTCCAAGCAGGTGGTAGATGTGAGCAGATTTAGGCCCACCCTTTCCTCCAAAAAGGGAAAATGTGGAAAGGTACCCAGTATTCCCATGTCTGCGTTTTATTCTGTTTTATTACTCATTTAGGAGGAAATGGTTCGTAATCCTCATTACCTCATGGGGAGGTAGAGGCCAGAATCCTTCATTCCAGCCTATATATCTCCCTGAGGAGTTAGACGGGAATGTGTAGTGGGGGCCATGTGCGCTCTGAGCCCCAGGGCTGTATTACACAATGTCTCCCAGGTGTGTACATCCACTTTCTGCCCCCACTCCTCAGAACTTTGGTATTACAGAAAGAGCCACAAATCTCGTATTAGCCGTTCTGTAAATGAGGGAACACTTTGCCTCTGCATGATGTTATAGGAGTGGGTGGAACAGCAAAAGAGCAGTCAGGAGGCGCCGTGACTGTGCGACACAAAAAGGAGGTCTACTGTCAGTGCGCCCAGTGAAGAACGCCAATTGAAAGGCGGAAATGTGTTTAACTGGACTCCCCAAAGATCCTTCTGCAGGCAGGTGTGGTCACTCACTCCACCTGCCTGCAGTAGGATCTCTGTCTCCCTGTAAAATGCTGGATGTGTTCCGTTTGTGAAGTGAAAGAGAGACTGGCCTCTTTCAACAGGCGGCATTTTTTACTAAATTGCTGCCCAAAGGCCAGGCACTGGTTAGTATACCTGCCAACCTGAACAAAAATCTCACCATGTGAGGAGGGGGCGGGGCTTCCTGCTGAGAAGTACCTTGGAGGCACGTTTGCCCCCAACCACCTCCTCCTCCCAAAAAAAAGCTTGCTGGTGCGGATGTCCTAGGGTGTTTTACCACCCCTCTAATAGACTTCCGCAGTTCAAAGACTCCGAAAACGAGCTGGAAATCCACAGTTTACAGTGGTTTTCAGCTTGTTTTCCCTGCCACCGTGTAATATCGTGTCCTTACCAGAATGGGAGCGGTGTCACAAGGTGGCACCGTGGGGGTTGGTAGGTTTGACTTATGCCTGCATTGGGGCACCAAAGTTGGCTGTAACAGGGCGGAATGGCCAGCCCCCTCCCCGCCGTGCGCCTCCCTTCCCTTCATGGATTCTCTTCATCGCGTGCGATATCTGGTTTCCTATTTCTGGCTTCTGCGTGCTTCCATCTCACTATGTTTTTGTTTAATATCTTTTTTGCCCTCTCCCCTTCCTCGCTCTTTGTCTCTCCCTCTTGCACTCCCAGTTACCGCCACACGATCTCCCTCTTTCCTCCATAAGGTATGTCACCTCTTCTCGTGGTCTCTGCCAGTCACCAGCTGCAGCTGGTATGTATACTCCCCTCAGCCGCCTTTAGCTATTCAGTCGGCCTACGTGTTCTGTAAAGTTCCAGTTATTCCCCCTCCCGGCCGCTCGCGCACTCACTCCCTGCCCTGCCAGTGCAGCCGGCTCCCGTATACACAGAGTTAGCTCGTAGGGTCGCTCTGAGCTCCGCTTATCCGTGGGGGAGGCGAGTGATTGACGCGTGATGATAAACACGCATAAGCACGCAGTCAAAGGCTGGCAGTTGTGCAGTCTTAGCACAGGGACAGCTCCCCCGCCCCCTCCCCCCTCGGCTTGACGTGACGCGAGGGCTTCATTACCGAGCAGGAGGGAAGGACGCGGGCCCAGCAGACTGCGGGGAGTGGCGGGGGCGCTGCTGCCACATGCTCGGGTCACGGCTCGGCGGGCAGCCGCAGAGGGCTGTCAGGAGTCTGCTGCCACCTGGGCTGAAAACGATCCGCCTCGGCGGCGCGGCCCGGCAGAAGGGAGCGCGGCCGCTGGAGGACGGCGGTTGAGAGCGGCCATTAGACCTTGACTGCGACGTGAGCGTTAACAGGGAGGCGCGAGATCAGCGTTCTGTGGCGTAGGCGTGCGTGCGTTAGCCAGACAACAGGCCTGTCATGGTTAGGCGACACTCCGGGCAATGACTGTGGATGCACGAGAGCCAGGTTCAAGTCTCGGCGTCGTCTCAACATCCTGTGATTCTAGACACATCACTTAATCTATTTCTGAATATCTTATAAAACAGCTAAGTAACCGCGGTGTGCTAATCTTTAGCCAAGTTATGTGACCTAGGTGTTGAGATCTTCAGCCAAGTTAAATAACCTAGATGTAAGAGACCTGCAAGTAGACTAACTAACCTGGACGTAGGAACCTTTAGCCACAATAAGTCATATAGTTGTGGAGACCTGTAACCTAGTTAAGTAACTTGGATGAGGATACATGTACCATGACTCAGTAACCCAGGTTTAGAGACCTGTAACCAAGGAAAGTGGACATTAATGTGGAGAATGCACGTAGCACATTAATACAAAGGCTGTCGACGGCAGGGCCTTATTCAGGAGAGAGGTGGATATTAAGTGGTTGCCACATGGGTCAGTTATAGAATGGATTTGCTGCAAAATCTTGAGAAAGGAGATTGTATTGTGGCAAGAATGTACAGCCATAAACTGGGTCAAATCTTCAAACACAGCATAAGATTTACAAGCTCCTTTAGTGACTCCTGTACAACCTCCATTTGGTCTGACCAGTGGCTCGTCAGGTTCCAGTTCACCACTATAAATCACAATTCGCCACTACTCCTAGCATTTTTTGCACTTGGATACAGGCATGGGTCCGTGGGACTACCACTGTGCAAAACTACTTTGGGTGTTGTATTGCAGATTACACACCTATCACCACTGGGCCACTGTCATTTTCGGTGATGGAATAAATGCAAATGGCTGAGGGGCAGAGGGAGAAAGTGTCCATTGCCTGTAGCTACAGCAGGTGCAAATGAGCAAAGTCCTGTGGCTTAAAAGTGTGGACCACACAAAGTATTGCTTTTGCACCCCGCCACTGCCGTCACAAAGGGGTGCAACTGGGGCTAATTTATTTAGCTCCTACTCTAGGCAGGACCCATATGCTAACTAACAATATAAGTGACAAAGGTTAATGACTAAGTAAAATGAACATAGCAAGACCAGGTCACGACCTTCCAAAATCAGTCAAAGAAGGCGAGATGCTTTTCAGGAGCCAGAGAAGTCTGTCCTGTGTTTTTAGATCTGGGCGACAATTGTCTTGCCAGCCTCATGCATTTATAAAATACTACTAATAAAAATATGTACACAGATACAGGGCTTCAGATGAGACCTTTTCATCAATTGGTCTGTTCAACTGATATCCACATTTTAGTTCTGACTACCAGGGTTTACAGCATGGAGCAATGGTTCAACACACTTCATCCATTTGCTGCCTTGCACTGTGAGTGATGTCGTTTTCCTGAGATGCACACAGCAGGCTGAAAAAAGGTTCACTTCAGTTCCAGGACAGGAGTGTGTGGGCTGGCGTCGAGCTCCATTCTTTTTTTATGGTCATTTTGTTCATATTGCAGGTGTTTGCAAAATCAACATTTACACATGCCACAGCCTGACTTTTACCAATGCTTGTTTAGTAATTGCCTTCAAGACAAATTATGCATTGGTGAAAACCGAAAACCACTGTCTGTCTTTTTTTCAAATTTAAACCCAAGCACACTTTTTGCTAGGGGAACTCAGTCGTCCATCCTTCTTACCTAAATAATTTTTCGAACTCAACAAACCCACCAGCAATAGTGACTGAACATGTGAGCGGTGGTGTATCGGACGGGAAGTGTGTCAGGTGGAACAAGCTCCCTGGGCAGATGGATGTCAGCAGGGGACCTAATCACCATGGGGGACTAACCTGAGACAAGAGAGAGAGGAAGGACACTGAGCACCAGGGCTGGTGAAGAATGAGTAGGCGCCTTTCTTGTTATTTTTTTTCCTTCCGTTTTTTATAGCGCGAAACTCGACCCGAAGATATCGGTGCGCTTTACATGAGCACCAATTACATTGACCAGTTACATATCCCATCCTCGTCGCCAAAATTGTTGTAAATGAACGTAGCTGGATCACAGAATACTTCTGGATAAGTTACAGGATAGGTTTATTAGGATACAGCAGAGCAATAAACCTCACCAGCTGACCAGGCCTCCAACTGACCAGTCTGGAATGCAGTTTGTCTAGGAATAATGCACCTAGAACATTACAGGTATTCTGGAAGGAAGGGGAGGAAAGGACACAAAGGAAAGACTGGTGTTAAGGACCCATGTTTAGAGAAGTAACAATTTACAACAGACACATTCATTTGTTGGTAGGCACGCACGGGCAGATTACTTAACTTGCTCAGAGGTCTCTAAACGAAGAATACTTAGTCTGGGTACCTTAATCTACACCTATGTTACTTAACTAGGTTAAAGGTCTCCACACCTAGGTGACTTATCCTGGATAATGTTCTCCACATTTAAGTTACTTAGTCTAGCTATAGATCTCTATATTTAGTTTACTTAGTTTAGCTGAAGGTCTCCACACCTAGGTAACTAAGGCGCCCCTAGATTAATTAGCTTGGTTATGGGTAGCCACTCCTAGGATGTTTAGCTACAGACATCAGCACCTGGGTTACTTAGCATAGTTAAATGTCTCCAAACCTGGATTACTTAGCTAGATTAAAGGTCCTCATCCCTGGGTAAGTTAACTCGCTTACTCATCTTCTTTGGGAAATTGTGACAAAGGCTTGCAGAAATCCAAGTAGACTCCATCCATCAAACTTCCTTTTGACAGGTTGCCTTGGCACACTTATAAAGAGTCGCCATGACATGAGCTCTCTCTGATGGAAAAAACACACGTTGCCTTGGATCTTGTGCTCGCATGTCTGCAACATACCTCACCATCCTAACCCTAGCAGGTATGAACAATGGTTGTCTGCCATTGTTATGGGGTATGATGGGACTGCCCCTGCTTCTTCTTCTGCTGCAGCCACTCATGTGAGCAAAGTTGCAAGGTGCTACAGGTGCGTGACCGTACTGCCCATCATTAGTGAGACCTCATCTGAAGTACTGTGTCAGCTCTGAAAGCCAACTTTTGACATGAGCAAGTGATGGTTACATTGTGTGGACCTGTTATATAGGCTTTCGTTCTCTCACCAGGAGAAAAGAAGGATTGCTTATTTAGATATGAATGTGTAGTTTCACAGAGCAATGCATTTGCCGCAGTTAAAAGTATATCAATTAATATATGAACCAATACCGTATTTTAAAACCAATATGGGAAAAATCTTGAACAACCCTGTAGGTGCCTTTCTCAGTGTTGTTCTATTCAGTAAAGCAAAGGCATTGGAAATTCACAACATGCCTGATTAGGACCGATATTAAACATCTTCTTGAAGAAGCCATGCGTTTAATCCTGTATATGACACTTACATAATTCACATTGTGTGCATTTAGCAATATTGTTAAGAGTTCTCTAAGCGTTGTCCGTGATCTGCCCCCTACCAGTTATGAAATTAATATTATAATGTCAAATCTCATGACCAAGGATAGCCCTTGGAAAAAAACAGGATTTTACCGACAAAACACCATTTTTTGTTCAGAACCACATATTCTGCATTGCTCAATATATTCATTGCTTTTTCAAAAACCCAAGGAAATCGGCAACGATGGGTTGTGTCCCTCCTTATATATTATACATTTACATGTCAGATACAACATGTTGAGAATGCCAAATGTTAACAATTTGGGCATCTGCCGAAAGAGTTATCACCTCAACTATAGCTCCAAGCTAGTGGCTTCTATTGAGAAACTCGGCCTACAGAAAAAAATATGGCCTCCATAAATTGTTCTTGGCATTTCCCATGGGCGTCAAGATACACATCAACGTGCCATAGATGGCAAGCAGATGGTCTGCATTGATGAAAGTGTGACTAAACGCAACTCTGCCCTCTGGATCCATGTTGCCCTAATCGGTAGCAACTACAATTAAAAAAGAAGTTGGGTGAAAATCGTAAGTTATGAATGGTCCCACCCTACATACTCATGCCTTAGTGTGTGTGCGTTCACTGACTAGGGTTTTCCCCTTGTATTTCGGTCCTGAAGAAAGCCAATGTGACTCAAAAAGCACTCATATTTGGCTGAAACACGTTGACCTAACAATAGGATGTGAGAGATCACTAATTTATCACCACACATCCACCATCACTGTTTTTAACTCTACCCAAGGATTCCACAATTAAAATATTTTCCCCAAGGGTGGGTATCCCTGAGGTAGTTTTAAATACACTCACAAATTCACCATGTCACACAAAGAAACCAGCTCTGCTGTAATCAGGCCTTGTAGCACACCTAAGATGCATTTGGCATCTTAAGTGGGAACCCAGTGATGAAGCATGCCACCGACTAGGTTGGTGGATGACGGTTCTTTTTAAAAAAACTAATGGTATGTCTGAGACATGAGTGACATACATTTGTGACCTCACATTGGGATGGTAGCAAGCTTGTTCTAACTTGTTTGACATATTGATAAGGGGAAGATGAACTGACTCTCCTCTTCTCCTCTCTCTTTTCTTTGTTTATATTGTCATTGTTTCATATGTAGGATTTATGTGTGTGGGAGTTGGAGGGGTTATCCCACACAGGGGTGCAACACAGGCCCATGCAGCTCCTGACTCCAAGTCACACTGCACACTGACTCCAAGTCCTATGAATAACAATACAGAGTCTTAGGAGCCTCTTTGAATAAACATGCATTTTCAGTAAATTATGCTACACTACTTTACAATAGCTTGCCTCCATTGTCCGGGTTGAGACCCAAATGGGAGCAAGACTTAGGGAGACTAGAAGATAGCACATAGGGTGAAGCTTGTAGGTATTCAAGTGAGGTGGCCATAAGAGCCAGGTTTCAACTGGTCCAATTGGAAATCTTACACAGGGTCTATTATATCAGGCCTACATTTTTCCAGACGGGGAGGATAGACAAAGAGCTGTGTCTGAGGGGCTGTAACAAGAAGGGAACTTTGCTACAAACTATCTGGGACTGCCCATGGGCACAGAGGTCCTGGAGTAAAGTGAAACAAAGATTATCTTCAGCAATTGGTGAAGACATAGAAGTTACCCCCCAACTGTCGGTTCTGGGATAATGGGGGAGCAGACCATGAACTGGTATACACTCCTCTTCTGCAATGTGGCATTGATGGAGGCAAGACAAGATATAAGAAATGCGTTACTTACCTGTAACTGCAGTTATCCAGTATTGGTGTCTTTCATAGATTCACATGCCTGAATCATTCCCCGTCGTTGAGACGGGAGTCTCCGGTACATAGAAAAGTAATGTCTTATAGACATACATAGAGAATAGTAGGCCTAAAGGCCTCACCTTAGTAACATATCCATGTCCTTTTGTAAAAAGGACCAAACTCTTAGAGAAGAGCCAATCAGCTATCACCTCCCTCTAGAACCTTCCTGGCAGGAGCCTCAGTTCCTCAGATTTTCGTACGCACTAAGCTAAGTAGGCGTGACACTGAGAGAGTTAGGCGAGTCCTTCCAGGGGAGGCGGGAGGGTTGCATGTGAATCTATGAAAGACACCAATACTGGATAACTGCAGTTACAGGTAAGTAACGCATTTCTTATCCAGTATTATGGGTGTCTTTCATAGATTCACATGTCTGAATCAGAGTAGCAAGCAATGCAGAGTGCACATTTCTGATGGACCAGCATATACAAGTCCTTAGATAAGACACATCATGCGAGCATGAACCATCATTAGACCTCCACAATAAGTATTACTAAAGAAATGTGCACACCAGAGTAGGATGGAGGGACGGACGAAAGCTCACCTTACTGAAAAGATGGCGTAACACTGATTGTCTCACTGCTGCATCATTCATCAGCTCCGTATCCAGGCAGTAGTGCCTGGTGAAGGTATGCGGCGACTTCCATGTTGCCGCCCTGCAAATGTCAATGACTGGCACCCCTGCAAAGAGAGCTAAAGAAGTGGACATGGCTCTCTTGGAGTGCGCTCTCACTTTGGAATGCAATGGCTGTCCAGCTTGGTCATGACAGAAAGCAATGCCTGCAGAAATCCATCTG
The DNA here is from genome assembly GCF_964261635.1 of Lissotriton helveticus. NCBI lineage: Eukaryota > Metazoa > Chordata > Amphibia > Caudata > Salamandridae > Lissotriton > Lissotriton helveticus. The sequence goes on along the minus strand of NC_136069.1, from coordinate 1,307,695,663 downwards.
GAGATGCTCTGCTTGGCAAGCGGTAGACCTTTCCTAGGTCTGCTGTAAGCTATGAATAGCTGGTTAGATTTCCTGAATGTTTTCATTTTGTCCGTGTAAACTTCAAGCATCGCTTGAGATCCAAAGAAAGCAGCGATCTCTCAGTTCGGAAAGAAGGAACGCAGAACCACAGGTTCATTTAGGTGGAAGTCCGACGGGACTTTTGAGATAAACCTAGGATTAGTTCTCAGGATTACTCTGTCGTTATTAAACTGTAGAAAAAGATCCTCACTGACCCCCCTTGCAGATGTGAGCGTCAGGAGGAGTGCTGATTTCCACGAAGCATACTTTAGGTCAGCTCTGTGTACTGGTTTGAACGGATGTTTCATGAGCTGGTTAAGAACCACATCGAGATGCCAGGCAGGTGGCAACATCCTTACTGGCGGGAAAGATCTGTATAATCGTTTTAGAAATTGCTTAATCAACCCGCTTGACCAGAGCGATGGACTCGTTGAAGTTCTTTATAACGAGATATTGCTGCTAAGTGTACTTTAATGGAGGAGTGGGCTAGGCCCGACTGTGCCAGATGTAATAGATAAGGTAATATTTGCTCCAGTGATGTGGAGAAAGGCCGAATCCCGTGATCTGCACACCAAACACAAAAGCAATTCCATTTCGGGGAATACGTCTTGGTCGTGCTATCCGCCCTTGCTCTGGCAAGAATGTCTACAGTCTTGTGGAATATTCAGATTGTGGAACTCTCTGAACTCAGGAGCCAGGCGACTATCCTAAGAGACTTCAGATCCGGATGTTGAACTTTATTGTTGTTCATTATAAGCAGAGATAGATACTGCCGCAGGTGGACCGGCGGCTCCAGGGATAGACGGTGGAGCTCTGTGAACCAATGTTGCCTCGGCCAAGTTGGGGCTATTAAAATTAGAGTACAAGGCTCCACCTAAATTTTCCTGAGGACTGTGGGAAGCAACGGGAATGGCGGAAAGGCGTACGCAACGACGTTGCGCCATGCGATGGAAGATGCATTCCCTAGAGACCCTGACTGGGGATGCCAACTTGCGAAGTGTGGGCATTTGGCGTTCATTGTCGTCGCAAATAGATCGATTTGCGGCGTGCCCCATCTGGAGAAGATCTGGTCGATAATTTGTTGATCTAGCTCCCACTCGTGTGACGATGTTTTCTGCCTGCTCAACACGTCGGAGAGCACATTGTCCGTGCTTGGGACATATTCCGCTCTTAGGGTTATATTGTGGAGTATGAGCCAATTCCAGATTATTTTTTGCAACTCGCAATAGTGTGTCAGCGAGCGTGTCCCTCCCTCTTTGTTGAGGTAGTGCTTAGTCGTGGTGTTGTCTGTCCGGATGAGCACCAGGGAATGTTTTATTCTTGGCAGGAAAGCTTGAAGGGCCAGGAAGACTGCCCGCAGTTCGAGCAGATTGATATGTAGTTTCTTCTCCATAGGAGACCTCTACCCGCTTATCTGTAGCTCTTGCAGAAAAGCTCCCCAGCCTTCCAAGGAGGCGCCTGTTGTGACAACATGAGGAGCAGCCGGAAGCAGGAATGACAAGCCTTGAGAGAGGTTTTGAGATGACATCCACCATTGCAGGGCTCCGACCATCTGAGGATTCACTTTTATGTGGTCGTCGATTGTCCCTGTGCATTGGACCCACTGCTTCAAGAGCGCCTCCTGTAGATTCCTCATCCGCAGTCGACAGTGAGGAATCAGGAGGATACACGCTGACATCATCCCCATGAGGGATTTGAAGAGACGGACTGTCAAGACTTTCTTCGAGGCTACTATAGCAGTTAGTGCAAGGTGCTTGTACATCCTCTCTCTGGATGGGAAAGCTTTTGCTGACCGTGTGTCCAGGGTTGCACCTAGGAAACTGATGCACTGAGAAGGTTGTAGGACCGATTTTTCCTGATTGAGGGTGAGACCCTAGCAATCGAAAAGCTTTAAACAGGTGTTGGAAGACCTGGACGCGTCTTCTAAGAATGGAGTCCTGACCAGCCAGTCATTCAGATACGGAAAGACTTGGTGATGGCACTGTCTGAGATATGCCGCCACCGGGGTACGACATTTCGTGAATATGCGCGGTGCAGACTTGAGCCCGAAGGGCAGAACGCGAAACTGCAAGTGTCTGCCCGCTACTGCAAATCGCAAGTACCTTTTTGTGATTCCTGTGAATTGGGATATGGAAGTAAGCGTCCTGTATGTCTAGGTACGCCCTAAAATCCTGCTGTTACAGTAGTTGCAAGACCTCCTGGATCGTTACCATGCTAAATGACTACTTCTTAGGAATTTGTTGAGGGCCCTAAGGTCCAAGATTGGTCTCAACTTCTTGTCTTTTTTCTGGATCAAAAGAAGCAAGAATAAAACCCTTTTCCCTTCTGAGATGGAGGTACTCTCTCTATTGCTCCTTTCTGCAGCATAATCGAGATCTCTCATAGAAGCAGCCATAGATTTTTGTTATTTCCGCTGTCCTGTACCTTGAAAGGACGACCTCCCAAAAGAGGATTGCTTGTTTTGCTGTTGTTGGCGCTGTTGGTATTGCGGTCTACTCTGGCCTGAAGGGCAGGGAGACCTGTATTAATAATTTCCTCTGTAGGAAGACTGTCCTCTTCCTCTATTTCTACTACAGGACTGGTTCTTATACTGAAGAGTGCCCAAAGGTCTCGCAGTGTCTGCTTCATCAATTTTTCGTGCCAAATAGTAACTGGCTAACATATGGCATGTCCAAAATCTTTGTTTGCACCTCAGGACGGAAAGAGGTTGCCTTTAGCCATCCTTGGAGCCGCAAGACTGCTGCTCCAGCCAACTGGCGGAACCCTGTCATAGCGATATCCATTGCGCAGTCTATAGTTTCTGACGTTGATGCTTCATCACCTAGCAGAATCCTCTTTACTTCCTCTTTGGATGAATCTGGCAATTCCGACAGCTATGGGGCTATGTGTGCCCACAATTGCCTATTATAGCGTCCCAAGAGCGCTAGGGCGTTCGCGGCCTTTACCGTCATTGCCGATATTGAGGAAAACCTGTTCCCAATGTTGTCCACTCTTCTTACCTCCTTACCAGGAGGAAGCGACAAAGGGGCCGAAGGATTCCTGGAGGTCTTCTGGGCCGCCTGTGTCACCACGGAGTCCGGCTTAGGATGCCCTGTTAAACACGCGGGTGCTGTATCTGGCACCCTATACTTCTTATCCAACTGAGGGATCACTGGTGATACAGAGGAGGGGTTCTGAATGACCTTTACCCCTTCTGACTATAGGTAATCGATAATCGGTATTGACCCTACTGCCTTCTTGAGAGGTTCTGTGAAGTCATACAAGAAGCAGACCTGTTCTTGAGAGACCATTGAGATCTTAAAACGTTGAGCAACCCTCTCTACCACATTGTAAGAGATTCCAAAATTGTCGGAATTTCCCTCGTCAACGGGTCCGTCGACGAGATCGGCGTCATAGACTATGCTGTCGTAGACGAGCAGTCATAGACGAGGCCGTCGTAGGCGACATAGACGATCCGTCGTAGACAAGGCCGTCGATGACGAGCCATCGTAGAGGAGCAATCGTAGATGAGGCCATCGTAGACGAGGCCATGGTAGACGAGGCCATTGTAGACTAGGCCATCATCGACGCCGTAGACAGGCCGTCGTAGACGAGCAGTCGTAGACGAGGCCGTCGATGACGATGCAGTCGTAGATGAGCCATCGAAGACGAGCCCTCGTAGATGAGGCCATTGTAGACGAGGCCATCGTCGACGCCATAGACAGGCCGTCGTAGACGAGCAGTCATAGACGAGGCCGTCGACGACGACGCAGTCGTAGACAGGCCAGCGTAGACGAGGCCAGCGTAGACGAGGCCATCGTAGACGAGGCCATCGTCGACGCCGTAAACAGGCCGTCATAGACGAGCAGTCATAGACGAGGCCGTCGTCGTCGACGAGCAGTCGTAGACGAGCCGTCGTGGACGAGCCATTGTAGATGAGCCATTGTAGATGAGCCATTGTAGACGAGTCCATCGTAGACGAGGCCCTCGTAGATGAGGCCGTCGTCGACGCTGTAAACAGGCCATTGTAGACGAGCAGTCATAGACGAGGCAGCCATCGTCGACGAGCCGTCGTAGACGAACCATCGTCGACGAGCCGTCGACGACGAGCCATCGTAGACGAGCCGTCGTCGACGAGCCGTCGTAGACGAGCCGTCGTAGACGAGCCATTGTAGACGAGCCATCGTAGACGAGGCCATCGTAGATGAGGCCATTGTAGATGAGGCCATCGTAGACGAGGCCATCATAGACGAAGAGGCTGTAATAGGCAATGATGATGGTTTCTTTGTCGACGATCCTGTTGACGATGTTGGCTTCTTAGTCTTTACCTCAGGAGGAATAGAAGACGCCTTCCTGAAGGGTCCTATGACCAGAGGAGGTGATTTTGACGGCTCAGAAGTCGTCTTTTTTACATGATTTTTCTCCAAAAGCAAGTCCTTTACTCTCCTTATCCACAGAGTGAGGAGATTTTTAAGAACTGCGCCCAGAAGACCCATGAGTGGTCTTTTTGAGGGCCTTCTCAGGATGTTCCCCTGAGGAATGAGTCTGAGGAGATTCTCTTCTCTTTTGAGGTCTCCTAGACGTTGAGGATAACACCTCATCACGGTCACTGGAGAAAATAAAAAACCTCCTTTCTGGTCTTAGTGTTTGACACCATATTAAAAATCACCCTTCACAACCTCTCAAAAACTTACTTGAGAAAGTGCGACATACCTTGTAGTCTTTGGCCTGTACTAGACCTTCTTTAAAGAATGTATTTGAAGATAATCCATAGTAGAAAAGCATCCTTGACAACAAAGTCATTCAATGAAGTGAAAAAACACAGAATCTGAGCAGAGCTCAGAGGAGACTCCCTTAGCACAATGTGCGGTAGAAAATCTGAGGAACTGAGGCTCCTGCCAGGAAGGTTCTAGAGGGAGGTGATAGCTGATTGGCTCTTCTCTAAGAGTTTGGTCCTTTTTACAAAAGGACATGGATATGTTACTAAGGTGAGGCCTTTAGGCCTACTATTCTCTATGTATGTCTATAAGACATTACTTTTCTATGTACCGGAGACTCCCGTCTCGACGACGGGGAATGATTCAGGCATGTGAATCTATGAAAGACACCCATAATACTGGATAATTGGACTTTTGGGAGACACGTCTGTTCCAACTTTGGCAATTTGGAAGTACAGTATGGACTGGTTCAAGAGGGCAGAATAACTGATATACAAGACACAAGGATGTCCCAAGACATTTATTAAAATTTGGGGCCCTTGGAAAAGCATGGAAGAGGTGCTGGACTTGGTCAACCGTGGTACTTGTGGGGCCGAACTACTGCGTGGCATTAGGAGGGTGTTTCTAACTGCTTTTGGTGGGGTGGTCAGAAGTGAGATGTTGAGGGAAATGGGCTCCCGGCTGTGGTGTCCATTTACCTGCACTTGGCCGCAATGTTGTGAATGTTGATATTGACTGGGGCCTAATCTGTAAGCCTTACAATTTTCAGTATATGTCTTTATGTTCATGCGAGAAAAAATTCCATAAAAATATCTATCTATATATATGTGTGTGTATATATATATATATCTGTGTGTATATATATATATATATATGTGTATATATATATATATATATATATATATATTTCTTTTTTTTAAAGTCCTATGAATAACAATGAGATATGGGAGACACTGTGGCCCCTCACAACATTATTTTTTTTGCTATGTACATACACAGCTTTTTATGTATTTATTCCTGGGAGTTTTTCCGCTATCCTGTAATTTTAACCATGTTTTCTATTTTCCAATCTTTTGCCATTTTTAACGAACATGTGGGTTTTTAACTGCAGTGGGGATTTTAGAGAACTGGTTTTCAATGGTGTTGTGGATACTCTACACTGGTGATTACATAATAAGCAGATCCATTTTTTACTCAAATGTATGAGACACTATTTTAAGCATAACATTCACTTATGATCTTATCGTTTTATCATTTTCTCTTAAGATTTTGGGGTTTATATATTTATAAGTGATTGACATCTCTCTTTTTTTGCTGCTTAACCTTGACACTTTATAGCTGGCTACATTTTGCACGTTCTGAATTGTATGGATTCATCCTTTTATGCTTTCCACACTATATATATATATATATATATGTATATATGATCCTCTGAATCCTCAGACATATTGTGAATTTTCATAGCATCAATTCAGTAGGTTGTCTCCACTGTATGGTATCACTTGCATTATTTTCACAGTTTAATCCAGAGGTCTTAAAACTGGGGGGCGGGCCCCCTAGGGGGGCCTCGAGTGATCCCAGGAGGGGCACCAGGCTGTGCCCAAAAGAAGCATTATGCTCACAGCAGTGCTTTGTTTTAAGCATGGAAGAAAACGAGCAGCTGTAGCCTCTCTGTAATGTGCCATCACTAACAGCTTTTGTCATTTATATCAGGCTGGGAGAAGGTGTCAGAAGGGAAGGGACTCCAAATATTCTTCTACACCCCCACCCCCATTTCTATTAATCACACTGTAGGTATTTTTACACGTAGTAAGGCCTGCCTGACCACAATAGTATGTTTTGCAATCATGTATTTGGTTTCATTTTTAAAACACTAAGAGGATTTAACTGGAATGTTTAAATATGTCTCCTGTTTAAATAAATTGAGACATATTTAAACAGTGCCAATTTAATGGACTTATTGTGAAAAATTCTGAGGCAGAGGGGCCCGAGCAATTATATTTTTTCACTGGGGGTGCGCAGCGTTAAAAAGTTTGAAGACCACTGGTTTAATCAGACAGAGATATCCACTGAAATCAGAAAGTTGGTTTCAAACTAGGTCATACATCTGACTAGGCTTAGTCATTTGTCAAGCGTGGAATCCCTAGTAGAGAAACTATATGAAATTTTACTGATTTGCACATACATTTTTTTGCACATGATGCTCTGACCCCACGGGGCAGCATATTAATCTAGATATTATTCCGGTTCCAGCAAAATATTTTAGTTTGACTCCCTGACATATCGAAATTATTTTATGTGTCACTTAGCTCACTTTTTTATGCACTTGCACTTTTTCGCCATTCCCAACTTGTATAGTATTCCATATAGATAGGAAAATCAACATTTCGGTTTAAGGTTATGTATTTACTAGATTTTTATGTATCTCATCCCTATATTGGGCCACTTGGCCACACTTTACTATTGTATTATGTATTATATACAATGAGTCTGTTTTGATATAGGGTTGGGTATTAGAGCTATTATTTGTATGCTAGAACTTGTTATTATTTATTTGCATAACCTGTTATACTGAATCTTATTTAAAAATATGTTGTCTATATCTACTCTATCAGTGGGAGTGGCATCATGTCAATCACTATTTAATGACACGTCTGTAACAAGCACGTCATGTGATCAAGACCGGGGCGACCCGGTCGAAACGCGTCATGCTGTGGTGGTCTGATTGAAAATAAATGCACCTTATTCCACAAGCTGCTGTGGTCCGTAGCTGTTCTTTTCCTCGCTCCGTGTGGGCTATTGGATTTTGCCGACAGGATTTGTTAGTATATATATATATATATATATATATATATATATATATATATATATATATATATATATATATATATATATATGTATATATGTATATATATATTTACATATATATATATATTTTTTAAAGTCCTATGAATAACAATGAGATATGGGAGACACTGGGGCCCCTCACAACATTCTAAAGTGGGGGCCCATCATTTAATGTTATGCCACTGCCTGAAAACATATGTATTTTCTATTTTTCACCAGCATTTTATTTTGCTTAGAAGTGTGCCATCTTTGTAAAACTCCTAAAGTTGGAACGTTTTTTAAAAAACCTTCTTGGAGTTGGAGAAGGCCAACCTCACCCACCTTTTGTTATAGACTGGACCCACTGTTTTTTTAGTCCCGAAGGAGGCACTGCTTGGTCCTTCTTTAGAGAATTCACACATTCCTTTATCCTACTCCGAGAAGTTTAGGGTACTCGGAATGCGGATGCAGCGTTGAAAGCCAAACGTGCCTCTGGGCAAGGATCCAATTAAACAGACATTCATTCTTGGACTCTGTCTGAAGCACATAGGCAAAGCATGTTCTCATTGGAACAGCTTGATTTGCTGTTCATGCTCAGCATGCAGGCTCAATGGTCTGCTTTGGTCTAATTCCTGTATTCACCCTCTATGTGAATGGGGCGGTAATGTATGTGGCTTGGCCTCGCTACTAGAGGGCTATTTCGAAATAATACAAACTGGGCCACGGACAGACGAACAGGCGTTATGGTCTGCCCTCCTATATGCCAGTGCACCATGAGCATTTGTTATAAATTATGCACACATACACATTACGCTTGTGTTCGTAAATCATATTCTGGAAAAGTTGTAGATTTCCAAACACCCAAAGCACCTACCAAAAAGCCCTGTCTATATTTGCAGCCTCTGTTTTTAGACGGGCACAGACCGGTACTTACAATAACCATTATGTAATCCCAAAAGTATATATTATCAACTTAATACTCACCAGGGAGATGCAGTCTAGCTGGTTGCATGGTTACTGACCAGGTGGTAGGAATACACTGCATATTCCCAACATAATAAGCATTTTCTTGCATCTGTTGGCGTGAAAGTCCAAACGAAAAAGTAAGTCATCAGGCAAATCAGTGTAAGAAAAAGGCAGCAGGCATTATTGGTAGATCTGCATGTCTGGCATACAGTTAGGGTCCTAACTAAAGCCTTCTGCAGTGGAAAAACAAACTAACGTGTTTTTGTGTACAATGTTTCTATGAAATAAAGACTGTAACGTATGATGATTCACGCACCTTTGGGGTGTAAAATAGCATTTCACGCACTGCAAACCTGCAAACTCCTTTGGAGGTGGGATCAGTAGCGGATCCTCTGCTAAGGCGAAGGAGCGTTGCCCCACTGCTTTTTAGCTGTGAAATAAAGAGAAAATAAAATGATAACACTTGCATTATTATCGTTTTATTTTCTCCTACCTCCACAACTTAGCATTAGGGGTGGGGCAAGGGAGGAGTGGTAGCACCCTCCGAAGTGCGCAATGACTGCTTGACCGGCCCTCTCAGGCCGCCCAAAACAGTCTTGCAAACTTTGCATGTTCTACATGCAGGCTGCATTACATTACCGCCTGCATTGGAAAACACGAGCAGGCTCCCAGTCAGCGTCTGAGCCCCGAAACACGGCGCTCAGACCAATCGCAACGCTAAGACAGCGTTGTGATTGGCTGACTGGGAGCCTGGGTGTGCTTCCTGTTGTTCAGGTCAGCGAGGGAGGACTACGTAGGAGAGATGCAGTGAGGAAGTTGCAAGAGGGTACGTTTTTTATTTAATATTTTGCTTCCTGCTCCCCCAGCGACCTCCAAACCCCCCCCCCCCCTACCTTTGATCCATGCTGGGCACCGCCAGGTGGAATGATACATCAATCAGCCAATAACTTAAGGAGAAAAAGGGAAAACCCTGATCTGGGTTGAGTCAAAGCCCTACTTTATGTATATTTTTAAGCACTTGTAAAATGGGTCTTGCAGACAGCTTAGCTACACTGTCAATCAGACCTAAAAATGTCAGGAAACTTCAGAATCGCACACTTTAGGGATTTTTGTATTCTACCTTTTTTTCCTCACATTACTTTGAATATTGAGGATTTATTCTCTACACCAACTTCATGGCCCTGCCTTGTCCCTCTTATTTATTTCTGTTGTAGCCATTGGCTTGTGCTCCAAAAGAGACCCCCCCATACCCCCCCCCGCCCCCGGCTCACCGCTCTTACCTGCACGGGCCGCGCCTGGTTTTGAGGAGAAAGAGAAATGCAACAAACCCATGCAAAAATAATGACCGCTTCAAGCAGCACAGTAGCAAAATGTGCGATGTTCTATTGGAATGCGCCGCAACCGCCTGCAGTGCCAATCAGCAGCGACGGATCCGGGGCCGGTATGCTGCAGCGACGCCAGGACTATGGGGGGGACTTGATTTCCCTAGACGTCTAAGAAGCGGAAGTCCAGCCCCAGGGGCGTCTGCTCCATCAGACATTTAAGGGGCATGACTAAATCAACACAGACATATTTCCTGAAATATTTAAACGTGTCCAGGATCATTTACATTTGAAAAGGCTTCAAGGGGAAGCTCTGCAAAGCTTAAAGCAGATGGAAGAAAAAAGCCAAGGGGACAAAAAGGCACCAGATTCTCCAAAGCACTTTGATGCTGTGCATGCGACAGGTTGTGATGCGTACTCCTCTAGTCTTTGGAGCGTGAACTTGTACCTATTGAGGCAGTGCCTACTTACAGTGAGTGAGGTTACCAGGGGACCACGGGTCACCAAGTACGCAATGCTCCAGATCTGGGCTTTTCTTTCAGGGGACTGTTTTGAGATGCCCAAGCTCAACTGGATCAACTGAAGGGAACCTGGCCTACAACTCCCACAAATTGGTAGGTTGGTAAGCTCTACCCCACGAGTAGAGCCTCAGTTCTTTGTGACATGGAGTCACCTTCAACAGGAGACAATTTCGATGTAGACTTCTTAGGACCTACTCACCAGAGGCGCAACTAGAGCCATATTTCGGGGGGGGGGGGCTAAGAAAAAATTTCGGGGGGGCTGAACCTTTAATCAGTAGGCAGAGTGGAGCTGCAGGGGCTCTTAGAAGGGGTGAAACAACTGCAAGGTCTAATTAACATTCAAATGGTCTTTTGAAGACCTGTGAAACGTTCGGGTGCGGCTCTGTGTGTGCCCGGGATCTGTCTCATCCCGGGCTGCCACACACAACGGGGGGGGGGGCTGAAGCCCGCTGAGTCCAATGGGTGTTGCGCGCCTGCTACTCACTAAGGGGCTCATTACGAGTCTGGTGGTCTTCCGACTGCCAGACTCGTGGTGGCAGTCCACCGTTTTACCGATTACAACGTTCACCATCGCATCAGTGGTGGACAGCCAGCTGCACCAGGGAACAGCCGTTCCCTGGCAGTGGAGCATCTGCGCCACAACGCAATATGCTGAGCGGGAAATGGCGCAGTCACGCTCAGTTTATTATGAGTTCCTGCACCGCCAGCCATTTCATGGCGGAGCCTTACCATGAAAAGGCTGGCGGTGCCGGAACAAAGGGGGCCCTACAGGGTCCCCATGCTCCCCCCGCCTTGGGGATACATTCAGGGGGCACAACATGTGCCCCACAGTCTGTATCTGCACAAAGTTCCAGTAGGGCATGGACTCTTCAACTCATAATACGGCTGGTGGTACTGGCGCGGGTTTGGCGCAGCTGTGCCAGCGGAGAGCCGGCGCAACTGCGTCAAGCTCTTAATCAGGCCCTAAGACTTCCACATATAGTTGGAGTAGATTTACATTTGTTTTACAATTCACACAGGTTCTCACAATAGCTCCTAATAAGCTGTGACAGTTGTAGTTTCGTTTAGAGTGCTCAGGAAATCTTATTTTCAAAAGCATATGCCCATGTGAAAAACCACATTTGCCCCCTTTTTCTCCATATAGCACATATTTGGTCGTATGTATAATCTCCTTGTCGTATACCCCCTCCCACCAGTTTTTGAGCTGCCTCTTATCCTTACCTTGAAAATAGATTTAACCTTGCACTTTACAGGGGTATTATGTCGACTGTTAACATAGTGGAAAGGAGTCCTACATGTTTGACTGCTTCCAAAGTAGGATGAAGTCAGAAAAAAGTTTGTGGGTAGCACTAAAAAGAATGTTTGTGGGTGTACACAAACGTTCTGGGCATGCCCTGCCTGAACTTCCCGCTCCTGTCCCTGGGAGTAGATTTAATCACACGCAAATATGACGACTTTTTTACAAGTCCAAACATATGTGAAGATCAAAGAGGCCTTTACACACATAAAATATTCTATTTGTATGTGTAAACTGAACAAACGCTCAATAAATGCGAGACATCCATGAGGCAAACGATACAATACATAAATATACTGCTGATTCATTATTTTCTTGAAACTGTGCGTGAGGTTGCCACTATTGAAAGCAAAGCTACACCTTGCTACAAGATGCAGCAAATGTACTAGCTCAAATAAAAAGGCTTTTAGGCCTACTTGAGTCATGAAGCCAAGCAAGTACTTGGAGGATAAAGGCCATTCCAGATTAATAAGAAACACTCATATTTGTAAGATCTGACATCCTTGGTGTAGTATCCCCACAAACATTTTGCCTTGTTATGTTACGTTATGTTAAATCGACTTGATATAGCGCGCAAATCACCCTGGGGCATCTCAGCGCTCAAAGCGGGTCAAGAACAGAAACTACACATGGGGGTTGTTAGAATTGATGAGCTCTAAGTTGTTTCCTGAATTTACAGTAACTGGGACAAGAATGGACGTGAAGAGGGTGCTTGTTCCAGTACAAGGGGGCGAGATAGGAAAAAGCCTTACCAGCACTGCGTGTAAGACGGATGCGGGGGATCCACAGCATTGCATTTGAGCTGGATCTTAAATTACGACTACGGGCATATGCTTTTATGCTCTTTTGAAGATAGAGTTGGCCTTTGCCCTTTAAGGAATTGTACGTGAGGCAGCAAATTTTAAAATGTGTGTGTTTCCATATAGGAAGCCAGTGTAGTTCTTTCATCGGCGGCGGCGAAGGGGTGCCTGCCGGGCAGTTGAGCACAAGCCTTGCAGCAGTATTTTGAACCACTTGAAACTTAGAAATGAGTGATTCAGTGGCCTTGGCCAACAGGGCATTGCCATAGTCCAATCTTCTTATTACTAAGGCCTGAACCAGCGTTCTCCGGGCGGTGCTAAGAAGATAATGGTAGATTCTCTGCAAAAGGCGTAAGTAGTGGTAGCATGAGCCAGTAGTGGTCAGGATATGATTTCTCATGGTTAGGGCTTGGTCAATTTTTATCCCCAGGTTTTTTACTGCATGATTGGGTGCAGGGGGGGGGGGGGGCGCCCAGCTGCTGCAGCCACCAGTCGTCAGCCCACAAAGCAGGGGCTTTACCGAAAAGCATAATCTCGGTCTTATTTGCATTCAGCTGGAGATAGTTCTTGTTCATCCAGTCTGAGATGGCAAGCATGCCTGAGGAGGACCGTTCTTTTTCCGCCACCAGGTCCTAGCCAGGTGTGAACAGCAGCTGGGTATCGTCAGCATAAGAAATTATATTAAAGACAAAATGCTCTGCGATAGCCGTCAAAGGAGTCATGTAAATATTAAACAAGGTATGGCTCAAACATGAGCCCTGTGGCACTCCCTTATCTAGGATTGATTTGCCTGAAGCATAGGGACCCATGATGACAGTTTGATGTCTGTCACTCAGAAAATGATGGAGCCATTTTAATGCCAGACCCTGAATGCCAATTTCTTGTAGCCCCTCCATCAACATCATATGGGAGATGGTGTTGAAGGCTGAGGAGAGGTCCAATAATACAAGTATCATTGGGTTTCCTCCATCCACTCCCAGGTGCAGAGAGTTAGTCACTGCCAGAAGCGCTGTCTCGGTGCTATAGCCCGGGCGAAAGCCAAATTGGGAAGGATCAAGGATCTGATTACTTTCTAGATAAGAGCTGAGTTGCTTATTGATGAGACTTTCGAGTTGTTTGGCCAAAAGAGGTAGTAAAGATATAGGGCGATAGTTGCCTAGCAATTTATAATCCAGATAAGGCTTTTTAGAATGGGGCGTACACAGGCCGTCTTCCATTCTGCCTGGATGGTACCCGTTTTAATTGAACAGTTAAACATTTCTAAGATTCCTGAGGCACAAAGCGTGGCCAACAGGGACATTGTTTTAGGTGGGCAGATATCCAATGGAGAACTTGACTTTGCAGATACTAAGGAGCTATGGATTTCTCCCAGTGAAAAAGGCTCAAAACGCTCTAAAATGTATAGGGTGGTGGTTGGCTGCTTAGATTTGGGAGTGGGAATTCCTGGATCTTGATTAGGGATGATGTGTAGTTTTGAATAAATGTTGGAGATTTTGTCTTGGAAAAAGTTAGCCAGTGAGTCACAGAAATTCTGGGACTCAGGCAACGCTTGGGGGTACGCTGTAGGAATGATGAAGTTGTGACCTATGTTAACAAGCATTTACAATGCAATGGTTTTGCCTTTGTTAAAGTTAGAGTTATTGGCATTGCTCTTGACATTATTTTTATGTATGTTTTTTTTAAACATAAATAAATAACATTGTCATTTACAATGCCAATAGCTTAATGTCTTGCAAATAACACACACAAACACCCACAGAGAGCCCTCCCACACACACACCCAGAGCCCCCCACACACACACACCCACACAGAGTCCCCCACACACAGCCACACAGAGCCCCCCCACACACACCCACCCAGAGCCACACACCCATATCCACACACACACACCCACACACCCAGAGCCACAGACACACACCCACACACCCAGAGCCACACACACCCACACCCACACACCCAGAGCCACCCACACCCACACCCACACACCCAGAGCCACACACACCCCCACACACCCAGAGCCACACACACCCACACAGCCAGAACCACCAAGGTCAGCCTCTTGTGCTAAAGAAATGGCCAGGAAGGACACAATTTAAGATTCTCGCGTTTGTAACTCGTTTACAGAGGTCCCAGCACTTTTAGACATCTGCGTGCTTCGTGCCATGACTTTAAGTGGCCTTCTGGTTTGAGGTGTAGGGTAACACCCGTAGTCAGACAGTTTTTACCAGTGTTATTAGACAGACCTTCCTAGCAGGCTGAAAGCCCCATTACAGATCTGTGATAGTCATGTTAGCGCTACACCTTGAACCATGAACCGAAGAACACAGATGCATGGCCTGAGGGTGGGAATACAGAGGACGCTGCCTACGACCTTCCAGATAAGGGGCTGTTGCAGAAAAAACATTAATTGGAAGGTTTGTAGGATGGAACTGTACAAATATAGCACATACTTCCCGGAAATGTAAGTGAGTCTTCTTCAGCCCTTCAGGAGAAACAAAGGCCTGTACCATACAGTAAACTCGAGATTCCCCGATTAGACATTACTTCTAAGCTGGTGGTTAAGTAGTGTCAGACTCGTATGTATTAGGCATGGGAAAAGACATGCAGCGGGCTTCCTTGAAAGCAACACAATGTGATGTCCTGCACAGTAGTGCAATCCTTTGACACTGAAAGTTATTGTTTGAACCCACCTTTTATATTAAATACGACAGACTATGCCCATTCAGTTTTTGACCTCGTAGCAGTGACCGTTCTCTCGTACTTTCACAATAAATGTACAGTAGCCTTTTTGAACATTGCTAATAATGGGCACTGCAGTCCGGTAATAAAGAGACCAGTGCGAAATGGTAGTATGCCCTTACTGAAAGTAATGATTATGTGCATTAAAACCATCGCTATTAGACCTAAACGCACTGGTGTTATAATTATTTCAACCCAAATTCGAATTGGCAACACTTCTCTAATCTTCCTCCACTAACTGCCAGGGTACATCATACTTACTCAGAAACATAAAGCATGGATTGGAGATGTCATGATTATACACTCCTTGGCCTCTCCCACTGAGACATCTAACAAGTAATACGAATGGCAACTAAATTATAGCAGTGTACTGTAAAAGGTTTCCTAACAGGGATACATATTTACCCCCCAGAGAAAAAAATATATAGCTGAAATAGGACAATTACACTTAGAAGTTTTTCATTTGAAGAAAAAAAATCGTTGCGTTATACGTATTTCAGCCGATGCCTGCATTTGTTTTCACTTGTCGCTTGTGTAATCTGGGCTGGAACTTAATGGAGGCTGAAAATCACAATCTCTCCTTTAAACATCTCATCCCTGCAATTCGACAGTACCTAATGCCCTGTAACTCATCTCTTATAACTGCAAACATGTACATGATTCCGCATAACCAGCCCCACTAAAGATCATACCTAACGTCTACAAATGTAATCTGCCAGACAGGAACAGAAGTAGATGCATCAAGTGGTTTCTTTAAGAGCACAAGTGGGTAACAAAATGCTGCAGCGGGAGGGGGGGCGGGAACGGACAGTGGGAGGGGGTAGTGTCAGACTCGCATGTATCAGGCATGGGAAAAGACATGCAGCGGGCTTCCTTGAAAGCAACACAAGTTGATGTCCTGCACAGTAGTGCAACCCTCAGCCACTGAAAGTTATTTTTTGAACCCACCTTTCATATTAAATACGACAGACTATGCCCATTCAGTTTTTGACCTCGCAGCAGTGACCGTTATCTCGCACTTACACATTAAATGTACAGTAGCCTTTTTGAACATACGGCGCGTGCATTTTAAACAACCCGCCAGGCAGCTCCCACATGTCCTGGGAAAGAGCCAGTTATTCTGTGATTGGCTGAGGAAGGGGCAGTTCCCAGGATTGCTATAATGAATGGATGAAAGGGCTTGAAATGATAGGTTGGGGAGGGAGCAAAGTCAGGTTTACTTTAAGATCCGCACCCGCATAAGATCCAGTAGCATACCACGGTACCTAGATTGATCAAAAATATTTGTCTATGGGCATTGTAAACACCTTACCCATATAGTACTACGTAACATCCGTGAGCATATATTTGTAGACATGGACATCTTCCCCGATCCATACATACGTGAATTACTATCTGGACCTAGACAGTCCCCATGATTTCTATCTGCGCTTATACTGTGCATACGCTCTCACTCTCCGTATCAGGATCCTGCATCCTATCGCATTCTCTGTATCTGGGAATCGAAAGTGCATATACTATCTACCCTCTATTAGCATACCAGATTTTGGTCGGAAAACAGCTGTTTCTGTTGAACTTGTCCAGGATTGTTACCACCGCCCTCATGGTTTAAATAGGCTTTTAAGAATGGAAAACGGGCCGTGTCCCTAGTGCAAGCAAAACATTAGCACTTACACTCACCGGGCTCTCAGGCGGATGCTCCTCTCTCTCTTTGGTGGCGGGTGTGGGACACACGGCTGGTGTGTCTCTCCAAGCAGCGTGGGGCTCTCCTGCAACTCCGGAGCCCCCCGCCTGCACTCTCCACCGCCCGGCTCTCCTCTCACTCAGGACGTCCTGCGAGGCGCGGTAGGCTCCCGCCCTCGCTTCCTGTCGGCCATTGTTCTCTCCAAGCAGCGTGGGGCTCTCCTGCAACTCCGGAGCCCCGCCTGCACTCTCCACCGCCCGGCTCTTTTATTTGTAGACATGGACATCTTCCCCGATCCATACATACGTGAATTACTATCTGGACCTAGACAGTCCCCATGATTTCTATCTGCGCTTATACTGTGCATACGCTCTCACTCTCCGTATCAGGATCCTGCATCCTATCGCATTCTCTGTATCTGGGAATCGAAAGTGCATATACTATCTACCCTCTATTAGCATACCAGATTTTGGTCGGAAAACAGCTGTTTCTGTTGAACTTGTCCAGGATTGTTACCACCGCCCTCATGGTTTAAATAGGCTTTTAAGAATGGAAAACGGGCCGTGTCCCTAGTGCAAGCAAAACATTAGCACTTACACTCACCGGGCTCTCAGGCGGATGCTCCTCTCTCTCTTTGGTGGCGGGTGTGGGACACACGGCTGGTGTGTCTCTCCAAGCAGCGTGGGGCTCTCCTGCAACTCCGGAGCCCCCCGCCTGCACTCTCCACCGCCCGGCTCTCCTCTCACTCAGGACGTCCTGCGAGGCGCGGTAGGCTCCCGCCCTCGCTTCCTGTCGGCCATTGTTCTCTCCAAGCAGCGTGGGGCTCTCCTGCAACTCCGGAGCCCCGCCTGCACTCTCCACCGCCCGGCTCTCCTCTCACTCAGGACGTCCTGCGAGGCGCGGTAGGCTCCCGCCCTCGCTTCCTGTCGGCCATTGTTCTCTCCAAGCAGCGTGGGGCTCTCCTGCAACTCCGGAGCCCCGGCAACTCCGGAGCCCCGCCTGCACTCTCCACCGCCCGGCTCTCCTCTCACTCAGGACGTCCTGCGAGGCGCGGTAGGCTCCCGCCCTCGCTTCCTGTCGGCTATTGTTTTTCACTAAACTCCCCGGCCCCGAGCAGGAAGGCGGGTGCCGGACCAGATTCGGGGGCGTTCTGAGAATCGTCTTTCGGCTGACGTCGCGTGACGTAGCCAAAAGGGAAAAATTCTCGGGAACGCCCCCGAATCTGGTCTGGGATTGACAGACAGAGCCCTCTACCAATGGCTAGCCTCCATTTATGGAGCTAGCCAATGGGAGGAGGGGGCTGATACCCGACCCCACATAGAGGATTAGAGGATATCATTAGATTTTGCTAGCGAATCTGGTCTGGGATTGACAGACAGAGCCCTCTACCAATGGCTAGCCTCCATTTATGGAGCTAGCCAATGGGAGGAGGGGGCTGATACCCGACCCCACATAGAGGATTAGAGGATATCATTAGATTTTGCTAGCGCATGCGTACTTCGTACGCATGCATCGCTAGTCAAAACCTAAAAAGGGCTTTGGACGAGTTACTTGCTTGATCAATTTGATTAACGATATGGCTACGTCTCGCTGATTTGATGTTGTGGTGGTAACGGGCCAGCGTTTGTCTGTACAAGTCTTTGTCAAGGGTCCATTTGTTCTTATGCCAGCGTCGCTCTAAGTTCTTACATTTTGCTTTTTCAGTTTTTAACTCTGGTGTGTACCAGGGGGCCGAGGGTCAGTGATAGGTGGCACGGCAAGGCTGAGAGGGACAGTGATTCCAAAGCTGCAGTCAGGAAAGAGTTAAAGGACTCCAGCAAGTTCGAGACCGATTGATTGTTTTGGGGCAGGTTGAGGTTGAAAACCTCCTGAAAGGATTCTATAGTCAGTTTATGCCATGGCCTATAGGTGTCACCTACTTGTCTACCATTCCTGGTGTTTGATAGGGTTTATGCTGACTGTACCTCAAAGGGAATTAAATGATGATCTGGCCACATGATGGTGATTTGAGCCCCGCTACAATCCACACAATCAGCGTTAGAGAATAGTAGGTCAAGAGTGTGGCCCGTGGGTGGGACCTCTGATTCTTTGAGAGAGTCCCAGGGTCTCTAAGTCAATTAATAGTTTTGTGACCTCCATGTTGGCGAGGTCTTCCCCGTGGAAATTAAAATCACCAAGGAGAAGGAATTTCTTCGAAGCTAGGACATAATTGGCTATTTTTCCCACCAACTGTTGGCTGAAATTTTTCTTGGGGCCAGGCAGGCGGTATATTAGTGCTCGATTCCAATTATCTGTAGCACAAACTTTTATTTTAAAAATACCCAGTCACATAGTGCCGGAAGAGAATGTAGTGTTCCATGTAACATTTATAGTGTTTTTAAAGGTTACAGTAATAACCCCCTTTTAATACCTTGATCAAGTTTAACGAGTTTATAGTTCTCTGGAATTGCTAGTACAATAGCTGCGAGATTGGAAGGATTTAAGCATGTTTTTGTTAAGAAACATTTTTCCGGGGACCGGGAGGTGATTGTATCCCATATCTCCGTTGCATGTTTAGGTAGCGACCTTATGTTACTGGGAAAGCTTTTTTAGCACATGCTCAGTCGTGTTGGGGGGGGGGACTATTCCTGGTACAAGACCTGGGGTCATCATTAGTATGAAAGTGACACGTATAGCAAGCCACGGGGCCTTCTAGCGAAGGTGGATAGCTATTCGTCCAGGGTTTGTTTGGAGGGGGGCTGGTTTTATACTGTGCTCGTAATTGAAGTAAGGTGGCTATTGAATAACAATGGCGCTGAGAGGCTGTATTAATTACCTTAGCCGAACTAGGGGTCCTGACTCCTGGCGACGGCCCTTCGGCCCACGCCAGCTGCGCATCCGCTGCACGCGTCCTTCGCATCATCGGTCTTATCACCGGAAATGGGAGCAACAACTAGAGTGCTGACCCGCTCCTAGCCGGAAATGGAGCCGAAGCTTTCTCCACACAAACAGCACCAGCTGCGGTGGACCGGAAAGCAAGCACTATGGAAGGCGATAGCGGGGACAAAGAACACAGCCTTCACCCCTCCTGTTTTCTGAATTTGTTTTTGTTGGCCTTAAGACTCTGTGCAGTTTACCAGTGGTAACCAGTGCTAGAGTGCTTGTGCTCTCTCTCTAAGACATGGCAACAATTGGGGAGATTGGACGGGGGTGAGTGCCGACGGGGGTGTGTACAGGAATCCACTTTTATGCATATAATTTGGGAATGCGAATCCATACAATCCTACTGGCGTCTCATACACAACACCATTAATGCAGTCTTGTCCACGCATCTTCGAGTAAACGCCTGTAGATGCTTATTAAATATATGGAAGCCAAATGATCTTAATACCTACACGATACAGTGGGCTACTTTGGGGCTCATGATTGCCAAGAGGAATTTTGCTCAGAGGTGGGGAGCGCTACTCCCGCCTACAGTGCGAGACTGGGAGAAAGATTTGGATTGGTCCATGTTCAGGGAGAAAACAGTGTTTGTGTCCCGAGGGTGCCCTAAGAAGTGGACTCGAATATGGGATTTGTGGAATGTCTATCGGGGGGATATATGTCACCCTCCCCTTGCTGTATGTAATGAGGATTCCCCTTCGCCCTAGACTTTCAGGCTATATTCTGTAATTATCCCTATTGCCTATTGTAGTAATGATGTCAGACTCGCCCCTCATCTGCAATGTGATCGTTATGCTGAGTTTGTTAATAAAAAGTATTAAAAAAAAAAAAGACATGGTAACATTAGACCTACACCTAGGGCCCTATTACACATACGGCACATTTTCTTTAATTGCGCCGGCCATACCTTTTAAAATGTTCGCCTTGCGTAGTCAAGGAAAATGCACCGAATTAGGGTGAATGCACTTCCCCCAGGGCAACCGCAAACTACCTCTGCCCTGGGGAGCAGCACATTCCTGTGAGAAACGGAGCAGCTACTTTGAAGCCTCTCTATGTTTTCACAGTAATTTATAAAAACTCACAGGGCTAGATTAACTTCCCTCGGTCAAGTCAGCCGGGTTGGCATTGCTCCTAGCCCGGTGTGAGAGGTCTTCAAATGATGAAGCATGCCTTGATAAGTTGAGGGTGAGATGAGATCTCAAAATCTTTGGATGACCGAAAACCAGGAAAGGCCAGATAAACCTAGTTGAACCCAACAGGCCTCGTCGACCCTCAATTCTCTTATTGTGTTGTAACCTACTACTTCTACCAGTCCCAGCCCACCTGTGTCCATTTGGCAAGTTTCATGTAGACATCCGAGTTGCAGCATTAATCTTGTTGAATGACATACGCACTCCACTTATTCCATCGACTTTTCAAGGGGGCAGAGTGCGCTAAAGCTCGAAATCCACTGCATGGTTCTCGAACAGAACTTTGGGTTGGAGTAAATTAGACAGAGGAAAAATTGATCCTACAGTTGTGCGGGGGGGGGGGAATCCTTTTCATGATTAAAATATTAGAAAATACCAATAAGCCCCCTTGAGGCAGTGAGTGCTCTACAAACAATCATTTTATGTTCTGAAATCCACCTACCACGATTAATTAAATCCCCCTGCTGGTAAAATCAGGTTTGAATGTCTGTAGTTTAGTTGTCCAATAAAAATTGAACTCCGTCATCAGTTTTGTAATCTGCAACATCGCCTCATGTTTTTATGCCTTTCACTGTGTGCGTGAATATAACTTTTTCTGACTTTTGAGAGATTATTGTGGACAAGGGGTGTCCATCAGCAGTCCAGAAGGGCCAGTTCAAATCCATGTTTTCTAGCTATTAATATGAGGTAAATGTGCAAGCTAATTATGCAGCTAATTATCTGAATCAAATTGTGTGTGAGTGGTTGTGAATGTGTGGGAGTTGTTTTATGTGAACGGTGAGTATGTGTGCCTAAATGTGTTAAGTCTGGGAAGACAAGCTCACAGTCTCATAATGGAGTCCAGCCTTGTCTGTGTGAACCAGAGGTAGCATGAGTCCCTAATACTGGGTTTGCCAAACAGATGGTGAAAGGCAGATGCCCTGCAGAACACAAGATAAAGATCCCACAGGCATAGGAGCGCAAGCAGTTAATGAATACTACAGGTGAAAAAGTGAGGTTGGAGGCGAAGGGGGGGAGATGGGGGTCACTCATGGATACTAGGTTTCAACAGACTGTGAATAATAAACAGGTTTCCTGGCCACTGAAGAAGAGGTGTTGAATACAATCTCATGGAATTTAAGACTCAGAAGGAGATGGCCAAGAAAAGAAAGGGATATGAGTGGCTTGATAAAAAGTGTTTTTCAAAATAAAGCACACTACCATGATACATACTGACTTTGAGATGTATGTCTAGTGTGATTGTGTCCAGGTGTAACCTCCTCACGTTCTGTCTTCTTGTTCAGGCACTTCCTCAAACCCTATTAAAAAAATGTTGTCGTAACTGCGCTTCTCATACCGTGGGTGACCTTAAATAGTTGTGGTTATGCATTAAGCGTGGTGTAGTCTGATTTTTTTAAAATCTGATTACCTCATACCCCTTAAAGGGACTATCCAGTCTAAGAAAGAAAACGATTCTCTAAGCCCATGGCAGCATCTTTCTAATAAAAAAAAGGTATTATAGAATGTTTGTTGATGTCAGGAGAGGTTTTGAGATCTAGTGTGACAGTATTCACTAGATGGCCCCTTTATATTGTTTGTGTGTTTTTCAATGAAAGGTATCAAGACACAGAGGTGAGGTTGCCTGTGTTTCATATTGCAGTGAAGCAAAGCTTTAATTACATTTAGTGAAAATTAACACAGTCTTTGAATTCTGGTACAGTATTACAGTCAGTGTCTCTGTTGTTATCTGAGGAAGTCAGACCACGCATAAAGTTGAGACCGAGCATAAATCCCAGACCACGCACAAAGTCTTTTGTTGGTGGTCCATTGTTTTGGAAAGAAGAGAAACAGGGGTGGAATCTTTTTTTTTTAACGCACCTTCCATATAAGGCTTTTTTCTGAACAACATTGTTTTTCCCCAATGTCTATGCATGTACTATCTTGAGGGATGTTTTAGGGGACACCCAAATGCTAGAAAACTGCACTAACATATATTCTGCATCTCCCAAATGCCCAGGAGGCCTGGTCCATCCTACAAAAGCCTCTTAAAAATCCTATGGTTTCCTGACCTTTTGGTGCCCACTGTACTTTCAATGTGCGGGATTTATCCATCATGTACATGCCATGCACACCTTCTCTTTGCCTTATGGAAGTTGTGATTGCCGCCCCCACAGACCTCAAATTACTTGCTTAACCTAACCGGTCATCATCTGGACCACCATGTGCTCACCTGTGCTTGACTCACCCACCCTGTATTTTCCTTGCCTACCCTTGCTTACATTATGCAAGATGTGCTTGGCTCTTCCACTCTTGAGAATATATATTTCTGTATGCTGTAATTTAATAATGTTTTATATTAAGTGTTAAAAGATTGTTAGCTCATTCATAGGGCTTGTATTCATATTTGAAATCTTTTTCAAGTCATACACTTTCCCTACTGTTGCTTAAACTGACGTGTTAATAGTAAATCTAACACTTCCAAAGTCCTGCAGGTTCCCTACTGTTGCGTGAACTGGAGTGGGACTAGTGAATCTAATCCCCCCAAAGTCCAACATTCTCCCTACTGTTGCTTAGATTGGAGTGGGAATAGTAAATTTAACCTGATCGAAGTCCAACACTTTCCCTACAGTTTCTTAGACTGAAGCAGGAATAGCAAACTTAACCCCTTCAAAGTCTAACACTTTCCCTACTGTTGCTTAAACTGGAGTAGAAATAGTAAATGTAACCCTCCGAAGTCTAAACTTTTCCCTACTGTTGCTTAGACTAGAGTGGGAAAAATAAATGTACCCCGTCCAAAGTCCAACACTTTCCCTACTTTTGTTTAGATTGGAGTGGAAATAGTAATTGTAACTCCTCAGAAGACCAGCGCTTTCCCTACTGTTGCTTACTCTTAAGTGGGAATATTACATCTATACTCTCCAAAACCCAACACTTTCCCTACTGTTGGTTAGATTGTATTGGAGGTCGTGAATCTAACACCTCCAAAGTCCACCGCGATCCCTATTGTTTATTAGCCTGGAGTGGGAATAGTCAATCTAAACCCTCTGAAATCCAACACTTTACCTATTTTTGCTAAGCCTGGAGTGGGAATAATAAATCCAATGTCTCCAAAGTCCAACACTTTCCCTACAGTTGTTTAGATTGGAGTAAGAATAGTAAATGTAAGAAGAGTGTCAGGGATTTGTCTCTACTTTTGGGACCTTCTTAAAATGACTGCTGCATAAAGAACAGTGCTTGCTGTGTAACATGCTTTTGCACAAATAACTAAACAAATATTTTCACAGCAAGAAAGGAGCCATTTTGTCAGCATTTTAAAAATATATCTAAGTATTTAAGGATTGTTTTTTGTAGGAGGTGAAAGTCATATGCTAGTCCACCAGTCATGGGCCTTAATAGAGTCTGAGCAAATGTTTCACCTTGTTTGAAGAACACCCAAATAAAGCTAAAAACGACTTAAAGGTGACTGTGGAAGACTGGGTCGGATCTATAGGTGATGAGGCTTAATATAGTTCGCAATGGCGTCTTTATTCAGATTGTAGTGCGTTAATTACAGGTATATATAGAAGAGTCTTTGTGTTGAAACAATAATATTAATCACTTCTCCGTCTTCTTCTTTCTTCCTTCAGGTTTTCTGGTCGTGAGGAAGGAACAAGCTAGACGCCGGGATCTCAGTCAAAAGAGAGTAGCGGTTAACTATAATATCACAGGTCTGAGATTAGCTATTTCCTTCATCAGCACCTTAAATGTATGAAAGTGAAATGTGATGTGTCCTACAGGACGATAACGTTTATTCTATATGAGGTAAGCAATCAGTATCTTTTATGCCCTACTTTACATTCCTTTGACCCTTGGGGGGGGGGGGGAATTTGGATTGTGTGTGTGTACACATTGGTAATTGAAAATGTGTGCCTGTGTCCTCAAGAAAACAAGCATTAATTAAGTTTGAGCTATTGGCATTGCTAAATATTGCAACACCAATTGCAACAAAAGTCTTTAAATTGTAGGCCAAAAAATGTGTATTTCTTTTTGTAGCAATGGTGGCATACTGCGCTTTAGATGAATATGTTTAAAAGTAGAGTGTGCCATACTGCGATTGCTACAATAGTTAATTGTGGAGGCGTTAACAATTGATGTGTGCACTGATGGCTGGTGGTGTGTGTGCCTGCAGAAATTGTGCACTGATGGCTGGTGGTGTGTGTGCCTGGTGGAAGTGTGCACTGCTGGCTGGTGGTGTGTGTGCCTGGTGGTAGCGTGCACTGACGGTTAGTTGTGTGTGTGCCTGGTGAAAGCGTGCATTGATGGCTGGTGGTGTGTGCCTGGTGAAATTGTAGTTGTGTGTGGTTGTATGTGTGGTTGTGGTTGTGTGTGTGGTTGTGTGGGTGTGTGGTTGTGTGGGTTTGTGGTTGTGTGTGTGTCGTGCTTGTGGTTGTGTGTGTGGTTGTGTGCTTGTGGTTGTGTGTGTGGTTGTAGATGTGTGTGGTTGTGTGTGTGGTTCTGTGGTTGTGTGTGGTTGTATATGTGCTTGTGGTTGTGTGTGTGTGGTTGTGTATGTGGTTGTGTGTGTGGTTTTGTGTGTGTGGTGTGTGTCTGTGTGTGCTTGTTTGTGTGGTTGTGTGTAGTTGTGTGTGTGGTTGTGTGTGTGGTTGTGTGTGTTGTTGTGTGGTTGTGCGTGTGGTTGTGTGTGTGTGGTTGTGTGTGTGTCTGTGTGTGCTTGTTTGTGTGGTTGTGTGTGGTTGCGTGTGTCTGGTTGTGTGGTTTTACGTGTGGTTGTGGTTGTGTGTGTGTGGTTGTGGTTGTGTGTGTGGTTGTGTGTGTGTGTTGGGGGTGTGTGGTTGGGTGAGTTTGTGTGTGTGGTTGTGTGTGTGTTGTGGTTGTGTGTGTGGTTGTGTGTGTGGTTGTGTGTGTGTGGTTGTGTGTGTGTGGTTGTGTGTGTGTGGTTGTGTGTGTGGTTGTGTGTGTGGTTGTGTGTGTGGTTGTGGCTGTGTGTGTGTGTGAGTGGTTGTGTGTGTGGTTGTGTGTGGGGTTGTGTGCGTGTGGTTGTGTGCGGCTGTGTTTGTGTGTGTGGTTGTATGTGTGTATCTGTGTGGTTGTGTGTGTGTGTGTGTGTGTGTGTATGTGTGCATGTGTGTGGTTGTGTGTGTGTGGAAAAGATATGGGCATATTGAAAGGAAGCGTATGAGGAACAAACCACGGACGGGATAAACAAGCTTTTTTTAATTTGTTTTTGACAGAGAGGAAGAGAAATCGAGAAGCTTACACTGGAGTGATCAGACAATGTGAGTGGGGAAATGTAAATATTTGTTATGCTATTGAAATTAGAAAATAACAAGTCTAAGGTATGACCCGCAGAGTTTGTAAGGCAGCTAATTTCTTGAGTAATTTTTTTAATGTAAATTAAAGTCACCAATTACCATGTACATGTCATGTTTTAACATGGGGTAGTGTAAGCAAAACAGCTTGTCAGCGCAGTGAGTGTTATAGCCTGGTGGTCTATAGACAATAGTATCATTCATCAGCCTCTGTTCCGTGAGGGATAGTTGAAATACTAACATTCCCCATCAGCAGATGATGAACAGCATTCTTTTGAACAGATGCTCATATCTTTAAAGGTTATGCCATGCACCAGCTCTGGCATCCTACTCTGTCGCATTTTAATTTATTATAGTTAGGAGGCAGAGAGACGACAATGTCAGGGGGAATTCTCATTGAACCAAGTCTTTGTGATACAAACTGGATTTGTAGTCTCATCCCTGATCAGGCCCCAGATTTCGATGGAGTGTTTGGGTAATGATCTTGCCTTAAAATATATGCATTTAAGAGTGTTGTAGCTGGGTGGTTAGTAGTGTTTGGGGAGCTGATGGAATGTCTGTTTACTGGCCAAGCTTCCCTCTTACAGTTACGACATGAGCATGGACCTTCAATCGAACCTGACTGCTTTTGAGCATAGCTACCAGAGGGATAAGGACTGGTTAATTTAGTGACTTTTTTTGCGTCACCCAAACAAGGATTCTGGCTGTTTCTTGATTAGGGTTTCACCTAATAACCCAGGTTTGTGTCCTTGAGCCAGGTTTGTAGTGTATCCTGTTTGCTGTTCTTGGCAAATACTATGAATTCTGTCTTGGTTGTGTTGAGCTTCAGGTAAGTGATGGGCAGCCAGATCTGGGTGATGTGCAGGCAGAGTCTGAGTCACTGGATGTGGTAAGCAGAGAAGACCTTCAAATACAGTTGTGCATCATCGGCATTGGTGGCTCTTAATGCTGTTATCTGTCAGTAGAGCACCAAACGACTCCATGTAAATGTTGAAAATGACAGGTGACAGTATGGAGCCCTAAGGCACTCTATGTGTGATAGGGAAAAAGGATATGTCCCCTTTACCCACTGGTTTGTTCTTTCAGCCACAGCTTTGGAAAACCAGCGTCATTTTGATTTTGGGTCAACCCAGAGGAGTATTTCTTCTTCACTGCCCAATTGCCTATTTCATTGGTGCTTGAGGTGTATGAGTCTGGTAATAGAGAGTGTCAACTTGATCATTTGGTAAGCTTTGTCACTCTCTGCACACCACAGAGTAGCCCCTGCAGTGGTGCCTGGATATAGTGTTTATGAATGGCATTTCTATTGGAAAAACAAGGTATTCGAAAATGCATATCAGGCGCTGCATAACATACTGTTCTTAAGGATCTATGATTAGCAAATTATAATGTAGTGGAGAGATAAAAGTTACTTGCAAAGGAGAAAAAGGAGTTAATAGTAAAGGATGATGCTAGAGAGAGAGTAGTGACTGCTCTGGGTACCAGCGATGCTGGGAGAGAAAACTGTGCCCGGAGCAGGAGCCAGGAAAAGTAGGGACGATGTAGCAGAAGAGTACTTTCCTCACATCAGATTGCCCCTGAAGATCGTCATGGGGAGCCTTGGAAAGAGCATTCGGGGCGACCAGAGACAATATATTCCCATAGCAACAGGTGAAAATAAAGTGGAATTTGGAGGCTGCGGGAATACTGCACCCAACCTGCTCCACAGCTAGAGGGTTGGTGGGCAAGATAAGGGACACAGTAGTGACCCCTGGGAAAGAGAAATCAATGTGGACATGTTCCTTCATAGAGGCTCACAGCAGGCCACAAAGAAAAGAGCACAGAACTTGAAGACAAGATCCTAACGAGGACAGACCCCAGAACAGTGCATCATGTGGCAGCGGTGCATGACTCCAAGGGTTGGTCTCAGTCAATGGGAACCTGCATGTGGAGGAGTAAAAGGTTCTACTCTGACTATAATGGGAGATGTAACAACAGGTGTGAAGTGTAGCTAGCTGGCCAAGTAAGTCCGGGCTTCTCCTGTCTGCAACGAGGTGCCCAGAGGAAAGGATTATTGCAGTGAGATGCAAGAGGCCATTCCTTTCCTCAAGTGGGGTGTTTCTCTGCTAGGACACATCAGTTTCCAGCTGCACATGGCTGTATAATTGGGTTCTGCTTGTGCGGAAACGTGGAAAAGAAAGGAGAAAATTAAAAATGCATACATGGCCATCAGTTGTGCAGCACATAGAGAACAAATACACATGTAAATGACTCTGAGGCAAATGTGTCAAATTGATAACAATGTAGCTATTTTTCATGAAAGGTAATGGAACCCACTGACCCTCCCACTTTTCTGTGGAAGTGTGATGGGTGGTCCTCTGCCACATGAGGCAAACCTGAACTTGATCGAGGGTGCCATGTCTCTTCCACCGATGCTGCAGGGAGGCATTGATTGAACAGTGCACATTTATCAATCAAATTGTATCTGGTTCTGAATGTTTCGTATGCCAATCTCACATATGCGGTACATTTTTAAATTAACAGTGTATGGCATCACGCTCTACCATCACTTACTAAAATGTGGTCTTCTGAAGGGGTAATTCTTACCAAAACAAATGCATTTGCATTTATTATAACAAGGGTCATGAGAGGGAAGCTGCAAGGTCTGGCTCAGCTAAAGTATCACCTTGGAGAAGTCCAAAGATGCCATCTTTGTTGATGGGTCGGTGCAAGATGTAGCCATGCTAATGAAGGCTGGATATGGTGTTGCTCAAACTGGATAAGAGAGTGCTTGTGTGGCTACATGCTCATGCTGAATGTGAGAGATTGGTGAATGAGTCAATGCTTATGTTTGGATCATTGTGTGCATGCATGTGTTTGGTGTACCTGCTCTTGCAAGGTGGCAGTGTTGGGCTTGGCTTCAAATGATTGATGTAAAGCTGCGTTGTGACTAAAAGGGTAGTTTGTGACAATATTCTCCTGATGGGTATGGGCATGAGTGCTGTGCTTTGAATGCGAAGATGCTGGTTTTAAGCGAGTAGTGGGAAGCAACACTTGGGAAGGAAGCAGTACAGGGTGTGTGTGATCACTTTCACGACCGCTTTGATGTTCTCAGTGGGCGCGCGGCTCACTGAGAACATCAAAGCGGCGGCGAAAGTGATCACAAAGGCTGACAAATGGTGCGCACGCCCAGCGCACATGCACTGTGAAGTAAACTGCAGCGCTTGTAGCAGACTTACAGAATCCTTCGGATGGCAAATGGTGATCACGTTCGTGGCCGCTTTGATGTTCTCAGTGGCCACGCGGCTCACTGAGAACATCAAAGCGGCCGCGAAAGTGATCACGCAGGCTGACAAATGGTGCGCGCGCCCGGCGCACATGCACTGTACCCGATCCGCCAGCAGCCTTTGGGAGCATTTTCAAAAGCCCCTTACTAAATATCTCGCAGAGCATCGCTTATGCGATAGCTAGGAGACCTACAAACCCTGTTGGGGCAGTCCTTTTTTCAGTGATAAAATACAGAAGATAAGACAGCATAGTTATAACACCAAATCTGCTTCTTCTCTTATGCCCACTCTTTCTCGATGGATCCGGCAAAGGACATCCCTCAAAGCCTTTCTCGCTGACAAACTCAACTCCCTCAAGGCAACTACCAAAGAAGATGATGTCTTATCATTGTCTCTCATCAAAGCTCTCTCACCCCCTACTTACAATTTTCAATGCCTGCCTCAATCAAGGCAGCTTCCTAGAAGGTCTCAAAACAGACCTGATTCTCCCATTTGTAAAGAAACCTACACTTAACACTGATGGCTTTTGCCCGCTACTGACCCATCACTCACCTACAATTCAACAGCAACATCATTTAAAAAGCAGTCAATGCTGAACACTAAGATCACATTAGTACTAACCATCTCCTGCACAACTACCAATATGGCTTCGGATCATGCTGCAACACGAAGACTAAAGAAAGTAAAATATTTTTTCTTTCTAGAAATTGACTTCAGAACTGCTTTTCAAACAGTTATACTCTTGCATTGTGAATGGTGCTAAAGCCCTGATACATGGACTCTCAGACTGCTTTCCCCAAGGGCATTCCACATGCCACAGCATGTCTCATCCGGGGCCTGAAGAAATATGATCATCACCATCTTGATGCCATTCCATTTACTCCACCTGCCGACCCACATCATCTGCATCATTTACAAAGCCATCATGACCCGCACCCCTGATTATATTGCAAACTTACCATCCCTGGTGGCTCTTGGCACATCCCAGCCGCGAAACAATCATACTGGAGACTAAGAAGTGAAAAAAGAAAATAATAAGTCTGCATGATACATGTCCATCTATACACACACACACACATCATCATAGAGGATGCCCTCAAGCCCCCAGATGAAGATTATCCCTGCCCCCTGATATTTCTGAACCTCTAAATTGCCTTTGACACAGTCTATCATGCCACCATCTTCCACACTTTGGAGTTTCAAATGGGATTCGTTGGGTGTCCTTCACTAATTTTCCTCCTATCTTCCCAGGCGGCAGTAGTTCATTCACATGGGCAGCTTCAGAACCAGAAAAATATCCCTACCACCTGAGAAGTACCCAGTACTGTCCTCTGTCATCTCCAACCTCTGCATGGAGCCCTTTGAGGCTCTATTCACCGATAAGAGCATCCAAATTCACCAATATGCTGATGGTACAGAACATTCTTGAAAGTCTCTGTTCCAGACAGTCCGGTGCCTCAAACACTGCCTGCACCTCATCCAGATCTGGATGCGCATGACCTGCCTGAAGCTCAAACCCGCCAAGATGGAATTCATGCTATTTGCAGTAACAGCAAGCAAGAAATAGTGCCTGCAGTTATGTTATTAACTATATTATCACCTTCTTATGAAATGAAATGTGTTTTGATAAATAATACGTAAGAATAACCATAGGAAGCATTCTCAGAATTTGTTTACCAATGTATTTCACCTGCTTTAGGATTAAAGAACCCCGAAGTGTGTAGGTACCACTTGGAATTTATGAGTAAATGCATTGAATGAGAGCTTTCCTAAATGGAAGGTAAAGAGTTGCTCATTATTTTGAAAAGAGTTCCACGGTGGACGCTGGTTTCATACAAGTATTAGTAACCCTGGTCCACGTGGGCAGCTAAGGGGTTGTCCTTTTGAGAATATACATGGTGTCTACTGGGGCACCCATGGTAAAATGCTGACCCTTGCATTCTGAAGATAATTCTTGCCATAAGGGGAGCACACCAGGTGTACTGGGGCCACACATGACAAAATGCTGCCCCTGGTATTCTAGATGTAATTCTTGCCATCAGGGGAGCACACCAGGTGTACTGGGGCCACACATGACAAAATGCTGGCCCTGGTATTCTAGATGTAATTCTTGCCATCAGGGGAGCACACCAGGTGTACTGGGGCCACACATGACAAAATGCTGCCCCTGGTATTCTAGATGTAATTCTTGCCATCAGGGGAGCACACCAGGTGTACTGGGGCCACACATGACAAAATGCTGCCCCTGGTATTCTAGATGTAATTCTTGCCATCAGGGGAGCACACCAGGTGTACTGGGGCCACACATGACAAAATGCTGCCCCTGGTATTCTAGATGTCATTCTTGCCATCAGGGGAGCACACCAGGTGTACTGGGGCCACACATGACAAAATGCTGGCCCTTGTATTCTAGAGGTATTTCTTGACATAAGGGCACCCTTTGACAAAGTTTGTGCCCTAAAATACTGGAGGTAATTCCTTACATATGGGAAACCCATGGCAAATTGTGTAAAATTGGGGTTAGCTCCAGGAGAAGGCCAGGGTTTTCAGGTTCACCTCGAAAGTAGTGGAATATCTCATGAGTGCACCTTTCACTACCATGGCTTCTTAACAAATGTGTGTAACATTTCTGCCGTGTGATGCAATATTTGACCCTTTCTTCCCAAACCTCTGGCAAGAAATGTTTGGGGGAGCAGGGGTGGGGGGGAGAAACACCTCCTTAAGCCCTTCTAAAATAACTCTGGCTCACTCACTGGAAACATTATGTCCCCTGCTTTCAAAGATCACCAGCTGCCACTGGTGAACAGAAGTGGCAGGAACCAGAGAGGACAGGACATGAACAGTATTGTCTAATCTTAAAACTGATTAAGATGCTTAAATATCTCAAGTGGAATAACCCCTTGACCTCCCGCCCTACATGCCGTTCTTCCTAATTTATATTCGGGATTGGGCCATGTTTTCTGGGCTTCACTAATAATTTTGTGAGCCTGGCTTCCATGTCCATTTTAGTGCATGGTGTTAGTAAAAGTAGCAACTATGGTAATACTGTTGAGATCTGATTTTTAGCATTCACTGGTTGCCCCCACTTTCCTATCACACCGGTAGAGGAGCTGGTTATAATTAGGGCTCCTGAGTCCCGGTTTTATGGTATTTATCTTTTTTGGCAGTTCCATCTGTATTTATCCGCATTTCTTTTTTGTCAACCTCACCTGTATTTATCCATATTTATTATGGGTTTTGTGAGAAAAAATAAAGCAGAAACTGGTATATTTCCACATTTATTTGACCAATAAATATGCAGGCATGCTTGAATGTCTATACAACAAACTACTTAGGGGGGGTCAAAGGGCTGGTTTACCGACTCAGACTAGATACATGCCCCTATCAAAATCATGAGTGTACATCAAAGGGTATCTAGGAGTCTAAAAGAAGTGAAATCTAATCACAAACCAACATTGACATGAAAAAATAAGAGACAGGTGGAAACTACATTCATCAATTGCATACTCGTGCCCGATGTTTGTTAAATCTGCCTTGTACACCCCTTTTTTAGAGTTAGGAAGCTGAGAGAAACTATTAAAAAACATTTTCTACTCAGTTTTACCTAATGTTATATTATCATTAGTCACTTCTTTTGCACTGCTTTTTGCTACTGTGTTCGCCTAACAGATAATATCTGGAGGGTCTCTTTATTTTCATATTCCTCCATTGAGTTTGGTGTGATTGTGAAGGCACACACTCCTGGGTAAGGAGAACCCAAATGATGTGATAGTGGCGGCACAGTTAGACAACTGATGGGAAAATTTCCTCCTAGAATATGTGCCTCACGTGAATGTGTTGTCATCTTGTCACGTGATGCAATTGATGAATGTAGTTTCCACCTGTCTCTTATTTTTTCATGTCAATGTTGGTTTGTGATTAGATTTCACTTCTTTTAGACTCCTAGATACCCTTTGATGTACACTCATGCTTGAATGTCTGCCAGGTTTCAGTGATCTGAATACCCTTAGAAGATAAATCAATGCACTAATATGAAAATATGCACATTTCAGTATCAACCTCGTGCATAGCTACTGCTGTTTTAAACCCCTTTACCTATCAATCCAGTTATTGGCCAGGTAGTCATAGCAAAGTGTCTTTAGAATCACACAAAAAGCACCCAATTTCCGTCTTTATCCATATTTAAAAATAAATACAGACAAGAAAATAAATGTTTTTCTGGCTATATTTATCTGTAAAAATCACTAAAAACGGAAAACAGGGAGCCTTATAATTGTGGCACTGTGCGAGCAGGCTGGAATGTTGGCCTATACACTTTTCTCGGGTGTGTGGTCCTCCTCTCTTTCTGTGTCCCATGTCTTTTCCTGTGCGCTGTGTCTTTTTAAGGGCAATGTTTTTACAAATGTTTTATTCATATGAGCAATCCAACATTTCTATAGAGAATGATACACACAGCAATGAAAGGAAGGGTACACAGACCCAAGTCAGATCGTGTGGATGGATATATATCAGGCTGTGGGTTTGGTAGATCGTGAGCGGTGCTGATGACAGGATCATGTGTACAAATGATGGTACATGAAGTTTTAGAGGCACCATGAGGGCTCCATTTTCCTTTCTCTGTCCTTATCCTTCTTCTTCCTGCGTCTCTTGGTGCCACCGGCTTCTTTTTCTTCCCCATGTCTTGGTCTCTCCCAAACAGTGGTGGTGTGGTTAATATGTGGCTCCCTTGGATGGTGTTTGCTCAAAGAAAGAACAAGCACCACAGGAGCCAGATGTGTTTGTCACCTCAATCCCGTAGGAATACATTACACACAACTTTTAGAATCTAACCCTCTTGGGTTTTGAGGAGAAAACAAATTGAACATAAACACAGTAATTACACAGGCAAAATAATTATACATACCAATTTACTGACACCTTTGGGAGGAAATAAACGTAGGTACAAAAAAACAGCTATTTATATTCTGAATAGTAGGCCATGTGTGTGACCCTTTGCCAAGTCCCTTCCCACTGCACCTTGAATATTATTTTAGCCCCTGCCAGGGTATTGGAGCTCACTGTTGTGCACGCGACTACACCATGAAGGAGCCATGGGGATATCTCAGATGTGTTGTGGTGTCTACAAATAGACACAGAAGGATATGACGTACCTTCCCTTGCAGCTGCTGCATTGTTGTCAGTCAGTATTGCTGTACGCCAAGCACTCAAACACATATGGGCACACACGGACAGGCTAATACTCTGGGCACTCAGCCATCTCTCACTCACCTGGAGTCGGCTGCAACATCTCACCTTGCGTGCACTGCTCCCCGCCCCCACACACACAATCTTTCACGAATCTGACATGACAGACCGGGGTGGGGTGTGGGGGGCTGGGCTCAACCATATAAATGACTACATTACCAAGCAACCATTGGCAAAGCCAGTAGATATAGCGTCTGCATGGTTGGGCGCGCATAATTTTTTTTTACTGCAACCATTTCCCAATTTACTTATTTTTAAATGTGATTTTGTCTACCTGGCAGCCCTATGCTTGTAATAGGAATTTTTTATCTGAAACAAATGTAATCATCAGATTTAATTTTAAGAGAATAGGATGAGGGTTTCGTAGTAGGTAGGTATACTGACAACCAGTACAGAAACCCTTTTATTCTGTTTAATGCACATCACAGAAAAATATGTTTCTTACTGGTGCAAAGAAAAGCTGCCATTGCTTTGAAATACTGAAAGCTGAAGGAATGGCTTACACACGCAGGGTTGACCAAAATATATAATACAACGATAAATATTAAAAAGAAATAATCAGTGGCAAAGTAAAGTACTGGAGTCCACTTCTTGTAGGTAGGGGGCACATGGGATCAGAGACAATGCCATCAATCCCGGTGCAAGAAGCTAAGAGCTCATGCTGGCAGACCTGCTGCTCCATGCTGTGTGCTGTGGTGGGTGGAAACAAAATGTGAATGGCGGTTGAATGGACCTATGGTTGGAGAAGGCTGACTCACTACCCCCCATGTATTTATATATGTATGTATTTTCTTATTTATTTATGTATTTTTCTTATTTTTGTACAAGGAGCTTGAAATACAACTAAGCTGCCCCTTGCTCAAACCTAAAAAGGAAAGAGTCATAGCATGATACTTTAACAGTTTTATACTTTTTGTCATGGATGGGATCCTCCCAGCACCAGACAGTGGACAACATTGTTACACAAACGTCTACGGTATTGGTGACCCAACAAGGCATACTTTCCATACCTCTGCTGATGGAGCAGGGGAGAGACAACATTTTTTGTGTACCCCTTGTAAAGTTAGTCTCCCATAACCATAACAATACTAATGGAGTGAAGCATGTAAACTAATCAACAAAATGCACGTAAAGTGGACACAACACGTGGGAAAACTAATTGCTGTTTTGCAGAAATAAATATACTAATAAAAAATGAGTCATACTAATATAGAGCTGTGGTATTGTATATTTAACTGAATAAATGTTTGTGCTTATGTTAGAGGGTTTTTTGTGGCAATAAATGCAGACGGTGAGTAAAATGACGCTTATATGTGTGCTTTTGCTAGGTAACATCTAACCGGGAAAAAATTTAATAGTGGGAGGTAAGCAGAAGGGTTAAAATTATATATCTAATTTCTGTTGTGTTTATTTTTGCATTAGTTCCCATTGAGGCCTGCGCGGCCTAATCTGAAAATGGCTGTTTAAGTGAACCAATGAAAGTGGACTCTGAAAAATGGCCCCCATGCATGCACAATGTGCACATGAGAAGTGTGAGTGAACGGACTATGCTCGGAGCGAGAGATGTCAAGGTCAGCTTGGCCTATGAAAGGGAAATTTGCCAAAAAATGCCTGCATTTAAAAGCCTGAGTAAGGAAGCCAACAAAACTTTATTATGTACAAAAGATACAAGGAGTGAACGACAAGTACAAATTGTGAATATTAAATATTGGGAAAGCCTTGGGAATGACAGAGCAAAATTTCAAACTGGTTTGAATAAGGAGGACATGAGGTGATCATCACCATCCCTCTAATGGACCAATAAGAAATGATTACGGACCCTAAAAGTTTCAAATTTGAGTTAGATAGTTAGTAAGAAAGGGTATAAAAGAGCTAGCACGAAAGAGGGTAAGTGTTGTTGGTTCCATGGATTTTATTTTGCACCACGACATGCTGTCGGTTTGAACGATTTTATGGTGCAAGAGACTCTGAAAAATGTTGGACTTTAACTTTGATGGGGCAGAGAAAATGATTGATTGCGGAGATTTTATGTCGGAAGGAAGGCATTGAGGAGATTAGAAAGACAGTTAGCTTAGGAATCTGTTCAATGCGGTCCTGTCATCTACCTATGACAGATTGGTAATATGCTTTCTAATTTTCTTTCTTAAATCTATTAAATAAATGCTTAGAATTTGTGCTTGTCTAAAGAATATGCTAATTTTTTTCCTAAATGAAAGTAGATAAACTTTTGCAAAATATGAACTTGAGTCTGTTTTTATTAGAATAAAAGTCTGACAAGATGCTAAAGTTACAGGAATATTGTGATTGAGCTGGTCTTAATCGCCATCAACTGACTTCTACTAGTTGGTCCATCGACCAAATAGCGGAGTACCTTATTTATTTGAAAAGTTTTATATAGCGTTGGCTAGACCCGGAGGTATCAGAGCGCTTTACATGAGGACAAGCAATGTTTCAAAGCATAGTTACAAGTTACAACATTGAAAGATACAGTTTCAGAGCATAGATACCAGTTTCTGGAGCGCAGTTGCTTGTGTTAAAAACGAATACTTTAGGGGGGCGTGGCTAGCAGCCTAAGATGGTGGCAGCTTAGAGGGCGAGCTCCGCAGTTGAAGCGGCCTCCAGACCTATCCGACCAGTAATCCGACGCAGAATTTCGCCCTACGGGCAGGGACTGAAGCCCGGGGCCGGGCGGCACGCCCGACAGCAATCAGATCGGAAATCCGACTGCGGGAAGTGAAGTTACCCGTATCGCCCGCTCTGGCCTTGGGAAGGAACTGGAGCCTGGGACCCGCCTGGCGAGATAGAGCCGACAGGAAGTGCTGCGACCGGGGCGTGGAGGAGCCGGAAGTGGGCGCTCGCGACGGAGCACCGGGGACGAGAGAGACTCGCGACCTAGCGCGACCACCGGCGCCTCTGCGGCCTGCGGGTAAGAGACTGTCCGACGCCGCCTGCGGCCGGTGGGCGCAGGGAACGCTCCAGGCCTTTACACGGAGGCGGCCGGACCTGTGCCGGGCCCGGGACCGCCATCTTGATTCTTTGCCGGAGGAACCGGGGCTCGACCTTGCGGGGGTGCCGAGTCTGCCATTCTGAGGGCTGCAACAGCCGTCACCCGGACTGCGGAGGGACTGGCACGGGGGGCGCCGACTTTTTGAGGAGAGACACCGGGGCTGCCATTAACGCGCCGGATCGCGACCACACAGTGCAAACAGCCGCGCAGCCAGCGTGTCGGCTCCGAGCAGCCTGGGCACCCTCGCCCCATCCTTGGTGTCTGAGGTAATCGCTTTGACTGCTGGGGTGCGGCCCAGCTGGAACCCCGACGCTACTGAGAAGGGTCCTGATCCGCTGTGGGCACAGAGGTGTCCCCGCTGCTCCACGGATCGGTGGGCGCCCCCCCTGGGTGAGACTGAAACCTACCCGGCTGGGGCTTGGTGGCATCAGGGTCTCCGCCAAGCATACGAAGGACACAAGTGGGCCGGTTCGGGCGCCCCCCCGAGTCATCGGACTAACTCGCCGCCCTGACCACGGGCTCTTTCCACCTCTTCAGTGACGAGGGTCTACGGGCCCGACGGACCGCGCGGCGACTCGGCCTCACCCGCTGGCCCCACCAGGTGACGAGGACGACAACAATAGCTCCTTCAGCCCCACCGCCTTCAGAGAACGCAGAAGTGGCGGAGGGCCTCTAACGGGGCTCCTTCTGGAGGGACCTAGCTCCCTGAAACACCCTGCTCACTGCGACCACTTTAGTGCAATTACAACGGCCATGGCGGGCAAGGGACCGAAGGGTGGCAATGCGCAGACACGACTCGAGAGGTATGCATATGACAGAACGTCCACCTCCCCACCAGACGCTAAAACGCAGGCCAGCAAGAAGACCGACCCAGCGGGAGGGAAGAAAGCAACCCTTGAAGACGTCATGCGAGCTCTGTCGCAGGTACAGGCTACGGTGGGGTCAATCTCGACAGAAATAACATTGATTAGAGCCGACTTCCACAAGATGTCGGAAAAAGTTTCCTCGATGGAGGTGGTGACCAAATCTTTGGTGGAGGATGTAACGGAGCTCCAGATTAGTGTTGAGCGAATCTCAAACGAGAACAAAGACCTACGTGCAAAGCTGGACGAGCAGGAAGGGCGCTCGAGGCGGAACAACATCCGCATTATAGGGGTTCCGGAGTCGGAGGACACGAGAGCGATGGACCTCTATGTGGAAAAACTGATCGAACAAGAACTCAAACCCAAGGGTCTATCCGCCTTTTTCTCCGTGGAAAGAGCACATCGAGTCCCGGGGGTCGTCCGAAGCAAGGAGTGGCACCACGACCGATCGTTGCACGACTCTTCAATTTTAGAGACAGAGATGCGATCTTGCAGGCGGCAAGAAATTCTCCCCCAGTCAGGATTCAAAATTCCACCTTGGCGTTCTTTCCAGACTACACGGCCGAGGTCGCACGTAGGAGGAGAACATTCTTTGAAGTCAAGAAAGAATTGAGGGCGAGAGAACTTCCCTATGCCATGCTCTTCCCAGCCAAGTTGAGAGTAGTGGCTGAAAACAAAACGTGGTTCTTCGAAACTCCGGAGGCTGCACACGACTGGCTGGAAGGATGGAGACAAACGGGACTACCTCGCCGCTCCACAAGGCCAAACAAGAACCGTACTAATGGCTCCCGATCAGGCTCCCACGTATCCGGAGGAGACGTGGATCCACACTCCCCGCTGAGCGAGGCACATGAAACTGAGAACAACGACGAACAATGAATTCCCGAGCTTACTAGCCTAGTGCAAATGTAACATTGGCCGGGCGGGCCGTCAAGGACACCGGGCGGAGGTCCTCCGTGGACATGGAGGGAGGCCGCCGACTCCGGAGAGTCCCTCACCCCAACGAGCAAGTACTGTGTTTGGGGTTTGGATCAGGCACTCTGCTAAGTTGGGGGGGCGGGCAGTTCTGGGTCCGTCTAGCAGGGGGGCAGGGAGGGGGGGAGTTGGGAAGGGGGGGTGTTTGATTGTTTGGAGTTGCTTTACAGGTGTAGATTGGAACCACGAGGCACACACATTACCTATGGCGGGCTCATGTCGAGTTATTAGACCGCACTTTCTATGGTACATAGACTTTCTCAACCGCAGAAGCAATGGCACACACCACACGGAGTGACATCGGGAGGGAGGAACGTGGGGTGGGGCGCATGGCACCTCTGCAACTCATGTCCTGGAACGTGAGAGGTCTGGGGGACAAGGTCAAACGAGGTTTGGTGCTACACAGTATAAAGAGGTTCAACCCGGCCCTGGTTCTGCTGCAGGAGACACACCTCACAGGCACAGCCACACACGCCTTAGGCAGGAAAGGCTACCGTATGATCGTTCATTCGGAATTCACAAGGGGGTCCCGTGGGACGGGTATACTAATGCACCGATCCTCCAGATTTATACTCCAATCCACAAAGGTAGACACGCAGGGGCGCTTCGCAGCAGCACTCGGGCAATGGGAAGGTAGACAGCTGAATATAGTTTCGGTGTACGTTCCGCCGGCGCTGCACACGATAGTTCTCCCAGAGCTTGGAAAATTTCAGTTGGAACTCCCAGACGGAGACCTCATTGTAGGGGGGGATTTCAATGCAGTGGCGCACAACACATTAGATAGGTTCCCGATACGAACACAGGCTCCA
The DNA here is from genome assembly GCF_964261635.1 of Lissotriton helveticus. Classification (NCBI taxonomy): domain Eukaryota; kingdom Metazoa; phylum Chordata; class Amphibia; order Caudata; family Salamandridae; genus Lissotriton; species Lissotriton helveticus. The sequence goes on along the minus strand of NC_136069.1, from coordinate 1,307,655,186 downwards.
AGGCCCTCCCGGCTACATGACTTCCTAGAGGCGCAAGGCCTGATAGACCTTTGGAGGCGCCTACACCCGACTGACCGGCACTACACTTACCACTCAGCGGTCCATGACAGTCTGTCACGGATCGACTATTTCCTTGCACCGGGGCATGGGCTGCTCACTGTCGAAGACGTACAAATTAGACCGAGGGGTGTCTCGGACCACTCCCCGTTGACGCTGACCCTTTCCAACCCGGAACGGTCCCAAGAGCGCATATACCCGATATTCCCGGGCTACCTTAAGGTCCCACAGGTGACCAAGGCTCTCAAATCAGCGACAGCATGCTACCTCACGGAGAATGCTGGCTCGGTCTCATCCCCATCGGTCCTATGGGAAGCTTATAAAACGGTCCTCCGAGGCCAAGCCATCTCCACAATAACGAGTTATAAGCGCTCCCAGAGAATGGAACTACTAGACCTAGAGGACAGACTCGCCAAGGCAAATGAAGTTCATATGACTGACCCGACCGGAGACACGCTCCACGCACTACGGCTGTGTCAGCAACGTCATACTGATCTTCTACGCAGTAGAGTGATCGAACACATAACGGCCATTACGAATAGGATATACGACGTAGGGGATAAGGCAAGTAAGCTCCTAGCCTGGCTAGAGAAAAAACGGGAGGGACAGAGGACTATCTTGCAACTGAAAGACTCTGTAGGGGCGATGCACACCCGCCCTGCCCGGATAGTCGAACTCCTGGCTGATCACTTCCAGGCGGTGTATACCTCTGACATAGAGGTTACCCGGGAAATGGCGGAGACGGCGCTCGTGGGAGTGCCCACCCGCACACTATTGCAGGAAAACGTTGAGGACCTAGAGTCAGACGTGTCGGCTGAGGAGATAAAATCGGCTATCGCGGCACTACACCCGGGAAAAGCCATGGGCCCCAACGGAATCCCGATTGAATGGTACAAAACCATGTCGGAAACGCTCGCAACACCGCTACTCAACATGTACGTAGACAGCCTAGAACGGGGACGCTTGCCACCTGATCAGTGCATGGCTACCATTGTGGCGATCCCGAAACCTGGCAAGCCCCCTGAGGATTGCGGCTCCTACCGGCCGATTTCCCTCCTCAATGCAGAAAGCAAAATCCTGGCGAAATTGTTAGCCAACAGGCTGTTGCCTCACCTTAGCCACCTCATACATCCGGACCAATCGGGATTCATGCCGCACAGAAATACGGCGCTGAATCTCAGGCGCCTGCATGGTGTTATGGCGAGAGCTCCGTTGTTGACAACCGACGCAGCGATCCTCTCACTGGACGCCACAATGGCGTTCGACTTGGTAGAGTGGCAGTACCTCTTTGCAGTCCTGCACCATATGGGCTTCGGCCCGAAATTCATAGGGTGGATCAGGCTACTGTACGAGAAACCTGTGGCGCGGGTGACTGCTAACGGACATGTCTCGAGAGTCATTTCATTAGCGAGGGGCACGAGACAAGGCTGCCCGCTCTCACCACTACTGTTTGCCCTGGTATTGGAGCCATTGGCGACTATCATTAGGACCACGCCACTGCTGCGGGGCATTAGCTGGGGTGATGGTTGGGAGGACAGAGTGTCCTTATATGCTGATGATATGCTAATATACCTAACAAACCCGGCAGAAGGGATTCCAATATTACTGGCATTGTGTGAGCGGCAGGGTATTGCGTCGGGTTACAAGATTAACTGGACGAAATCGGTGCTCTACATGCTGCACGGGACCCCGCCACGTCTGATGGGGGGTTGCCCCTTGATGGTAGAGGAAGTTTCCTTTAGATACTTAGGGATTCAGATCACCCGCGATCATGTGACCTTTCAGGATATGAATCTGAAACCGCTGCTCGACAGATTGAAAGCGGACGTGCGCCACTGGAAGACACTCCCGCTGACGTTATTGGGTAGAGCGGCGCTTTTCAAAATGATGGCGCTGCCCCGGTTCCTTTATGTTTTGGAAAATACACCGACACTGGTTCGCCTTCCTTTTTTAAACAGATATCAGGGCTACTGTCAGGACTGTTGTGGGGAGATAGTCCGGCGAGGATAGCACAAGTGAAACTGATTAGGGATTGGTACAGTGGAGGGATTGCACTCCCAAACCTGGAATTGTACTATTGGGCGGCGCACCTCAAGGTGATTAACCAGTGGTTCCATGCGCCGCAGGAGGACCCGGCGTACTTAGCGGACAGACGGCAGCTTGGCACTAATACACTTCTGGCCCCGCTCTATAACAAAGGCCTAACGGCAAAACTGATCGGCCCAACTAAGCACACTGTAACGCTGTGGCATAGGGCTCAATCCCGTCTGAAGTGGGGGGGGGGGGGTGATTACACAGCTCACACCCTTGTGGGACTCTAGGGCGCTGGGAAACTTGAGACGTAGTAAAGGATTTGACCACTGGGACACTATAGGGATTTCCACGGTGGGTGATCTGTGGACAAGAGAGGGGGTGGTTCCGTTTGACACTCTGAGAGAACAATATGAGCTGAACACCACTGAGACGTATCGATACATACAGATTAGACATGCATTACTGGGTGCACTGACACCAGGTACCCAGGTCCCGGAATCGGCCCCTTTAGAGGACCGACTACTCACTGATTACATGGAAGCCAGCGCTACATCCCTCACATATCGTAAATTAGTGAATAACTTGCCTGACCCATTACAGAAATTGAAAGAGAAATGGGAGGATGATGTTGGTGCCCTGGATGAGGCAGAATGGAATGCAGCAATGGCATCGCCTAGAGAGGCGGGAATATCAGCAAGGTTCCGATTGGTACAGTTCACGATATTACACCGAGTGTACTACACACGCACCACCCTACAGAAATTCCAGAGGGCAGATCACCCATATTGTTTGCGAAATTGTGGGGAGGAGGGAACGCTGTTCCATACCCTTTGGTCCTGTCCGAACATATTAGACTACTGGAAGCGTGTGGCACGCACGATCGCCCAGACGCTACAGCTCCCGTTCACTCCTGACCCTAGAATTTGTTTGTTAAACGTGTGGGGCCCGACCAACCTGACATCACACGCGCGGAAATGGGTGGTTATAGGGGTGATGTTAGCGAAGCGAGACATAGCGCAAAGATGGGGGGCGTCAGAGACACCGACTTTGACACAGTGGTGCAAAAATATGGATATGCTCATGATGGTGGAGCGGGCGGTGTATCAGCAGAGGGCCAATCCACGTAAATGGAACAAATTATGGCTGCCATGGAATGTTTACAGGGGGGAGCCTTGTGAACCTCTACAGGAAGAAGAAGATATAGATAGCTCAGAGGAGGAGGAGGATGTAGTGTAAAAATGGGACTGCGGGTGGGGTGGGGTGGCAGGGGTGCGGGTTGCCTAGGTACTATCTCGCCCTTCTGGCGTAGGGGATGGTAAGAATACGTGTGGGTGGTGCATTACGGCCGCTGGCCTGACGCAACTAGAAAGCTTACGTATACCTACCATGCTTCTGTAAGACCAAGCTATACACCTGAATGTTGTTTGTTGTTTAATGTTAAAGAAAAAAAGAAATGTTGCGATTCGAATTGAATATGGCGGAATGTTGACGCCACATCTCTGATTACTTGAACTAGTACATATGCTGACATGATGCAACAATAAAAACAATAAAAAAAAAAAAAAAACGAATACTTAAGGGTAAAAGCAGGTAAGGGGCTAGATTCTGGGGAGAGAGTATATGTTTTGTTTTCCTTATAAGAGTTGAATGATTTCTGAGATGTATAGAATGTATAGAATATAGAACCTAAGTTAATGAGTTACCCCGCCATCCTGCAGCTCGCCTTCTTTTTCACTGATTCAGGGGCAGTGTGGTGTGTGAATGTGTGACTCGCAGTGCTATGGGCCCCACCGATGAGTAGAAATGAGTTGCTACTGGGTTAAGTTAGATGAGTTTGAAGGTTGTTACGGAGCTTTGCTGCATTACTGCAGAATATCCAAACACTTATCGTTCAAGTGTGTGCCACAAGAGCAGAACAAGAAAGGTAGGACAAAGGGTAAGAAGTGGAATTGTGGGATGCTGGATGTAATGAGTTTTCTTGGAGGTTAAAAAAAGATCCTTATTGGTTGCTACCAATGTCTTCTGGGGTTTCCCACACCTTAAAGGCCATTGGCAGCTTAGAGTCTCCGAATGTGAGCTGGAAACTGACTCCGTGCACAGGCTTACAGCTCGCCTTCCACCCGCGTAGCTAGGGGGGTGCGGGGGGGGGGGGGGGGGGGGGGGTGGCGGACCGCCCCAGGCGGCACTGTTTTGGAGGCGGCAAGCCAGCATACAGTGCGTGCAGAGGAATGTGAAAGGCCGAGCAGATGACCCGCGATGCACAACTACATGAGGGTCCTTGGCACGTGCAGGAATGCGCCTGTAGGGCCCCACATTTCACCCGAGATGGCTCTGATTAAACTCCGGGACCGCGCAAACCTCCCAGCAGGCTGAAGAAAATGAATAGTCAGGTGTATTCAGACAGGTAAGACTCACCTGAAACATCCGCAAATATACAATTTGCAAGCCTTATTGCAAAATATGCTTAATTCTTGTGTAATCACACATCTTTCATAAAATACATTTCTCAGCAAGTGTATAGTTTACACACAAAACTTACGCCTGCAACCGGCAGGATACAGGTTCGAGAAGAAAATGTCTTTTTGCGAAAATGCTGTCTCTCAGCAGACATTTTCTGCTCAAGCCAGCCAACTGCAGGCAAACATCTACTAAATCATGTTTTGACAACGTTCCTATGAACTGGGCATTGTGGGTAGCGTTGGCACAGGCCTGCTTCTGAGTCGATGCGAAAGACGAGGTTGTCTCTGGTTATTTATTATCAGATATTTTGGTAGTGGGGCTGAGAGAGAAACACTACAGGATGGGGTGCCTTTGGTTAATAAACTCATGTCTGCACACTGTGCGAGGCTCACTCCCAGCGCCGCAATAAGCAAAAAATCAGTTCATTACATATTGTGGACTAGCAAGAAGGACCCCAAACATGTCTCACATGGAAACCGGAAGCACACACACAGCCACAGAGGAAAACAGACTGCTGGGTAAATAGAACAGGGAAAAAAAGAAGGAATGTTGGAAGAAAAGGGTGAAAAAAAGGAAGTAGGGATGATGGAGTAGGAGGATGAATGGATATGTGGATGAATGAGTGGATGAAAAAAGAAGTGAATGATGATGGATGGACACATGAAAGTATAGTAAAGATATGGGTGGATGGGTGAGTGCGTGAATGGATGGGTGGATGTACAAGTGAAAGAATAGCAGAGCAAATGGATGAATAGTTGAGTGAATGAATAGGTGGAGGGACAGCTGAAAGGAGGATAAAGTAACGGGCTGGATGAGTGGGCGAAAGATCTGTGAATGGAAGTCGTAGTGGATGGATGATGAATGGATGGCAGGGTGAATAGATGGGTGGCAAAGTGAATGAATGTATGGATGGATGGCAGATTGGGTGGATGGCAAAGTAAATGAATGGATGCGTGGCAGCGTGAATGGATTAAAGGCAGAGTGTCTGCATGCATGATTGGATAGCAGAGTGGATGGATTGATGAATGAATGGCAGGATGGATGGCAGAGTAGATGGATGGATGGATGAGCAGATGTATGGCAGAATGGATGGATGGTGAAGGGGATTGATGCATGGCAGAGTGGATGAATGGGTGGTTGAATAGCATAGTGGGTGGATTGATGGATGAATGAATGGCAGAGTGGATGGGTGCTTAAATTAATAGATAGAAGAGTTGATGAATGCATGGGTGGCAGAGTGGATGGATGGTGAATGGATGGCAGAGTGGATGGCAGAGAGGGTAAATGACAGAGTGGATTGATGGATGGATGGAAGAGAGGATAGGAGGATGGATGGACGGCAGAGTAGGTGGATGGATGGCTGAGTGGATGAATGGAAGAGTTAATGAATTGATGAAAGGATGTCAGTTGATCGATGAATGGCAGAGGTGATGGTAAGATAAAAGAGTGGAGGATGGATGCAAAGAGAATGGATGGCAGAGTGAATAGATCAATGGGTGGCAGAGTGGATGGTTGGTTTTTAGACTGTATGGATGGGCAGATGGATGGCATAATAGATGGATGGCAAATTGGATGGATGGATAGATAGATAAATGAATAGAATGGGGAAATATTGAATGATGGATGAAAGAATGAATGGATGACAGAATCTAAAGGTGAAATAGTGGATGCCAGTAGGTGGATGGAACGGTGAAAGAATGAATAGATAGATGCATGTATGGAAGAGATAATGAAGCTGTTCTATTGCTATAGCTTTGCTTATGTTTCTAAATACTGTCGTTGTTTGGTAGAGTGTGGGTGTAAAGTATGACCTATGTGGGAGTCGTTTTGGTGTTGTGCTTGAAGTCTAGCGGGTGGTTTTACTGCTGTGGTATTGTAGCAGCAGTTCAGTATGGAGAGGTGTAAGAGGAGGAAGGGAAGGAAGGGATACATTTACTTATGCATTTAGCTACCATTTTAGTGCTGGTCGGCCTTCACCAACTGAGACTTGACCTTCGAGGTTTGCTCTAGGCTTATGCAGCAGTTTCACACCATTTCTTATGCAGTGGAGTAGAGAGTGGTGTTGTAACTTAAACCCTGCCAATCCACCCCTGCTGCTCGCCGAAATTTTTCCCCAGATCCACCCTACCCGTCGCTACCTGCCATGGGCAGCAATCTGGGGGATAGCCCCGGGCGCCAGAAGCTCTAGCCTGCCACCGTATGCTATTGGCTCCTCGGCTTATGACGTGTGAAATGAGCATGTTGAAAGTTGGGCTAAAACCGTCAACATTATCGGCGCCCTCTTGCTCTCCTTAAACCCTTTGTGCGCGTAAAACAGCCGCCATTTTGGGCACCATGGCTTCCCTGCTCTCGTCGAGAGCCAGTGCGTCTCTCTCTCTCCTAGCTTCACTGGCAACCCCCTGCTTGCACCTGCCTTGAGTCATAAACCCCTCTTCGGCACTGCTCTGCCCCAGGCCCTCATCCTGTTCCCAGCGCAACACCTCCCTGCTTCCCTTTCATGATCTCCGGCCCTTTGATGCAAACCCCTTTTCCCCGTGTGCCCGTTTGTCTTCCCCGTTCCCAGGCCGACACCCAGCTCTGCCGATACCAATCCCTTGCCCCTCCCCGTACAATCGAAAGCTTCCCTCCTCAAAGGACCCCCGAGATGATCAAAGCCCCCCCCCATCCCACGAGATCCGATCGAAACCCACACACTCCGCGAATTGGCGGAATATCCAGCTGCGCGATGATCATCACCTGTTGTGAACGGGGCGGGGACTTCCACTGTAACCTTGCGTGGGAACGGGCTGGGAAGGGGGGAATTCTGAGGATGTCTTTCCGTACATCAAAGTATCGACGAGAATGTGTTACATAAATAAACAGATAAACGTGTGTATAAGAGGCCAGGCCTCGGGGGATGCAGTTAGAGCACCTCAGAACGATACCTTCTGTCCGTTTCGTTGTGTTCTCCTCCGGAGAAAATAAAAACCTTGTTTCCTGCCTTCCAGTCTCCAGCGCCTGCCTCTTCAATAGTTTAACTTCTTTGTGGGTTCAAGAGGCGACACCGCCGGGCAAATACTTAAGGATCTTATATTCTGGTTGGTAGTGCCCCCCAGTTGTAAAATTCCACAATTGGCGTCCCTGGGTGGGCCCATCAGCGACCCATGGATCCAGTGGGAGAGGTCCTGACGACAAAGTGAACGACTGCAACGATCGGGAACGCGTCTGTCCGATAGACCCTCGTCTGACAGCCGATCATCCGAACTTCACTGGTTCCGAACAGACCTCTCTCGAGTGATCTACGGTCCTGACTGGGAACCATCAGGAGTGCCGCGAGGATAACGAAGAAGAGAGGACGATCGGGCGCTGGATTCGGAAGTCAGGAAACTGTCCATGCGGTCCGGGTAAGGTCGTGTTACCACGACAAGTTGCGAAAAAATTGCTTGATTGCTTGTTTGTTAAATACTAGTATTGCTCCTTTTTATTTGAAGATTCACTGTCTGCAAACGGAGAAACAACAGGCTCTCTCTTTGCAAGCAGTGGAGGATAGGGAGGATAGGTAGGGCAGCAGCCGTGCTTATTTTTTCTCCCCCACTCAATAATCACCTGAAACTGAACTGTTGTTCCCAAACTATTGTTTCCTGGAGATTCCCTGTCTGCAAACAGGGAAGAGACCACCCTTTTTGCAGATAGTGAAAAGGGTAGGTAACGCAGATCTTTGCGGACCTACTCATTCTCCCCATTGTTATTTATTGGTCTTTTTGTTATTTTGATCTATGAGGGATTCACTGTCTGCAAACGGAGAAACAACGGGCTCTCTCTTTGCAAGCAGTGGAGGATAGGTAGGGCAGAAGCCGTGCTTATTTTTTTCTCCCTCACTCAATAATCACTTGAAACTGAACTGTTGTTCGCAAAACTATTGTTTCCTGGAGATTCCCTGTCTGCAAACAGGGAAGAGACCACCCTTTTTGCAGATAGTGAAAAAGGTAGGTAACGCAGATCTTTGCGGACCTACTCATTCTCCCCATTGTTATTTATTGGTCTTTTGTTATCTTGATCCATGAGGTATTCACTGCCTGCAAACAACGTAGAATAGAAATATTCTGTCCAGTCTTTGCACCTAGTGATAAGATAGGCAGTGCTGACTTTTTAGTCCCTCGTTACGAGCCGTCATGTCTGTCTTCTCCCCACTGATTAGTAGCCTGTTTAGCCCGGACCGCCTATTAGAGATGGACCATCCAGCCCCACTGGAAGGCACCCCTAATAAGGACATGTTCATGAAGCATGGATTGACCGCTATAGCCTATAGTAAACTATGGCATAAATATACAAAAAAGGGTCAAGAAAGTCAATGGCCCCTGATAGGATCCTTCGATGATGATAAAATAAAAACGCTAGAAACTGCCCTAGGTAAAAACAAGACAACACCTACTATGCTTGACAGCTTCGGCATGTGGCGAAAAGAAACTGAACAACGTAAAAAGAGAACTGAGAGTAGGTTGGAAAAAGAGCTGCAAAAAGCAGCCCACCTAGCTGCTCAGAGACTAAAAAAGGAGATAAAAGAAAGAGAGAAAGCTAAACAGAAACTAGAAATGGAAACGCCAAGCCAGTGTCCGGTTAGAACCCCCTCCATGCTCTACCCTGATTTACCCTCGAAACGACAAGCCAATGAGGACCTGCTGTTAGGTCCTCCTATCATCTACATGCCCCCTCCATATGCCCCTTCTCAACCCTTGGCGCAGCACGCGCCACCCCCAGGTACAAACGAAGGTACCGCCACAGCGTCGGCCCCAATGGCCTCTGTGCCAGCCGAACCCCTTGTATTAAAACCCGCACCAACAACAACGTCGACCATGAGACTCGAGGGGCTGGCCCTGCAAGAACAAACAGGCTAGACAAAGATGAGCGAGCGGGGATCGACAAAATAGCAAGGACACTGGTAGAAAGGAAGGATGATGAAGAATACATCACAGATATGTTCAGCTCGTATACAGGGAGTCACAGACGACATTTTACCGTACGACTGTGTTATCATGTCTTGAATGCATACGAGGACCGATATCGAGACAAAGGTCCCGAGAGCCTAAGGACTCTGTACCGGAAGGTCGATATCGGGGATGAGGGCGAGTGTGATGTGTCGGACCTCCTTACGCGTACGCTTGAGGTTTTCCGCCACCTCACTGAACGAAAGCCGGGAGCTAAATCCGCAGCCCCCGTAGTGACCGAACCACCAACCGAGCAATCTAACACCATGATGCCGATACGTGAGGCTGCCCCTTACTGGGTTCCTCCTCGGGGTACAGGGACTCACGATGATGCAAACAACCAAGATGCGAAGGGAAGGGTAGTGTACAACTGGGTCTACCAGCCATGGGACCGGCAAGAGATACTGACATTCCGGAAATCTCTACCCGACCTACGTAAAAACCCCACTGCCTTCTATACTGAATTGGGTACAGCCCTGGGTTCAACGATCATGACCCTGGCTGACATCGACTTGTTCTTCGGGTTATGTCTACCAGCTGATGTGTGGAAGCAAATCCGGAAAGTCGACCACCTTGAGCTGTTTGGACATACCTGGTCACAACTCGATGACCTGGACAAACAACGGGGACCAGGACAAAAGCCGTTGAAATCCATTCTAGACCTCCCAGATAAAATCGTAGAGAAATTAAAAACCCTAATCCCAGAAAAGAAAGTGGACTGGTCGATAGTAACAGCCTGTCGCCAAAAACCCCAGGAGGATGTATCGGAATACTTCTCCCGGTTTGAAACGGTGTTCTCCGATTACAGCGGCCAGGACATGACCACTGCAACCGGACACCATCTGTTTGTCCAGAATTATGTTAAGGGCCTATCATCGGAAATCTCCCAGAAACTACAGGCCAGCGAAAGTAGTTGGGCAGCCTCCAAACCTACAGCGATTCTCCAAATGGCCCAATATTATGAGCATCAGAAAAATGAAAACGATAGGGCGACAGAGAAAAAGAAGAAGGACTTAAAAGAGAGGGTGATGATTGCCAAACTGCAAGGGGTGACTATAGGACGAGACCAATACCGGGGAAACTACCAGACAAACGTCCCTAAGACTACATTTCCCCAGGACCGCACTCTGACTTCCTACAGTGGACGCACAGACCTTAGAGACGATCAGTGCGCTTTCTGCAAAGGGACTGGTCATTGGAAATCCCAGTGCCCAGTTCTTCTGGAAATGATCAGAAACAAAGACCCCAGGGATGTAGCAAACGGACCGAGACCTAAGGGACCACAACGAGGGCCCCCAAATGACGCGACTAATGACAGATCAAGCAGACCAAATACGTTCGATCGACCCAGGCAGAACCAATATCAACAATCTGACTATGACGACACTCACACCTTCGCGTAGGACAGCCAAGGGCGAGGGAGGGATCCAGTCGAGCTCTATGTTGACCAGCAGGGCCCTTATGTCACTGCTAAGGTCCTGGGTACCAAGTCTCCATTTCTGGTAGACACTGGCGCAACACGTAGTGCGTTATCTAAACGACTGATTCCAAGGGCACCCTTGTCTGGCTCACTCATAACATCGACAGGTTTCGATGGAACGCCCTCCACCAACCCTTTGTCTGCCCCGATTCTCTTTGACGTAGAAAACAACACCACTGACACCACGTTCTTGCTTTCCTCCAATAGCCCTGACGCCATTATGGGACTTGACTTACTGAAACACTTCCGAGCGACGATTAGGTGTTCTCAAGATGGAGTTCGAGTGTTTCTTTACGACAACCCCGTTCTGCTTAGACATTGTTCCCCCCGACACATGTTTTCCATCACCGACGTTGACGCGTCCCTGCTTGACACTCTACCTCCGTATCTGTGGGCCAAAGCGGATTCGGACGTAGGGCGTATGTTAATTGACCCAGTGCACATTACTGTCCGACCAGACGCAACACTCCCAAAACTCCCACAATATCGGATATCGCCAGAGGGCGAGAAGGCATTGGTAATGATTATCCAGTCACTGATAGACGCAGGAGTGGTAGAGGAAGTGGTTAGCAACGTTTCCAACAGCCCTATCTTGCCCATTATCAAGAAGCAGGGAGAGGGAGATGAGAAAGCATACCGTTTCATCATCGACCTCCGAGAGATCAACAAAGTGGTGGTACCCCAGTACCCTGTGGTCTCAGACATCACCACCATCCTGACCTTGATTCCATCCACTGCCACCACCTTTTCCGTCATCGACCTCAAGAACGCATTCTTCTCCATCCCCATCCACCCAGACAGCCGATATCTCTTCGGCTTTACCCTAAAAGCCCGCTCATATAGGTTCTGCCGAGCGCCTCAAGGCTACACGGAAAGCCCTAGCATCTACAGCCAGGCCCTCAAAAGACAACTAGACCAAGTCCAGTTACCCGACGGGGTGGTGTTGGTACAATATGTCGATGACATCCTTTTGGCAGCCGACACCACCCCTCTAGCGGTTACCGCCACCATTCAACTCTTGCACTTCCTTGCGGAAAATGGCCACAAGGTCTCCAAGAAGAAGTTGCAATTCTGCCTACCCCAGGTCACTTACCTAGGCCACCTTTTGTCCAGAGATGGAAGAAAACTCACCCCTGATCGAATCCAAACCATTCTAGATACCCCTGTCCCAAAAACCCAGAAGCAGGTTCGCTCCCTATTAGGCCTCACCTCCTTCTGCCGACAATGGTTACCAAACTTCAGCCTCGTTGTAAAACCACTGCTTTCCCTGCTAAACAAAGACGTCCCTTTCCCACTCCCTTGGACTCCTGAGTGTCAAACTTCCTTCACAGAACTACGAGATGCCCTTTGCTCAGCCCCTGTCCTGGGTACCCCTGATTACAAAAAGCCCTTCTCCCTTTACACTCACGAAAGGGAGGGGTGCGCTTTATCTGTCCTGACCCAGGCCATCGGCCCTAAGCAACGACCGTGCGCTTACTTCTCTGCCACTCTTGACCCTGTCGCCAGAGCCTTGCCTGCCTGCCTTCGAGCTGTAGCTGCTGCTGCAGTCTCTATCCGACAGAGTGAGGGGATTGTACTCTCGAATTCCCTCACGGTACTGGTACCCCATGCAGTCGACACCCTCCTGAACCAAACCAAGACACAACATCTGACGAGTGCACGACTGACAGGATACGAACTGACCTTGCTTGCCCCCCATATCACCCTGAAAAGATGCACCACACTGAACCCAGCAACTCTGTTACCCTTGCCAGAGAACGATCCCAATGTGCACCCCATACATGACTGCGTGACTCTTACGGACGAACAGACCAGGAGTAGGGTCGATCTCAGAGACACAGCTTTCCCTGACCCCGACGGGGAGTTGTGGGTGGACGGTTCTTGCATCAAACTCCCCGATGGTACCACTTCCGCTGCCTATGCAGTCACCACGGCTCGAACTGTAATAGAAACAGCCCGCATCACCCAGCGATCTGCCCAGGCAGCGGAACTGATTGCTTTGACGCGAGCCTGCATCCTGGCAACGGGAACCACAGCGAACATTTACACCGACAGCCAGTATGCCTTCGGGGTGGTTCACCATTTTGGGCTTCTCTGGAGGGAGAGAGGATACTTGACCTCACACGGCACACCCATTTTGCACGGAGATCTAGTCTCCGCCTTAATCGAAGCTGTCCTCCTCCCCAACAAACTTGCCGTTATCAAATGCCAGGCACACAAGAAAGTGACAGACATTATCGGACAGGGAAATGCACTAGCCGACATCACCGCCCGAACGACAGCTGAAAACAGAACGACGACACATATGTACGTGACCAGGTCACAAGCAGAAAACTGGACTGACGCCAAGGACACAATTAGAGACATACAAACGACTAGCACACAACACGAATTGACCGAATGGACACGGGTGGGATTGAAAGACGATGAAGGCTGCTGGCGGACAAAAGACACGAACAAATGGTTGCTACCTGATTCGTACTTGATTCCCATATTAACCATGGCACACTCCCCTGCCCACATAGGATCAGCCCCCATGATCGAACTTGTCTCCAGGGTTTGGCACAATGACAAGATCCCAGATTCCGCCAAACGCCTGGTCCAACAATGCTTAATATGCCTGCAACACAACCCCGGGAAAGGAACTGTAGTACCCCGGGGGGGATTTGGGGTCCCAAACCACCCATTTGAAGTCCTGCAGATGGACTACATCCAGCTAGACAGATGCCAAGGCCTGAAATATGTACTCGTCGTGGTGTGCGCATTTAGCAAGTGGGTGGAAGCATATCCAACCCGTGACAACACCGCTATGGCCACTGCAAAGGTCCTGTTAAAGGAGTTTTTCCCCCGTTATGGCCTCTGTCGTGTTTTATGGAGTGATAATGGCCCCCACTTTGTAGCCAACGTTATCCAGCTCATCCTAAATGGGCTGGGTATTAAACAAAAATTCCACGCAGTCTTCCACCCCCAATCTGCTGGGCTTGTCGAACGACACAATGCCACACTAAAGCTTAAACTGGCCAAAATAGTGGCTACGACGGGCCTGAAATGGCCAGACGCCCTCCCATTGGCATTGCTATCGATGCGCTCTACCCCCACCCGACATCACTTAACCCCTTATGAAGTTGTCTTCGGTCGACCCATGAGCGTCTGGTCTGCCCCGAAACCAACTTCCATTCATGACGTTCCGGATGTCCTAATGTCTGATTATCTGTACAAATTGACAGAAACTTTGTCTGTCCTTCATCAGCAGGTGCAGCAGGCCATCCCCGATGCTTCCAGGGGTCCGGGTCACGCCATCCAGCCGGGGGACTTCGTGCTGATCCGAAATTTTCAGCGATCAAAGAGTTTGGAACCCCGGTGGACGGGCCCCTGGCAAGTGCTGATCACCACTCGGACCGCACTTCGAGTGGAGGGGAAGAAACACTGGCTGCACGCTCACCACTGCAAAAAGGTCTCTCCAACCCTGGCCACGACAGACACCGTCAACACCCAAGAAGAGCTCCTGAACCAGGACCGACCATCGTTGAACTGCTACCCTGATACTGAGACACTTGAACTTTCAAAACATCCTGACCCCACTGTACCATCTCGAGAAGGGTATTTCCTGCGTCGAAAGGAGGGAGCTTCGGCTAAGTAGGCCACGGACTAGGTTAAAGGATCTCAGAACGGTGACCCAAAGCTACCAAGGGTTACCTGGAGAGAAGCTAAAACTAAGTCTGTGGTCCTGCCCACTACCGAGCACCTTGAAGACGAAGATGATGGAAGCGCCAGATAAGAAGATGATGGAAGCGCCAAATAAGAAGCCGACGGAGACAGCAGGAAATACCCACTACAGAAATCCGAGAATAGACAGACTCCATAGCTCAAAGACAATTGCACTCTTCATCGTAATCCTCCTCTGTTTTCTCCTCATGACTACGCTCTGGATTATGGAAGAACACGCACCTGCTCACGAAACATTCCTAACCACTGCTCAGCCTACCACCATGAAGGAACATCATCTAATTTCGCTCTCTCCTCAACTAAGAGAGAGGCGAAAGGAGTTTTGGAACAACTCTTTCGTGCAGCTACTTCACCAGCACAATCTTGCCACCAACGCCACCAACTGCTGGATCTGTGGGTTGCTACCCCATGCCACTGGACATTCAATACCATTCATCCCTTCACCCTTCTCTGTCCACGGCTCCTGCCTTGCCTGGCTGATCCTCCTGCAAGAGAGCTATACGGGCAATGCCACCTCCAGCAGAACTGCAGCACATTCTTCTCATGGGGCCGGGCGAAACAAGACAAAGACACACTTCTGCCCGCTGACCCCCAGCGACTCGATCCAAATGGACATCCCGGCCAAAGAACGAATCGAAATGCAGGTGTTCAACAATCCAACCAGACCCACCTTCTCCTATCTGCGGAAACGAACGGCTGCCACTCTGACCGTGGCCCTGACGGTCATCAACGTCACAGGCCACATGTGTGTAGAAGGACTTGGGACACAGCTGGTGGGTCGCAGCGCTTGCCGCTTTACCAGCACTCTGGATTCCCCGGATCCACCTTCCTTTGTGTCATCTCCAAACATGTATTTCATCTGCGGCACGAAGGCCTACACCTGGCTCCCCAAAGGCTGGGGGGGCACTTGCTACATCTCCTTCGTCCTTCCTCCAACTTATGTGGCCCCAGCGAATCACCACAGACAAAAACGAGCCAAAGACGTTGAGCAAGCCGACTCAACAGGGGCACAGTTCCTCGATGCTATGAAAGGACTCGTCCCCCTCTGGGGCCCGATGGCAAACAGCCGTGCCATCCGACATTTGACTCAGGCAGTCGAGACAACCATGAACATCACAGCGGGCATCTTTGCCAACAACACTGCCGAGCTCCAAGCGGTCCGTTTGGTGGCTCTTCAGAACCGCCTCGTTCTAGATGTGGTTCTGGCGGACCGTGGAGGAGCATGCCGCATTATTGGGGCCAGCTGTTGTACATACATACCGGACAACTCACCCTCAGTGTACAAAGCCATCGAACATCTTCACAGACTCTCCTCGGAAGTTCACCAAGAGCAAGAAGAATGGTCGCTTGGTGGTTGGTTCTGGGACACCGTCAAAAGCTGGGGCTGGAGACTGCTCACCATTATCCTGATTCCCGTAGTTGTAATATGTGGCCTATGCTTAGGAATTCAATGTTTGCCACCTATGTGTTCTTTATGTGCGAGTTGTATTTTTCCCAAAACTGTGGACATTGGAAGCGAACATATGAGAGCATTGTACGATACCGAAGTTAGGAATTTGATGAAAATTGACATTGAATAAAGCAAGGTGGCTAGATATGTTGAAAAGGGAGGACTGTTGAAAGTTGGGCTAAAACCGTCAACATTATCGGCGCCCTCTTGCTCTCCTTAAACCCTTTGTGCGCGTAAAACAGCCGCCATTTTGGGCACCATGGCTTCCCTGCTCTCGTCGAGAGCCAGCGCGTCTCTCTCTCTCCTAGCTTCACTGGCAACCCCCTGCTTGCACCTGCCTTGAGTCATAAACCCCTCTTCGGCACTGCTCTGCCCCAGGCCCTCATCCTGTTCCCAGCGCAACACCTCCCTGCTTCCCTTTCATGATCTCCGGCCCTTTGATGCAAACCCCTTTTCCCCGTGTGCCCGTTTGTCTTCCCCGTTCCCAGGCCGACACCCAGCTCTGCCGATACCAATCCCTTGCCCCTCCCCGTACAATCGAAAGCTTCCCTCCTCAAAGGACCCCCGAGATGATCAAAGCCCCCCCCCATCCCACGAGATCCGATCGAAACCCACACACTCCGCGAATTGGCGGAATATCCAGCTGCGCGATGATCATCACCTGTTGTGAACGGGGCGGGGACTTCCACTGTAACCTTGCGTGGGAACGGGCTGGGAAGGGGGGAATTCTGAGGATGTCTTTCCGTACATCAAAGTATCGACGAGAATGTGTTACATACAATAAACAGATAAACGTGTGTATAAGAGGCCAGGCCTCGGGGGATGCAGTTAGAGCACCTCAGAACGATACCTTCTGTCCGTTTCGTTGTGTTCTCCTCCGGAGAAAATAAAAACCTTGTTTCCTGCCTTCCAGTCTCCAGCGCCTGCCTCTTCAATAGTTTAACTTCTTTGTGGGTTCAAGAGGCGACACCGCCGGGCAAATACTTAAGGATCTTATATTCTGGTTGGTAGTGCCCCCCAGTTGTAAAATTCCACAAGCAGATATTATGTGATACGCTGTAATACTTTGCATTGTACTAGGCAGCGAGTGGTGCAGCATATGCGACCTGTTCTATTCTTGAGCAGCACCTCTGCTGCTTGTGGTATTTCAAATGTCATGTTATTGTTTGACGTAGGCCCGTGCAGGCAAACGGAGCGGGGGTGAAGATTCCAGTTAACGAGCCAGTTCTCCCTGGGATCCGAGCCGGCCGGACACTGCCTGTCCTGGGCGACCTTCATTGGAATAAATCTTCACACCTATTCCCTCTCTCTGGAGTTCTCATTTGCAACCAGGGTCGGCCTGGTAACAGCAACCAGCCCTGTCAGATTGCTTCTCGACCGGCCCCACTTTTGTTACAGGGGGCCGATATTGCAGCATTGATACAAAACTGGCCTCTGGCCCACTGGGGAAACACCCTGTGCACGCTACAGCCAGTCCGGCCCTGTTTACAACACACATGGTGACACAGTGAGAATTGGTAGTTCTGCATCACTCAATAATCGAAATTATTTAGATGGACTCAATATAGGTTTGTAATAAGAAAGTCACAAAGGGTTTGTTCAAAACTCAAATTGGTTGGAAACACTGCTCAAGTTTTTAATTTGACGTCCACTAAATGTACCTCCAATCTTAGGTGCCAGTTTTGAGTGGTAGTGCAGTCAGCAGCTCATTAGGCCTTTTAGGGTTTGGAGAGTGCCCCAA
The DNA here is from genome assembly GCF_964261635.1 of Lissotriton helveticus. Taxonomy (NCBI): domain Eukaryota; kingdom Metazoa; phylum Chordata; class Amphibia; order Caudata; family Salamandridae; genus Lissotriton; species Lissotriton helveticus. Next base: position 1,307,637,274 of record NC_136069.1, on the reverse strand, counting down.
AATGAGCAAGGATTGTTTGGGGAAAGCTTCAGGCAAATGCAATGTGTAAGGGATTCAGGTAGCAAGCTATCCAGATGCGAAAGGCCGATAAAGTAAAAGGGTAGGGTCATCATTGACGTTAGAAAATTGAAGTTGCCTGTCTCAAAATTCCTAGGTGCTGAGTTAATTTGAAGTTTGAGTGCCATTGGGTAGGAAGATGAGGGGGAGCACTAGTGCTTAATTTGGGCTGGTGCTTGACACCAGCACTTATTTCTTAACACCGGCACATATAAATAACAGTACACCACATGGTGGCGCTTTCCATCTATTTTTAAAAAGAGTACTTAGCAGCAAGTTTAACAATTCTATATACATTGGAAAGGTACCACTACCAGCATAATCCATGCCAATGTACAGCTTTGGGTGCCTGGGAATAGTCCATACTGTCACATGTGTTGGAGTGCCATTGCTGATAGGCAGAGTCTGCACTGGTACTTGGCAGCACTGCCATGGACAGTGGATGGTGCTAGATACAAGTGTCGTTCTGAGAATTACCTTTCCCCTGGCACACATTTTCGTACAAATCAAGCACTGGAGAGAATCCAATGCCCGCACAAAGAAGCCAGCGGGGCCTGTGTGCAAAAAGGCTTGGGAGAAGCTGGAGGGGCATGTGGCCATATGCTCGCAGACCAGGGAGTGTTATGCACCAGAGCCCCATGGTTTTTGGGGTTCTCGAACACAGGGACCTACTTCAGCGAGGATAGTCCAAGAGCGTGACAGATAAAAGCGAGTTGAAGCACCTGGTGGATGGGTTTGCAGGTTCCCTACATCTTCTTTATACGAAGGCTGCCTTAGCTACCGAAGGCAACACAATCAGTGGATAAAAACATTAGGGCCACCAACCCTCATAAAGGTTTTTGACATTTAGATGGGTCACTGCTTTAGTCTGATGTTGTTTCTGGACCAAAGCATGGCAACCTGTCAGCGGACAACCCAGGGACACCTTCGTCATTAAGCCATAGCAGCATGTTAGGTGGAGAAATAGGTGGAGAAACTAAACACGTTACTGCACCTTCCTTAAATTAGTAGCTTTGGGAAATCGTCTACCAACCACAGTGCTAACTTTAGCAATGCCATGAGTTGCCTCTCACTGGATGAGATCTAAGCCATGGGAGGGATTTATCTAAGACCAAAGTTCTTGACATAGGTAGGGGCCTCTTTGTGGGGTAGGGGAGGGGTTTGAAAATATTACAAGAGAAATCTTACCTTTTCCGCCGCCTCTCCATCACTGCTTAACTTCTCCGGTCCGGAAGAAGAAGCAGGAAACTCCCTGGCACACAGGCTCCCCTGAGCCAATCACAAGGTTGCAATGCAGCGTTGTGATTGGTCTGAGCGCTGTGGACTGGCGCTCAGATCGGGACATGGAGCTTGTGCATATTCCCCACCAGGCTGTCCATTACAGCCGTGTTGGGGAATATGCAAAGTGCGCATGACTGCTTGGACAGGCCAAAATGGCCGGCCAAGCAGTCATGTGCACTTAGTTTGCACAAACCTCTCCTCCTTCCTGAGCCACCAGATCTGCCCTGCCCTAATCCAGCCCTGCTGCAACCCAAAATAAAATGATAATAACACAAGGTATTGTCATTTTATTTTGCCCTCTTTCACTGCTCTAAGAGCAGTTGGGCAACGCTTCTCCGCCTTAGCGGAGGAGCCGCTACTACCTTCCACAGCCAAGTAAGGAACCATCAGGTCAACTTTCTTATAGGACCTTACTAGAAGGTGCGGGATAGTCCTGGGAAGTAATGCCAGCCAGTGAGTGAGTGAGTGATACCATGGGGTGCAGTATGCCTTGCTGTGTTACCACCTCCCAACCATAAGTGGGGAGTAACATGCTACACCACGTGTTTTCTTCATTATTGAATGCAATACTTGGAATCTTGTGGTTTTCCTCCCACTCATTTTGCCAGCTGCTATCTGGCGACATTTGTGAGGGAAAATATAGCTGTGTGAAACTTATGCACAACTTGTAATGCCGATTCAGGGGCAGAAACCCATCTCGTGCCCGAGTCGCACAAGTCGCATTTACAAACCTATTTAGAATTACAGCCGTAGTCATGGAGCAGGAGTGACAGTAAGTGAGCACATGATATGACAAGGTGCTTTACCTTTAGAACCTGCTGCCATCTTGGACACTGTGATCTATTTTATACCACGTGATTCACATTAAACATTAATATGCCCTGGTTAAAAAGAAATAAGCGAATGCTTGTATTTTCTCTGCTCAACTGCTAGGTTGTCCTGCTTTTCCTTCTTCCACCGATTGCAGGTTACTTTAACACAGAAATGTGGTACATCGATAGTAAGCAGCAATGCAAAGACACGGCCATGAACATCACTTAAGACAGTATCATTACTGAACATATTGCAAATGAAATACGATATAAACAAACTTTAAAGCTTGAAGCCACCTCTATTGTAGGGATGGGTGAAGAATTCCGCTCCGCTGGTGGAGTTCGCAGAGTTTTGCCCACTCCACGCAGAGTTCTGCAAAACGTCACAAAGTGACGCAGAGCAGAGTTTTTGCTCTTGAGTGGCTCACCAACGTTAAGTTGGTGAGCACTCGTGAGAAAAAATCACGCACTAGACCTCCCCCCACCTACATTTCTCAATGCGGGCTGTCACAGCAGGTCGCTACTGCTCGTGTTGAGGAAGCTGCCACTTGAGTAGAATGTCTACTTGGCCGTCAGAAAGCAGCAGTGCCCTCTGGCATGACACGTAGTGCCTTTCGCGCTGATTTAACAGAGCAGGACAAACTCCTGGCACTAAACATCTGTGCGAGCAATGCGACATTACAGACACTGCCACTGGCTGAACTCCGCGGAGCGCAGTGGAGTTTTTCCGGCACTTTTCAGAGTACCATGGAGTGAAATTCCGCAAACTGTACCCAACCCTACAATATAGCTCATTCTCTTTCTGAACTACAGCTTGGTTATCCCTACGGTGACCAGGCGTCCCCGTTTTGCCAGGACGGTCCCTGTTTTTAACAAGCTGTCCCAGCAAAATTTAAGAAATTTAGCTCATGTCCCCGTTTTTAGAGAGGGTCGACTGAAAACTGTGGGAGGTGTTTTTTATGTTTTACAAAGCAGGGATAGTTAGCAGTTGTTTTAAGAAAGCAATTTACTTAACAGGCAAGCTATTGGGCTTAAAAATTGCATTTTATGTATGTTCTTACTGCCTGTTCTGTAATTCTCTGCTCAGGAGCGCTCTCATCGCTTGAAGTAAAATTGTAGTCCTTCTTCTATTTTTGTGAAATGTCTCGGTTTTTGGCTTTAAAATTCTGGTCATCCTATATAATCCCTGCTTCCAGCTGTGAGCTTGGTGCACATTTGAGTATTGCCTTATTCACGTTCATGCAGTGGGCTACTTTGGCCTCCCTAATTCAAGGTGTAATGGCCTGATTCCAAGATTCTTGCCTGGCTTCTAAGCGGAAGGCTTAAAAGTCAGACAAGTTGATCTGAATAAGTGCATCGCACAGACATCATGTTCCTATGATCGAATACCTTCTGAATGAAAAACACAGCAGATGCTCTCTGCTTGCAGCAGTCCCTTTCAAAAGGAATTCAAACCTGACCTGTGAAAAATGACAAATTACTTTTCCTAAAAAGGGAATCATTATCACAATGCAGCTCAGCTCAGTGGCAGGCCACCAGCTGGCTGTCAGAATAACAAGGAAGGGAAAGCGTAGCACTTCTTCACTTTTTAAATATAGACATTATGGATATTTGCTTTTCAACCAACCTGTACTTTTAATGTTTTTTTTTCTGAAAATATTTATACAACGTGTAAATGCACACCCACGTAATGGGATACCTACAGTGGATTATGAATTCTGGGGTATATATTACAAGGAAAGTGACGGAGCATGGCATTTGGAAACACAGGGCTGCACCGTATTTACACTATGGTACAGCTGCCTAGCGCCAAAGCAGGCACACTTCCTTCGTTGTGAGAAATGATTGTTTATGTGCAGGAAGGTGTCCCTTCTTGCACATAAACAATCTTAAATGGTGATTAGTAACTTTGATGTGTGCTGCTTTGTGCAGCACGCACAGAAGTCGCAACACGTTATTTTTAAAATGATGGTTTATGCGCAGGAACGGAAACCTTCCTGAACATAAACAATCATGCATAACGGTTTGCTGTTTCTATGTGTGCTGCACCATGGAGCACACATAGAAACAGCAAAAACTAGGAGAAATAAAGAATTTCTCCTCGTTTCTCCATGTTAAGACCAGGTTTTTTTTTGGTCTTAATTTTGGCGCTGCCCCACATTTACGCCACCCTTGTAAATATGGGCCAGCATCAAAATCAACGGGTGTTGTGGCGGAACGCCCACTGCAACACTTATTGCCCTACCCTTTCACTCTAAATATAGCGTGAAAGGGTGCCTTATTTACAAGGCGGCATTAAGCCACGTTATGTGACTTAAGAATGCCTTGTAAATAAGGCGAAGCCCCCTGTGGCGATTGTGGCTTGTAAAGATGCCCCTCGATGTGGATAATATTTTAAAAAGCTTACAGGAAATGTTTTAGCATGAATCTTACTTAGAGAGGTCTTTAATTAGATTAACATATTTCTTTCATTGCTAACTTTTAAGACCGCCTACGCCCCTGCTTCAGAAGCCTTGAAGGTTTAGAGTCTATGGTCCAGTCCCTTGCTAAGAACAGTCCTACGTGCTGCATTCAATGTATCTGTTTATTGCAGACTTTACAGGAAGAGGACTCTTTGCGTATTACCCTGGTCACTCCTAGAAACATTATAGATTGCAGCTGAATATTCTAGCTGAGATGACTTCTAGGCAAGAGTTTAATGCAATTATAGACTTATTGAAAGTCATAATTCATGCCGCTGACCACTATGGCATAACCATAGGCGATTTTGAATGACCTTTGACTTTAATGATGCCCACAAGAAGTTACACTGATAACTGGATAATAACTTTATACTAACTTTAACATTCACCCCATAACTGCTGAGCGATTCCACCCCTCCCCTAGTGCTGAACTATTTTTTTGATGTTTGGGGCACTCCATGCCTATATATACTTTTTTTTCTACAAAAGGGATCCTGCAGTGACGTAGCTAGACCTTTTGCTGCCTGTGGTGGTCCCCATGTTTTGCTGCCCCATGATGGGCGCCGGTAAGTGTGGCGGGGGTGGTTCTGGCAATCCCTGCGTTTGCCGCCCGCGACGGCTGCAGGTAAGAGCGGAGGTGCAGGCCACCACCCCCAAAACTCTTGCCACCTGGGGAAGACTGCCCCCGTTGCTCTCCTTTAATGCCACTGAGATCCTGGCCAAATTAGCACTATGTTTTCCACCTGATGCGGATTCTAAAGGTACCCAAGGTATCTGGATTCGCCTGGAGTAATCATAGAAAACTGCCAAAATATAGCAAATGTTTCAAACAACTTCAAACAGCGGCTAGGTTAACCAACTCGCACAGCCCACACTCGTCGTGGGTTTGGTGCACACCCTAAATAGTATCAGCCACATATGGCTACTTCTGCATAGCAGACAAGCATACAATTACAGATATAGTGGTGCACCCAAAATTAAAAGTACAATAAGATTATCTGAAGTTCTTGTATCCTCTTTGTTAGAAATGGGATCTCTGGCTGGCCAAGGCTTGCGGCAAAGTCAGTCAGAAACCACCATTCCCACGTCAGGGCAAGGGAGTTACACACCAAGATAACCCCTGCTCACCCCCTTGGTAACGTGACACGAGCAGTAAGGCTAAACTCGGAGGCAATGTGAGTTAAGCGTTTGCGCGTGCACCCAGCAACAACACCCAAGGCCCACCACAAAGGAAACTCCACACAAGGTTATATATAAAAATAGCCTTTGTATTGCACCAAAACACATTAGATAAAAACACACACTTTACAATGTGCCAGAGGCACGGGCCGAAGTTACAGGGGTTTATGTACAGGACAGGGCCACAGGGACCACTGTCAGGAATGCACTTGTAGGTTTTTAGAAATATAATCACTGTAGCACAAATAGAACATAAAGCACACAACCAGTAACTACTGGTAAGAGGTAAGTACCACCTACGCAACCCTAACCACCTTAGGAAAATGTCACGCAGGGAACCAGGACCTCACTAGCAACACCTGTACTAGGAGAAAAACAACCACCTAAGTATCACCATACATTTAGGGGTATGGACATAGGAACATTTTTCACATGATGCATCCTAACATTCAGAGGTGTAGGGAAGGAAAACACATGATGCATAAACAAACACATTCAGAGGTGCAGCACAGAATAATTCGCAGAAATCACATAGGCATAACCATGTAGAACTGTCCCCTCCAGGCCAACTGGCCTCTCAGGGGCTAGGACGCCCTGTGTCCCAAATGTCAGGGCAGGCTGCAGGCAGCCAAAGAACAAGCCTAAACGTGGCAGCTGCCCACTAAGTGCTGGGCAGCTGTAGTAGGGAGCCTGGCACCAGCGTGCCTCCTGGCTCTCTGCGGGGCTCCTAAACAATCAACCACTGGGGCCAAGAACCACCGGTGAGCCTCGCTGGGCTTGAGAAAAACTGTGGGGCAAAGTGGGAACCTCAGGGCCCTAAACAAATACAATGTCCCCCTGAGCCTCTCAGGCTCTGAATAGAAATATGCCCCCGAAGTGATGGAGCCTCGTGGGCTCTAGAAATACTGCTGGGAACTGGGGGGAGCAGTCCGCTGCCAGCTGGGGCCGCTCTACCACCCTCAATGTCCCCAAGAGCCTCGCAGGCTCTAAAGAAAAATGCGGCATCGTTGGAGCCCCCCCTCTGGGGCTCGAGATCACGGAAATGGCCCGGAGCCCTCGTGGGCTCTAACCAAGAATGCCGGCTTCGTTGGAGTCCCGCTCGGGGGACTCGACAATTAAATGCCCCCCTGAGCCTCACAGGCTCTAAATGCACGCAAATGCCCTCGAATTACTAAAACTGCGCCCGAGCCGAAACGAGAGGCCCCCCTGGAGCCTTGACCGGCTCGCAAACAAATATGCCGCTGAGCCGCTCGTGGGCTTTTCACCCACAGAATGCCCGGACCGTTGGAGTCCCACTCGGGGGACTCTGGATTCAAAAATGCCCAAGAGCCTCTCACGGGGCTGAGGAGGAACCCGCGGGGACGCCCGCTCTCACCGGTAGTAGGCGGCGTCTCCCCTCGGCGGCGTCTTCTCTCGGCCCCTGGGCTGCGGGGCACTCCCTCCTTTCACGGGAGCCCCGATGGGGGGAGAAACACTGACTTCTTCCTTGTGGCGGCGCGGGGCTCTCCTGCAACACTGGAGGCCCGCCTGCGCTTTCAGCCACCGTGCTCCTCTTCTCGTGCTGCGGGGGCGGGTCTTCCGGGTCACAACTTCGGCTTCTGGGTCGTCGCAGGCAGCGCGGCGGCCCGGCGGGGAGGACAAAGCAGCTGGTGGCACAATCCGGGGCAAATGCTGGGTGGGCACCGGCTCCGTTTAAATAAAAAATGAAACGAGGTGGGCACTCGATATTAATGGAAATCGGCAATTAAAATGGGTCAAATGCCGGGTGGGCACCGCCTGAGAACAAGTGAAGCGCTCTCAAGCGCTAGGGACAAAATAAAGCGCTCCCAGGCGCTATAAGCAAGGTAGAGCTCCAACAAAGCTCTTGAGGCAGGTAGGGGGGTAGGGCTGGGCCCAGAGCAAGCTCACTGGTCCCTCCAGGCAGGAAGGCAATCCCCAGTGGCGGTCCTCCTGGCGCCCAGCAGCAGCAGCCCCCCTCAGCAAAAGGATCCTGGAAGAGAACATTTGTAAGGGGACACAGCCCCTATTTATACTGACAGGGTGAGGGTAAAAACCAGTCGCAGCTGGTTTGTGAGGACTCTTGATGTGCTCAGCCCCTCACTCTATTCACTGGCAGGGCTAGGGATATTGAAGCATCACAGGGGGCGGAGCCAGCATTGTGTGGGGAAAGCCCAGCCCTATTCAGGTCCCAGGTGCACCACTCCCTCACATCACACATGCTAATCTCAACACTCACCACCGGGGCAGACCCATCCAGACTCCTGGAGCCAGGCTCACCAGCCAGCTCCAGCCAATCACATGCCAGCGCACTCACTGCACACGCACACCCATGTCTAGAAGTGGCACTTCCACATTGGACACATACACGCCGCATACATCATTGCGCAGCATTCAATCACACGAGTCCGCACATACCAGACTCGAGCCTGCACACCCCACGCATCAGGAACTACCAGGGACACATACATTCCCCATGCATTCCTATGGGAGGGCAGGCCTATCTCACCACATGCACTCAGAGTGCGCCCGCACTTTCCACTGGGACACAGTGAAAGTGCGTAGAAACCAAAAATCACCATCACCAGGTCACCATTAAAAGCAAAAAGTGTAGGGGTGAACCTGCCAGAAGGGCCAAGTCCAACACTCTTTATTTCACTTCCAGAACTTTTTTCTTTTGTCATTTAGAACAATTACAGTCAAAACAAAGTGAGGTGATTGTGAGAGAAATGCAGTTTGTGTTGTCATTATTGTAGGGAATTATGCTTTTTACAGTCATAAATGTGTAAAGAATCATGTAGCAAGGGGTCTTTAGTGAGCAATAAGGACTGAGGCCATTCTTTCCAACACCATTATATAAATAGATACAAACAGCTGGCCCCAGCGCACTCCAGTTAAGAAGCCTTCAGCCCCAGCCCTCCTAGGGTGATCATCGCTGGTTTTACGAATTATTCAAAAACTACCGCAGAGGCTCATCTCAAGAAGTGAAGTCATGCTTGGAAGCGGTGTGTGGACAAAATCTATTGTGAATATATCCATAGAAGGAATGGAAGAACCCGACATCTGTTCCACTTGTCTGTATATAAGGATGTTCTCCATGTGAAACTCCTGCAGTTCATTGGCCTGCTTGAAAGACTTGGCTAAGGGAACCACTCCACATGCTTTGCATTAAAGAATGTTTTGCTAAAACGCCTGTCTTCTTCCTTACTAAAGAATTGTATTGTTGGGTTGAGCTTGCCGCATCGAACTATGAACAGACCACCTCTTTGGGGAGCCATGAATTGAAGGGCCAAACAGATTAAGAAAACAGAATGGTAGTTTTCCTAAAAATATCTTTGAGAGATAAATCACAGGTCGGTCAACCAGTGGGGAATGATAAATCCTAACTTGGCATGTCGACACAGATTTCAAGGAACTGTTAAAGAGTCTATGAGTGTCGGTGATCATTTACATTAGAAACAGGCAGTGAAAGCTTCCATAAATATACTCTGGCCTGTAGGCCAAGCATGACATAGTAGATATTATTTTTTGCTTGTTTTTCCCTGCAGGGTTTGCACTTTTAAGTCTGCAAGTCCTTCCTCCATACCCCTCCCCATCCCACTGTGTCCAGGTGTCTGCGCTCAGCCAACCTTTTTCTAGCCAAAATCCCTTGGATTCATAGGTCCAGAATAGGGGGCTGGTCCTTCTCATTTTTGGTAACCTCTCTCTGGAATAAATTCCCATTGGAATTAAGATGCATCTTACCCACCCCCCAGTCCCGGAAGAAGTTGAAAACATCAACAACCGCTCCGCTAAGAGCCTCAATCAATACAGCTGCTAGACTCATCACAGGCTCCAAAAGAAACTGCCACATTTACCCGGACCTTCGTTCCCTCAACTGGTTACCGTTTGAAGCCAGAATCCATTTGAAAATCGCCTGTATGACACATAAGGCATTGCACCACAAAACCCAGAGATACCTTGTGGAGAAACTAGTGCTCTCGCAAGGTAACAGATCTACAAGGAGTTCTGATAATCTTCTACTCAAACCACAACGTTTCTCCAAGAAAAAAACATACAATCGTACCTTCTCAGGAACGGCCCCATGATTTGGAACACCTTGCCCCCAGAAATGAGACTCAATCCATCCGCTGCTTTCTTCAAAAAAGAAGTAACATCCATTCTCTTGTCCAAATTCACCTGAACTTTCTATTCACTCTTGTAGATATGTGCTAGTCTCTATTAGTTACCAGTAATGTATTTGCATGATTCATTTTATTTATATGTATATGTCATTCACCTGTATTTACCCTGTGAAGCGCTCTGATACCCACAAGGGTCTTGTTCGCGCTATACAAAACCGTCAAAATAAAATAAAATAAAATGGCTTTTTCTGTATGATTGATGTGGCTTCTCTCAGGGTCTTCCCATTGGTAGTGCAGAGCACCAGGACACTCCTTGGAGTAGTAGTGTGCTTTAGAAATGCCTTTTACATTACATTACATTGTCCTAACCCCGATCATCACCTTCATATTTATAGGGTAAAATATCAACTTGAGCATGTCCATTATTCACTGATCGAAAGATGTTGTGGTCTCACTTCGACTTGGCAGTCAATGCAGAAGCAAATAACTTATGGATTGGTCCTATGAGTCTTGTCATACTGCGTCATCCAGCTGACTGGTTGAAATATAGGCATCAGTGTCAGGACAAGGTTCTTTGGCACTGAGAAATTGCTTTTCCACAATAACCCCAATAAAAAATATTTTTGAAATACAGCCATAGCCATCATTACCACAAATTCTTCATTTATAATTTCTTTACCTAAATAATTGATTTGAAGATTCAGAGTGACTAGCTGTAAACCTTCGCGCCAGCCACATGAAAGGACGTTATCCACAAACACAATTGTATAACTCCATGTTCCAATCAACTCTAAAAGATTTCGAGACCACTCTCATTCTGTTGCCAAACATTGTAAATCAGGAAAGTTCACGTACAATGCATTAAAAAGACTGACACATGCCAATGACGGTAGATTCTTTTTATTGGTGTATAGAAGCAAATTAACACATTTGTTGTTTTGTTGGAAACACTGAAAACTTGATATACCCCTTGTAAAATGCAGAGCTAGTGGCTGTAGGCCAGGATACCATATTAAAAATTATCATTTTATCATCTTGTCCTAAATATAGTTTACAAAATTAACTCCAAATTTGGTTGCATTTTCTATTGTTAAATCCAATTGGCCAAACATTTGTATTTTTCAAATGATTTTTAGGATCTGAATATATTTCTTCAATATACAACACGCTTAAATGGCTAACCAAAACCTGTTTTCTATATGCTTTCATCTTAAAATTAATACTTTGTCATGATGCACGCCCCTAGACACTGATAATGTGTAGATTAATTTTCATTTTAGTTTTTTGCTTATTATGGCATATTACCTTGTTTTACTTTTTATCACTGCAGTGAAGTTGTTGATATAATTTCACTTCTTCTGATCTCACAGCCTTATGGAACTCGTCGCCGCACCTAATTCCATGGATGTGCATTTTTAGATCACAATTTGCAGATACAGCATACAGTGACCCACTGTACAGCTCTAACACAAAAACATCCAAATACAGTGCCTTGAATCCATGCACATGGTTAAATAAATCAAAAGAAGAATCTTTGATGGATATTAATCACACCACAATTACAACATATACGTCCCTAAATGATTATACTATAGGAGCTTAACACTGGAGAGCTCATATCTGGTGTTATAGGACCAATATGACCCTGAAGAGACATGCTTCATCACAAACATCTTCAAAAAACAAACAGTCAAAACCCCCTGAAGACTGACACAAACATTTCTACCACAAAACATATTTGTTTACCTCATCCCCACAACTATATACATCCTCATACGGTGCATAAAATTACTATCACTACCCCAAGACTGACATGGAGTCTGCCAAATAAGCCCTCTGGAATCAGGAAAGCTCTCCAGATAAGCAAACTTTAATGCACCCTCCACAATCTTGCCTCTCCCAATAAAGCAAGCAGACATTATATATCTGATCTCATTCTCAAAACACAATCAAGATAGAGTCTCAAAGACTCTCTCGATACGCTTATCAATGTATGCGGAGTAGAACAAATGTGAACGGATATGCATGTGCCAGGCCACTTCCTGTGATATTCTTATATTATTGCCTCACTGCCACAACTAGGCTAATTACACTCAGTTCATACAATACACACAATGTCAGAAAAGCACCCAGGGCAAACCCAAACAGCGAGAGCGACTACCTGACTAACTTGACATGATGACTTCAAATCACGTCACACTAAAAACAGACAAACTAGAAGTACTTCTGAGCGGAGAACACAGTGGCATATTAAAAAAAATCGGCGCAGTGTGGTGCTGCATGCAATTTTGCTTAGCTGAGTTCGTCATTTTGTAAGTACAGGAATGCGCCATATTTATAATAATATGGCGCATTCCTGTACTCATGCACACTCACAAAGAGCAGCCTAGAGACAGCGCAGGCATCCTTGCACCATGTTGCAAGGGTGCCTGCATTGCCGGTAAGATTGTTTATGTGCATGAATAAAAACAATCTTCAATGGTGTTTTGCTCCTTCGATGTGTGCTCCAGAATGCAGCACACATAGAAAGAGCAAATAACGAGAAGTAAAAGTATTTCTCCTTGTTGTGCCACTCTTACGCCTCCTGTGGGTTGGTGTACGTTTTTGGTGCTGCCTCGGATTGACAGATCCTTGTAAATCTTGAGCAGTGTCAAAAAGCAATGGGTGTTGCGGAGGAACGTCCACAGCAACAACCATTCAATGCCCCTTTGCCGCAGAAAACTGCATCGAGGAGGACCATATTTACAAGGCGGCGTTAAGCCACACAAAGTCTCTTAGCGCCACCTTGTAGATATGGAGCAGGGCACAGCGCCACCGGAGCATTGCAAAAAGTGTACTCCTGTGGCGCAATGCCCTTGTTAATAATCTCCACAGTTTATCTCCATGTGCCTGTGGTGGCGGCCAGAACTTGGCATGTGCCCTACTTCTTCGATGACAATAGGGATCCTTCTTGTTCTCTTGGACTCTTACCACAGCCTCGCTCTGCTAATAAGCGTCTTCTCATAAAAACACTAACGAAGTTTTGCTTTCACATTGTTCCCACCACCCCATAAAACCTCACATTAGTGTGTAGTGTAGTGCGATCCTTCCTGGAATATTTATATGGACTCTCTCCAGGCATTCGACTGCACAGACTGCAGTCAGTGTACACAAAACACCACCACCAGACTCTCTGCCTCTCACACCAGAAAAAACTTCATCTCTGCCCTGCTTGCATGCCACTGACTTACACATCCTGTAGGGTTACAGTCATGGTACTGGGCCACATGCCAAGTTAGCAAGACTCCTGGGGCCTAGACCACACAGATAATTTATGGACCTTTCACATTGTTTAGAGGCTGGAACTCCCAGACAAGACTTGATCAATGGCCAGGCACCCCTTCAGTGGCATAACACAAAAGAATGCGCCCCCAGCAGAATGTGATGAGGGGCCCCACACCTCCTAAAAATGTATTGGCATAGGGTTTAAATAGGGGCCCTCTATATGTTTTGGGGGCTCCTGAAGGGGTAGGGGTTCTCTACACCACAAAGGCTGTTGCAGGGGCCTGCTTTAGCCCCAGACTCCCTTTCAGAAAGACAAGTCCTTGAAGTGATCAGCTGATCCCAAGGGGGCTAGGAGGGGTCAGAGTCCCTGATACACATGAGTTCACCTTTGCAAACTATTCCTCACCGAAAAGACCTATAAAACGCAAGCATTAAAACATGAAACGCAGAACTTTTAATTTGTTGAAAAGAGCACTTTTTAAGTATGCCACCCAAACATACCTCTCCTTTGTTTTAAAATGCTATTTTTAGAAAGGCATAATGTCGCCCTCACTATGTGAAAAATATGCAGGCGCTATAATAGTAGATAAAACAGATACAATAACTTCTAAGTGGGAGATTAACAAAACAGTCGCGCAACGTTGCCCCTCCCCCCCCTGGCGAGGCTGCGCTGCGCTGAGCGACAGTGAGGGAGCAGGAGAGTGCCATATTTTTGATTTCAGTAATTTTTTATTGAAAATAAAGAGCATATTTACCATATTTTTAAAGATATGGCTATCTCCTCCCCTTTCCCTTGCACCGGCGGTGATTTCAACAGCCGTACGCCATGCACACACTTTAGCGCTGTAGCGCTAGGGAGTGTGCATGAGTGTAGCATAGGTTTTGTACAGAAATGGTACCCTTCCTGTACAAAATACTATGCTAGACACGAGGGAAAGCTTTTTTTTTTTTTTTTTTATTAAACCTTTTCATTAGTTGCTTTCAGTACAAAGTCATGACAGTGACAGCATCTGCAATCCAGTACAACAATAATCGTGGCACATACAGTAGAGAGGTATCTACTTCCCAAATGACAATAAAACACAGGTATATAATTCCATGTACAGCAGCGGGAGGCCAACATTCTAGGATCCCTCCCCCCCTCCAAGGACCGGGGCGTGATAAGGAAAGCATGCTTGCATCCTCCCCTCCCAGTTCAGACGGGAAGGCAGGCATGTAGGGCCGGCATCGCCAGAGTCCACCAACCCTAGATTGTCAACGCACCGACCAGGTAGCTGGCCACATTATCATGTGTATCAGTGTATCATACGTATGCCAGGCGTATGCGTCTTCGCTGAGGAGCTCATCTAAGGTCAAATGTATGGATTATCGGGGTGCAGTATAGTGTGAAACAGCGCATAGTGCCTCCCCTCCCAGGTATCATCTGGAGCGTCGTGTAAGCGTAATACCCAGTGTGTCTGTCCGTCATCCCCATCCCAAGTGGTGGAAGAGTGAGAGAGGCCCCTCCCTGAAGCAACATCACATGGTCCTCCGAATTTCCCAGTTTCTTCAACAGCAAGATTTCGGTGTGTGTTCCCCAGTCATGTCCTCTCACCTAAAGTCAGGCGGTGTGAAGTACCTCCCGTCCCGTGTAAAGTAGCATGTTGAATGCAATGTAAAGCACCTATGCGCTCACGGGCCCGGGACCGGTCCGTCATCTCCAGAGGAGTCGCTATGTGTCGCCTGAGATAGCCAGTACACCTGCAGGGGGGACCAAAAGTCACGAGGCGCACACCTGGCAGGCAACAGTTCTGCATAAACGCCATGTTGGTCCTGGCAGTATGTGAGGACAGTCCTTAAATTTCGGTGCTCTCCCCCTTCCCCATCTGCAAGCTATTCTCCGCTTAGCAAGGAGCAGCGCAAGGTCGACAAATTTGCGAACTGACTTGGGCAAATTTTTGGTGTACCCTAGCAACATCACTACCGGCTCCATGGGTAGGGGGCCAGCGATCATTATTTGGAGCGCAGTATGTACCTGCTCCCAGTACGATTGTATGGCTCCACATTCCCAGGCCAGATGGAGGAAATCCGCGCCATCCGCCCGGCATCTAGCGCACCTATCATCCTCCGCGATGTGAAACCGCAGTTTCCTGACTGGGGTATAATAGTATCGTTGCACAAACTTATAATGAATGATTTTCAGACGACAGCTGGAGGAGACTCTAGCCGTGATCGAGCAGCAATAATTCCACTGCTCGTCTGTGAGTGCAGTTGGTAGGTCAGCGTCCCAGTTAGTCCGAGCTTTCGGCAGGACCGCTGGCCGCTGCTCACGCAAGGCGGCATACAGTTTGGACACCAAGTGCCTGCCATCCGACACGAGCATGACATGCAATGGCAATACCGTCCCCGGTTCCTCCGGGAAGGTGGGGAGAATGTCTCGCATACCCTGCCGGAGTCTAATATAGTAGAACACTTCCATGGGCGTCGGGGGTGTAATCCGGAATATCTGTTCCTTGGTACGGAACATTCCATCATGGAATAAGTCACCCCACGTGTGAAGGTGTACGCGAGTGCACATGGACCGAAATCCGTTTTCCGTTAGGAGGGAAAGTTTTGGGTGGTATGCAAGGGGCATCGCTGGGGAATAAAGCATGGGAGCGTTCAGCAGTTTAGTTACTCTCCGCCAAGCATCGACAGTACAGGTAACTGTGGTGGCAGGCGTTTCGACATCCCCAATCAGTCCCATCAGCATGCCCTTAAGCGGGATCGGGTGGACGATCCAGGCCTCAGCAGCGACCTGTGGCATAAAGGGAGCGGGGTTAACCCAGTGATAAGAATGCTGAGCCTGAGCACTAAGGTAGTACATTTCCATGTCAGGCACATCGAATCCTCCCCTATCATATGGCTGCGTCAAGACCTTCCAGCTAAGGCGTGGTTGCTTACCACCCCAGAAAAGGCGAAGCAGCTCAGATCTAAGCCGTTTGAAAAAATAGGCCCCCGGGAAGTATGGAATGTTTTGGAATAGGTATAAGAACCGTGGGAGGACGACCATCTTGATCAGGGAGGCTCTCCCTGCCATCGAGAGCGGCAGGGCCCGCCAGCGGGTTACGTTATCAGCCAATTGCGAGATAGCCACCCCGTAATTGGATCGGATTGTGTCGTCTTTATTGAGCGTCACTTCTATGCCCAAGTACCTCAAGTCAGAACTGCACCATTCCAGGGGGTAATCCAACGGAAACCGGGCAACCGATGCCGTGAGGGGGAAGAATTGCGACTTCTTCCAGTTAATGTGTACCCCAGATATGCCGCCGAATGCCACGAATTCCCTCAGGAGCGGGTTAAGGTGATCTTGTGGGTGACGCACATACAGAGTGACGTCATCTGCATAGAGAGAAATACTAATCTGACGCTGCTGACAGTTAAAGGCACTAGCCTTGTGCAACTGACGTATTCTACAAGCCAGCGGCTCTATTGCCAGGGCAAATAGCAGGGGCGACAGGGGGCATCCCTGCCTAGTCCCTCTCGTGATCGGCATCTGTGCCGAAAGCACTCCATTGATGACGACCCTAGCAACCGGTAAGGTGTAGAGCAGTTTCACCCAGGCTATAAAGATTCGAGGGAAGCCCATTCGGTCCAGAATTGCCAGCACATAACCCCACTCCACCGAATCAAACGCCTTGGTGGCGTCCAGAAACACGGCAGCGATCGGCAGGTCGGGCGAGATGGTGGGTATCAGGGAGAACAGCGTACGCAAGTTATGGGAAGTAGCTCTCCCCGGGACAAAGCCAGATTGATCCGGCAACACCAGAGTAGTCATAAGGAGGGACAGCCTAGTCGCTAGCACTTTTGCGAGGATCTTCGCGTCGCAGTTGAGCAGCGACAGGGGTCGATAGGCATCAGTGTCCTTCGGATCCTTCCCCGGTTTCAAAAGCGACGTGATCGCTACCTCCCTCATGGAGCCCGGCAGTATCCCGACCTCAAGCGAGTCCTCAAAGACCTCTTTCAGGACAGGTGCCATGATGTCGATGTAGCACTTATAGAATTCGGCCGGTAGACCGTCCAACCCCGCCGCTTTGCCATTGCTAAGGGACATAATTGCCTCCCTGATCTCGTCCAGTTCGAACGGGCATCCCAAGAACGCCCTGTTGCTGTCGCTGAGCCAGCAAAGTGCGATGTCGTCCAGGAAATTACCGAACTCCACATCGCCCACCTGCTGAGTGGAGTATAGCCGCTTATAATGTTGTAGGAAGGTATTTCGAATTCCATTAGAATCCTGGTGAGTCCTGCCCTCCCCGTCGGAGATTTCCAGGATATGGGTAGCGAAGCGCTGGTGCCTCGTGAGCGCCGCCAGCACCTTACCCGGCCGGTCTCCCTCACAATAGCGCCTAGCCGTCCAGTATTTGCCCCGGAATTTCAATTCCCTGGCTGCGTCTTCCTCATATGCCGATAATTTAGTCCTGAATGCCCCCGCTAGGTCAGGGGAGGGATTTCCGACCATCTCAGCCTCCAGCGCCTTAAGCTCCGATTCAAGTTTAGTTAATGTGCGCACTATGTCCCGCAGTATCCCGCAGCTCTTAGAGATCGTGAACCCCCTCACTGTCACCTTAAAGGCTTCCCAGATTGTTTCGACCTTGTCGACTGATCCTTTGTTCCTAGGGAAGAAGGCTTCGATCTCCTCGCCCAGTTCATGTTGAAAGACAGGGTCCAGCAAGGCTGAAGGAGGGAACCGCCATGGCGGTCTCACCCTAGCATACCCCGGCATCTCCAAGACAGACAGTACAGGACAATGGTCCGAGTAGGTGCGAGGCAGATGGTTCACCCGAACAACCCCCCCAGCAAGGCCTCTCGAGATAAAGCAGTAGTCGATCCGTGCCCATGAGCGTGTATGCGCTGTGAAATGGGTACCCTCCCTAATCGTCGGATGTGTGTGTCTCCAGCTATCTACGAGTCCAGCCTCTGTTATTATACCCTGGAGGGCATCCCTGGCGTTAGTGTTGTATTGTGCACTACCGTCCGATCTATCCACCATAGGACATAGCGACAAATTGAAGTCCCCCCCCCCAGACAATGTGCGTGACTTCAGTTTCCAACACATGACCCCACAGCGACAAAAAGAAACCAGGAGTGTCAACATTAGGCGCGTAACAATTCACAAGCATTATCACATCGGTGCCCAACCGCCCCCAAAGGATGATGTACCTCCCTTCCTTATCCGCCCGCAACCCCAACTTTTGAAACGGGAGTTGTTTATTGATTAAAATAACAGTCCCTCTAGAGTACGTGGAATAGGAAGAAAACTCTCTCACACTCGCCCATCTGCTCGCAAACTTGGGGACACTATTTGGGCTAAGGTGGGTTTCTTGGAGCATCACTATCTGTACATGGTGCCTATCCAAATATGCAATCACATTCCTGCATTTACGGGGGTCATTAAGGCCACGGACATTCCAGGACATTATTGAGACAGTAGTCAAAGCATTATCACCCACGGTTATCTCCGCATCCCTGAAAGAAGCCTTTGGTCAACGCTCCAGCCCTCAGTCTGAATGTACCAAGTGCCGAACTGCCCGCTGTCCAGAACATTCTCTCCATACAACCAGTCATGCTGTCATACACACAAATTCCAGTACCTGCACACATGTCATGAGCGCCAACCGCAACAACAATTACACTTTCAACAACTAGCAACCCAGCAGCCAAACCCCTCCCCTCCCTCCATGCACAACCTTCAAACCCCCGTTCACCCGCTCCACCCCCCACCCACTGAAGCAACCCAATCTTGCCAGTACCACATCCCTCCCCCCCACCCCGAGCCCAACAAGCAAGAACAGTAGAAAAACCATGTG
The DNA here is from genome assembly GCF_964261635.1 of Lissotriton helveticus. Classification (NCBI taxonomy): domain Eukaryota; kingdom Metazoa; phylum Chordata; class Amphibia; order Caudata; family Salamandridae; genus Lissotriton; species Lissotriton helveticus. The sequence goes on along the minus strand of NC_136069.1, from coordinate 1,307,618,273 downwards.
GGGAATCCCCTCCTAGTGACACTAGAGGAATGCACCCGAACACCCCACCACTCTCCTCTCGACCCGCATGTGCCATACGAAGAAGATAGAGAAGGCGGGGTGGTGCCCGGCCTGTATTATTCCTGCAGGCTAAACCCAGACAACCAGTCAGCGACTCTCATCACCACCCTCCATGTAAGAAAAGTTACCAATGAGTTCAGGAGGACTGTCCAAGGTGCAACCGCTGCATATTCCAGGTCCTGCTCCACCATCGGGTTGCCCTGACCAAGATCAACTCCAGCATAGGGGCAAAGTATACGAAAGCAGATGGTGCTCAACAGTAGGCCACAATGCAGCAAATCAGTCATCAACGTCTCTGCAGGTAGGGCCGGGTCTCCCCGACGGTAACAGGCAACAAGAGTCCAAGTCCATCCGACGGTCCATCACATGGAGTCAATAAGCAAATGTTCGCGATGGCGCATTCAAGATTCCTCGTGCTCAGCAGGGAGCACGTCTGCCTCATCCTCTCCCTCATTCCGCCTGTCCCTCCTGGCATTGCGAAGCTTCCGAACATAGTCCTCAGCCTGCTGCGGGTTCGCAAAAAAATGTTGTTTGCCCTGATGGGTCACCCTGAGACGCGCTGGGTACAGGAGCGCGTAGTCCACTTGCATGTCCCTCAGCTTCTTTTTCACGTCCAAGAATTTCCTCCGTTGGTCCTGCACCATGGGCGTAAAGTCCGGGTACAAGGAGAACTGCACACCGTCGCATGTCAGGTTCCGGTTCGTACGGGCTGCGCGCAGTGCTGCGTCACGGTCACGGTAGTTAAGCAGCCGGGCGATGATGGGCCTCGGCTGCGCCCCTGGTTTGGGAACCGGACCCAGGGAGCGATGCGCCCGCTCGACAATAAATTGACTGGAGAAGGCCTCCTTGCCCACTGCCGTGATGAGGATGCGCTCTACGTAGTCCTCCATGCGCCCAGTGTTGGTGGACTCCGGAACCCCCGTGACGCGGATGTTATTGCGCCTGCTCCTCGCCTCCAACTCCTCGTTCTTCGCCGCTATCACCCTCAGGATATTGTCCATTCTAGTTAGGCGCGCGTCGTGGGCAGTGGCCGTGTCCTCCGATGTTGAGATGCGCCGTTCCGCTTCCGTCAAGCGCTCCTCGTGGACCTCTGTTTTCTGCGCAATGCCATCCATTCTGGACGACAAGCGGTCCACCTTATCCACTATCGTGGCGAAGCCCTGCCGCATTTCCTCCATCATCAGTCTCAGCTCCGGGGTAGAGGGAGGGTCAGCGCCCGACGGACCCGGGGCACCACTAGCCCCCGCCATGCTGCGCAGTGGTTTTTTGGCGGTCGGAGGTTCGAAAGAGAGCTTGGGCTGCTTATTGTCATTCTTGCCCATCGCGCCTCTGCTGTGAGCGCCCACTAGGTCCGGCGAGTGGCGCAAGTGTCTGTGTCCACTGGCCCCGGCGGAGCCTGCGCGTCCCGATGGCCCTCCGCGCAGCGGTCTCGTCTGAGGCGGTATTGCCTCCTCGAGGATGCAGGCCAGTAGTGAACGGGTTGAGTCCACACTCCGCAGAGCCCCCGCTCCGGTGAGTCAGCCGTGGGCAAGATGGTGAGGCGCCGTATCAAGCTACGTAGTCCAGAGCCCAGGGGATGGCAGCGGGGGGTGATGGTAGGCCGCTAGGCGCGGGAGGAGGGTCAGCGCGCCAACCGCGGGATTCAGGAGACACAAGCCGGCCAATGCCTATGTCCTCCGGGAGGCCCCAATCACTCCACAGGCCTCCCCTCCCAGATGCAGGCAGATCACAGCAGGATTCCGGGGCAGCTGCAGGGGCCACGCGGTGCAGGGCCGGGTAGACGCCCGACCCCCTCGGCAGGCCCAGTCGGGCGCCGCGCTGATCACTCGCTACCTCGGCGGCCCACCAGTGCAGCGCACAGTATCCTAGCACTCCGCAGTGGCCCCAGAGGGGGAGAGACTCACCTCCGCCGCCCCCTGATAGGCCTCCAGCAGGTCTCACCTCGATCGATTCGAGCCCCGCAGCTCCGGGGCCTAGCCACCTCGTGGGAAGCCGCGGCCTCGCGTGGTCCGGCGTCCAGGTGCCTCGGCAGCTCTCTCCAGCGGCTCTCCCCGGTCAAAGCAAACAGCCACGTATTTCCGGCATCCGACCTCGGATTTCTCTCAAAATTGGACAGGACCCGTGGAGTAAGTAGGTCCACCAGCGCTGCAAATCCTGGGCGGTCACTCGCAGGTTAAAAGGATATATTTAGGATGTTACTGGCCAGGCAGCCAGAGCCTCACTGAAGTGCGGCCATTAGCTAGTGCGCCCTCTAGCGCCCTCGACACGAGGGAAAGCTTTTCCCACTTTGTATGCGTGCTGCACAGTGCAGCACGCATGCAAAGTCGGAAAAGGAAGGAGAAATGAAAGCATTATGGGAGATCCTACTTCTTATACCGTTATTTTTTTTTTGTTTCTTTTCCTTGCTTGGTTGGACTTTCTTGACTAAGACAGTACAGTTAGGTTGTTTGGGTACTATGAGTGGGCAACTTAGTACCGGCACAATTGGGGTGCTGTTGTTGAAGGGGGTGGAATGGTTGTTAGCTAGTCGATCCAATGCTGTAAAGCGCTCTGATAACCGAAAGGGTCTTGTCCGCGCTATTCAAAACCTTCAAAATAAATAAAGACATACATTTCTCCTTCCTTGCGCCTTGTTGAAAAGGGCGCAGTTTTCTCACGCTAAACTCAATCTACTGTTTTTAGTAAATTGGGATTAGCGTGAGAAAGCTTGGGTAGTTGCATGGGAATGCCCATGCACCACCCTTGGCACACCCCCACAACGCAAAGTAATGCGAAGCAGCGCAGTGCGCTGCTTCGCATTACTCTTACATTATTTTACATTATTTACACTATTTACATTATTTCCAGCGCTAAACTTGTAGCGCTGGAAAGTTAATTAAGAAAAAAATATTTTGCGCCATGTTGCGTCACTTTTGTGAGGCAAACACAGCGCAAAATCTTAGTAAATCTCCCCCTAAATGTTCTTGTTTCCAAGTATGCTAATATCTAATTTATTATTGTTTTCTATTGTTTTACTAGTCACGAAGAGGCTCCAGAACAGCAATAGTAGTAACTATGAAAATGTACGAGCTCATGAACATCAATGTTTGCCTCTTTACAACAACAGACATGGAGCAGCCCATCAATTGTCAACGTCAAGACAGGAAAAACACAGAGGCCCGTTTCTGGAAGCAGAGCATTTAATCTCAGAGATGTTGAGCAGCACACTTCTTCGTTTCTCTTACGCGTTTCGGCAACAGCCTTGATCACAGGTGAGAAGAATTATTAAGGTGCATTGTGTCCGCTTTTTGTCTTGAAAGTCCCATGACCACCAGTCAAAAACACTAGTTCCAGAATGCATTGTACTGCTCTATGTATTGCATGGAAGAATTCTCTATGTTCCTCGCTATAATGGAATTTTTCTTTGTACTTGCATTCAAGTTGTGGCAATACTTTCCTGGTCGTGCGCTCTCTGATCTTGTGCGCGTTTTGCATTTCCGATCGTCTCTAAAATTGTGTTTGTTTTTCCATAATGGTCAAAGGGGGGCGTCATCCCCTCCGACTCCCTTCCTCCAGCAGTCGTCAGTTTTCGCTATATATATATATATCAAAACTCCAACTCCTGGCCTGACACTCCTCAGCAGGATACCCAGGGATGGACCTCAGCACGTTCCAAAAATAATCCCACGAAGCTCGTAGATAGTGAAAATGCAGTGAAAGGTTTATTTTGACAAAATATCCACAAATTAAACAGGCATAATGCCTGCCATGACGCGTTTCGCTCGCCTCACTCGAGCTTGATCACATGACGCGCCACGTGATCAGGAAACTGATTAAATATATATGTACTTGTACATGATAAAGCATATATATACAGGTACATGTAATTACACTGCAAAATGTGTACTTCAGCTACGACTGCAAAGATGGCATCATAAGGTTTTGAAAGCCCTTTTGTAGTGATTGCTACTCATCCTGTTTTGCTCTTCGTCTGATGTCACCATGTGGAATGTAATATTCATGATGACACATTAGAATGTTTGGTTCCCAGCTCTGTGAATTCAGTTGGGAGCTTGGGGCTGATCTGTATGCAGACAGCTCCTGGTGTGGTTTTTATTCCTTCTTAATATCTAATACCAACTACTACCATCTTGTACCATCATATCAATAAATACCTATTCTTCAAGAACTTACGTTGGACATCATCTTTATTTCCTTCACTACACCTTTCTATGTTAAAGTGACAACAGTGTACATTGTCTAGGCTAATTAGTCGTCCACTTACGTTTTTGGGACGTTTCAAATTCAAAGCAGGGCATCATGGGCGTGGGTCTGTGTGTGTTATTCAAAGTTTCCATACAAGTGGCTTATCCATGTTTCGGGACTCTTGGCTTGCTTAGGTTCACCACCTCACTCCATTCCAAAACAGCACTGTTGCCAGATCTAGGCTTTCAAGTGACAATCTAAGGCTTCATGGATGTTGTAGTCCAGAAAATAAATTAGACTCACACACTTATTTTCCTTTTTACCAGATTTTATTGAGTTTCACAGCAGCCGCAAACATCTAGCAAAAAAAAAAATACTTTGGAATCACATACAATACCATTAATACATACCCAACGGTGGTAGCCCGCAAATCCCCAATCAGAACTAATTAGATCTATACACTTGATAGCAATGGTTAGTAGGTGAAAAGCCACTGACTGGAAACAGTGCAGTGTCCTCCATAAAGCTCTACCATTGTAGTTAATGAGAAAGGAATTCCTTGCCACTACACAGCCGCTGGGTGCAGATGTTTTTTCGCGACTCACTTCGATGTTATAGAGTAACGCAGACAGGGGCAACTGTGTGGTGGTGGACTTGTGTGGGGGCGCACAGTTAGCTCTTGGCACAACCCTTCTTTACAAGCATTGCAGTGCTTTCATAAATACAAAATGCAATACCTGGGGATTATTTTGTGCCAGATTCCCCGCTACCAGTCTCGCCTATCCGCGCAGTCGAATTCCTCAATCGGAGTCACCATCAAGGGTAGATTTGTGACAGCGCGATTCGCGAAGCACCTCCTGGCTTCTGGCGGAGAATCCATGCTGTGGTAGATTCTCAGCCTGCTCTGATCCTGAAGGAAGCCTCCCAGGCACCAGGGGGACGCATGCTGGAGCTTGAACGCGATAAGAGAAAGCCCTTGGACTCGAAGGATTGAAAGCAATTCTCTTGCGCTTAATGCTAACTGCAGTAGCCGCTATCAAATCCCAGATATACCTCACCCGTGCCGAATGAGAGATACACTTCTTTGCAGGCTCAGAAATGAAGTTGATTGCCTGGGAAACGACCTCACATTAAGTGGCACCTTTTCTACGGTCAAGCGTTGCGCTCAATATCTGCGGAAGAAGATGGTATTAATACGCGCTGTGGTGCCAAAGGGAGCCTTGCAAAGTAGCGCTTTCTATGGAAAACAAGCTTGACCAATGAGGAAGGAACACTTAAGCTAGATTTGTGGGAGTTGTTAAAATAATGTGGTCCTTTTATGCCACTTCCCACACCACGCCTATGCACTCCTCTCCTCAGAGTAGAATGTCACCCATTTTCCACTCATTATTCCAGGCATTTGCCCTTCCCTCACAAGATCACAATGAGATCCATTTACCACTTGCCATTCCAGACCGATATCCACTCCTCTCTCAGAACAGATTGCGGGTAGAGTTCCAGTTTTTTATTCTGACCCTAACCCCAAGAGAGACAGGCTATGGTAAGCTGGGTATGTTTTGTCAAGTGTGATGGGCTGAAATATTAGCGAATCAGATACTCTTAGACAGCCACCAACATGAAATACATACAAACAGAGCCACACATTTGCTTTCTGTGACATTTTGGGAGGTATTCGGAGATAAATCGCTCTCTGGAGTAACGGCCAACTCTGACAACTAAACTCCACACAATGTGGTTGTTCCTTGTTGGCCTACTGGTTAGACATACGCAGCGGCATATTTACAAGGAAACTGTCAGAGTGCGGTGTTAAGCCAAGATTGCTAAGGCCACGCTCTGACAGTTTCAAAACGCAGGGAAGCACCATATTTACAAGAATATAGCACACCCCTGCATTTTCCCTAGCGCTGGCGCTACATTTAGCTGCCTAGGGCCAATGCAGGCACCCTTGCACTATTGGCTACGTTGCAGGGAATGAGTGTTCATGTGCAGGAAGGTGTCCCTTCACACATAGAAAGAGCAAAATGAGGAGAAATGAATAATTTCTCCTTGTTGCGTCAGGTTATGTCCAGGTTTTCCCATGTCTTATTTTTTACGCTGCCCCATATTTACGCCACCCTTGTAAATAGGGGGCAGTGTCAAAAAGCAATGGGTGGTGTTGTGGCACAACACCCACTGCAACACCCATTGCCCGCCCCTTTCACGCTAAGTGATGCGTTAAAAGGGCATTATTTACAGGGCGGTGTTAAGCCAACTTAAGTGGCTTAACGCCGCCATGTGAATAAGGCACAACCCCTATCTCCACCACAACGTTGAGAAAAGATACTTGGTGGTGATTGAGGCTTGTAAATATGCTACTGTGTATTTTGACTCCCATGGGACAGGCCGAGAGCAAATTATGGAGGCCATATTTGTTCTGTAGGCTGAGTTTCTCAATAGAAGACAGTTTCTTGGAGCTTCCAGCCCCCTCAAAACGACGTGTGTCTCTTTACTGATGAAGGAATGAATCCATAAACACGTCTGGAGTTACACAGCACGGGCAGCACCAATAAAGGTGAAAAATTGAAGACTACTACTGAAGTAAGCATTATCATACACTGTATTTACCATGATGCATTGGAGAAAATTGAATGCTGGGATATGAGGCAGTGTGCTCCCACCCTCCTTCTGCTTGAAGTATTAAACAAGTACAAGATCCACCCACAAATCACTTTCAACACAGATAAAATACTCAACACCTCTCATGCTCAGGAGACTTGACTAATGAAATAGTCTATTGGTGGGCCCAGCCCAGTACACCTCTGCCTTTCTCTGCAAGGTATTAAACTTTGTAACTAGAACCTTATAGAATCTGCCTAGACATACTTCTGCCCCATCGTGGTGCAATCAAGCTGGTTGGCCACCTGCAAGCCGCTGACACCTGTATGCAGGGCAATTTATAGTTCCCCCCTCCTCTACCTCTCTGACATCCTATTCAATACCATGCAGCCCGAACCCTAAGATCCGCCAGCATTAATGTCCCACTCACACATTGAGTGGCTCACCGATTAGAGCGGCAGACCCTGGGGCAGAGGTCTGGCCCGGGACCAGGGTTCAATTCCCAACGCGGCAGGGTCTTGGGCTCAATGTCCGCGGACTCGATAATTCTCGCCTAGGTGCCTACTCTAATCATGGGTCCCACTCTGCAACTCTGGGCAATAGCTTGCTTAATCTCCACAACGGCCCCGAAAGCGCTAGGATGCCTGGCCTCACCTTGGGGGTGCCCAGTAAGGGGCATCTCACAGGGAAAGCCAGGATGGGTTCCACAGCGGTATACAGCGCCAGGAAGCCTGAAAGGTGATAGTGCGCTTTACAAGTATACATACATTTACACACCGATGCTGCCCTTCCCACACTCGCTTTTGGTCTTTCTACTTGCTAGACTCTCTACAAGGAACTCTTTACCAGCAAGCCAATGTGCACGCCTCTGTCTCCAGGAGTTGAAAGAAGCATTGAAATGCCTTCTCTTTCTACTAGAACAGCTGGAGCGAACAGTTCCCACTGATTCAAACTCTCTGTAAACAAGCAGTGACACATTACTGTCTCATTTGATATTGATGCGCAATTAAATATGCGTTTGGCTTGTCTTTGTCAATGATAATCATCCAATTAGTGCATATAATCCTCACCTGAACGGTTCGTCTTGGTTAAATGTCAACCATGCCACCCCATTGTTCTATGTGCAGGTGCATAATTCGTTGGCCCAACGTTTTTGTTGGAAATGCTATATATAAGTAAATTGGAATAAAAACGGATGCTCCAGAAAGCTGCACCCTTATTTACGTGAAGATCTCAGTAATTAAAAAGATGACAGGGACAACTGGAAACCAGTTTGAGGTGATTTTGTCTAGTGATGCACATTATGCCAGTTGGTTGGGCACACAGTGCCAAGAGCATCAAGTGGAATTGGGCAAAAGACAGGCTGTGGGGATGGGCTCTGCAGACAACCATGTTGTTAACCTCTTCCATGCTCATGACGGCTCCCGTCCGTCATGAGTCCCTGTGGGCGTTTGGTGATGACGGCCGGGAGCTGTCATGACCACGCCCGCGATCGGAATGTTCAGCACTGCGGCGGAATTCGCGCCGCAGTGATGAGCTTAAGAGCGTACAGATGCGCAGATGCACAGATGCACTGCAGAGGACCAGACTTGTGGAATCCTGAAGACACTAGAACTAGGGTTGCCAGTGCCTAATTTGTAAAAAAAAAAAAAAGTCCCAGTGCCCAAGAACCCACTAGCGGTGCTGCAAATATTGGGAGTGGCTAATACCGAGGCTCTGTGGTCTTGATTGCACCTCATGCCTCTTTAATACAACTCCTCTTTATTTTACTCTTTCAGGTTCATTTTCAACCCTCCATTTCCCCTTTGACACTGTTTTTGTGTCTTTCTTTTTTTCTTTCCCCCTTTATGTGTTTTTCTGTCTTGATCCAAATACGCAAAGGAAAAATAAGTGCCGGTCCTGCAAAATCGGTGGGCCCCACCGGCTCAAATTAAGCACTGTTTGCCACCTGTCAGAGAAACAAACCGGCCATTTGGCATGTTTTCGGATTCTGGAAGGGTCAAAGGCAGTTTGTGTGAAATCTGCTCTTCTTTTTAGGTCCGGGGTTTGACAATTGAGGTGCACAAACCTATTTCCTTTAATACACTTGGAGTAGGCTTTGGGTCAGTCCACTACAACCACTGGTTTCATTTGATCAGCGTTGTTCAGCCATTGGCTCGATTGTTGGTCTTCTTCTTGTCTCAGCCCCGAAGCGTTTTCATCATATCTTACCTAATGCTATTGGTTGTCAGAACGTATCATTTCGCCGCCAATGAGGTGCTTGCATTGCACAGTAAGAGGGACTATTTTACATATCCCTGTATTGGCTTCTTGTTACTCCTTCCCACTCATTCCTCCTCCCTCCTGCTTGAAAGAAGCTACATCTAATAGCAAACATATGCAGTCATCATCAAGACACTAGTTAAAATAACCTGTCGTGTTCCCAGATGATCGTTACAGAGAGAAATTAGACTGTGCCACCTTAGACCGCCTCTGCTGTGATGGACTTTTTTAAACAAGTTCATTTTGTTTCTTCAAAGGTTTTAACTTAGTCCTTGTGCTGTTTTCCTGCCACAACCAGAAAAAGCAACGCAAAAGAAGCATATGGTCGCAGTAAAAACTTACTTTCACCACGTGTTGTGAACTGTTTTCTTTTTTGTTGCAGGAGCACCAATGTTCTATTTTTTATTTATGATTTCTGAATATATTGAATTTAGTGCGAACAATTGTTTTTAAGTCGCGAAATACCATTCACTCTAGAGTTCTCTTTAAATGTGCCTCTTTTGATGAACATTTAAAAGAAGGGTTTGCCTTTTAATTGGTCTTCCATGTGAACATAGTCCCCACCAGAGTACAAATGGCTCTTCAGTGGGTATTTATTTCCATGGCAACCTGCCCCAAACCAACACAACACATTTCCATTGCTTAGAGAATGAGCACGGCACCATCATCTACATTTGCACATTTTCATTCTTTCGGACAGTAGCTCCGAGCAGCGATATGTACTGGGCTTAATTTATAAAATATGTGCCAGTGCCCAAAGATTTTACAGAAACCCAGCGGTGGCTACTTCACAATGGCGGAGCAGCATCGCCCCACTGGCTCAGAGCCAGCAGCTGAAAAATAAAAACTATATTTTATTATTGTTTAATTTTCAGCTGCTGGCTGAGTGAGCATTTGCAGGGAGGAGCGGTGGCTGGGCCATGGGAGGGGGGAGAAGGAGTGGTAAAAGTACTTTTAAGTGCGCATGTCAGTTTGGCAGGTCGTATTAGGCCCCCCACGTCCCCTCCACCGCCCCACCACTCTGTATCTGTGTCGGCTGCCACTGCAGAAACCCATGGCCAGTGCTGCCGAATGTCGTAACTGTCAAACACAGTCTTGCTTCCGCCTCAGACCTCTTTCATCCACCACTATACTCTTCTTGCCCCTTCATATCACTCTTGCAGGGTCTTTTTCTCTACTGCTTTCTCCCTTTGTCACAGTATTCAGTCTTGCTCTTCCTCCTTCTTTCCTCTTTGTGTGTTTTTCTCTCTCTTACTCTGAGTCCAAATCTTATGAGAAAAAATAGGTGCCGGACCCTAAAAATTAGCACTCGTGGTCCCCACCTGCAATCACCTTAGCAAATTAGGTACTGGCTCTATGTGCATTCCTTCAGACAGGTGCTCAGAGCAGTAGTTTGCATCTTGTTATCCCTTCCGCCTGGAGTTCAGAGCAGTGGTTTGGGGGTGTATGTTTTTATCTCTTTGGACAGGAGCTCATAGGTGCAGTCTGCGTGTGCACGTTTTCACCCCTTTGGACAGGGGCTCAAAAGCTGGAGTCTTCGTGTGCACAATTCCACGCCTTGGGTGGGAGCTCAAAACATTGGTCTCCAGGCGCACATTTCATTCCTTCGCATTGGAGCTCAGAGCAGGGGTTTGCAAGTGCACATTTTCCTCCCTTTGAACAGGAACTCAGAGCAGCAGTCTACGTGTGGACATTTCTGCTTCTTTGGACAAGAACTCAGAGCAGCGGTCTGCATGTGCATGTTATTTTCACTTCAGGAGCCCAAAGCAGTGGTCTGAATGTGCACATTATCCTCAATTTGGACAGGAGCTCAGAGAAGTAGTCTGCATGTGCACATTTTCATCTCTGCAGCCTGGAGCCGCCGTATGCATGTACACATTTTCATCCCAGGATTTCCAAGCAGTGGTCTTTCATGTGCACATTTTCTTCTCAGGAGCTCCGAGAAGTGGTCTGCATGTGCACATTTTCATCTCTAGCCCGGAGCCACGGTCTGCATGTGCACATTTTCATCTCTAGCCCGGAGCCACGGTCTGCATGTGCACATTTTCATCTCTAGCCCGGAGCCACGGTCTGCATGTGCACATTTTCATCTCAGGAGCTCGGAGCAGTGGTCTGCATGTGCACATTTTCATCTCAGGAGGTCAGAGCAGTGGTCTTTCATGTGCACATGTTCATACCAGGAGCTCCGAGCAGTGGTCTGCATGTGCACATTTTCATCTCAGGAGCTCCAAGCAGTGTCTGTCTGCATGTGCACATTTTCATATCTGTAGCCCGGAGCCACGGTCTGCATGTGCACATTTTCATCTCAGGAGCTCAGAGCAGTGGTCTTTCATGTGCACATTTTCATCTCAGGAGCTCCGAACAGTGGTCTGCATGTGCACATTTTCATCTCTGTAGCCCGGAGCCACGGTCTGCATGTGCACATTTTCATCTCTGTAGCCCGGAGCCACGGTCTGCATGTGCATATTTCCATCTCAGGAGCTCCGAGCAGTGGTCTGCATGTGCACATTTTCATCTCTGTAGCCCGGAGCCACGGTCTGCATGTGCACATTTTCATCTCAGGAGCTCGGAGCAGTGGTCTGCATGTGCACAGTTTCATCTCAGTAGCCCGGAACCACGGTCTGCATGTGCACATTTTCATCTCAGGAGCTCAGAGCAGTGGTCTTTCATGTGCACATTTTCATCTCAGGAGCTCCGAGCAGTGGTCTGCATGTGCACATTTTCATCTCTGTAGCCCGGAGCCACGGTCTGCATGTGCACATTTCCATCTCAGGAGCTCCGAGCAGTGGTCTGCATGTGCACATTTTCATCTCTGTAGCCCGGAGCCACGGTCTGCATGTGCACATTTTCATCTCAGGAGCTCAGAGCTGTGGCCTGCATGTGCACATTTTCATCTCAGTAGCCCGGAACCACGGTCTGCATGTGCACATTTTCATCTCAGGCGCTCAGAGCAGTGGTCTTTCATGTGCACATTTTCATCTCAGGAGCTCCGAGCAGTGGTCTGCATGTGCACATTTTCATCTCTGTAGCCCGGAGCCACGGTCTGCATGTGCATATTTCCATCTCAGGAGCTCCGAGCAGTGGTCTGCATGTGCAAATTTTCATCTCTGTAGCCCGGAGCCACGGTCTGCATGTGCACATTTTCATCTCAGGAGCTCCGAGCATTGGTCTTTCATATGCACATTTTCATCTCAGGAGTTCCGAGCTGCGGTCTGCGTGTGCACATTTTCATCTCAGGAGCTCAGAGAAGTGGTCTGCATGTGCACATTTTCACCCCTAAGGGCACAAGCACAGATGCACTCCTTGGAAATGGTGCACAGATCAGTGGTCACCGTTTACCCATAGTCATCTCTTTTGTCGTAATTGCAGATCACTTCTCACACATTTTCTTCTCAAAGAGCGACTACTTTTCCAATGCTGTTGTCGAAATCCTGGCCCTGTGCCAGGGACAGGAAACCCTGAAGTATTCTAATAGCAGAACAGCTGTTCCTCTTGTGAAAAACACATTATTAACATCCCCGTGCTCACTGGCTGCTGTGAGAAAGCCTGCAGTGGACTTTGAAACTTTACACAAACCCAAAATATTACAGGTAGATTTAAAGTGCATGGGGACACTTTTTGGTATAGTTTGTGAGCAGTATTGAATACTAAAAGTGTCACTTTGTGCCTTGATGGATGTTCAATACAAGTGATTCAATCAGGAAGGGTGCAAGAAGCTCAGTGCTCCAGACATAATATCATTTTGCCTCTGATGAACCCCCACATCCTCCCATACCAAGCATTGGCAAAGCCAATATGATTGACTTATGAATGCACTGTCAAGCCAGACCTAAAAACCCATGTAGGTTAATGACTGCCCTCCTGCCATCTTACTGCTCTCAGAGAAAAAAACGCCATAAATGATCTAGTCATCTAAGACACTTTAATAGCACTACAATGTCATGTTAGTGCCCCTGAAAGTTTACCCTCAGGCAGCTGGAAACATAAGCAAAATGATCACAGATGTGTGGAGGGCAAGCACTTTTTCTGTGGAAGCATACAACTCCTTCCCAACCGAAACATGTACTCCTGGCTCACAGCATGTGGGTGGAGCAAAAGCCCCTATCTAGTGATGCTCACATAATTGTCTTGTGACATTTCCGCTATCAAACCAGACCAGAAATGTAGCACAATCCGGTTGTGGCATCCTATGGCTTAGCCGTACCTCTCCAGAGGGGGGCACAGGGCCTGCTCCCACCAATGGCAACAAGTGTAGCACCAACAATTTAAACAGCTGCAGTCCCAAGGCTGAGTAAGCACCCCAGATGCTGAACACACACTTTTCATTGGTGTGGCATGCATTTGTACCACGTGCTGAACCTGCTCACTGGAGGCGAGGGTAGACCACCTGTTTCAGTACAGGCGCCCAGCAGTATTTCAACTTATTCATGAATCCCAAGATGTCCTGTTGATCAGCTGTCTGCATCAGCCCAGTGCTGACAAATACTGAATGTATGTGTGCCCCATCAGTGGCCCCATCACAAAGGTCAACTGCTGGCTTCACCTGAGTAATAGATGAGCCAACGGTGGATTTTAGGTAGGTTTATTTTGCAAAGCAAACATTAAAACGCACTAACCAGAATCATACCTCAAACCCTGTGTTTGAAAAGGTTTCCCTTTTGACAGAAAAAGTACAACAATATTGATCCTGGGAAATGGGCTGAAAAAAGAGTTATGGTTTTCTACTTACTTGCATTGGAACGTGAGTCTTCCGGGGTTGAAAGTGAAGCAAGTTCGCAAATTTCCAGGTTCCTGGCAACAGGATTTTTGAAATGGGGTGAACTGGGAATATAGGTGCTGTGGGGTGCACATCAATTGAGGGTCTGCACACAAAGAACGCCAGTGATGTGCTGCAGCTTGCTAATTACTCTTGCACTACCTGGATTTTTTAAAACTTGAATGAGGTCACATCCTGTGATGTCATTAGAGCCAGGAGTCATGCCATCACATACAGTGACAACTGAGTTAAAAGACATGTGTTGTCACTTCATTTGTTGCCACTGAGGGCAAAAATGTTACTTCTGCTCCCCTGGAAATGTGGTGAATTGCCAGCTAGTCTTATACAACTCTTTACTTGCTTATATATTGCAAAAAAGGGACAGTGAAGTGGAATTTGGAAAGAAACTGAAGAAGAGTCAATACCATTCCATTCCGCTCAAGGTGATTCTGTGTTTTTTATATATGTTTTTGTACCAAGTAAATTTCTCCTGCATCGGTACAGGGCCCAATCCATGTACTGCTCTAAACACAATACAAAGAGATTTAAAGCAGACTCTTTCTTTAATCGGCAACCAGTGAAGATCCCTCAAGGCCATCGCCGTAGAGGACCTGCGCTGTCTATTTAGCACCAATTTTGCTGCTGTAGACTGGACTCTCTGCAACCCCTGCAAGATGTATTGTGGTGCTCCCAGAAACAGGTAGTTGCAGTAATCCAGTCTACTCAGAATTATGCTCCTTACTACAAGGGGTCTCGTATCGCTGGGCAGTAGCGGGAGAATCTGCCGAAGTACGCGCAGCAAGGAGAAACAGACTCTAGCTATTTTATTAGCCTGTGACTCCGTCTGGAGGTTATCATCTACCAGGACTCCAGATTGCGGACCGTTTTAACAGGTGCCAGATGTTCTTCCTCTGGTGTAAGTCTGAGCTCCAATGGAAGATGCTGAGGCAATCTAGTGGTAGAACAGTATATCACCTCTGTTTCCCCCCCCCCCCCCTCCCCCCGTTGAATTGCAGGGAGTTCTTCCTGAGCCAGCTGGCGGTCTGACATATACATTTCTGGAACGCAACCATAGACACCGCTTGTTTCCCTTCCAGGGAAAACACCAATTGGGTGTAATCAGCGTAGTTGATCACATCAATTCCAAAAGACTTAATAACAGGGATCAAGGGACGCAGGTAGATATTAAGATTGAACTGGAAGTGCATCCCAGCCCCAATCCCGGCCCACGCTTGACTCCCTTCTAATGCACTGGGGCATTTGATGCTGCCTCCTACAAGGCTCCATCCTCCCATTCCCTCTTCAACCCTTCCTGCTCCTCCTTCCCCATACTGCCCTCACTTACGTTTATCGCCTTCTCAAAGAAGGTGTTGAAAGTGAATGTTAATCCCCATAAAACTGGGACTCCTCTGTATAAATGGGTCTGCACAGCTATTCCATGGGGATGAACTTGTAATCAGCATAGCTTGGTGCAGTGATAATGGCTGGAATCATTAATTCCAGCCACCCTGTAACTCCGAAAATAACCACAACTGATTTGTCACTGGGGCCTAAGAGCACCACCACTGGAATGATGATATTGTCCGGCTCGGGCTTTTTCGGTATAATTATGGATTTGCCACATTTCCAACATATTCTGTCATTTTCTGCATAATCTGCAGATTTTAAACAAAAAAGATGTTGTTTCTTGCACAAATGGATGGAAAGCTACATGTTGCAGTGTATAGAAAGGCCCCTTGCAAGGGTTGACTGGTTCCTTTTCTGTTGCTTGCTATATTTGGGTGTGAAACTGGTACTAATGAGGTGAAACGTTTGCCCAGACATTAGCCTGTATACAACTGACTAAATAATGAAGTAATACTATCACAAACTATGCTGCATTAAGCCGCATAATTTGCCTTTTTGTGTTGCATAATTTAGTCAACCCTGTCACATATTTTGGTATGCCCCCACACCCCGGCAACCAATTGCCAGTGGCCCGGCCTAAGCCATTGTGTCTGGGTAAACAGTAAAAACATTACTGGGGAAAACATTCTCTGTACTAGGTTTGGAATTTGAAGAGCTAAGAGCAATAATTCCTAAAGTTTTTTGCCCCTAACTACTGTGTTATGTAGTTATCGGTGATTTTATAGCGCACTAATCACACATGAAGATGTCCAGGCGCTCTGTAGCCAGTGTGAAGCCAGCCCCGGGGGCTCAGTGGAAGAGCCAAGACTTCAGTTTCTGGAAAGCACGAGGCTCAATGAGCTCGCCATTAGGGCCCAGCCTCCCAGCTCCTCGCCACGCCCCCCTTACTCACTGCGGCCGGGTCAGCCCAACAGGCGACCGGCTGCGGTAAACACTTCCGGGGCAGCGGTGACGTATTTCCAGGCTCAGGAGGGGGGTTGAGACGGAGGCCTATGGTATACCATGCCCGGTCTCTTTCTCTCCAGCGTCGGACCACGGGACTGCCATCATCTTCAATCTCTCTTGGAATGCTAGCGCTGTGGAGGTGTACAGCGGGAGTTTTTTTGGTTCTTCGATCGCAGATTGCAGGCTGATGAAAGACTCCTGGGCACTCCGCTGTGGAAGGCCTTTGGGGGGCTCGATGCTGGACAATGGCTGGGAGCCGCGCGGGGTTGAGAGTGACTCGACGAGCGCGGGGGAAGTGTGCAGTTGAGGCTCCATGTGGGGGCTGGCTGGCTCGGTTGGTCGTCACCCTAGTTAATGGCGATATCGCTGTTTATCGAGCTGAGGTGAGTGCGATGTTTGCCGTCCGTCCTGATGTCTTGGCGCTCGGGGTTACGGTTGTGCCTTGTAGGCGTGGGGGGACCGAGTGGGCCCCCCCCTCTGTTTCTGGTTTGCGGGGGCTGTGTGATTGATGGTTTGGGGTCAGGAGTCTTCACTGTTCATTGTTGCCCGGCGGGTGAGGGGAGCGAGTTCCAATGTTAACCTCCTTTATCCATTTTGCCTGGTGCCCAAGTCGTTAATGTAGCATTGTGTTGGGCGGCGGGGCAATGAGTCACGCCTGCTGGGGCTTAGGGGAATATCTGGGGCTCTGGCAGATGGGTTTTGTTGCAGCGATGGGCACGCCACCTCGACATTGGCGAGGCAGGAGTTTCCCAGTTGTTTGGCCTAGTTTCGGGAATCTCACAAGAGTTGGCTCAGGTGGTTCACCTTGTTCGTGATTTTGGCCCTCCAGTTTGGGGAACGGGGGCAGCTGCCTTCGGTGCTATTCACTATTAACTGAGCGGAGCCGGTCTGGGGGATGCGCATGTGCACATTTGGCGTTTTTGTAGGTCGAGGACCGTAGGCTGCGCTTGCGCAGTCTCGGGGAGAGATTTAATGTTTTGTAGTATGGGGGCTTGAACTCACCTCTCTCCTCCATTGGCTGGCTTCCTAAACGGAGGCCAGCCATTGGAGGAGAGGAGCGTCACGGAGAGGAGCGTCACTTCGTTCAAGCCCCGTCTCTTTCGGATTCTGGGGCGTGTTTTTTGGCGTACTTTCGCCCTGTGACGTCATCCGTCACTCTGAACGCCAAAACACGCCCCCGATTCCGAAATTTTCAGAGCTTTGCGGCCGCCATTTTGCTGCTCGGTAAAACCAGGAGAGCAGCGTCTACCGAGGACATGAGGTAACTATCCCTTGTCTTGCCTCTGCCACCCTGTTTGTGCCGTTTTTCGTGCCCCTGACCCCCCTGTTTGTGCCGTTTTTCTTGTTTAGGGTTAATTTGCACCGTGGGCGGGGTGGTTTGTTTATTATGAGACTCCGATGGGGACCGACTTTTGCCCCAGATGTCCCTGTTCTTAGGATGTATCTATTTAATCTGTTGGCCCCCATGAATGTCTCAACAGGAACCTCATTAGCTTGCTGCTCCTCGCTTTTGGTGTCCAGTTCCACCTTCACTTTAGGCCCCCAGTCCCCCCTTCTCCTTACCGGGGGTCATTGGTGAGTGCCATAAGCAGTATTCAGCATTCTCCAAGTGGGCAGACTTTCTGTTTTGACACCCGCCAGCGCCCTCCTTACAGTGACCTGACTGTACCCGACCCGACTGTGTCTTAACCCCCTTTTCAGAAACAAACCGCAATAAGATTCCAGGGGCCGCCGGTACTTGCACACGGCTCCCGCTGCCCCGGAAGCCGACCCTAGCAGCGGTGCGCCTGCCACACGCGATCCCCGCTCTGCTGCTTCCGTACAGCATCTCCTCCGCTCCGGGCGCCACCGTCCGTCTTCCAGTCTCCACAAACAGCATGATGAAGATTTTTATCCGAGAAAGGTAAAACGAAAGAAGCCGCTGTTACCTGTCCCTAACACCGCTGCTCAATTCCTCCCAAATTTGTTACATCCATGTGCCGTACATTGCAGGTATTATGCCGAGTAGAGCTTAACCTCCCAGTTTTGGGTTTTGTGTGTGTGAACACAGTTTAGTGCAATTATTAAAATTGCAGTATATACCGCTTCTCAAGTAACATTTTGACAACACGTATCGAATACAAAAAACAGAATGTCAAAACGCCACAACCCGCATCCACCAAACGTTAAACTCTAGACTGTGAACTTTTTGGTCTTCAGACCTGTCAAGCCTTGGTGTGAAAGAAAGAGCTCCCTTTTGTAGGTGTGTGGAGATGTTCAATTGAATATGTGTAAAGCCCTTAGTCGTGAAGGGAATGCATGTTTTCTATCCTCATTGTTAATATACATTTTGCAGGCCAATATTCAGGATGTCCTTTGTCTTTATTTCAATGATCCGTAAGACCACTCCATTACCACGGTGTCCCAGAGTTTGCTGTTATTCCCAGCGATGAGCAGGCACTGGAGAGACCTGAGACAAAGAGAAATAACCCCGACAGACAAGTGCCCAGACATCGAGGTACACTGCTAAGCGGCGCTCAACCCAGCGGGGGGGGCCCGAGCAATGCAGCACTGAGGGGGGGCTTTGAAGAGTGTTACGCCTGCAATACCGCGATACAGCTCCCTCCACCAGTAGTGCCCCGTAAGGAAAAGCAAGCCAAGGGGACACGACGACATAATGTGTTGCAGGAAAGAATGACTCTGCTGCGGATTGGGGCGCCCGGACACTCAGGGCAAAGAAGAGAAGCAACACATTATCCGCTGGGAAAGCGGGTGGAAGCGAAACTGAAACCGCACTGGGGAACTCAAACAAAATGGCGTTGGGCAGATGGGAGCGCTAAATACATAGGAACTGTGTTAAACACTGCAACGCCACAAATCAGCCTACACGAGTGCCCCCCAACTCATCTCACACGGACAGCGCAGCACAGACCGGACCGGAGACATCAAGTGTACCGCACAAGTAAGAACTCAAAATAAACATTTTAATTTCTAATTGGCTGTGATTCCACTTTAGATGTGTATGTGACTCTGAGAGTCATGCAACTTCTTACAGCCCCCGATGTGCACCGGAGCACCTGACGGTGAGTGCAAAACACCTCTTCTTGGCAATTGAGCATCCCCCTGGCTGTGCTTGCTCCCCTGCCCCCTGGTTCCCTGCCCCCTGGCTGTGCTTGCTCCCCTGCCCCTCGCTGTGCTTGCTTTCCTGCCCCCTCGCTGTGCTTGCTTCCCTGCCCCCTCGCTGTGCTTGCTTCCCTGCCCCCTCGCTGTGCTTGCTTCCTTGCCCCCTCGCTGTGCTTTCTTCCCTGCCCCCTCGCTGTGCTTGCTCTCCTGTGTGTGTATGTGGCTCTGGATGTGTATGTGTCTCTGGGTGTGTGTGTGGCTCTGGGTGTGTGTGTGTGGCTCTGGGTGTGTGTGTGTGGTTCTGGGTGGGTGTGTGTGTGGCTCTGGGTGTGTGTGTGGCTCTGGGTGTGTGTGTGTGGCTCTGGGTGTGTGTGTGGCTCTGGGTGTGTGTGTGGCTCTGGGTGTGTGTGTGTGTGGCTCTGGGTGTGTGTGTGTGGCTCTGGGTGTGTGTGTGTGGCTCTGGGTGTGTGTGTGTGTGTGGCTCTGGGTGTGTGTGTGTGTGGCTCTGGGTGTGTGTGTGTGTGGCTCTGGGTGTGTGTGTGTGTGGCTCTGTGTGTGTGTGGCTCGGTGTGTGGGGCTCTGTGTGTGTGGCTCTGTATGTGTGTGTGGGTGGCTTTGTGTGTGTGGCTCTGTGTGGGTATAAATGCAATAGGTCATGCATTTACGAGCGATTAAGCTATTGGCATTGTAAATGACAATGCCATTTATTTAACGATTAAGCTATTGGCAATGTAAATGACAATGCCATTTATTTATGATTAAAAAAAAAAAAGTCATGAGCAAGGCCAATAGCTCTACCTTTAATAATGCCGAGACCATTGCATTGTAAATGCTTGTTTGATTCGCACCAGGGACGAACGTGGATCGTGCAGAATGACTGGGATGGTCCGGGACAGGCGAGCTTCCATTCACATATGGGTGTGTCCATGCGTGGATGACTTGCAGGGAGTATTTCGGCGTGAACAACTTGCAGGCATTTTATATATGAACAACTTGAAGGCATTGGTGCGTTAACGGCTTGCAGGAATTAGCCTAAGGGGAGTGTATCCGAGGGTCTCCTAATCGACATGAGATTGCTTGCTGTCGGTTGGTGGAGAGGGGCGGCAGGATCAGTGGCCCTTGCACAGGTGCTAAGCAGATCGTACTCGTGACACCTCTGAGTGCATGGCAGATGACGCGGGGATTAAATGGAGTTGCGCCGTCATTAACAGACAAACAGCCTGCTGTGTTTAGGAGGCTGAAGCAGCGCCCAGAGCGCAGTAATGGGCCTTCCTGCACTAGGGGAGCGAGGCAGGTGTTTATTTAGTGCCCGAGGTTTCGAACATTGGCACTGTGCTCGACTGTGTCAATCAATCAATCAATCAATCAATCAAAGCATTTATATAGCGCACTACTCACCCGGAGGGTCTCAAGGCGCTGGGGGGTGGGGGGGTCCGCTACCGCTCGAACAGCCAGGTCTTGAGCTGCTTCCTGAAGGCGAGGTGGTCTTGGGTCAGGCGGAGGTGGGCCGGGAGGGAATTCCAAGTCTTGGCGGCCAGGTAGGAGAAGGACCTTCCTCCTGTGGTGGCTCTTCGGATGCGGGGGACGGCGGCGAGGGCGTGGCTGGTCGATCGAAGCTGGCGTTTGGGAGCGTAGAAGTTGAGGCGGCTGTTTAGGTATCCTGGGCCTTGGTTGTGTAGGGCTTTGTGTGCGTGGGTGAGGAGCCGGAAGGTGATTCTTTTCTTGACCGGGAGCCAGTGCAGATCTCTCAGGTGTCCGGATATGTGGCTGCGGCGGGGGATGTCCAGGATGAGTCGTGCTGAGGTGTTCTGGATCCGCTGGAGTCTCTTCTGGAGTTTGGCGGTGGTTCCGGCGTA
The DNA here is from genome assembly GCF_964261635.1 of Lissotriton helveticus. Lineage (NCBI taxonomy): Eukaryota > Metazoa > Chordata > Amphibia > Caudata > Salamandridae > Lissotriton > Lissotriton helveticus. Next base: position 1,307,597,105 of record NC_136069.1, on the reverse strand, counting down.
GAGGGAGTTGCCGTAGTCCAGTCGGCTGGTGACGAGGGCCTGGGTGACCGTCTTCCTGGTCTCGGTGGGGATCCACCGGAAGATCTTACGTAGCATGCGCAGGATGTTGAAGCACGACGAGGAGACGGCGTTGACTTGTCTGGTCATGGAGAGGGAGGAGTCCAGGATGAAGCCCAGGTTGCGTGCGTGGTCTGTTGGTTTGGGTGCGCTGCCCAGGGCGGGGGCCACCAGGAGTCGTCCCAGGCGGAGGGTGAGGATCCCAGGATGAGGACTTCCGTCTTGTCCGAGTTCAGTTTCAGGCGGCTGTTCGACATCCATTTGGCTACGTCTGTCATTCCTTCGTGCAGGTTGGCTCTGGCGGTGGCGGGGTCGTTGGTGAGGGAGAGGATCAGCTGGGTGTCGTCGGTGTAGGAGATGATGTTGAGGTTGTGCTGGCGTGCGATGTTAGCGAGGGGGCTCATGTAGACGTTGAAGAGTGTTGGGCTGAGCGAGGAGCCTTGGGGAACGCCGCAGATGACTTCGGTGGCCTCCGATCTGAACGGGGGGAGGCGGACTCTCTGTGTCCTTCCGGCGAGGAAGGAGATGATCCAGTCCCGTGCCTTCTCCTGGATGCCGACGTTGCTGAGGCGCTGTACTATGGTACGGTGGCAGACAGTGTCGAAGGCCGCGGAGAGGTCCAGGAGGATGAGGGCCGCTGTTTCTCCGTTGTCGAGCAGGGCTCGGATGTCATCGGTAGCTGCGATCAGGGCGGTCTCGGTGCTGTGGTTGGCCTGCGAGAGGTCGAGGGAACCATTCGTCTCGAGGAAGGCGGCCAGCTGCTTGTTGACAGTCTTCTCGATGACTTTTGCCGGAAACGGGAGCAGCGAGATGGGGCGGTAGTTCTTGAGGTCGGTGGGGTCGGCTGATGGTTTTTTAAGTAGAGCGCTGAGTTCGGCATGCTTCCAGCTCTCCGGGAAGGTAGCGGTGTCGAAGGAGGTGTTGACGATGTCCCGCAGGTGGGGTGCGATGACAGCGTCGGCCTTGTTGAAGACGTGGTGAGGGCAGGGGTCGGTCGGAGATCCGGAGTGGATGGAGTTCATCGTGTGGATGGTGTCTTCGGTGCTGATCGGGGTCCAGGCGCGGAGGGTGGTGGTGGGGGGCGGTGGTTCAGTTGTGGCGTGCGTCGGTTGAGTGCTGAAGCTGTTGTGTATGTCCGCGATCTTGTTGTGGAAGTAGGAGGCGAGGGAGTTGCAGAGGTCTTGTGAAGGGGTGATGTCGTTGTTTCCGGCGTTGGGGTGGGAGAGCTCTTTGACGATGTTGAAGAGTTCCTTGCTGTTGTGTGCGTTGTTGTCCAGTCGTTCCTTGAATGCGGTTTTCTTGGTGGCGTGGATTAGTTGGTGGTGTTTTCGGGTGGCGAGCTTGAGGGCAGTCATGTTGTCCGGTGTTGGGTCTCTGCGCCAGGTTTTCTCGAGTGCTCTGCAGTTCTTCTTGGAGCTCTTGAGTTCGTCGTTAAACCATGGGGCTTTCTTGCTGCCGGGTCTGCTCGGCGGGGTCTTCAGAGGGGCGAGGTCGTCTGCGCAGTCGCTGATCCACTTTGTGAGGTTGGTGGCCGCTTGGCTGGGGTTCGTTGAGCTGGCGGGAGGGTTCTTGCTCAGGGAAGTAGCAAGCTGGTCTGCAGTGATCTTGTTCCAGCTTCTGCGGGGAACCTGTTGCTGGTGATGGTGGAGCGTGGTCCTCATGAAGCTGAAGTGGACGCAGCTGTGGTCCGTCCAGTGGAGTCCCGTGGCGTGACTGAAGGTGATGTCCTTGCTGGAAGAGAAGACCGGGTCGAGTGTGTGTCCGGCGTAGTGGGTGGGGGTGGTCACCAGTTGCTTGAGCCCGAGGTTGGCGAGGTTGTCCAGCAGGGTGGTGGTGTTGCGGTCGTTGTTGTTCTCCAGGTGGAAGTTGAGGTCCCCGAGGAGGATGTAGTCGGCGGAGGGGAGGGCGTGTGGGCTGATGAAGTCGGCGATGTCTTCGCTGAATTGGGTGCGTGGTCCCGGGGGTCTGTAGATGAGGGTGCCTCGGAGGGTGGTCTTGGGGTTGACGTGGATCTGGAAGTGCAGGTGTTCGGCGGGTGCGAGGGTGTCGTCGGTGTTGGTCGTGATGCGGATGGTGTTCCTGTGGATGATGGCGATGCCTCCTCCTGTCTGGTTGACGCGGTCCCTCCGGATGATCTTGTAGCCGTCCGGGATGGCGATGGCGATGTCGGGCGCTGAGGAGGCGTTCATCCAGGTTTCCGTGAGGAAGGCGACGTCTGGGGCTGTGGTGTCGAGCAGGTTCCAGAGCTCGATGGCGTGTCTGTGGATGGAGCGGGTGTTGAGCAGGATGCACTTCAGGTGGGTGCTGCTGGAGGTCGGCTTGGTGGGTGCTGGTGAGGCGTGAGTCCGGTTGCAGGTGAACTTGCAGGCGTTGCAGCAGAAGGGTCCGTGGGTGCGTCTCGGGGTGGCTCGGTAGCATCCCGGGGATCGGCCGGAGTTGAGTGCGTTGAGGGTGGCGGCGTCGTACGTCCGGCGGGTGGGCTGGGGTCTGCGAGGGCCAGGGGTCCTGGCACTGGGCGCGGTCCAGGCGCGGACGGGCGTAGACGGGCTTACCTTTGGCGCACCTTCGGCGCTCATTCGGTGCTCCCGCTGCGCGCGTCCGCTGCGCGCGTCCGCTGCGCGGTCGCTCTGGGGGCGTCATAAGAAGGGGGACGTGAGGGCGGGTCAGCTGGGCGGCGGCGGGAGCGGCTCGGCCAATGGGCCGGTGGTGGGCGGGGCCTGGGCGAGCAGCGGCGGGAACGGGCGAGCACCCGGCTCTGCAGTGGCTGGCCCGCTCGTGGGACCAGGGGGGCGTCTGTGGCGGCGGGAAGAAAATGTGGGAAAAGATGCGGCAGGTAGGCTGGAGCAGGGGGCGGCAGGAGGAGCAAGGGGGTGACCCGGCCTGGTTAGAGGCGCAGCGGTCACTCCCGAGCACTCCTAGCTGTCCCCTTAAGAAGGGGGACGTGAGGGCGGGTCAGCTGGGCGGGAGCGGCTCGGCCAATGGGCCGGTGGTGGGCGGGGCCTGGGCGAGCAGCGGCGGGAACGGGCGAGCGGCCGGCTCTGCAGTGGCTGGCCCGCTCGTGGGACCAGGGGGGCGTCTGTGGCGGCGGGAAGAAAATGCGGGAAAAGATGCGGCAGGTAGGCTGGAGCAGGGGGCGGCAGGAGGAGCAAGGGGGTGACCCGGCCTGGTTAGAGGCGCAGCGGTCACTCCCGAGCACTCCTAGCTGTCCCCTTAAGAAGGGGGATGTGAGGGCGGGTCAGCTGGGCGGCGGCGGGAGCGGCTCGGCCAATGGGCCGGTGGTGGGCGGGGCCTGGGCGAGCAGCGGCGGGAACGGGCGAGCGGCCGGCTCTGCAGTGGCTGGCCCGCTCGTGGGACCAGGGGGGCGTCTGTGGCGGCGGGAAAAAAATGCGGGAAAAGATGCGGCAGGTAGGCTGGAGCAGGGGGCGGCAGGAGGAGCAAGGGGGTGACCCGGCCTGGTTAGAGGCGCAGCGGTCATTCCCGAGCACTCCTAGCTGTCCCCTTAAGAAGGGGGACGTGAGGGCGGGTCAGCTGGGCGGCGGCGGGAGCGGCTCGGCCAATGGGCCGGTGGTGGGCGGGGCCTGGGCGAGCAGCGGGGGGAACGGGCGAGCGGCCGGCTCTGCAGTGGCTGGCCCGCTCGTGGGACCAGGGGGGCGTCTGTGGCGGCGGGAAGAAAATGCGGGAAAAGATGCGGCAGGTAGGCTGGAGCAGGGGGCGGCAGGAGGAGCAAGGGGGTGACCCGGCCTGGTTAGAGGTGCAGCGGTCACTCCCGAGCACTCCTAGCTGTCCCCTTAAGAAGGGGGACGTGAGGGCGGGTCAGCTGGGCGGCGGCGGGAGCAGCTCGGCCAATGGGCCGGTGGTGGGCGGGGCCTGGCCGAGCAGCGGCGGGAACGGGCGAGCGGCCGGCTCTGCAGTGGCTGGCCCGCTCGTGGGACCAGGGGGGCGTCTGTGGCGGCGGGAAGAAAATGCGGGAAAAGATGTGCCTTCCTTGTTGATTACTACATTTAAGCGGTACAGTATATTATGATCGTTTCTAGGCACTATCCTGATCTCCGTTACACCCCCTTGTTAGTACGGTTCTTTGTCTTTTCTTCTGTCCGCTAATTCCTCGCTCTGTTTTTTATACTTCTCTTGCTTTCGTTGTCTCATTGAGCGGCCTCGTGCTGCGCATCATGGTGCCTCAGCATGGGACTGTTTAGTTTATTTCTGAGATTTAACAGCGTAAGAGCTGGAAGTAGTGGAGTGAGGTTCCAGCAACACCCCCAGAAATAAACATGCTGGAGGTGGATTTTCAGAAGGGGCATGAGCCATGAAAACGCCTTAGTATTTTGTGTTTATCCAGTCACATTTGCTGTGAATCCAAAACAGAGGTCCGGGGTCAGGTGTGGCGGGAAAGAGCGACTTTTTGAGGTCCTGATAATCATTGAATTCCGCGTTGTGTGTGTCCTTCTGAGGCGCGACTGCCGTTCAGGGTGGGTGCCCCGGTGCCCGCATGGGTTGTCGTTTTTGGTTGAAAGAAATGGGCAGGGTTTCCAGGTGTGGAAGTTGAAGGGGCACACTGATGAGGTGGTGTCCCAGCGGGCTGCGCGGGGCTCGGTGCTGTAAGGGGTGTAGCGTAGCTGCATCGCCATAGTGTGTCAGATGGGCCATTGTGGAGGGAAGGATGGTTCTGCTCAGTGCCGACAGTAGGGTTTAAGGTGGTTTGCTGTTCGCGGGGGCACTATCAGCACCAGGTTACGGCTCAGTTCCACAACAAGATATTGGTTACATGTTTGTTGCTCAGGACTGGCTGGTTTTGGCAGCGTGTTTACGGCCATGCCAGGCAGGGTGTTCACTGCTCTATGTAGGCAGCACAATTATGCGTTACTGTTTAGTGCTTTATAAGCGATACGCCTACCGTTCGGTGCTGGCAATTCTGTCATGGGGAAGGGTTTACGGCTCTTTGATGGGCTGACTGAACAGATTAGGCAGTAAAAGAGGATGCTTGCGGGTTGGCGCAGCATTGAGAATCTGGTTTCTGGTTTTGTGCCAATATTAGCATTTTATTTACTACCTAGAGCTAGTAGTCTTTGCTCACAGTGGGAACATAATATGTTCTGCTCAGGGCTAGAAGTATAGGCTGAGAAGGAGCGGGCTCTGGGTCGGGTGGCTGGCCCTTTCTCTGCTCCCCCGTTGCCGGGCTATGTGTGTTCACCACTGGGAGCGGTCTCTAAGAAGGAGCCAGGCCAGTACAGTATGATTCACAACTTGTCGGCACCTAGGGGGGCATCAGTGAATGATGCAATAGACCCGTCCTTGTGTTCTGTGACTTACTCCTCCTTTGATATGGCGCTGCAAAAGCTGCGCGACCTAGGGCCAAACGCCTTTATGGCAAAAACAGACATTAAGTCCGCTTTTCGGCTCTTGCCTGTGCACCCAGACGATTATCATTTGCTAGGTTTCCAGCTGGATCATTAGTTTTACTATGACATGTGCATGCCAATGGGTTGCGCTGTATCATGCAGATACTTTGAGACATTTAGCTCTATGCTGCAGTGGTTGTGTACCTTCAGGACCGGGTGCAGGAACGTGGTGCATTATTTGGATGATTTTATGGTTATGGGCCCGGCAACATCAGAGGAGTGTGCTCAGGCGTTAGGTCAACTGGTCGCCCTGTTTGATGAATTTATAGTACCGTTGGCTCCTGGCAAAACTGTAGGCCCTGACACATGCATGTCCTTCCTGGGAATTGAGATTGGCACAGTAGCTGGGAAATGCAGGTTACCATTAGGCAAAGTGCAAGCCTTTTCGTAAGCAATTGACTCAGCATTGGCTGGGGCTAAAGTTACCTTACACCAACTTCAGGTGTTAGTGGGTCAGCTGAGCTTCGCCCTCCGTATCATCCCAATGAGGTGCCCCTTCTCAAGGTCAATAGCAAGGGAAATGGTGGGTTTGACTCAGAAGCATCATCATGTGCGCCTACGGGCTGAGGTGAGGGAGGATTTGAGTGTGGTGCAGTTTCTTGAGCGACTTCAATGGTAAGGTGGTTTGGCCCGCACCGCTTCTTTCCAGTGCTGACTTTGGCTTGCTCACAGACTCAGCGGGTTGTATTGGTTTTGGAGAAATTTTGGGATCTCGCTGGTGCAGGGGCGATTGGCCGGCTGCGTGGCATGAGAGCGGTTTGACTAGGAACATAGCCTTTTTGGAATTGTTCCCAATCATAGTAGCAGTGACGGTGTGGGCTGAATTCTTTGAGAACAAATCAGTGATATTCTAGTCAGACAACATGGGAGTAGTGGAGGCAATCAATAGGCAAGGGACTAAGTGTAAACATGTTCTGAGGTGATTGAAACACTTGGTGTTGGCTTGCGTGAGGCTGAACCTGCTGTTCAAAGTAGCACATATTCCAGGGGTAGAGAATCAGGCTGCTGATGCTTTGTCTCGTTCCAAGTTGCAGGATTTCGGGAGGTACCACCCACGGGCGGAAGAGCAGCTGACGGTGTTCCCAATATCACTGTGGAGGATTGGAGCCCCGTTTTAGCTGGGCTGGTAGGTGCCTCACTGAGTGATCGCACAAGATTACCAACAGCATTTCATGTCTTACAGGATGTTTGTACAGCAGGCTGGGATAGTGGGCCTATTTTCTGCCAATGTGATATGCAGTTTCTTACAAATGTTGAGGGATCAGGGCAGGCCAGTCTCTTATGCTAGGGCACATATGACCGCGGTAGGTTTTTTTCGCGAAGCTGGCAGGCAAACGCGACCCGGGTGCAACATTCGTAGTCAGGAAAGCCCTGTTGGGGTGGGCCAGGCTTGAAGGGGTCAAGAGGGTTTGCAGGAGGCCCTTCGATGTTAAGACAGTGGGTGACATTCTGGGGTCACTACCCGTGGTATGCTGCTCATCATATGAGAGCATATTATTTGGGGCTGCTTTTTCCCTGGCTTTCTATGGGGTCTATCAACAGGGGGAATTGGTTGGGATCTCCAGAGGTGATCAGTTAGGGGTCCTGCAATTTTGCGACACTAAGCTGGTGCAGGGGGGCTTGGTAGTAACCCGTAGGAAATCAAAAACTGGCCCTTTGGGGAAGGGTACCACGATCCGTCTTTGTCCAGCACCCGGCATAATAATCTGCCCAGTCGCTCTGATGGGGTCATACTTGGCCATTCCCCCGTTGGGATAGCGCAGGCCCTGTTCATACATGAGCAGGGGGATTGCTTGTCACAGTTTCAATTCAAGGCAATTTTTGGGCTGGCATTGGCTAAGCTGGGGTTGAGTTCATCGGGCTATTCATCGCACTCTTTTAGAATTGGGGCGGCGACTTTAGCGGCAGGCGCTGGCTTGCCATCAGATATGGTGAAGAGGGTTGGGCGCTGGTCATCAGAATGTTTTAAGCGCTACGTGCGGCCAGAGTTACTGTGAAGAGATACACAGATGTGTAGACATGACTATTCCTGACTTTTCCATTTTTTTCCTGTTCATTAGTATGCCTGCGAAGGTGGTATGGGTGTTGGGGCACTCGTTTGTATGGCGCGCCACGGTCCGCTTGCAGCAGCAGCGAGTGAACAAACCACCGGGCTTGAAGGAGACGTCGTTTCTATGGCGAGGCGATGGGGGTCTGCGAATTCACAGCTGCGGCTGCTCGTGGAGGAGATTAGGGCACATGAGGGACAGCAGTCCCCTGATTTAATCATTCTTCATTTAGGCGGCAACGACATGGTCGATCGAGGACGCCTTGCGGTCAGAGAAGCCATCTTGACAGAGTTTGCATGTCTGGACGGGCCTTTCCCCAGGCTCAGATGGCTTGGTCATGCATGATTCCAGGCCGAACATGGGGCACTAGAGTAAGGTTACGAGCCTTGAATGTATCAGTTGGGCGACTCAATGGTGAATTGGCCAAGTTGTGCTCAGGGCAGGGCCGCACCGGATGATCACAGGGGATGTAATGTTTCACCAGGATGGTGTGCATCTATCGGACGTTGGAACAGACATTTGGATCAAAGGAATATGGTCTTTTGTGCGGAACTTGTTCTGTGGTGGGGAGGGTGAAGGATCTATTGGCCCTGGTCACCCTTGTGGCGGAAAAGAGGCCACAGAACATTGACACATTGACTTACAGGGTTAACAGGAGTCCTCCTTCGTACTCCCTAGGCCAGCGCTGAGGGGAGAGACGGTAAGCTCTCCGCAGGGAGAATGGGACCACCGGCTGGGGAGGCAAGATCACCAGGTCACGAACTAGGGCAGGGGGCAGCGGCCCCTTGGTAGTCCCTAAGAGCCTCCTGGACAGCCTGGTGGTAGAGGGGTGGGCCCCGAATATGGTGGACAAGGACCAGAGGGCTGGGGCCCACCACTCAAGGACGCAGGTGGGTTGCGCCTTGCATGGGTTCTCAGATTTGAAGATGCGAGCCAGAGGGCCCCTTAGTGCTGGGGAAAAGTAATTATCCATAATTGATGTTTATGATATGTTGAATGTCGATATTGAAAGTAGTATATTAATTTCATCAATGTAGAATATGTAATATGTTTTGTCATGTTTATGATTGTTGATAATTAAACATGGCCAATTTACACCCACTTTCTGATACTACTAAATTTGATTGTGCGTTGGATCACTTGGGGGCCGGGCGGGGGAGCATCCTGGGGGGTCCGGGTACTATTGCGAAAGACAAGAAGAGATAAGGAGGCTCTGGAGTAGTGGACTTTAGGGCCCACGTAAGAGAAGGTGCGTGCCCCTGCTCTGCTTTTGTGTATGCGTGGGGTGTGTGCTAGTCAGAGACCAGCACTGTGGTTTGCCTTTGAAAATATTCTGTAAATGGTCAATTGTTGTTAAGAGATTTTTTTCTGAAATTTCTAAGTGAACCTTTTCAGATGTATGCCCCAGTTGGTTTGAAAGTTTCAATGCAGTGTACATCTATATTGACTTCTGCTCTGTAGATGTCTATGGTGCTCACATACATTGCAACTTTTGACGCATGGGATGGTGATGACGCTCTTGTTGTGTTTCAGGAGATGCGCCCCACCCTTGGGGTTTCTTGCTTCTACAACATATATAGTAATACATAATCTTCTGATACTAACATGATTTGCCTTATCGTTTTCTGGTGCCTACAGAGGTTCCTGAGAGAAATCAACTCCACTGTTAAGGAAGATGGCCAAGGGGCAGAAGAAGGATTGGACCCTTTAACTTACCCACTGCTAGATAAAACCGTCATGCGCCCTGGTTATTGGTGGTTAAAGCAGGAGCTGGGTGCCCCAGGGGTCCCTGTTGGATGCAGTTTAGGATGGGGTCGTCTGAAAGGAAATAACTCTATTTTTGGTGTCTTATGTCACTGTCAGAATTGCCTGGTGCTCCTTGGGTCTTGAGGTTATGGGCTACTGAGCAAACTAGTGAGCCCTTAACACACTTTTCATCAGTCACAGTAGTGATATGTCTTTTTTACTCGAGGGTGTCCCAGACCACAGCCAGTTCGAGGTTGGGGCTAAGAACAGTGGAGAAATTGTCATTTTTTCCTCATTGTTTAGTGTGGGAGTTTCGTCCACGAGGGGATTTCTCCTGCCTGATGCCCTCATGGCTAAAGACAGGAACTAAAGACAAACCTCAACCGATCAAATGTTTTTGGTCAGTTACTATTCGTTGACAGACATCCATTAGCAATGTGGCACAAGAACTTGTCCTCAAACATATGGCAGATTACAGAGATGGGTACAGCCTGCCCACTTACAGCACACTGGAGGGAGGGTCACTAGCTCCAACTCTACCTAAATTAGATACTGTGGTTGGTTCAAAGTTGGTTTGACTGGTCCAGTTCAGTGGGCAGGAAAACAGTTTTCGGAGGGCCGGGCTGAAGTACATGTCTCTTAATGCTCGGATGCGTCTCCGGATGTTGGACCCTTCATGTAGGCAGGCATGTCAGGATCCTGGAGAATGATGTCTCAGTCTGAGGCTTGGTCTCAGTCTGGAAAGGGAAAGAGGTAACATGCAGTACATTTCTTCCGGAAAGCTTTAACTCCTCCCAGGTCCTTGAGCTAATTCAAAGATTACTACAGGTTAAATTGTAGCAAAATGCATTTGCCTTAATATTTGTGTGCTCCAGTCGTGGCCGGTATGACTCCCGCGGTGGGGAGGGGGCTATGATTTTAAAATACAACACTTACCTCATATTTTGAAACACTCCGCTTTCTGTTGCAGATATTCAGCCACGATGGAGGAGCGGAGGTAATCCTCTCTGCTCCGTTGCAAATCGTTTTAAAGAAAGTACGATTGCACCCGAAAACGGATCTGCAATAACGCAAATCTGCAGCATTAATTCCCCCAAACTTGCAAGAAGAGAATAACAAAAGCTTTTGGAGAAATTAACCTGCGATGCCGCTGGATACGAGGAATACCGGGCCCCGACCTGGCTGACGTGGAAGGCAGCACCTACTGCTGATCCGGAAACAACTACAGCACTGCCAAAGGAGCCCTTGTGGGGAGCCGTTGTTATGTTGTATATCCCTTTAAATGTCTCGGGGTTGGAATGTAGAATGTAATGTGTTCAGTATTCTATGTGGAACTGCGTGGTATGCGTGGTATGCTGGAGCCGTTGAAGAGAAGACATCGCTTCCCTGGCTCTCACCTGTTTATCTTTATATCTTCAAGGAATAAATATCTACTCCACAACTATATCTTGTCTAAGTACCTTACTACAGATTGGCGACGAGGGAAACTGGAGTTAATTATACACGAAGGAATTCGGAAAAAAATCTCTTCTTGAAAAGAAAAGCGGACCGGAGTGAAAGCCTTCTGTGAGTTACATATTCACATATTTTTTTTCTTCGACGTTGCCACCGCTTTTGCCTATTGCACTTTACTTAAATTACAAACTGTGGTTATATCTAACCAGGGCCACTAACGGAGCAACCGTTAAATATCATCGAGTACCTGCATCTTTTGACTGTGTTCGCATTCCAATGCGTGCGCCGACTGCAAGAGGGACAGCGCGCGTCACTCGCTACTGCAAACAATAACACCCTCAGGAACTGACGTCAGACGCAGGTCACGCAGCGTGACCCCAACGTGGCGGCCATTTTATAAACCAATAATTGCAGGTCAAGTACTCTTTGGGAACATGTTCGGAGCTTCTAATAAAAGCTCCAACAACCTGTGAAGTGCACAGCGCATAGAAGACAGCGCATAGAGGGCAACAACTATAATTCAGAAAACACACATTCCGGTCAAAACAGTAAGGTGAGGACGGAAAAAAAATATATATATAATAGAAAGAGACAAGTATTTTATTGTGACGTTTTAACAGGTGAGAAAGTCGGGAGAAGGTTGTTTTGTTTAATTAAATTGTATATTCACATTGCACTCCACAGTGCATGGAAGAAGGTGACTGCAGTGTGAGTATTGTTGATAAGGACAGAGGCATGGCACAACAAAACTTTTCAATTAGTCCTCCTGAGCCATTTTGGGTTAAGGGTGCCCAACCCAGTTTAAAATGGGTAGAATGGAAAGAGTATTTTGTTAACTATTTGGAAGCCGTTGATGAAACCAAGAAAATGAAACCTGAACAGAAAAAGAGACTTTTATTACATTCTTTAGGACCCATAGGATTAAAAACATTTTCCAGGATGAGTAAGACTGATGATTCCAACCTTGATGAATTTGAGAATGCGATCAAAAATATGGATAAGTACTTTGCACCCAAAGTATGTATTGGGGTCATAAGGCACAAATTCTTTCAAAGGAAGCAAACTAAAGAGGAAACTGTTGATGAGTGGATGGATGACCTTAAAAAACTTGCCATTGACTGTAAATTTGATAATCTACATGATGATCTAATACGTGATCAACTAGTGATGCACAACAACAACTCTGCCCTACAAGATCGTCTTTGGGTTAATGGAGATGCACCTCTTGATGATGTGGTAGCCATCATGAGGAAATCTGAAATGTCTGGGAGGTGCGCTACGGTCGTGAAGGAAACTGAGAAAGATGTGTCCAAGACTTCTGGAACTGTTTGTAAGATTCAGGCTCCAAATAGAAACTTTCGTCAACAGCAGCAACAAGGGAAATGGACCAGCCAAACTACAAGGGTTCAGAATAGGAACTTTGAAGATAGGAGATGCTATAGATGTGATAGCAAAGAACATCTAGCATTTAGTAGACTCTGTCCAGCGTTAAAGAAAAAGTGTGGTATTTGTGGACTTTTAGGTCACTTCAGCAAGATGTGTCGCAGACGCAGTAATGTGAAGTATGTGTATGAAGATGATGTTGAGAGTATGGATGAGGTAGAAACTGAGGATGATTATTGCATAAAGAGTGTTCGGGGAAACTATGTAATTAGCATTTCCGAGGATTCTCTAAAAGGGAAACCAATTTGTGAGATATCTCTTGGTGGGGTAGTGGTAAGTGTGTATGCGGACTCCGGTTCCCCATACACAATTGTAAACGAAGAAGTTTGGAGGAAGAAATTTGTAAACAAGATTGGTGAGCAATTGTATCCATCGGATGTTTGCCCAATCAGTTACACAGGTAACAAAATTGGGATGATGGGTTTTAGGTGGCTCACCTTTTTGTTTAAAGGCAGGTCCACTAGGGCGAAGTTATATGTTGCAAAAGTTGGACCATCGGTGTTAGGATGGTTCGATCAGAAAAAATTGCACATCATCTTAGACCCTAATTCCAAGGAAAAAGTACTGATTTTGGATGATTGTAGCAAGATGGGGGAGACACTGTCTGAGAATTTTCCTACAGTGTTTAGTAAGGAACTGGGTGTCCTAAAGGGATTTGAGCATAGGATTATTTTAAAGGCTGATGCACAACCTAAGGTCCACAAGGTGAGACCCATACCTATACTGATAAGGGAGGAAGTTAAGAAGGAGATTCAGGGACTGCTTGCCAAAGGTATTATAGAGGAAATTGAGACGTCTGAATGGATTTCTCCGATTGTGGTTGCCCTGAAACCCAACGGGAAAATCCGTCTGTGCATAGATTTGCGCCACTAGAACAACAATATCGTGGTAGAAAAATTTCCCCTTCCCAGAATCAACAAAATGGTATCTTCCCTTAAGGGTGCTACATGGTTCTCCACGGTTGATCTCTCTGCCGCTTACCACCAGGTTATGTTAGATCCCGACTCTAAGAACCTTACGGCGTTCATAACGCCATTTGGTTGCTACCAATTTAGGCACATGCCTTTTGGGTTGGCCTCAGCCGCTGCTGTTTTTCAGCGGTTGATGCACAAGCTTTTTGGAGACATGGAAAATATCTTTTTTTTTCAAGATGATATCCTTGTTGCGGCGAAAGACAAAGAGAGCCATGACTCTAAATTAAAGCAGGTTTTGGAAACCTTACAGTCAGCTGGCCTGACTGTAGAGTTATCCAAATGCAAGTTCAGCCAAAGAAGTGTTTCATATTTGGGACACATTATAAGTGAAGAAGGAGTTGAACCGAAACCCACGTTAGTGGAGAATATAGTTAAATTCCCTGCACCTGTTTCAAAGGTTGAGATGAGGGCGTTTCTTGGCATGGCCGAGTATTGTGCCAAGTTTATAAAAAATTTTGCTGCAAAAGTTTACAATATGCGCACACTGTTGAAGAAAAACACTAAGTTCATATGGAGTGAGTTGTGTGAAGAAGAATTTAAATTAATCAAGAGTGAATTGCAAAATGTTAATGCACTTGCCAGTTTTGACCCAAATATTGACTGCTTATTAACAACTGACGCAAGTGACAAGGGTTTAGGTGCTGTGTTGTCACAACATGATGGGGAAGGTAAAGAAAAGATAATTCTGTTTGCGTCTAGGGCCCTTTCCCCTGCTGAGAGCAGGCATCCTATCATTGAGAGAGAAGCCCTTGCATGTGCATGGGCATTAGAACATTTTCGAGCATTTGTTTGGGGCAAGCCTGTGACCATTCGTACAGATCACAAACCTTTGATCCGTATACTATCATGTGAAGGCATTTCTGGTGCGTCCGCAAGATTAGCTAGATTATCTATGCGGATGAAGGAATATATCTATAAAATGGTTTACCTACCTGGGAGGGATAACCGTATTGCTGATTGTTTGTCGAGACTTCCACCTCCTCTTGAAGAATGTGAAGACGATCCCTGGAGTGAATATTGTGTGGCTCTTGTGCATGATTGTGGTGAGCCTGCCATAAATAAAACGGAATGGTTGGCTGAACAGGGGAAAGACATTGTTTTGAAAAATGTTTTAGAGTATATCTGCAAGGGCTGGCCCAAGAAGGGAAGTGTTCCTGGATTAGATGCCTTTTGGCAAATCCGCATGGAATTGTCCTCTGAAAATGGTATACTTTTTAGGGGTGATAGAATCATTCCACCTGTGTCATTGAGAAAGAAAATTCTACAACTTTGTCATGAGGGGCATTTTGGAATCATGAGAACCAAATCAATTGTCAAAGGGATGTTTTGGTGGCCAGGAGTTGACAGCGAAATAGAAGAGTTTGTGAAGAAATGTGTGGTTTGCATGTCCGCTGACAAGACCCTTAGGACATTTAAGCCTAAAATGAGTGACGGTTTGATTCCTAACTTTCCTTGGGACACTATTGCAGTTGACATTTGTGGACCTATTGGGGACTCTAAAGAGTATGGTTTAGTGGCTATTGACCTTTTTTCCAAGTGGCCTATTGTTAAGTTTGTAGAAAGGATTGACACTCAGACAGTACTTAAATTCTTAGATAAAATATTCATTGTCGAAGGTTTGCCTGCTTGTATACTATCTGACAATGGTGTCCAATTTGTGTCCAAGCAGGCTAAGGAGTATTTTGACAGGTGTGGTATCAAACACAAGACTACTGCATTATATAACCCTAGTGGGAACGGCACTGTTGAAAGGTTCAACAGAGTAATCAAAGGTGTCATTCAGGCCTCTGTGCATAGTGGACTTGATTGGAAAGTGCAAGTACAGAAAGCGGTTTGGTCATATAGGGTTACTGTGCAGAACAGCACGGGCATGTCCCCGTTCACCATGATGAGAGGCAGAACAGCAAGGTGTAAATTTAATCCTGGATGGCTTTTTGATGGGAAGATAGCGTGTTGGTCTCCGGTAGATGTCAAAGATAGGTTACTGTCCAGTCACGACAAGAGCAAAGAGTTTTATGACTCTCATCACAACACCAAAGATGTTTCTGTCAAGGTTGGAGATTGGGTAAGGGTCAAGAAACCCTATATGGTGCCTAAGGGTGTGAGTCGTTTTGAACCGCCATGTAAAGTTGCTGAAATTTTAAGGAATTCTGTGAGATTGGATGATGGAAGGGTGTGGAATCTTAAAAACATTGCAATGAACCCTGATCAGAATTGTGTGGAGGCGTTTTCCAATCCCAATGTCAATAGTTTTGATTGGGTAGAAGATCATTTTGAGAATAGTCATCTTCAGTCTCAACTTGGTGATGATTCTGCATCTGTTTCTCCTCAGCCCATGCAATCCAGCCCGCTTTTGTGTAGTGAGGGGGGAGTGGGCGAGGGTTGTAGTTCTAATGTTCAGACAGATTCTAGTGCCACCACACGTTTGGACACACGTGGTACTCAGAGTAAGGTTGATGTTTTGCCAGGTAAAAGAACTAGAGTTTTGCCCGGTTGGCTTAAAGATTTTACTGTGTAATAATTTTTTTTTGATTTCCTCCTATCGTTTTTTTTTTTCCTTTTTTTCCATTTGGCCATTCCTCCTTCTTATGTTATCTATTCCGTTGTATAGGGGGGGGGGATGTGTTATGTTGTATATCCCTTTAAATGTCTCGGGGTTGGAATGTAGAATGTAATGTGTTCAGTATTCTATGTGGAACTGCGTGGTATGCGTGGTATGCTGGAGCCGTTGAAGAGAAGACATCGCTTCCCTGGCTCTCACCTGTTTATCTTTATATCTTCAAGGAATAAATATCTACTCCACAACTATATCTTGTCTAAGTACCTTACTACAGCCGTGCGCCAAGGGAGAGTCGGGGGCCCAGGTGAAATACGCGGCACCGCAACTTAAGAACCCGGAGAGAGGTGAGAGGAGGAGGATAGGGAGTCGATCTCAGCAGAGAGAACGGGACACTCTTTCCCCCCGCACGAGTGCCGACAGAGGGGGTGGACCTGCGGCAAGAGATATCACCAGAGCAGGATGCCTGACTTTAAAATGCCGCCCGTTTCGGATAGGAGCACATAACGCCTGATTCTCTTGCTTGAAAGCCAATATCCCATTATTCCAACTATATTGAGGGCTGCATCCTAGACCAAGGAGGCCCCTTACATGAAAGCGGGAGAGACCTAGAAGAGGATTTTGCAGGGATCAGGGCAATATTGACAAGGTGGGCCCATGCCTGGCCCTAAAATGGCGCCGACCTGTCTCAGTGTAGAGCTTCTACAGCCACCGAGATAATGAATCTGCTGGGCAACTGGAACCTACACAAAAAGCCATATACACAACCTGATCTTCTTACAACAATACATAAGGGAACCCCCTGAGCACAAAGATAGGAAAGGCAAGTCATCACCTAAGAGGCTCAACACCCGAAGTAATTCTCCCTTTTAACACACCCTGCAATTTTAGAGAGACATGATGTGACTCCACTCAAGGGGATCTCTCTTCACCAGACCCTTCACGGCCCAGACCCCTACCTCATTTATGCCTCCAAAAAACACAACAAGGTAATAGGGTCTCCAACTGCTTTGCCCCAGCAGAATCAGACGGCAACTTCCGCGGCAAGGCGGACACCGACCCAATGGCCCTCACAAAAGAAATACTTTTATCCTCCCTTTATGACTTTAAAAAGGAGCTACGTGAAGAACTAAAGGGGTATATGGGCTCTTCTTTGGCTGCTCTGAAAGCAGATCTCTCAGATAAAATTTAAATTAATTTCCCCATCCGTACCTCGCCTGCACTCACCCCGAGATGGAGGACATGGCGGACGGTGCCTCCCGGTAACACCAGGACTGATGCCTTCTATGGAAGTATGAAGAATGCCCCACGGGCTAAAACTTTAAACTGTGTGTACTTACCGCGGAGCCAGAGTATCCTTGGCTGCTGCCCGGTGGAACTGTCCTATGCAGCTATAGCGGAGTCTGGCTCTGGAACACCCCCTCGGCTGCCACCTACCCAGCCGGACATCAGACATTGTTTTTCACGGTTCTTCACGGTTTTATCTGTCTCCCCTCGACTGCTTTGACTGCTTTGTTCCCCCTGGAGTACTTTCCCTCTTCAGATCTAGCTGACTGTCTGCTTTCCTCTCCCCTGTTTACCTTCCCCCCACTACCTTCCATTCCCCACATGACCTGTGTCTTGGATATGCTACGCGCTAATATCTTATATTATTGTGTAAGCTCACGTTTCTCTCCTAAGCATATACTAGTAACTGTAACTGTAACGGATGTAACTATGTAACAATGTTCTGAAACAATGTCCTATCTCATGTAAAGCGCTCTGATACCTCCGGGTCTAGCCAGTGCTATATAAAACTTTTCAAATAAAATAATTAAATAAAATACCTTTTCCGGCCGGTCCCGTGTCGTCGTTCCCGCTTCATCCTCTGCAACAGGAAGCAGGCAGCTTCCCTCCCCTCCCCTAAGCCGATCACAACACTGCAATGGCAGGGTTGTGATTGACTGGGACGCCGGCCGCACAGGCATCTATGGGAAGCCCATTTTCTCCTTGTAGGCTGCATGCAGCCTACATGGAGAAAATGGAGAGTGCGCATGACTGGTTTGGTCGGCTCCAGAGAGGCGACCAAACAGTCAGGGCCCCCGGCATTAGGCTAGCCACTCCTCCCCTGCCCTCGAGCAGGCCCACCCACCCTCAACTAAAACCTTCTGCTTTCTCGCAGTGCGAGAAGCAGAAACATAAAATGGTATTTGTAATACCATTTTATGTTTCTGCTTCTCGCACTGCGGGAAACCAGTTGGGCGATGCTGCTCCGCCCACATGGAGGAGCCGTCCCTGGTGTGCTCTGTCCAGTTCTCTGTTATCTAGAGATATGGAACCAACATGCACAGAAGGAAACGTGTTACTGCTTCCTACTGGTGCCTAGCACATACATGTCTAGTGATAGTGAGGAAAAGTAGTTGAATACACTGGGAAGAGATGCCAAGATAGATGGCAACAAAGTGTTCTTTCTTCTAACAAGAGGAATGTGAACAACTTGGGTAGGGGTGGGGGTGGAGTAAGCACCATGAACTGGGGTGTAGCGACATGTATAAGATATAGGATATAAAGGGCTCTATGATGTAGGTTCTGGACAGAATGGAGAAGGTGTAGGGTAAAATGGTGTTAGAGGATATACCTGATGGTACAGGATGTAGGGGACGGTCTCGGACATAGTGGTGTACTGGGTGTAGGTGGTATTGGTGTATGCTGTGGGTTATGGTTGATAGGGTGTTGTGTAGTATGTATGTGGCTATGCAGGTTATAGGAAGTGTGGCCTGTAGTTGGTGGGGTAACTTGTAGAAGGCACAGCTAATGGTTTAATTTGAGTGGTGGTGCAGACTGGATACTGTTTTGGGTGCACGTAGTGATGTAGGGTACGTTTGAGTGGGTGGTGCAGGTGTATGTGCTGATGTGTTTTATATGGCAGTATAACATGTACGTGGGCGCTGAAGGGCTCATATAACGTAGCTGTAAGATGTACACTCTTGGGGGTGTAGTGTGTGGTTATAGGCTGTAGTAGCTGAGGTGTTTGCTGTGTTAGTGGTGGTGAGTAGGTGGTAGGTTGGAGTGTAGGGGATGGTGTAGGGTTTAAGGTATGGCTTCCACATATGTATGGGCAGGGTCCACTATATGTATAGTGGTGATGTAGGGAGGAAGTGGAGGTGACGTAGGTCCAGATAAGTGGTGTAAATTGTTATCCGGTTGTAGGTAGTGGGATAGTTAGTAGAGTATGTGTAGAGTGTAGGTTGTATGATGACTGTAGGGTGTAAATATTGAAGTTCCTGATAATACATTCTGTAGGTTGTGTTGTATGGTAGGGGTCTCTGGAGCAGTTGACGTATAAACGCCTTTTGTTGCTTCAGGACTATTGCCATGACAAAACATCTCTTGTGTCACGATCACTCACTATTGAACACATGCTAGCTCTAGAGGGTTTTAGCTTCTGGCCTAAGGACTCTGCAACAACATATATGAAATCCTATGTCCAGGCTCTAGAACAAAAGTAAATAATTCTGTCCACTGCAACCATGTGCCTGGATAGACCAGCAACTAAAACACCTTCTAACACTGGGTCCCCAGATAGACCACTAACTAAAACACGTTCTAACACTGGGTCCCCGGATAGACCACTAACTAAAACACGTTCTAACACTGGGTCCCCGGATAGACCACTAACTAAAACACGTTCTAACACTAAAAAACAGCACTGGAATTGCAAACCTACTGCCAGTAATGCAAGTCTGAGCACATATAAAAGCCATTCAACTCCTTTTCACTGGATGTTCTGCCAGGATAGTTTGCAGTAGAAATAGTATGCTATGATTATGCTATAGAGTGTGTTTCTATCATGGCTGGAAGAATGGCACATTATGGCCATTCTTCTTGATTAAGCAAAATGTGAACATGCTCTAAATCTGCTGCAGTAGATACCACTGTTCATCTAGGATATCTTAAACATTTCAAATGTAACACAGAAATGTCTTATCAGTTTCTATCTGTTTGTGTAGCTATTTGTTCCATTGTAACTAGATCACCATAAGACTAATCTATAGTCTAGGAGTGTATTTGTCAGCCATTAGTTTTTTAGTGAAACCAGCTTCACCACTGTGTGAACGACCATCGATTGTTTGAGAGCTCCACTACCCGCCATTACCATGATCTCCCATATTTGCCAACATTTGAAAAAAACTTGCAGCACAAGGGCTGCTGCAGATAGAATTTTACTAAACTGGTAACAGTTATAATGGAGCGCACTGCGTGTATAAGTAAACGTAAATGCAATTAGTGTATAACTGGTGCTCAAAGTGGAAAAAGTAGGTTACCACTACTTAATACAGCGTCATTGACTAAACATTAACAATTATCCACCAAGCACTCTTGATTAGTTCAAATAACACAGAATAAATGTTCATGTATCTTTAATTTCATCTGTTCATCAGATTCGTGATCAATTTTCTCCAACAGCCAACACGTGTTTCGTCTAGTCAGTCTATGACATACAGACTTCTTCAGGGCTGTAATTAATACAGTAACCAAAATTACATAACATAAATCATATGTGATATTCACAATTATAAACACCGAGTAAGTGTATCCAGAAAAGTACAACAAGAAAGTACTAATCACCAAGAGAAAAGCGAGAAATACCCAGAAGTGAAACACTGATACGTTTAATGCCCAAAGAAAAGAGCCCTCATTCAAACTAGATTGAAGTATAAGTAAAAAAGTAACATACCCAACTTCAATCCAGATTTTGCCAAAAGTAATGGTTTCTAACCTGAAAAACCAAATTAGACCCAGTCACCAACTGTACCTACAGATGGGTCATCATAATCAAATCAAAAATGCCCTAGCAAACTCACCCAAAATATGGGGGCAAAACCATGTAGTAGGTAAACTTCAACGTTCAGTATTTCTCCTCAGTCCAATCCACAATTATCTATTCAAATATAAGGTAACTGTCATTTCACGTGAACCATATCTTATCCAAAATTGATCTATCACTACTCACATATGCAATATATTATTGACGGAAGAGCTAAACCACTTAACATGTACCATCAACACATACATGCTCTCATAAAGCAAATCCACAAATCGTAATAATGTATAAATGCACATAGTGCAACAGTATTCCACTGTGCTCAAATTCTCAACCCTACATAGTTCTTGATAGTCGGCGCTTAGTACTATAATTACCATATAAGTACCTTTTAGCAGTATGTAGTGGTCCAAATAATGTTATCCATGTCAATATCAGCTCCAATTCGTAAATCAGCAATACTCAAAATCCGAGTATATATTAGATCAGTATTAGCAACTCTGTAGTCTCAAAATGGTAGGCTGCAATCAAATAAACCAATATTGTAATAAACACTAATTTAACCCGCAATTTGATTATATACACTATTGTGGCACCCGGCTCACCTTATCTTTGCTCCCTTCGTGTTCAAAAGCGGTCGCGTTCTACACGCGCGCCATCTTTGAATGGCAATTTATAGCCTAGAACTACGGGCGCCATCTTGGAGTGGTAGTTCTTACTCTCGCTATCGCTCTGATAACGTTGGACAGTATGCATGGACTACATAGCCTCGCAGCTAATTCGTTAGTCGCGTCTTGGATTACTATTATCTCCGCTCCCTTAGCATTCCAAGCGGTCGCGTGAATCACGCACATCATTTGTAAATGGCATTGTATAGCCAGAATTTGCGGGCGCCATCTTTAAATACATTACGGAGTCTGTATAGCCTTCATATCCTCGTAACTCTCTCTACATATCGTATCTAGTAACCACTCATGCCCATGAAGTAGTGGAATATGAAAATATAAAAAGCTAATATTGTGTAACATACAATAACAGTACATAGGCTGTGTGGTACGTGAAATTAATTACTAGTAATCGAAATTATACCGTAATTTTATAATCTTCCAGCTTTCTCATCATTATTGGAATATGATTGCAAACCAACCGAATTTATTCTAAACCATATCAATAAGTGGTTTAATCAACCTACACACGTAATCATTACCTATTAAATACTGTGTAGTCTTTACATGATAGTAAATCAACTCAATCAATACTACTTATCCTCATATCACATAGGAGAAAAGGCAACACGGCCTTCATCTGACGATACAACCCAGCAAACTGGGGCCACATGGTCTTTCAGTTCTGCATGAGTATAAGCAGAAAATCTAATCACACATTCAGGATTGCGAGGGAGAAGGGAAGGAGGACAGGGCACCAGATATAGTTTTAACAGATAATTCAGTATCATTCTCGACATAAGTCTTATGTTTAGCATATTATTATAAAACAGTGAATATAGTACATTGTTATACAGTACATCGCTTCATGACACCAGAGCAATACCAAATTGTATACAGTAACATCAGGCTATTCTTGTCCTAAGTAATATTCATATTCATGGTCTATGTTCAGACCACGCTCAACTGCCTTAAGTTTCAATAGCCACATCACTTCTCTGCGCCTTAGCTGTAATTGTCTATTCCCACCTCTTGCATCATATTTAATATGATCAATTCCATGATATGTAAACGTGTGTTTATCTTTTTCTTCAAAGTTTCTGACAATGTGGGAGGCAATGGGATAACGAGTATCCCCTGTTTTCAAAGCTCTGAAGTGCTCAACCATTCTCTCCTTAAGTTTCCTAATGGTACTACCAACATAAATCTGTCTACAAGAACAAACTATAACATAAACAACAAAAGTAGTATCACAATTAATGAACATGTTAATTAGGTGTTCACCTGTATTGTTGTAGTTAAAAGTCTTGATCTTATTCACTGCCCATCTACAGGAGCTGCACCTTCCACACTTATGGAAACCTGTGGATCGCCCAGTAAGCCAATCCGGAACAGTTAACTTCAACGGGTAACTGGGACTGATGAAATTAGAGAGGGTACGACCCCTTCTAAAAGTCAGTCCTGGTTTATCTCCAATAAAAGGTCTTAGATCTTCATCCATCTGAAGTAGATGCCAGTGTTTATTCAGGATTTTGAA
Organism: Lissotriton helveticus; assembly: GCF_964261635.1. Classification (NCBI taxonomy): domain Eukaryota; kingdom Metazoa; phylum Chordata; class Amphibia; order Caudata; family Salamandridae; genus Lissotriton; species Lissotriton helveticus. The sequence continues at coordinate 1,307,574,420 of NC_136069.1, read as the reverse complement.
CAGTTGTGCACTATCAGAACCATAATTAGTTACTAGGCGAATCTGATTTTCTTTCAGTACAACAGATTTATCTTTAAGAGTACTAGGCCTTTTAAGTTTCTTTGCTCTTGTTATAGCATTTTCAACCACTTTGCTCTGATATCCACGTTTAAGAAATCTCTGAGTAAGATCATTAAGATTATGCTCGAAGTCAGTATCTATAGAACAGTTCCGTCTCGCCCTTACCATCTCACCATAAGGGATCGCTTTGATCTGACTATTTGGGTGACAGCTTCGAGCATGCAACACAGCATTGCAACTAGTAGGTTTGCGGAACATGCGACTACAAATTTTATTATCAGTGATGAATAATTCTATGTCCAAAAAATTGATGTTATTTTTATCATAGTGGGTGGTAAATGACAGGTTTAGAGTATTATCGTTTAAATAGTCAAAGAAACCTTTGAGTTCATCTACTGAGCCTGTCCACACAAGAAGGCAGTCGTCGATGTATCGCCCCCAATAGTGGATATATTGAATCCATCTTCTCCCCGATGGGCCCCAGATTCTCTCCGCCTCAAAGAACCCCATAAAGAGGTTCGCGAAGGACGGAGCAAATCTGGAACCCATCGCGGTACCAAGGCGTTGTCGATACCAGGTTCCATCAAAAAGAAACACATTGTTCTGTAACACCAGTCTTGTCATCTCCAGAATCATCTGATTGTGATCAAAGTATTCTGCACTCCTATTGCTTAGAAAGAAATCAATAGCATGTATACCCAATTCGTGATCGATGTTGGTATACAAAGATACCACATCGAGTGTAACCAATATCATTCTCTCATCCCATACCAAATCGTTCATTAGGTTGAGTACATGTTTAGAATCCTCGATAAAAGAAGGTAAATTTTTAACATAAATCTGTAAAAAAGTATCGACATATTGGGAAAGGCGCTCAGTTGGCCCCCCAATGCCCGAAATTATTGGCCTGCCTGGTGGTTTGGTCATAGATTTATGAATTTTTGGTTGTGTATACATGCATGGTGCACGTGGTGTAATAACTTGCAAATATAGATATTCATCACGATCAATTAGAGTTTCCTCATACCAAGTTTTCAATTGATCATTAATGATTTTAGACAAACTTGTGAGAGGGTTACTTTGCAATTTCTCGTAATACACACTATCATTCAATTGGGAATACACTTCTTCTTTGTAATCTGTTGTATTTAGAATTACTATGTTCCCACCTTTGTCTGCTCTCCGTATAGTAATTCCCGGATTAGCAGCCAGTTCTTTTAATGCTAGTCTCTCTCCCGGCAATAGGTTATCTCTGTACCTCTTAGCTTTGTTTAAACACTTGGCATCTGTGATCCTGTCTATATCCTGATTCACCGCCTTAGAAAAAGCTTCAATTGTGCTACCAGAAGCTACTTGTGGTGTCCATTTTGATCTCTCTTTCAACCCACTTTCCTCACTCAAGAACCTATCTATTCCCAAATCATCCAATAATTTGAGTACAGTAACTGGATCTTCCTCTCTCTCTGTGAGGGACAATAATAATTGGGTTTCTTTCAGTTCTTGAATGGTAATTTCACTTGCAGGTTTTATTTTCATTTGTTTGGGTTTGTCTGGTACATTGGCAAAGTATTTTTTCAGTTTGAGCCTCCTTACAAACTTAAATACATCAATCTTAGTCATATACCAATCTAACATGGTAGTTGGACAAAACCCCATGCCTTTTTTGAGTAAACTGATCATACTTTCAGATAATTCAATTGAAGACAAGTTCACAATTTCAATATTACCCACATCATTATCATCACTCGCAATTATGGTTTCCATGATCTCGTTCGCATGCCTACCCTTCCTCCCTGTCCTCCTACCTCCTCTGCCACCTCTCCTTGTTTTCTTACAATTGCCCCTCTGTTCCTCTCTGAGTCCCTGTTTCCACGGCGTAGTCTGCGCACCTCCACTAAAAAATTATTCTCAACTGGTGTCAGGGAAGCGGTCTCAGAGTTATCTTCATTTTCGCTACTTGAAATGTTACTAGTCCCAGGATCGCTGTCAGACATTGATGGAGTGCCGCTCTTTGGTTTATCGCTCGTGGTTTTAGTAATCAAATAGTCAAATTTCCTTGCAAAAGTATAAACTCGACCTGACCTATAGTCTTTTTCGTCACGTTTAATCTTTCTAGCCTTCCTTTGCTTGATATCATTTTGTAGTTCATTAAGTTTATCATCCAAAACATTATAGTTCTTGATGGTAGCTTCGGGAAGGTTCATTTCTTTAATTTCATCTTCCACTTTTTGTATTTCTACCAATAGTTTAGCTATCTTCCTCTCAGCATTTTCTATTAGAATATTGATTAAATTTTTAGAACTAGTATTTAGTTCTTTCTCCCATGTTATATAAAGATCAGGTTCTAAGTCTTCGTAGGTAGGTATGATCTGGGATCTAAGACCACGTGGGATTCTGTTAAGTTTGATGTATTGTTTCAAAGTAGCGGCATCCCACCATTTGTTCAACTCTGTACGTTTCAGGGATTCTAGCTTAACAAACTTGGCTCTAAGGCCTTCTTTTTTAGTCTCTTTTGGTGGTCCCATGGCAGCTCCAATTGTGCCACCTGCCACTAATTTTTCAAAAAGTTGTTCTGCCTCCTTATCTCTATTCATCTTCGACTTATGCGGCTGCTCCTTAACCAATGCAAACAAATTTTACTAAACTGGTAACAGTTATAATGGAGCGCACTGCGTGTATAAGTAAACGTAAATGCAATTAGTGTATAACTGGTGCTCAAAGTGGAAAAAGTAGGTTACCACTACTTAATACAGCGTCATTGACTAAACATTAACAATTATCCACCAAGCACTCTTGATTAGTTCAAATAACACAGAATAAATGTTCATGTATCTTTAATTTCATCTGTTCATCAGATTCGTGATCAATTTTCTCCAACAGCCAACACGTGTTTCGTCTAGTCAGTCTATGACATACAGACTTCTTCAGGGCTGTAATTAATACAGTAACCAAAATTACATAACATAAATCATATGTGATATTCACAATTATAAACACCGAGTAAGTGTATCCAGAAAAGTACAACAAGAAAGTACTAATCACCAAGAGAAAAGCGAGAAATACCCAGAAGTGAAACACTGATACGTTTAATGCCCAAAGAAAAGAGCCCTCATTCAAACTAGATTGAAGTATAAGTAAAAAAGTAACATACCCAACTTCAATCCAGATTTTGCCAAAAGTAATGGTTTCTAACCTGAAAAACCAAATTAGACCCAGTCACCAACTGTACCTACAGATGGGTCATCATAATCAAATCAAAAATGCCCTAGCAAACTCACCCAAAATATGGGGGCAAAACCATGTAGTAGGTAAACTTCAACGTTCAGTATTTCTCCTCAGTCCAATCCACAATTATCTATTCAAATATAAGGTAACTGTCATTTCACGTGAACCATATCTTATCCAAAATTGATCTATCACTACTCACATATGCAATATATTATTGACGGAAGAGCTAAACCACTTAACATGTACCATCAACACATACATGCTCTCATAAAGCAAATCCACAAATCGTAATAATGTATAAATGCACATAGTGCAACAGTATTCCACTGTGCTCAAATTCTCAACCCTACATAGTTCTTGATAGTCGGCGCTTAGTACTATAATTACCATATAAGTACCTTTTAGCAGTATGTAGTGGTCCAAATAATGTTATCCATGTCAATATCAGCTCCAATTCGTAAATCAGCAATACTCAAAATCCGAGTATATATTAGATCAGTATTAGCAACTCTGTAGTCTCAAAATGGTAGGCTGCAATCAAATAAACCAATATTGTAATAAACACTAATTTAACCCGCAATTTGATTATATACACTATTGTGGCACCCGGCTCACCTTATCTTTGCTCCCTTCGTGTTCAAAAGCGGTCGCGTTCTACACGCGCGCCATCTTTGAATGGCAATTTATAGCCTAGAACTACGGGCGCCATCTTGGAGTGGTAGTTCTTACTCTCGCTATCGCTCTGATAACGTTGGACAGTATGCATGGACTACATAGCCTCGCAGCTAATTCGTTAGTCGCGTCTTGGATTACTATTATCTCCGCTCCCTTAGCATTCCAAGCGGTCGCGTGAATCACGCACATCATTTGTAAATGGCATTGTATAGCCAGAATTTGCGGGCGCCATCTTTAAATACATTACGGAGTCTGTATAGCCTTCATATCCTCGTAACTCTCTCTACATATCGTATCTAGTAACCACTCATGCCCATGAAGTAGTGGAATATGAAAATATAAAAAGCTAATATTGTGTAACATACAATAACAGTACATAGGCTGTGTGGTACGTGAAATTAATTACTAGTAATCGAAATTATACCGTAATTTTATAATCTTCCAGCTTTCTCATCATTATTGGAATATGATTGCAAACCAACCGAATTTATTCTAAACCATATCAATAAGTGGTTTAATCAACCTACACACGTAATCATTACCTATTAAATACTGTGTAGTCTTTACATGATAGTAAATCAACTCAATCAATACTACTTATCCTCATATCACATAGGAGAAAAGGCAACACGGCCTTCATCTGACGATACAACCCAGCAAACTGGGGCCACATGGTCTTTCAGTTCTGCATGAGTATAAGCAGAAAATCTAATCACACATTCAGGATTGCGAGGGAGAAGGGAAGGAGGACAGGGCACCAGATATAGTTTTAACAGATAATTCAGTATCATTCTCGACATAAGTCTTATGTTTAGCATATTATTATAAAACAGTGAATATAGTACATTGTTATACAGTACATCGCTTCATGACACCAGAGCAATACCAAATTGTATACAGTAACATCAGGCTATTCTTGTCCTAAGTAATATTCATATTCATGGTCTATGTTCAGACCACGCTCAACTGCCTTAAGTTTCAATAGCCACATCACTTCTCTGCGCCTTAGCTGTAATTGTCTATTCCCACCTCTTGCATCATATTTAATATGATCAATTCCATGATATGTAAACGTGTGTTTATCTTTTTCTTCAAAGTTTCTGACAATGTGGGAGGCAATGGGATAACGAGTATCCCCTGTTTTCAAAGCTCTGAAGTGCTCAACCATTCTCTCCTTAAGTTTCCTAATGGTACTACCAACATAAATCTGTCTACAAGAACAAACTATAACATAAACAACAAAAGTAGTATCACAATTAATGAACATGTTAATTAGGTGTTCACCTGTATTGTTGTAGTTAAAAGTCTTGATCTTATTCACTGCCCATCTACAGGAGCTGCACCTTCCACACTTATGGAAACCTGTGGATCGCCCAGTAAGCCAATCCGGAACAGTTAACTTCAACGGGTAACTGGGACTGATGAAATTAGAGAGGGTACGACCCCTTCTAAAAGTCAGTCCTGGTTTATCTCCAATAAAAGGTCTTAGATCTTCATCCATCTGAAGTAGATGCCAGTGTTTATTCAGGATTTTGAACAGTTGTGCACTATCAGAACCATAATTAGTTACTAGGCGAATCTGATTTTCTTTCAGTACAACAGATTTATCTTTAAGAGTACTAGGCCTTTTAAGTTTCTTTGCTCTTGTTATAGCATTTTCAACCACTTTGCTCTGATATCCACGTTTAAGAAATCTCTGAGTAAGATCATTAAGATTATGCTCGAAGTCAGTATCTATAGAACAGTTCCGTCTCGCCCTTACCATCTCACCATAAGGGATCGCTTTGATCTGACTATTTGGGTGACAGCTTCGAGCATGCAACACAGCATTGCAACTAGTAGGTTTGCGGAACATGCGACTACAAATTTTATTATCAGTGATGAATAATTCTATGTCCAAAAAATTGATGTTATTTTTATCATAGTGGGTGGTAAATGACAGGTTTAGAGTATTATCGTTTAAATAGTCAAAGAAACCTTTGAGTTCATCTACTGAGCCTGTCCACACAAGAAGGCAGTCGTCGATGTATCGCCCCCAATAGTGGATATATTGAATCCATCTTCTCCCCGATGGGCCCCAGATTCTCTCCGCCTCAAAGAACCCCATAAAGAGGTTCGCGAAGGACGGAGCAAATCTGGAACCCATCGCGGTACCAAGGCGTTGTCGATACCAGGTTCCATCAAAAAGAAACACATTGTTCTGTAACACCAGTCTTGCCCCCATATTTTGGGTGAGTTTGCTAGGGCATTTTTGATTTGATTATGATGACCCATCTGTAGGTACAGTTGGTGACTGGGTCTAATTTGGTTTTTCAGGTTAGAAACCATTACTTTTGGCAAAATCTGGATTGAAGTTGGGTATGTTACTTTTTTACTTATACTTCAATCTAGTTTGAATGAGGGCTCTTTTCTTTGGGCATTAAACGTATCAGTGTTTCACTTCTGGGTATTTCTCGCTTTTCTCTTGGTGATTAGTACTTTCTTGTTGTACTTTTCTGGATACACTTACTCGGTGTTTATAATTGTGAATATCACATATGATTTATGTTATGTAATTTTGGTTACTGTATTAATTACAGCCCTGAAGAAGTCTGTATGTCATAGACTGACTAGACGAAACACGTGTTGGCTGTTGGAGAAAATTGATCACGAATCTGATGAACAGATGAAATTAAAGATACATGAACATTTATTCTGTGTTATTTGAACTAATCAAGAGTGCTTGGTGGATAATTGTTAATGTTTAGTCAATGACGCTGTATTAAGTAGTGGTAACCTACTTTTTCCACTTTGAGCACCAGTTATACACTAATTGCATTTACGTTTACTTATACACGCAGTGCGCTCCATTATAACTGTTACCAGTTTAGTAAAATTTGTTTGCATTGGTTAAGGAGCAGCCGCATAAGTCGAAGATGAATAGAGATAAGGAGGCAGAACAACTTTTTGAAAAATTAGTGGCAGGTGGCACAATTGGAGCTGCCATGGGACCACCAAAAGAGACTAAAAAAGAAGGCCTTAGAGCCAAGTTTGTTAAGCTAGAATCCCTGAAACGTACAGAGTTGAACAAATGGTGGGATGCCGCTACTTTGAAACAATACATCAAACTTAACAGAATCCCACGTGGTCTTAGATCCCAGATCATACCTACCTACGAAGACTTAGAACCTGATCTTTATATAACATGGGAGAAAGAACTAAATACTAGTTCTAAAAATTTAATCAATATTCTAATAGAAAATGCTGAGAGGAAGATAGCTAAACTATTGGTAGAAATACAAAAAGTGGAAGATGAAATTAAAGAAATGAACCTTCCCGAAGCTACCATCAAGAACTATAATGTTTTGGATGATAAACTTAATGAACTACAAAATGATATCAAGCAAAGGAAGGTTAGAAAGATTAAACGTGACGAAAAAGACTATAGGTCAGGTCGAGTTTATACTTTTGCAAGGAAATTTGACTATTTGATTACTAAAACCACGAGCGATAAACCAAAGAGCGGCACTCCATCAATGTCTGACAGCGATCCTGGGACTAGTAACATTTCAAGTAGCGAAAATGAAGATAACTCTGAGACCGCTTCCCTGACACCAGTTGAGAATAATTTTTTAGTGGAGGTGCGCAGACTACGCCGTGGAAACAGGGACTCAGAGAGGAACAGAGGGGCAATTGTAAGAAAACAAGGAGAGGTGGCAGAGGAGGTAGGAGGACAGGGAGGAAGGGTAGGCATGCGAACGAGATCATGGAAACCATAATTGCGAGTGATGATAATGATGTGGGTAATATTGAAATTGTGAACTTGTCTTCAATTGAATTATCTGAAAGTATGATCAGTTTACTCAAAAAAGGCATGGGGTTTTGTCCAACTACCATGTTAGATTGGTATATGACTAAGATTGATGTATTTAAGTTTGTAAGGAGGCTCAAACTGAAAAAATACTTTGCCAATGTACCAGACAAACCCAAACAAATGAAAATAAAACCTGCAAGTGAAATTACCATTCAAGAACTGAAAGAAACCCAATTATTATTGTCCCTCACAGAGAGAGAGGAAGATCCAGTTACTGTACTCAAATTATTGGATGATTTGGGAATAGATAGGTTCTTGAGTGAGGAAAGTGGGTTGAAAGAGAGATCAAAATGGACACCACAAGTAGCTTCTGGTAGCACAATTGAAGCTTTTTCTAAGGCGGTGAATCAGGATATAGACAGGATCACAGATGCCAAGTGTTTAAACAAAGCTAAGAGGTACAGAGATAACCTATTGCCGGGAGAGAGACTAGCATTAAAAGAACTGGCTGCTAATCCGGGAATTACTATACGGAGAGCAGACAAAGGTGGGAACATAGTAATTCTAAATACAACAGATTACAAAGAAGAAGTGTATTCCCAATTGAATGATAGTGTGTATTACGAGAAATTGCAAAGTAACCCTCTCACAAGTTTGTCTAAAATCATTAATGATCAATTGAAAACTTGGTATGAGGAAACTCTAATTGATCGTGATGAATATCTATATTTGCAAGTTATTACACCACGTGCACCATGCATGTATACACAACCAAAAATTCATAAATCTATGACCAAACCACCAGGCAGGCCAATAATTTCGGGCATTGGGGGGCCAACTGAGCGCCTTTCCCAATATGTCGATACTTTTTTACAGATTTATGTTAAAAATTTACCTTCTTTTATCGAGGATTCTAAACATGTACTCAACCTAATGAACGATTTGGTATGGGATGAGAGAATGATATTGGTTACACTCGATGTGGTATCTTTGTATACCAACATCGATCACGAATTGGGTATACATGCTATTGATTTCTTTCTAAGCAATAGGAGTGCAGAATACTTTGATCACAATCAGATGATTCTGGAGATGACAAGACTGGTGTTACAGAACAATGTGTTTCTTTTTGATGGAACCTGGTATCGACAACGCCTTGGTACCGCGATGGGTTCCAGATTTGCTCCGTCCTTCGCGAACCTCTTTATGGGGTTCTTTGAGGCGGAGAGAATCTGGGGCCCATCGGGGAGAAGATGGATTCAATATATCCACTATTGGGGGCGATACATCGACGACTGCCTTCTTGTGTGGACAGGCTCAGTAGATGAACTCAAAGGTTTCTTTGACTATTTAAACGATAATACTCTAAACCTGTCATTTACCACCCACTATGATAAAAATAACATCAATTTTTTGGACATAGAATTATTCATCACTGATAATAAAATTTGTAGTCGCATGTTCCGCAAACCTACTAGTTGCAATGCTGTGTTGCATGCTCGAAGCTGTCACCCAAATAGTCAGATCAAAGCGATCCCTTATGGTGAGATGGTAAGGGCGAGACGGAACTGTTCTATAGATACTGACTTCGAGCATAATCTTAATGATCTTACTCAGAGATTTCTTAAACGTGGATATCAGAGCAAAGTGGTTGAAAATGCTATAACAAGAGCAAAGAAACTTAAAAGGCCTAGTACTCTTAAAGATAAATCTGTTGTACTGAAAGAAAATCAGATTCGCCTAGTAACTAATTATGGTTCTGATAGTGCACAACTGTTCAAAATCCTGAATAAACACTGGCATCTACTTCAGATGGATGAAGATCTAAGACCTTTTATTGGAGATAAACCAGGACTGACTTTTAGAAGGGGTCGTACCCTCTCTAATTTCATCAGTCCCAGTTACCCGTTGAAGTTAACTGTTCCGGATTGGCTTACTGGGCGATCCACAGGTTTCCATAAGTGTGGAAGGTGCAGCTCCTGTAGATGGGCAGTGAATAAGATCAAGACTTTTAACTACAACAATACAGGTGAACACCTAATTAACATGTTCATTAATTGTGATACTACTTTTGTTGTTTATGTTATAGTTTGTTCTTGTAGACAGATTTATGTTGGTAGTACCATTAGGAAACTTAAGGAGAGAATGGTTGAGCACTTCAGAGCTTTGAAAACAGGGGATACTCGTTATCCCATTGCCTCCCACATTGTCAGAAACTTTGAAGAAAAAGATAAACACACGTTTACATATCATGGAATTGATCATATTAAATATGATGCAAGAGGTGGGAATAGACAATTACAGCTAAGGCGCAGAGAAGTGATGTGGCTATTGAAACTTAAGGCAGTTGAGCGTGGTCTGAACATAGACCATGAATATGAATATTACTTAGGACAAGAATAGCCTGATGTTACTGTATACAATTTGGTATTGCTCTGGTGTCATGAAGCGATGTACTGTATAACAATGTACTATATTCACTGTTTTATAATAATATGCTAAACATAAGACTTATGTCGAGAATGATACTGAATTATCTGTTAAAACTATATCTGGTGCCCTGTCCTCCTTCCCTTCTCCCTCGCAATCCTGAATGTGTGATTAGATTTTCTGCTTATACTCATGCAGAACTGAAAGACCATGTGGCCCCAGTTTGCTGGGTTGTATCGTCAGATGAAGGCCGTGTTGCCTTTTCTCCTATGTGATATGAGGATAAGTAGTATTGATTGAGTTGATTTACTATCATGTAAAGACTACACAGTATTTAATAGGTAATGATTACGTGTGTAGGTTGATTAAACCACTTATTGATATGGTTTAGAATAAATTCGGTTGGTTTGCAATCATATTCCAATAATGATGAGAAAGCTGGAAGATTATAAAATTACGGTATAATTTCGATTACTAGTAATTAATTTCACGTACCACACAGCCTATGTACTGTTATTGTATGTTACACAATATTAGCTTTTTATATTTTCATATTCCACTACTTCATGGGCATGAGTGGTTACTAGATACGATATGTAGAGAGAGTTACGAGGATATGAAGGCTATACAGACTCCGTAATGTATTTAAAGATGGCGCCCGCAAATTCTGGCTATACAATGCCATTTACAAATGATGTGCGTGATTCACGCGACCGCTTGGAATGCTAAGGGAGCGGAGATAATAGTAATCCAAGACGCGACTAACGAATTAGCTGCGAGGCTATGTAGTCCATGCATACTGTCCAACGTTATCAGAGCGATAGCGAGAGTAAGAACTACCACTCCAAGATGGCGCCCGTAGTTCTAGGCTATAAATTGCCATTCAAAGATGGCGCGCGTGTAGAACGCGACCGCTTTTGAACACGAAGGGAGCAAAGATAAGGTGAGCCGGGTGCCACAATAGTGTATATAATCAAATTGCGGGTTAAATTAGTGTTTATTACAATATTGGTTTATTTGATTGCAGCCTACCATTTTGAGACTACAGAGTTGCTAATACTGATCTAATATATACTCGGATTTTGAGTATTGCTGATTTACGAATTGGAGCTGATATTGACATGGATAACATTATTTGGACCACTACATACTGCTAAAAGGTACTTATATGGTAATTATAGTACTAAGCGCCGACTATCAAGAACTATGTAGGGTTGAGAATTTGAGCACAGTGGAATACTGTTGCACTATGTGCATTTATACATTATTACGATTTGTGGATTTGCTTTATGAGAGCATGTATGTGTTGATGGTACATGTTAAGTGGTTTAGCTCTTCCGTCAATAATATATTGCATATGTGAGTAGTGATAGATCAATTTTGGATAAGATATGGTTCACGTGAAATGACAGTTACCTTATATTTGAATAGATAATTGTGGATTGGACTGAGGAGAAATACTGAACGTTGAAGTTTACCTACTACATGGTTTTGCCCCCATATTTTGGGTGAGTTTGCTAGGGCATTTTTGATTTGATTATGATGACCCATCTGTAGGTACAGTTGGTGACTGGGTCTAATTTGGTTTTTCAGGTTAGAAACCATTACTTTTGGCAAAATCTGGATTGAAGTTGGGTATGTTACTTTTTTACTTATACTTCAATCTAGTTTGAATGAGGGCTCTTTTCTTTGGGCATTAAACGTATCAGTGTTTCACTTCTGGGTATTTCTCGCTTTTCTCTTGGTGATTAGTACTTTCTTGTTGTACTTTTCTGGATACACTTACTCGGTGTTTATAATTGTGAATATCACATATGATTTATGTTATGTAATTTTGGTTACTGTATTAATTACAGCCCTGAAGAAGTCTGTATGTCATAGACTGACTAGACGAAACACGTGTTGGCTGTTGGAGAAAATTGATCACGAATCTGATGAACAGATGAAATTAAAGATACATGAACATTTATTCTGTGTTATTTGAACTAATCAAGAGTGCTTGGTGGATAATTGTTAATGCTGCAGATAGAAAGTTCTCGTTTGCATACCTGTGTGTAATAAAGAGGAACAGTTTCTGCAACAATATTACCCAGGACTTCTTGCCGGGTCCCTGCAAAAACAGGACCGTTGGCAACTATGATCTCCTGTGGAACCAGGAGATTGTTCTTGGGTTGGGACATATACAAGAGGTGAGGCTGCAGAAGACCTGCGGCCATGCAATTACCACATAAACACCTTCTAAGGCTACTTCCTGTTGAACAGAACTTTACATGAAAAAACAGCTGTAATGTTGGCTTTCACTTGGACGTTCAGCTGCTTTAGCTTTAGTTCAGGAAGCAATTCTTTTTGTTGTGGTAGATGGTGGTAGACTGAATCGATTCTTTAAATGGAGCTACCTAGGGCAGAGAAGCAAAGAAGGTGTGGCTACCAGCATTTTCAGAAATCCACAGGGGAAGTGAAAGTTAAAGCCCAGGAACAAGTAAACCAATCCGCTTCATTGCTTGATGCACGTAGTTTCAGTGGGCTATGTGGCGAGGCTGACAAGTAAGAGCTGAGAGCTCTGGGTGCAAAGCGCGGGAAGAAACAACAGCAGCCGTACCCTGAGAGCTCTGGGTGCAAAGTGTGGGAAGTAACAGCAGCAGACACACCATTCCAGATCTCCAAACAGATAATTGCCATAGGCATCATGGATCATGGAGCATAACCTGGAAGTACCAGGAATACCCAATGGGAAATGGGAGAAGGACGACGGACAGTACTAAAATGGAATCCTGCAGAAAACGCACTGAGAAAGCAGCCACGGGACCCTATGAATGTGACTTCTGAGTTCTTTTACTATGTAGACAAATCCTTTGAACATAGAGTAATAATAAAGCAGGAGTAACTTTTTCCTATTGGTCTTTCTAACGTACATTCTACACTTTAATATTAGTGCCTGTTGTATAAAGGGATGCTGAAGCAGGGACTAGCTTTTTAGGTCGAGCCTGGGCCGCACATGCGCTGCTCTGCAAGGCATGTTGTTTTCGAGTATGGACTTGGAGCTCTGCCCACTCTCCGCTCATATTTTTCATTGGCTTGTGTCATTGTCTTTTGTAAATGCTTGCTTCTAATTCGTTAATAGGCTAGTTAGTCCCTCCTTTGTACTCCCTTGTCTTAATTTGTAACCACCCATGAGGACTGGCCCTTTTACTTCTGTTGTTACGCGGTACGTCTTATTTAGTCTGTAAGCACATTTTTCTTGTTTCCTAAAAGAATATAAAATGTTTTTGGAGAGTTCCTTCACAGTGTTTCAAAGTGGTATTAACACATGAGGGACTAACCCTAAAAATGTTTTTAGGAAACATCCTTGGGGATGCACTATGCTGGTTATCACTGATGAGATTGACAGCATACCAATATCATATGAAGAAGAGCAAGCTGTGGTTTCTGAAGGAAGCATGAAAAGTCCCTGAATCTGAATTCACATAGATTTATGAGATGAATAATCAAATCCTGGTGGGTAAGATGAAGGTAGAATGTTTGGAAGCAAGTTATGTTCATCTTGTGAACAAAAGTAATGAGATCATTGGGAAAATCAATATTTTCAAAAAAAGGTTTTATACGTTTTGCAAACAAAAATTATGCAGATAAAATCAATTTTGAGAGATCCACTTCACACCCTTCCAGAGACAAAAAGACCTAGAAAAAGATGCCACTACCACAGCTCTCTACTTCAAGTTCAAAGTAACCACAAGAAGAGGCAGGATTATTAAACTCTTGCATCCAATTTAGGTTTATGTTTATATACAAAGGAGAAAGAGTGATGTCTACCAACAAAACCCTTTGGGCTTAATGAGAAATCCACAGAAAAAATCAAAAGCAGAGAGATTATGGCTATAGATCGAGATGTCCAAGACGGACAGCAAAAGGTGGTGATGGCCGTTTCAGACACACAGATTATAATACCAAAGATTATGAGAGAATTGTATCAATAACCATAGTTTCTTGCTCACAGTTTTATTAACGGAGAATATTTGACTGTTTAAATAATTGCTGCAATACGACTTGAAAACATGAAAGTTAAGATATTGTATGAAAACACCCCAAGACATCAGCAACAACTGGAGCTTATTTTACCATGGTTTAAGATTTCCGAAGTCACAGAAGTATTTATGTTTTACCAAATACCACTTATTGTTCAAAAGTTTGGGGAGCAACAGAGAGTTATGCTTTTTATTCCACTATACTCACCTAAACAAAGGTTTTCATTTTGGGTAGTGGTAAGCATTGCTATGTTGCTGTTGTTATTAGCCGCACAAAAGGGGGTGGTGATGGACAGAGCATCTGAATCAATCAATCAAACACTCACACCCAGTTAAAAGATCTGGGTTTAATCCATCACCGTTCTTTAGCCCACTCTGCCACCCCAGTTCAGACATAGCCATATGCAAATCAGTCTGACCCTGTGCCTCATGGGAACAGTCCAGCCCGAACTGCCAAGCCATGCCTTCCCTGGACCGGAAACAAGCTTCCTAGGACCAGTTTCTGGCATTTCAGCCGTCTTCAGCCAGGCTTGCTTGAATCCAGTAGCAAAGTGAGCAAGGGACTCACGTCTGAGCATACCCTGCCAACTTATGGCAAACAAATCGGTACAAAAGGGGGTGGTGATGGACGGAGCCTCTAAACCAATCAAACACTCACACCCAGTCAAAAGATCTGGGTTTAATCCATCAGCATTCTTTAGCCCACTCTGCCACCCCAGTTCAGACATGGCCATATGCAAATCAGTCTGACCCTGTGCCTCATGGGAACAGTCTAGCCCGAACTGCCAAGCCATGCCTTCCCTGGGCTCTAAGGACACCCTAAGAACTCTGAACAAAGTAAAACTGATTTAAGTGGGAAAGGATGAGGGAAAAAAATATTTACTGCTTCCTGGTTTCACTTGACAAAAATTAATGAAGAATGGAAGCTCAAGGAGTTTGGTGGCTTCAAGATGCTTACAGATGGAAATTGAGACTCTTGCAGCTTATAAATCTTACCATCTTACCAAGTATTTCCCTGGCATACAAATCTCCAGAGAAAACCATCTCCTCATCCAAAAACTGTTAGCACAGCCAAGTGTGACACAGGCTTGGAGCCAAAAATAGCAGAGGAAGCAGTAGCTGGCACAAGGCTCTGGTCTGGGGCCAGATGCTGAATGGAATTAATCTTGCACTTAAAGATGCATCAGAATGAGCTGTATTATTATAACTATACAATCCATTGTGTTGCTTGTGCCCCTGTGTTAAGATAGTACTGGAAATAGGTAGCAAGAGGGAGTAGTGAGGAGTCCAGGAAGAGGAGCGTGTGGGTGACAACCACTTGTGGCAGGGGGGAGCTCGTAAGGAGCGTCACTGTGGCCGCCTGGTACAGGGAGTGGTTAGGAAGGAGTCTCCGGGTGACAACCATCTGGATGAAGGTGGAGTCAGGGGATTGAGGGCCTGGTCAGAAGGTTGGTGGAGGGAGCTGCTGTTCCTGCAACCTGCCACTGGGGCTGCTGGTAAGCAGTGGATGACATCAACAAATGTCTCCTCATCATGATGCCTGGGCCCTTGTGAGCAGTGGGGTAAGGTGGCAAGGTGCACATGAAAATGTGGAGACCCATCAATGGGGGGGGGGCAGAAAAAAACAGCATTTCCAGCACAACATTCATGTTGCTGTGGAGGACAGGAGTAGGGGCAAGTGGGCAACGCCTAGTTGGCTGGTGCTGGCTGGATATGGACTTGGAGTTATTTATTTTGTGGCATCGTATACATTGATAAGAGGCTCCTGTTAATTAATGAGTAGGTGTCAGCCTCTTTCTGTCAATGCCAGAAGTGGCCGTCAAAGGTAACAGCAGTGGGGCGGGTGGGGAGAAGTGGACAGATGATGGGATAGGGAAAGTAAAATGAAAAATAAAACACTTACCTTGCGCTCGCTGCATTGCCGAGTCGGTGATGCAGTTACTGCAAGGTAAGTGTTTTTTATTCATTTTACTTCCCTATCCCATCGTCTGTCCACCTCCCCTCCACCGCCACACCCCCTAGCAGCTAGGCCTACTGATATGCTCCCACACTCACTCACACGCTAACCTGTGAGCGTGCACACACAGTCGGCGATGAGGTTAGTGCAAGGTAAGTGGTTTTTATATTCAAAAGGCTCCCTTGAGCCAGCAAGCTGACGAGCTTTGGAGATGCACCTGTGTGCCTGTGAGTGGTACTGTGACCTGAGAGAAACTTGGAAGCATTTCCAGCAACCCCAGATGATTTTTCTTTGCCCTCTAATACTGCTGCTCTCTACTGAAGGAGGGCTCAACCCAGAAACACGTGTCTAGAGATATACAGTAATGCCTGCACCAACTTGGGTGAAAACCTCCAGCTAATTTTGGAGTAAGTTTGAACTGTGTACTGCATTTACCAGGATGCAAAGGGGTGAACTGTGCTGGGATTGTGAGGCAGTGTGCTCCCAACCCCCATTCGGTTTTTATGTATTTTACTTTCCCTATCCCGTCGTCTGTCCACCGCCCCTCCACCGCCACGCCCCCTAGCAGCTAGGCTTACTGATATGCTCCCACACTCACTCACACGCTAACCTGTGAGCGTGCACACGCACACACACACACACGCATATACACACACACATATATATCCTTCTCGAACTGGAGAACAAACACCCTTCCCCAATTTCAGAGACTATTCACACACATCCTTCCCCCATTCGAGAGAACACACACACATCCATCCCCCATTCAAGAGAACACACACACACACATCCATCCCCATTCAAGAGAAGAACAGAATCAGTCCTCCATGTCTTCCCCTCGAGTTTGCTCTCCTGATATCACACCAAACACTGTCTTTTTTGCTAACATCTAAAGCATGTTTTATCGATGAGGTTCTTTAGCTGTAGACGGGCCCCTGTTCTCTGGGAAAGAAAACACAGACCCAAATGTCTTAACCTTGGGAAGTAGGGCTCTTACTTATTTACAAAAGAAGAAACAGTGGATGCTTTCAATTCTGACAACAACATATTGATATTGGAAATCATTATAAGGTCACCCTGAGACAGGAAAGTAAAGGACTGTACGAAAACACAAACTTTCAAATAAAATATTTACATGAAATATCATTTTGGTAAGCAGCTACATTTGAATTTCGAAGCCTTTTGCCCAGAACCCATGTTGAAGTTTTTAAAGTGACCAAGTCAAAGTACTTGACATACCTTAATCTCGCTTGCATGATCCTTAGAAAAGGACGTTCTAAAATGAAAAAAACATCTTCATGCTTGAGGGCCCATATAGCCATACTTTTAACACAGTGGTGCATGTCTGATATATATATTATTGTTGTTTTGCTGTTATTGTTATTGGTACCAATAGTAGTAGTAAGCAGTAGTCGTAGTAATTATTTCTCCTACTACTGCGAATAATATTTTGTTGTTATGTAGCCCTTCTTACTGCACTTCTGTCATTTCAAAAATAATAATATATTTTTTTTCAAATAATGTTTATTGAGGTTTTATGGTTTACATCCCTTGCGGGCATAAAGATGAGCATATAAAACAGAGAAGGAAACAATCATTGGTATTCTCCAGTATTAGGGGTGTCTTTCATAGATTCACATGCCTGAATCATTCCCCGTCGTCGGAGTGGGAGTCCCACGGTACATAAAAAAGCAATAATATGCCATAAATATGTAGTAACACCAATAGAAATGAACCAGGAAGTAAAGCAGCCAATGCTACAGTAGGCAAAAAACTTCCACATCTATGACTCTCCTAGTCATTATGTATAGTCCAAACTACAGCCAATCAGGCACCAGCACCCACCAGAATGTTCTCCCCAGAGGCTCAGGCTCTCAGATTTTCTACCGCACGTCGTGTGAAAGGGAGTCTCACTGAGCTCTGCTCAGTTTTCTTACTTCTAACTCCATTTGTTTCTACTTTTAAGTATGTCTTCTAAGAAATCTCTCTTTAGAGCCTGTGACTGCTGTGGTAAGCTTCGGCTTTTTGAAAAAGATCCACATAAAAAGTGTATCTATTGTCTCTA
This sequence comes from Lissotriton helveticus, assembly GCF_964261635.1. Taxonomy (NCBI): domain Eukaryota; kingdom Metazoa; phylum Chordata; class Amphibia; order Caudata; family Salamandridae; genus Lissotriton; species Lissotriton helveticus. Next base: position 1,307,556,190 of record NC_136069.1, on the reverse strand, counting down.
CCCAGATCACCAGGCCTCTGACTGTAAGATCTGCAGAACCATGCCTCAAAAGACTCTCAGGGATAGAGAGGGTCGTCTGCTTCTGTGGTTGAAAAGGCTAAAGGATTCTTCTAATCCTGCTTCTGAGGTAGGCAGCATTGCCTCTGGTTCTACTTCAGCCTCTAGGAAGAGGCCTGCGCCCGAAGGAATGTCATCTCCTAAGGTTAAGCTGACTAAAAAACAACCACCTTCTAAGGGACTGGATAAGCCTTCAACATCTAAGGCTGTCCCCACAACCAAGGGCACTGAAAGTGCTTCTGTTTCCAAAAAAGGGACAAACCTCAAGTTTCCGCAGTCTTCTGAGAGGATTTTACCACAGACATCGTCTCCACCTACTACGATGTCCTCTTCAGCTTCCTCGTCGACGAGAACGACGACTACAGTGACATCGACGGTAACATTTTCCTCTCCTAAACCTGGTATGGTTATGTCATCGTCGACGACGTCTCCAACTATGGTATTTGTGTCTGTAAGACCTGTATCGTCGACGTCCGTCGTCGACGCCTCGTCGTCGACACCTCTAAAGGCTTTACCGTCGACAAAGAAGACTCCGTCGACGAGCTCGTCGTCGGGCTCCACGCCGTCGACGAAAACTGTCCCGTCGACGAAGACTGTCCCGTCGACGAAGACTGTCCCGTCGACGAAGAGTGTCCCGTCGACGAAGAGTGTCCCGTCGACGAAGAGTGTCCCGTCGACGGAGTGTCCCGTCGACGAAGGGTGTCCCGTCGACGAAGGGTGTCCCGTCGACGGCGAGTGTTCCGTCGACGAAGAGTGTCCCGTCGACGAAGAGTGTCCCGTCGACGGTGAGTGTCCCGTCGACGGTGAGTGTTCCTTTGGCGAAAAATGTCCCGTTGACGAGAGGTGTTCCGTCGATGACAAGACAATCGGGAGGGGATCCTCCGACGACGCCGCAGTTGTCATCATGCACGGCACTACAAGTGTGGTCTCCGTCGACGGTGTTTTTAACGCCGCGACAAGCATCAGGGCAAATGCGCGAAACAGCAATGCAGCTTTCACCCCTTTGTATTTCACCTCAAAAGGTGTCTTCTGAAGTGCCAGACCAACTTTTGGACTCTGAAAGTGAGGAGGAGTTGGTCCAGAATACTTTTGGACAAGCTACTAGTCCATCGGAGTTGCATATTAAACTTCAAGAGGAGGAATGTGATGATTCTCAATCTCCTGTTCATGTATCAATACCAGTGAGTAATCCTGTTGCTCAAGTGCCTTTGGATTTAATATCCAACTTACAATATATGCTGGACGATTACTATCGGAGGTTCCCACCGTCAGAATCAACAGGTTCTGGGCCGGCAACTACTACTTTGGAAACACCTCAACCCGTGATCCCACCGGTGTGTCCGCCTTCACACCCACAACCTACTCACGAAATAGATCCGCAATCTTCGGAAGATGAAGACCAACGGGAAGAGGGAGAAGTGGATGATTTATCGGAGTGGGAGGACTATCAGGTACAATCTCTTTCAACATCTCCTCAGACTGCGTCGGCCTCCCCTCCGGTGGATGTGGCTAATTTTCACTTATTGATGGAGCGTGCGACTGAACGCTTTCATATAAAGATGGAACATACGCAACAAGAATGTTTCTTATACGATTTCAAAGATCAGCCTAGACGACAGATAAGAACAATACCCATCGTGGAGTTCATCTGGAAGGAAGGTGTTAAGGTGATGTCAACCCCGGCTTCCATTCCTCCAGTCTTGCCACGAATTGATAAAAAGTATAAAGCTCCTGAAAAGACGCCTGCATGTCTAATTGGACAGGCAAAACTTGACTCAGTAATTGTCCAGGCTGCTCAGAAAAGAGCCAGAAATCCGTCCTCTGCAGTTACGGCGCCGCCGGATAGGGATGGCAGACGCCTTGACTCAATTGGAAAACGCGTCTCCACCATGGCTGCAACAACTGTTCGTGCTGCCAATGCATTGGCCATCTTAGGTCGGTACAACCGCCAAATGTGGTCGGACATTGCACCATTTATCGATCTCCTCCCTGAGCAATCCAAGTCTGAAGCACTCCAAATTCTCCAAGAGGGTCAAAGGATCTCTGAAGAGATGATCGATTCAGCTGTTGATGTTGCTTCTACGGGATTTCGTCAATTAGCAGGAGCTGCTGTTCTCCGTAGACAGGGATGGTTACGTTCCACTGCTTTCAGGCAAGAGGTTCAGAACAGAGTTTTAGACATGCCATTTGATGGCGAATATTTATTCGGCCCCAAGGTGGAGGAAGCTTTACAACTGATAAAAAAGGATACTGAAACAGCCAGATCCTTGGGCACTCTACAATTCCACAAGCCGCCCTTTCGAGGAGCGAGAGGACGAGGAACGTCCTTCAATAGAGGTGGATACCAACAACAACAACAATCCACATACCGACAAGGTAATCAGCGTTATCAGACACAGCGCTACCAGTCTTATGGGCAGAAAAGATCTCAATACACCCCAAACAGGGGTAAGACTAATTACCGCGGCAAAGACAAGCGACAATGAAACTTTTCACCTGCCACCACCATCTTTCCACCCTCACAATCGACTTGGCGGAAGAATATCAAAATTTTACTCCAACTGGCAGTCTATAACAACAGACAAATGGGTCCTGGATATTGTGGCCAGGGGCCATGCCCTCGAATTCGAAAAATTCCCTCCAAATGTACCGCCAAGAGCACCACCTCCAGCTCACCTGAAGGAGCTGCTTACCCAAATCAAAATGATGATACAAAAAGGAGCGATCGAGAGCGTTCCTCAGAGGATGAGAGGAATAGGATTTTACTCCAGGTTCTTCCTGATAAGGAAGAAGAACGGGGAGTGGCGCCCGATCCTCGATCTTCGCTCTTTAAACAAATATCTAAGGAAATTGACATTCCGGATGCTGTCCCTTCAGGAAATATTGCATCTTCTAGCAGCAGGAGATTGCATGGTCACTTTAGATCTCCAGGATGCATATTTCCACATCCCCATTTTACCTCGCCACAGGAAATTCCTTCGCTTCAGGGTGGCTGGCAGGGACTACCAGTTCAAGGTTCTTCCTTTTGGACTGCGGTCAGCTCCAAGAGTATTTACAAAGGTGTTAGCTCCAGTGGCTGCACACCTCCGGCTGGAGGGAATACAAATTTTCCCATATCTGGACGACTGCCTTATAAAGGCCAGTTCTCACGAAACCGTTCAACACCACCTTCAACAGTGTCTGCACCTGTTTCAATCCCTAGGCCTGACAATCAATTTCAGCAAATCCCAATTACAATCGTCTCAAAGAAGAGCATTCTTAGGAGCGATTCTGGACACTCAAAAACTCAGAGCTTTCGTCTCCAAGGAGAGACAAATGAAGATAAGTCGGCTAGCACAAGATCTCATGCAAAGAAAGTCAGTTTCTGTCCGACTATACAAATCTTTTCTAGGGATGGCATTGGCTTGTATTCCATTACTTCCAAATTGCCGACTTCGAATGAGGCCGCTTCAGGAGGAACTAACCTTGCAGTGGCAGCAGGTTTCGGGCACTTTCGAGGACCTCATTCAAATCACGCCACTCATGAAGAAGTCTCTTCTTTGGTGGACAAAGAGGTGTCATCTGAGTCAGGGTTGTGCGTTCCTTCAAGAAGCACCAAGTCTCACCATCACTACAGATGCATCCCTCGAGGGCTGGGGGGCTCATCTACAAGGCCTCACGATCAGCGGCAAATGGACTGCGCAACAGAAACTGTGGCACATCAACCGTTTGGAGCTGAGAGCCATTTTTCTTGCACTCAAGGCGTTTTGTGCCATCATTCAGGACACCAATGTGTTGATACGAACAGACAACACAACAAGCATGCACTACGTCAACAAACAAGGGGGAACTCGATCTCTTCTCCTGTCTCAAGAGGCGCAGGATTTATGGACATGGGCTCTTCACCACAATGTGCATTTGCAAGCAGTGCATGTTCCGGGGACTGAAAACGTCCTAGCGGACGCACTCAGCAGAACAACGATCACCACCCACGAATGGGAGCTTCACCAGGAGACAGTGGAACACATATTTCATCAGTGGGGTTGGCCAGATTTAGATCTATTTGCGACAAGTACCAACAGCAAATGCCAGAGCTTCGCAAGCTGGCACCCCCACAAGAATTCTCTGGGGAATGCGTTCTCCATCAATTGGTCTCTGACGTTTGCGTACGCTTTCCCGTCGATTCCACTAGTCCCCAAGGTTCTGCGGAAGATGAAGAAAGAACCTTGCCGAATCATCCTGATTGCGCCCAGATGGCCACGCCAGTATTGGTTTACAGAACTCCTCCTACTGTCAGAGAGCAAGCCGATCCAGTTACATCCAATCCCGAACCTGCTCAGTATTCAGGAAGGTCAGGTCTTCCATCCGGACCCAGCATCGTTGAGATTAGCGGCCTGGCTCCTGAACACCGTGAGTTCGCACACCTGAACATTCCGGAAGACTGTAAAGAGGTGTTGGCCAAAGCTAGAGCCCCCGCTACCATCAAGACATACAGTCTGAAATGGAAACGCTTCTGTCTCTGGTGCCGTTCAGCAGGGGTTCACCCTTTTTTGGCAACACCTGAGGAAATTCTTCCTTTTTTCCTGCAATTAGCACGAACAGGTCTGTCTCATGCTACTTTAAAGGTGTTTCTGGCTGCAATATCCAGATATCGACAGGATGGTTCCAATTCTCTGTACTCAGCACAAATTATCCAACAGTTCTTTAAAGGCCTCTTTCGTATGTTCCCTCCTGTACGCCGTCCGCCTCCTTCATGGCAGCTGAATGTGGTCCTAGGTCAACTAATGCGTCACCCATTCGAGCCCATCCATAGAGCTGACTTGAAGTTTCTTTCGTGGAAAGTATCACTGCTCTTAGCATTAACATCCGCCAGGAGGGTTAGTGATATCCAAGCTTTCACTGTGCATCATCCTTTCCTGCAATTCACAAGCGATTCTGTGATACTTCGCACAAATCCTAAATACATTCCGAAGGTACCTTCGGATTTCTCTCTGAACGAACCTGTTGTTCTTAAATCGTTCTTTCCTGACCCGCAAACTCCTGCGGAAAGAGCTTTGCACTCGCTTGACATTAGAAGATGTCTTAAATTCTATCTGCAAAGAACGTCTACTGTACGCACTTCTGACCAGTTGTTCATTACCTACGGTGCGATTCGTAAGGGGCAGGCAGTATCAAAACAGACTATTGCAAGATGGATATCTGCTGCCATTGCCTTTTGCCATGCACAGGCTGGGAGACCTTTACCAGCTGCGCCCCGAGCGCACTCTACAAGAGCTGTCTCCTCATCTACGGCCTTATTTGCTGGAGTCCCTCTTCAGCAGATCTGCAAAGCGGCTACTTGGGCTAGTCGCCATACCTTTACCAGACATTACTGTCTAGAGTCGATCAGCGAGGCTGATACTTCTGTGGGTCGAGCTGTTCTACGGAATCTGTTTCATTAAGGTGAGCCTCTGTTTCCCACCTCCTTCTTTCTGCTGTCAGACGCTTCTTATATATTATGTTTTTCACATATTCCCATGATTGCATTATGTTATGCTTTATACTATATGTGTATTTTCACTTTGCATTGTTGTTTGCATTACTAACTGACAAGTTTGATGTCATGGCGTCTGTTCAGCAAAAAATATGTACTGCTAGCTACTCTGATTCAGGCATGTGAATCTATGAAAGACACCCCTAATACTGGAGAAGAACAATAGTTACTTACCTGTAATCTGTGGTTCTCCAGTATTGGTGTCTTTCATAGATTCACATGCAACCCGCCCACCTCCCCTCAGAGGCTTTTGGCTATTATGTTTACCTTCACTCCTTGCGAGAAAATCTGAGAGCCTGAGCCTCTGGGGAGAACATTCTGGTGGGTGCTGGCGCCTGATTGGCTGTAGTTTGGACTATACATAATGACTAGGAGAGTCATAGATGTGGAAGTTTTTTGCCTACTGTAGCATTGGCTGCTTTACTTCCTGGTTCATTTCTATTGGTGTTACTACATATTTATGGCATATTATTGCTTTTTTATGTACCGTGGGACTCCCACTCCGACGACGGGGAATGATTGAGGCATGTGAATCTATGAAAGACACCAATACTGGAGAACCACAGATTACAGGTAAGTAACTATTGTTCGTCTCTTTGTAGTCGCTGGTCTCGTGCCTGTCAACAAAGGCAATTGTTCTTGGCTGGTGGAATCGAGACAGAAAACAATGAGAGGATAAACCAGGATACAATGTCAACATAAATACATCGTTAATGGTAGCCACGGCTTGTATAGATGATCGCGACACCAGTAAACTAAGGATAGCTCAAGGGTCCCAACAGGGCCTGATGGAGCAATAGGTAGGGGAAAGATGAAACCTCTTGTAGAACGCAGGGGAGAACATAGAACTGGTAACAGGTTTGAGGAAAAGGAGATTAAAAGGTAAGGGGAAGTAGCATGGCCTGTAGCGTTGAACACATGCTCAGAAAGTGGACCTGCAGTGAGGGCAGAAGTGCGTGGCGCGGGCAGAGGCGTAATGGGGAGATGGTGGCGGGTACCAGGGTGCTCCATCCAATAGGAGGTTCCCGAGGGGCAGGGGAGATGTGTGGGCGGCAGGATATCGGCTTGGTGGAAGACAGGGGTGAGGAGTAAATAAGGCATTTGCTGAAAGGGTATTTCTGAGTATGTGTCTAGAATCCGCTATCACCTCCGCTGGCGTCAAAGGATCAGTAGCTTTGAGTTTACAGGGCTTCAGAAGTAGGAAGGGAGTCGTCAGCGGTGACTAAAATAATAATAATCATCATCATCATCATCTCCAGGTTAACCTACACCTAGAATTAGTATCATATGCATCTATGGATGTCGGACATTAGGTAGCCAGAGCTATTGTGTCCCTGGAAACCTTTCCAGGAGCCCCAGGACAACCAGATGTGAGTTGGCTCAAATGGTAACAATGGGAGGCTTTTACCTCTGGTGTCCTCAGGCTTACTTTACGGTTTGACCCAGGGCTGAACACCAAGGACACCCTTCTAGCACTTAACCCTCAGGGCAGTGAGGGAGGATGCTCATCTAGGGAGGTGATGTGGGGTACAGACTCAGAACTCAATCAAGCATATAACAACAGGTAATAAATCATTGTCCAGACGGTGCTTTTACGCAAAAAGGAAGTCTACTTTGATAAACATGCACAGCTACGAACTGCACGTGAAATACAAAGGAAAAAATAGTCCACAGAATTATCACTGGAGAAAAGTGAGGGAGATGGAGCCTGCCAGTCCTAACAACAGGCTTCTATCGCGTTCCTACAAGTGGTGTGACAAGATCAGAGTGGAGCACATTAATGTTCCCCAGAGGTGGCTGAGGGTGCAGTATCCGTTCACTCTCCCAAGGCCGTAGATACAACTGGATATGGCTGTTTCTAAATTACATCTGTAACTGCCTGTTATTGTGGTCCCTCCAATCTTAGATACACACCGTCCCTGTAAATTGAGAGCTGCATACTTCTCCCACTGTAGGCTGGCGGCTGTGGTGGTTGCACAACTCACGCTAATGTGTGCACTCACCCACAGTCTTAGGGTGCAGCCAAGCTTATATTGCCCTAGACCTGCTGATTCCGGCGATGTCCTCCAATGGCGTGGCTGTGCACGGGCCCCCGTCTCAAGTTCACAAAACAAGGGATGGTGTGCACGCAGGTAGACAGTGGCCACACTTGATTGCGCCTGTCATGGGGAGGGAAACCATTGGTGGATCCAATAAAAAGCCACCACCTAGTTATACTGGTGATTGTGGTCATGGGTTAAAGATGAAACCATCAAATGCGGCTGTGATATCTCCTAGCACCTAGCCGTCACATGTGCTCCTTCTTCTTGGGATGAAGTTAGGCTTTTCACTTCTGGCAACATACATTCACTTTTCCACCACTGGTAATACTGTTGAGATTGATAATACAATAGTAATGTACACCCTGATGTATGCACGTGTAGCAGCGGCAGTCCCAATAAATTCAATATAGTTGTATTCTGTAATCTATGCACACCCAATGATGTCAATACCAGTAAATGCTATGCCAATGTATGCTGTAGCCTATGCATGCACAGTGATGTCAATACCAGTAAGTCAAATGTCGCTGTACACCGTAATTTATGCCCGCATAATGACGTCAATAACTGTGCATGCAAAGTTGTTGTACAATGTAACAACTGTATGTGTAATAATGAGAATGACAGTAAGTATGATATCAATGACTAATACAAATAAGAGAGCTGGGAGTGCTTATTTATGCCTGAAACAATTTGATGTTTTAATTTTCAAAAAGAAATGCATATAGAACAATGTTCCAAAAGGTTACATTTGTGAAAATACAATCAAAATTCTTAATTCTTCTATTATTCTTGTTGTTCTACAGCCGACGCGTTTCGTCCTCGATGCAGGACGTCATCAGGGCTGCAATTACAAACACACAATACAAACACATCAGTGCATATATACAATATCGATCCGTAATAACCTGTAAAAAGCAAAAGAACCCACATCTTTTCGTAACTTTTTTGAATTCCATACAGCTTACTGTGCCGGGTGGTACTAACAGGAAATTCAATAACTACGACAATATTAGGCAACAAGCGGAAAAACATTAGCTTAATTTTTTCACATATAAGCATATCTGCTGTTCCTTTTTCGAACGCAAGAAGTACTCTACAACACATCTGTTGTTCCTTCTTTAAACATGCAAATATTCTACCTACACCCTGCGATGAATTGCTGGCAAACAGTTGCATGAGTGTTAAAAAACATTTTGATTATTATTGGTGAACCGCTCACCTCATACTCTTGTAATGAGGCTCCTTTATTTAATTGGCTTCAAAAAATTGTGTAATCTTTGGTCTAGGCAGTTTCGCTACAAGAGGCCGATTCTTCATACAAATGTAGTGTTCATGAACTGGGGCGAGGCAGAGAAAGGAAAGACCGATAGATTATTAAACAAATCCTATATATGTACCCAATTATAACCTTCACTATTCCCTCTGTTATATCAAGCACCGATTTCTTTAAACACAATAACATACCCTGCCCTTAGAAATTCATACCTTCAAGAATAATTAGTCAATGCTTCCCTCAAAATCGGTTTATCCTTTCCTGAAACCGAGAGTCCTTTAAAAAACAATCTGCCAGTAGCTTCTCATACCTACAAAAAAATTGATGCATAGGATTGCTTTATTAGCCCACTAAAGTATCCAACAAAGAATTTTTTATTATGCCCCCATGTCCACTCACCGCATTCCAATCAAATGTAACCAAGCGGAAAAACAACATCTATTTCGTAGTGGTCCTATTAATGCGTTCTTAAACCGCCAAATCTAAAAAGTACACAAAACAAACAAAATAGTATAATCTTAACACTAATTCCTTTCCAAATTAACTGTCACGCTATGCTGTGTCCAACCCTCTTCACTTACTTTTCATACTATGGCCTCCTGTTCCTCTCCACGCCATCCGGGTGCGATAAATCCCGAAGGTGAGGGTGTTCTGTACTCCCTTCGTTAAAAAGGATTCAGTAGCCAATCAAAACACGCTCAAATTCCGCGCGTATTATAATTCATCTCACCTGTGAGCCAGTAAACGTTCTCATTACGGTCCGCTACCCCTGCTTTCTCAAACTACTGAGTGTTGCCGTGTTTCCAACCAGGTCCGCTACTTTTAATTTCCGTTCACTAAACACTGTTTAGTGTTTCCGCTCATGCGCACTCAGCTATTGCTCAGCCTGGTCAACAACCCCTAGTATTTCCGGTCATGCGCACATCATATGAGCAAGTTACCATTCAAGTCCGCAATGAAAAAAAGTAACTGTGTTAAAGCAATATCATGCTACTATTTCCGGTCATGCGTAGATCAAGTAAGAAAGCTGCCATTGAGGTCCGCCATATAAGTAAATATTGGTATTCCCGATGTGAAATTATTCCTGAGTATTAGTGATCATCATTATACAACCTTCCCGATAAGGGATAGCGGATCACTCGTCTACACTATTTTAGTCTCATCTGGCGTCACAGTGATATGATATATCACTATGATATGATATGATGTGCGCATGACCGGAAATACTAGGGGTTGTTGACCAGGCTGAGCAATAGCTGAGTGCGCATGAGCGGAAACACTAAACAGTGTTTAGTGAACGGAAATTAAAAGTAGCGGACCTGGTTGGAAACACGGCAACACTCAGTAGTTTGAGAAAGCAGGGGTAGCGGACCGTAATGAGAACGTTTACTGGCTCACAGGTGAGATGAATTATAATACGCGCGGAATTTGAGCGTGTTTTGATTGGCTACTGAATCCTTTTTAACGAAGGGAGTACAGAACACCCTCACCTTCGGGATTTATCGCACCCGGATGGCGTGGAGAGGAACAGGAGGCCATAGTATGAAAAGTAAGTGAAGAGGGTTGGACACAGCATAGCGTGACAGTTAATTTGGAAAGGAATTAGTGTTAAGATTATACTATTTTGTTTGTTTTGTGTACTTTTTAGATTTGGCGGTTTAAGAACGCATTAATAGGACCACTACGAAATAGATGTTGTTTTTCCGCTTGGTTACATTTGATTGGAATGCGGTGAGTGGACATGGGGGCATAATAAAAAATTCTTTGTTGGATACTTTAGTGGGCTAATAAAGCAATCCTATGCATCAATTTTTTTGTAGGTATGAGAAGCTACTGGCAGATTGTTTTTTAAAGGACTCTCGGTTTCAGGAAAGGATAAACCGATTTTGAGGGAAGCATTGACTAATTATTCTTGAAGGTATGAATTTCTAAGGGCAGGGTATGTTATTGTGTTTAAAGAAATCGGTGCTTGATATAACAGAGGGAATAGTGAAGGTTATAATTGGGTACATATATAGGATTTGTTTAATAATCTATCGGTCTTTCCTTTCTCTGCCTCGCCCCAGTTCATGAACACTACATTTGTATGAAGAATCGGCCTCTTGTAGCGAAACTGCCTAGACCAAAGATTACACAATTTTTTGAAGCCAATTAAATAAAGGAGCCTCATTACAAGAGTATGAGGTGAGCGGTTCACCAATAATAATCAAAATGTTTTTTAACACTCATGCAACTGTTTGCCAGCAATTCATCGCAGGGTGTAGGTAGAATATTTGCATGTTTAAAGAAGGAACAACAGATGTGTTGTAGAGTACTTCTTGCGTTCGAAAAAGGAACAGCAGATATGCTTATATGTGAAAAAATTAAGCTAATGTTTTTCCGCTTGTTGCCTAATATTGTCGTAGTTATTGAATTTCCTGTTAGTACCACCCGGCACAGTAAGCTGTATGGAATTCAAAAAAGTTACGAAAAGATGTGGGTTCTTTTGCTTTTTACAGGTTATTACGGATCGATATTGTATATATGCACTGATGTGTTTGTATTGTGTGTTTGTAATTGCAGCCCTGATGACGTCCTGCATCGAGGACGAAACGCGTCGGCTGTAGAACAACAAGAATAATAGAAGAATTAAGAATTTTGATTGTATTTTCACAAATTTAACCTTTTGGAACATTGTTCTATATGCATTTCTTTTTGAAAATTAAAACATCAAATTGTTTCAGGCATAAATAAGCACTCCCAGCTCTCTTATTTGTATTAGTTTTGTCTAACCTGGGGTTGGGACGGTGCCCCAGTAGTTGGTAGAGTGCCAATTAGCGTGACTTTTAGTACACTATCCCTAGTGCACCAGAGCATACCCTACGTCGTCCAAAAATCTTTGTGGTGTAAATGATATCAATGACCGCCATGTTACACTTGTTCACCCTCACAAGCTCATATCATTGCTGTCGGATTTATCTGGGATGACCTCTACATCAACCCTAAGGCAGAGATACGTGGTCAGACAGGTCATGCAACATGCAAGAAAGAGGTACCCTTGATCAAAAATGTCGTTTTCTGGGAGAAAAGGGGAAACAAATACTCCAAATATATGAGCCTCCCACTCAACCACACACTAATTCACCCAGGCCAGAACTCGCTCTATTGGGCTATCCCTCAGTGATATAGGATACAAAGAATTGGTCTACAAAAGGAATGTACTTTGCTTTCTTCTTAATGGACATTTAAGAAGATTTACTCACCATGTGTGTTGATTTGAAAGCCATTTTGTAGCTGGAAATTGTTGATTGTATTGTGATGTGTGAATGAGTTTGGTTGGTGTGTTCTGATTGTATGTGAGGTTGGTACGAATGTGATTTTGGTAAGGGCACATTTGTGCATTGTTTGGCCGTTTTGCTAATATTTATTGTATCATTTATCTTTGATATGTTAATTGAATATAGGTATCGCAATGCCTTTTTACATTTTTGTATGTACAGATTGTAAAAAAAAAGGACTGTTTCGCTATTTATGAAATGTGATTTCAAAAACAAATTAAAAAAAGGGATAAAAGAAATAAAATAAAAAACTTTTTTTAAGAAGAAAGCAAAGTACATTCCTTTTGTAGACCAATTCTTTGTATCCTATATCACTGAGGGATAGCCCAATAGAGCCAGTTCTGGCTTAAGTGAATTAGTGTGTGGTTGAGTGGGAGGCTCATATAGTTGCAGACAGGTCCTGCAGCCCAAACCCAAGCCTACCAATTGACAGGTCACAGGTGGGGTTACACTTAGCCGAAAGACAAACGCGTTCTTAGGGAAAACCTGGTTTGATCCCACATATAGGTAGTCACACCACCAACAGGCCCAAGGAGATTGGCCCCAATAAAACACGTTTAGCCAAAGGCCTAGTTTCCCAAAATACCACAAAGTTAGGTGCCACATGTAGTTAGGAGCACTTAGCAAATCAGGATACGACATGCACACCACACAAGGTGATCATGTGTTCACCTCATCGGACATCTGGACATGCACACACTGGCCCACACCAGTTTTCCACGAGGTCGAGAGCCATCCATGTCCCCTTTATCTGATGTTTTTTCTAGTTATCTATGACTATGATCCTTTTCAAAGACGGTCAAAGTGTTTTATTGTACCCACAAAATGTATATATGTGTGGCCAAAACTTCTGTACTCTGAGACTGTGTTCAGACGCACCTCTATCGATACTTTCCTGGCTGCTGTGTTTAAATAAACCAACTTGTTCCTGTTTTCCCAAATACCTCTTGTCTCTTCATTTATTTACGGTAAAATCATATTCGAACAACAATATCTCAACACCGTGAGCGAATCTAGTGAAGTAAACGTCTGTTCTATCGCGTTTATCACCCTAATAGGATGACTCCAGTACTGAGTTCAAAATTCCAAAGATGACTCCTTCTAATCTATAGTTTGTGTGGTCAACAAGAGGATTTAGTGCTGAGTTTGTAATTCTAAACAAGATCACTCTAGTATAGAGTTCAAAATCCCTGACAAGCAGATTTCAGCATATACTTCATCTCATAGTTTCATTCTTAATCAATATTTATACAGTATACTTCTCTGTATACCAAGTCCTGAACCTCTCTGGTCTGAAGGTGTGATGAAATCCGAATCCTGGCAATAAGGCTTCCAGATTCAGCAACTATTGAATTGATTGACTAGCATTGCATGGCATGAAAAATAAGGAAACTATACCCAAAAGATTAGGAGACTACTTCAAATTTAAAGAGAATCATGTGGCATGCTGGGGACTTTAGTTTGCCTTAGTTCCCATTGCGTGCTTCACATAGCACAGGAGTTCCAACTGCTAATCCTCACTCCAAGGTTCACCCTCATTTCGCATGCACTTAATCTCCTTCGCAGAACTCTAGTGCCCTTGAAGTTCAGAGGATTATGTCTCTGGACTCGCCTACCATACACTAGTGAGCTCAGACCATGGATCTGGACAGTTTCAAGGTGGCTCCTACTAGCAGGATGTCAAACCTGGCAAGGGGAATTGTTACACAATGACGGTACACCTGGAGCTGAGATGTCTTTCTCGGTCTCCACAGTGGTGGAGCCTCTGGCCCCGTTTAATGAAAAATCTTTGCACACCGATTGGGGGTTTCTGTACAATATGTATACACAGTTTAGTGACAGAGATTGCTGAATTCAGTCCCAGCTCTGGTACTGGACTGGTTCCAATTGGTTTCTTACTTTTTGATTATTCTTCCATGACTGGTCAAGCCACAGCCTTTGTCTTCTAGCATCAGGAAATAGTATGGTTGGCACACAGGAAAGAAATGTTTCCTCACTCAGCTACCACTGTTCTTTTTAGGGATAACACCTCCTTGGAAGAGCAGAAAGGAAGGAAACAAGGACTATCCCTTAGTTGAAAGACCCCTCTGTCTCCTATACGCCACACCCTAAAGTTTGAGCCACTTGAAAGGAAATTTTGTAGGAGGCCTTTAGGTCACATTCCTTTCTGGCAAACTCCCTGCAACTTTCACCATGAGTACCAACCATAGAGGAGATCACAAATGGATTTCTGGTCTGTAGCAGTCAAACGCAGCATTTACTATCCATGGCCATCCAGCTACACATACATAGTGCAAACATACTTTCAACATCCATGTCTCAGATGTATGGAGTGAAGGACCTGGATGCAGGGGGAACATTTAAAACACGAGAAGCCAATGGGCAACTCTCCCTGTTCAGGTAAAATATAAAAAAGCCTGTTTGCTGACAGAACTCTGATATCATTGTGGGTAAAAGCGGGCACAAGCCATCGCTGACAGCCCTCTACAGTCCAGCGAGCTGACATTAGAAGGGGAGCCTATTGTTTAGAACCCAGTTCTTTGTCTCACCTGCTTCCATGCAGGCACTTAGAGTCCATGCATGTTTGTTGTGTGCACTGAGGTAAAAAAGAAAACATATGAAGAGACTTTGTACATGGGGAATGAACGCACTCTCCCCAGAGTCCATTCCGGTCACAACAGTCCTTTTTAAAAAGATGAAACAAAATATATTGGAATTCTTAAAAGGTAGCATTCAAACTGTCTCTGTTTTTTTCAATAGATGAGGGAAAGATTTTAGGTTGTATCTCTTATTTACCCCCGTTTGCATCAAAATTTAGATTTTATCAAAATGAACCACAGTTTGCAGGCTGCATTGGGAACAGCACACACATTTCCAGTTCCCTCTTTTGGTATTCTTACTCAATTGGTGCTTCTCCTTTGGATAAGGAGCATTGTACAGGGTTCTGGCAAGAAAGGCCATATACATCCATTGAAAATATATATCATCAAAATGCTTAGCTGTGATGTTAAGAATTGTAAATCTATACTTTCCTATACTGTTGGACTTGGCCCTCTGTTCAGGGTCAACTCCAAAATGTTTGCCTTCACCCCTCCTGTGTCTGAACCCCTTTTGTTGCCATTTAGGACTCTGTGCTGTGCACTTTACCACTACTAACCAGTGCGAAAGTGATTTTGCTCTCCCCTTACAACATGGTACAATTAGTTTACACCTGACTGGTACATTTTTTTTTTCTTTTTTTTTTTTTTTTATCACTCAGGTCATAATCATTCCGAAGGGCCTCGAAAGACTTCACCGTTCCATTCGCACACATGTCACCCACTCTACAGATCCCAATCATGTCCCAGCGGTCAAACCCCTTCGTTGTCCAAAGACATCCCAAAAGCTCAGACGCGAAAAGCGGAGTCGCGAGCGTCACTCGTTCATCCCACCCTAAGCTCACATTCGCAGCGCGCCACACACGAACCGCGATCCTAGTCGGTCCCGTAAGGTGGAGCCCAGCCGACCTAGAGTAAAGCGCTCTGTTAAAGTCACCACCCGGTAGCTGGAGTCTGTCCATTTCAAAGGCCGGATCCGGACCCGGGGAATACATCGAATGGTTAATGGCAGACAGTTGCGTAGCCCAATAATATCTCCTGATATCAGGAAGTGCTATGCCCCCGTCATACCAAGGGCTGGTGAGCTTCGCAAGTGCAATACGTGGGCGCCCGTCCCAAATCAGTTGCCTTTGTAGACTCTCGACCTCTCGGAAATAAGTAGCGGGGATATCGTCATAGCAATTCTGGAGCGCATAAAGGAATCGCGGCAAGGACATCATCTTGAATAGGGCGGCCCTGCCCAGCGGCGACAAGGGTAATTTACGCCAGCGAGCCACGTCCAGCCTCAATCTATGAAGCGGGGGAAGGAGATTACGTTCAAATCTGAGCGACGAATCCAATGTAATAAAAACCCCCAAGTATTTGAAACCAGACTGAACAACCTGGATGGGAAATCTATTCGGCAACGGGGGCAGATCAACCGAAATAGCATAGACGCAGGACTTAGCCCA
The DNA here is from genome assembly GCF_964261635.1 of Lissotriton helveticus. Classification (NCBI taxonomy): domain Eukaryota; kingdom Metazoa; phylum Chordata; class Amphibia; order Caudata; family Salamandridae; genus Lissotriton; species Lissotriton helveticus. The sequence continues at coordinate 1,307,539,941 of NC_136069.1, read as the reverse complement.
GTTGATAATCAAACCAGAATTCTTACCAAACGAGGCGAGCACGTCAAACAGGACATTCAAAGATTTACGCGGGGAAGTAAGATAAAGAAGAATGTCGTCCGCATAAAGCGAAACACGGTCCTCAAAATCTGGGGACCAACGTATACCCTTGAGAGAAGGTTCCCAGCGAATCCACGCAGCTAGCGGCTCTAACGCGAGAGCAAAAAGTAGTGGAGACAAGGGGCACCCCTGTCTGGTCCCCCTACCAAGGGGAAAGGGAGCCGACACTCGACCGTTAACCACGACCTGTGCCAGGGGGTCGGTATACAGCAGCTTCACCCACCCGATGAACCCCGGGCCAAAACCAAACTTCTCAAGAGCCGCCCAAAGGTAGGGCCACTCTATCGTGTCGAAGGCCATCGAGGCATCCAACGAAGCCAAAATGGCCGGCTCCGTCAGAAGCCCCGCCCTCGCGATGGCTCCATGAAGGCGACGCAGATTAAGAGCTGTGTTACGGTGCGGGATAAATCCGGATTGGTCCGGATGAATCAAGTCACTAATGACCGTTAGGAGGCGAGTAGCCAGGACCTTGGCAAGAACCTTAGGCTCGACATTCAACAGGGAGATGGGTCTATATGACGAACAAAGATCCCGGGGCTTACCATCTTTAGGAATTACCACAATCGTGGCCAGACGCTGGTCATAAGGGAGAGCACCCCGCTCACGGGACTCCGAAAACATCGTTCGAAGATAGGGCGCAATCCGATCAGGGCGCAGTTTGTATAACTCGATTGGCAAACCGTTCGGGCCCAAAGCCTTGCCCGAACGGAGAGAGCGAATAGCAGTCGCGATTTCGTCCGTAGAGAACGGGGCCTCCATGGAGGACCGCTCCAAGTCGGAGAGGCAGGGCAAAGCTATGTCGCGCAGCAAGAGGCGAGAGTCGTCGTCATCCCTTACCGACACTGGGGAGTAGACCGCACGAAAGTAGTCCGCAAAACATTCCACTATTCCAACCGGGTCCGTTACCCGCACACCATTCAAAGTCTGAATCACAGGCACCACTCGATTCGCCCTCTCTTTCTTGTCCAACCAGGCAAGCAACTTACCCGCTTTGTCCCCAACATCATACAGACGACCCTGTTGCTCCCTAAACATCATTTTGGCCGCATCTGTGACCAGAGACTTATAGGCAAATTGCTTCAGACCCAGGGCATGGAGTTTGGCACGAGTGACACCCGATTCCAGGTCAGCCTCCATCTCAAGTATTTCCATCTCAAGATCCACCACCTCCCGATTCCTTGCCTTTTTGGTTTCAGCAATAAGGGACAGGGCCTGCCCACGAATTACTGTCTTAAAAGCCTCCCATAGGGACACCGCAGAAGAGACAGACCCCTCGTTCTCCAGAAAGTAATTGTCCAGGGACGCAATCAATTGACCACGGGTCTCAGGGGAGGCCAGCTACCAAGGGTTGATAGGAGCCACCCGGCCCGCCGCCTCCACCGCCACATCAAACCAGAGCCAGAGCGGAGAATGGTCCGAGATGCCCCGGGGGAGGTGCCTAATCTCCCGGACAGCCGACGACTGTTCAGCTGGCATGAGGAAGTAATCTAATCTAGACAAACTCCCATGGGCCCCAGAGTGGAAAGTATACTGAAGTTGAGTGGGGTGCATAAGTCTCCAGCAGTCCACCAAACCAAAGGTATCCAAAAAGCCACCCAGCCATAAATGAGTCGAAGGAATATCCCTAGGGGGGTAACGATCACTCAGACCAGAGAGAACAGAATTAAAGTCACCAGCCATGAAAAGAGCACCATCAGGGAGTCCCAGCAAAACTCGGCCCAAATCAGAGAAGGTAGAGGTCTGCAGGCCAGGGGGCACATAGACGGTGAACAGGGAAAGGGTCTTGCCCTCATATCGTCCCACGAGGACGGCATAACGCCCCCGATCATCGAGGATCACATCATCTATCGCAAGGGGAAGAGAAGCCCGGACAAGGATGCCCACCCCCCTAGAACCCGTTGTAAACCCTGAGTGCGCAGCAAGACGATAGCCCCACCTATTCATCGCGCGACAAGTGTTGCGCACTAGGTGCGTCTCCTGCAGAAAAACAATATCGGGAGACAAACGTCGCAGGCATCGCAACACCACCCCTCGCTTTATACGATCCCCTAGACCATTGACATTCCATGAAATAAACCTCAACCCGCTACCCCCCCTGACTGGTACATTTAATTCAATTCTACAATAGGTACCCAGGGTCTGTAAATTTGATGCTACTAGAGGGCAGCCATACTCATTGTACAACCCACTAAAAGTAGCCTTTCAAAACATGTCTCAGGCCTGCCATTGCAGTCTGTAGTACAGTTTTAAACTGCCAATTCGATCTGGTAAAATAAACATTTTGCCAGGCCAAAACTTTCTTTTTTAATACATATAAGCCACCCTAAAGTAGGCCCTAAACGGCCCATAGGGCAGGGTGCATTGTATTTAAAAAGTGGGCGTATGTTTTTAAGTTTTACATGTCCTGGTAGTCGAAAACTCCTATATTCGTGTTTCACTACTGTAAGGTCTACCTCTTCCATTAGATAACATTGAGTTATCCTTTTACATTTAATAAGTGCTATTCTATGATTGGGGGCAGGTATAAACATCATGTTTAGACTCAAATGAATTGTAATTTTAATTCCTCTTTAATGGTAAAGATGGATTATAGACTACAATTTTGAAAATGCCACTTTTAAAAAGTAATAATATATTCTGTTCACATCTCTAGGTTGCCATTACAATCCTTGCAACCCAAACAACTGTTTCTAGAGGTAAGCCCAAATAAATCGGGAAACCACCAAATAAATTCTCTCTAAACATTGTGCTAAAACGCTGCATATTTATATTTGTATACGGATTTTTACAGTGCTGGATTTAACATATGGCATTCCGCGTGTCGTTGCAAATCAAAAGTTTTCAACTAGTTAAGACAATTCATTTTCGAAATTTCCAGAAACTTCACTAGGTCTACTAAAGAACTTTTAATTAGGTATTCTAACTTAGAATGTCATACTTTAGTATCAGAGGAGTGATTGTTTGTCAACACAAAAAAATACCTGTCAGTATCAATTGATCTTTCAAAAAAAGAACATTTAAATTTCTAGTAACTACATGGCATCGTTGTAATACGTTCCCTTTATTTTTCCTTTTTTTTCAACCGAACCCCTGACAAAGGAACAATAAGTTCCGAAATGCATTGGGTCATTTATTGAAATGAGATTGATTGTATATATGAAATTCTTGCATCATTGTAATAATGCGAATTGAAATGAAAAAATGAATGTATCATGAATTTGAATTTCATAGTTTGAATTCCTGTATCACATGATTAAAATGTTATTAAGGAATACCACTTCCAGTTGATGCATGTCAGAGTCCTAGCAGCCATCAGGGGGCTAGGCCACTTTCAAACTTTTAAAATGTTGGCATTTTTCTGCCCCAATTTTTATGAGTCCTTTTATGAGTGTTCAGCTGCCTGGGCCTGTTAATTGCTCCCCCATCAGGAATGTGTATTGAGTCCAGACAGTGAACAATAGGACCTTGGTGCAGCTGGGGGAGCAGGGGGGGAGGGGAGTCCATTCTGCCAAAATGAGAGGGGTGGAGTTGTTGCCTTCCCCACTTACATTTTAAAAGACCAGGGTTGGACTGGGACAGAATATTGGCCCAGGCACCAAAATAAAAGTGGCCCCCGTTAATGAATTAGAACCCTAATCAAGTAGCTCATGTTTGCACATTGGGGCACTTTTGAACATGTAAAGACATGCTGTATAGGCCTTTTACAAAACATGGAAGACTGCATGGATGTAAACTTGCTGTGGACAATATTTGTTTTAACATCAGGAAAATAAACAATAGAAACCTGCCCAGCAGATCATATAAAAGCCCCTCAAACAGCCACAAAAACCCTCCCACAGGCAGGCCTGTCAGACCAGCCCATCGGGCACTGCCTGATTGCCCTATAGGCCAGTCCAACTCTTCAAATGGCTGCCTCCAGCACACTCACTAAGGAACTTGACCTAGCGTTTTGTCACCCTAGCCCTCTTGGAGATGGACAGCAGAAGAAAGGAGAAGGAAGAGACTTTCCGGACCATATGTGTAGTGGAGTAGAAGTTTCCCCCACTTCAAATGGTGGCACCAAGTGTAAATATTTGACCTCCAGAGTCGCTCATCAGTTCACTCCTGGACCTGCAAAGGACTCCCAGAAGGACTGACTTGTACTTCAGAGGACTGCTCTGATGCTTGAGGTCTGCTTTGCACCTCATAGCACTGCCTTGCTGGTACCAGAGGACTGCCCTGCTGCTTGAAGACTGCCTTTTACCCTCAGAGGACCGCCCTGCTGTTTGAGGCCTGCCCTGCTGCTTGATCCCTGACTACCAACGTGCCTCCAAGGATCATTTGGCTGACCTCCTGTTCTGAGATACAGGGACACAACAAGCTCCATAGGCTGCCCTGTAGCTGCGCAGCTGACCTGCTGCAATTGGCCTTACCTGGCCCTGCAACTGGACCTGGCTGGTCCTCTTATCAGACCTGCCTAAGCCTTGCTGGCCTCTGCTAGAGTGAATTCCAGATCCCCAAGATGTACCTCCCCAGGTCCTGCACCCTTGGCTGGCATCAAGTGAGCCCCTCCTGTGAAATCCTGAGGTTTTGAACTCTGTGTGCCAGACTTGGAGAAGGTAGCTTTTTCAGCAGGGCTAACCTGGTCACAGTGTCCGGCCCACACTTCATTGCAGTCAGCCCGAACTTGTGAAATTGTCTGGTCTAGCACAACCAGATACCCACAGTTTGTGCTTTCTGCTTCTTGGCGCTATTTTTATTTAAACCTTTAAAGTTGCATACCTCTGGTTATACTAATTGGGATTTTGTCGCTTTGGTCTCATTTTATTTATTAACCTTTATTTAATATTTCTAAATTGGTTTGGGATTTTTTTTGTTATGTTTTCACTTTACTACTGTTTTTGTGCTGTATGAATACTTAACGCAGTGCCTCTAAGTTAAGCCTGACTGCTTATTTGCCAAGCTTCCAGAGGGTTAAGCACAGGTTAATTTTGTGATTTTGTTGTTCACCTTGACAAGGAATGTGGTTGTTACTGGAAAAGTCAAAAACCCACTTTATTAAATATACCCTAACCATAACTTGACAATACAGTAGTTGTCAATAGTCTGGATTCATTATTTGTGTAGGTTGAAATTTAAAAAAATGATTACGTGGTAGAACACTGTGCCTATCTCTGCTCTGCGTGGTTGTGTTCTCCAAATCAATATGAGGTGGCATGGTGGGACAAAGAACAAGCACTGGCAAAGCCAATTTGTCCAGTCACTAACATCGTATCACAAACCTATTGGCTTTGGCAATGATCATTTGAGCTTTCATTCATTTATAGAACAATCCATTGCAACAGGGCTACACATGCATGCAAATGACAGCCATTGTGGATTGTTTTTTCTAGCAGTAAAAGACAAATCATTTCAAGATGGTCCTAGTGCATACATAACGTACACACACATATACACACTGACCATCATGTAATGTTTCCTTTTTATTTTTCGATTTATGAAAAACTATTCTAAGATTGGATGCCATGTCTGCACACATGCAGCCATCTTAAAAGGCTTTTTCTTTCGGCTTAAGGAAAAACATTGTAAGATCCTGGAATAAAGTTTCATAAAGCAAAAGAATAAGGAGCATATTTACAAGAAACTGAAGCATCTCTGCGTTATAGCAGAGATGCGTCAGTTTACTTGTATAACTCAAACAAAACCTTGCGCCACCATGGATGTGTCGCATTTACAATGATGCGGACCATGGCGCAAGGATTGACAGATGCGTTACGCATCTGTTGGCGTAAAGGTAACTTGCTGGAGTCGCGTCGCAAGCACGACGAAACTCCAGCAATGCTTAGGAAGGCCTGTTCCTATTGTGCATATTTACAACAAGGGGTGGTGATGGACAGAGTCTCTGAATTAAGCAGAATACTCTCACCCAGTCAAGAGATCAGGGCAAAATCCAACACCGTTTTTTAGCTCATTGCACCATCCCAGTTTCAGAACCTGGCTGTATGCAAATTAGTCTGTCCCTGGCCCAGTGCATCATGGGAACAGGGGAGACCAGACTACAAAAGCCAATTCTTACACTGGGAAGGAAACAAGCTTCCGGGGACTGGTTTCTGGCATTTCAGCCGTCTTCGGCCCGGCTTGCTTGAATCCTGATGGTGCAATGAGCAAGGGACTCACATCTGAGTATACCCTTCCACGCTTAGGGTGGACAAAAATATTTACAACAAGGGGTGGTGATGGACAGAGTCTCTGAATTAAGCAGAATACTCTCACCCAGTCAAGAGATCAGGGCTAAATCCAACACCGTTTTTTAGCTCATTGCACCATCCCAGTTTCAGAACCTGGCTGTATGCAAATTAGTCTGTCCCTGGCCCAGTGCATCATGGGAACAGGGCAGACCAGACTACAAAAGCCAATTCTTACACTGGGAAGGAAACAAGCTTCCGGGGACCGGTTTCTGGCATTTCAGCCGTCTTCGGCCCGGCTTGCCTGAATCCTGATGGTGCAATGAGCAAGGGACTCACATCTGAGTATACCCTTCCACGCTTAGGGTGGACAAAAATATTTACAACAAGGGGTGGTGATGGACAGAGTCTCTGAATTAAGCAGAATACTCTCACCCAGTCAAGAGATCAGGGCTAAATCCAACACCGTTTTTTAGCTCATTGCACCATCCCAGTTTCAGAACCTGGCTGTATGCAAATTAGTCTGTCCCTGGCCCAGTGCATCATGGGAACAGGGCAGACCAGACTACAAAAGCCAATTCTTACACTGGGAAGGAAACAAGCTTCCGGGGACCGGTTTCTGGCATTTCAGCCGTCTTCGGCCCGGCTTGCTTGAATCCTGATGGTGCAATGAGCAAGGGACTCACATCTGAGTATACCCTTCCACGCTTAGGGTGGACAAAAATATTTACAACAAGGGGTGGTGATGGACAGAGTCTCTGAATTAAGCAGAATACTCTCACCCAGTCAAGAGATCAGGGCTAAATCCAACACTGTTTTTTAGCTCATTGCACCATCCCAGTTTCAGAACCTGGCTGTATGCAAATTAGTCTGTCCCTGGCCCAGTGCATCATGGGAACAGGGCAGACCAGACTACAAAAGCCAATTCTTACACTGGGAAGGAAACAAGCTTCCGGGGACCGGTTTCTGGCATTTCAGCCGTCTTCGGCCCGGCTTGCTTGAATCCTGATGGTGCAATGAGCAAGGGACTCACATCTGAGTATACCCTTCCACGCTTAGGGTGGACAAAAATATTTACAACAAGGGGTGGTGATGGACAGAGTCTCTGAATTAAGCAGAATACTCTCACCCAGTCAAGAGATCAGGGCTAAATCCAACACCGTTTTTTAGCTCATTGCACCATCCCAGTTTCAGAACCTGGCTGTATGCAAATTAGTCTGTCCCTGGCCCAGTGCATCATGGGAACAGGGCAGACCAGACTACAAAAGCCAATTCTTACACTGGGAAGGAAACAAGCTTCCGGGGACCGGTTTCTGGCATTTCAGCCGTCTTCGGCCCGGCTTGCTTGAATCCTGATGGTGCAATGAGCAAGGGACTCACATCTGAGTATACCCTTCCACGCTTAGGGTGGACAAAAATATTTACAACAAGGGGTGGTGATGGACAGAGTCTCTGAATTAAGCAGAATACTCTCACCCAGTCAAGAGATCAGGGCTAAATCCAACACCGTTTTTTAGCTCATTGCACCATCCCAGTTTCAGAACCTGGCTGTATGCAAATTAGTCTGTCCCTGGCCCAGTGCATCATGGGAACAGGGCAGACCAGACTACAAAAGCCAATTCTTACACTGGGAAGGAAACAAGCTTCCGGGGACCGGTTTCTGGCATTTCAGTGAGAGTATTCTGCTTAATTCAGAGACTCTGTCCCTCACCACCCCTTGTTGTAAATAATTTTGTCCACCCTAAGCGTGGAAGGGTATACTCAGACATGAGTCCCTTGCTCATTGCACCATCAGGATTCAAGCAAGCCGGGCCGAAGACGGCTGTAATGCCAGAAACTGGTCCCCGGAAGCTTGTTTCCTTCCCAGTGTAAGAATTGGTTTTTGTAGTTTGGTTTGCCCTGTTCCCATCATGCACTGGGACAGGAACAGACTAATTTGCATACAGCCAGGTTCTGAAACTGGGATGGTGCAATGAGCTAAAAAACGGTGTTGCATCTAGCCCTGATCTCTTGACTGGGTGAGAGTATTCTGCTTAATTCAGAGACTCTGTCCCTCACCACCCCTTGTTGTAAATAATTTTGTCCACCCTAAGCGTGGAAGGGTATACTCAGACATGAGTCCCTTGCTCATTGCACCATCAGGATTCAAGCAAGCCGGGCCGAAGACGGCTGTAATGCCAGAAACCGGTCCCCGGAAGCTTGTTTCCTTCCCAGTGTAAGAATTGGCTTTTGTAGTTTGGTTTGCCCTGTTCCCATCATGCACTGGGACAGGAACAGACTAATTTGCATACAGCCAGGTTCTGAAACTGGGATGGTGCAATGAGCTAAAAAACGGTGTTGGATCTAGCCCTGATCTCTTGACTGGGTGAGAGTATTCTGCTTAATTCAGAGACTCTGTCCCTCACCACCCCTTGTTGTAAATAATTTTGTCCACCCTAAGCGTGGAAGGGTATACTCAGACATGAGTCCCTTGCTCATTGCACCATCAGGATTCAAGCAAGCCGGGCCGAAGACGGCTGTAATGCCAGAAACCGGTCCCCGGAAGCTTGTTTCCTTCCCAGTGTAAGAATTGGCTTTTGTAGTTTGGTTTGCCCTGTTCCCATCATGCACTGGGACAGGAACAGACTAATTTGCATACAGCCAGGTTCTGAAACTGGGATGGTGCAATGAGCTAAAAAACGGTGTTGGATCTAGCCCTGATCTCTTGACTGGGTGAGAGTATTCTGCTTAATTCAGAGACTCTGTCCCTCACCACCCCTTGTTGTAAATAATTTTGTCCACCCTAAGCGTGGAAGGGTATACTCAGACATGAGTCCCTTGCTCATTGCACCATCAGGATTCAAGCAAGCCGGGCCGAAGACGGCTGTAATGCCAGAAACCGGTCCCCGGAAGCTTGTTTCCTTCCCAGTGTAAGAATTGGCTTTTGTAGTTTGGTTTGCCCTGTTCCCATCATGCACTGGGACAGGAACAGACTAATTTGCATACAGCCAGGTTCTGAAACTGGGATGGTGCAATGAGCTAAAAAACGGTGTTGGATCTAGCCCTGATCTCTTGACTGGGTGAGAGTATTCTGCTTAATTCAGAGACTCTGTCCCTCACCACCCCTTGTTGTAAATAATTTTGTCCACCCTAAGCGTGGAAGGGTATACTCAGACATGAGTCCCTTGCTCATTGCACCATCAGGATTCAAGCAAGCCGGGCCGAAGACGGCTGTAATGCCAGAAACCGGTCCCCGGAAGCTTGTTTCCTTCCCAGTGTAAGAATTGGCTTTTGTAGTTTGGTTTGCTCTGTTCCCATCATGCACTGGGACAGGAACAGACTAATTTGCATACAGCCAGGTTCTGAAACTGGGATGGTGCAATGAGCTAAAAAACGGTGTTGGATCTAGCCCTGATCTCTTGACTGGGTGAGAGTATTCTGCTTAATTCAGAGACTCTGTCCCTCACCACCCCTTGTTGTAAATAATTTTGTCCACCCTAAGCGTGGAAGGGTATACTCAGACATGAGTCCCTTGCTCATTGCACCATCAGGATTCAAGCAAGCCGGGCCGAAGACGGCTGTAATGCCAGAAACCGGTCCCCGGAAGCTTGTTTCCTTCCCAGTGTAAGAATTGGCTTTTGTAGTTTGGTTTGCCCTGTTCCCATCATGCACTGGGACAGGAACAGACTAATTTGCATACAGCCAGGTTCTGAAACTGGGATGGTGCAATGAGCTAAAAAACGGTGTTGGATCTAGCCCTGATCTCTTGACTGAGTGAGAGTATTCTGCTTAATTCAGAGACTCTGTCCCTCACCACCCCTTGTTGTAAATAATTTTGTCCACCCTAAGCGTGGAAGGGTATACTCAGACATGAGTCCCTTGCTCATTGCACCATCAGGATTCAAGCAAGCCGGGCCGAAGACGGCTGTAATGCCAGAAACCGGTCCCCGGAAGCTTGTTTCCTTCCCAGTGTAAGAATTGGCTTTTGTAGTTTGGTTTGCCCTGTTCCCATCATGCACTGGGACAGGAACAGACTAATTTGCATACAGCCAGGTTCTGAAACTGGGATGGTGCAATGAGCTAAAAAACGGTGTTGGATCTAGCCCTGATCTCTTGACTGGGTGAGAGTATTCTGCTTAATTCAGAGACTCTGTCCCTCACCATCCCTTGTTGTAAATAATTTTGTCCACCCTAAGCGTGGAAGGGTATACTCAGACATGAGTCCCTTGCTCATTGCACCATCAGGATTCAAGCAAGCCGGGCCGAAGACGGCTGTAATGCCAGAAACCGGTCCCCCGAAGCTTGTTTCCTTCCCAGTGTAAGAATTGGCTTTTGTAGTTTGGTTTGCTCTGTTCCCATCATGCACTGGGACAGGAACAGACTAATTTGCATACAGCCAGGTTCTGAAACTGGGATGGTGCAATGAGCTAAAAAACGGTGTTGGATCTAGCCCTGATCTCTTGACTGGGTGAGAGTATTCTGCTTAATTCAGAGACTCTGTCCCTCACCACCCCTTGTTGTAAATAATTTTGTCCACCCTAAGCGTGGAAGGGTATACTCAGACATGAGTCCCTTGCTCATTGCACCATCAGGATTCAAGCAAGCCGGGCCGAAGACGGCTGTAATGCCAGAAACCGGTCCCCGGAAGCTTGTTTCCTTCCCAGTGTAAGAATTGGCTTTTGTAGTTTGGTTTGCCCTGTTCCCATCATGCACTGGGACAGGAACAGACTAATTTGCATACAGCCAGGTTCTGAAACTGGGATGGTGCAATGAGCTAAAAAACGGTGTTGGATCTAGCCCTGATCTCTTGACTGGGTGAGAGTATTCTGCTTAATTCAGAGACTCTGTCCCTCACCACCCCTTGTTGTAAATAATTTTGTCCACCCTAAGCGTGGAAGGGTATACTCAGACATGAGTCCCTTGCTCATTGCACCATCAGGATTCAAGCAAGCTGGGCCGAAGACGGCTGTAATGCCAGAAACCGGTCCCCGGAAGCTTGTTTCCTTCCCAGTGTAAGAATTGGCTTTTGTAGTTTGGTTTGCCCTGTTCCCATCATGCACTGGGACAGGAACAGACTAATTTGCATACAGCCAGGTTCTGAAACTGGGATGGTGCAATGAGCTAAAAAACGGTGTTGGATCTAGCCCTGATCTCTTGACTGGGTGAGAGTATTCTGCTTAATTCAGAGACTCTGTCCCTCACCACCCCTTGTTGTAAATAATTTTGTCCACCCTAAGCGTGGAAGGGTATACTCAGACATGAGTCCCTTGCTCATTGCACCATCAGGATTCAAGCAAGCCGGGCCGAAGACGGCTGTAATGCCAGAAACTGGTCCCCGGAAGCTTGTTTCCTTCCCAGTGTAAGAATTGGTTTTTGTAGTTTGGTTTGCCCTGTTCCCATCATGCACTGGGACAGGAACAGACTAATTTGCATACAGCCAGGTTCTGAAACTGGGATGGTGCAATGAGCTAAAAAACGGTGTTGCATCTAGCCCTGATCTCTTGACTGGGTGAGAGTATTCTGCTTAATTCAGAGACTCTGTCCCTCACCACCCCTTGTTGTAAATAATTTTGTCCACCCTAAGCGTGGAAGGGTATACTCAGACATGAGTCCCTTGCTCATTGCACCATCAGGATTCAAGCAAGCCGGGCCGAAGACGGCTGTAATGCCAGAAACCGGTCCCCGGAAGCTTGTTTCCTTCCCAGTGTAAGAATTGGCTTTTGTAGTTTGGTTTGCCCTGTTCCCATCATGCACTGGGACAGGAACAGACTAATTTGCATACAGCCAGGTTCTGAAACTGGGATGGTGCAATGAGCTAAAAAACGGTGTTGGATCTAGCCCTGATCTCTTGACTGGGTGAGAGTATTCTGCTTAATTCAGAGACTCTGTCCCTCACCACCCCTTGTTGTAAATAATTTTGTCCACCCTAAGCGTGGAAGGGTATACTCAGACATGAGTCCCTTGCTCATTGCACCATCAGGATTCAAGCCAGCCGGGCCGAAGACGGCTGTAATGCCAGAAACCGGTCCCCGGAAGCTTGTTTCCTTCCCAGTGTAAGAATTGGCTTTTGTAGTTTGGTTTGCCCTGTTCCCATCATGCACTGGGACAGGAACAGACTAATTTGCATACAGCCAGGTTCTGAAACTGGGATGGTGCAATGAGCTAAAAAACGGTGTTGGATCTAGCCCTGATCTCTTGACTGGGTGAGAGTATTCTGCTTAATTCAGAGACTCTGTCCCTCACCACCCCTTGTTGTAAATAATTTTGTCCACCCTAAGCGTGGAAGGGTATACTCAGACATGAGTCCCTTGCTCATTGCACCATCAGGATTCAAGCAAGCCGGGCCGAAGACGGCTGTAATGCCAGAAACCGGTCCCCGGAAGCTTGTTTCCTTCCCAGTGTAAGAATTGGCTTTTGTAGTTTGGTTTGCCCTGTTCCCATCATGCACTGGGACAGGAACAGACTAATTTGCATACAGCCAGGTTCTGAAACTGGGATGGTGCAATGAGCTAAAAAACGGTGTTGGATCTAGCCCTGATCTCTTGACTGGGTGAGAGTATTCTGCTTAATTCAGAGACTCTGTCCCTCACCACCCCTTGTTGTAAATAATTTTGTCCACCCTAAGCGTGGAAGGGTATACTCAGACATGAGTCCCTTGCTCATTGCACCATCAGGATTCAAGCAAGCCGGGCCGAAGACGGCTGTAATGCCAGAAACCGGTCCCCGGAAGCTTGTTTCCTTCCCAGTGTAAGAATTGGCTTTTGTAGTTTGGTTTGCCCTGTTCCCATCATGCACTGGGACAGGAACAGACTAATTTGCATACAGCCAGGTTCTGAAACTGGGATGGTGCAATGAGCTAAAAAACGGTGTTGGATCTAGCCCTGATCTCTTGACTGGGTGAGAGTATTCTGCTTAATTCAGAGACTCTGTCCCTCACCACCCCTTGTTGTAAATAATTTTGTCCACCCTAAGCGTGGAAGGGTATACTCAGACATGAGTCCCTTGCTCATTGCACCATCAGGATTCAAGCAAGCCGGGCCGAAGACGGCTGTAATGCCAGAAACCGGTCCCCGGAAGCTTGTTTCCTTCCCAGTGTAAGAATTGGCTTTTGTAGTTTGGTTTGCCCTGTTCCCATCATGCACTGGGACAGGAACAGACTAATTTGCATACAGCCAGGTTCTGAAACTGGGATGGTGCAATGAGCTAAAAAACGGTGTTGGATCTAGCCCTGATCTCTTGACTGGGTGAGAGTATTCTGCTTAATTCAGAGACTCTGTCCCTCACCACCCCTTGTTGTAAATAATTTTGTCCACCCTAAGCGTGGAAGGGTATACTCAGACATGAGTCCCTTGCTCATTGCACCATCAGGATTCAAGCAAGCCGGGCCGAAGACGGCTGTAATGCCAGGAACCGGTCCCCGGAAGCTTGTTTCCTTCCCAGTGTAAGAATTGGCTTTTGTAGTTTGGTTTGCCCTGTTCCCATCATGCACTGGGACAGGAACAGACTAATTTGCATACAGCCAGGTTCTGAAACTGGGATGGTGCAATGAGCTAAAAAACGGTGTTGGATCTAGCCCTGATCTCTTGACTGGGTGAGAGTATTCTGCTTAATTCAGAGACTCTGTCCCTCACCACCCCTTGTTGTAAATAATTTTGTCCACCCTAAGCGTGGAAGGGTATACTCAGACATGAGTCCCTTGCTCATTGCACCATCAGGATTCAAGCAAGCAGGCCGAAGACGGCTGTAATGCCAGAAACCGGTCCCCGGAAGCTTGTTTCCTTCCCAGTGTAAGAATTGGCTTTTGTAGTTTGGTTTGCCCTGTTCCCATCATGCACTGGGACAGGAACAGACTAATTTGCATACAGCCAGGTTCTGAAACTGGGATGGTGCAATGAGCTAAAAAACGGTGTTGGATCTAGCCCTGATCTCTTGACTGGGTGAGAGTATTCTGCTTAATTCAGAGACTCTGTCCCTCACCACCCCTTGTTGTAAATAATTTTGTCCACCCTAAGCGTGGAAGGGTATACTCAGACATGAGTCCCTTGCTCATTGCACCATCAGGATTCAAGCAAGCCGGGCCGAAGACGGCTGTAATGCCAGAAACCGGTCCCCGGAAGCTTGTTTCCTTCCCAGTGTAAGAATTGGCTTTTGTAGTTTGGTTTGCCCTGTTCCCATCATGCACTGGGACAGGAACAGACTAATTTGCATACAGCCAGGTTCTGAAACTGGGATGGTGCAATGAGCTAAAAAACGGTGTTGGATCTAGCCCTGATCTCTTGACTGGGTGAGAGTATTCTGCTTAATTCAGAGACTCTGTCCCTCACCACCCCTTGTTGTAAATAATTTTGTCCACCCTAAGCGTGGAAGGGTATACTCAGACATGAGTCCCTTGCTCATTGCACCATCAGGATTCAAGCAAGCCGGGCCGAAGACGGCTGTAATGCCAGAAACCGGTCCCCGGAAGCTTGTTTCCTTCCCAGTGTAAGAATTGGCTTTTGTAGTTTGGTTTGCCCTGTTCCCATCATGCACTGGGACAGGAACAGACTAATTTGCATACAGCCAGGTTCTGAAACTGGGATGGTGCAATGAGCTAAAAAACGGTGTTGGATCTAGCCCTGATCTCTTGACTGGGTGAGAGTATTCTGCTTAATTCAGAGACTCTGTCCCTCACCACCCCTTGTTGTAAATAATTTTGTCCACCCTAAGCGTGGAAGGGTATACTCAGACATGAGTCCCTTGCTCATTGCACCATCAGGATTCAAGCAAGCCGGGCCGAAGACGGCTGTAATGCCAGAAACCGGTCCCCCGAAGCTTGTTTCCTTCCCAGTGTAAGAATTGGCTTTTGTAGTTTGGTTTGCTCTGTTCCCATCATGCACTGGGACAGGAACAGACTAATTTGCATACAGCCAGGTTCTGAAACTGGGATGGTGCAATGAGCTAAAAAACGGTGTTGGATCTAGCCCTGATCTCTTGACTGGGTGAGAGTATTCTGCTTAATTCAGAGACTCTGTCCCTCACCACCCCTTGTTGTAAATAATTTTGTCCACCCTAAGCGTGGAAGGGTATACTCAGACATGAGTCCCTTGCTCATTGCACCATCAGGATTCAAGCAAGCCGGGCCGAAGACGGCTGTAATGCCAGAAACCGGTCCCCGGAAGCTTGTTTCCTTCCCAGTGTAAGAATTGGCTTTTGTAGTTTGGTTTGCCCTGTTCCCATCATGCACTGGGACAGGAACAGACTAATTTGCATACAGCCAGGTTCTGAAACTGGGATGGTGCAATGAGCTAAAAAACGGTGTTGGATCTAGCCCTGATCTCTTGACTGGGTGAGAGTATTCTGCTTAATTCAGAGACTCTGTCCCTCACCACCCCTTGTTGTAAATAATTTTGTCCACCCTAAGCGTGGAAGGGTATACTCAGACATGAGTCCCTTGCTCATTGCACCATCAGGATTCAAGCAAGCTGGGCCGAAGACGGCTGTAATGCCAGAAACCGGTCCCCGGAAGCTTGTTTCCTTCCCAGTGTAAGAATTGGCTTTTGTAGTTTGGTTTGCCCTGTTCCCATCATGCACTGGGACAGGAACAGACTAATTTGCATACAGCCAGGTTCTGAAACTGGGATGGTGCAATGAGCTAAAAAACGGTGTTGGATCTAGCCCTGATCTCTTGACTGGGTGAGAGTATTCTGCTTAATTCAGAGACTCTGTCCCTCACCACCCCTTGTTGTAAATAATTTTGTCCACCCTAAGCGTGGAAGGGTATACTCAGACATGAGTCCCTTGCTCATTGCACCATCAGGATTCAAGCAAGCCGGGCCGAAGACGGCTGTAATGCCAGAAACTGGTCCCCGGAAGCTTGTTTCCTTCCCAGTGTAAGAATTGGTTTTTGTAGTTTGGTTTGCCCTGTTCCCATCATGCACTGGGACAGGAACAGACTAATTTGCATACAGCCAGGTTCTGAAACTGGGATGGTGCAATGAGCTAAAAAACGGTGTTGCATCTAGCCCTGATCTCTTGACTGGGTGAGAGTATTCTGCTTAATTCAGAGACTCTGTCCCTCACCACCCCTTGTTGTAAATAATTTTGTCCACCCTAAGCGTGGAAGGGTATACTCAGACATGAGTCCCTTGCTCATTGCACCATCAGGATTCAAGCAAGCCGGGCCGAAGACGGCTGTAATGCCAGAAACCGGTCCCCGGAAGCTTGTTTCCTTCCCAGTGTAAGAATTGGCTTTTGTAGTTTGGTTTGCCCTGTTCCCATCATGCACTGGGACAGGAACAGACTAATTTGCATACAGCCAGGTTCTGAAACTGGGATGGTGCAATGAGCTAAAAAACGGTGTTGGATCTAGCCCTGATCTCTTGACTGGGTGAGAGTATTCTGCTTAATTCAGAGACTCTGTCCCTCACCACCCCTTGTTGTAAATAATTTTGTCCACCCTAAGCGTGGAAGGGTATACTCAGACATGAGTCCCTTGCTCATTGCACCATCAGGATTCAAGCCAGCCGGGCCGAAGACGGCTGTAATGCCAGAAACCGGTCCCCGGAAGCTTGTTTCCTTCCCAGTGTAAGAATTGGCTTTTGTAGTTTGGTTTGCCCTGTTCCCATCATGCACTGGGACAGGAACAGACTAATTTGCATACAGCCAGGTTCTGAAACTGGGATGGTGCAATGAGCTAAAAAACGGTGTTGGATCTAGCCCTGATCTCTTGACTGGGTGAGAGTATTCTGCTTAATTCAGAGACTCTGTCCCTCACCACACCTTGTTGTAAATAATTTTGTCCACCCTAAGCGTGGAAGGGTATACTCGGACATGAGTCCCTTGCTCATTGCACCATCAGGATTCAAGCAAGCCGGGCCGAAGACGGCTGTAATGCCAGAAACCGGTCCCCGGAAGCTTGTTTCCTTCCCAGTGTAAGAATTGGCTTTTGTAGTTTGGTTTGCCCTGTTCCCATCATGCACTGGGACAGGAACAGACTAATTTGCATACAGCCAGGTTCTGAAACTGGGATGGTGCAATGAGCTAAAAAACGGTGTTGGATCTAGCCCTGATCTCTTGACTGGGTGAGAGTATTCTGCTTAATTCAGAGACTCTGTCCCTCACCACCCCTTGTTGTAAATAATTTTGTCCACCCTAAGCGTGGAAGGGTATACTCAGACATGAGTCCCTTGCTCATTGCACCATCAGGATTCAAGCAAGCCGGGCCGAAGACGGCTGTAATGCCAGAAACCGGTCCCCGGAAGCTTGTTTCCTTCCCAGTGTAAGAATTGGCTTTTGTAGTTTGGTTTGCCCTGTTCCCATCATGCACTGGGACAGGAACAGACTAATTTGCATACAGCCAGGTTCTGAAACTGGGATGGTGCAATGAGCTAAAAAACGGTGTTGGATCTAGCCCTGATCTCTTGACTGGGTGAGAGTATTCTGCTTAATTCAGAGACTCTGTCCCTCACCACCCCTTGTTGTAAATAATTTTGTCCACCCTAAGCGTGGAAGGGTATACTCAGACATGAGTCCCTTGCTCATTGCACCATCAGGATTCAAGCCAGCCGGGCCGAAGACGGCTGTAATGCCAGAAACCGGTCCCCGGAAGCTTGTTTCCTTCCCAGTGTAAGAATTGGCTTTTGTAGTTTGGTTTGCCCTGTTCCCATCATGCACTGGGACAGGAACAGACTAATTTGCATACAGCCAGGTTCTGAAACTGGGATGGTGCAATGAGCTAAAAAACGGTGTTGGATCTAGCCCTGATCTCTTGACTGGGTGAGAGTATTCTGCTTAATTCAGAGACTCTGTCCCTCACCACCCCTTGTTGTAAATAATTTTGTCCACCCTAAGCGTGGAAGGGTATACTCAGACATGAGTCCCTTGCTCATTGCACCATCAGGATTCAAGCAAGCCGGGCCGAAGACGGCTGTAATGCCAGAAACCGGTCCCCGGAAGCTTGTTTCCTTCCCAGTGTAAGAATTGGCTTTTGTAGTTTGGTTTGCCCTGTTCCCATCATGCACTGGGACAGGAACAGACTAATTTGCATACAGCCAGGTTCTGAAACTGGGATGGTGCAATGAGCTAAAAAACGGTGTTGGATCTAGCCCTGATCTCTTGACTGGGTGAGAGTATTCTGCTTAATTCAGAGACTCTGTCCCTCACCACCCCTTGTTGTAAATAATTTTGTCCACCCTAAGCGTGGAAGGGTATACTCAGACATGAGTCCCTTGCTCATTGCACCATCAGGATTCAAGCAAGCCGGGCCGAAGACGGCTGTAATGCCAGAAACCGGTCCCCGGAAGCTTGTTTCCTTCCCAGTGTAAGAATTGGCTTTTGTAGTTTGGTTTGCCCTGTTCCCATCATGCACTGGGACAGGAACAGACTAATTTGCATACAGCCAGGTTCTGAAACTGGGATGGTGCAATGAGCTAAAAAACGGGGTTGGATCTAGCCCTGATCTCTTGACTGGGTGAGAGTATTCTGCTTAATTCAGAGACTCTGTCCCTCACCACCCCTTGTTGTAAATAATTTTGTCCACCCTAAGCGTGGAAGGGTATACTCAGACATGAGTCCCTTGCTCATTGCACCATCAGGATTCAAGCAAGCCGGGCCGAAGACGGCTGTAATGCCAGAAACCGGTCCCCGGAAGCTTGTTTCCTTCCCAGTGTAAGAATTGGCTTTTGTAGTTTGGTTTGCCCTGTTCCCATCATGCACTGGGACAGGAACAGACTAATTTGCATACAGCCAGGTTCTGAAACTGGGATGGTGCAATGAGCTAAAAAACGGTGTTGGATCTAGCCCTGATCTCTTGACTGGGTGAGAGTATTCTGCTTAATTCAGAGACTCTGTCCCTCACCACCCCTTGTTGTAAATAATTTTGTCCACCCTAAGCGTGGAAGGGTATACTCAGACATGAGTCCCTTGCTCATTGCACCATCAGGATTCAAGCAAGCCGGGCCAAAGACGGCTGTAATGCCAGAAACCGGTCCCCGGAAGCTTGTTTCCTTCCCAGTGTAAGAATTGGCTTTTGTAGTTTGGTTTGCCCTGTTCCCATCATGCACTGGGACAGGAACAGACTAATTTGCATACAGCCAGGTTCTGAAACTGGGATGGTGCAATGAGCTAAAAAACGGTGTTGGATCTAGCCCTGATCTCTTGACTGGGTGAGAGTATTCTGCTTAATTCAGAGACTCTGTCCCTCACCACCCCTTGTTGTAAATAATTTTGTCCACCCTAAGCGTGGAAGGGTATACTCAGACATGAGTCCCTTGCTCATTGCACCATCAGGATTCAAGCAAGCCGGGCCGAAGACGGCTGTAATGCCAGAAACCGGTCCCCCGAAGCTTGTTTCCTTCCCAGTGTAAGAATTGGCTTTTGTAGTTTGGTTTGCTCTGTTCCCATCATGCACTGGGACAGGAACAGACTAATTTGCATACAGCCAGGTTCTGAAACTGGGATGGTGCAATGAGCTAAAAAACGGTGTTGGATCTAGCCCTGATCTCTTGACTGGGTGAGAGTATTCTGCTTAATTCAGAGACTCTGTCCCTCACCACCCCTTGTTGTAAATAATTTTGTCCACCCTAAGCGTGGAAGGGTATACTCAGACATGAGTCCCTTGCTCATTGCACCATCAGGATTCAAGCAAGCCGGGCCGAAGACGGCTGTAATGCCAGAAACCGGTCCCCGGAAGCTTGTTTCCTTCCCAGTGTAAGAATTGGCTTTTGTAGTTTGGTTTGCCCTGTTCCCATCATGCACTGGGACAGGAACAGACTAATTTGCATACAGCCAGGTTCTGAAACTGGGATGGTGCAATGAGCTAAAAAACGGTGTTGGATCTAGCCCTGATCTCTTGACTGGGTGAGAGTATTCTGCTTAATTCAGAGACTCTGTCCCTCACCACCCCTTGTTGTAAATAATTTTGTCCACCCTAAGCGTGGAAGGGTATACTCAGACATGAGTCCCTTGCTCATTGCACCATCAGGATTCAAGCAAGCTGGGCCGAAGACGGCTGTAATGCCAGAAACCGGTCCCCGGAAGCTTGTTTCCTTCCCAGTGTAAGAATTGGCTTTTGTAGTTTGGTTTGCCCTGTTCCCATCATGCACTGGGACAGGAACAGACTAATTTGCATACAGCCAGGTTCTGAAACTGGGATGGTGCAATGAGCTAAAAAACGGTGTTGGATCTAGCCCTGATCTCTTGACTGGGTGAGAGTATTCTGCTTAATTCAGAGACTCTGTCCCTCACCACCCCTTGTTGTAAATAATTTTGTCCACCCTAAGCGTGGAAGGGTATACTCAGACATGAGTCCCTTGCTCATTGCACCATCAGGATTCAAGCAAGCCGGGCCGAAGACGGCTGTAATGCCAGAAACTGGTCCCCGGAAGCTTGTTTCCTTCCCAGTGTAATAATTGGTTTTTGTAGTTTGGTTTGCCCTGTTCCCATCATGCACTGGGACAGGAACAGACTAATTTGCATACAGCCAGGTTCTGAAACTGGGATGGTGCAATGAGCTAAAAAACGGTGTTGCATCTAGCCCTGATCTCTTGACTGGGTGAGAGTATTCTGCTTAATTCAGAGACTCTGTCCCTCACCACCCCTTGTTGTAAATAATTTTGTCCACCCTAAGCGTGGAAGGGTATACTCAGACATGAGTTCCTTGCTCATTGCACCATCAGGATTCAAGCAAGCCGGGCCGAAGACGGCTGTAATGCCAGAAACCGGTCCCCGGAAGCTTGTTTCCTTCCCAGTGTAAGAATTGGCTTTTGTAGTTTGGTTTGCCCTGTTCCCATCATGCACTGGGACAGGAACAGACTAATTTGCATACAGCCAGGTTCTGAAACTG
The DNA here is from genome assembly GCF_964261635.1 of Lissotriton helveticus. Taxonomy (NCBI): domain Eukaryota; kingdom Metazoa; phylum Chordata; class Amphibia; order Caudata; family Salamandridae; genus Lissotriton; species Lissotriton helveticus. Next base: position 1,307,518,878 of record NC_136069.1, on the reverse strand, counting down.
GGATGGTGCAATGAGCTAAAAAACGGTGTTGGATCTAGCCCTGATCTCTTGACTGGGTGAGAGTATTCTGCTTAATTCAGAGACTCTGTCCCTCACCACCCCTTGTTGTAAATAATTTTGTCCACCCTAAGCGTGGAAGGGTATACTCAGACATGAGTCCCTTGCTCATTGCACCATCAGGATTCAAGCCAGCCGGGCCGAAGACGGCTGTAATGCCAGAAACCGGTCCCCGGAAGCTTGTTTCCTTCCCAGTGTAAGAATTGGCTTTTGTAGTTTGGTTTGCCCTGTTCCCATCATGCACTGGGACAGGAACAGACTAATTTGCATACAGCCAGGTTCTGAAACTGGGATGGTGCAATGAGCTAAAAAACGGTGTTGGATCTAGCCCTGATCTCTTGACTGGGTGAGAGTATTCTGCTTAATTCAGAGACTCTGTCCCTCACCACCCCTTGTTGTAAATAATTTTGTCCACCCTAAGCGTGGAAGGGTATACTCAGACATGAGTCCCTTGCTCATTGCACCATCAGGATTCAAGCAAGCCGGGCCGAAGACGGCTGTAATGCCAGAAACCGGTCCCGGTAAGCTTGTTTCCTTCCCAGTGTAAGAATTGGCTTTTGTAGTTTGGTTTGCCCTGTTCCCATCATGCACTGGGACAGGAACAGACTAATTTGCATACAGCCAGGTTCTGAAACTGGGATGGTGCAATGAGCTAAAAAACGGTGTTGGATCTAGCCCTGATCTCTTGACTGGGTGAGAGTATTCTGCTTAATTCAGAGACTATGTCCCTCACCACCCCTTGTTGTAAATAATTTTGTCCACCCTAAGCGTGGAAGGGTATACTCAGACATGAGTCCCTTGCTCATTGCACCATCAGGATTCAAGCAAGCCGGGCCGAAGACGGCTGTAATGCCAGAAACCGGTCCCCGGAAGCTTGTTTCCTTCCCAGTGTAAGAATTGGCTTTTGTAGTTTGGTTTGCCCTGTTCCCATCATGCACTGGGACAGGAACAGACTAATTTGCATACAGCCAGGTTCTGAAACTGGGATGGTGCAATGAGCTAAAAAACGGTGTTGGATCTAGCCCTGATCTCTTGACTGGGTGAGAGTATTCTGCTTAATTCAGAGACTCTGTCCCTCACCACCCCTTGTTGTAAATAATTTTGTCCACCCTAAGCGTGGAAGGGTATACTCAGACATGAGTCCCTTGCTCATTGCACCATCAGGATTCAAGCAAGCCGGGCCGAAGACGGCTGTAATGCCAGAAACCGGTCCCGGGAAGCTTGTTTCCTTCCCAGTGTAAGAATTGGCTTTTGTAGTTTGGTTTGCCCTGTTCCCATCATGCACTGGGACAGGAACAGACTAATTTGCATACAGCCAGGTTCTGAAACTGGGATGGTGCAATGAGCTAAAAAACGGTGTTGGATCTAGCCCTGATCTCTTGACTGGGTGAGAGTATTCTGCTTAATTCAGAGACTCTGTCCCTCACCACCCCTTGTTGTAAATAATTTTGTCCACCCTAAGCGTGAAAGGGTATACTCAGACATGAGTCCCTTGCTCATTGCACCATCAGGATTCAAGCAAGCCGGGCCAAAGACGGCTGTAATGCCAGAAACCGGTCCCCGGAAGCTTGTTTCCTTCCCAGTGTAAGAATTGGCTTTTGTAGTTTGGTTTGCCCTGTTCCCATCATGCACTGGGACAGGAACAGACTAATTTGCATACAGCCAGGTTCTGAAACTGGGATGGTGCAATGAGCTAAAAAACGGTGTTGGATCTAGCCCTGATCTCTTGACTGGGTGAGAGTATTCTGCTTAATTCAGAGACTCTGTCCCTCACCACCCCTTGTTGTAAATAATGTTCCTATTGTGCTGCATCACTCCTTACACCTGCTTCAAACAGGCGTAAGGTCTTGATGCAGAGGCGTCACAGACGTGGCACAGTGAAATCTTGTAGATTTCACTTCGTCACTTTTACGAAGCTTTCTTTCGTCGGAATGCCCACCGTGCATATATTATACCTGATGCAGGTATAATGTGACGCAGGGCTTTACAACGTGACGCATCTCCCTAGATGCGTCATGTTGTAAATGTGTTGCAACGTGGCGCATTGTTTACGCAGGCACTGCTTCACAAAAGTGACACAACAGCGGCGTAAAAGTGTTGCAAGGGGCTTGTAAATCTACTCCTAAAATTCCAAATCAGCATCATGCCTGTGTTCATGCAGTCACAGAGGCACTTATGGGCAGTCATCTTTGAATGGTTTAAGAACTATTCAAAGGTGGCTCAATCAATACAGCATCAAAAAATACTGGGCATCCAGTATTTCAAAGTACAAGGGTAATAAACCACATGTACAACTAAGTTCCTCTAGGAATCATTAAATCATTAATTAATACATGACAGAAATTATCACATATGAAAGAGAAATGAACACAAATGATGCCTGATGCTCTATATTTAAAGTATTATTACAAAGAAGTCAAACAGTAATCAAAGTAGTCCATATCAAATCAGGTGCTCCAAGTGATGGCGCAGTGCACGGGCAATTAAGTGAGCCATACAGAAACAAACATATATTACACTGACAATATTTTCAATATGTACATCGTTAGTCTGGCAATAGCCCTGAAGAAGTCTGTGGTCTATACCACCAAAGACGAAACACGTGTTGGCGGCTAGATTGTTTTAAGAAGAACAACATCGCAATAAATGAAGATAGGAAGATCATCTTCTTTGTGACTTATTTGAAGAACTTTATTGACTCAGTGGCGTCACTAGGGGGGTGCGGGGGGTGCGTCCCGCACCGGGTGACACCAACACATGGGGTGACACCAATCTGCACTGCAGCCTCGCTTCTGCTCTCACCTTTACTGTCGCTCCCTGTGCAAGCTTGTTCCATCCTCATGCTGTTAACACTCGCCAGCGTCTCGCAGGAGATCTGCAATGCATGACTGCAATTTTCTTTGCTCACAAGGCAACTCTATAGCAGCCTAGCTCATCTGAGGGTGCATGGTTTCCTATTTTTCAGTATCTTGCAGTCTTAAGTTTTCCAGTGAACCAGTCCAAATTTCAGCTTGCTCTTCACTACAGTGCCACCTGTTTCTCGCACTCTTGTTTATACAAATCCAGGGAAGACAGATGGAGTAAGAGAGAGAGGGAGACAGAGGGAGCTAGGGGGAGTAATACAGAGAGAGGGAGCTAGAGAGAGCAAGACAGAGAGAGAGAGGGAGCAAGAGGGGGTAACAAAGGGAGAGAGGGGGCTAGAGAGAGTAAGACAGAGAGAGAGGGAAATAAAGGGAGTAAGACAGAGAGAGAGGGAGCTAGAGGGAGTAAGACAGAGAGAGAGAGAGCTAGAGTGAGAAAGACAAAGAGAGAGGGAGCTAGAGGGAGTAAGACAGAGAGAGGGAGACAGAGGTAGCTAGAGGAAGTAAGACAGAGAGAGAGGGAGCTAGACAGAGAGAGGGAGCTAGAGGGAGCAAGACGGAGAGAGAGGGAGCTAGAGGGAGTAAGACAGAGAGAGGGAGCTAGATAGAGCAAGACAGAGAGAGAGAGGGAGCTAGACAGAGAGGGGGAGCTAGAGGGAGTAAGACAGAGAGAGAGGGAGACAGAGAGAGGGGGAGCTAGAGGGAGCTAGACAGAGAGAGGGAGCTAGAGGGAGCAAGACAGAGCGAGAGGGAGCTAGAGGGAGTAAGACAGAGAGAGGGAGCTAGAGAGAGCAAGACAGAGAGAGAGGGAGCTAGAGGGAGCTAGACAGAGAGAGGGAGCTAGAGGGAGTAAGACACAGAGAGAGCAAGACAGAGAGAGAGGGAGCTAGACAGAGAGAGGGAGGTAGAGGGAGCAAGACAGAGAGAGAGGGAGCTAGACAGAGAGAGGGAGCTAGAGGGAGTAAGATAGAGAGAGAGGGAGCTAGAGGGAGGAAGACCGAGAGAGAGGGAGCTAGAGGGAGTACGACACAGAGAGAGGGAGCTAGAGGGAGTAAGACAGAGAGAGAGGGAGACAGAGGGAGCTAGTGGGAGCAAAGAGAGGAGGCTATAGGGACTAGACAGAGAGAGGGAGCTAGAGGGAGCAAGACAGAGGGAGAGGGAGCTAGAGGGAGTAAGAGAGAAAGAGGGAGCTAGAGGGAGCTATACAGAGAGAGGGCGCTAGAGGGAGTAAGAGAGAGAGAGGAAGCTAGAGGGAGTAAGATAGAGAGAGAGGGAGCTAGAGGGAGTAAGACAGAGAGAGGGAGACAGAGGGAGCTAGAGGGAGCAAGACAGAGAGAGAGGGAGCTAGACAGAGAGAGGGAGCTAGAGGGAGTAAGACAGAGAGAGTGAGCTAGAGGGCGCCAGACAGAGAGAGGGAGCTAGAGGGAGTAAGAGAGAGAGAGAGAGGGAGATAGAGGGAGCAAGACAGAGTGAGAGGGAGCTAGAGGGAGTAAGACAGAGAGAGAGAGCTAGAGGGAGCAAGACAGAGAGAGTGGGGCTAGAGGGAGTAAGAGAGAGAGAGGGAGCTAGAGGGAGTAAGAGAGAGGGGGCTAGAGGGAGTAAGAGAGAGGGGGCTAGAGGGAGTAAGACAGAGAGAGAGGAAGCTAGAGGGAGTAAGGCAGAGAGAGGGAGGGAGCTAGAGGGAGTAAAACAGAGAGAGGGAGCTAGAGGGAGCAAGACAGAGAGAGAGGGAGCTAGAGGGAGTAAGAGAGAGAGCGGGAGCTAGAGTAAGAGAGAGAGAGAGAGAGTGGGAGCTAGAGGGAGTAAGACAGAGAGGGAGCTAGAGGGAGTAAGACAGAGAGAGAGAGAGGGAGCTAGAAGGAGTAAGAGAGGGAGCTAGAGGGAGCAAGACAGAGAGAGGGAGCTAGAGGGAGTAAGACAGAGGGAGAGTGAGCTAGAGGGAGTAAGACAGAGAGAGAGGGAGCTAGATGGAGTAAGACAGAGAGAGAGGGAACCAGAGGGAGCTAGAGGGAGTAAGACAGAGAGAGGGAGCTAGAGGGAGCTAGACAGAGAGAGGGAGCTAGAGGGAGTAAGACAGAGAGAGGGAGCTAGAGGGAGTAAGACAGAGAGAGGGAGACAGAGGGAGCTAGAGGGAGCAAGACAGAGAGAGAGGGAGCTAGACAGAGAGAGGGAGCTAGAGGGAGTAAGACAGAGAGAGAGTGAGCTAGAGGGTGCTAGACAGAGAGAGGGAGCTAGAGGGAGTAAAAGAGAGAGAGGGAGCTAGAGGGAGCAAGACAGAGTGAGAGGGAGCTAGAGGGAGTAAGACATAGAGAGAGAGAGAGAGAGCTAGAGGGAGCAAGACAGAGAGAGAGGGGGCTAGATGGAGTAAGAGAGAGAGAGAGCTAGAGGGAGTAAGAGAGAGGGGGCTAGAGGGAGTAAGACAGAGAGAGAGGAAGCTAGAGGGAGTAAGACAGAGAGAGGGAGCTAGAGGGAGCAAGACAGAGAGAGAGAAAGGGAGCTAGAGGGAGTAAAACAGAGAGAGGGAGCTAGAGGGAGCACGACAGAGAGAGAGGGAGCTAGAGGGAGTAATAGAGAGAGTGGGAGCTAGAGGGAGTAAGAGAGAGAGCGGGAGCTAGAGGGAGTAAGAGAGAGATAGCGGGAGCTAGAGGGAGTAAGACAGAGAGAGGGAGCTAGAGGGAGTAAGACAGGGAGCTAGAGGGAGTAAGACAGAGAGAGAGGGAGCTAGAGGGAGTAAGACAGCGAGAGAGGGAGGTAGAAGGAGTAAGAGAGGGAGCTAGAGGGAGCAAGACAGAGAGAGGGAGCTAGAGGGAGTGAGACAGAGGGAGAGGGAGCTAGAGGGAGTAAGACAGAGACAGAGGGAGCTAGAGGGAGTAAGACAGAGAGAGAGGGAACCAGAGGGAGCTAGAGGGAGTAAGAAAGAGAGAGAGAGCTAGAGGGAGCTAGACAGAGAGAGGGAGCTAGAGGGAGTAAGACAGTACCTAGCGCCGTACATTTCCGACAGAGGTGGTCCATGCAGTAAGTCGTGAGGGGGTGACACCATGAGTTACCCGCACCGGGTGACACCAACCCCAGTGACCCCACTGTATTGACTCTTGCTATTAGCTCAGGATATATCTTGCTTTTTCCCACTAAGACAATCTAAACCTCTTACATTGTGGGAGCTTTGTACATGAAGGTGTTCGGACGCTTCATAGGGAAATTGGGAGGCAGGCAAAAGAAGAACTTAGCTAGCATTTTGACAAACCAATGCAGCCGAGCAGTGGATGTGAGTAGATTAGAGAGCACAACATATTGCCCAACTCCTAGGTTTCATCTCAGTACCAAACTGGTTGCCTTGTTACTGCATCATGGAAAGGGGTATATAATAAAGTTCACAGCAAATATAACCAGATTGACATATTTGCAGGACTTTTCTTAAGAACTTAAGTGCACAATACACTCAAGCAGCAGAAAATCCCATGTAGCCTGAATCTCCTAAATGGTCTTCTTCTTTTTTTCTTACGCATCACAGCCTACGATCATCCCAAATGGAAGGTCAAATATACACCTTCCATCATGTTTTGCCTAAGCACCAGCTGCATATTAGAGAGGGAAGCTTCAGCTTTTCATGGCGCCAGTGGTGGTTGATTAGCCTGGGGTGGCTCCTCCACTAGGGCGGAGAAACATCGCCCCACTGCTTTCTCGCAGTGCGAGAAGAAGAAACATAAAATAACTACCATTTTGGGTTTCTGCTTGTGAGAATGCAGAAGGGTTTGGTTGGGGGTGGGTACTGCTCTAGGGCAGGGGAGGAGTGTCGGCCCTCTGGAGCCGCCCAAAACCAGTCATGTGCACTCTATAGTTCTCCAGGCAGGCTGGAATGCAGCCTACATGGAGAACATGGCCTACCCATAAGCCCCTTCCTGGGTGGTGGCCACTGGAGCATTGTGATTGGCTTAGGGTAGGGAGGCTGCCTGCTTCCTGAAGACATATGACCTGTCCCGCGAAAAAGTAGGTTTCATTTTTGTATTATTATTAATTAAATTAACACCCTCCATGCGACTCCCCCCTCCACCTGCGACCCGCGACCCCACCCTTGAGATATGCCAGCCGTGACTATGATTAGCCACAAAATGATCTCACTGTGAGAAAGTGGAGTACTATGTGGCGATGCTGGTTAGGCTTCACCATACAATACTCTCACAGACTCCAAAGATGGTCCTTGCATTCAAACCAATAATTCCTTAGCTCAGTCCTTGTAGAGTGGCAAAAAGCAGTTAGGCTTTACTAGAGGAACATGTGTTAAGCATTTGAGAGTACCAACATGGACGATATGTAATAAACACGACTCAACAGAAATCCAACATCAATTTATAAATATAGAGTGTATTTTTATCTTAATTTAGACACCAAAACGTACGGAATAGCATACATATAACCAGAGTTATCCATTTTAGAAGCAATATAAGATCTGTGCAGGAGGGTACAGTGAGACTTTATCATTGCAGTCAATGGGGAAAACCTCTAGGGACAAACGGTCGCTTGCAGGTCGAGGCACGTGGTACCCGTGCAGGGTAAAGGTGATGCAGGTCCAGTTCAATTTTACCTAGCCCGTGGAGCCCGGGTGCAGAGTTGTCCTGAGTGTCCCTTGTGCTGAATGGGAACTGAAGGTAAGCGGCTTCTACCCCTTACGTAATGCTACAGGAGAAAAGAGTGCAAAGTGTCGCCAACCACCCTGCTGCTGACATCGGATGAAGGTTTTGCAGACTGTTCTTGAGGTACAGCATCAAGTGAAGGGTTCAGTTGCTGGACTGGCGACCAACAAGACATGGTAGCAGTAAGCTCAGCAGGGAGCTTCTTTGACGGCCGGAGGAACACGGTACCGGACTGAAACTTTGCGAAAGGCAGGACTACAGTTCCCAAAATGCACTGGACCATCTGCTTTTGGGTGATCCCTTGTAGGGCTCGATGGCCAGTGAGTCTTTCGGAGCATTGATTTACCTGCAGTTTACAGGGGACCGGTCCCACTAGTCTAAGGGAGTCTTTAGTTGCAGGAGTCCCTCTGTCTGGGGGAACCAAGCTTTAGCCTAGGACGAGCCTTGTTCGTGCAGTTTCAGGAGCGTTGCTACATGTGCAGAGTATCCTCTTTTGCCTTGTGCAAGTCCTGTTGTCGTAAACACAGGTCTTGTCTTTTTCTTCTTTGATGCAAATTGCATCAGAACTGAGCTTCTGGTGTCAGGGATGTCCCTTAAATTGTAGATTTAGGGGTGTTAGGGGTGTGGAAGCAAGTAGCCAATTGGCTGCTAGTCCCTTCAGCTAATCCGCCCCTGAGATAACCACATCCAGGGATGTAGGTCACCTTTTCTACCCTGAACCCAGTATTTCTGCCACTTGTAAAAATGACAGAAGTCTTCCTTAGGTTTACTGACCAGGCAGCTCACTGTGGCTAGTCTTCTGGGAGTGCACCTCACTACCTAATTTTCCTGCCTGTCCGGGTGCAAATGTGCCCCCGGGCAGGGAAAGGGTTGTTTACTCCTCTGGGAGACAGCATGGATGCATATTAGAGGCAGTGCAGCCTTTGAAGCTCTATGCCTTGATGTATCACTTCACTAGCCTTCCTGGGAGGGAGGAGGTGTGACCTCCTTCCTGTCCAGGCCTTTGTTCCTGACTCCCGGGAGTGATCACACTGCCAGGAGGTTAGAATCCTGTCTTGGCAGCAGCAGGCACGGGCTGCGAGCCAAAGCACAGAGAAGCTGGGGCCACCAGGTGGCATGCCACTTCCTCCTCAACATGAGATTCATGTCAGGGGTGAGAAGGCATGCTGTTTGGTACCAAACTCAACATATTTAGTTGGTAGCGAACCCAGGTCTGCCCAGGTGCAAGCCTATGGATCATCTATCACTTATAGTGTACTTAAATGGTAAAAGCCACCATAGAGACACATAGGTTTGCATTTACATGCCTACACCCTTAATATACTGCACCCTGCCTCCTGGGCTCAGAAGGCCTTCCTTACGGGTGACTGACATATATTAAAAGCAGAGGGTTGACTTTGCCACACATGGTGAGGGTGAAGTCGAAATGGAGCAGTTTACACTGTAACTGTAGTCTGCAATGGCAGGCCTGCTGTCAGAAATTTACCTGAGTCACTCAAGGTGGCAAAAACAGTGCAGCAAGACCTGGTTACCCCATTACTACATGCCCTGGGTACCACGGGCAGCCACGGTCCGTGGAGGGAGTTTCGGTGAGGCGGGGGAGGGGCAGGGTGGGGGGTGCTAAAAACCGGAGTATGGATAATTGAAGGTAAGTAAACAATTTAATTAATAAAACGAATTTCGTAGTGCGCCCTGCATCGCAAAATGTGATGCAGGGTGCGCTACGAAATTCGTTGTATTTATTAAATTGTTTACTTACCTTCAATTATCCACACTCCCGTTTTTTGCACCCCCCACCCTGCCCCTCCCCCACCCCGCCTCTCTGCCCCACCGAAACACCCTCCACGGGCCGCGGCTGACCACGGGTACCATATACTAGGAGGGGTGGGGAGGGGGGGAGGTGGGATAAAGTCCTAGTCAATTGGGGTTACCAGTTTACACACATCAGATTTAGGGAGAGAGCACTGGCACTGGGGCCTGGTTAGCAGGCTTCAGTGCATTGTCAGAGTTGAAAACCATCATCTAGTAGTCCACGTGGGACAAAAAGTGGGAGGACATCTACAGAAAGCCCTGTTTACTTACACTCTCCTAACCATGAAGTAAAGGTGCTGTCAATTGACAAAACAAATAATAGAACTAATATGCGTTTTGTAATTCTGCAACAACATAATGTTACAGAAATAAAGAGCGAATTCACAAAGTATTTATAAAGTGAGACTACACCACTAATCCCAATGCATCCATCGGATTCCAAATCACTTACTGCTGAACAGCAATTAGGATTTTAATTTTCTATTTGATCTCATTAGAAATATCAAATACATTGTAAAAGCATTATAGATATATCAAGATGTATAATTGAATTATACCATCAGCTTGCTACATTTTGAAGCAAACATGCAAGATAAATAAGAATGATACGAGTTAATCCAACATAGGCGCTTTTTTATGAAAGTATTTTTATGCAGTAAAAAGCTCTATAGTGGCACTCATGTTGAGAAAGTGCAGTCTCTACCTCTCTATAGTGGGCAGCATTAAACAACTGACTCTCCTAATGCATAAGAAAGTTATGCAGAATGTCAAAGTTAAAAAATCTTGAATCTATTGGGACGGATTGGCAGGACCCTGTTGTCCACCTCTGCACATCTTCTGGGAAGATTGCACGCTGTCTCGTCTGCTAAAAAGGAAGCCCCGGCGCTGGTTTAGTCCTGCAGGTAACGCCTTTAGCTAAAGTAAGCAGTACGTTCAGCATTCATACACATAAACGGGCAGAGCAATGCCCAGTTTCTGTTATCCAACTTGCTGAGATACAAGGAATCAAGGGCTAGAAGCTAAGGAGTCTAAACACCCTCCCTCAAAATAAATATTGTCCAATCTCTTGATAGATTCACGCAGTCTCAAATGGGCTTATTTTAACTGTCAAAGACATACAGGCATGTTTCCAAAAGAAATTCAACAAGGAAAGCAGTACTGACGGGCCTTCAACTGCTGATGCTGAAAAGAAGAAGAAAACAAGCATTGGAAATGCAATAGGTCTCGCAATAACGCGAGTCTGAACTATTAGCATTGTAAATGATAATGCCCTTTATTTTTGCGTTCTGGTTTTTGGAACATAAATAAAAGGCTTTGTCATTTACAAGGCCTATAGCTTAAATTTGCGTTTAAACTAGACCTATTGCATTGCAATGGTGGTGGTGCTGCTGAGTTTTCTCTGAATCTGCACTCTGAATCTGCACCCACAATCTGCACTCTGAATCTGCACTCTGAATCTGCACTCTGAATCTGCACCCACAATCTGCACCCACAATCTGCACCCACAATCTGCACCCACAATCTGCACCCACAATCTGCACCCAGAATCTGCACCCTGAATCTGCACCCTGAATCTGCACCCTGAATCTGCACTCTGAATCTGCACCCTGAATCTGCACTCTGAATCTGCACTCTGAATCTGCACCCACAATCTGCACCCACAATCTGCACCCACAATCTGCACCCACAATCTGCACTCACAATCTGCACTCACAATCTGCACTCTGAATCTGCACCCACAATCTGCACCCACAATCTGCACCCACAATCTGCACTCTGAATCTGCACTCTGAATCTGCACTCTGAATCTGCACCCACAATCTGCACCCACAATCTGCACCCACAATCTGCACCCACAATGTGTGAGTGCGTGTGTGAGTGGCGTTGCGTGTGTGAGTGGCGTTGCGTGTGTGAGTGGCGTTGCGTGTGTGAGTGGTGTTGCGTGTGTGAGTGGCGTTGCGTGTGTGCGTGGCGTTGCGTGTGTGAGTGGTGTTGCGTGTGTGAGTGGCGTTGCGTGTGTGAGTGGCGTTGCGTGTGTGAGTGGCGTTGCGTGTGTGAGTGGCGTTGCATGTGTGAGTGGCGTTGCGTGGATGAGTGGCGTTGCGTGGGTGAGTTGTGTTGCGTGTGTGAGTGAGTGGCGTTGCGTGTGTGAGTGGCGTTGCGTGTGTGAGTTGCGTTAGGTGTGTGAGTGGCGTTGCGTGGATGAGTGGTGTTGCGTGGGTGAGTTGTGTTGCGTGTGTGAGTGGTGTTGCGTGGATGAGTGGCGTTGCGTGGATGAGTGGCGTTGCATGGATGAGTGGGGTTGCGTGGATGAGTGGGGTTGCGTGGATGAGTTGCGTTGCGTGTGTGAGTGGTGTTGCTTGGGTGAGTGGCGTTGCGTGGGTGAGTGTGGTGTTGCGTGGATGATAGTGGGCTTGCGTGGGTGTGAGTGGCGTTGCGTGTCTGTAAGTGTTGCTGTGTGGGTGAAAGTGGCACAGAGCCTTTGATGTGGCCTGGCGCAGGAGAAATGCTGCTGCTGCTAATTAAATACAAGAGTGGCCGGGAAGCGGCCGGGAAACACAAGTACGGCCGGCCACATAATTAGGGGAGGAGAAGCCGCACAGCACACGCTGGGAGAAGCCCTTTGATGTGCTGTGCGGCCGCGATGCGCGCTCTGTGCTGGGGGAGGGCCATTAGCCTGAACTCGCGGCAAGATCAAACGAAGGGTGGGAGGGACATTGAGGAACAGATGGCCATGAAAGTGTATGGGCCAAAAGCGCGTGCCTGTGGCCACGTGCACTCGAAGAAAACGCCACGAAAAAAAGCGGTGGTTTCACAATCAGTTCGAGCACTTGAATTCTAGCCATTTCCCATTCCTTCGGAATGGTAAAGGTGAGACCTAAAAAAATAGTACCTCAATCACAGCACCATTAGCGGAAGTGCCGGAAAGTAGGATCTTTCTGGCATAGTTACCCCCACGTTTTGCCTGGTTTCAGTGCGTTTTGACTCTAGTTCACTGGGATCCTGCTAACCAGGACCTCAATGGCAGTGCTCTTTCCTCCAAATTACCTGGTAAGTACTTTGTACATCCCACATTACTGGTGTACCCCTGTATGTCTCTAGTATATGGTACTGAGGGTCCCTGGGCATTGGTTCGCCAGAGGTCTCCCATGGGCTGCAGCATGTATTATGCTACCCATGGGAGCCCGTGCAACTGTGTCTGCAGAGCTGCCATTGCAGTCTGTGTGAAATGGTACATGCACCTTTCACTTTAGATATAAGGTTTTCCTCATATCCCGGTCACTGCATTTAAGACCTATAAGACCTAATGTAGGCCTTACAACCCAAAGGCATGGTGCATGGGTCTAAGTGTGTGGGTACTCCTGCATGAGCAGGTGTACCCCTACCAATCCCGGACTCCATTATCTGGACATTTAAGAGCGGGGAAGCCATTTTAAGGTATGTAGTGGACACTGCCAACTCGAGATACCCACCTACATAACGGCTTCTCCGAACCTGGTAATGTTTGGTATCAAACATGTTGGAATCATGCAACAACACCGATTCCAGTGTAAAGTGCATTATGCCATGTACAGGGGGGCTCCTTATAGGACCCCCTATACCTACCTGTGTAGCCTTGTAGGATCTGCCAGCCAGCTGGTGCTGCTGCCGACCTCAGACACTGTTCTGTCCCACTGCTGACGAGCTTAACTCAGGCAGGGAAAACTGAACACATTTTTTTCTTGTAGAGGAGAATTAGGTAGGGTGTGGGGGGGCTTGCGAGTGTCTCCAGACTGCATTGAAGGGCACATTTAGTGCCCTACTTGCATAAACGGGTTTTCACCTGTGCAGGAGCCCTTGGCTCCTGCTCTGGCATGAAAGTACACAAAGGACAGGGGAGTGAGCACCCCCTGTCCAGCTCCTTCCTTGTGAGGTGCCCAGAGTTCTCCAGGTTGTCCCTTGATTCTGCCATCTTGAATCTTGGTCCCTGTGAGCATCTTACTGGTTAGCCCAGCTGAGTAGCATTCCCTAACCTGCCTGATAGGAGGGTCACCGCAGAAGAAGTCCTTCCCCTTTTTAGGGTTACTTAAGAGCTCCTTAGATTCGTTTGGACTACATCTTGAAGACCTGATTGGCTGTCATCTAAAGGTCGTCTAAAGAAACTTCTGCTGTTGGACACTGGACCTCTGCTGCTGGATCGAGCCAGGAACCAAGACAAGACAAGACAAGACTGCTACTTGTAGGAAGACTGCTACTGCAACTTTGTCTCCATGCTCTTCCAAGTTTTTGCAACATTGTGGCTGTGCACCGCTGAGTCAGCAAGGGCTCTGCATGCATTCAAGCAGAAGGAATCTCCCTTGGAGTGAAGGAGTCACTTCTCTGCATCCACAGGCACCTCAACAACAATGACTGGTCTGTTGATCCTGTTGTCTCACTGATATTTCCCGGCTCTACAACACAGGTGGTGGTTTGTTGGCTCTGCAGAGGCCTGACCAGTCTTTCCAGCATCGCTGAAAACTGTAATCCCTCTCCAGCCGACCTGAACTGCATCCCTTTGCCTGTTTGTCGTTGCCAAGGCTTGTCAACTCTCCTGACTGAAGATCTTCAAGCTCTAAGAATCCCCAGCCTCAAACATCGCACAGCCTGATGAGCGAAGTCTTGCCTTTATCCTCTGCGACGTGGGCGTCCATCTTCTGTGTGCTGCTGAGGCCTCTCTGTGACTTCCTGTGCCTGCTGCGGGAGGGTCCTCATGGGGTCTCCAATGATCCCTGCTGGCTCTTCTGCATGCCGAGGGCTGGCCCTGACTTACCCATGCTGGGTTAGTCCCACAGACCTTGCTGGTCTGCAACCAAGCACTGTTTCCAGTAACACGGTTGGTGCGTTTGCCAAGGCTTGATGGTGGTCTTGCCGGCCATTGGACTTCCTGTATTCTGTGACTTGTATGGGACATCCTGTGGATGGCTCCTGTGCTCCTGCATCATCGCCTGGGCTCCATAGCTGCTTCATCAAGACATTTGTGCTTCAGAAAATACCTCTGTCAAGGGGTGGCATCATGCTCCTGCTCCTCCTGGACACCTCCGGGTGGTTTGGACCCTGTTCCCTCTGCTTTCAGGTAACCAATGTCTAGAATCCATGTTTGGGTTCCACCAATCTGGTCAACGAGATGCTGTGCCGCCGGACTTCCAAGATCCTCCATTGACTCCTACGGGTGGTTCTGACACCACTTCGCACCTATGCCCCTGGGCTCCCTGGTATAGGTATCCTGGTTCCCTGGGTATCCACGGGTGGAGTGACTCTCCAACCTCCCTTGAGCCAACGGTTTTCTTGGGGGTCTTTTGGAAAGGGTTCTGAAACAGTAAAATACTGACTGTGACTTCCCCCGTGCTATCCTATTGGTGTTTGACCCGGTGTAATATCTCTGCACCCGGGAGCCTTGGGGACTCTAGCTACTCATCTTGGGTGGTTCAGTGCTTCCCCTGGCTAGCTGATCCTAGGGTGGTTGTCAAGTTCTGGTACTCACCTCACATTCCACTTTCTTAGTATATGGTTTGGCTTCCCCCTAGTGGCCTGTGTGTTTTCCTGTGCTTACTTACTTGTTTTGAAGTATTTCTTTGTGTGTATTGATATCTCTGGGTTGGAGATATACCAATAGTTCCTAGTGTTGTGTTTACTAAATACTAAAGTATTTTTCTAACACTTGTGTGGTTCTTTCTCGTGTGTTAGCTTGCTGACTGACTTTTGTGGTAAATGTAACTGCTTTACACCCCCCTGGATAAGCCTTAGCTGCTCTTCACAGCTACCCCTTGAGAGATTTGATTATCAGGGACCTAAACACTATCGGTAAGTGTTGCCTGGACTCAATGCAAGGTACCTTCCCATAGGTGTACCCCATATACTGAGCCAGCCTCCTACAGGAAGGACCCTAGATGAAGCCATCAATACCTGGTCCCTGCTCCAGCCGAAAGAAGCTGTGTAGACGACTTGCACTGCCCAATTAGAAGGTAGCAAATGAGAATGACAATAAAACCCATAAATGGTGAATAATGGGGGGCTCCAAGCCCTTTTTGCAACACATTTCCTCTTGAAGCGCGAGTGCAATCGTTGGCGCATGCTAACTCAGGAGAGATATGAAAATGGGCTGGAGTGCTACCAGAATGATTTCGAGTGGATAACCGACCTGCAAGCATTCCTTCTCTCACCTTTTGTGTGTTTGATGTAATGCACTAAGTAATCAAGAGTATGCCCAGAAGTCCGTCCCTTGTACACTGTGCCATTGGACCCAATCTACACCGGATTGAAGAGGCTCAGTCATGCTGAGACAAGGTTGCTTTCCAGTTCATAGTTGACCTGGCTTGGAAGTTCAAGCTGGATTGTTCCCATTAGAGCAGAGTCAAGCGCAATTTTTCCGTTGGATGGGTCCAAACCAAGGTTCACAGAAGGCAAAAGAAAGATGGAATGGAATGTGAGCGATTGCCTGTGGCCAGACTTACTGCAAACATTCCTCTCATTTTTTTGTGTGTTTGATACACTACAGCCAGAAGGCTGGTTCCATTTCATTCATCTAGGATAGCGCTGTTTTCTTTACTGCGCTTCTGTGGATTCAAATCTATTAGACAGACACATCGACATCACAATCAATTCTGCCTTCTTAAGCACACTATATATTGCACTCTCTGTATTGCTTTCATTTCTGCAACCTTTGAAAATCCCAGGTCTTTTCCACATGCGGTTCCTCTTCATCGTTAACAGGCATATTCTGTGCAGGCGGTGTTCTAGATTGTGGTTTGTGTCTTCCAAAGCACTTACCATAGGCCCAAAATGCCCTCCTCTGCCTGTCCACCCCCTCTGTGTCCAGATCGGATTAATGGTTTCTGCCCTTTGTGGATTCGTTTGATTACTCTCTTTGGGCTCGGATTTTTGTTCATCTGCAATAAGTCAGTTTAAACACTTGCTGGGACCACAGAACTGCTATTAAAAGCTGCTTTCCCATGAGAACTGTGGGGGAAGGCTGAACTCTCGCTGCCAGAAAGAATCCCGTGCATTGCCAAATTCTGCAGCACAAATTCTTTTGGTGTTGGCTTTATTTCAATTGGAAAAAAAGTTTAAGGAGACGATGAAACTTCGTAGCTGCATGACACTGTGGGACATATTTACAAGTCTTTGTGATGGCGATAGGGGCCTTGCCTTATTTACAAGGCGGCGTTAAGTCACTTAAATAAGGCCCCCTTTCATTCTGTGCTTAGCGTGAAAGGGGAGGTCAATGGGTGTTGCTGTGGGTGTTCTACCACAACACACATTGATTCTGACGCTGCCTCCTATTCACAAGGGAGGCAGGCAGCACCAGAATTAAGACCATGGAAAACCTGGTCTTACCCTGGCGCAACAAGGAGAAATGTTTAATTTCTCCCCGTTTTTGCTGTTTTCATGTGTGCGGCGTTGTGCAGACCACGTGAAAACAGAAAAAAGGCCAATGATTGTTCATGTGCAGAAAGAGAGGCCTTCCTGTACATAAACAATCATTTTTTTAAATGCAGTTTTTCAACTTCTGTGTGTGCTGCATTAAGCAGCACAAATAGAAGTTACAAAGCGCATTTACAGATTGTTAATGTGCAGGAAGGGAGACCTTCCTGCACATAAACAATCTCCCCCTGCACGCAGACACCCTGGCACTATGGTGCTAGGGTGCCTGCGTTGGCGCTAGGCTGTTAAGTGTAGTGCCAGCGCAGGGGGAAACACAGGGCTGCTCCATATTCTTGTATCTATGGTGCAGCCCTGCGTTTCTGAAGTAGCGGAGGGAGGCATTCAGCCAGGAATGCTAACGCCTCACTCCGCCACTTCCCTTGTACATATGCCACACCAACAGGACATCAATGTCTGTCACTGGTGAAAGAAAAAATTCAAGCAGTCATCTCATGCTCGCATGTATCTCATGAATCAAAAATCCTCAATTCAAAACAATTAAAAGAGGATGTGCGAAGTTGTGTATTTTTTCCGCAAAATTTGGGGAATATGTGCGAAATGTGGCTTATTGATGTTGCAAGTGAATATCTCAAGGGATGGAATACCTCACGTAAAAAAGTCCTTCAGAGTATCGGCAGGACACGAATTCAAGCAAAAATTGTCTCTGAAGCGAGACGCTTTCTATGCAACCTACAGCCAGATTCATCAAACTAAAATCGGCTCGCAAAGGGCCAGATTCTGAGAATCTGGCCCTTTGCGAGCGCTATTTTTGCATTTGCGATTCATCATCCCAAATGCAAAAATCACAATTCTAGAAATCGCTAAATTACGATTAATTGCATTTAAGGAATCTCAATTTGAGATTCCTTAAATGCAATTCATGAACCATTTTAAAATTGCGAATTCGCAATCTGGAGCCGCTATTTACCGCGAAGTCTAACTACGTGGTAAATAGCAAAAACGTTGAAAAATGCACTAAAGTGCATTTTTCAAAGATTCATGTTGCGCACACACATGCTCTTAAGGGCATGTGTGTGCGCAACATATGTGTACACATCAATTTCAGGGGTGCAACAGGGTGTCCTCTGGACACCCCTGCACCCTTGAAATCGCAATCTCAATTTACGATTTGCTAATTGCGATTAGCAAATTGAGATTGCCTTCCCATTCATTCCTATGGGCCTCTAGGCCCATAGGAATGAATGGGGAGATATTCCTTAATTGCGACTCGCAATTTCCGACTTGCAATTAAGGAATTATTAGAAATCGCTATTTTGTAAGTGATTTCTTGATGAATAGCATTTTGCTATTCCTTAATAGCGATTCGGTATTTTTCGCTATTAAGGAATAGCAAAATGTGTTCTTGATGAATCTGGGGGGCTAGTCTTCTAGGACTGAAAATGAAGTAAAATTGCCTAATGTAAACTGTTTCAAAATATGCACTTTGCAAAGTTTATCGCCAGTGTAGTTAAAATTTCGATCACGGTTTAATTACCAGCGCACTTCCTACCGAGTTGGGCAGGGCACATCACATTCTTATAATTATAGATTCCCTAGAACCTACTTAATCCATGTTATCACTGATACAACGTCGTTCGCTACTTGACTCTCCCAGGTGAAATAGTCATAAAATGAAATAAGGAAAGTATAATAACCTTCCACCTAATGCAGGGCGGTACTTGTATATTATACAATTTGCCTGGTGGAAATAAATGCTATAGCTAATCAACATCAAATATGCAACCATCCTGAAAACTCCTGCTGTGTCAGGCGCATGGCTTATTCATTGAAATTCCTACTACATCATCAGACCAAGTAAGTAGTTCATCCGTGAAGCTGTACGTACTTCGTAGGCCCATTGGTATTCAATGAAGGCCATTACACGCACAGCGGAGCCAAGGAGGAAGGGGGTACCGCTAATAAGCATTGAATACCAATGGGTCCCTGAAGTACGTAGGGGTCTGCAGGTGAACTACTTACTTTATATGTTCATGCACCTAAAAATCCTTTTAGTAGATCAATGCGGCACAACTGAATTATATAAAGAGCTTTTATTAAGGGCATCTCTTTGAAATTGGACAATCATATTTGATCCGGTCTCGTCCTATCTGCAGTGGAATGCTATCTTGTTATCTCACGTGCATTTGAGTATTACATCTCTATCAGTTTGAGGATTGCATATCGCTTTCACAGTTTCTTTCACTGAACACAGTTAAAAAATGAAGTCTCCCTCCACGCCACATCTGGAAGTCAGGATGTGTACAGATAGGTAAAGCATGGCGGCCAAGTCGCCTAATGACAAGTGTCAAATGCATAAAAGGTGATGGGAGAAATGCTTGCAAACAGTGTAGACCATCGGTTCTTATCCTGAGGTCCGGGGACCAATGGTGGTCCGTGAACCCTACTCATGGGGTTACGTGACTGCTTAGAAAATTAAATGATATTAACAGATTAATAAGGTATAAATAAATAAAGAAGCAAAAATGATAATGTAAAAATGAAAGAATTTGATACTGGAGGATAAGAATTAAGTTTGTTTCTTCAGATTGATTCGTGGGAGCAGTCAAACAATATACAGTATGGACGATAGGCGATCTCAGTTGAATTTACAAACCTCCAACCTTACCATTACAATTACATTTTTATTTCAATATTTGTTTATGAATTAAATACAATATTTCATCATGTGTTCAATAGGGGGTCCCCGCCTTCTAAACATGATTAAGTGGGGGTCCATAGAAGTCAAAAGCAGTAGCGGCTGGTAGTGGTGGTGGAGGGGGAGCGGATGGGACACACACACACATACACACTCACAACCATGCATTCACACACGTGCGCACACACATCCATTCACAACACTAATTACTAAATATTCAAACATATATGCACGCATACACCAAACATTACTCTTTTTCAAAATCACACTTACCTGCGGCTCTGCCTCAGAGGTCCCAGGAGGTTTAGGACAGCTGCCTTCCCTCATTGGCTGACCTAAGGTCAGCCAATCAGCAGTCCCTATGTCACATAGTGGGATGGGGTCAGTGAGACTTCTGACCCCACCCCACTCTGTGACGAAGTGTCACTGATTGACATTCAACCCTGGGCGTTTCAGGGCTTAAAACTGAAGTGCCCAGCGGGCGAGGCAATGAGTGATGCTGAGGGGAGGGTCTCAATTACCTTTGCTGAGCTGAGGAGGTCACATCCACAGGGGCTGTGACATTCTCAGCCCAGTAAATTTCAGTTCAGGCAGCCAGGAGCCTGCACATTTAGCGCATGTCTGTCTCCTAGTAGCCTGGCCTGAAAATGAACAGTCTGTCAGGCCAACCTTTGCTCAGCCTGACAGACACTGTTCATGAGGGTCAAAAGGTGAGGGGCGTGGCCTCTCAGCCCAAATGGACTGGCCTCGGCTGGTCAAAAGTTTAAAAAACCCACTGGTCTAGACCATGGGCAATCACTCTGGGTAGCATTCCAACCCATCGTTTTTCACGCACTGTGTCACTCTAGAAAGTGGCCAGCCTCAAGTAAATCAATGCTAACCCTGCTCTTCATGGAAGCAGTCCATACTGAACTCCTACCAAGTTTGACAGCTTCAGTGAGACCTCATTTTTTAGCAACTGAACTTTGCATATTGGGACTAGTACGTCTGATTTTCCTGTCTTAAGTGCAAACGTAAAAATTCCAACATGCAACCTCTACTGGCCAAAGAAGTCAAGACTGACTTATGATGTCACTTGCTACATAGGAGCTATGGTAAATGTGGCACCTGAGATTGTGTCCATTTTTTGGGTGACATGAATACTTCCAAGGATGTTATATCATCATGGTGGGAAATAGGGAGAAATAGTGCGACTGTCAGAGGTGTTATGAAACACGCTATTTGGAAAGATGAAGCAGAACCACATCTCGCAAGAACTATCCGTGTGAGACAGATCATAGCTTTGCAACACTGCAAAATACACAAACATGGCCACCTTGAACTGAATATGAAAGCCGGGTATCACAGGCTGCAGGCAGAGAGGTCCTACTTGGCTAAAATACATGGCTCAAAAAACCTCCATGTGGCAAATATTTTTAAGCAAAAACAATAATTGATGTACAGAATGCAGAACAATGTGATACATTCACACCAGTAATTCAAATGTTATTTGTTTGATTAATTAAAATCTTACAAAAAACAGCTAAAACATTTACAAATATAAAATACTAAAACAATCCATGTTCAAATAATTTTCATCAGACTGATATAAAAAAGTCAATCGTTTTAAATTATTTTTGTGTTGATTTGGGAGGTTCATATTCACACAGCTCATTATTTAATCAAGCACAGGCTTCCAACTTTTTTTGAACCAACTGAAGGAATTTAACAAACGATGAATTAATTGATAGGTCTTCTGGATTTAAGCTTGCCATTAATGCTGCCTACGAGTCCTTACACCACGTTCATTAAACAATTTCTTAAGTGTACTTTTCCTTTCAACTTCAAGGTCCGGACAAAGACACAATAAGTGCAGGATGTCTTCTTGTCCTAATTTACATAGTCTACATAGGCAGTTATCATCAGATCTTTTCCATGGTGCCAAGTGGCATAAGCCTGGAAAATAGCCAAACCTAGCAATAATAAAAATGTGTTGTTTTTTTTCGACCATGAAGTTTTCAGGTAGGTTTGAATCTTTTTCTTCTTGACACCATTCACAATTGGCCAAGCATGCTTTCTTTTAACAAAGATATCGATACATTCACACCAGTACAGAGATCTGGGCCTGAATCCATTGTTTTTTGTTCACCATGCCATTCCAGTTTGGACCCAGCCATATGCAAATCAGTCAGGACCCTGTTGCCAATGGGAACAGTCCAGCCCGAACTGCCAGGCAGGTCCCTTGCTCACTGTGCCACTGGATTCAAGCTAGCGTGGCTGAAGGAGGGTGACATACCCTGAAACCGGTCTCAGGATGCTTGTTTACGGTCCAGGGAGGACCTGGCCTGGCAGTTCGTCTGGACTGTTCCCATGGGGCACAGGGTCAAGACTGATTTGCATATGGCTGGGTCCAAACTGGGGTGGCTTAGTGGGCAAAAGAATGATGGATATAACCCAGCTCTTTTGACTGGGGGTGAATGTTTGCATTGTTAGCATTCCGTCCATCATTTGTTTGCTGTAACAAAAATATTATTAGGCAACACGATAGTTACAGATGAAAGAAGATATTCAGCAGGAGCTAACATTTGATTAAAATCTGAAGACCCGGGCATTGGCCCCAGCATGTATCCCACTCAACCATTTTGCGTGATCCTATGAAAACAATGTTGACTTTGTAGGACCTGGTTATCATGTAATAAGTCTCATTCTTTTCCGGCAATTTGTCAAGTTAATTTTCTGGATATGCTCTTATACCTGCTAACATTCACTTTTCTAACCCATGTAGTACACTATTTACCTTTCTAAGCATTTTTAAAGTTGTATATAAAGGGTAATGCACTTTGCTGAAGATTTTTAACGCATTGATGGGTTATTTATATTTTTACGGCTGTGTTTTTAAGAGTAACCCTGTTTTGCTCCATGACCTCTGGCTGCAGTTCTGACCAAAGGTGTGCCCCGATTGAGGCGGGCTGTGCGTTATGTGGGATACGGCGAGAGGGGATGCCATTTCCAGTGCGGCGGGCCAAACGCTGCCCCGGGTCGAGGGGCACGGCCTGTTGTACCGAGTTAATGCAGGCCAGGAATTATTGCGGGTCATGCTGGTGCGGCGATGGGCGTGGACAGGGACCGGCCCTCTTAAAAGGTGGCTGAGATCGGGGATCAGCCTTTTGCCCCGCATCTCACCCACGGACCGCCCGACACCGTGCCGCAGACGGGGATCCATGTGTATTAAAGATTGGAGAGGCTTTCTCCCAAATGGGGTGCATCTATCGCCTGGGGGCAATGCCATGTTTGTGGGTAACCTATTCGCTTTCGCGTTTCAGTTGCTTTCTCAGGGGGGTCCACGTGGTTAGTGGGGATTTCCAGGTTACACTTCCAAGTCACTAATTAATACATTCATGACAACTTTGTCTGTGTGACCTTAAAGGGGTGTGCAGCATTAGGTAGAGAAGCCGTCAGTGTATGAGTTGGGATGGTGGCTTCCGCGGCCCCAGCCTAGCTCAACACATGTGCTGTGGTGCTTTTGGGACACTGGCCCTTTGTGCATTGGAGAGTGCAATCCATGCCAGGGGATCAAGGCATGGCCCAGTGGCACGGGATGGCTCTATGATGGTTGTGGGGGAGCGCCTGAGGCGAAAGAACTCTGGGCGAGCAGGCCTATTGCAATTGGTCTCAGGCTGGGTTAATTTTGGGGGAACACCAGGTAGGGGTGGAGGGTGCTGGGCTAGGGCTCATTGGGCTCGGCAGGAGGGACTTGACGTTTCCACTCATCTACGGGGCTCCGACTTTACTCAGACCAAGCAGCAAAACTGTTAACATGCAGTCTAGTTAGAGCCATGTCACAGCTTCAGAACTGCAGGGCTTGTCTGTAGCCCACAGCAGCAAGGCAGCCCAGGAGAGAAAAGACTGAAGGCAGGTGAGTGTGAGAAGCCTCCCCCCTCTTCCCCAGGGCCTGTGTCACCCACTATCGGCTTTTGGGCTGAGAGGTATGTAGGGGATTAAGTGGGATGAGAAAACTGGGGGGCCTCTCAAAGTTGATGTAATTAAGGGCGTTGGTTAAAAACACATAAGCTAAACATCTGTGCTTAGCATAGTGTGCCGCCCGACTAGCATTTTGCTGCTTCTGTCACTGCATCCAGATATATAATTCAACACATAACATTACAACTACAGCAAGCCAGGACTATTGGTGTTGTCAGTGGGTGTTAGTTGCATAAGATAAATAAGTGACAACTATTACGTTGTTGTATATAACATTGAAAATTCTTCAGCTCGAAAGGATGAGACTGCAAGAACTATAGCTAGTCTCTTTGGGATTACATCACAGGCAATATAGGGTGGTACTGCTGCAGAGTTAAAAAAAAAATTCCACCCTGATGGTGAGGGCAAGCATGGAAACCCGTCTCAGGACCTTTTTTTAGGTCGAGGCTGGGCAGCGCATACGCTGCTCTGTGAGGCATGCTGTATTGGAGTATGGACTTGAAGCCCTGCCCACTCTCTGCCAATATTTGTCATTGGCTTGTGTCATTGTCCTTTGTAAATGCTGGCTTCTGGGTCGTTAGTAGACTTGTTAGTCCCTCCTTAGTACTACCTTGTCTTCATTTGTGACCTCCCATGAGGACTGCCCCTTTTACTTCGGTTGTTACATGGTACGTCTTTAAGCACTATTTTCTTTAATGCGTTTCTCCTACTGCAGACACAATATGCTTTCCTGCAACATGCAGCGCATTCAACGCGCTTTCACTGGGCGCTTTTACAAAGTAAAGCATTTGTTTGTCAACTTGACCAACAATTGCTTTTTATGGTAAAAGCGCCCCATACCACGCTTTTACTTTAATAGCGGCCGCTGACCTTTCTTTAGAAACGGCTCGTCTAAAGAAAGGGGTGTGGCCTCTATTAACATGAAAGCACAGCATGGGGGCGCTAGTAAACAACAAGCATTTGCAATGGATAGGTCTCGCATTTTAGAAACTTTGACCTAATGGTATTGTATATGACAACGCCTTTTATTATTGCAGTTTATTTTAAACGCATAAATAAAATGCATTGTCATTTACAATGCCAATAGCTCAAAATCTCGCAATTGTGAGACCTACTAATTGCAAAATCTTGTTAGAATTGCGTTGCTGAGCACCGGCAGGACCTCGCCCATTTAAAGCCCTGTAGGTATGTTGGCACTAGCAGGCCTGCTGACAAATGAGCGCAGTTAGGCATGGAACGTATTAAAATAGTGCTACCTCAAAGAGCTAGAGTCAATGCGTAAACGGAGTGATTTAAATATGCACAGGTAGGCAAAGTAATACAACTTTTTTGGGTTAAGCAAATGGAGATTCTCCCACCTAAATTCAGTGCTGCTCCCAATAAGAACACATCTCACCCACCTGGTTGCTGCAGAGGTTATGCATGAGGTTAAGATGCCTGTTACAAATGCGTCGCAGGTACGCGCGTTGCGGTTAAAGATGGAGTAGGGCAGAATTAAAGATGTAAAACTGGCAGGGTCGCACTTGTGTATACTTTCCATATCTATCTGCCTACATTGGGAGCTCTTAGAAACAGGCTAGCCCAGTTATCAAGTCATAAAACTGGACGTGTCCAGCACGTATATTCTGCTCAAATAATATTTTGTTTTTGAGCAGGGGTGTGTGTGCCACTACGATATATAGGTGTCTTAGTTTCCGAGTGAACGTTAACCACAGAGGCTGCGCAGGGTTCCGACCCCACTTAATGGAACTCTGCTCTCACGGTTTTTGGGTCCTGACCTGGGTGCATCTTGCCATTTTGAGATGGTTTCCATCGATGCCCATGACCCGGGTCTGCCATTTTGTGGATTCTTGTCCTTTCCTTTGGTCCATTGGATTCCATCCTGCCGAACTTCAGTCATTTCTCTTTTGCTGGACTGCCTTATCTCTTTCTCCCCCTCAGGTTCCCCTCTCTCCTCTCACCTATCTCAGCCTCCGACTCTTCTCCCCCACCTAAAGCTCTCTACCCCTTTTGATTTTTTTTGTTATTTCCCTGTTAACTCTGTAAATATGTGATATATACTTGTCCAACCTAATCGCTAGTAAAATGTAATCCTGAGCAAATCTACTCTTTGTAAATATATGTATATAGAGATAACTCTAACCACTACTATATGTAGTAGACCCTTGTACTCACTACCATTCCTATGTGATTCTTAGAGTTTATCCATTTGTATCTCTTCCTTGAGTGACTTTACAACTTGTACATTTGCAATTTTCTCTGTTTGTATCTCTTCCCTGTGTGACTTTACAACTTGTACATTTGCAATTTTTTCTGTTATGTAATCCTAAATCCTCATATATCGCAACTGGTTCTTTTGTAAAGCGCTCTGACACCTTCGGGTAATGTTCGCGCTATATAAAACCGCATTAAATAAATAAAAGTGGCCTTCCTTACATGTGCCAGGATTGCACAACGCGCCCCGCCCGAAGCTCTATAATTAGATCAGGTCGTCGGGGGTGTACTAGCCTCGTCCGCTGTGCTTATCAAACGGCTGGGAGCTGTTCTGCTCCGGCCGGGCCTTGAACTGCTGTCTGACAGAACCACATGAAGTGAAAAGTTCAGAGGCCGAGAACATGCCGTTGTTCTATGAACGCATCATGTGGGGTGTGCCCGTCGCCACTCATTCTGGGGTATACAGGGGACCGGGCCGGAGTGGCCTTTCTGACGCCATGGCATTTCCTTGGCGGTCTTCCGGGTAGGAGGCTTGTTTCAAAGGAGGGAGGCTGCAGCGACCCCGTTCTAGTTGAGAATTCCTGCAGGAGTGTAGTTTGAACTCGTTGGTGTTAGTTTACTACATACAGGCCCAGGGTGGTATCACGGGCATCCAGTCGCGCTATCTTCCGCCATTAGCCGGCGCCTCCTGCGTCACAGCCTGGGCCCGGGCCAGGGCATTCAGATTTTCAAAGACGAAACAACTGAACGCTATCGTCAGAGCTCGCCTCCTCGGCTGTGCTGCAGAAACAAGGCCTGGCGAGGCTTCTGTTCGCTGGAAGGGGATCCATCGATCGTAGTTTATCTCGGTGTCAGGCTGGAGCCGCCAGGAGGCCAGTGTGCACAGCACGCTCAGGGCCTGGCCTTCACACCCGAGTGATAACCACTGGCGTAATGCAAAATGAGGCCTCTCCCCCGCTGCAGAATGTAGTGGGTGCCACCGGTCTCTCAATCTCACGGATATTCTTTGGCCTTGGGCTGAATGCCCCCCCCCCCCTAAGAGGCTGCCCCCTCTCCCACGCACGGCCGGGGCTGCAGGTGCCTGTGTATGCCCACTGTGATAAACCCTGCATCCGCTTAGGAACGCAGTAGTTGAGATCCACGGATAATACAGGCTGCACTTTATTTTGTTTCACCGGCGGGGTGCGGCTGCACCTTTTGCACCGCATAGAATCTCCAGAGCGCTGACATCTGAATCAGAGCAGGCTGGTTTTGGTAGAAGTTGACAGGGTTGGGATTGATGAGCTTTTAAAAATAAATAATTGTGTGCCTGCTTTTTATTCCGAAACAAGGTGCAATGTCTACACCTCCCTCGCGAGGGCTTAGAGATGAAGGAGTTTAGAGAGGGTGTGGCTTAACGGTTAGAGCAGGAGACTCTGAAGCTGGGGAACCAGGATCGAGTATGGCGGGAGGATCAAACATCCTGTGATTCTGGGCAAATCACTTAGGGGCAGATTTACAAGCCCTTTGGGCCACTTTTGCGTCATTTTCCCCATGTTAAAAATGATGCAAAAGTGGCGCAAGGGCCTTGTAAATATGTCCCTTAATCTCCACATGCCTAGAAATAAATGTGTCTGTCTGTTTTGCAACTGGTGCTCATGTAAAGTGCTCTGATACGTTCAGGTCGAGTTCGCCTTATATAAAACTACAAAAAAAAATATGAAAGAGAAATCAAAGGTGACAGTAGAAGAGGGTCCAGGCTTAAGATAGGGATGTTTAGGTGAGGGCTCAGAGTGCTGTGGGCAAGCCCTGAAAATGATGTATGGGATAAAATCCAACCAGTGGGCAAGGTGTAAAAAATAGAGTATAGGAACTGATCTAGAGGCAAATACAATTGCCTCATATCTAGTAACTCTGAATCATATACTCCATTGCAATATCATTTGCATACACGAGACCTGGGCCACGACGAACTCTTCAATTTTAGGGTACTGCTAATTCTTTAAGCTAGCAGTCACAGCAAACCGAAGAGGACACCCAGCAAGGAGGCAATCAAATTGTATCCATAATAACATCTTAAGAAACGCACAGATTGTGCGAAGGCATCGCGTCATGCTTAATCCTTGAACTAGAGTTTCCTCAAAATATGGTATGTTATGCTGTGGACACTTGATATAGCACAAACAGCGGACTCCTAACCGAGTATCCTGGCATTGAAGCTAGTAGGTAGAGAGAGGGTGGGACACCGTTCCCTCCAGAGGGATTAAGTTAAAAAAAAGCCAAGTTTTATGCAGCTTTTTAAAAGTGATAAAGACATGGCATGAGTGTATTTGGACTGGTAACTTGATCTAATAGTATGGGGCAAGATAACATAAGAAACAACCACTGTTTCGAGTCTTCCAAGACGATCTGAGAAGCCTAGCAGGGTGGTAGAAACCGATTCTGGAACAAACCCGCTACAGCTGTACGTGTACGACAAAGAAGCTTAAAGATCCGTCAAAGACCAAAACATTGGGTTATCTGTAGCATATATGTAAGTCCTAATATTAACCAAAAAAAGACATTTTAAACATTTTATTTAGCTTGCTCTGAGTACTGTCATTTGCACTTACACAGTATGTAGATCATAACAGGTGACATTAATGCGAATTTGTGCAGTAAAGCGCCATACGATGTAAGAATAAAAGGAACAAAATTGCTTTTGGAACATTCCTTAAAGCTGCTGCCCAATGCAGAAAATAAGGCTATATATTGACAGCCATGAACAATTTGAGCTTTCAAGCCTTAAATGGCTGCCTTCCGAACAACCAACCTCCAAATAATACCCTTCTTTCTCTGCAGAGACAAGCAGTGATAGTTTACACCTGGACAACAGTGGAATGTTTTAATTTAGTCAAAGACTTTAAAATAATTCTGCTGCTAGACAGCGATAATCTCTCACAGCACATCAACATCGAAATTAGTTTGAAGAGAAAATAATCCATATTTATGTTGTGGGGGGGCAATGAACACTGAATCCATCCAATGGATAACATGGTACACAAACAAAAATATACGATTCGACTCCATACTAAAAGGAATGACTGAGAAGATAAGAGAGCAATGCAGAGTCAAACAACGATACAACTACGGTAACTGCATGGTCTCTAGTCATTAAATCCCTGTGGAATCAACTTAAAGCTCCCATACGTACATAAAGGTTACTTGACAGGAAAAATAAGAGATCTTACTCGAAAGTGACAAAAAAGCTGAAAAACAAATAATTGGATAAGGAAGAGCAGAAAAGTTAACCTGACCCAAAGTATGACAAAATAAATTAAATCTATCCATTCAGTATATAGGAAAGGTCTGTGGCAAGAAAAACAGGAATGGAACGATTGTAGCTGGATAAATCCATACGAAACTTGCAAATCACCAAAACATGTTTTTTGGAGACTCGAAAATACATAATTGGTGTCAGGAAAGAATGCAGGAGTTTCACCGGAAAAATGGAAATTGTGTGCACAACCAATACATGGCACCAAAGAAATAAGAAGTTTCTTCATCCCAAATTATGCACCTACAACCACTTATGAACACGCTTGAGTGGAGAATATAGAAGTAGAAAAAACATTGGTGGCTCTCAGAAGTGAAGGAGCTCCGGGACTGAACGACTTGTCACTATCAATCTCCAACTCTATGGGCAGAAATTCTTACCTCATTATACAACAACCACAAAATAATCTGACATTTGGTGTAGTTCATTTTTAGTACTCAACCATAAAAAGGCTCTCAAACTCAATATACCAATTGATTGCCCTGTTGGATATAGAAGGGAAGCGTTTGCTAAACTACTCCTTCATGAATTAAAACACTGGGCAAATAGCAAGGGCTGTATAAGGAATTACCAAACAGGCTTTCAGAAAGGGTGCGCCATAGAAGAAAATCTATTGGCTATTTCTATGACAATTAAAAAAAAAAGTTCTCCACTAAAAACAACGTGCTCTATGTTGCTTTTATTGCTCTGGTTTCTGCCTTCAATAGAAGAATCAGCGGTCCACTATGGGAACAACTCGTAGCCTGGGCAATTCCATTGTGTTTGCTGACAGCCATCCTCTCTCTATATCACCAAACATAGGTAAAATGGCTCTCAACGCCAGAGGTAGTCCTGCCACAGAAAATCCCTACAAAGGCCTTAGACAGGGCTGTGCTCGTGCCCCCCGATTTTTTAATCTATACTTGTCTGATGTCGGACAATGTAATAAGATCAGCAGCTACATATCCACCAGTAATGGGACAGGATCGTATTGGCATACTCCGGTATGACGACGACATGGCACTTTTAGACAAAAAATCCTAAAGGCTTACAAGCAGCACTGAATACTCTAAATGCATATTGCCAAGAAAACTTTCAAAGAATCAAAAAAATAAAATGGTGAAGGCTAACAAAAAAGGGAATCTGGCATGTGTAGAACATAAAACTAGAAAGAGTCAGGCATTATAAATATTTGGGGATATGGCTTGAGGATCGAGGAAGCTTTGTAAAGCAATTAGAGACACAAGACTCATAACACAAAAATTCTAGCATTAATTTGCACCTTAACTTGTTTATTCAACTATCTCTCTGCCTGCCACTCTGCCCTGCACTTTGAGTCGTGACCAGCAACGTTTTGCCAACATTAACACATCATGGATTACAAGTTAACATGGAAAGTTAGCTAGTGGATTGAATACAATGCAGTGTGGAAAGAACAGAATGCTGTTTCACCTCCCTGCATCCTCATTACAAGCACAAATACGTTTAGAAACAACCTGTGGAATCAGATCTACAGTGGCGGCTGGCATGTAATGAGGGTGGTGAGGCAGGAGGGAAAAAATGAAAGTTATACATATATAAATAAAATTACACTTACCTTTAATCCTGGTGTGACGTCCTCCTCGCTCGGGTCTTCTGTTCTCCAGGCAGGCTCTAACGCAGGAACAGGAAGCTGCACTAACCCATCCTGGCGCTGCTTTCATGCAGCATGAAAGCAATGTCAGGATTAGAGGGAGCGACCCCTCTCAGCGCTACCGAGGGCACTGGAGCCGTATGATGTCTCTAACCTAGTTGTCTAAGACAGTTGAGTTAGAGAGGTTTATTAAACTGTGCATGTTTGGCCGGCCTTCGCAAGACGACCGCCCAAAAAGACATGCGCACTTTAAACCCAAGTGTCTTGCCTGCCCATCACTGCTTTCTGCTGCTGCCTGACTGACAGCAGCAGAAAGCCCTGCCTCCTGTGCTGACGCTCCGCTCCGGAGGGGGTTGCGAAAAATAAACAAATAATTTATTACCATTTTATTTTTCTATGGGGGGGGGGGGGGGCATTTTTTGTGGTGCGGCACTCACCTGCCTCAATGGAGGAGCCGCCCCTATCTACAACCTTCACGCAACCTTTCTACTATATTGTTCAAAGCTCAGAGCAACCTCGACTCAATCCTCCCAGGCACTCCTATGGGCAGAGCAGGTGAGAGGGAGAACTCGTAGAACACTCCGGGAGAGAGCGTGGTAGACATCACAGACAACTCGATTAACAGGACAAGGGCCCTCCTAAGGCCAAGATTCTTTACTGAAGAAATGTAATGGCGTCAAGACAGAGGCGGTGTGTGCCTGCTTACTGGGTGTAGAGTAGACCTTCGACTAACAGGCTGTTTTTTTTAAAAGATATACAGACAGTTTTGCACAGAATTAAAGCCTCCCCATCTGACAATGTAGTAACAGAAGAATGAAATCGGAAATTAATATTCATTGGTCAGAGTGGACTACTGACATTTTTTTTAGCATTCAGAAGCATAGACGATTGTTGCAATGATTTTAACTCGCATACAACATATTTCTAAAATATACGTTGACATACTTATACTTTCCTTGGTTAATTATAAAAATGCGTAGTATTATAACGATTTTAATTAATCACGCAGTAGATTATTGATTAATTGATGTTTGCATCGAGTGTGTGAACTTTGGCACCGCGTCCGCGCAGTGTCACCACCAGCTGGGTTCAATGCACACATATGACCTCATTGTACACTGACATTTCCTTTTTGTGTGCAGTTTGTATTCGCTAAAGTACCCTTTATACTGTAAACCATGTTTTTATTTGTTTAGACACCATGGTACATTTTAATAATACACCATTTATTACATCAACGACACAATAAACAAAAGGCAAAAGCCTGTAGTTGATTTTCACCCCCCCTCCCCAATTAGCAATTTTGCAGTCTTCATATGTACATCGTCCTCGTGTCGTTTTTACCATATACATATTGTGTTACTGTTACATACATGTACAGTTCTTAATTAGTGCACCTATTACTGTAGTAGTATTTTGACATTCGAATTGAACCATGGTTTATTATTGCACACATTAACCAGTTAACATATTTTTCCATTCAACCATTGTTTGTGTGCATACATTGACTATATGGTCTAAATGTATGTACTCGTAACTCATGGTGATTTAGTGTTCCGTGGAGAAATACGCCCTTTAAGAGTTGCTAGCCCTTTAACTAAATCTTCTCACCTGTTCTTTTTTCCATTTACCTCTATTCTGCCGCTGCCCATTCCAACATGTCCTTTTTTTCAGCTATTAAAACTAGGGGGCTTATTTACAAGCCCTGTGTGCTGCCGGAACCTCACTTTTTGTGACACATTGCTCACCCATATCTACAAAGCCACGTTAAGCCACCCTGTGTGGTTGTTTCCACACAATGCCCATAGGTTTTTACACATTCCCAGATTTACAACATGGTGTACATCTGGGAATGCTCTATAACCGTGCGCCTCCCCAAGTGTGGTGCAACAAGCAAAAATAACATTATTTCTGCTCTTTTTTTCCTCTTGCAGCACACATGGAAAGAGGAGATCACCTCCAATGATTGTTTTTGTGCAAGAAGTTATCCCCTTTCTACACAAAAACAATCATGCCAACAATAGAGACACCCTTGAACCGTGGTGCAAGGGAGCCTGCGTTGACGCATGGCTGGTAATTATGAGCCGGCACTGGCTGAAAGGACAGGAATGTACAATATCTTGTAATACAGTGCGTTCCTGCCCTTTCGAATTGATGTAGGCCAGCGCAGCAAAATGACTTGCGGCGCTACTCTACGCCAATTCTTTGTAAATATGACCCTAGATTTCCTCGATATCAGCCCCTGTATTGCAATACGCCTTTTGGCCAATACCATTCCCAATGCCACAATTTCTTTACACATTTTATATTAGGAGGTAAACCCCAGAGGGCTTGCTTCTGTTGATGTTGACAATTCCCTTGTGCTACTCACTCTACTGAGGGCCATATATACAATAAAGTGGTGGAGCACGGCTGAGCTCCAAAACAGCTAACAACGTGATCCGTCACTTCGGAAATGCAGGGATGCGCCATATTTACAAAAATACAGTGCACCCTTGCATTTCTCCCTATGCTGGTACTAAATTAAGCTTCCTAGCGCCAAACACAGGCACCCTTGCACCAGAGTGCAAGTATGCCTGCGTTGAGGGAATGATTGTTCATGTGCAGGAAGGGTTCTCTTCCAGCACATAAACAATACGTGCAGCACACATAGAAGTTGCAAATCGTCATTTTTTCATGATTAAATAATCATTCATGGCGTTTTGCTGTTTCTTTGTGTGCTGCACAATGTAGCACACACAGAAGAAGCAAAAACGAGGAGAAATAAAGCATATCTCCTCGTTTGGCCATGCTAAGACCAGGTTTTTTTTGGTCTTAAGTTTGGCGCTGCCTCCTATTTACGCCACCCTTGTAAATAGGGGACAGCGTCAAAATCAATGGGCGTTGTGGTGGAACGCCCACCGTAACTCCCATTGTCCACCCCTTTCACACTAAGAATAGCGTGAAAGGGGGCCTTATTTACAAGGCGGCATTAAGCCTCAGTAAGTGGCTTAGGCCGTGTGAGGCCACGTTAAGTGGCTTAACGCCGCCTTGTAAATATAGCGAAGCCCCTATTGCCATAGGAAAGTCACTAAAAGTGACGTTCCTTTGGCGACACGGGCTTGTAAATATGCCCCTGTGTATTACTGCCATCCAGAACGACTGCACCTCAGGACTATGCCAGGTGGTGTGTAATAAGCCTACTACTAGTTTGCTGCATCTCGGACAGTTAGAGGGCTCTCTGTGGGAATTTTGTTTATTTTAAGTGGTGTTAGGATGTCATGTATAAGTAGTTAAACCAGTGCTTGAAATGGAAAAATAGAAGTGCAGGTTTCTGAGAAGTGCCAGTGCTCTCCAATTAAACATATTACATCACTCTTGAGAAGTGCTAGTACTCTCCCACTCAATATAAAAAAGTGCTGATACTCAGTACCCGACAGTACTAGCTCATTTAAAGCACTGAGTTAAACTAAATCAGTTTTAAAAAAAAGTATTGCGGAACGTTCGCTTTACCCTTTTATAGGCTTTATTCCCTTCTTTTTCAGTGAACGGTTCTTCTGTTCCTGTTTGCCACTTACTCTGAGCTGCAACTGCAGTTTCTGCTTTACCATGTCACCATGCCGTGTGAATGTTTGTTACTTTCCTTATACATTGTACTAGTGCCAACCATGTCACCTTTATTTGGGTACTTTAAGTGCTCCTGGCATTGTAAGCCATTTTTCCCTTGCAGTTCGTGCAAAACTAGCATATTGTAAGAACTGGCCGTGCCCTTTGTTGAATCGCTCCTTGGCATTTGCAAACGTCATGCCACTCACTGCCTCTTTGATATTAATTACCCAGTACCTCAAATCTGCCCATTCTTCCAATCATGATCACCATACTTTTCGCCCTACTTCTTGCGACTGCAACTTCGTATCTGCTGCAATGTTGGCATCTCTTGATAACCTTAACTGCTGTGTCACACGTCTTGCAGACCTGTTTTATCACACACAACAAGCCGTGTGGTAATTCCCCCCCTCCCCCATGAGCAGTTTCCCCTTGGGTATATTATCCTGTGTTCCTACAGTAAGGACTTTTCCCAGTTGATGTCCCTGTACATGCACTGGACTGCATACTACAATTGTGTTACACTATAGTACACCCCTATGCCAGGGAGTTCCCTCCCATTCCATGTTTAGTACCTCTAGGTTGACCGTGTTTGACTTGCTTCCCCAATCTAGGGAGCCCGTCGGTTGGTCTAATTCTTTTAAGCCGTTTCATGAAACTGGAGCGATGGACCCTGAAGCACCTATAGGCATTGTATAAGTGATACCCATAAATCGATTCAACAGATAATACGTGGTTTACACAGAAATGAAGTGCCCGATAGACATGACTCACAAAATGACACATGACAGTGACTGACCAGTCAGCAACAAAGGAGGGAGAAGGGGTATTGGATTTTATGTTTTGAATGTTCTTTATTAGCATAATAGATTTCCCACGATGTGAATAAATGCATAGTGCCAAAGGCGACTGAACTGTCATTGCCAAAAGTATGGAATTAACGTAATTACACTTCTTTTGAATTTGACACATAACTGTTATTCAGGCTTTTGCTATGTGTACATTATAATCAATAACTATGTTTACAAAAACCGGCTTTCAATGGAGTTTATACAGTTTCAACGATTTGGCTTTGTTATTATGAGATAAAAACCCACTTAGAAACAAACTAAGAATTCAAAGTGGATTACAGTCAATAATGTTAATGAGTTTTCAAGTGGATCGAAGGGAGTCAACAGATGTTGTAGGAGAGAAGAGTGGACTACAGAAGGAAGCAGGTAAGGGGATGGGTAAGGCACAAGCAAGGAATCATTGTAGTTATGTGGTGTGGGAGCAGGAGTGTTCCTAGTCCCTGTGTTACAATTTAAGAGGAAGGTTTTCAATTTTTACAAAGGTCTTCTAGACATCTTATCTCTTTTTGGAAGATGGTTCCAAAATGATTGAGCTACTCCTGATATATGAATTTGCTACAGATTGAACCACAAGGCAATAATATCACAGATTTTTAAAGAAAGTAAGGTGGAGCTTGCATCTTCTATTGTGTGGTTGATCGGTGCCGACGCTGAAAGTGAATGGTCAATATGCGAAAACTGAGAGACCATTAGAAAGAGAAGGGTTGAAAATATTATTTACAATTTTGTTATCCAGTCCTCGATAAATACAGACTGTCTGTGCCTACAAAGAAGATATCATGATCCACCACCTATTAATAAATACGTTGAGCCCTGTTCTCAATGTCGGGACATGCTGTAAAACTTAAACTCCTAACAAAGGAGCTCCCGAACATTTCTCCTAACTGGAGAACCCCAGCCTCGTCCACACCTTCCTGCTAACACTTTGCTATAAAGAACTACAAAGACCGTGGCTAAATTAGTCTGGGTGAAATAAGCAAAGTGGTAGAAATGCCTGAATTGGGCTTAGAGCTGTTACCTTGAATTCATAAGTACTGCGAGCACCTTTAGTAAAAAGATGGGAAAATATATGTTCAGCCAGTCTGCCAAGATCCTTCTACCAGGAATCTGGGGTCTCCACACCAGTAATGACCAAACAACTCACTGTGCTCCAGGGTTTCACTGTTCACGGACAAATTCGCTAGCCAGATTTGGTACCAGAAACCTGGGGACTTAGCCTACGACTAACAGGAGGGGCTGCCCACATCCCGCCTTGAAGGAGAGAGCTCACAGACTGCTGAGGAGGGGCATTGGAGGTGGCCTTAACGAGGATGATGCTACTCAGAAGAATGGGGTTGTGAAGGAGATGAGGCAGGATGAACTGAAAACCTCTATTGCTACATATGGGATGCCGCTGCACTGCTCTGTAAAGGTGAGGTTCAGAAATCCTGGAGTATCCCTGCAGGTGGAGTGAAAATGCGTATCCCAGAGGATTGTGAAATGGAAGAACCCATGAACTATAAGTTCTGCTGCAAAACCAAAGCACCAAAAAGTCATGTGGCACTAAAGAAGATCAGACCAGAGCCCAGTGTTGCTGTCAAGAAAAATCAAGATTACCAGAAGAGAACTATCTTGACTGTGAGGATACCATCCATTATTAAATACTCGCCAAAACCACGAGGGGTAGGTACCTTGTTTGTTTTTGGTGATGGGTTAAGTGTTTGGGCATGAGGAAGAATCCAAGTCGCAATATCCACTGAGTCACAACCACCGCAACTCACCTGCAGCCTACTCAACTTCTGCTGGCTACCTCCGATTAGCTTGCGTCAGCACCATAGGTGTTGACAGTGCACCAGACAGTAGGGATGGGGTAGAGACACTGCTCTCTTTATTCCATAGGATATAAAGGGCACACCATGTTGAGCTGCATGGAGCGCTGAGTATCATAGCGGAGGTCTACACCAGCAAAAATCTAAGTGAGACAATGACTAAGGCACTGTGAAAACCATTGACAGCTGAGGAAGAGGGAGGGTAGAGACAGCTATCAATGGACATGGAATCTTGAGACCCGCTAAACAGTGTCTCGGGCAGTATTTTCCCTAGAGACTCCCTGGCTAACAAACCCTGCTGCGAGGACCTCACAGTGACTGGTCAGGGTCTACTGCACATGAATATTCTATGAAGTTGTCCCCCGAAAGCAGCATAGGCTGCCTCATGCTTAATTGATGTGATGTAATAGTACTAGCTAGTATAATTTGTTACATCTGAGATCAAATGTGCTGTTTTACAATGAGTGTGCTTTCGAATGAAATACTAAGGACCTGATTATGACTTTGGCGGTGTGGGAATGGGCTGCCATGCCACTGCTTCGCTCCCACTCTGCCAAAGCCAACCACCACCCGCCCACCAGATTACGAGTTTTCTTGTGGTCTGGCGGGTGGCTAGGAGGTCCCATGCAGTGCCTATAAAAAAGGCACCGCAATGGGAGCATCAAAGGCCATTCATGTACAGCATGGATTGTTTAGTTAATGCTGTGCACAAAATGGGGTGCATGCACACAGTGGGGCATCCCCGTGCACTGGGGCATTATGGGGCCCTGTAGGGCCTTCTTTGTTTCCCCCCCACCAGCATTTTCATGGTGGGCTCACTACCATGAAAAGGCTGGCAGCGGGGAAACTTGCAATATGCTTGGCAGTGCTCTAGACTGCTGCGTCACCCCAAGGATCGCGGATACCTGTGGGTTACGGCGGTTTTCTGGAGGTCCGACCACCGTACTCGTAATACGGTGGCCAGACCACTGGTGAGGCGGTCCCGACCGCCACCACACCACTGTGGGTTTGAAGGTGCCATGTACTGCGAAACTCTTTATCAGCCCCGTATTCGTTTCCAAAGAACAAGCATTGGCTGTACATTAAATTATTGACCTGTGTTGGTTACCTTGTTGAGGGCTAAGACTGATCCCACACCACCTCCATGAGTAAGACTTGGACTACTCAGCTTTGTTACCTTGAGGGTCAAATGCAAAAGAGTATACTTGGTGTTCAGTTAGGGAATTATCCGTGAGTTTAGGACACCAGTGGTAAAAGAATATGATTGGCACAATCTTAGCCCAGTAACCTCTAAATGCCCTAGGACATCTGAAACATTTTCCTCAGAGATGCCTTCTTACAAATAAAATACATAGGAGCTTGCTAAATACGCATACATTTCTACAGCAGATGCCCTAGGCCCTGAATCTATCCTAATATGTAGTTTCTTGTAACAGTAAAATCAGCTCGTGAATCACATTCTTCATAGCTGTCAATTTCTTTGGGAGCAGTCTTTGTAAAAATAGTGCAAAACTAATAGCAGTTTCCGGACAGATTGTTGCTGACTCTGCTCCTCATGACTCTGCCTCTCATAACTCAAACCTTCTTGGCTCCACCACCTTTTCGATGTGGTGCGGAAAGGTCTGCCATGAGACAGGCGTAAGATATTGACGTATTGGTGTCCTAGAAGTCACGCAGTGAAACCTTATAGATTTCACTACGTATAGATTTCACTACGCCAATCCTATGACCCTTTCCAGCTGGGGAACGCCCACCCTGCATGCATTATACCGAAGCAGGTATAATGTAGCGCATGAGTTTACGAGTGACGGATCTTCCTAGATACGTCACTTGGTAAATATGGGGCAACATGGTGCATTATTTACGCCGCCGCAGCGTCACAAAAAGTGACGCAGCAGTGGCGTAAATGTGATGCAGGCCTTCCTGAATAAGGCTCATTGAATCAAGAAGAGGCAACATATTGTTAGCATGTAACACAACGTCCTTAATATGCACTGTGCTACTTGATAAGAGTTTATTTATTTATTTACTTGAGTTTTATATAGCGCTGGCTAGAC
Source organism: Lissotriton helveticus (assembly GCF_964261635.1). NCBI lineage: Eukaryota > Metazoa > Chordata > Amphibia > Caudata > Salamandridae > Lissotriton > Lissotriton helveticus. The sequence goes on along the minus strand of NC_136069.1, from coordinate 1,307,480,039 downwards.
CCGAAGGTATCAGAGCACTTTACAAGAGTAACAACAGCGGTACAATAAATTACAAAAAATTGCACATTAAATAAAAACAGGGGGTAAGGAAATGAGAATACTCGAGGATGGCAAAAACAAAGACGCTGGGTGAGGTAACGAAAAGCAGTGGGATAGCTGTAAAAGCGGCAGATAGTAGGAGAGAAGGACAATCTAAGGGGCAGGGGAAGGAAGAGGGGGGACAGAGAGAAAGGGAAGGGAAGGCAGATAAGGACAGGAAAGCGAGAGTGAAACAAAAAGAGAGAGGGAAACAGATAGTAACGAATTCGACAGCGAGGAGTAGGTCAGAGGCACAAGAGAGATAATAGAAAGGTCGCTGTGACAGAGGAAAAGGTCAGAGATCGCTAAAATGGTGGATCAGGAGAATGGTAGTAGAAGAAGCAAGTCATAAAATAGTGGGGCATAAAAGGAGTGGTCCCCGCAAGGACAGTGTATTGTGCACTACATACACTACACAACTAAACACACTAAAACAAAAAATAATCGTATATAAAGTATTGGCATTTATTAGTCAACACCACACAGTTGCCAAGGGGCAATCACTAATCACAATTAATAGCTGGCCCCAAAGGAGGGCAGGAAGGAAGGGAAAGAAAGAGGATGTGTGCACGTCAAAGGAAGGTGAGCACAGTCAAAAGACAAAATCAATTGTAACTTTATAAATCAATCACAATACATGATACATCAAATACATAAACCCTAAGTCAGGGCAGACAATGAGATTAAATTAAATAAAGACAATCGACGGTCACATACAAATTTTTGAAAAAAGTCTGGGGCATGTGCCGGAAGTCCACGGAAAAACAGTCGACGTTTCGACCCCTGTCTATAGGCTATCTTGAGTCCTTCTACGGGGTCTTCATCAGGACATAAGAACGGGAATAAGGGAGGGAAGGTTGGGGCGGTGGTATCTAGAAAATTAAAAACAAAAACAATAGCACTTCGTATGATCAAGATGGACCAAATCCAACCATCTGAAACTATAATCTCAAGAGAGATGAAAATTTACCATGGAGTAAAGGCCCACAATGGCTCTAAACTTGGAAAGCGGAGATGATGTCACGCAAATTATCGTGATCAGTCTCACCGATCAATATTCACAAAACTACAGAGGAAAACAAAAATTCATGAATGGTGAGTGCATGTCACTAATCACCAATACACTCAAAAACATCAATTAACTTGAAACAAGGAATATCACAAAGACTCAGGTGGGTCGAGACCCTGGGTGAGTCAGTTCCTGTACCCATCTGGAGAGTCCAACAGAGTTCAGCACAGAGACCATAGTGGCAAGGTCCAGACACAGCCTACCGTTATTGTAAAATGTACCACATATGTCACATGGTAGTGTGCAAAACATTCAAATGGATGGCATTCTAAAAATGTAGCTCTCTAAAATTGTAGCATACCTCCACACTTGAAAAGAGACAGCTTAATGCTTTAAAATCTGGCTGTTCTCGCACAACGACCTTCGGTTCAGGGGTGTCACTCAAAATAGCCACTGTAGGGACAAGTGAAAAAGAGGGAATGTAGACTTAGTGGTTTAATGCCATCCTCAATTACCACAAAGGAACAATTGTAAACTTATGTCCTACCTCTCAAAGTTAGGTGCCAGTGTCTAAACTGCTACGACATCAATAGCGTCTCTTGTGAATAAAGGCACACTGGTAGGGCGGCAAAGAAGTCCGAACGCCTTTGAGAAATCATGAGAAAGAGGGGATACGGACGTAATAATTTTTTGCCTTCCTTAATTACCACTAAAAAACGTTAGTAAACTAATGTCATACCTCTGAAAGTTAGGTTTCAGTGTCTGAATCAATACGACATCAATAGCATCTCTTGTAAACGTAACATGGGTAGAGCGGCAAAAAGTCCAAACGCCTTTAGAAAATCCGTCCTAAGGATTAAAAAGGACAGCCAATCAAGGCATGCTTTGACTTTAGCAATCTCTAAAACAGGCAAGAGCCCAAACCGCTACTTACATTCGTATGAGCTCAGTTCAGATACTCGAATGGACACCCGCCATTGTGTCAAGTGGAAAGCGGAGCTGGAGGGTTGGGCGGCGGTCTGTTCCCCAAACTTTGTCAAGGTCAGTCCTGCCGGTACAAAGGAAAGACCTGTAAGAGCGTACTATCTCTGCAACCCTTTCAAAATAAATCGCCGGCGCCAGCACTACTCACGCGTGTCCTAATCGTTACTGCCCGGAGGGAGACTCCTACTGCCAACACACTCGCCGCTACACGAAGTTGGAGGCGGAGTTACTAGATTGAGCTGTGTTGAAACTAGAGGCAGAAGAAAGACTTAATAGCTCGCTACACATTTGTTTCACTCTGAAAACAGACTGGTTTTAAAATTAGTAAGCAAACTTGCAATACATCCAAAAGGAAATTGTTACAACTACATTCCACAGAAGTAATGTATTAAATCGAGATTATGTTGATTCTTAACCCGTGCAACTCTCACACAGGAGGTTGAAAACGGGCAGGATCATGATACAAATGATTGCAACAACCAAATTACAACAGTTTTGGATACCTCCACAGTCAATAGTAGCGCGCAACTCTCAGACACATGAGGTTGTAGGCGCAATGTTGTTATACATAAAACCGCGAGCTATGCGATTAACGGGTTTTTTGATGAAATCAAAATCTGATAAACAGTATTACCCCAATGTGGCCAGTTGAGCTAAACTGCTGTCCTGTTCGTTCAGCCCGTTACTGATTGTGTCAAGGATGGACATCCATTTGGATTCTCGAGTGTTTAGTACCAAAGGTAGGTTCCCTCCTCTCCTACCAAGGGTCACTTTTTCAATTGCGAACCATCGCAGATCTGCCACAGTGTGTCCTGCCTTCTGCCAATGTTCTACCAGCGGCGAGCCCGCCACCTTGCATCGCAGTCTACTGCAATGTGAGGAAATTCTGGATTTGATTTTTTGTTGGGTCTGTCCCACGTAGACTAGATTGCAAGGACACTGAATGATGTAAATCACGCCAGACGAATTACAATTTGTGTAATGTTTTAAGTTATATTTCCGGCCCTTATACTCGAATACTTTAGTTTGAACAGTGGTTTCACATGCAGTGCATGTGCCACATCTGTGGTGTCCGATTAATGGGGGCAAGTTCCATAAGGATGTCAAGGTAGGTTGGCTTTCGGGCTCAAGGTATGAATGGACCACCATGTCCCGTATATTCTTAGCTCTCTTAAAGGAATGAAGGGGGAGTTGTGTCTGCCCAACTACCTCGGCCACCAAAGGCCACTGTTGGTTAATGATTTTCTTAATCTCATTACTGCGGGTAGAGAAAGTTGTCACACAGATGATGCGATCTGTGGCTGATTGAGTCCTCACCTCTGGATTGAGCAGGGAATCTCGAGGATTATACCAAGCTCGTTTCCTAGCTCGTTTCACCATCCGAGCGGGATAACCTCGTGAGACAAGACGCTCGCTGAGGGTTTCCGATTCCAAAAAATAATTCGCTCTTGTAGAACAGTTTCGCCTAATTCTAAGGAATTGGCCCACAGGTAGGTTGTCTTTGAGGCCTCGGGGATGATGACTCCCATACTGTAACAGGGAGTTACGTTCGGTCGGTTTCCTAAATAGGGTGGTCTTTAGAGATGGGGACCATCTAAAGACCACCCTATTTAGGAAACCGACCGAACGTAACTCCCTGTTACAGTATGGGAGTCATCATCCCCGAGGCCTCAAAGACAACCTACCTGTGGGCCAATTCCTTAGAATTAGGCGAAACTGTTCTACAAGAGCGAATTATTTTTTGGAATCGGAAACCCTCAGCGAGCGTCTTGTCTCACGAGGTTATCCCGCTCGGATGGTGAAACGAGCTAGGAAACAAGCTTGGTATAATCCTCGAGATTCCCTGCTCAATCCAGAGGTGAGGACTCAATCAGCCACAGATCGCATCATCTGTGTGACAACTTTCTCTACCCGCAGTAATGAGATTAAGAAAATCATTAACCAACAGTGGCCTTTGGTGGCCGAGGTAGTTGGGCAGACACAACTCCCCCTTCATTCCTTTAAGAGAGCTAAGAATATACGGGACATGGTGGTCCATTCATACCTTGAGCCCGAAAGCCAACCTACCTTGACATCCTTATGGAACTTGCCCCCATTAATCGGACACCACAGATGTGGCACATGCACTGCATGTGAAACCACTGTTCAAACTAAAGTATTCGAGTATAAGGGCCGGAAATATAACTTAAAACATTACACAAATTGTAATTCGTCTGGCGTGATTTACACCATTCAGTGTCCTTGCAATCTAGTCTACGTGGGACAGACCCAACAAAAAATCAAATCCAGAATTTCCTCACATTGCAGTAGACTGCGATGCAAGGTGGCGGGCTCGCCGCTGGTAGAACATTGGCAGAAGGCAGGACACACTGTGGCAGATCTGCGATGGTTCGCAATTGAAAAAGTGACCCTTGGTAGGAGAGGAGGGAACCTACCTTTGGTACTAAACACTCGAGAATCCAAATGGATGTCCATCCTTGACACAATCAGTAACGGGCTGAACGAACAGGACAGCAGTTTAGCTCAACTGGCCACATTGGGGTAATACTGTTTATCAGATTTTGATTTCATCAAAAAACCCGTTAATCGCATAGCTCGCGGTTTTATGTATAACAACATTGCGCCTACAACCTCATGTGTCTGAGAGTTGCGCGCTACTATTGACTGTGGAGGTATCCAAAACTGTTGTAATTTGGTTGTTGCAATCATTTGTATCATGATCCTGCCCGTTTTCAACCTCCTGTGTGAGAGTTGCACGGGTTAAGAATCAACATAATCTCGATTTAATACATTACTTCTGTGGAATGTAGTTGTAACAATTTCCTTTTGGATGTATTGCAAGTTTGCTTACTAATTTTAAAACCAGTCTGTTTTCGGAGTGAAACAAATGTGTAGCGAGCTATTAAGTCTTTCTTCTGCCTCTAGTTTCAACACAGCTCAATCTAGTAACTCCGCCTCCAACTTCTTGTAGCGGCGAGTGTGTTGGCAGTAGGAGTCTCCCTCCGGGCAGTAACGATTAGGACACGCGTGAGTAGTGCTGGCGCCGGCGATTTATTTTGAAAGGGTTGCAGAGATAGTACGCTCTTACAGGTCTTTCCTTTGTACCGGCAGGACTGACCTTGACAAAGTTTGGGGAACAGACCGCCGCCCAACCCTCCAGCTCCGCTTTCCACTTGACACAATGGCGGGTGTCCATTCGAGTATCTGAACTGAGCTCATACGAATGTAAGTAGCGGTTTGGGCTCTTGCCTGTTTTAGAGATTGCTAAAGTCAAAGCATGCCTTGATTGGCTGTCCTTTTTAATCCTTAGGATGGATTTTCTAAAGGCGTTTGGACTTTTTGCCGCTCTACCCATGTTACGTTTACAAGAGACGCTATTGATGTCGTATTGATTCAGACACTGAAACCTAACTTTCAGAGGTATGACATTAGTTTACTAACGTTTTTTAGTGGTAATTAAGGAAGGCAAAAAATTATTAAGTCCGTATCCCCTCTTTCTCATGATTTCTCAAAGGCGTTCGGACTTCTTTGCCGCCCTACCAGTGTGCCTTTATTCACAAGAGACGCTATTGATGTCGTAGCAGTTTAGACACTGGCACCTAACTTTGAGAGGTAGGACATAAGTTTACAATTGTTCCTTTGTGGTAATTGAGGATGGCAGTAAACCACTAAGTCTACATTCCCTCTTTTTCACTTGTCCCTACAGTGGTTATTTTGAGTGACACCCCTGAACCGAAGGTCGTTGTGCGAGAACAGCCAGATTTTAAAGCATTAAGCTGTCTCTTTTCAAGTGTGGAGGTATGCTACAATTTTAGAGAGCTACATTTTTAGAATGCCATCCATTTGAATGTTTTGCACACTACCATGTGACATATGTGGTACATTTTACAATAACGGTAGGCTGTGTCTGGACCTTGCCACTATGGTCTCTGTGCTGAACTCTGTTGGACTCTCCAGATGGGTACAGGAACTGACTCACCCAGGGTCTCGACCCACCTGAGTCTTTGTGATATTCCTTGTTTCAAGTTAATTGATGTTTTTGAGTGTATTGGTGATTAGTGACATGCACTCACCATTCATGAATTTTTGTTTTCCTCTGTAGTTTTGTGAATATTGATCGGTGAGACTGATCACGATAATTTGCGTGACATCATCTCCGCTTTCCAAGTTTAGAGCCATTGTGGGCCTTTACTCCATGGTAAATTTTCATCTCTCTTGAGATTATAGTTTCAGATGGTTGGATTTGGTCCATCTTGATCATACTAAGTGCTATTGTTCTTGTTTTTAATTTTCTAGATACCACCGCCCCAACCTTCCCTCCCTTATTCCCGTTCTTATGTCCTGATGAAGACCCCGTAGAAGGACTCAAGATAGCCTATAGACAGGGGTCGAAACGTCGACTGTTTTTCCGTGGACTTCCGGCACATGCCCCAGACTTTTTTCAAAAATTTGTATGTGACCGTCGATTGTCTTTATTTAATTTAATCTCATTGTCTGCCCTGACTTAGGGTTTATGTATTTGATGTATCATGTATTGTGATTGATTTATAAAGTTTTTTTTTTTTTTTTAAATCTCTTTATTAGCATCAGATTGGTCCGTGCAAGCATACAAATACACAAGAATTTGTCGACAATAAAAACGTTAATAATCGTTATACAAAAGAAGTACATGGATGACTGGACCAATGACATTACAGGTAGTGTAGCACATTCTAGATTCTTATTTTCACTTTTCCATACCTGAAGGAAAATTGCACATGCGGTATAAAGAGATACAACTTGTTACAAACAAAACGAAAACAAGTGAGCCTTCATGACAGACAGAGCGGCAAGCAATACACCTAGTGACTAGTAAGATGGCATAACCAGAGGCATAGGCAGACGAGGGTAATTAAAACGACAAGCATAAGGACTAGGGCGAAGCAAGCACCCCATCCGGGGCAAGGCGTGCAAGGGAACTGAAGAGGGAGACGCCCCGGCCCCAAGCAGCACACAGTCCAAAATCAGCAGCTCACTCATAACCCACTCCAGCGGTGCGTGGACGTTAAGCCCTGCAGACCCCAATAGGCAGCGCACTGGTGGTGCAGCTACAATCACCTAGCCCACCCCCTCTGGGACAATGGAGCTAGCAGCCTGGGAGTGTGTATCCCGTGTAATCTTGCCAAGATACTGTCGATATGGGCCCCATATGTCAAGTGGGCGTGAGGCTGTAGGAATCTGGGTAGAATATTCCACACTATTGGTGTTACATTGGGCAAGGCTGCGCATCCAATTCACGGAAGTAGGGATTCACCTGGACCCCCAAAGTAAAGCAATTTCCCTTTTCGCCAGCAAGAAACCTATGGCGGCAAGCTTACGCGTGGCCCGGGGGAACTCTGCGACATAGCCAAGCAGTGCAATTTCCGGCTTATGTTGCAGTTCGCACTCTAGAATGTCTCCCAAAATGTGGTGTACCTGTAGCCAGTAAGTGTGCAATTTCGGACAGGTCCATGTGAGATGTGCAAAATCGGCATGGGGAGCTTTGCATTTGGGGCAGTGATGAGGTCTGTTTGGATCGATTCTGTGGGCCAACGCCGGAGTGAAGTACAGTCGCCTCAAAAATTTGAAATGAATTAGTTTGTGTCTACTGTTAATAGAGATCTCTTTAGTGGAGCGGCAACAGGCATCCCATTGGGCATCTGTGATGGGGCCGCCCAAATCAAGCTCCCACGCCGCCCGAACCCTCGCATCCGAAGACGGGAGGGCCGCCACACAAAGTCCATACAACCTGGAGACCATATGGGCTCCCGTTTGCGACTGGAGTAGAAAAGTCAGTGCCGTCATTTCATCCGGCGGCAATGGGAACGACGGAAACTGCGCTCTAAGCAGGGACCTCAGTCTGGTCAGGACAAAGGAATCCATAAATGTCCGGTCCGTGAACCGTGAATCCTCGGACACAGAGAAAACATGTCCGCCCGGAAACAGATCTCCTATTGTGGTGAGCTGGTATTTGGCCAGCGTTCTGCAGACCACCGCTTCCGCAGTGATGGGGAGCCAGTGAGGGTTAGGTAATGGAAGAGCCGGGGAATACAGTACGTCCAGCTGGAGCAGTCTACGCACCTGCATCCAGGCCCACGATGTAGTGGACACAGTTTGTATGTCAAGGGGGTCGCGCGGAAAGCCTCCGGGCAAGATCGAGTTGAGGGTAAGTGGCAGCACCAAGTCTGCTTCAGGTCTCAAATACGGGATCCGAGCGTCCGGGTGAAACCAAGGGTGTGCATAGGCGCACTGCGCGACCAGGTAATAAATATAAAAGTCCGGCACTCCAAAGCCACCTCGCTCATAAGGCAGCGTTAAAATGCGCCAAGAAACTCGCGGCCTTTTATCCCCCCACACTAACCGCAACAACAATGAGCGGAGCTGCGTGAAGAAAATCCGAGTGAGCGGGACCGGTATGTTATTAAATAAGTACAGAAAGCGGGGAAGAATGATCATTTTAATTATGGCGATACGGCCGGCCATAGAGATAGGGAGGCGAATCCACCGTGCAATATTATCCTCCAGAAAGTCCAACGCTCGCCCATAGTTAAGACGAATCATGGATACCGTTTCTAGATGAATGTGGATACCCAGATATTTCACCGAGTCCGTATTCCATTCCAGCGGGAACGGGCAGTCCCAGCGAGCAGTGGAAGGGGTGAGCGGAAAGATCTCAGATTTATGCCAATTAATACGAAGACCGGAGTACCTCCCGAAGCGTTCCACCTCAAGCAGCAATGGTGACAGGTTGGTCTCCGGAGACCTGACATACAGAATGGTATCATCAGCGTAGAGGGAGACGAGTAACGGGCCTGTCCGGAACTGGAGCCCGCGGTGCAGGTGGCGCTCCTGAAAATGACGTACCAAAGGGTCCATGGCTAGAATATATAACAGAGGGGACAGGGGGCATCCCTGCCTGGTTCCCCGGGAAAGAGGGAAGCTATCAGAGAGCGTGCCATTAAGGCGCAGTCTCGCTCTGGGGGCAGTATAAAGCAGCTCGACCGTGGAGACAAACAAGGACGGCATGCCCATGCGGTGCATGACAGATAGAAAGAACGACCATTCTAAAGTGTCAAATGCCTTCTCGGCGTCTAAAAACACCGCAGCTGCCGGCGTAGTCGGCTCAATTTTGTGAAGAACAGAAAACAGCGTCCGCAGATTAAAGGAAGTGGATCTATGGGGAACGAACCCGGACTGGGCTGGCGAAATGATAGACTCCATAAGTAAAGATAGTCGGGTGGCAAGGACTTTCGCCAAAATTTTATAGTCAAGATTGAGCAGGGAAAGGGGCCTGTAGGAACCGCACCTAGTGGGGTCCCGATCCGGTTTGGGGAGTAAGATGATAACGGCCTCCCGCAATGTGGGTGGCAGAATCCCCGTCTCGAGCGACTCCGCATACACCTCAATCAGGCGAGGCACCAGTTCCTCCTTGTACTCCTTATAGAAGTCAGCTGAAAAGCCATCTAGCCCCGGCGCCGACGAGCTTTTCAATGCATCAATGGCTTCCACAACGCTGTCCGGTTCAATAGGCATCGCCAGAAAGTCCTGCATGTGTTTTTCCAGGAAGACCATAGAGATTTCGTTAATATAGGGGCCAGGGTCGCGACAGTCAGCCGATAGTCCCGAGGTGTACAAGGCCTTATAGTAGGATAGGAAGGCATCGCAGATGGCAGGGGTGGTCTGATGACGAGCTCCCTGGTCATCTACCATGTCCGAGATAAATGAAGCCTGGCGGGGGGGACGAAGCAGATGGGCCAATAGCTTGCCAGGCCTGTCTCCTTCACCATACTGCCTAGCCGAGTGTTGTGTGCAGAGATATGTCAGTTCTCTGTCTGCAGTGTCTCTGAACTCTTACAGCAGTGCCAACCTCTTTGCCTCCACCCCACCATCCGTGTCAGTGAGCGTGTTAGTGTCCAAAGCGGCAATGTCCTTTTCAATACGGGTCAGGGAGGCACGGATGTCGCGCAAAGCCCCTACATGTTTGTTGATGCAAACCCCCCTAATGGTGGCCTTGAAACCCTCCCACAATGTAGCCCAAGTGTCCACTGTGCCCTCGTTCAACTCAAAGTACTCCTCTATGGCAGTGCGAATGTCCTCCTTGAAGACCGGGTCAGCTAACGCCCTGCCAGGAAAACGCCATTGTTTCTCGTACCCTCCCAACCTGGGGATGAGCAGGGTCAGCACTATGGGAGAGTGGTCAGACAGAGTGCGCGGGAGCGTCAAATGGTCACTCACCCAACCGGCTACCCCTGGGGAAAGGAGCCAGTAGTCTATTCTGGTGCTAGTGTTGTGATACCCTGAGTGGTGGGTGTAGACGGGTGAGGTGGAGTGAAAACGGGCCTCAATGTCAATCAGTGAGTAATGAGCGCACATATCCGCCAGCACAGCACGGGAGCGGGGCTTACAATCCGGGGAAGAGGAGGTGCTGTCCCTGGCAGGGGTCATGAGCAGGTTAAAGTCACCCCCCAGTATCATCATATCAGTGTCTAATCTCAGCAGAACATCCTGAAGTCCCCGGAAGAAGGCAGGGGAGTCCGTATTGGGGCCATATATTCCAACAAAGGTGACCTTAAAGCCCAGAAGCACACCCGTAACCACAACATATCTGCCATCTACATCCAATATGCTGTCTGAGAGCACGAATGGAACACGTCGATGGATCAGGATTGCAACCCCCCTTGCATATCTGCTATAGCTAGAAAAAAATCTGTGCGCGCCCCAGCCTTTTGCAAAGGAGGAAGAGTCAGCATCCACTAGGTGTGTCTCCTGCAAAAAGAGGACATCCACCCCATGCCGCGCTGCATAGTTTAGAACCTGTCGCCTTTTCCTCGTATCATTTAAACCTCGGACGTTCCAAGACATGGAGGTGAGCCTGGAAGGACCAGACTGCTGCCCTAATTTAGCCATTCAATCTTGGTGGAATCGTAAGAAAACATGCGTGTACGGACCTGCCATTCCCTATCGCAAAAAAGGCATCACTTAGATAGAAAAACAGAGCGAATGCACAAACAACAAGACCAAAGCATAAACAAGCCCATCCCAACCACCCACCACCCAGCCACTCCTCAATCCCAAGGAGGCTAAACCCACCCTTCCGGAAACAACCTAGAGCAACAAACAACAACAGTTGTCCACTAATGTACCTGCAAAATAAAGACAATGTTAGAGAAAACAACAATGCGGCTCGCGCCATGGGGGTAGGCGACGCTCCGCCATGCAAGAACCACAACCGGGGCCACGTTCAAATGTCAGCAAGTATGAAAAAGCACTGCAAAAGTAAAAAAAACGGAACAGTAGTATCAGATGCAGATTACTGGGGCAAACACTCCGGATCGAGAAGATGGAAAGGTGCTAAGTCAACCCTGGCCGGTTTCGGTAAACAGGTCAGCACTAGCCTGCGAGTCAGTGTGCGGCGGAGACTGTTGAGCAACATCAGATTGTCGAGGGGACCCCCTGTTTTTGTAGGCTCGACAAAATTCCTGTGCCTCCGCAGGAGAGTCAAAAATGCGAAACCTGCCGTCCACGTCCACCCGGAGCCTGGCAGGATACAGCATACCATAGCGCAATCCCATTTTGCGCAAGGCAGCTTTGACACCAGTGTATTTACGGCGTGCATCTTGGACCATGATGGTGAAGTCCGGGTAGAAAGAGAGCACATCTCCCTGCCACCGAACCTCGCCCGCCTCCCTGGCAGCCTTCAGCGCCGCATCTCTGTCCCTGAAGTTTAATAAGCCTGGCAATAATGGGCCGGGGCGGCAGGCCAGGGTTAGGTCGGGGCCCCAGCGATCTGTGAGCGCGCTCAACCACGAAGCCAGCAGTAAACGTGTCTCGGCCAAAAAGTTCGATCAGGAGGTGTTCCACAAAAGTGTCAAAGCGTCCGGTAGCTGTCGTCTCCGCCACGCCGATAATTAGGATATTATTGCGCCTGCTGCGCGCCTCCAAATCCTCGTTCTTAATTGCGACGTCTTTAAGGATCTTCTCTACTCGTTCCAACCTTTTCAGCGTCGACGCCGCACCATCCTCGAGGTCGGAAACTCTGGATTCCGCCAGGGCCAGACGCCTATCGTGCAGTTGGATCGTCGCGCCCATGTCCGCCATTTTCTTTTCGAGGGTATCAAAACGAGAATCCAAGGCCTTGAATCCAGCCCTCATCTCACCCATCATCTCAGCAACCATACCCGCAGTGTCTTTCGCTGCCAACTGGCCCCCAGTGTCCACCTCCGCCGCCGGCGAAGCTGCAGAAGCACGTACGGGCGCTGAACTGAAGGTAAGGCGCTTCTGGGTAACATCCTTCTTCACCATGGTGGAAGCAGTGGCGGGCAAATCGCCAGTGGCACAGGACTCTATGACAGCAGCGGCACCCAGAGAGTCAAGCACAGTGTCCGGGCACCCCAGTAGCAAGGCGGGTAGGACGGGATCAGAGCAGGGGTACTCGGCGGTCCAACGTCCCGGGGCTGACTCACGCTGCAGTTGCACACAGGACAGCAGGGCATGAATCTGGCTGGAGGAGTGCGCCAGAGGCCAAGAAGTAGGGTCAGCAGGCGGCTGCAGCAGCCACCCGGCAGCAGCCGGCGGATCAAGGGGCCCACCAAAACAGGCAGCCAAAGGTGGTGTGGCGGGGGGACCAAGGAGGCAAGGCCTCGAGGCAAAAGCAACTCAGCTGGGCCAGGTCTCGCAGGTCAGGTAGCCAGCGTCGGTCAGAAGAAGCTGTACGGGCGGCAGCCAACCAGGGCCACCGCAGCAGCAGGAGCGCAGGAGGCCAAGTTCCGCAGGGGGACAGGCGCAGGTCTTGGGTGCTCGGTAGCGGTGGGGCAATGGAGGTAGGCCCCCACCGAGTGCAGCGACGCCAGGCCGTTCGCAGAGCGCCCTGAAGCCCGCCGGCCACACCCCTCGCCAAGCGCCCCCCAGCCCCAAAGCCCGCCGCCCGCGCTCCCCGCTCGCCGCCGCCCCACCCGGCGGTCCCCAAAAATCGAGGCCCCGGCTCCCAAGGCCGGACCAGGCCGCAAGTGCCGGTCACGCACCGAGGGGCCGCACCTCTACCCACGGAGACCACCGGGGCCGAGCAGCGGACCCGGGAGAGAACTACAGCGGCCCTAGGGCCGAGGGGGACAGCAAGGGGGCAATCAGGAGACTCACCAGGCGCTCCGCAGCTGCAACGTAACGGCCCGCGAGGCGCAGCCGGCCGCAGCACCACTCAGCTGTTCCGACCTTCCACGGTGTCCCCCGTCCTCCAGATCAGGCAGGCTGCATCAGTAGGCTCCAAGGATCGGCTGCAGGCGTAATTCGTCCTCAGCGCAGCGCCGGATCAGTGGCGAACGGCCCCGGTCATTTCTCGCCCGGCGGAGCTCTACGATCAGGCGGCCATTTCGTTCGCCCGCGTAGCCACGCCCCATTGATTTATAAAGTTACAATTGATTTTGTCTTTTGACTGTGCTCACCTTCCTTTGACGTGCACACATCCTCTTTCTTTCCCTTCCTTCCTGCCCTCCTTTGGGGCCAGCTATTAATTGTGATTAGTGATTGCCCCTTGGCAACTGTGTGGTGTTGACTAATAAATGCCAATACTTTATATACGATTATTTTTTGTTTTAGTGTGTTTAGTTGTGTAGTGTATGTAGTGCACAATACACTGTCCTTGCGGGGACCACTCCTTTTATGTACCACGTAGCGCCCAGGTCCCCGTGATTGCATGGGTTCAACCCCCCTTTTTTGTAACATAAAATAGTGGGGAGCACAAGGGTCCAACTCCGAACGTCAAGGCAGACGGCTACCAGAGGGGAAATGAGCCAGCAAGTTAGGAGGGAGAAAGGCAGTCAGCCCCAAAGTCACAGCTGCTCCGTCCATGAGCAGCGGGGGCAGAGGTGTCCAATCCGGAGACCAGGGGTCAGGGAAGAAAGACCACGAGCGCCAAGGCAGCTGTCCACAGAACGGGAGGCAGCAAAGTCTAAAAACAAAGTCAAATGAAAGCAGGAGGGGGCGTCTCTCCGGCCCGGTAGGAGAAAGATGGGCTCAAGAACAGCCATGGAGAGCGGAGCAGATTTCAAACATCCGCTGTTACTCAAATCGACCCCGCTGTCTAACGAGGAGGCGAAACAGCAGCGAAGCCAGAAGAATCGGAGGGGGCGCCTCTCCGATATGGTTTAGGAATAAAGGGCTCAGAGCAGCCGCGGAGAGCGGCGCCGGCACACTCTCACCTCCGCCGTGTTTCCAAATGAATCCAGATGTCCTGCGAAGAGGCAAAGCAGGCAGGCTGGCTGTAGAGAAGGGCAGCGGCAATCGGACCCAAAGACAGGATGGGGAGTCTTCCCCCGGCTCTTTAGCAGCCCTCCGGAGAGACCAGCGAGGCATCGGCTACAAAGTGAAGGGGTCCGTCTAGCGCTGCAAACCAGGAAATGAAAAGGAAAAGGCGGGGAAGACAAAGACTAGCAGCGGAGTTAGGAGGGGAGCAATGCCCTATGCCCGGCTGGGTAGGTGTCGGCCGTGGCGAGATACCTGGGCCAGACACCCCTGTAGCTGAGCAGAGCGGCTACAGCGGACATCGGTCATGCTAGCTCTGGAACTCCGCGGGAAAAAGCCTCAAGCGCGGAGAGAGCAACGAGGCATCGGCTACAAAGCGAAGCGGAACGTCTAGCGCTGCAAACCAGGAAATGAAAAGGAAAAGGCGGGGAAGACAAAGACTAGCAGCGGAGTTAGGAGGGGAGCAATGCCCTATGCCCGGCTGGGTAGGTGTCGGCAGTGGCGAGATACCTGGGCCAGACACCCCTGTAGCTGAGCAGAGCGGCTACAGCGGACATCGGTCATGCTAGCTCTGGAACTCCGCGGGAAAAAGCCTCAAGCGCCAACTCCGACGAGTATCTCGGGCTCACAAGAGCTGGAATGGAGCATCGAGGAGCATCAAGGACTGCAGATTGAGGACGGAAACCCAGGTGAGTGGGTTTATCCCCGGGGGAGGTGGGAATCCGGGGATTTTAGCCAAAAAGGCTGTGTCTGACCAGGAGCTTCCGGCCGGAGCTCCTCACCCGGCGGCCATCTTTGCTGTGTTCTCAGATATGTACCGAATTATTACAATGGATTACAACAAGATAAATACAATCCAACCTTCAAAAATTCTACTAGATTTCGAACTTTCAATGATAAATGCAATATGAAAAATGTACCCAAAAACACAAATACAATTATTTTTACACTTTGGGCAGACTTTGTGGGGAAAAAATAAGAAAACAACCTTTATATGGAGTACATTACCGACAGCAAACCTTAACACAAACTAAAAAAAAAGCATACTGTTGGATTTTGTTCCTTCTGACCAAGTAGAGAAACATTATAATGCTTTATGCCAAAGACATTACTATTCTCACTAAGAAGAGAAATTGACTGCTTTTTTAAATTACTTCCATGGAACATGGATAGGATCTCTTACTAAATCGGGTAATAGAAGGCCACCAAAGTTTCTAATTATTTGGTGGAACTGTTACTCAAGCTGCTTGACTGGAGAAGCAAAAACAAAGAATGCAATTGAGGAATAACTCATTTAATAAACAATAGCTAAAAACCATCATACTCTTTACAAACAGAGTCACGAAGAAATAAATATAGTTTACTGTATGATTAATTATAATCTTCACAATATGGTTTACATCGAATATAGATAAAAGGATTTCATATAAGTTTCTTAAAACACCATTAATTCACAACAGGTGCTCTAAACCAACCACTATTATTGATGTTATACAATTGCACTGACATGTTTGGCGCCCGACCTAGTTACTGCACAGGCATCCCTTTTTCACATACATAACCCTCATAGCATTCATGCTCTGTCTACACAGGTGCACAAGTCCGTCCTTCGTTACATTCTTCTTCTTTTCCCCTTGTGCGCACTGCTGCTCATCCCGGCTCTTACACACGGCGCACTACTTGCGCATAATTCCAGGACACCACCTGGCTCTCGCACCCTCTGCAGGGTACCAGTAGCATTCCCACCGCTTCCCTGCACCATTTATCTTCCACTCTTGATCAAGCGGGCACCCCGATCTGATGTCTTCGTTTCACCTCCAATTACATACACTGGGGCCTCGCTGAGTTATTATTCCCCATGTACTAACTTTTCCTTCTGTGCATCTAGATTTTGCGGCCAGGAACATAATACCGCCCCTTTCACTTCACTGGTCATCAGGGGCGTAACACAGACCCCCGCAGCCCACGCGGTGTGGGGGCTCCCTAGCTCCAAGGGGCCCCCTCGGCACTGAACTCTGGCCAGGAGAGCTCCTGATTGTGCCCGGACGGGGCCCCCCTAAGTACCGTGCAGGGAGGCCCCCTCACTTTTCGTTACGCCAGTGCTGGTCATGTCATCATTATGTTTTCAGCTTGCAGACACGCTTAGTGCAGCCACCATCATGGAAGATCACAGTTAATCCTCACGTGACAACATTTCCACACGGTCGCGCTTTAGTAGTTTTAACGCCTGACCATATAACTCCTCTCCACCTTTCATCTTCCGCTTCCGGTTCGGCAAGCGAGACGGTACCAGTGTTCCAGAAGCTCTACTCCTCGTATGGGCAGTAAGTCCCGATGGCACGCACTCACCAGCAAGAGCTTTATCTCGATTACCCACGTTAGTAGGGTCACCCTTAACCCTGTCCTTCCATTTAGGTCCACAGCGGCTTCGGTGTACCCGCCAGCCAAGTCTGAACACTGGACTGCCCCCCCTTTTCTGTAATTCCGGTAAGAACAATGGTGCTTCTTCATGCCTTCCCAACCGCCCTGACCCGGCACTACGGCTCACACATGCCCATTATTTTTACAGCGGATTCCCGCCAGGGCCGCTTACCTTTGGCCTATGCATCCTCAGGTAATATAGAGTGATAGCACGACGCCTTCCCTTGTCCCTCCTCTTCCACTCATTACGCCTGATAGCAGCTTACAACTTACTGCTCCCCCCCTACCAGGTCTGCACTCCTTCGCTCCCCCATCGCCCTAGCTCCCCTGGAGCGCATCAGCAAGCCGGGTTTCGAAGTGTACAGGCTACCGGGTGAGTTCCATATCCACCACCCACTTTTACATAACACACCAACCAGTGAACACACCAACCTTTTTCCTCCTTCTTCGCTAGGTTAGCTTGAAACGCACCCGCTTCTCCTCTCATCTCCGTACCCGGAGCACATGCCCTAGCCGGGTTGGAATTATCACCGGCTACATGGTAAGTCATGTGAGGGCCCACCATGACACACGTGTCTTCATCTTTTCGTATAGATCTCGCTCTCCTCTGGTTTTCCGTCCCTTGCTCGTCATTTGCTAAACAAGCTCCCTTTTTCTTCCTCCCCCTACAGACCACCATCCAAAGAACGCCATTTCAGGTATCCTGCTTTGCCATTACTCTTTTGCAATTATACCTCATGCACATGATCTTGTATTTCACCATCTACCTAGCTCCATGGTAGTAACATTGCTTTCTCCCACCCCGCATATACCCCACCTGCCACCCATACGGTCACCCCGGTCTGTATGGAAACCTGTCCACATACTTTTGAATGCTCAGCTATTGATGTTCTCTATTAGTAGGAATAACCATGATGTTTACGTGCATGAGATATGGTTTGTAGCATCTAGTCAGCCCACCAACATCAGTCCATGCTTACATCTGTGTATATTACTGCTGGTTGTCACCACACGTTCATCACGATGTGCCAGGATCATGTCACTTATGTTTTGCTCCTTGTCCCCCCCCCCCTGCTTTTCTCCCATTTGCCTAATTGTTTTTCATATAACATAACGTACCCACTTCACACAGTCACCATTTTCATGTTTCAGTCTTTCCATTGACGGAATAGTTGCCGCACTTCTCACCAAGGGTTTCCACATTAAGATGGTGCTGCATCACCACATGATGAGCTGTGCCAGTCACACATCCCAGGCATCCCCCACCCCTTTTTTTGTTCCTTAGCTATAAGTTTATTTCATGTTTTGTATCATCCCCCAGCCCTGAAGAGTCACAGGACCACTCCCACTTGTGACGAAACACATATTGGCTGGTTTCTCACTCAGTTTGGTTTATTAAAACACATGTGAAACCACTTATCTGGTGTGGATCTAACATCCTGTTTAGTTCACCATATCGTACGGAACCAATTTTGACTCTCATTACGTGTGCCCTGGACTGTGTTTTGCTTTACATTGTGGGTTTCTGGACTCACATATATACGGGGGTTTCAAGGTGTGTTCCCTCGACCGGCAGGCACCGTACGTACACGCAACTCACCACACAGACGCTTAGTTTAGCCTGATCGCCATTCTTCCTGCAGAAAAAACCTGACATCGATAAAAAAAAAAAAATGGTCATAAACATTCTTTAAAAAAAACAAATACATTGTGCAACAATCATAGTAAACACCATCTAGCAATTTTATCGTTGACCTAACGTTGTATGGGTGATTCATTAAAGCCATTCGAATTAAAGTGCATCCAGTAAGTTTTAAGCTAAATATGAAATCACGACGCGGGAGGTAGTAGCGGCATAGATATATATATATATATATATATATATATATATATATTGTTTTAAAGAAAAAAATTGACTTACATGTGTGATTCATAGAGACCATTCAGGTTAAAGTGCATACAGTGGGCTTTAAGCTGAATTCACAATCATGACCAATCTCGAAGGAATGAGACAAACATAATAATTTGCAGGAACTCAAGCATACCTATTAACAAAGTGCAAACAATCCGATACAATGTCAGGGATAGATTACCTAGAACCTATTGTCTTTAATCAAGCATACTAAGATATTAACATTCACTATTCTTGCAAAATACTAATATAAAAATTAACCAAAATGTTTACATTTAACAAATAACATGATGTGTAAAAAACAAATAACATTTCTCATGTTTTACTTGCTTGATGTCTTTTTATTGAAGAATCAAATGCATCCAGAGTTGAAGTCCTTTTTTCAGCAGCATAACATCATCCAAATTTGCATGATAAACCAAATTTCTTAAAAAGAAAAAAAAGCGCTCTACAGAAAGCCAATAAAAAAATTATTTAAAAAAAAAAGAAGTGAAAAATCGACTCTAGCTCACTAAACAACCCATACAGTTTACCCTTAAACATCTTGAAAAATATTTTAAATAAAATGTGCATCATAGAAAGTTAAAAAAATAAAAACTTCTAAAGTGTCAAAAGCAATCAGACCACCCATTGTATTGTAAACCATGGATTTAACCTGTAAACGAAAAAAGAGGTTAGAAGATACACATATCTTTGCTAAATTACAAATTATACTATTCATTATTTTAAAAAGCAAACCACTTAAGAAAAATGATATGCCTTATAACAATGGCAGTCGGACAAATGTCCGACTGCCATCACAGCAGGAGTGGGACGCCGGGACAAGTAGTCGGAAACCTATCCGGCGCGATCGGAAACATCCCATTTTCTATTGCGGCTTGTGGTGCGGGTGGCCGGAAAAGGGATCTGTCCCTCCGGCCGCTGTGGTCCAACCGACTACATCATAATGCTGCATTCGGACCGCTATCCTAGATGTAGACGAGACCACCACCTACGGCCTGTCGGTGGCGCTCCTACCGTTATCCTAATGGGGGCCATAGTTATTAAACAAAATATTTTGAAACAGTTACTTACCTGAGCTGAAGGTCACACGTCCATCCTCAACTACAAATGAGACAAAACAAACTGAAATGAATTACGAGAATGGAATAAAAGGTTGAAAACATTAATTAATAATTTAATTTGAAAAAGACTGTCAGCATATTGAAACACATTTGAGTGATATATGGAAAATGTGTTTAACAAATATAAACATGCATTTAATATTCTATAAAATTGCAGAAATAAAAGGGACCAATAATGACTTTTTTTAAACGTTTCACAGTTTAAATATTATAGGTTTTTTCTAATACAATAAAAACATGTTTAAAATGTGCACTAATATTTCTTTTTTTACTAACAGGTTCATAATTAGGGCATTGCATTTTTGCATTTTAACATCTGCATAATTATCCCTGCTTTTTTATCTTTCCTTATACAGGTTCAAAGTAAGACAATTCAAATGAATAATAATTTACTAATAATATATTTTTCTCCATGTCTTTAAAAGTCAAAGCAACTATAATCTACTTTGTATTACACTACTTTATATTTTTACAAGAAAAAATATTATTTTGAACATTACAGGTTTAAGCCTTTATTAATACTCATGCTTATTTATTGTATTACATTACATTAAATATTTTAAAAACGCATTCATTTCCCCTAAAGCTAAAAAAGAAAAATATAGATTGTTTAAATGTTTTATTGTTTTCAATTTTAATGTACAAATTAACATGTTTTATGGAAATCTAGATGAGATTTACTAATAACAAATATTTTATTGCTGAAAATAGTGTTAATATTTAAATTACTTTTTTTTAAAAGTAATCAAAATTGTAACACTGATAATTCACAATAATTACTTGGACCCCTTTCCCTAAATAAATACACCCCAAAAATACAACACAACCCACTCATATCCCTTTCAAACCCCACATACTAATTTAACTTTAAAAAACAAAAAATGCCTGCACTATCCCCAAAAGATACCCACGTGAACCTTAAATAAACAATAAAATCCAAAAACGTATATAATATCCACCCCAACTAACATAAAGACATAGATGTAATACACTACCAAATTAAGTGCTTATCACTCCTCCAACCTGTGCCTAAACCTAATGGATGATTCGTTTTACAAAAATTTCCACACCGCAAAATAAATATCCACCCTGAAACCTACAAATAAAAATCCAGACACTGAAATAATATTCTTCTCTATGTACATAAGAACACTAAAGTAATACGCTACTCAGCTATCACCTCCTACAATCCGTCCAGAAAAGCAAAGACACAGACCTAAAACATGAACTTTAAATAAAAAGAAATACCTGCACTCTAAAAAATAAATACACGTCCTAAAAAAAATCCCAAAACGGAACCCTAAACTTCCCCTACTAACCCTAAACGCAAACACTCCATAAACCCCGACTACCTCTAAACTCCACCTATCCCTGAACCCTAAAACCCAGTACGCCACCTATCCTAAACCCTCAAAACCTTACTTCCCCTATATCCCACCCATTCCTTAACTCTAAAATCGCATTACTACCCTTAAACTGTAATCGCATTACTACCCTTAAACTGTCCCCATCCATGAACCCATAAAATCCTTATTACCACTATGCACCACCACCCCAAAACCCTAAAAAAAACTTATTTCCCCTAAACTCCATCTGTGCCTGAACCTTAAAAATCCTTAGTACCCCTATGCACATGTATACCTAAACCCTAGTAACACTTACTACCCCTAAACTCTACCCATCCCTGAGCCCAAAATAAGCCCTTGTCTTGTGTGACACATTCAGCCAGTCATGACTTTTAAGGCATCACACTGCTACATTCTGCGACTTGTAGATTATTTGAACACTGTGCCTAAAGCCTAAAATTCTCAAAATCCAAAGTGTTGCTGACTAAAATGACAGGACTTTCTAAAGGAATCACAGATAACATAAGTGCACTCAAACGCTATGTTTAAAATGTTCGCAGATTGGTTTACCCATTTTCAACAATGTTACTGTTGATTCACATCCAAATTCAGACATAAACCGGGTTCACTTATAGTGGAAGTGTACTATATCATTCAGATCATGCCTGAAAACAGGTATTGACAATACCCATTTGTTTTTAATTTTGAATAGTACATAGACGAAATGTTTTTACCATGCTTTAATAAAAGACAAGCCAGGAACAGCAGGGACAGAAGCAGTGCAACCTTTCTAACTAAACACAAGCATTGAAAATGCAATAGGTCTCGCAATAGAAGAGTTTGACCTTTTGGTGTTGCAAATGTAAAACTTTTTTTGGTTTATATTTTTTCAAATTATAAAAGTATTAATTTTGTTTTTTGTAAAGTGAATAGTTATAAATCTACCAAATGTTAAATTTATAGCATTAGTAAAGTTACATGTTTAGTTTTGTCCTTGTTTACATGTATTTGATGTGCAAACTTACAATTTTGTGTAAAATGTTATAAATAAAGGATAGTGACCTAATGTTGTTTCTAATTTTTAATGCTAAAAGTTTTTACATGTAAAAAAGTACAAAACTAAACATGTAAATTACCTAAAGCTATAAAGTGAACATTTGGTTGAATTATAACTATTCATTTTTACAAAAAACAAAGGTAAGTCAGTTAAATAAAATGCACGGCTAGGATGGGATCAGATTACAATGTATGTATGAGCATAAACATCTTTGCTATGCAGCAGCACAAGTGGACAAATATCGGTATGCAACCATACTAAGCGCGCTGAGACGTGCACCTACACTCCAACGTGCACACTGGGTAACATAGGCCTGGTATGTCAGTGTGGCATATCCTAACACCAGCACACACATTGTGAAAGAGGAGACGTATTATCTTTGCACTGGTGAAAGTACATAAAGTGCATAAAGCGCAATGAAGAAGGTGGTACGGATGTCAAAACGGGAAGATGGACAAGAGAAAACCATGGTACTGTGCATGCATTTTCTATACTTTAACTGCACGATAATGCACACACTGGGACAGGTCTCATGGAAAGGTTGGTGTTTTTTTTAGCGTTTTATATAGCGCAAACTTGACTCAAAGGTATAGAGTATCAGAGCGCTTTACATAGCACCAGTAACGTTACAAGAGGCACATTCATTTTTATTAGGCGCCGCGAGATTAAGTGATTTGCCCAGAATCACAGGGTGTTGCGCGTCCTTGCCGAGATGTGTTCATTCCTGCAGATGTGTATTCTGTAAACACGGCTCATTCTGTGAGGCCGAGGCTGCTGCAGAGAAGTCTGGATTTGTTGATCGTGCCAAGACATACACATGAATGAACCGATGAGCTTACGGGTTGACAGACACACCACCGGCACAAGTTAGATCCTCAAAGAGCTGAACACACACACACAGATGAAGACAGGTAATCAGCGTGAAGGTGCGACTCACGGAAACAGACACAATAAACAGACCATTCTCTAGACTTGAAAAGGAAACAGAGGCACATGGAGACACGCACAACACATGGGCAAACAGGTAAGTGTGAGTGACAGAGAAATGACGCTGCAAACGGACCCAGCGACACAGAGATATACTTTAAGCACACAGCAGACAATATAAGTAAAAGCCAGTGCGCACTGACAGATACATTAAAACAGACACAGTGACTCACAGCGATACACACAGACACCAAGACTGGGGAAGCATGGCTACTGATGAGATTGCTTAAGGGTGGTCGTTAATTAAAGTCGCTGTCACTTGCGTTTGCTCTGCCTGTGATGCACACACACCACTTGTTACACACAAGGCGCAGCTCTACCAAGAGTGGAGGGTGAGGAGAACGTAGTGTAATACAGCTGTAGCAGCGTCACATCAGCATGTACATGTGTGCTGAGAACCCCAAAGCTGTGTGTGGAGGGCTCCTAACGTGCAGCGGAAAGAGGGAAAGACCAAATTAAAAAGAAACAGCGACGGAAGGGAAACGTTGCATGCGTACTATTTGTACTTGCAACAGTTATAAATGTTTTTAGATACGCTCGCTGATGCCCCATGGCGATGTCTGTGCTGTAGGAGATTAGAACCCACATCCGTCGGTAAGCAACCCAGTGGGCAACTGAGCACCGTGAATGTGATCTGAGGCGGAGTGGGTGCCCGGGCCTCTTGCTGCCTAACTTGATGCACTCGGAAAAGGTGGGGGAAGGGAAGCAATGCATTTGTGCTCGAAAGGTGGGAGGGTGAAAGCAACAAATAAAACAAAGGACTGCGTTTGTGCTTGGAGTGTCGGAGGAGGGCTCCTAACGTAAAGCAGAAAGAGGGAAAGCCAAAATTAACAAGAAGAAAACGGAACGATAATTATTTAGAGAAGACATGTCTAAATTGAATGAAAAATATCTTAAGGCTTTTCGAAATCGCTGGATTTGCCGTGGCCACGGGCGGAGGTGGAAGGCGAGCCATGGGCAATCAGGAAAATTAACCCAGTCCGCTTATTACCTGCATAGAGCCGCCCAGTGCAAGGTATGACTGCACGGCCATCACCACAAAAAAAGTGTCAAGCAAAAAAATACTTATTTTATGGTGGAAAATGGGCTAAAAAGAAAAGGAGACACGGCCGGCCGGCCGTGAAACTGAAAGCACGGCCGGCCGTGAAAAAGCCTTTGATGCAGCAGGGGGTAATTAGGGGAGGAGAATGGCTGGGCTGAGGCGGAGCGGGAAGAGCTGCTGGCGGCACCAAGCTGACGATTTGATGCTGTGCACGCACATTTTAACTAATTGCGCTTGCGCATTGAGTTAAAAGTGCACATGCACTTCATCAAATCGCCAGTGAATCGCCAGTGTAGGTAAGCTCTGTTTAAGCCTCTATAGTCTCGCTCTGCTCAATACGCATGCGCATTGACAGGCGAGACCTAACAACAGTATTGGGAACATGGGACTGTGAGCAACAGTATATGAGTATGCAGGAGAATGTAAAAGAGTGTCTGTGAGATGAATGTGTGTGGGTGATGCTGCACATGTGCTTCTGGCACTAGCATACTGGAGGCAGTGCTTAATTTGAGCAAGGAGTTGCAGGTGGGGCCCCCGGCAGTCTTTCTTGGGGTCCAGGACTTATTTTTAATTGTCAGACTTTGTCACAGAACCAGACAGAGGAAGGTAGCAAAGGGGGAAAACGAGGCGGCAGAGAAAGATGAAAAAACAGGGACAAAACACAGATGGAAGAGAACCTGCAAGAGTGGGAGAAAGGTGGAGGTAGAATAAGTTGGTGAAGAAAGAGGCATGTGGTAAAATCAAGACTAGACAGCCTAGGTATACAGCTACCCCGATATTCGGCAGCGGCGCCACCTCTCTTTTGAGAAATATTGAGGTAATGGGTTTTTAAGAACCGGTACAGAACCGGCAACCCAGCGGTGTCAGGGTACACCCAGAGACCTCGAGTCCTTTCCTGATTCAGACCACAGAAACTCAGAGTCTTCTAGGTGAAGTCAAGGATCGATTTTATTGGCTGCAACCAAGGTAACAAGTGTCCTAGAAGTACAACACACGGGAAGTATATTCTCAGGAGACTGCTCTAATTCACAAAACCAGGCTTCTCTTTTTATACAAAATATTCAGCTTCAGGCAAACATTCTTGAATTTACAATATACTATTCACATACTTTAGTTTACAAAGGAAAAGCAGAGTCATGGTGACAAGCCCATATTTCACTTCGTCCAGCCCACAATAAATTACCCGGCGAGGTCCAGTATTTCCATCAGATATCAGTGGACCCCTAATAAAAACGGGCACCTCCCCATCATAAAGCAAGTGAGAAAAAAGAGCAGGGACAGATGTGAGCAAGATTCGGCAGGGTGTGTGTGCGATGAAAAGGTTTTATGGCTTGTTGAGCCTTGATGCTATCTTGTTCGGCCACTGGGAGAGGAACTGACCTAACAGGTTCGGCCTGGGGCAATGGTTCCAACTTGCACAGGTCATAGGAAAGTCGATTAAGGTGTACGTGTCCTTTTGGAATCGAATTTAGCTGGATTATAAGCCTATGTAAAGGGCAACTCACAAAATGGCTGCCATACATAAAATGGAAGCCGAGGGTTCAGAACGATAATGGCGATTTCAAGGTGAAATCGTCACTCGAATATGCCGAAAATGCTTGTACATGGTGTACTCGTCATTCTCGGTCTTTTGATACTAAATTCGTCATATTACGATGAAGTTTTATTCTCGAGTCCAGAATTATTACACGAGTCCAGAGTTTTCAGAACCACAAACCCTCCTTTTGCCCTTACATAGGCAATTAATCTATCCTCATGCTAATCTGAGTCAGATCTATATTCCTAAAGTCACCGAGATGTTGCTGTAACATCATTCTAGTACTTAGTTCATCTCTTGATACAGGCTTCCTTACACATGATGTAACACAGAGGCCACATATTGCAGGAGCACACTGTACGCACAGACAGAACAGGAAAAGAATGGCTAAGACCATCCCAATGACCATCAGAATTTTCCATCCCCAGGCGGATACCAGTTCCCAGAACCATCCCATCAACGACCAATCTCCTTTATCCACATGAATAGATTCGGAAATCTTATGTAGTTTGGAGATGGCCTGGTACACTGTTGGAGCGTTATCTGGGATGAAAACACAGCAACTCGATTGGATCAATCTGCATACCCCACCTCGGTCTGCAAGTATGACGTCTAATGCGACCCTGTTCTGAAGGGTCATAAGACGATCCGACTGGAGCTCAGAAGTCAGGTTACTAAGGGCACCAGCAGTTTCTATTACGGTGGACTCAACTACCCTTGTCAATTGCCTTATGTTCCTGCTGTTATCCATGGATCCCCAGAACGGCAGAAAACCCTTTGCGAAGTCCCCAAATTCTTGTCCTGCAGTGTCTTCTTTACTCAAGACACCTCTAACTATCCTTGTCTTGTGGTAATCTGCCGCTGCTGTGTAGGTGGGAGGCAACAGGAAAGAAACAAAACATGAGCCCGAAAAGTCAGGGGGCAACCATGTATAGGCTCTATCATGGCAGATGAAATAGGTACCCGTAGCTGCCAAAAACGCTGGGGAGGTCTGAGATCCAAAAACATACGTTTCAGTACAGACACTCTCCCCTAACTGAGCTCTGGGATTCTTGCCAGTACCTTGCAGACACAGGTGACCCTGATGGGGTACAATCCAAATTGGGGAAGATATCTTAGCTTGCTGTTTCTCACTCAGAATAGCTCCATATCCGGTCACGTTCCATCCTATATAGGCACGTATCTCATCTTCGGGGGTAGTTTCATAAGAAATATCATCCTTAATCATGTCAACTATACCCTTGACTAGAGCACTATTCTTAGGATTGTCTTTTATAGAGCGTAGGGGGTAGACTTCACGTGCATATATGAACATTGTTCTGTATGCCCACACAGAACCATTGTGGCTAAATGGCAGGACCAGATAAGGGATACCTTTATCCGTTGTGTGAGGCATAAGACCGCACACCCAACAGTTAGTTGTGTTCATTACAAGTTGGTGTTTGTGCAAGAGCTGAACAAAGGAGTTATTAATAAACTCTAATCTCCTAGCGGATTCGTGTTCAGGAAGGGGTTGAAAAGAATGTGAGGAAACAGTAGAAGGGGGAGGTATAGGCGATGAAGTGGGTGCAAATGTTACTCGAAAAGAGCACAAAACATAACTTA
Organism: Lissotriton helveticus; assembly: GCF_964261635.1. Lineage (NCBI taxonomy): Eukaryota > Metazoa > Chordata > Amphibia > Caudata > Salamandridae > Lissotriton > Lissotriton helveticus. The sequence goes on along the minus strand of NC_136069.1, from coordinate 1,307,452,682 downwards.
AAAATATCATCATACTGAATAACATGAAAATGCACAATATCAAGAAGCTTTTCTTTGTCATTACATTACACATCCTGTGTTTAAAGTTCGTTTCCTTGGCAGGTCTCTCCATCTCGGAAAACTCCATCCTCTCTAAAGTGCTGCCGGCGAAGGGAGGTTAATTCTGCTAAGAAATGCCTCTGTCAGTCCAGGGCAACTCCCTTAGACCGACCAGAACTGCCGACCTAACGTCGTCAGCTGCACCCCAAAGACTTTAAGCAATCGCGGCCCTAGCAGCGGAACCCGGATGGCGGTTCGAAAAACAAAAATAAGCAAGTTTTCTCAGATGGGAGAGCTGCACTTAAAAAAATAGTACTTGGAGGGAAAAAATAAATATATTTATTTGTCCATAGGTCTCGGTCTCAAATTGTAACGTTTTCTTCCAGGTACTGTTTGATCCTGAAACAAGAGTTCAGGCTCTGTAGTGTTCAACCGCTTTGATGGTGATACTGCTGGTTGCAAAATATTGTCACTCTCTTGTTCAGTTAGTGTTCCTTTTACACGTGCATCACTGAAAGGTAGGAAACGTGGCACGGTTTCAGTTTCTGAGTCAGCGACACCCTTCTGGACCCACTGGTCATAGGGCAGAGGTAAAGGGATCCTTTTACAATGGACCCCGTGGATCCAGTTGGCCTTCCCCTCCACTCGAACTGCTGATCTTGTGGAAAGAAGGACGAGGTGCGGTCCGGTCCACCTGGGCTGGTTGTTCTTTGTTCTCTGGAAGTTCTTGACCAGCACCCAGGATCCAGGGTTTATTGCGTGTCCTGGAGCTTCGGAGACCGGAGGCAGGGTGTCGTGAACCTGTTGATGCAAAACACGCAATTTAGCCGTCAATTCGTACAGATAATCAAGCAAAACAGGGTGTTCGAGTTCGCTGAATTTAGTGGGTCGTGGCACTCCCCATATGTTGGCCGGGCGGCCAAAAACAATTTCATAGGGGCTAAGTTTCACTCGTGAATGCACAGTCATTCTGGTGGACAGGAGTGCTAAGGGCAGAGCGTCAGGCCATTTAAGATCTGTGCTCGCTTGGATTTTGGCCAGTTTTAACTTAAGCGTGCCATTGTAACATTCTACTAGTCCAGCTGATTGGGGGTGATTTGCAGCGTGGAACTTCTGTCGGATGCCTAGCCCTTCACATACATTCTTCATCACACGACCCACAAATTCACTTCCATTATCACTCCAGACCATTCTAGGCATTCCAAACCTGGGGAAGAACTCTTTCACAAGGGCTTTCACTGTGGATAAGGCAGTGTTGTCTTTTAGGGGATAGGCCTCCACCCATCTTGAGAAGGCACAAACAACAACGAGTACGTATTTTAAATTGTTGCACCTCTCCATGTGGATGAAATCTAGCTGCAAAACCTCGAACGGATACGTAGGAGGTGCAAAATGACCAGCTGGAGTTGGGGTTCCCCTACCAGGATTGTGTTTCAGACATACCATGCAATTCTTGACGACATTCTCTGCACACTTGGGAATTCCTGAGTTTTGCCATACTGGAGCCAACAACTTGCAAATCCCTTTCACGCTGATATGAGCCATTCCATGAGCCATTGTAACCACTGCAAGCACATATGCATCTGGTAACAACCATCTCTGATGCTCTGACAATTCAATCCAGCAACCATTTGCATCCATTCTACCCGTACTTTCTCTCCACGTGCTCAACTCTTTCTCTGTGGCCTCAGCTTGAATAGACTTCACACTCTCTATCGTGTCTTCACACATTCCAACATCACCAACCCATCTTGCAGGGCCTGCAACATACATTCGGCTCATCCCATTCCTTGCAGTATCGTTCACGATTTTGTCAGCAAATGCATTTCCACGACCAACATCATCAGTCACCTTCTTGTGAGCACTACATTTCACAACCGCCATTTGCAGAGGCAAGGTCAGTGATTCAAGAAGCTCATTCACCAACTGACCATGCTGAATCTTAGCTCCATGCGAAGTCAGGAACCCACGTTCTTTCCACAATCGCCCAAAACTGTGAGCCACTCCAAATGCATACTGACTGTCGGTATAGACAGTCACTTTCATTCCTTTCGACAACACACATGCTCTTGTAAGTGCAATCAATTCTGCTGCCTGAGCTGAATTATGTGGGACATGTGCAGCTTCAACAATTGTATGCAAAGTCGTGACAGCATATGCTGCAGTCGTGTCACCATTCGGGAGCTTGAAGCATGAACCATCCACCCATAATGTACCATCACATTCAGCAAGAGGAGTATCGTAGAGATCTACTCTCCCTTTCGTCTCTTCTTCTGTTCTAAGAAGACAATCATGCTGTTCTGAAGCATCTGATTCCTCTACAATTGGCAACAACGTAGCTAGGTTTAACACGTTACATCTTTTTATGTGCACATGACTTGCTAACAATGTTAATTCGTAACCTGACAATCGAGCACTAGTTAAGTGCTGTGTCTTGGTTCTATTTAACAATGTGTCTCCTGCATGTGGGACCATCACGACTAGTGTATTATTCATTACTAGACCAGCAGACTGCCGAATAGAAACAGCTGCTGCCGCTGTGGCTCTTAAACAACTTGGTAATGCTCTAGCTACCGGATCCAAAGTCGACGAAAAATACGGGCATGGACGTTGTTTGCCTCCAAACATTTGAGTCAACACTGACAATGCACAACCTTCCTTCTCATGGACATACAATGTAAAGGGCTTACTGTAGGTGGGGGTACCTAACACAGGAGCCGAACATAATGCTGTGCGCAATTCAGAAAAACTTTTCTGACACTCTTCAGACCAAGGAACGGGATTGGGTGTGTCTTTACACGTTAATGCCACCAAAGGTTTGGCTAATAACGAAAAATTTGGAATCCACTGTCTACAGTACGATGTAATGCCCAAGAAAGCACGCACTTCTCTCTGTGTTCTTGGCACACTCAATTTCGCTATTGCCTGTATTCTTTCTGGGGTCAGTTTCCTTCCCTCCTTCGATAAGAGGTGACCTAAGTAGGTCACTTCTTGTCTACAGTATTGTAATTTGGAAAGTGACACCTTGTGATGCAAATCACACAAATGACGCAACAATGACAATGTGGCTTTCTTACATATTTCCTCAGTATCTGCAGCAATGAGCAAATCATCAACGTACTGTACAAGAGTAGCACTTTCAGGTAAAACAATCGTATCAAGCTGTGTTTTTAGAGCTTGACTATATATTGATGGACTTTCACAGTAGCCCTGGGGAGCGCGTTTGAAGCGGAAGCTGCGTCCTCCTAAACTGAATGCAAAAATATCCCTGCTCTCCTCAGCAATCGGGATGCTGAAGAAAGCATTCTTCAAGTCAATCACCGAGAACCAAGTGGCAGAAGCTGGAATCATAGTCAATAATGTAGTAATGTCGGGGACAACTGGGAATTGTGGCACAACTATTTTATTCACCTCTCTGAGATCAATCACAAATCTGTACACAGGTGGCTGAGAGGGATCAGTTCGTTTTAAAACAGGCAGAACAGGACTATTGCAAACGTTGCCTCTTGTCTCTTCAATCACATCTTTTTTAATTAGCTCGTAAACGATCGCTAGCAAAGCTTTCTCACCTTCACTAGAAATTCTATATTGGGGAATTCGTGGCATTTTAACATTGGCTTTCAATGTTACAACATATGGTGGTATTTCTAAAAGACCCACATCATTAGGACCAGCAGCCCAAAGAATATCTGGAAGAAGCGACAATTCTGCTGGAAGTTTATCTCTTGACAAATACATTGGAGAAACCACTTTCTTACCTAAAGTAAGTTGTACTCCTGAAGGAGAACAGTACAAAGTCGCATACAATCTTTTTAACAGATCCAATCCCAACAAGTTTTTCACCACAACCTGTTGTCAGGATAAGGGGTGCTTCTAATTCACGAGGACCAACAGAAAGAGACAAAGGGTCAGAAATCGGATTTCTAACTGGGGCGCCAGAAAAACCTACAGAAACATTCATTTCACCAGACAAAGGTGCGCCAGGGAGTTTGGAGTGCATAATAGAACTCTTTGTAGCACCAGTATCCAACAGAAAAGGTTCTGACACACCTGATGTAATCACCTCAACGTATGGTCCACTCTGATCTACTGGAACTGAAACAACTCCCTCTCTTTGTCTATGGCTGTCCTAGCAATTATTACCTTCCAAATACTCATCTTCTGTATAGTAATCATCAATATAGTATTGAGCTGTCCTGTCAGATGCGTTGTTCTGCTGATTGAACCTATTCATAGAATTTTGAGGTGGAAGGGGACGTGTGTTCTGGGGGACGTTTCCGCGTCCTCTACCTCTAGGCGCTTGCTGAACACCACGACCTCTTACACTAGAAGCACCATTTGCGCGCTGTAACAGAATAGGACAACTATACTTAAAATGACCCTCTTCCTTGCAATATGAACACTGGTTGGGGCCTACGGGGACACGTGGCTGAGTATACTCGACTCTTTGCGAGTTCCTCTGATACTGTTGAGGCTGCTGAAAATTATTCTGATAGTTATTCTGACCGCTATTATTCTGATTACCACCACCACGTGGCGGATATGCTTGCTGTAACAAAACCTTCGTTTTCAACTCCTTAGTTTTCTTTTCTGCTCAATCTTTCTCGTCTTTGTCTCTATTTTCGTAATATTGTGCAGTAGCTAATATCTGTGCTGAAGACGAAACTGCCCAAGAACTTTCTGAATCCTTTAACTTTTTACACAACTCTGGAAGCAGATTGTGCACGAATTTATCGACGAACAATCTCTGACCACCTTCTGTGGTCATATCTTGACCACTGTGGTTGACAAACGTTTCTTCAAACCTGGTGAAGAAATCTGACACTGTTTCATCTTTCTTCTGCTTACACGCAGACAATTTATCCCAATTTACTCGCATGGCAGGCATTATAGTTTTCATGTAATTAATAATCCTGCCAGGGAGGTCTGCTACTAAAGGCTCAGGTTTAGCACCACCAATTTGTAGGGCATCTGCAGCAGTAATATTAGCCCATGAGTCTCCTAATTCCTGATCATGATCTGTATGACGAATCTTACCCCATAAAGGCTGTGGAACAACATTTCCAAATAACATATCGATATCGGCTAAATTCATGATACATGACCCAGCAGTCTGTGACAACTCTTTGTAATACCCTGCAGGATTTTTACGCGGATCAGGTAATGTCTGTTTAAGGGCCAAAACTTCAGCTCGCTTCCATGGGACATGTACCCACACACGCTGAAAGTGTGGCAGAATAGGTGGGTTAGCAGTTGTGTCACCCTCTCTCCATTGTGGGGGAACTTCTCTCATGGGGTATTGTCGCGCCTTTTTCCTACCGGATGCACCATGCTCAGATTGCGATCCAGAAGTGCTCCCCTTACTCCGATATGATAACAATATCTCAACTGCTCTCTCGACATCGCGACCTACAAACATGCCCTCTGCGAAATTGAAACGCACACGACACAACTCGGGCGGGTTGCATTCCAAATCATTGTCTTCCAAATCCTCACAGAGGAAAACACACATTTGTTCAAAAACGTATCTCTGCTTCGGTGCTTCCCATTGACGGAAGACTTCCATGACAGACTCTACATCATACTTTACAGTGTCCATAACCCATTTATGCGCTAAACGATTCAGTAAATCTCTCTCTCGATAGTCAGGCAGTTGACTCCGCAACTGTCTTCGTTCTGTGTTAGGGGTCGTAGTAGGCGACCCGAAAAAAGGTGAGAGAATATTAGTAACAGTGTTGGCCATTCTTTGTCGAACGGAAGGAGAAACTGACGGAAGAACGGGCAGAAAAACGGGGTGAGATAAGGCAGAAGTAGAGGCAATAGCAGAGGGAGAATTAGGAGAAATAGAAGGTGCACTAGGCAAAGTCGTAGAAAGCACAGGTGAAGTAGATGTGATCGGTGGGCCTTGAGGAGGCTGCACCGAAGGAGCAGGAGCCAGCTGAAGAACAGCTGGTGGTTGCTGTAGAGGAGTAGGAGGCAATGCAATCACAGTATGCGCAACTAAGGGTTGCGGAGGTGCTGTAGCATTCTGTGCATAGGGGGGTGGCGAACTTAATAAATGCCCCATTAACGGATCTTTCCCAAGGTCTTTTGCTGCATCTTGCTTGGGACGCGGCAAAACTGGATAGCATTTATCTATTGCCATTTTACGTTGCCTGTGCAACTGCTCACTCATCTGTTCTTCTTCATTGTCTTTAAACTGCATAGCAGCTTGCATTACTGAAATACCCCTTTCTCTCTTATTTTTCTTCTCTAATTTAATTTCCTTCTGTTTGGCTTCCTTACGCCATAGGCGGAAAGAGTCAAACATCGCCGGCCAGGCTTTCTTTTTGAAAAGTTTAACTTCGAGGTTATCTAGGATTTCGGTATCAAAGCTACCATATTGGGACCATTTTAAAACACCATCTTTTCTGGTGTATTTGATCCATACTTCATTGTATGTGATGGGGCCTACTCCGTGTTTCACATATAACTCGTAAGTTGGAGTTCCAACCGGAGGAACCGGACATGAGTCCTCCAATCGGGAGTCCCTATTATTACAACCAAGACAAAACAAATTTCCAAGTCTAAGACCAGGCATCTTCGCTCTCTAGTCTAGCTCCAAACTTCAAAGGATTATCGATTCCGATATTTCTCGTGAATACACGAGTCCTTCGGCTTTGGCACTTGCAAGTTCCAAAAATGATCCCAAAGGATACCCAAAACTAAGAACCAACTAAGGACTGGGAGACGCTCCACTTATACTTAACTGAGATATCGATGACGTCACCAGAAGACTCGTCTTAGTGTTTCGCTCTACCAAACTTCAAGGGTCCAAATCAGGGCGATAGCCAGGGCAGCAGACCTTTGTAGCCGTCGGGAAGCGGGGAACCTCGCAGCAAAGACCTTCGGACCACGTCGACATGCAGGGGTCGATGAAGTGGTTGGCCGTCCTCCGGAATTTTCAAACGAAGCTCCTCACGAACCTCTGGCTGGGCTGGTACCGCTGGAATCGCCCCAAATGTTGGGCGCCAGCTGAGGTACTGGGTTTTTAAGAACCGGTACAGAACCGGCAACCCAGCGGTGTCAGGGTACACCCAGAGACCTCGAGTCCTTTCCTGATTCAGCCCACAGAAACTCAGAGTCTTCTAGGTGAAGTCAAGGATCGATTTTATTGGCGGCAACCAAGGTAACAAGTGTCCTAGAAGTACAACACACGGGAAGTATATTCTCAGGAGACTGCTCTAATTCACAAAACCAGGCTTCTCTTTTTATACAAAATATTCAGCTTCAGGCAAACATTCTTGAATTTACAATATACTATTCACATACTTTAGTTTACAAAGGAAAAGCAGAGTCATGGTGACAAGCCCATATTTCACTTCGTCCAGCCCACAATAAATTACCCGGCGAGGTCCAGTATTTCCATCAGATATCAGTGGACCCCTAATAAAAACGGGCACCTCCCCATCATAAGGCAAGTGAGAAAAAAGAGCAGGGACAGATGTGAGCAAGATTCGGCAGGGTGTGTGTGCGATGAAAAGGTTTTATGGCTTGTTGAGCCTTGATGCTATCTTGTTCGGCCACTGGGAGAGGAACTGACCTAACAGGTTCGGCCTGGGGCAATGGTACCAACTTGCACAGGTCATAGGAAAGTCGATTAAGGTGTACGTGTCCTTTTGGAATCGAATTTAGCTGGATTATAAGCCTATGTAAAGGGCAACTCACAAAATGGCTGCCATACATAAAATGGAAGCTGAGGGTTCAGAACGATAATGACGATTTCGAGGTGAAATCGTCACTCGAATATGCCGAAAATGCTTGTACATGGTGTACTCGTCATTCTCGGTCTTTTGATACTAAATTCGTCATGTTACGATTACGTTTTATTCTCGAGTCCAGAATTATTACACAAGTCCAGAATTTTCAGAACCACAATATGTGGGTCCTCTTTCTTTACAATATAAGCAGCGACTGATGGTAAGTCTTGACTCATGAATGTTGGCACAGACGACTTATGCCTGGGAGGTCTTAACCATGGCAAAATGCAAGCTCTGGCATACTGGAGGTAACTCTTGGGACATGGGGGTACCCAGGGAAAAATGCTCCTGAACGTTAAGAAGCAGGGTCGGTTAGGCGAGGAGGGCAATCGGTCCTCTGCTGATGGGCCTGTGCCCAAGGCCAGATGATGGGCTGTTTTTTGGTGGAATAACCAACCCAAAGTTCCTAGGTCGTCTTCGCTGCAGGCACACAATCTGCAAGGCTCTTGCAGTCTTGGAATACGTGTGCAGAGCGTTAGTGGCACCAAATGCACATACATTTAAGCAGGTTAATTGTCACAGGCAGAATGACGATGGCCACTCCCACTGTCACAGCACGAGGTGCCTCTGCTTCTGACACCCTCCAGGTGTGATCGAGGCCTCGGGAGTTGCTGCTTTGAAGCCAATAGCACCAGTTGGGGCCGGCATAACTCGCTGGTGGGGCGGGAGGTCGCGCGGGGTTTAATAAAAAATTTTTTTTTTTTACTTACCTTGAGGTCGGCTCCTGCCTCCGACAGGAAGCAGGCAGTCAGGTTCCCTCCCCTAAGCCAATTGGTCAGGACGGCGACCAGCTAGGGGCTTAGGGGGTGGGCATGTTGCCCAGAAGGGCAGAGTGCACATGACTGGTTTGGGCGGCCCGAGAGGGCTGGCCAAACAGTCATTGCGCACTCAGGAGTGGTCACCCCACTCCTCCCCTGCCCAGCTCAAACAGCAGAGCAGCCCGGCCCAACCACCTGGCCACAACGCAAATGTGAAATGGTATTTACTAAAAGTTATTACCATTTTATGCTTCTGCTTCTCGTACTGCGAGAAAGCAGTGGGACAACGCTCCTCTGCCGTAGCGGAGCACCCGCTCCCGAATAGCACTTTGTGGCTGGAGAGGGTGAAAGGGGAGAAGCGATGACTGGTGAGGCAATTGAGGGGATTCTGTTTATTTTTGTCTGCCCCCTCCACGGTACAGGCTACTGCTTGGGAGCTGCTGTTAGAGTGCAGCATTGCTGGTCAGGTATATTCAGAGCCTCTGGAATTATGCGGCAGGGGAGGGTCAAATCATGCTGCAGGGTTAAGCAATTTATGCTGCAAGAAAAGACAAATTTTGAGGCATTATGCAGCACATTTTGTGATAGTATCTTATTAGTTCCAAATATAGCAATAAGTCACAGAAAGGTGACCAGTCAACCTTTGCAAAGGTCCTTCAACTGTGCGGCAATACGTGTCATTGTGCTTTAACCAACTTTTAAACTGTTTGAGCTAGAAACAAACTTTTTTCTGTTAAAATCTGCAGATTATACGGCAGATGGTGGATTATGGGGCAAATGTGGCAAATTTACAATTATGTGAAAATCGCCACACAATCGCATACTTCCATTGGCCCTGGGTATGTTTCACTTCCAGGAGAGGTTTTGTGGGGCAAAGGAGGGGATATTCGAGAGGGAGAGGGGCCGTGGCGGGGGACAGTGAGTGGAGTCATGTTTCGCTACTCCCAGGCTCAGGTGCGCATGGTTGTAATCCCTTGGAATAAATTCCAAATGCCATCCTTTGGCAAAGATTTTAAGAGTGGCTAAACCTTGCTTCGAAGAGGCCACACAAGAAAAACTCAAAATTCAAGGCACAGGTAATTGTCTGAGATAAATTAATCTCTGCTATTATTTGCATGTCACATATCATGTATTTTAGCCAAGAGGAACATAAGTGGCAGGTGAGGAAATTAACACAATTTTCTTTATTTTTCATATACAAACTAGTATCTTTAACTTTGTTTGAATCTAAAAATGGTACCAACAGTAAGCAAACAAAAAAAAAAAAAAGAACAGCACCCTTCCCCATTCTCTGAGCAGTAAAGGGTCTCTCAAAGAACTGTATAAAAAAAAATACTATGAGCATCTAAAAAGGCCAGTATAAGTGCAAAAGGCAGTCTAAGTATGTGCAGTGTTCTGATTTCCAGTAGACATTAACCAAACAATTTGCAGCAAACATATAAGGAAGGCAGCAATTAAAAGTGAGCTCAAGCTTACTTTTACAAACTTTGAGTTTTCAGAATATTTTTTCCATTGGCGTGTTCACGTTATGTTATGTTAAAGTAACTTGTATAGCGCATGGCTGCCCCAGCAGCAGGGCGTCCCAGCGCTCGCAGACAGAACCAGGGGGAAAAGACACAGCAGAAAAGACAGAAATGTATAGTCACTTTCAAGAGTAGACAAGTGCGACAGCCTCACTAAATGGAGGCAAACAGCCAGGTTTTAATCTGTTTCCGGAAGAGCCAATGATCTTGTGTGCTGCGCCCCTCAAGTTGGATAGAATTCCATAGGGCAGGGGCCAGGGACCTGAAGGATCGGCCTCCCGCTCTGCTCTTGCGCACCCTGGGGGTGCAGGCCAAATGCAGGTCTGCGGAGCGCAATGCTCGTGTGGGAGCATAAAAAGTGCAGAGTCCCTGCAGTATCTGGGGGCCCTGGCCGTGTAGGATCTTATGGGTTTAATGTTTCTTCAACAATCAAGATATATAACCAAATTACCCCTTTGTAAATATGACATTTTTTTCTGTATGAAGGTTTATATTTACTTCCTTATTTTGGGAAATTAAACAAATGATGTGTAGAGAGCAAAGTGAAGTGCAAAGATTTACTGATAGGAAGATTCCTCTGAAAAAGCCTTTGGGGATGGCAGAAGGTGCGTCACATTTCACTGGCTCCTCCATCCATAACATTTGTTATGTTATGTTATAAGCTGTTTTGTAACGCGCTCAATTACTACCGGAGTATCCTGGCGCGGTATACCGCTGGGGAACCCGTCCTGGCTTTCCCTGTGGGATGGTCCCTACTGGGAGTCCCCAAGGTGAAGCCAGGCATCCCCGGCGTTGATGGGGCCATTGTGGAGATTAGGCAAGCTAATGCCCAGAGTTGCCAAGTGGGACCCCTGGTTAGAGTAGGTACCGAGGCGAGAATTATCGAGTCCGCTGACCCTGCCGCATCGGGAATTGAACCCTGGTCCCGGGCCAACTCATGCTTCCGGGTCTGCCGCCTCTAACCAGTGAGCCACACCACTCCACTTTTGACCAGGTGCAGTTTAAAATCAAAGTATTTTGTAATTGTTCCTCCAAAAATAGAATTCCGCCTTCTCCAGTCATGCCAGCTTCTAGCATGACTACTCATGGCCATCCCAGTAGGTGTTACCAGTGATGTGAACCAATTAAACACTATTTAGTATTAAGATCACACCCTCTTCAGAGGTCTGTCAAACATAATCCGTTTTAGTTGATGAATTTGCGAAAATGCTCTTTAAAAATTACTGTTTTGGCACTATTTCCCTCTCCTTCGTTTATAGGGAGTGAGTTGGTAAAATTCAAAATCTTTCATCAAGCTGATCTTTTCATTTAAACAATGTTAAAATGCAGTTCTCTGCTCAAAAGCCCATGGAACTTGGGCTGAGGAAGAGCTTTGAAGTGCTGGTGGTGAGTGGGAATCTCAGGACCCCAAGGGGAGCAGAATGCCAGTGGAGCATAGGGTAACCAGAAACCTTAGGGAAACACATGGTAAACATGATCCCAATGACTGGGGGGAGGTGGGGGTCTGAATAGGTAGGTAGGCAGAATAAGCAAGACCTACGCTTAAGGGTGAATGGAGCTCTCAGGGGACAGGAGGGTGAGAAGGACTGCAAGGACACTAGAAATTGAGCAGTAGTGCTAGAGATCTGAGACTGAGCAAGAGTCTCAGGGGACCCAGGAGTAGAAGTGAGCTTAAGGGTACTGGGGGAAACGGGGTGTTTTAGAGATCAACTGATGATGAGCAAGAACCTCAAGGCAGAAGTGAGTGAGAGCATCTGTATTGGGCCCCCCACCTCAAAGGGTATCCTGCTGCTGATATAGGGTAAGCAGGGCTGATTAACCCATAAGGGTACACAGAATTCTCCTGAAAGGAACTTTAGGGGCAGATGGCAGACAGGGCATTCGGGGATCTAAGGGTGAGTACTAGCAAGGAATGTAAGGGAGTGCACAGGTTCTGAGACCTGAGGGTGAGAAAAAGGTATGGCCCTGAATATGAGTGTCAGGAGATCTGTGGGTTATGTGCATTAGAATAATTGTGTTTCCAGTCCTGACTGAAGTTACTGGCCCTACAAGCTTTAAAACTCTTTAATTATCACCAAACGTTCCCAACATTAGCTCCATGATCCCAGTGATTAATTTGTAAAATATTAAGTGCCAGGGCTCTGACCAGGAGGCCACTGCAGCTTGCACCTCCCATCGCCCTTCTCATTGCTGCCAAAACATCTATTAACCATGTCTCTTGCATGTAAATGCGACAGTTCAGATTATACCAGGTCCCCAAAGCTAAACAAATGGCTGGGGAGTCCAGCATTAGCAATTTTTTACTGTAAATTGTTTTCCTAAACAAATGTTATACTGCTCATCTCTAAATTACATGAGCAGCGCCACTATGTGGCAGACTGCCCTTAGTGTGGTGTTGACAATTGGGTGCCGGTGCCGAGCACCGGAAACCAATTGAGTGCTGGTGCTCAGAACCAGCTCAGATTAAGCAATGCACGATCCTAACTAAATTTTAGGCGAAGCACTGCTTTCTGCAAATCTGGGCCACTTTTTTTGATTGCCTGTGTCTATTTGTACTCCCAATCCGACCCTGTTTGGAATTTCGGGAGGCAACAATGGTAAGGGAACCCACATGACAAAATGCTGGCCCTCACATACCAGAGGTCATTTTTGAGTATCGTGCCACCTATAGTAGAATATCCATGGCAAAATTCTGGCATATACTATGGGCCTGATTACGAGTCTGTGGTGGCGGTCATGTGACCACCACATTACATCTCTAGTGGTCGTGCCACATTGGGACCGCCAACTCTGCCAGGGAACCACTGTTCCCTGGTGGTGGCATGGCAATCCAGAGGCAGCTATATGCTTGGCGGGATCGTCGCAGTCTCACCAAGCATATTACGACTTTTATCACCGGCCCTGTTTTTCATGGCGGTCTTTCCTTCATGAAAACAGTGGTGGTGAGGAAAGAAAGGGTACCCCCCCCCCTGTGTGCATGCAAAAACGGTCCAGCATGGCATGGACTTTTCAGTCCATGGCAAAATCCTGGCCTGGGCATACTGGAGGCAATTGCTGACTCATGTCAAATTTTGGGGGGGAACTGGGGTCTGCTACTGGGGAGGGTCAGGCTTCCTGGGCACCTGGTGGTGCTTGCATTGTTCATGACTGCCCTTTCAGAGCCCATAGAGTTTGAGCAAATTCCCAACCTACCTTCAGTTTTTTCCAATCTCTATTCAAATTGGGTCATGTTACATGGGCCCACCAATTATTTAATGCACTTGGATCCCATGGAATAGATCTCTGTTTACTTAAGTATAACCATGGCCACTGGAATTATGGGATTGTGCAGCCGCAGCGATTTTCGCATAGTTACAGATTTGACGATATTGCCACATAATCCATCATCTGCCGCAAAATCAGCAGAATTAAAAAAAATGTTCTAGCAGAAACGGTTCAAAAGTTACTTAAAATGCGAAGACACGTTTTGCTGCGCAGTGGAAGGACCTTTTCAAAGTTGGACTGGTCACCTTCCTGTTGCGCAGTGGAAGGACCTTTTCAAAGTTGGACTGGTCACCTTCCTGTTGCTTATTCGGATACTGGGGTGTTAAATTGGTACTAATGTAAAGCAACCAATGGCCAGAAAGTGTTACCCAAGTTTAAAACTGATGAAATAATGAAGTAATACTATTACAAAATGTGCCCCATTATACTGCATAATTTGCCTTTTCTTGCCGCATACTTCACTCAACCCTGCCGCATAATTCCAGTGGCCCTGAATATAACATGGCCTTTGAGTGCCATCTTGAGAGGCCTATTTTGTTCGCCTACTTACCTCCCTGTCGTCTCGCACCCCTTCTGCTTTTCCCCAGGACAGCCCCCTTGCCCCCGGCTCCCCAACCCTTCCCAGTAGCAGTGTTAATGAACACACAGCAGCAGCTTCCCTCTCGCAGGGCCTCCCAGATTAGACGAAACAAGAGGCTGCAAACCGTGGGCATTGGTCTGGACCGGAGCATTCTCCGTCCGAAAAGAGGGGGAGGCAGCGGCTGCCGGGCCACGCTCAGAAAGGAAGGAACGGAGGCAACCCGAGACCTTTTACCCCAGCGCGGCACCGGGTTGAACTCTCCCGTCACCTCGCAGGCGGCCGAGCAGCGTCTCCTCCAGGCCGCTTTCAGGCGGGCCCGCAGTTGGATGATTCCGTGTCAATGATTCACAAGGGACAGGTTCAAGGTTAACGCGATGCATTTCGAGTTACACAGCCTAAATAGGCAGAACGCGGAACGGCCTCTTCACGCGCTCTCTTTCCCGCCCCCCCTCTCGCTCGCGGCTTGAGTAGCGTCTGCGGAGTGGGTGGTCTCCGAGGCCTGGGGCTCCTGGTAAGCGTCGAAGGCAGCACCATTTCAGAAAGGTTAAAAGCAGTGCAGTGTAGGCGGAAGAATATATGAAGACGTTAAGAAGCCTAACAGGAGCGGTTGGCCAGTCTCAGGACCATATACCTGCTTTTTAGAAGAAGTGTGAAAAAAAAATGTTTAAAAAAAATTCCGGAATATATATTTCTCCAAGTGGCTTCTAGTGAGGCCTGAATGTATTGGCGTGTATGGGACTTGCGACTGTGCTGCTGCAGGATCGGATATCAGAAATGCAAATACACATTTTTTACATACCTGTCAGGAGCACTGAGCAGGGGCGCTCTGGGCTCATGGCGAACCTGGACAGGAAGCATAGGTAGGGGCCCCGGAAGAGGGGCCCCGGGAGGGGCGGAGCCCCCCCCCCCCCTGCCGGAGCTCAGGAAGGGAGGCCAGTGAAGAGGGGGGGTCAGGGTGTTTGGAAGTGGAACAGAGCTGCAAATATGTATCGATCCTCAGATAGATATTATATTAAGGATATATGTTGGCGTGGCGGCCCCTGGGGTTTGGCGGCCCTGTGCAGGTGCACAGCTTGCACATGCCTAAGGCCGCCCCTGCATGAAGAAAGCTCTATGGCAGGCAGAGAGAGTGTGACAAAAATGTTGTGCACTCGCCTGCAGGCGTAGGTTACTGGCAGTGTGTTTCCGAGTCACAGAAGACGAGTTCCTGCCTACGAATCAGGTTTTTGCATGCGGGAGGGCAGGAGACCAGCCTTGAAATCGGCAATCTCCCTCCTGAATCGGGAGGGCTGGCATGTTTTGCCAGACACATTTATAGGGAGTTGTGCATAACCAAGCAACATTTATAAAAGTGTGAGTGACCTGTGAAGCGCAAGCTAATTAATAATCGTATGCTATTCAGATGCATCAATCTCCTAATACTTTTGAATGCATTGCATGGTACTGAAGTTCCATGTATATAGCGCCTCATAGTGCTAAAGAGGACTAGAAGTGCTTCTCAGTGGAATGGTAGCATGCTACACCTTGCCCATGCTTGGTTGTTAGAGTGGGTTTAGCGAGGGACTTGTTTGGGAAGGGTTTAGGTCCCATGCACAAGGACCAGAGCAGTGCTGTGATTTAGCACACACGCAGCAGCGCTTTAGCATGAAGTTAAAGATAGATTTGCTTCCACTTGTACATATCGTCATGCTTTAATGGCAGTATGTGGTTTTATCAGTTGGATTCTGTGGCATGTATTTTGCTGTCCTGCGTGACTACTGCATTGGTGCTCGTGTCGTGCTACAGCAATCTTGTAATTGTACACCTGAAACAGCAAGTCTCAGGTGCAAAGTGAGGCCTATGCAGAGTCATGGTTCTTATGCAAAGAATACCTGTTGGCGTGTGTCATCTGTTTGAGTCTATTGGATTACCAGACAGTTGTGTACTTGTCGTATTCACACCGCCAGACACGTTGAGTTTAGAAGTAAGGTAGTCAGGATTACTCAAGCAGAGTGCCTTAAGTATTGCACAACACACATTCTTCAGTTTGTAACAGGGCCACTGGAATTATGCGATTTTGTGGTCAAGGGTTTTTCTGCATGATTATGGATTTGCTGAATTGGCCACATAATCCATCATCTGCTGCATAATTTGCAGATTTTAAGAACAAATAATTTCTGGCACAAACGGATCGGAGGTTACTAAAACATGGCTAGTTGTGTTGATGCTAAGTGGAAGACTCTTTAGAAAAGTTGACTGGCCACTTTTCTGTTGCTTATTGCTGTGTTTGTGTGCTAATCTCCTACTAGCGAGGTGAGCCTTTTGCATAGACAGTGTTAGCATGTGTAAAAGTGACAAAACAATAAAGTAATACTATCACAAAATGAGCAGCGTTACACCGTATAATTTGCTTTTCCTTCCCGCATAAAGTAGTCAACCGTGCCGCATAATTTGGTCCTTCCCTTCTGCCTAATTCCAGTGACCCTGGTTATTAGTTAAAGTGTGTGTGAATAATTGCTTCCGTTGATGATGTTGGGGCCTCTAGGAGACGTGTGAAATGTGCACTGCCCCTGTCAATGTGTGGCAGAACCAGGGTCTTGAATGTGGTCCGAAAGACCGTAAAAGGGAGGAAGGCCTTGATATTCAACAGTAATGCAAATGGGATCCAAGATGTTTGCTCTTTTTTCTTTACATGGTAGCTGGATTGAAAGGAGATACAGAGTAATATGAAAGGCTGCAGTAGAAGACATCTAACTTCATATTGTTGTATTGCTACTAGTTTAGGGGCTCAGTGATTTCCTCATATTTTAAAGTCAAGCCTATTGTTTTTTTTTTTTGGTTGAGTGTCTGATAACAGTTCAGACAACCAGAACTAAATGGCGTGCAGGCATGAACTGAGTTTAGGGATGTTGTTAGGTAAGCCAATGAGAATTTAAAGTATAGATGGGTGTTGTTAGCTTATTGGTGGATAGAAGTATCTTGTTGGCTGCATACTACTCCCAGAGGCTCCATGTGCATATTAAGGAGGTGAGATGTTTATGTGAGAGGATGTGTCCTAACGGCTAGAGGCTCAACTTCCAAGCTGGTGAACCTGGTTCAGGTCTCGGCAGGGACGCTCAACATCCTGTGATTCTGGGCAAATCACGAAATATCCATGTGCCTAACAAAATTAATGTGTCCATCTGTAACGTAACTGGTGCTCACGTAAAGCGCTCTGATACCTTCCGGTCAGGTTCATGCTATATAAAGCTAAAAAAAATACAACACCATAGGAGCAAGAATAGATGCCTGGGGAACTCTGCAGGAGACAGAAATTGGTGGAGATCTGCAGAACTCCATCAACGCAAATCATTTTCTGTAAGGGAGGTAGGAGGTGAACTAATTTAAAACAGTGTAGTCGATGCCTATGCAGGAACGGAGAGCTTCAAGTAAGACCTTTTGGACTGTGGCATCAAAGAGCATTGACAGGTTAAGCAGCACCGAGGCACATGGATCATCAATATCAATGACTGATATGTTTTCATCTACTATCTGGTAGTCTCTGCCCTGCAGCTGGGCACTCCCGATTTTGTGTTGTTCGAGGAACTTATGACGATCTAGGTGAATCTGGTGAGATAATGCTCTGTCAAGACTTTTCCCTAGGAAGGGAAGTTGTGGGATGGAGCGGGAGTGATTAAACTCCCTTAGGCTGAGGATGGACTTTTTGAGGAGGGGGCAGATTACACGAGTTTTAAAGGATGAGAGGGAGGATGCCTGTAAGATAAGGGGTGTTGGTAGTGTGCAAGATGGATGGAAGGACAGCAGGAGGCATGGCTTTAACAATAGTGGATGGAATGAAGCATCATTAGATACATTTGCTATTAGAGAGTGTAGGGTGGTAGTCAAGTATTGTATAGTCAAGGACTTGAAATAGTGCAAGGGAAGGATATGTCGGAGAAGGATATGAGTTTTTGCAGCATGGGTGGTACAGTTGTCAATCTTGAGTCTGATTGCAGATTTTGCTTTTAAATAAAATACTCATTTGTGCCAATTGATTTCTGTATTGAATGAAGAATAGGAGGTGGTGAAAGTGGGCTAGAGCAGTGTTTGACAGATTTGAGTAATGCCTTACTTTCATTATTAGCCTAGAGGATGGTTTCTAAGTAGTAATTAGCCTTGGCAGTGGCAATTTTTTTTGGGAAGTGCTGTGTGCTATTTTGAGAGTGGCAAGGCAAGCTGGGGATTTAAAGCGAAGCCACCTCTTTTCAAGGTTGCAGACATTTTTTGTTTTATTATTCTATCTGTGCATAAATCAAGGTGCAACTAGTTTGGACGATTGTGTCCCGATTAGAGGGGCCGCAAAATTAGTCTGGAGGCAGATGTAGTTTGCTTCTTATTCACTGACACATCTGCCTATCTTTGCTTCTGAAGGGAGGTTGTTTCGACTTTGAGTAAATGGATAACATTAAAATTCAATATTAGACGTTATTTTTGTGCATACAGACACCCTCTGACCTACTGCCACTATAAATATGTTCTAGGGAGATATATTTTTTTTGTAACTTAAAATGACGTCCTGTGAATTTAGTAACTGTGTGATTTGGAAGAATTTTTTTTAAATACGCCCCGTGTTAACCCATAAATGGAATTTGAATGCTCTCATGTACTTGATTGAGTGGGTAGTTTGGGAACCTAACTGGACGTATCCCAGCCTATGGATTTGACCTATTTCACGAACATATGGGCCCAGGGGCCTACCATGAACTGCGGGGAACTGTTCAGAGTGGAGAGAAGTCTGTCAGGGGTAGAAGGGTTTGTACCAGAAAGTGCTCAATGTATAAATGAGAAAGTCTGATGGGAAAATCTTAAATGTTAGTGTGGCTGTTAGAGGTGGCTTTTATAGTTAATTGTTTAGATACTTACCAAGCACTACGAATAGTAAATGCTATAGGGTAGTCTAGTGTACAGGAACTGTATTTTGGCCAATTATACAGGGCAGAGATTACCAGACCAAGATTGATGCTTTTGGAGGTGTCAGACCTGTGATGTTAATTGCCAGTTTTATTGGTGCATAATGACGAGAAAGGAATCTCTTTTGCCTTCAGTGGTGTGGTCCCCTTGGAAGCTGAAAACGGCACAGTATGCATTGTTAGAATGAGAGGCTAAGGTGGAAGAGATTATTTATAAAGTTTTATATAGTGTGAACATGATCCCGAAGGATATCATAGCGCTTTACAATTTGAGGGAAAGGAAGGTAATAGTAGCAGTACAATTGTCAGAAGGGGTACCAACCTAAAAAATCACATATGCATATCAAACAAAAGGTTACAATCGAAAGGGACAAAAAAGGGAAAGATAAAAATTGGAACATAGCGAACTGGGAGGGGAGCAAGTGACTAGTAAAGCAGAATAACACCAAACGCAGGACTTAGGGTGTAGGTCCAAAGCATTAGAGCAGAGGGTACGATACCTTTTTAAGGTATGAACTTGTTCATGAGGAATCTTTTTACTTCCAATTTGAATGCAACCTTGGAGGAGATTCTGCGTATTTCCGGTGTGAGAGAGTTCCAGATCTTGAAATCAGAATTCAGCGATGAACCGATTTGGGGATGGCGATATATAAGAAGAAATGTGGTGGAGAAGGTGGATAAAAGACGGAGGAGGATATTGAAAGACTCTTTAGCTGGATGAAAACAAGCACATGAATGAAAATCCATGCATTATCGTTTCTATTTTTGTAGGACTCCTCCTGATCAAAGACCTCATGAACTGGTTCTCTGGTGCCCACACTCTCCACAGACAGCCCTGAGATTCCAGAATCCGCACCTATCTGATCACTGTCCCAAACTGTCAAACACAGCCTACATCAGGATGTGGCATAACAACCAGAGCTGCCACCTTTGGAACTGGGGTACTGGGTTCGAGGTCACAGGTGTCGGCTTAAGGTCATGTTGTCCTGGGCAACTTACTTAATCTCCCCCTGCCTAACAAAAATTAATGAGTCCTTGTGTAATTTAACTGGTGCTTATGTAAAGCGCTCCAATACCTTCGGGTCGAGTTTGCCCTATGTAAAAAAAAACTGCAAAAAAAAAAGCACAGTCAACCTCAGAGGACCTAGTTCCCCACAGTAAGAGAGACTAGATGACCCCATTTCACCAGAAACACTGTGTTTCCAGCCCTGAGCTTTCGTTTAATAGAGCAGCGCATTCTTGCAGTTGTAGAGTCAGTCCACATAGAAGGAGTCGGACTGCGTGTACCCCAACATACATGATTTTGAGCATTAATAGCATATATGGTGCAGTGAACTGCTTTTTAGCCATGATCGTGATACTATCTTTGGTATTTCGGTTATTTGAGCCAGTAGTTGCAGGTGGGGTGAGGGTCCACCGGCACTTGTTTATGGGGGATTTATTTTCAATCATCAGTCTTTTACCCTGAACAAGAAAGAGCAGGGCAGCAAAGTAGGACAAGCATTGGAAATGCAATAGGTCTCGCAATAGAATAGTTAGACTTTTTTCTTTTTGCAAATGGAAGAGTGGCGTTGCGTGGATGAGTGGCGTTGCGTGGATGAGTGGCGTTGCATGGATGAGTGGCGTTGCGTGGATGAGTGGCGTTGCGTGGATGAGTGGCGTGTGTGAGTGGCGTTGCGTGTGTGAGTGGCGTTGCGTGTGTGAGTGGCGTAGCGTGTGTGAGTGGCGTAGCGTGTGTGAGTGGCGTAGCGTGTGTGAGTGGCGTTGCGTGTGTGAGTGGCGTTGCATGTGTGAGTGGCGTTGCATGTGTGAGTGGCGTTGCATGTGTGAGTGGCGTTGCATGTGTGAGTGGCGTTGCATGTGTGAGTGGCGTTGCATGTGTGAGTGGCTAAATGTAGCACAGGGAGACCTCCAGCGGTAAGACAATCAAAAACAACTTAGAAAACATTTCACAGTATGAAAAGATCAAACTCATGAACGAGCGTGATACACCTCAGCTAAACATCATGATAAATAACAACACACATTAGAAGTGAAACTGCAAGTACAGAAGGACCAGCTTTGCTTGTTTAAAACTCAGAGGCAAAAGAAGAGGACATATGTACTTATGACATATGCTCTCCCACTTCAGGCAGATGAGTGTAATGTGTAAAGCGTCTTGTGGAGCAACCATGTCACATGAGCAGATCGTGGAGTCTGAGAATGGCAGCCGAAGCAAATACAAACAAGCAGCAATTGGCCAGGCCTGCCTGCGAGGCTCAAAGTGTTAGAAGGCAGGTCTTGGGCAGAGGCAGAGTACTGACTTAGGAATGACTGTGAGGCGCATTGGTGTGAAGCACATCAAAGGGCTTCTCCTCCCCTAATTAGGTGAGGAGAAGCCGTTTCGGGAAACTGAAAGTACGGCCGGCCTGTGGCCGGCCATGAATAATTAGGGGAGGAGAAGCCCTTTGATGTGCTGGGCTCTGAAAAGATCCATGCCTTCAGAGCAGGATAAGTTGCGGCCAGGCCTCATCGGAGAGCTGTTTGGCAGCAAAGGGCCATATCCCAGCACTCGTGCTGACGTTGCATACTTGGCGAGGCACAGATTTGCTGGCTCTGTTTTGGGTGGGGAAGGACCCAACCCGGCTGATGACACATCAAGCTGCAAGAGCCAGAAGATTCCAGCACACAAGAATGAAGTTGGCAAAAATCAATTATCAAAGGAAAAGAGTCTTTCAGTCTTTAAAGCGGTAAATCACACAAATGCGTGGAATAAGCCCAATTACGCACTCCGTAAAAAAAATGAAATAAAATAAAATAACACTCCCTTTTCAGAATGCAGCTCCGCTCATAAACACAGCTAGTTCCGCCCTTCACGGGAAACATATTGTTTTCAGGCTTAAAGATCAATCCAGGAAAAGCACGTGAATTAAAGGTTTACAAGCTCCATGCTCGGTAAACAGTACTTACATCAGGAAGCGCACCCTGATGCAGATGAAGTGAGGGGCTCCCAGTGGGGGGGGGGGGGGAGGGGGGGGGGTTGAGGCGGGGGCAGGGGCAGGGCAAAAACTAACGCCGGCTGATGACGCATCAAGCTGCAAGAGCCAGAAGATTCCAGCACACAAGAATGAAGTTGGCAAAAATCAATTATCAAAGGAAAAGAGTCTTTCAGTCTTTAAAGCGGTAAATCACACAAATGCGTGGAATAAGCCCAATTACGCACTCCGTAAAAAAAATGAAATAAAATAAAATAACACTCCCTTTTCTGAATGCAGCTCCGCTCATAAACACAGCTAGTTCCGCCCTTCACGGGAAACATATTGTTTTCAGGCTTAAAGAGCAATCCAGGAAAAGCACGTGAATTAAAGGTTTACAAGCTCCATGCTCGGTAAACAGTACTTACATCAGGAAGCGCACCCTGATGCAGATGAAGTGATGGGCTCCCAGTGGGGGGGGGGGGTTGAGGCGGGGGCAGGGGCAGGGCAAAAACTAACGGAAGGGCCGAAACACAGCACCATTTGCACTACTAAGTTACAGAGTGAAAAGACTTGGCAGACTGCTGCATCCTTTCAAACTGTCTTTGAAGGAGGAGGCAGGTTCTGTCCCATCATGCCACCCTTCACAAGCACAGGAATTCTCTGCACAGGTGAAAGTGCGAGTGAATTCTGTGGAAGAGCAATCTCAAGCTAAGACGGCTATTGTGGCAATGTTTAACTGAGAAGAACAGGTACGCTGTAAGAACAGCCTCGGCAGAGATATGGTTGAAAATATATTTTAAAGGCGAGGCCCTGCAAAGCATTATGGGGAGAGTTTGCAGCAAGCAGTGAATTTTATTGTAGCTTCTCTCCCGCTGTACCAAAGAGTCGCAGTGATATTTCCTTGGCTTTTTTTGAGAATGCAGCCTCCGTGTACCTAGGCAGTCAACGCTAGTTCTGTAATAGGAAGAACACCATGGCAGGCACACTCATTGCAATCTACGCAGACTTTTTAGAAATCTGCACAGGTGAAAGTGCGAGTGAATTCTGTGGAAGAGCAATCTCAAGCTAAGACGGCTATTGTGGCCGAGGTCACACGGCGGGCAGGGGAGGGGGCGGAGCGGGGAGAGCGAGAGCGGCATGTGGGTGTGAAGAAGCCGGGCCTTTGAAGTGAAGCTAAGCTTCACTTCAAAGGTGTCGGAGGAATGCGGGCGGCTGTGCACGCGCTTTTAAGCTCAATGCACATGCGCATTGAGCTTAAAAGTCACGGGCACTGCAAGGAATCGCCACGATTCCTTGCTTGCTAGTTAAAGGTTGTTTAAGCCGCAATAGGCTCGCAAGCTCGATGCGCATGCGCATCGACAGGCGAGACCTAAAAAAGGGAGGGAGGGAGTGAAAGACAGAAAACAGTGTCATAGGGAGAAAGCTGGGATGAAAAATGAAACAGTCATTTAAAAAGGCAGGGAAAGTGTAGAGATGGAAGGGAAAGGCTTGAGGTGAATTTAAGACTACGCAGCCTTGCTATTCTGTGCACTGACATTTAGCACCCGTGACAGGGGGCTTCTGAGGAAAATTTTGGGCTCCAGATCTTATTATTTTACAAATTAAGCACTACATTTGTAACACAAATATACTCTGTAAAAAGAATAGATCTGGTCAATTTACAAAAGCAAAGGTGGATGTCTTATTTTGGTGTCACCTGGAAGAGTATTGCACAATCTGGTATTTGTATAAGTACACACACATTGGGCCAAGTTCTCTGCTTCCATTTTACTCCAAAAGTACTCAACACTAACTTATATAGCTCTGTACAAACAACTCAACCTCAGTGGCGGCTGCTCTGCTAAGGTTGAGGTCCTTCGCCCCACTGAAAAAAAGGAAAAATAAAATGATAACTATCATACATTTCCTATATATGTCAGTGGCTCTTGGGTGGGGCGGGGCTGGCGGAGTAGGGAGAGGAATGGTTTTCACTCCTGAAGTACTCTCGGGCCGCCCCAAGCAGTCCTGCGCACTTTGCATGTCCCAGCCTGGGGTGAGGAACATGCAAACCCTCCCAGTCCCGGTCTGAGCGCAGATCCACAGCGCTCAGACCAGTCACAGCGTTGTGGTTGGCTATGGGGAGGCTGGGAGGGTGGGTGCTTCCTGTTGCTGAACGGGAGTAAAGGAAGATGTCGGAAAGACGGAGGACGAACCTCGGAGGCGACGCTGTTTCAGTTGTGGTTTAGTTTAGGACTGTCTGTTTTGTTTTCTTTTGAATCCGTGAAAATGGAGGTTGGAGCTAAAAGACAACCATGAATAGAACAGTGGTTTCTGACCTGGCAGGCCTAGGGCCAGTGGATGGCTAAACACTTGGTCCTGACTACAGCGGAACACAACAAAGTGGATGAAACCAGAGTATAAAAGTATATTTGTGCTTTATGTAACATCAACCTTTTTATAGAACTAGCTTTACTTTAATGTAACTTCTGCAATATTTACTCACAGAACATTTTATTATTACAATAAGCTCAAACAAAATCACAGTGTATTATATAGCAGGTGTGTGTGTGTGTGTGTTTGTGTGTATGCAGGTGAGGGGTTAATTATATAGAGCATCTCTTGCTATAAAAGGTCTGAGATCCCTACAGGAGAAGCGTGATACACAGTGAGGGCCACTAAGAGGCTGATATAGATTTTGGGGGACAGGGTACACTGTCGCAAACGCAATGGAGTTCCTTGTCTGCCAAACCCCCCTTTGCCCGCATCATTTAGAGACAAGTGTACCATAAGCTTTCAATCAGCGACACTCCTGTTGGCACCGTCGACAGAAAGTGTACTCAGGTAATCCGGTAGAAGGCGGCACGTCGGAGTAAAGCCATCACAATGGCCACTCAGAGCAGAAGGGGAGAATTTTTTTTTTTCTCTGTGATCGCTAAAAAAGAGTATTGCTTTCTCCCAGGGTGTTTGGTGATTCGTTGTTTGTTTTTCAGAAACAAACTTCCACTCTGGAAGTTTATTTCTGAAAAATAAATAAAGTTAAAAAGTTTGGTGAAGCCATCAAAACCAACGGAGTCATTTCACCAGATCTGTTGTACCTTGAAGAGAACCTCTGTTATGGCAGTTCCTTCCAAGGTACAAAGATGACCACTGGGCGGAAAGGAGAACAATCAGGATAGCAGATTGAATAACCTCCATGATTCAGACGTACGCTACTCCGTCCGTCAAACTATAAATCTCGCCCTCAGTTTTCATTACAAATGGGAGGGCTCTCTATCAAGGTGTCCATGAGGATAAGCAATCAAAGAGGTCACTAGGGACAAAACTACCAACTGTGCAGCAGGTGCAGTAGCAGTGGGGCTGAGATAAGCGAGGGCCCCAGTGCACCCCAATCAATTTAGACTGTTTCATACTTCCATAACTAGAGGTCAGTGGGCCCATTGTGCTTGCCTTAGGACCAGATAGGGAGGAAGCTTGGAGGTTATAACCTTGAATGCGAGAGAGAAGACCTTGAAGGCGATTTGTGTTTGCAGGAGGATCCATTGGAGTCCAAGTAGCGGGGGGATGATAAAGTCACATTGTCCTTCGGAAAGTCTTAATGTTGCGTGGAGAGTGCGCTTGGGTGGTGTGAAATAAATGTCTTTGGTGAGACGGATAAAGAGAATATTTTTTATTTTTTTGTCCTTCACTTCCACTGTTCGCCTCTATGACATTCGCCTTGTTTCCCTTGCGTGGCTTTCATCCTGTCGGCATTACAGTAAGCATCCTTGAAGATTAAAATGCTGGTCCATAAAGTGAAATTAATTAGACTGGATTTATATTTTGGATAGCCACAGCTGGAAGGTGCTCAGTTATGATAAAAACAAAGGGCCTCATTTACAATTATTTTGATGCACAGCAGTGCAGCAAGCCTTCCTGCTGCGCAGCCATGCGTCCATAGAAAAAAGCAGGAATGCGCCATATCTACAAGATACAGCACGTTCCTGTCCTTTTCCCCTGTGCTGGCGCACAATGGGCTGACATGTGCCAATGCAGGCACCCTTGTGTCATGGTGAAAGGGTGCCTGCGTTGTAGGGGTGATTGTTTTGTGCAGGCAGGGACAATCACCAGAGGTGTTTCCTCTTTCTCTATGTGCTGTAGAATTCAGCACACATAGAAAAAGGAAAAACAAGGAGAAATAAAGGTATTCCTCCTCGCTGGGCCTCCCTTATGCTGAGGCATAGGAATCTGAAGCGTTCCCAGGTTTACAGAACCTTGTACATCTGGGAATGTGTCAGGTTCCAAGGATATCCTGTGGGAACACCCACAGCAACACCCACGGAACGCCCCTTTAACGCAGAGTAATGCATGAAAGAGGGCCATATTTACACGGTCATGACAAGCCACGCAGGGCGGCTTTATGTGGCCATTTAAGTATGGGCATGCACATTGCGCCGCCTCTGCGTCAAAAATGTGATGCACCGTTGGCGCAATGGGCTTGTAAATAAGTCCCAATATGTATAAAATGAGGGCCGTAACCTCAAAATGTGGGGCACTTAAGAAGTGAAAGCCCCCTTCGCCCCTGCATGTCACTCCTTTAAATAATGAACCCTTTGGTTTCAAAGAAACTGAATTCAATGGTTTCATTTAAATTCCTCTTTTCGAGTGGGGGCTGTTAGATTGTACGAGGCCAGTGGCACAGTATGGTACCATAGGCCCAAGAGCAGCAAAGAAAATAGGTCCCCCATCTCCTGGTTTGGTAATAAAAAAAATCTATAATTGCGCAGTAGTGGACCCCTCACACCACAGGCTCCTGGTGCCACTGCACCTGCTGCCCTGTTGATAGTTATACTTCAGTATGAGGGTGCGGAGCACGTGAGCCGCCTGCTGGAAAAACAGGCATAGGGAACAAAAGTTTCTTTTACATTGCCAACGACACCCCCATTCATTGGCATTATTTAAAACATGAGCGGTTGTGCCGTACAGGTATTAATTGGTTCTACAAATAAAACGGGGTCTCAAGTAAACACCGGGTTAAAACCCGCGAACCGTTTCCAGGCTAGACCCGTGCACACATGGTGTGCATCTGGTGACGTGTGCGGCGGCTGCACGCGCAGCGCTTCGAGCAGCTGGGACTCTTCCAGCACGCGGCGGTGGTCTGCGCTTTCTCAGCTCGGAGCACTCAGGCTGCAGAAGCCGTTATTGCGGCCTTGTGTAATACTTTTTAAATATTTACAAGCCCGTTCCGTGGCAGCATTATCCATCTTGCTGTTCGGAACAAGGACGGCTATTTCCAGCCCCCGGGAGGAGCAGGCTGCGCTGCCAGAGAGCCGCGTCTCCTCACAGCCGGAGACAAGACCAAGGCTGACACTGTGCGTGGAGCTGCAGGCCGACGGACTGACCCATCCTCGCGCCCCCCGGGCGAAGAGGGAGGGGGTAACCCTCCCCTGTGAGCCGTTCAGTGGTTCACTCAAATAAACAGGATATATGTGAGGTGTAACGCGCCGCTGGCTCTGTTCAAGCCTTCCTCATTTGACCCAAAATAGCCACTGTGTTATGTTATGTGCCAACGTTTGGAAAGGGGTAGTTTTTGATACAATTATTTGGGGCCATTGTGTGTGTGTGTGTGTGTGTGTGTGTGTGTGTGTGTGTGGTGTGGTGGGGAGGGGGGGGGGGGTACTTTCTTTTTGACTTCCACTGAAATGGAAGAAATATTAGGTGGGTTAAAGATAACATTTTAAAAATCAAGAGCCTGCCAACAGAATCAAGTGAGTTGCCATGTATGTTGGTCCATGAATGCCAATTCACTAACATGGCAACCATTGGCTTTCCACTTTCAGCCACTAGCTTGAGAAGTGTTTAGTCACCTCTTGGCTCAACCTAGCAGAGTATTTATCTCTCACTTAATGCTATTAGCTGTTTGGGTGTATCCTTCCACCTCTACTCCAGTGCTTGCACTGAAGTGCATATGGGAATGCTACACAACTATAGCCCTTTTTGTCCACACCTGCCATGTTTCCTTCTCTGGTCCTCACTCTGTTCTCTCTTGTGACTCCCTCGTTCCGCTGTGCCCACTGAATTCTCCCCTCTTGTGACTCCCTCGTTCCGCTGTGCCCACTGAATTCTCCCCCCACCACACTCTCGTATTGTTCTGTGACCCTCTCTACTCCCCCTCCACAAACAATATCACCCTGGCCACCATGGTCTCATATCGCCTTGCTGCTCCTGCCACCATGGTGTGCTCTGCTCCTTGTTCAGGACACCTGTCATTGCCTCCTGGAGGCTTCTTTTCACAGAAATGAAAGGTGAGCTACACCAATAGCTTACTTACTTGCTTTCAATACTTTCCTCGTTTAGTTTCATGTAAAAAAAAAAGTCGGATAGGAAGCGAGCCTTTATTATAGTCCTTCCTTTCTTTCTAATGCACATAAACGAAAGAAGAACTATAATGAAGGCTTCCTTGCTATACAATCTTTATTCAAAATAGAAACAAAAGGGGACCATATTGAAAGTAATGGAGCCTTCAGTACAATCTGCCTCGATTTCCTGTCTGGCTTTAATAAGAGTACACTGTATACGTTAGCACATTAAACCCAATCCTATTGAGTTACTGCTCGTTATTAATTTCTGTTCATATTGCTGCCTTCCTGACCCCAAGGCTGACACCAGGAATACCAAAGAGCAATCAAGCGGGGGCTATTGCACCCAATACTTACCTCCCGGCAACGTGCTAGGGGCATTAATTAGCAAAGGCAAATTATTTCCCACTTATTATAAACCATCAATTGTGCTATAGGCAGATTAAGCAATTAAATGTGCTCGCACTGGTGGATTTACAGCATCTACTTAACGCCTTAGTCATGTATGTAAAAGACTCGGTTGGTTGCAGATCGAGTAAACCTATATACAAGACTTCCATGGTAAAAAGTAGTCCTACTTCTTTTATGTGAGATGCCAGCGTGACAAAGGAATAATTTACCTGGTGTGGAGATTTTAGAAGGAAAACGTTTGTGCACATTTTCAAAGGTTTGAAATAGTGCACCTATTGCTTCTCTGATATAGGAGTTTAATATCCAGTCAATCACACCTTAAATCCTAATTGCAATTCCTGTATACATGGCGGAGGTTTAAAAAAAATCTACATGCTCTTTATCAATGGGCCTTTGTAACTCAAAGCGGAAGGGTCTACTGGCAATGATGTAACAATAGCCCCTGCGGTGCGGGGGGCACCCTAGCTCCAGGGGTCCCCACTGGAACTGTGCACGGGCCACCTGGCCTGAAAGTTCCTGGCTGTGTCCAGAGCATGTGCGGAGCCCTCCATGTACTTTGCAGGAGGTCCCCCACAAGCTGTGTTACACCACTTTCTACTGGTATCTGCACATCTACAGATTAACGGGTTGCTACTCAAAACTGCAGGGTTGGAAACATGAAATTAGTTCTTGATTTAAAAACATGGTATACAACTTTTAAAACATTGCTAAAAGATCAGCTATGCATGCATGTTGTTAGCAGACATAAGAAAATCTGGCTTGTATGCTCCATTACCCTTTTCGGCAACGTTAGACTCTGAAATCATTTGTGCTTTGTAACTAAGGCCCTGATGTACTAAGGTGGTGGGACATAACAGATCGTTTTTTTTTTTTGCACACCAACTTTAAGACCCTTCCCTCCTATGCGTTGTTTGTTGACTGTACCTTACTACGCTATTGTAACTGATGTAATTTGTAACGCAATTTTCCTCTTGTATAGCGCGCGGATTGGTGTCACTACAACGCATGCTTTTACCACGCATGCCTTTACAACGCGGTTTTTACCATGCAGTCCATTACAACGCATAATGCTTTTAGGCGCTGGATAGTGAATTATTTAATTTACTATTCCAACTCCAGTCCCCGTGGATAGCAGGGAAGGTGTTGGATAGTATATTAAATACATTCCCTATCCTAGAGCGCCCCCCAGCGCATTGCGTTGTAATGGTTTGCGTGGTAAAAGTTGCGATGTAATGGTAGTGCGTTGTAAAAAATTCGTTGTAACCGTGCTACACCATAGCGCGCTGATACCTCCGGGTCTAGCCAGGGCTATATAAACCTTTTTAAATATACCTTGTAATGCAACAATCCTATGGTTTTGCGCTCTGATACCTCTGGGGCTAGCCAGCGCTATAAAACCTTCTCAAATCAAATAAACTAAAATCTGGTTTTCCTGAATGCTGAGACCTAAGCAACATAGCTGATGCCCGGTGGAGCTGCTAAGACAGCTAATGAGGAGATTGGCCCTGGTTTCCCCCTTGACTGTCACCTACCCAGCTGGACATTGGGCACAGTTCCTCATAGTCTTCCCCGCTATTACTCCTTCTTCCCCCCTCCCCTCCCTCCTACGAATTTGTGAATCATTGTTTATGTGTACTGTATCTTGCTATGCTCTTGTATCTGATGTAACTCTTAACGCAGCGATCCTAAATGTAAAGCGCTCTGAAACCCTCTTGGGTCTGGTTCGCGCTATATAAAACTTTATAAATAAAATAAATAAAAATTGCACTTGGCAAAACATTTTTTTAAAGGCAATCTGAAACTCTCCTTTATTGTAGCAAGTGCTATATAAATGCAAACCCTTCCCTCTACCATCCCTCCACTATCCTTTTCAATCCAAAAAGCAGACTATCATGTCCACTGCTCAAATTAATTTCATATTTCACTTTACTAATTCATCACTAATCCTTTTCTTGGGCTCCGGAGTAGTGTGTTACTCGCCGAATAAGCGCTTCAACCCTTCGTATGGGGTAGTAAGCCCTATATAAATGTGATTACAATTACAATCAGTGTTTATGAGGCAAGAGTCCACATGAAGCAGGAACAGCTTACAAAAATAAAAGTTGGCATTCAGGGAATGACATGGGTGTGGGGGGTTAGACAGCTGTCTTCTGGACTACTTTCGGATATAGCCTCCAATTTGTGAATGCCTTAGCCTCCCCTTTCAGGAGTCAGTAACAGACCAATGGTTTGTGACTATAGTTGCTGTAGCACAGCATTGAAACATTGCACGGTTAATTGTTAAGAAGAGGGGTGATACCCATTGCATGTCCCAATCCCCCTGCCTCCCACTCCTCCACCCCTTTGTGATTAAGCCTGGGAGGAGCTCGCAGAGTTGTACTCCGCGGAATTGCACGTAGTTACTGGAAAACTCCACTAAATTCTGTGGAGTTCCGCACCGTGGCAGAGTAACTTGCACCAATTGAGACCTTCCTTGCTTGGTCTCTTGGTGCGTCCGTGCGTGCAACCCCTGGGTAGTAAGGCCTCCTGACCATACCTCCTTCACTTGGTGGGTATTGGCAGCTATCCACGGCAGTGCAGCCCGGGCGCCAGTCTCTCCTTGTCGGCACTGCCTTCCTGTTCTTGCTGGCTGCACACACTCCAATGAATAGGGAGAAGCCTTGAGCCTCTGCTGCTCCGGCTCGGATTCAATGCGGGAGACTCAGCCAGCTTAGTGCAGCAGCTAACACCAACTCAGAGGACAACAAGAACTGTAATGTGAATGTCGTATAGCATGAAGGCATGCCTGACCCTATCATGGGATTTCATCAGGACAGGCTCACCTTCACGCAATACAACATGCGCACTGCAGTTCTTGCTGTCTTTTGAGTTGGGGTTAGCTGCTACACTAAGCTGGCTCCCACATTGAATCTGAGCTGAAGCAGTGGAGGCTCAGGCATTTACCTATTTAGCGGAATGTGTGCAGCCAGCAGGAAGGCAGTGGCGGCTAGTAGAGACTTGCGGCCAGGCTGCGCCGCCATGGATAGCCACCATTTGAGAGGTTAGTCCTAGATTCTCCTGGTCTGTGACACCGGTAAACTCTGCTCCGCTGCGAGTGCAGAGTTTTTGCAAACTTTGTACTCCAAATGGAGAGCGCAGTTCTAAAACTCCTCAAACTCCGCTGGCGGAGCGGAGTTGACCGCTCATCCTTATTTGCGATTTGTTATGGGTCGCAAACAGAACTTCATAGGAACACTGATTCACTACTGCCCATTGAATATTACAGTTATGACATTTCCAACAGTGTGAGTTGCAATGGGCAGTGGCAGTTGCGTAGCCAGGATGTCATGGGCCCTATTGGAAGCAAGAACAAGCATTTGAAAAAAAGCAAATCGGTCGAGTCTTTGTGACCGATTGGCTTTACCAATGGTTCTTAGCCATGCTGCACAGCATCCACAATGCTGTGCAGCGTGTCTCAAGTAAAAAAGAAGCCTTGGACGTGGCGGAATGCGTTTTTTCTGTACTGCACATGCGCACGCCAACTAAATGATGCAGGCACTGTTTTTTTCCTTTTTTGGTTACTGATCTGAGTTGGACTGATAACTAAAAATAAAATAAAACATGCAAACGTGTTTTTTGTTTAAAGCAGGGAGTGGGGGAAACAAAAGCAATACAGAGGAGGGTGGGGTGAACGGTGAAGCATTCATGGGGAAGCGGTGGGGTGATGCCGAAGCAACATTAGAGGGGACGCAAAAGCAATGTGCGCAGTCTTGGCGGAACTTTATAAATCAATAAATATAAATAAATGGGGGAAGGGCAGGAGCGAAAGCAACATGGTTGGGGTAAGCAAGATGTAGAGCGCAGGTGGGGGAAAGTAATGGGAAGAAGCACATGACAATCACTAGAGAGAGGAGGACGAGGAGAAGACGGGCAACAGAGAACAACACAGAGTGAGGGGGATACGTACATAAGGGAGACTCTTCTAAACATACACACTCTAATGAAGTGCTTCACACACAAAAAAGTATTCTTTGAAAAGCAAGCAGTGGAAGTAGCGATGCCAGCGAATCAAAGACACTGTAAAGAGGCAGTGCTTCTTGGGCGGAACAAACACAAAATTGACGAGCTTTGACACAAATAAGAAGTAGGCAAATAAGAGTGACAATGAAAGCCAACCAGTGGTAAGCAATGGCCAGGCTCTCATGCCCTCTACATTGTTGGTAAGGCTCAATATGCCTCGCAACAGACAGTGCATGCGCTGTCTAGTAGACTCGACCTGAAAAATACCTTTTGACCTGATTATGTAGTAAAAGACAGCATATTGGAGAGGAGAGGGCTTCGCACAATCTTGGCCTCTGTGCCATTCCAGCTGGTGCACTAATGATAGCTATGCCTCTGTGAGCTTTCTCTTATTCTTGCAGCTCAAAAGCACACACACCACTGCTTTCAGACCGCGGAGCATGGATTGGCTACACATGCTCCGAGCAGCTGGTAACCATTCGCAATGTGAAAGGGATCCGTGTCTCGGTGCTTCGGCTTTGTAAAGAGAAGCGGCTGAAATCTGTAAAGCAGGCAGAAGCCAGCTGGGACTGAGTCAGTCCTGCTAATGGCAGTTTCACCATTTGCCTCAATGCTCTGCACCATGATATGTGCTGTTCTAAGGGACAATCGTTGTATTCCAAGTGCAACATGAAAGCAGAAGCTGGGACGGAGGTCTGCTGTCCTCGTACACATTATATGCAGTAGACCTTTGTACTCTCTACCATTCCTATGTGACTCTTAGAGTATATCCATTCGTATCCCTTCCCTATGTATATAGAGGTAACTCTAATCACTAGTATATGCAGTAGACCTTTGTACTCTCTACCATTCCTATGTGACACTTAGAGTATATCCATTCGTATCCCTTCCCTATGTATATAGAGGTAACTCTAATCACTAGTATATGCAGTAGACATTTGTACTATCTACCATTCCTATGTGACTCTTAGAGTATATCCATTCATATCCCTTCCTTGTGTGACTATAACTTGTACATTTGCAATTTTTTTCTGTTTGTATCTTTTATGCAACACACGTAATCCTGAGTCTTTATGTATCGCAACTGGTTCTTATGTAAAGCGCTCTGACACTTTCGGGTAATATTCGCGCTATATAAAATCGCATTAAATAAAAATAAATAAATAAAAAATTCTTCTCACCTTCTTCACACATGCAGATGTCACCTCATTTCTAGACGTGGGTGAGCGACTGAAAGTTGGACCCAGGCTCAAGTCTGAAGCCTGGCTGCGGCTCAGCTCGAGGTCCTGTTGAAACATCGAGCCCATAACAAGCCAAACTTACTTGTGGCTTCTTGCTGCCAACCTCACTCTACCCTCTTGCACAAAGAGGTAAAAAGAAAGCATTAACATTTGAGGTAAAAAAAGAGTTTAAGAATACCTATTCAACTTCTGATTTGGACCAAGTAAAACTATAAAGCCTTGATTAATCGTGGCTTCCTCGCTAAACAAAATTGTTTGATTTTAGGCAAATATTTTATATTACTGATCCTCCTTTTTCTTCACTATCGCATATAAAAGCCCCTACAAATCAGTTAATTCATAATACCAGCTGTGCTAAAACTTATTGTGTTTTATTTATATACTGTTGCTGTGTCTATAAAAATCTGGTCAACATACAGGGTTCACATGAGAACTGTCTTGCCTCTTACTTCACTAATGGCACTGTCGCCAGGGAGGGGTGGGGCAGGAATGGTTCTAAGCCATGGGTACTCACAAACTTTCTCTCAGGGGCCAAATTTACAGTGTGGTTTGTGTCCGAGGGCCGCACCGGTGGGGGCAGGGTCAGTGGGAGAGGGGGAGGGGGCGGGGCTAGAGCAACAAAAAAAACTGTGATCATGAGGTTGAACACAGGTCCCTGCAGCGGACGCCTTCGTCCACTGAGCTACCAGACCCGATATATATATATATATATATATATATATATATATATATATATATACCTCCCTCCCTCCATCCCTCTATCTCCCTCTCCCCCTCCCTGTCTCCCTCTGTCTCACTCACTCTTCCTCTCTCCTTCCCTCTCCCTACCTTTCCTTCCTTCTCCCTCTCCCTCCCTCTCCTTCCTTCTCCCTCCCTCCTTCCCTCTCCTTCCCTCTCCCTCCCTCTCCCTCCCTCTCCTTCCCTCCCTCACCCTCACTCCCCTTCCCTCACTCCCCTTCCCCCTCTCCCTCCCTCACCCCTTCCCTCACCCTCACTCCCCTTCCCCCCTTTCCCCCTCTCTCTCCCTCACTCCCCTTCCCTGACCCTCACTCCCCTTCCCTCACCCTCACCCTCACTCCCCTTCCCTCACCCTCACTCCCCTTCCCTCTCTCCCTCCCTCATTCTCCTTCCCTAGCTCCCCTTCCCTCACTCCCCTTCCCTCACTCCCCTTCCCTTTCCTCACTCCCTCCCTCATTCCCTTTCCCTCCCTCACTCCCCTTCCCTCACGCACTCACCCCCTTCCCTCACTCGCCTTCCCTCACTCCCCCACTCTCCTTCCTTCACTCCCTCCCACCCCTTCCCTCTCTCCCTCCTTCACTCCCCTTCCATCACTCCCTCACCCCCTTCCCTCACTCCCCTTCCCTCACTCCCCTTCCCTCACTTCCCGTTCCTCACTCACCTTCCCTCACTCCCCTTCCCTCACTCCCTCCCTCACTCCCCTTCCCTCTCTCCCCTTCCCTCTCTCCCTCCCACCCCTTCCCTCTCTCTCTCCCTCCCTCACTCCCCTTCCCTCCCTCACCCCCTTCTCTCACTCCCCTTCCCTCACTTCCTCACTCCCCTTCCCTCACTCCCCTTCCCTCACTCTTTCCCACCCCTTCCCTCTCTCCCTCCCTCACTGCCCTTCTATCACTCCCTCACCCCCCTTCCATCACCCCCTTCCCTCACTCCCCTTCCCTCACTCCCCTTCCCTCTCTCCCTCCCACCCCTTCCCTCTCTCCCTCCCACCCCTTCCCTCTCCCCTTCCCTCACTCCCTTTCCCTCACTCCCTTTCCCTCACTCCCCTTCCCTCACTCCCTCCCTCACTCCCTCCCTCACTCCCCTTCCCTCACCCCCTCCCTCACCCCTCCCTCCCCTTCCCTCACCCACTTCCCTCCCTCCCCTTCCATCACTCCCCTTCCTTCACTCCCTCCCTTCACTCCCTTCACTCCCTTCCCTCCCCTCGCTCCCTTCCCTCACTCCCTTCCCTCACTCCCTCATTCCCTTCCCTCACTCCCCTTCCCTCACTCCCTCCCTCACTCCCTTCCCTCACTTCGACTCCCTCACTCCGTCTCCCTCACTCCGTCTCCCTCCTCCCTCTGTCTGTCTCCCTTTCTCTATCTCTATTTCTCGGTCTCCCTTTCCCTCCCTCTCCCTCTCCCTCTGTCTCTGTCTCACTCCCTTTTCCTCCCTCCCTCCCTCTGTCTCTGTCCCTCTACCTCCCTCTGTCATCTCACCCTGCCTGTGTGTCACCGGGCTGAGACCGCTTCCCCAGTGCACACACACACACAGCCCCACCCGAGCACTTCACAGGTCTTTAAAAAGACAGTTTGCATGTGAATGGTGCTTTGCTCTATTTCACCTCCTCTTAGCGCCCCTGCAGCTCTGGCCTCCCTGGAAGGAATCGCCTGGCCCCCACAGAGCAGCAGAGCCTCTCCGAGTGTCTCTGCAACTGGCAGTGTTTGCAGACACTCTTTGAAAATGTGTCTTTTAAAACATGGGTACGATGTCTCATGGTCCGCGGGCCGCCACGGAAGGCTTGCCAGGCCGCTGCCGACCCGCGGGCCGTACTATGAGTATCCCTGTTCTAAGCTCATGTTTAAAAACTATCACTTTTAATAAGTACTTCTCAGTGCAGTGCTATAATGTGACACACTAATGTCAAAGCTTCTACATGTTAAGGAAATGCACTTTTTTTAATTTTGAAGAGGCTTTTTCATATTTGATGTGATGTTTGTTGTATAATTTACTACATTTTCGTGCACAGGCTCAAAGAGCCAAGCCCAAGCCCAAGGCTCGGCTCTGCCTCTGCTTGTCCGGTTACTTTGTTGGCTCACCCATCTCTACTCATTACTATTAATGAGATGGCCTGTCTTGACTCTGAGCCTGATCATAAACCTAGCACAAGGAAAAGGATAGACTTGCACTGAGCCTGCATGCGTCTCCTGCACACGGGCAAAAGACATGCCCAGCCGCAGCACACAGTCCCGCAAAAAAATCATCTTAGCTCCATGAATGGGCCAGTTTATAGAGCTGCTCTTTGTATCCTAGCAACAGAATAAAGCGCAGGTGTAAACACTGGAAAAACCAAAAGAGGTACATTTTATTGTATTTCTGTACCAGCTGGAGCTCCTCGACGAACTAACGTTTGCCAGACAAAGCCCAGCCCGGAGAGATAACTGCAGCAGTCTACATCAAATCCTTTTGGGAAAAACACGCCATCCAATGTTCGCTTCTGAGTCCGAAATCCAAATTACACTACGCGTTCTCATCAGGCACTCGTCTGAAACTACAATACTTCAGTTAGAAAAAACTAGTCTCATACCTGCCAACTCACACGGTGCCACCGTGTGACACACGATATCGGCTCATATCATATATGCTCCTGCCACCATGTGATATGGTGAGGAGCCGATATCACACGGTGGCAGGGAAAGCGAGCTGAAAACCACAGAAAATAGTGGTTTTCCTGCTCGTTTTCCGAGGCTTTGAACTGCCGACATCCATCAAGGGGTGTGAAAACACCCCAGGACATCAGCACCATTCTCAGCTAGTGTTTTTAACCCCTTGGCCGCGGCGGTAATTCCACCGCGGGGAGGAGGTGGCTGCGCGGCACCGCCATGCTCGTGACGGAACCACTCTGTGACGAGCCACGGGCGCGCTGTGCTTGTGACGGAGTGGTTCCGTCACGGCCCTGCCAGCTCAATTAAACGGCCACGCAGGCGCGGAATTGACGCCGCATAGGTGGGGCGGCCGCGCCGTGACGGAACCACTCCGTCACCAGCACAGCGCATCCGTGGCTGGTGACGGAGTGGTTCCGTCACCAGCACAGAAAGGGTTAAAAAAAAATGTTTAGGAGGAAAGGGCTTGGGGTCGGGTGGCGTAAAAAAATGCCTCCTAGGTACTTCTGGGCACAAGGCCCCACCCCCTCCTCACATGGTGAGATTCTTCTTCAAGTTGGCAGGTATGTGGTCATCACCCTTGCCCGTCTGACTCCGGCAAGTCCTAAGGTCTATGATTAAATGAAGGCCTGCCCCATTTTCATATTGAATGTAAAAGGACCAATAAAGCAGTTAGGAATATGCCTCTCTTCTATTCTTTATCGAAAGGCCCTCCAGAATGCGCAACGGAAGGACGGCAAAGACGGTAGCCAGCATAGTGGCAAGTGTGGTTTGTAACACTCACTGACCAAGTTGCTTCCTAGCCAACAGAAGTCAGGGTCGAAGTGTTTGCAGAAAGCCTATATACAGTAGCCAGGTGGCTGCTCTGCACATTATATTATCCAACGGAGTAGGCAAGTCTGCAGAACAGATAGCACAGGATTTGGAATTTGAAGGAGACTAAAATGCAGTGGATATTGGGGAAATGCCCACCAGGACATCCTCTTCATTGGTGTCAATAAACCTATGTTGTTTCCTGTGGCCACTTGATAGATATAAAAATAAAACTTGATTACTTTGATGTCATTGTTATTGAGTGTGTCTTTTATTCCTAAAAACTTCCGTAACAACTGACCCTGATTTCATTTTCATCATGTGTTATAATTCGAAAAACCCAGACAAGCGGTCTTTTCATAGGTGTAATAGCTGCTGCTGCTACCTCAAACATATTTCTCACCATTTGCGCATTTTCTACGCTTCGATACTTTAGTTAGTATCGAAGCACAGAAAATGCTTAGTTTCGTTTTCATCTAGCTACTTTTTCACTGAATTTGACATAAGGCGCTGAACGTGCATCATTCGTACTCACTATTTAAGCACATTTCTATGTCTTAATATCTAAATAATGGGGCCTATTCATGAAAGCATTTTTGAGCACATAAATCAGTACTCTTGTAGTGCTACTTTCCATACTCACAAATGCTATTGATTAAGGCAGGGCCTCGTGCTGAGAAGTACCCACGAGGCACTTTTGAACCCAAGTGTTCTGAAACACGTGTATTAAATACAGTATTACCATATGATCATCAAAGAGCCAGAAAAAGATGTGGTAGAGCAGATATGAGACAACAGAGAATGCTGGTGTCTCCCGCTGCTTCAAGTTCATCTCAAAAGTTAGGGCCAAATGCTCCTAAACCTCGCTTGGCTAAACATCTCATGGTCCGCTGTGCTTCAGAAGCAAAATCAGCTCCTTTGTCTGCACGCTCATGTGGCACTTGGCAAAACAAGTTGTGTTCAATCTTCTGCATGCCCCCTTTGTATCTGAGTACAGCCTATTCTAAGTCATGATCATGTTTGCATTATTCTCTGGTATTGGGTTTCTGAAAATTGCCCTTACCTCATTTTAGAGGTCATAACCCGCACCTTGCAATACCTAATCTCTTCTACCTCATCTACTAATCTCAGCAATCATCTTCATGAGCTTGCATACCTCCCCACTAAGGATCACACCTAACTCTAGTTTAATCCACTTTAAAGACACTGGGATAAATACATGGAATGATGTCCTTCAGAGCACTAACTAACCCCCGTAACCAACAGCAAGCAATAACCAATGGATTAATCACTAGCCTTGGCTTCTGGAGCAGCGGGCTACCTGGCGTAAAGCCCTTCAGGGCCTCGTCAGGGGTAGTAAGAGCCTATATAAATGCCATTACAATTAAAATATGCTGGCAGGCAGGAACTTTGTCATGATGATTCATGTTTAGTTTTCAGAAGAAGGACCATGTCACCAGGGTCATATGTTCTAATTTTATAATTCTAGCACTTTGTATTGGACCTGTGTCCTGTCAAACACAGATCATAGACAGTGTGCATCATGAGTATTGACAAGTCTAACTTTGTAACACACACACAAATGCCATTTTTAAGTCATGTATATAAAATGTACTTGTAGAAGTTTCCATCACATGTCCATAGTCCACGGGACAAGCATGCATGCTGCACCCACCAGTCGTCACCTGTAGTCCTCTAACCAATGCCTTAATTTCTGTTTCCCATCATGAGTTAATATGAGGGTGACATCCCTGAGTAAGTCAAGGCATCTCAAGAGCAAAGGCAATGCTGTTTATGATGAACTCTGCCACCAGTTTATTTCGGAAGCGGGCGTACCATGTACCATAGCTGTACCGTTGTTGTCCACAGTCATCCACCGTTTAAAGTGACTCTTGGGACTATCACTTGTATGGGAAAGGGGTGTGGGGTATGTGACAATGGCACCCTCTGTCATAGTGACTACTGTAATGATGACAACATTTATCATATATATCACCAGTATTTTGTTCTCTTATCTGTCTTTTCTAGTGAACAACCAAGAAGGAAACAAGTAACAACAGAATCCGGGGTGAAGAGGGAGACGGCTTAGACCACTTGACAGGCACTGGATAATACTACCACAGATGAGGAGAAGGGTAAAGACACCAGCAGGGAGAGTGCTTCCACCCGGAGAATGACAAGGACACAAGCCAGTGGTAATCAAATTGGACATCACATTTTAGGAGGAGGCTCCCAAGGGGGCTCCTTCTGGCCTAGAACATCAAGCATCAGTGATGTCCCAGGAGCAGGCCCCTCCGTCATCGGGGCTGGAAGTCGTCTTCTCCGCCAGTAACCTTGCCCCTACAACACCATGGCCAACAAGTGCACCTGTTGTTACCACTTCTCCTTAGAAAGGTGATTGTTAAGGAGATGGAAGCAAGGGTGGATTTCACTGAGGGAACTCCTGGACCTTCATATGTGACCTCGACCACCACCCCCAAATATGTCACTGTGGCTGCTTTCCAGTTATCTATGAGGCAGCTGCACTCTGGGCAGGAGGTGATCAGCAAGGCCTTTTAGGGGCGATGGGAGTATACGATGTCCTTGAAGAATCATAGGCGATCCAGCTGCATGAGCTTGGCTGCCTCCTGTCCTTTTGGATTACACCTAACAGTCTACATATCTCTACTTTCCCAAACCCATGCCTCCCCACCTGTTGTTGTCTTTGTCAACCCCAGGCCTTCTGCCCCCAAACTATCCAGGCGCTTGGTCCTGCTCAGTAGTTGCCAAGTACTGCCCCATAATCTGCGGTGCCTGCCCTGGAGGAGTAGCTTAGAGTGGTCCAACTCTCCAAACTTGAGGATGGTCAGGACTGCACCCATCGCTACCACTGAACCCAGTTCTTCACAAGGCAATGTCATTGGCCACACACTCTTGCTCATATGTGGATCTTCAGCTGTCACCATTCTTGTGAAAAATCGACAAGTGACACTACTCTCAGCAGGCGCTACACCCCTGGTTAAACTACAAAACCTGTGCAGAAGGCATGAAATCCATGTAGTTACACAAAATTTCAGTGCCATTGATCACAAAATTGTCATCTACTGCTTGATGCCCTACATGGGTGTGGGAAGCACAGGCTTTACGTAAAATCTCATTGCACTAACATGCTGTAGGAGAGAGCGTGTGGGTAGGTGAAAACCCTGGTGTGGCTCAGAAAACGTTTGGAGCCCAAGCCTGGTGGTGGGGTTATGCTTGTGCCATTCCACCTTGAGCCTGATGGCTGATGATGCAAAGGGGGGGAGGATCAGACAAATAACAAAGGATCACCCAGTTGGCAGTATCACTACTCCTGGTGGTCAACTCAACTTTGTGGTTATTTCTAGCGCTCTCCTTTAAATTGTCAATGTCTGATCCCAGACTTTCAGCCTCCTTACCTGTTAAAGGTCTCTGTGATAATATAATGACATTCTTCCCCGCCATATTTGTCACTTATTGAAATAACATTGAATCATCTTCCATCCCTACTCCATTCACTCGATTTGTTCCTCCGACCCTTAAACCACTCATCAGGTTGCCAGCTGGACATTACCAAGAACCTAGCGCCTTTCAAAATATTTTTTCTGCTCACTGACAACAGCAGGGCCAAAGTTGTAAATTTGAGACTTTCTGCTTTAAGCCCTCTCACAACTAAGCTTGTC
Organism: Lissotriton helveticus; assembly: GCF_964261635.1. Taxonomy (NCBI): domain Eukaryota; kingdom Metazoa; phylum Chordata; class Amphibia; order Caudata; family Salamandridae; genus Lissotriton; species Lissotriton helveticus. The sequence goes on along the minus strand of NC_136069.1, from coordinate 1,307,410,999 downwards.
AATGCTTTGCTCTCCAGAGGCAACATGCCTCAAAACCTCGCACGCTTAAATCGCTCTAATCCTCAAAACATCTAATGTTGCTATGAGACACCTATAGATGGGCTTACCTCCTGTATTACAGTAGTTCTCAAATAAGTGTCCATGTCTCATCTTTCCACTCGACTAGAAACCAACTAGCTGTTGATTGATTGACTTCCAGACCAAGTCTGGTTCCATCCATGGCACAGAAACCAACATCTTAAACAATCAAAAATGACTCACTGCAAGAGACAAAGGGCAAGCGTGCACACTGATACTCCTAGAACTCTCTGCGGCATTCAACATCATCAATCACATATTTTTCCTTTACTGCTTTGTGTTATATATGGGAGTGGCTTGCACAGTCCTCACATTGGTCATTTCATTCATGTTTAATCATGCTCCTCAAGTTAACTTTGGACCTTTTCTCTCTACAGATACCACATCACCTGCAGAGTCCCCAAAGGGTCTGCACTTCGTCAAATCCTTGTTACACACCATCACTAGCATGTATCCTTGATTGCCACAGCATTGGACTTGATGCCCAGATCTGCTTCACACACAGTGAAGGAACCTTGGCACATTAACAGGTTGCAAAATGCATGAAGCAAGCCCATGATTGGATACACCTGAAAGTCAGAAATCTGAAATGTTGCTTCTGGGCCTACAAGACTCTCGCCTATCCCTTTCACTTGTCTAACCTCTAGGGGCCGTTCGCCATCGCCAGTGCGGCATGTGGGCAATCTGGGTGTTATGTAAACAACAATATTGCATTACACCATGTGAACTCATACACCAAAGAAACCTACAAGGATGTGTGCTTCAGGGTATCCTGCCTTTCTCCATTTTCCCCAAAAGGTTACAGTAGTTCTCGCTGTAGTGTTTGCCCTGGACTGTTGTTGCAGAATCTTGCTGGCTTCCCTAAGAACCCACCAGACAAGCTGAAAAGACATATCAGTGCATTGAGGGTGGTGCACGGAACCCATCGCTACAAATGGCTAAGATCGCTCCACATCACAACGAGAACTCTCTGTGAAACACTGCATCAAAGGCTGGTCATGGCTGTGCTCAACATTATTTCTTCGATCCTCTAATGGCTTCCCACCCATTGAGGGGAAACAGCCTTTACAAGCTAGCCTTAAGTACGTGTGCCGTTCGCCCGCTGACTGAACACCGCTTGCCTTAACCACGCATATGCGTGGTTAAGACAGTCCGCGTTCTAGCTGTCTGAGCGGATGGGCGGGGAGAGGAACCGGAAGGATCACTGCAGGAAGGACCAGGACGCGGCATTGAAAGTTGGGCTGGGGCCATAAGGAGGTGGTGGTAGGTTTATTGGGTATAAACTTAACAGTGTGTACATTATGCTTTTACCCCATGGAAGACATTTTTTATTGATTTATTTATTTAGTCACAATTTTTGCATGGGGGCACTAGGCCGTCAAGGGCAAACAGGGCACCTGTGAAAGTACTGCGCCCAACCCAAGAGCCCTGGCTTTGCCGCTCAACACATTATTTGATTCAATATTAAAAGGGCACATTATCCTAGCACCTGCCTAATATTTCATCCTTAATCCTCTTAAAGTCCTCCCCCTTCCTGCATGGTCTCTGTGTCTTCCCTGCAAAGTTTTCCATAAACTTTGAATAATATTTGATCAGCCTCAATAAAACTTTAGATGACGAAAATCATGCTTCATTGCAATAGAAAGAGGAATGCAAACGCATTCGCACACATTTGAAAGATCACAGAGATAACAGGGAAATTGAAATGCAGCATGCACAGTTGTACCTTGGAATGAAAGACTGATGTGGAGAGATAAAACATAACTAAAGGGGAATACATAATACAAATGTAAATTAATCTTTGAAATACAAAACAAATACTGATGGATATTGAAATGAGAAGTGTGACCTCCTGTTTGGATGTACATCATGGCACGGTGCAATTGATGCACTATACGTATGAGGTGAGTGCACACTGAGGTGAGGGATCCGGGAGCCGGAAGGTATGGAAATATTTTAATTCGTAAACTAATGGAGCGAGAAAGTAATGGTATTGTGTGTTTGGTGGAGACGTGGGAGAGACTGATATCTTTAGCTGGAGGCATCAGAGATCTCAGAATCTTCAGATGGAGATGCAGAAGTAATCAACAGATAGATCAGAGCGGGTCAGGAATAATTAAAGGATATTGGTCTCTCCATGTTGTTCTTTGCATTATGAGAAAGTAGTTGTAAGACTTGTTTAATGACAGTAATGAGGATACCTGAATGATGAAGGTTGTCAGGGAATTCCAAGTTATAGGAGCGTTGCAAGAGAAGAAGGACTTGAAGAGGATATTTTCTTAAACCAAGGTGGTTCAAGCCAAAGGAATCTGTTACATCTCGTGATCCATGACCACCAGAGAATGTAAGTGTTTGTGCTACATTAGATGCATGATTCATGTGAAGCTCATCATGAGTAGTGCCTTCTGCCTGGTAAGTGTGCGCCTCAGTGGAAGCGAGTTGTGAGATGCTACAACTGGTGTGATCTCCTCAATTTTTCTTGTTAAAGAGATGAGCCCAGCAACTGAATGTAAACCCCTTTGAGAGGAACAAAGAAAATACTGGGAAAACAGTAGTATGTTAATGCACTCCATTCTCAATACTGCCATGGTCCCCTTTGAATCCGCTCTCTGGATGAATGCTATGATATTTCACATAGCCTTCAAATGATCGTTCACATTTCTGGCCAGAGTTTCGACGTGAGCGTATAGATTTTGCCTGGAAACGAGTGTGAAGCCAAGAGAAGTATTTGGGGTGACAAAAAAGTAAAGTAAAGTCCACATTTGTAAAGCGCACAATCACCTGTTAGGGTCTCTAGGCGCTGGGGGCCGTCGGGAAGATTAAGCGAGCTATTGCCCAGAGTCACATGGTGCTGGGCTAACCTGCCGCCGGAGCCAGGGATCGAACCGTGGTCCCCAGATTCCAGCGTCAGTCGCCCCGGCCGTGGCGCCACACCTCTCCCCTTAAACTGTTGGTGTAGGCATTAGTAGCTATATGGCTAGTCCATTCTTCGAACATGATGCATTGTTGGTTGGATGATTGTAGGAGACGTTCAGTCGTGTGTAGCTTCAGTTGTAGGTCAATGGGTTCATCCCGTTTTTAAAACAGCTCTCTTGCTTTCGGTTCTCAGAAAAAGTCAGTTTTTTAAATTTTCTGATGACTGGTTGATAGTTTTCTCAATCTGCTTCTCTCATTATTTCTTTCTTTCTGTTGTTCATATTCTCTTAATTTTTTTCTCTTTTCACTCTATTACTTTTCTCTTTTTTATTTTATCTTTGGTACAGAGAGAGGAATGTAAGTACGGCCAATAGTCTCTGTACCTTCCAGTTATTCTACGTTTTGGATGCGAATGGGGAGGGAAGAGAATGGAACAAAAATATAGTGCAACCCTAATATATATTTTTATTTTATTGTTAGTGGAGATAGGGACAGTGCCTAAAGTTCTCAATAGAGGTGTTCACACTCCCAGCTGTATCGTTCTTTAAGAAAAGAACCCTGAATTTTAGACCAATATTTGGAAAATGTGCATATGTTTTACTTCTTTAAAACACCCTTTCTGCCAAGCATTAGCAACTGCATATTTGTTATTGTTGCACAGTGCAGTGGGGGGATTAAGGAACAGTCATATTAACCAAAGACCTTTGAATCCTAAATTCCTGCGTCAAGAAGTCGCTCTTTATGTTCTCATATATTTAAATGTTCTAATGTTGTGAAGCTTGAAAGACAGTGTGGGTCTTGCGGAATTCGAACCAATGAAGTGCAGTTTGCACACAGATCTCTACAGTAAACATCATAACTATCTCATTGGGACTGGAACTTTATACTTGCAGGTTACACATAGATTTGTTGGGAGCCACGTTAAACTCACCTTATCCTCTAGAGTTTATACCTTGCGACTTGCAGGGTAAACTGGTAGAGGGCACATTAATAACTTGATCCTTCTCAGGGTGATGGTTGTAGGCATTGCACAAAACCCAATAAAATTTGTTCTGAAAAAAAAAGTTACACATCTTTGTATAGCAGGTGCATTCACCCACCAAGCAGTCTAAGCCCCACAGGAAGGTTTGACCTGCAGGAAATGCCCAACTCATTGCAACAGGAGCCCGGCCCTTGAGCTATTTAATTGTGGTGGACCCTGTACCCTCAAGGCTAGTTATCTGATAGTTCTTTTCAATCACCCAATAGGTGGGAGGCTTGAATATGAAATAAGGGCTTTTACACTTTTTGATTGCACTCTGAACTGTGGTTTATGTAAGTGTTCGGTGAACGCTGATGAAATAAACGGCACTTGCACAGAGCGGTTTCTACATGACCGTAAGGCAGTCAATCACAGACGTTAGTATTACTATAGGTAAAGCTTCTAATGTAATGAAACTAGGAAGAATGACCTGTTCAGTTGGCACCTATGGGATCTGAAAAGGTGACCTGTATGGTAAGGAAATCTTTGAAGCAAGGGTGTTAAGACTATGAACTAGGAGCTGGATTCATCCCTGTCAGGATTGATAAACTGCAGGGTGTGATGCAAGTCTGGTAAAGATGCATTGTAAGAGTGCTGTGGATATCTGCACCATGTAGCAGGGTGCACTGAAAATCAGGTGACTTGTGCACTTTGAGAGATCTGTAGAAGTCTTAGTACTGTTTAATGATGCATACTGGGGGCCCGGTAAGAGAAGCCTTGTCAGATTTGGGTATACTAGTGCATCAAAGGAGTAACAGGCCCTAATGCAAGCAAGGACAAGGGATCCTATGCCCTGGTTTGGTAGTAGAAGCATACATAAGTGGGAAGCAGTGGAGCCCTCGAAATGCTAGGAACTGGTGCCACTGCACCTGTTGCACTATTGATAGCTATGCCCCTAGTTGGCTGCCGTAGCACTTAGAGACAAGCATGTGTGGAATGTCAAGATAGGCGGTTTTATGAGCTCTTGGCCCTGGTATATGACACAGGTGGTGGAATGCCTTATACAGCCTTGGCTACACCTTTGCATTTGTATCCATTGCTCTCCTCTACCCATAATAAATACCAAATACAAAGAAGAAACCATTGATTGGCAAAGCCACTAGTTCTGGCATAGTCTGCTTTGTCAATGCTTATTTTGCCATTATTTTTTATTGGGTAAACTGTTTGCCTATCTTCAATCTAAAAAAATATATATATGAAAGCTAAATTCTGGTTTTGTTCTAGCACTCGGAATTACTTTGTGCGTGGATGTACTCATAGTGATGTTAGCCAGTGGCTGAAGTGGGCTGACCCACTGCCTCATACTGCTGTAATGGTCATAAGAAAAATGTGACTGGCACAATGATAGCCCACTGAAAGAAGTGAGTTTGCTGAACCATATATGTCCCCACTGCAACTGCTGCTATTAGTGACCAAGATGAATGTAAGTTGTCTTTTGCCCCCTATATTTGGCCTAGGGAGTTACTATAGATGGGAGTAACATTGTAGTCTTTTCTTTTAATGCAAGAGTGCATCAGGACTAATTTCTCCACACAGTTAAAAGTCTTTATTGATTGTCATCCATTACTAAATTAATACATCCACCCAACTAATTTATTCCTTTATCAATGTAGCCATGTCTCCAATCTCTATTCATCCATTAGACAAAGCTCTATATTGAAATATGTGCTGCAAAACACATATTTGCATTTTATTTTTTCAAAATGTTTTTTGGGGGGGTCGAGTCTATCAAAGCATGTGCTGGCTTATGCGTCTCGCTAGCAAGACACTCTTGTTTCCAACAAGGGCATGGGACCGACCAGTTGTTTATCCATTTGTTGCCTTGTCTGGAAGTCTGCTTTACATGCTAATATCATTTCTGTTCCTCCCTGTGGAGCAGGGACTAAGCACTGATTGATTCAATGTAATCAGGGCCCGTCCACTGCGCTCAACGTCATTGAGGTACTATTTTGTTCTTTTGAACTTTTAGTGCCCTGCAAACAGAATGCGTGTGCTGGCAGGAACGTGCCCAGCAGGACAAACAAAATTGTAAAGTTTTATTTTTTATAGTCAACTTTGTTTCATTTTGCCAAGTCTTCTTTTTTCACTTTGCACTCATGTTTTCGATTGCTTTAGCTCATGGACGCTGTTCTCAAAAGATGAAGATTATTATATTGCAAAGCGACATTGTCAGTGTCATTTCTGAAATGATGCTTTAACACGTAATCATGCAGTACACCTCAATCCATCCCACTCAATACAATCCCCCCCAGACCAATCCAATCTCAACTACTCACCCCAATCCCCTCTAATCCACCACACTCCAATCCTCTCAACCCACCACACCCAATCCAAAGCAATCTTCCCCACTCCAATCCTAAACAATCCGCCCCATTCTAACCCAAAACAATCTGCCTCACTCCAATCCAAAACAATCTTCCCACTCCAAGCCAAAACAATCTACCCCACTCCAATTCAAAAATGTCTGCCCCACTTCAATTCATAACAATCTGCCTTACTCCGATTTGCCACAGTCAATCCAAAACAATCTTCCCCACTCCAATTCAAAACAATCTTCGCCGTTCTAATCTGCCCCACTGCAATCCGCCCCATCCAATCTGCCGCTCTAAAATCCAGAGCAATATGCCCACTCCAATCTGCCCAAATCCAATCCAAAACAATATTCACCACTCCAGTTTACCGCCCAACTCCAATCCAAAATAATCCACCCCACTCTAATCCGCCCCACTCCAATCTACCCCTTTCCAATCCAAAACTATTTGCCCCACTCCAAACTGCTCCACTCCAATCGAAAACAATCTGCCCACTCCAATCCGCCCCACACTAATCCAAAACAATCATCCCCACTCCAATCTTCCCAACTACAATTCTAAACAATCTGCCCCCACTTCAATCTGTCTCAGTTCAATCCAAAGCAATCTGCCCCACTCAAATACGCCCCACTCCTACTTCCCCACTCCAATCTGCTCCACTCCAATCCACCTCAAGCCAATCCACCCACTCCATCCCCATTCACTGCACTCCAAACCACCCCACCCCACTCCAATCCAATCTACCCCACTCCCTCCCCAATTCACCACACACCAACCCAATCCACCCAACTCCAATCCAATGCACCACAATCCATCCCATTCCAATCCAGTCTGCCCCATACCAATCCAAAACAACCTGCCCCACTTCAGTCTATAACAGTCTGCCCCAATCCACTCCCCCCACTTCAATCTAATCCAGTTCCTCTCAGTCCAATCAACCCACTCCACTGCACTCCAATCCATCTCACACCATTCCAATCCTCCCCACTCTACCCCAGTTCAGTCCACCCCACTCAATCCAATCCATCCAGCCCACCCCAATTCATCCCACTCAGTCCATTCCAACCCACTTCAATCTAATCCACTCCAATCCACCCCACAAATCCAGTCCAACCTATCCCACTCCAAACCACCCTAACCTAATCCAATCCACTGACCCCCAAATCAATCTTCCCCACCCCAAACCTATCTAATCCACCCCACCCGTTCCAATCTACCCCAATCCTCCAATCTGTCTGACCTCATTTCATTCCACCCCAATCCAATCCACTCACTCCAATCAATCCCACTCAATCCAACCCACACTACCCCAATCCAATCCACTCCAGTCTACTCCAATCCAATCCATCCCACTACCTCAATTCCCTCCAACCCACTCCACTCTACGACACTGCACTGTATGACACTGCAATCTACGACTATACCACATATCTCTACTTCCCTCTACTCAACTCTATTACACTCTACTCCCCCTTCCTCACTCTATGACACACTATTCCAATAAATGTAGTCACCCACTCCACTCTAGGACACTCCACACCACTTTTAGCCATGCTAAACCGCAGCCACACTGTTGTACAACATAGCAAAAATAAAATGTCAAAGTCAAATATCTCTTACATAGCCTTGACCTTTTGGCTTTGCCAATGCTTCTTTGAGTGCGGGACACCCCTAAACTTCCCTATAGTGTTCAGACTCGCTCGCTTGCCATGTTCAGTATGAATGACAACATTTGCCATGGTTGCTTCCGGTTCCCTAGGCTACCCAGGCCCTGTCACTGAGAGGACAGAGAGCAGACCTGGGGGCAGAAGCGAGAGATGTCCTCGCGCCTCTGACTTCCTTATTGTGCAGCTGCCGAACGTGCCTCGTACCTGGCGCGCGGCTGCCGAGCCCCGCGCGCTGAGAGCAGAGGAGGTCGAATGAAAGATTAGAAGGGCTGACGTCCGGGGCCTTGGCAGGCTGCCACGTGTCGCAAGTGCCTCGCGCAGCTCGGCTGGCTGGCCGCGCGCCAGCAGGCCTCTTTGAAAAATATTGACACTCCAACACAAGGCCGTCTCTAGCCGCTGCCGGGAATACCTGAAAGATAAAAATAAAGCTCGTCTCGCTGAAAGGAGGTTAGGAAGGGGGAACTCAGTGGGCTTCGATTCACAGACATTTGTGCAGTTCAGCCCCCTGACAATGCCGCAGAAAGGATGATCGGGGCACTAAAGGAAGGGAGGAAAAAACGACCCCAAATCGGCTTTTAGGCTGTAAAGGACAGCCATAAATGGGGTACATAGAGACTCGCTTGGGCCTGGGTAATATTGTACCCTACTGCACTCTTGATAACTATGCGGAAGGCTCCCTTCCTAGTGCGAGCAGAGCAACAGAATTCGACAACATTAAAAAACAAGCAGGTCTGTTTGTTAGGGGAAATTTTCCCCCAGAAGATAGGTTTTACCGTAGCACTCTCTGCTAGGGAAAGCTGGTATGTCGCGGGTGCGCCATGTCAAGCCTGGAGAACCAAGCACAACCATGGCTCCATGCTGAAACTAGCCCTACGCCCTCCAATGGCTCCAGCCCACTGGGAAAATGCCCAGTGGAATAAAAGGCCAATCCGGCCCAAAACCCTATGAACCATGTTGGGTACAACAATGTGCGGGGCAGACATTTTGAAGTTATGGGCCAAGACAGAAGGTATTCCAATATTTTACCGGCTCCCTTAAAGAACTCTCTGCAAGACCTGTTTTCTTAGTCAACATATTTGAAAAAGGGCTGTGTAATGCAGTTAACATTCCTCGGGTATGAAGCCCCTACTCCCCAACCTTGCCCGCCTCCCAAGTGAGTGGTGCACCTGCTCAATATATTAGGTGGCACTATATTAGTTAGTTCTTTGCGTAGTGGGGTTGGTTTAAAACATGTTACCATGCTGTTTTTGGTTCCTAGTCCAGTCCTGAGCAACCATCTCTTAAGCAGAGGTTTAAGAAATGTCTTCAAGTTTGTAGGGCTTTGACTTCAACTTTAGCTCACATCTTTACCCAGCATGTTTGGTTACAGGTGAAAGACACAAGGGGTTCACCTGCAAGGTTTCTGCGCCTCCCCCAATATTCTTTGTTTAACAGCTTCACCACCATGTGAAAACCAGGCATACATTGTGCTTTTGCTTCCGCTCACAGTTTCCAACCTCATAGTAATGCCATGTTTCAAAGACAGACCAACTTTAAATATGACTTTGTCAAACCAAAAGGCACGCCTCTCTCATAAACTTTCAACAACCGCCAACATTTGTTGCAGTGCATTGTGCAGTCGACATGCTTTGAAAGTAATGTAACTCCAGGTTGATCAGAAACAAGGAAGAATATAAATGGTCTAGTGAGTAAAACATGAGGGGATAGCACCCATTATAGTCAGGGTCCCTTGAATTATGAAATTCTGCAGATGTAGTTATTTCCCCATAATCATGGATATGCAGCATTTACCACATAATCCAACCTCTGCTGCATAATTTGCAACTTTGGACCAAAACAAATAGGTTTTTATCTCATTGGGATTACAAAATTGCAGAACCTTCTGACGGCAGAGATCTTGTTTGCTGATATCAGCAGAAAATTATGGGTGAAATACTAGGGAGTAATTTGGAATACCCTGGAGAATCAGAGCTGGACTTTCCGATCCCCCCAGTAATTCATTATCACTAAGGGTACCCCCAGGGCTCACGCTTGCTTCCCTGGCTATCAGTAACTCTAGTGGGATGGGTACACTAATAAAGAGGCCCTTAATACTCACGGGAGTACTCTAGAAAATAGGTGACTGTGATAGTAGGGCATTGGAATTACATAGCAATGGAGAAGCAAATTATGTGGCAGGGTTGACTGATTTTTTTGGCAAAAAGAGACACATAGTGCAGCTTTTGGTGACACATTCTATGGCAGTATTATTCACTAATTTTGTAATTTTAACACATATCCACCATTTAAAATTTACTTGCATGTTTCACTATACTAATTCAACACTAATCCTCTATGGGTCCCAGAGTAGTGTGCTACTTGCCGAAAAAGCGCTTTGACGCCTCGTCCGGGGTGGTAAGCGCTATACAAATGCAATTACAATACAATACGATTCAATGCAATATATATTAATACTGTATGGCAAACGTTTCACCTCATTAATACCAGTTTGACGCGTGACTACATCATCGGCAACTGAAAGGCGACCAGGTGCCCTTTGCAAATGTCCTGCCGCTGCGAGGTGCTGCATGTGGAACTTTTTTTTGTTGGTAACTGTTGATCGGTTTGAGGTATAAAGTAAACGTGTTTTTGTGTTTAACCCCTTCCTCGCTAATGACAAAGCCAGCTCGTTATGGGCGTTACCTGCGCTACGCGGATGACGAGCTGGCTTTGTCATAAACAAGCCATTTTTAAAATTCCAGCGCACAGCGGGAAAACGCGGTCGCGCGGTAGGCGTTAAATCTGCAAAGTATCCTGCAGAAAACTGCAGCTGTACCCCATAACTCCAGTTGCTCTGTGCATAGGGTTCTGAAGCGGTGCCTTGCAAGCTGCACAAACATATCTGGAGCAGATGCATTTTTATGATGCACTGCATGCAGCATCAGAGCCAATCCTTTCTTGATGGAATTAATCTAGTGAATAACACGGAGGGCCATTACTGAGCGCCCAATGTGGTAGAAAATATTCAGGGCAGATTTACAATCCCCCTGCGCCACCAGTATGTCACTTTTTGTGACGTACTGGTGGCGTATTTTCCTGCTCCATATTTACAAGGATAAGAAAAGCCACCCTGTATGGCTTTTCCTGTCCTTGTAAATATGACCCCTTTACACACAGCACTTTGCGTGAAAGGGGCGTTCCATGGGGGTTGCTGTGGTGTTCCCACGCAACAACCATGGAACCAGACACATTTCCAGATTTGCGAGGAATCGTAAATCTGGGAATGCATGTGAATGCTACGCCTCCCCAGGGGAGGCGCAACGTGGAGAAATATTTTAATGTCTCCTCGTTTTCTCCTCTTTCAAGGCGAGCTGCATTCTACAGCATGCATTGAAAGAGGAAAACGCCTGTAGTGATTGTTTTCATGCAGGAAGCTGCCCCTTCCTGCACAAAAAAATTTCCCCATGAAGCAGACATCCTTGCACCTTAGTGCAAGGGTGCCTGCGCTGGTCCATGGCAGCTGTTTGTGTGCCAGGGGAGAACACAGGAATACGACAAATCAATGTAACTATGTTGCATTTATGTGCTCCTAAAGTGACTCAGTGCGGCGCAGTCAAATGGCTTGCGGAATGCACTGAGTCACTTTCTTGTAAATCTGCCCCTCAGTTTCAAAAGTATCTAAAGCGGCTTCCTACTATTGTCATATTGTGTAGCTACATTTTGTTCCTTTTTTTTCTTGTGTACTCTCCTAAATCCAATCTGCTAGGTCTGAACAAAGGTCGTGTTTGTTTTTATGGTTAACAAAAGCTTCCAGTGTCTGCGGGTCGATCACACCTTGCTGTGTCATTGTGCGCTGAGATTTAAATGGTGCTAATCTGGGGCTGGCAGGTAAATATCACAGGTCTGCCGGAGCTCCCTGGGAGTCGGTGTGTGCTCGGGGGGTGAGGTGCAGCTGTGGGGAGCGGTGTGCATGCCTGCAGTCATGTCCTTGAGTTACACTGGGAGGTGTGTGTCTGGAAGTCTGTTCTTGAGCAACAGTGAACTCTGTCTTTAGCAGTAGTAAGTAGGGTGTCCGCACCTGTGGTTATATTCTTCAGCTGCAGTAAGTAGGGTGTCTGTGCCTGTGGTTATATTCTTCAGCTGCAGTAAGTAGGGTGTCCGCGCCTGTGGTTATATTCTTCAGCTGCAGTAAGTAGGGTGTCTGTGCCTGCTGTTATATTCTTCAGCTGCAGTAAGTAGGGTGTCCACCCCTGCGGTTATGTTCTTCAACTGCAGTAAGTAGGGTGTCTGTGCCTGCGGTTATATTCTTCAGCTGCAGTAAGTAGGGTGTCTGTGCCTGCGGTAATATTCTTCAGCTGCAGTAAGTAGGGTGTCCGCCCCTGCGGTTATGTTCTTCAACTGCAGTAAGTAGGGTGTCTGTGCCTGTGGTTATATTCTACAGCTGCAGTAAGTAGGGGGTCAGTGCCTGTGGTTATATTCTACAGCTGCAGTAAGTAGGGTGTCCGTGGTTATATTCTTCAGCTGCAGTAAGTAGGGTGTCCACCCCTGCGGTTATGTTCTTCAACTGCAGTAAGTAGGGTGTCTGTGGCTATATTCTACAGCTGCAGTAAGTAGGGTGTCCGTGCCTGGGGTTATATTCTACAGCTGCATTAAGTAGGGTATCCGTGGTTATATTCTTCAGCTGCAGTAAGTAGGGTGTTTGTGTTTCCCCGAGGTTATATTCTTCAACTGCAGTAAGTAGGATGTCCACCCCTGCGGTTATGTTCTTCAACTGCAGTAAGTAGGGTGTCTGTGCCTGTGGTTATATTCTACAGCTGCAGTAAGTAGGGTGTCCGTGCCTGTGGTTATATTCTACAGCTGCAGTAAGTAGGGTATCCGTGGTTATATTCTTCAGCTGCAGTAAGTAGGGTGTTTGTGTTCCCCGAGGTTATATTCTTCAGCTGCAGTAAGTAGGATGTCCACCCCTGCGGTTATGTTCTTCAACTGCAGTAAGTAGGGTGTCTGTGCCTGTGGTTATATTCTTCAGCTGCAGTAAGTAGGGTGTCTGTGCCTGCGGTTATATTCTTCAGCTGAAGTAAGTAGGGTGTCTGTGCCTGCGTTTATATTCTTCAACTGCAGTAAGTAGGGTGTCTGTGCCTGCGGTTATATTCTTCAGCTGCAGTAAGTAGGGTGTCTGTGTCTGCGGTTATATTCTTCAGCTGCAGTAAGTAGGGTGTCCACCCCTGCGGTTATGTTCTTCAACTGCAGTAAGTAGGGTGTCTGTACCTGTGGTTATATTCTACAGCTGCAGTAAGTAGGGTGTCTGTGCCTGTGGTTATATTCTACAGCTGCAGTAAGTAGGGTGTCCGTGGTTATATTCTTCAGCTGCAGTAAGTAGGGTTGCAAAAAACACAGTTGATGAACAGAATGTAGAACAATGTCATACATTCACCCCAGTACAAGGATCTGGGCCTAAATCCATCGTTTTTTTGCACTCCACACCACCCTGGGTTAGACACTGGCTATATGCAAATCAGCTCTGACCCTGTGCCTCATGGGAACAGTCCAGTCCGAACTACATTCTGTCCATCAACTGTGTTTTTTGCAGTAAGTAGGGTGTCTGTGCCTGTGGTTATATTCTTCATCTGCAGTAAGTAGGGTGTCCACCCCTGCGGTTATGTTCTTCAACTGCAGTAAGTGGGGTGTCTGTGGTTATATTCTACAGCTGCAGTAAGTAGGGTGGCCGTGCCTGTGATTATATTCTACAGCTGCAGTAAGTAGGGTGTCGGTGGTTATATTCTTCAGCTGCAGTAAATAGGGTGTCTGTGCCTGCGGTTATATTCTTCAGCTGCAGTAAGTAGGGTGTCCACCCGTGCGGTTATGTTCTTCAAATGCAGTAAGTAGGGTGTCTGTGCCTGTGGTTATATTTTAAAGCTGCAGTAAGTAGGGTGTCCGTGCCTGTGGTTATATTCTACAGCTGCAGTAAGTAGGGTGTCCATGGTTATATTCTTCAGCTGCAGTAAGGGGGGTGTCTGTGCCTGCGGTTATATTCTTCAGCTGCAGTAAGTAGGGTGTCCACCCCTGCGGTTATGTTCTTCAACTGCAGTAAGTAGGGTGCCTGTGTCTGTGGTTATATTTTACAGCTGCAGTAAGTAGGGTGTCCGTGCCTGTGGTTATATTCTACAGCTGCAGTAACTATGGTGTCCGTGCCTGTGGTTATATTCTATAGCTGCAGTAAGTAGGGTGTCTGTGCCTGTGGTTATATTCTACAGCTGCAGTAAGTAGGGTGTCTGTGCCTGCGGTTATATTCTTCAGCTGCAGTAAATAGGGTGTCCGTGCCTGGAGTTATATTCTACAGCTGCAGTAAGTAGGGTGTCCGTGGTTATGTTTTTCAGCTGCAGTAAGTAGGGTGTTTGTGTTTCCCCGAGGTTATATTCTTCAGCTGCAGTAAGTAGGATGTCCACCCCTGTGGTTATGTTCTTCAACTGCAGTAAGTAGGGTGTCTGTGCCTGTGGTTATATTCTTCAGCTGCAGTAAGTAGGGTGTCTGTGCCTGTGGTTATATTCTTCAGCTGAAGTAAGTAGGGTGTCTGTGCCTGCGGTTATATTATTCAGCTGCAGTAAGTAGGATGTCTTTGCCTGCGGTTATATTCTTCAGCTGCAGTAAGTAGGGTGTCCACCCCTGCGGTTATGTTCTTCAACTGCAGTAAGTAGGGTGTCTGTACCTGTGGTTATATTCTACAGCTGCAGTAAGTAGGGTGTCTGTGCCTGTGGTTATATTCTACAGCTGCAGTAAGTAGGGTGTCCGTGGTTATATTCTTCAGCTGCAGTAAGTAGGGTGTCTGTGCCTGCGGTTATATTCTTCATCTGCAGTAAGTAGGGTGTCCACCCCTGCGGTTATGTTCTTCAACTGCAGTAAGTGGGGTGTCTGTGGTTATATTCTACAGCTGCAGTAAGTAGGGTGGCCGTGCCTGTGATTATATTCTACAGCTGCAGTAAGTAGGGTGTCGGTGGTTATATTCTTCAGATGCAGTAAGTAGGGTGTCTGTGCCTGCGATTATATTCTTCAGCTGCAGTAAGTAGGGTGTCCACCCCTGCGGTTATGTTCTTCAACTGCAGTAAGTAGGGTGCCTGTGTCTATGGTTATATTTTACAGCTGCAGTAAGTAGGGTGTCCGTGCCTGTGGTTATATTCTACAGCTGCAGTAACGATGGTGTCCGTGCCTGTGGTTCAATTCTACAGCTGCAGTAATTAGGGTGTCTGTGGCTATATTCTTCAGCTGCAGTAAGTAGGGTGTCCGTGCCTGTGGTTATATTCTACAGCTGCAGTAAGTAGGGTGTCCGTGCCTGTGGTTATATTCTACAGCTGCAGTAAGTAGGGTGTCTGTGCCTGCGGTTATATTCTTCAGCTGCAGTAAGTAGGGTGTCTGTGCCTGTGGTTATATTCTACAGCTGCAGTAAGTAGGGTGTCAATGCCTGTGGTTATATTCTACAGCTGCAGTAAGTAGGGTGTCCGTGCCTGTGGTTATATTCTACAGCTGCTGTAAGTAGGGTGTCTGTGCCTGCGGTTACATTCTTCAGCTGCAGTAAGTAGGGTGTCTGTGCCTGCAGTTATATTCTTCAAATGCAGGAAGTAGGGTGTCTGTCCCTGCAGTTATATTTTTCATCTGCAGTAAGTAGGGTGTCCACCCCTGCGGTTATGTTCTTCAACTGCAGTAAGTAGGGTGTCTGTGCCTGTGGTTATATTCTACAGCTGCAGTAAGTAGGGCGTCTGTGATTATATTCTTCAGCTGCAGTAAGTAGGGTGTCTGTGCCTGCGGTTAAATTCTTCAGCTGCAGTAAGTAGGGTGTCCACCCCTGCGGTTATGTTCTTCAACTGCAGTAAGTAGGGTGTCTGTGCCTGTGGTTATATTCTACAGCTGCAGTAAGTAGGGTGTCCGTGCCTGTGGTTATATTCTACAGCTGCAGTAAGTAGGGTGTCCGTGGTTATATTCTTCAGCTGCAGTAAGTAGGGTGTTTGTGTTTCCCAGAGGTTATATTCTTCAGCTGCAGTAAGTAGGATGTCCACCCCTGCGGTTATGTTCTTCAACTGCAGTAAGTAGGGTGTCTGTGCCTGTGGTTATATTCTTCAGCTGCAGTAAGTAGGGTGTCTGTGCCTGCGGTTATATTCTTCAGCTGAAGTAAGTAGGGTGTCTGTGCCTGCGGTTATATTCTTCAGCTGCAGTAAGTAGGGTGTCTGTGCCTGCGGTTATATTCTTCAGCTGCAGTAAGTTGGGTGTCCACCCCTGCGGTTATGTTTTTCAACTGCAGTAAGTAGGGTGTCTGTACCTGTGGTTATATTCTACAGCTGCAGTAAGTAGGGTGTCTGTGCCTGTGGTTATATTCTACAGCTGCAGTAAGTAGGGTGTCCGTGGTTATATTCTTCAGCTGCAGTAAATAGGGTGTCCGTGCCTGGGGTTATATTCTACAGCTGCAGTAAGTAGGGTGTCCGTGGTTATATTTTTCAGCTGCAGTAAGTAGGGTGTTTGTGTTTCCCCGAGGTTATATTCTTCAGCTGCAGTAAGTAGGATGTCCACCCCTGTGGTTATGTACTTCAACTGCAGTAAGTAGGGTGTCTGTGCCTGTGGTTATATTCTTCAGCTGCAGTAAGTAGGGTGTCTGTGCCTGTGGTTATATTCTTCAGCTGAAGTAAGTAGGGTGTCTGTGCCTGCGGTTATATTATTCAGCTGCAGTAAGTAGGATGTCTTTGCCTGCGGTTATATTCTTCAGCTGCAGTAAGTAGGGTGTCCACCCCTGCGGTTATGTTCTTCAACTGCAGTAAGTAGGGTGTCTGTACCTGTGGTTATATTCTACAGCTGCAGTAAGTAGGGTGTCTGTGCCTGTGGTTATATTCTACAGCTGCAGTAAGTAGGGTGTCCGTGGTTATATTCTTCAGCTGCAGTAAGTAGGGTGTCTGTGCCTGCGGTTATATTCTTCATCTGCAGTAAGTAGGGTGTCCACCCCTGCGGTTATGTTCTTCAACTGCAGTAAGTGGGGTGTCTGTGGTTATATTCTACAGCTGCAGTAAGTACGGTGGCCGTGCCTTTGATTATATTCTACAGCTGCAGTAAGTAGGGTGTCGGTGGTTATATTCTTCAGCTGCAGTAAGTAGGGTGTCTGTGCCTGCGGTTATATTCTTCAGCTGCAGTAAGTAGGGTGTCCACCCGTGCGGTTATGTTCTTCAACTGCAGTAAGTAGGGTGTCTGTGCCTGTGGTTATATTCTACAGCTGCAGTAAGTAGGGTGTCCGTGCCTGTGGTTATATTCTACAGCTGCAGTAAGTAGGGTGTCCGTGGTTATATTCTTCAGCTGCAGTAAGTAGGGTGTCTGTGCCTGCGATTATATTCTTCAGCTGCAGTAAGTAGGGTGTCCACCCCTGCGGTTATGTTCTTCAACTGCAGTAAGTAGGGTGCCTGTGTCTATGGTTATATTTTACAGCTGCAGTAAGTAGGGTGTCTGTGCCTGTGGTTATATTCTACAGCTGCAGTAAGTAGGGTGTCCGTGGTTATATTCTTCAGCTGCAGTAAATAGGGTGTCCGTGCCTGGGGTTATATTCTACAGCTGCAGTAAGTAGGGTGTCCGTGGTTATATTTTTCAGCTGCAGTAAGTAGGGTGTTTGTGTTTCCCCGAGGTTATATTCTTCAGCTGCAGTAAGTAGGATGTCCACCCCTGTGGTTATGTACTTCAACTGCAGTAAGTAGGGTGTCTGTGCCTGTGGTTATATTCTTCAGCTGCAGTAAGTAGGGTGTCTGTGCCTGCGGTTATATTCTTCAGCTGAAGTAAGTAGGGTGTCTGTGCCTGCGATTATATTCTTCAGCTGCAGTAAGTAGGGTGTCCACCCCTGCGGTTATGTTCTTCAACTGCAGTAAGTAGGGTGCCTGTGTCTATGGTTATATTTTACAGCTGCAGTAAGTAGGGTGTCTGTGCCTGTGGTTATATTCTACAGCTGCAGTAAGTAGGGTGTCCGTGGTTATATTCTTCAGCTGCAGTAAATAGGGTGTCCGTGCCTGGGGTTATATTCTACAGCTGCAGTAAGTAGGGTGTCCGTGGTTATATTTTTCAGCTGCAGTAAGTAGGGTGTTTGTGTTTCCCCGAGGTTATATTCTTCAGCTGCAGTAAGTAGGATGTCCACCCCTGTGGTTATGTTCTTCAAATGCAGTAAGTAGGGTGTCTGTGCCTGTGGTTATATTTTAAAGCTGCAGTAAGTAGGGTGTCCGTGCCTGTGGTTATATTCTACAGCTGCAGTAAGTAGGGTGTCCATGGTTATATTCTTCAGCTGCAGTAAGGGGGGTGTCTGTGCCTGCGGTTATATTCTTCAGCTGCAGTAAGTAGGGTGTCCACCCCTGCGGTTATGTTCTTCAACTGCAGTAAGTAGGGTGCCTGTGTCTGTGGTTATATTTTACAGCTGCAGTAAGTAGGGTGTCCGTGCCTGTGGTTATATTCTACAGCTGCAGTAACTATGGTGTCCGTGCCTGTGGTTATATTCTATAGCTGCAGTAAGTAGGGTGTCTGTGCCTGTGGTTATATTCTACAGCTGCAGTAAGTAGGGTGTCTGTGCCTGCGGTTATATTCTTCAGCTGCAGTAAATAGGGTGTCCGTGCCTGGAGTTATATTCTACAGCTGCAGTAAGTAGGGTGTCCGTGGTTATGTTTTTCAGCTGCAGTAAGTAGGGTGTTTGTGTTTCCCCGAGGTTATATTCTTCAGCTGCAGTAAGTAGGATGTCCACCCCTGTGGTTATGTTCTTCAACTGCAGTAAGTAGGGTGTCTGTGCCTGTGGTTATATTCTTCAGCTGCAGTAAGTAGGGTGTCTGTGCCTGTGGTTATATTCTTCAGCTGAAGTAAGTAGGGTGTCTGTGCCTGCGGTTATATTATTCAGCTGCAGTAAGTAGGATGTCTTTGCCTGCGGTTATATTCTTCAGCTGCAGTAAGTAGGGTGTCCACCCCTGCGGTTATGTTCTTCAACTGCAGTAAGTAGGGTGTCTGTACCTGTGGTTATATTCTACAGCTGCAGTAAGTAGGGTGTCTGTGCCTGTGGTTATATTCTACAGCTGCAGTAAGTAGGGTGTCCGTGGTTATATTCTTCAGCTGCAGTAAGTAGGGTGTCTGTGCCTGCGGTTATATTCTTCATCTGCAGTAAGTAGGGTGTCCACCCCTGCGGTTATGTTCTTCAACTGCAGTAAGTGGGGTGTCTGTGGTTATATTCTACAGCTGCAGTAAGTAGGGTGGCCGTGCCTGTGATTATATTCTACAGCTGCAGTAAGTAGGGTGTCGGTGGTTATATTCTTCAGATGCAGTAAGTAGGGTGTCTGTGCCTGCGATTATATTCTTCAGCTGCAGTAAGTAGGGTGTCCACCCCTGCGGTTATGTTCTTCAACTGCAGTAAGTAGGGTGCCTGTGTCTATGGTTATATTTTACAGCTGCAGTAAGTAGGGTGTCCGTGCCTGTGGTTATATTCTACAGCTGCAGTAACGATGGTGTCCGTGCCTGTGGTTCAATTCTACAGCTGCAGTAAGTAGGGTGTCTGTGGCTATATTCTTCAGCTGCAGTAAGTAGGGTGTCCGTGCCTGTGGTTATATTCTACAGCTGCAGTAAGTAGGGTGTCCGTGCCTGTGGTTATATTCTACAGCTGCAGTAAGTAGGGTGTCTGTGCCTGCGGTTATATTCTTCAGCTGCAGTAAGTAGGGTGTCTGTGCCTGTGGTTATATTCTACAGCTGCAGTAAGTAGGGTGTCAATGCCTGTGGTTATATTCTACAGCTGCAGTAAGTAGGGTGTCCGTGCCTGTGGTTATATTCTACAGCTGCTGTAAGTAGGGTGTCTGTGCCTGCGGTTACATTCTTCAGCTGCAGTAAGTAGGGTGTCTGTGCCTGCAGTTATATTCTTCAAATGCAGGAAGTAGGGTGTCTGTCCCTGCAGTTATATTTTTCATCTGCAGTAAGTAGGGTGTCCACCCCTGCGGTTATGTTCTTCAACTGCAGTAAGTAGGGTGTCTGTGCCTGTGGTTATATTCTACAGCTGCAGTAAGTAGGGCGTCTGTGATTATATTCTTCAGCTGCAGTAAGTAGGGTGTCTGTGCCTGCGGTTAAATTCTTCAGCTGCAGTAAGTAGGGTGTCCACCCCTGCGGTTATGTTCTTCAACTGCAGTAAGTAGGGTGTCTGTGCCTGTGGTTATATTCTACAGCTGCAGTAAGTAGGGTGTCCGTGCCTGTGGTTATATTCTACAGCTGCAGTAAGTAGGGTGTCCGTGGTTATATTCTTCAGCTGCAGTAAGTAGGGTGTTTGTGTTTCCCAGAGGTTATATTCTTCAGCTGCAGTAAGTAGGATGTCCACCCCTGCGGTTATGTTCTTCAACTGCAGTAAGTAGGGTGTCTGTGCCTGTGGTTA
Source organism: Lissotriton helveticus (assembly GCF_964261635.1). Taxonomy (NCBI): domain Eukaryota; kingdom Metazoa; phylum Chordata; class Amphibia; order Caudata; family Salamandridae; genus Lissotriton; species Lissotriton helveticus. Next base: position 1,307,390,629 of record NC_136069.1, on the reverse strand, counting down.
TATTCTTCAGCTGCAGTAAGTAGGGTGTCTGTGCCTGCGGTTATATTCTTCAGCTGAAGTAAGTAGGGTGTCTGTGCCTGCGGTTATATTCTTCAGCTGCAGTAAGTAGGGTGTCTGTGCCTGCGGTTATATTCTTCAGCGGCAGTAAGTTGGGTGTCCACCCCTGCGGTTATGTTTTTCAACTGCAGTAAGTAGGGTGTCTGTACCTGTGGTTATATTCTACAGCTGCAGTAAGTAGGGTGTCTGTGCCTGTGGTTATATTCTACAGCTGCAGTAAGTAGGGTGTCCGTGGTTATATTCTTCAGCTGCAGTAAATAGGGTGTCCGTGCCTGGGGTTATATTCTACAGCTGCAGTAAGTAGGGTGTCCGTGGTTATATTTTTCAGCTGCAGTAAGTAGGGTGTTTGTGTTTCCCCGAGGTTATATTCTTCAGCTGCAGTAAGTAGGATGTCCACCCCTGTGGTTATGTACTTCAACTGCAGTAAGTAGGGTGTCTGTGCCTGTGGTTATATTCTTCAGCTGCAGTAAGTAGGGTGTCTGTGCCTGTGGTTATATTCTTCAGCTGAAGTAAGTAGGGTGTCTGTGCCTGCGGTTATATTATTCAGCTGCAGTAAGTAGGATGTCTTTGCCTGCGGTTATATTCTTCAGCTGCAGTAAGTAGGGTGTCCACCCCTGCGGTTATGTTCTTCAACTGCAGTAAGTAGGGTGTCTGTACCTGTGGTTATATTCTACAGCTGCAGTAAGTAGGGTGTCTGTGCCTGTGGTTATATTCTACAGCTGCAGTAAGTAGGGTGTCCGTGGTTATATTCTTCAGCTGCAGTAAGTAGGGTGTCTGTGCCTGCGGTTATATTCTTCATCTGCAGTAAGTAGGGTGTCCACCCCTGCGGTTATGTTCTTCAACTGCAGTAAGTGGGGTGTCTGTGGTTATATTCTACAGCTGCAGTAAGTACGGTGGCCGTGCCTTTGATTATATTCTACAGCTGCAGTAAGTAGGGTGTCGGTGGTTATATTCTTCAGCTGCAGTAAGTAGGGTGTCTGTGCCTGCGGTTATATTCTTCAGCTGCAGTAAGTAGGGTGTCCACCCGTGCGGTTATGTTCTTCAACTGCAGTAAGTAGGGTGTCTGTGCCTGTGGTTATATTCTACAGCTGCAGTAAGTAGGGTGTCCGTGCCTGTGGTTATATTCTACAGCTGCAGTAAGTAGGGTGTCCGTGGTTATATTCTTCAGCTGCAGTAAGTAGGGTGTCTGTGCCTGCGATTATATTCTTCAGCTGCAGTAAGTAGGGTGTCCACCCCTGCGGTTATGTTCTTCAACTGCAGTAAGTAGGGTGCCTGTGTCTATGGTTATATTTTACAGCTGCAGTAAGTAGGGTGTCTGTGCCTGTGGTTATATTCTACAGCTGCAGTAAGTAGGGTGTCCGTGGTTATATTCTTCAGCTGCAGTAAATAGGGTGTCCGTGCCTGGGGTTATATTCTACAGCTGCAGTAAGTAGGGTGTCCGTGGTTATATTTTTCAGCTGCAGTAAGTAGGGTGTTTGTGTTTCCCCGAGGTTATATTCTTCAGCTGCAGTAAGTAGGATGTCCACCCCTGTGGTTATGTACTTCAACTGCAGTAAGTAGGGTGTCTGTGCCTGTGGTTATATTCTTCAGCTGCAGTAAGTAGGGTGTCTGTGCCTGCGGTTATATTCTTCAGCTGAAGTAAGTAGGGTGTCTGTGCCTGCGATTATATTCTTCAGCTGCAGTAAGTAGGGTGTCCACCCCTGCGGTTATGTTCTTCAACTGCAGTAAGTAGGGTGCCTGTGTCTATGGTTATATTTTACAGCTGCAGTAAGTAGGGTGTCTGTGCCTGTGGTTATATTCTACAGCTGCAGTAAGTAGGGTGTCCGTGGTTATATTCTTCAGCTGCAGTAAATAGGGTGTCCGTGCCTGGGGTTATATTCTACAGCTGCAGTAAGTAGGGTGTCCGTGGTTATATTTTTCAGCTGCAGTAAGTAGGGTGTTTGTGTTTCCCCGAGGTTATATTCTTCAGCTGCAGTAAGTAGGATGTCCACCCCTGTGGTTATGTACTTCAACTGCAGTAAGTAGGGTGTCTGTGCCTGTGGTTATATTCTTCAGCTGCAGTAAGTAGGGTGTCTGTGCCTGCGGTTATATTCTTCAGCTGAAGTAAGTAGGGTGTCTGTGCCTGCGGTTATATTCTTCAGCTGCAGTAAGTAGGGTGTCTGTGCCTGCGGTTATATTCTTCAGCTGCAGTAAGTTGGGTGTCCACCCCTGCGGTTATGTTTTTCAACTGCAGTAAGTAGGGTGTCTGTACCTGTGGTTATATTCTACAGCTGCAGTAAGTAGGGTGTCTGTGCCTGTGGTTATATTCTACAGCTGCAGTAAGTAGGGTGTCCGTGGTTATATTCTTCAGCTGCAGTAAATAGGGTGTCCGTGCCTGGGGTTATATTCTACAGCTGCAGTAAGTAGGGTGTCCGTGGTTATATTTTTCAGCTGCAGTAAGTAGGGTGTTTGTGTTTCCCCGAGGTTATATTCTTCAGCTGCAGTAAGTAGGATGTCCACCCCTGTGGTTATGTACTTCAACTGCAGTAAGTAGGGTGTCTGTGCCTGTGGTTATATTCTTCAGCTGCAGTAAGTAGGGTGTCTGTGCCTGTGGTTATATTCTTCAGCTGAAGTAAGTAGGGTGTCTGTGCCTGCGGTTATATTATTCAGCTGCAGTAAGTAGGATGTCTTTGCCTGCGGTTATATTCTTCAGCTGCAGTAAGTAGGGTGTCCACCCCTGCGGTTATGTTCTTCAACTGCAGTAAGTAGGGTGTCTGTACCTGTGGTTATATTCTACAGCTGCAGTAAGTAGGGTGTCTGTGCCTGTGGTTATATTCTACAGCTGCAGTAAGTAGGGTGTCCGTGGTTATATTCTTCAGCTGCAGTAAGTAGGGTGTCTGTGCCTGCGGTTATATTCTTCATCTGCAGTAAGTAGGGTGTCCACCCCTGCGGTTATGTTCTTCAACTGCAGTAAGTGGGGTGTCTGTGGTTATATTCTACAGCTGCAGTAAGTACGGTGGCCGTGCCTGTGATTATATTCTACAGCTGCAGTAAGTAGGGTGTCGGTGGTTATATTCTTCAGCTGCAGTAAGTAGGGTGTCTGTGCCTGCGGTTATATTCTTCAGCTGCAGTAAGTAGGGTGTCCACCCGTGCGGTTATGTTCTTCAACTGCAGTAAGTAGGGTGTCTGTGCCTGTGGTTATATTCTACAGCTGCAGTAAGTAGGGTGTCCGTGCCTGTGGTTATATTCTACAGCTGCAGTAAGTAGGGTGTCCGTGGTTATATTCTTCAGCTGCAGTAAGTAGGGTGTCTGTGCCTGCGATTATATTCTTCAGCTGCAGTAAGTAGGGTGTCCACCCCTGCGGTTATGTTCTTCAACTGCAGTAAGTAGGGTGCCTGTGTCTATGGTTATATTTTACAGCTGCAGTAAGTAGGGTGTCCGTGCCTGTGGTTATATTCTACAGCTGCAGTAACGATGGTGTCCGTGCCTGTGGTTCAATTCTACAGCTGCAGTAAGTAGGGTGTCTGTGGCTATATTCTTCAGCTGCAGTAAGTAGGGTGTCCGTGCCTGTGGTTATATTCTACAGCTGCAGTAAGTAGGGTGTCCGTGCCTGTGGTTATATTCTACAGCTGCAGTAAGTACGGTGTCTGTGCCTGCGGTTATATTCTTCAGCTGCAGTAAGTAGGGTGTCTGTGGTTATATTCTACAGCTGCAGTAAGTAGGGTGTCAATGCCTGTGGTTATATTCTACAGCTGCAGTAAGTAGGGTGTCCGTGCCTGTGGTTATATTCTACAGCTGCTGTAAGTAGGGTGTCTGTGCCTGCGGTTACATTCTTCAGCTGCAGTAAGTAGGGTGTCTGTGCCTGCAGTTATATTCTTCAAATGCAGGAAGTAGGGTGTCTGTCCCTGCAGTTATATTTTTCATCTGCAGTAAGTAGGGTGTCCACCCCTGCGGTTATGTTCTTCAACTGCAGTAAGTAGGGTGTCTGTGCCTGTGGTTATATTCTACAGCTGCAGTAAGTAGGGCGTCTGTGATTATATTCTTCAGCTGCAGTAAGTAGGGTGTCTGTGCCTGCGGTTAAATTCTTCAGCTGCAGTAAGTAGGGTGTCCACCCCTGCGGTTATGTTCTTCAACTGCAGTAAGTAGGGTGTCTGTGCCTGTGGTTATATTCTACAGCTGCAGTAAGTAGGGTGTCCGTGCCTGTGGTTATATTCTACAGCTGCAGTAAGTAGGGTGTCCGTGGTTATATTCTTCAGCTGCAGTAAGTAGGGTGTTTGTGTTTCCCAGAGGTTATATTCTTCAGCTGCAGTAAGTAGGATGTCCACCCCTGCGGTTATGTTCTTCAACTGCAGTAAGTAGGGTGTCTGTGCCTGTGGTTATATTCTTCAGCTGCAGTAAGTAGGGTGTCTGTGCCTGCGGTTATATTCTTCAGCTGAAGTAAGTAGGGTGTCTGTGCCTGCGGTTATATTCTTCAGCTGCAGTAAGTAGGGTGTCTGTGCCTGCGGTTATATTCTTCAGCTGCAGTAAGTAGGGTGTCCACCCCTGCGGTTATGTTCTTCAACTGCAGTAAGTAGGGTGTCTGTACCTGTGGTTATATTCTACAGCTGCAGTAAGTAGGGTGTCTGTGCCTGTGGTTATATTCTACAGCTGCAGTAAGTAGGGTGTCCGTGGTTATATTCTTCAGCTGCAGTAAGTGGGGTGTCTGTGCCTGCGGTTATATTCTTCAGCTGCAGTAAGTAGGGTGTCCACCCCTGCGGTTATGTTCTTCAACTGCAGTAAGTGGGGTGTCTGTGGTTATATTCTACAGCTGCAGTAAGTAGGGTGGCCGTGCCTGTGATTATATTCTACAGCTGCAGTAAGTAGGGTGTTGGTGGTTATATTCTTCAGCTGCAGTAAGTAGGGTGTCTGTGCCTGTGGTTATATTCTTCAGCTGCAGTAAGTAGGGTGTCCACCCGTGCGGTTATGTTCTTCAACTGCAGTAAGTAGGGTGTCTGTGCCTGTGGTTATATTCTACAGCTGCAGTAAGTAGGGTGTCCGTGCCTGTGGTTATATTCTACAGCTGCAGTAAGTAGGGTGTCCGTGGTTATATTCTTCAGCTGCAGTAAGTAGGGTGTCTGTGCCTGCGGTTATATTCTTCAGCTGCAGTAAGTAGGGTGTCCACCCCTGCAGTTATGTTTTTCAACTGCAGTAAGTAGGGTGCCTGTGTCTGTGGTTATATTTTACAGCTGCAGTAAGTAGGGTGTCCGTGCCTGTGGTTATATTCTACAGCTGCAGTAACTATGGTGTCCGTGCCTGCGGTTAAATTCTACAGCTGCAGTAAGTAGGGTGTCTGTGGTTATATTCTTCAGCTGCAGTAAGTAGGGTATCCGTGCCTGTGGTTATATTCTACAGCTGCAGTAAGTAGGGTGTCCACCCCTGCAGTTATGTTCTTCAACTGCAGTAAGTAGAGTGCCTGTGTCTGTGGTTATATTTTACAGCTGCAGTAAGTAGGGTGTCCGTGCCTGTGGTTATATTCTACAGCTGCAGTAACTATGGTGTCCGTGCCTGTGGTTAAATTCTACAGCTGCAGTAAGTAGGGTGTCTGTGGTTATATTCTTCAGCTGCACTAAGTAGAGTGTCCGTGCCTGTGGTTATATTCTACAGCTGCAGTAAGTAGGGTGTCCGTGCCTGTGGTTATATTCTACAGCTGCAGTAAGTAGGATGTCTGTGCCTGCGGTTATATTCTACAGCTGCAGTAAGTAGGGTGTCCGTGCCTGTGGTTATATTCTACAGCTGCAGTAAGTAGGGTGTCCGTGGTTATATTCTTCAGCTGCAGTAAGTAGGGTGTCTGTGCCTGCGGTTATATTCTTCAGCTGCAGTAAGTAGGGTGTCTTTGCCTGCGGTTATATTCTTCAGCTGCAGTAAGTAGGGTGTCCGCCCCTGCGGTTATGTTCTTCAACTGCAGTAAGTAGGGTGTCTGTGCCTGTGGTTATATTCTACAGCTGCAGTAAGTAGGGTGTCCTTGCCTGTGGTTATATTCTACAGCTGCAGTAAGTAGGGTGTCCGTGGTTATATTCTTCAGCTGCAGTAAGTAGGGTGTCCACCCCTGCGGTTATGTTCTTCAACTGCAGTAAGTAGGGTGTCTGTGGTTATATTCTACAGCTGCAGTAAGTAGGGTGTCTGTGCCTGTGGTTATATTCTACAGCTGCAGTAAGTAGGGTGTCTGTGGTTATATTCTACAGCTGCAGTAAGTAGGGTGTCTGTGCCTGTGGTTATATTCTACAGCTGCAGTAAGTAGGGTGTCCGTGGTTATATTCTTCAGCTGCAGTAAGTAGGGTGTCTGTGCCTGCGGTTATATTCTTCATCTGCAGTAAGTAGGGTGTCCACCCCTGCGGTTATGTTCTTCAACTGCAGTAAGTGGGGTGTCTGTGGTTATATTTTACAGCTGCAGTAAGTAGGGTGGCCGTGCCTGTGATTATATTCTACAGCTGCAGCAAGTAGGGTGTCGGTGGTTATATTCTTCAGCTGCAGTAAATAGGGTGTCTGTGCATGCGGTTATATTCTTCAGCTGCAGTAAGTAGGGTGTCCACCCGTGCGGTTATGTTCTTCAAATGCAGTAAGTAGGGTGTCTGTGCCTGTGGTTATATTCTACAGCTGCAGTAAGTAGGGTGTCCGTGCCTGTGGTTATATTCTACAGCTGCAGTAAGTAGGGTGTCCATGGTTATATTCTTCAGCTGCAGTAAGTAGGGTGTCTGTGCCTGCGGTTATATTCTTCAGCTGCAGTAAGTAGGGTGTCCACCCCTGCGGTTATGTTCTTCAACTGAAGTAAGTAGGGTGCCTGTGTCTGTGGTTATATTTTACAGCTGCAGTAAGTAGGGTGTCCGTGCCTGTGGTTATATTCTACAGCTGCAGTAACTATGGTGTCCATGCCTTTGGTTCAATTCTACAGCTGCAGTAAGTAGGGTGTCCGTGGTTATATTCTTCAGCTGCAGTAAGTAGGGTGTCCGTGCCTGTGGTTATATTCTATAGCTGCAGTAAGTAGGTTGTCCGTGCCTGTGGTTATATTCTACAGCTGCGGTAAGTAGGGTGTCTGTGCCTGCGGTTATATTCTTCAGCTGCAGTAAGTAGGGTGTCCGTGCCTGGGGTTATATTCTACAGCTGCAGTAAGTAGGGTGGCCGTGGTTATATTCTTCAGCTGCAGTAAGTAGGGTGTTTGTGTTTCCCCGAGGTTATATTCTTCAGCTGCAGTAAGTAGGATGTCCACCCCTGTGGTTTTATTCTTCAGCTGCAGTAAGTAGGGTGTCTGTGCCTGCGGTTATATTCTTCAGCTGAAGTAAGTAGGGTGTCTGTGCCTGCGGTTATATTCTTCAGCTGCAGTAAGTAGGGTGTCTTTGCCTGCGGTTATATTCTTCAGCTGTAGTAAGTAGGGTGTCCACCCGTGCGGTTATGTTCTTCAACTGTAGTAAGTAGGGTGCCTGTACCTGTGGTTATATTCTACAGCTGCAGTAAGTAGGGTGTCTGTGCCTGTGGTTATATTCTACAGCTGCAGTAAGTAGGGTGTCCGTGGTTATATTCTTCAGCTGCAGTAAGTAGGGTGTCAGTGCCTGCGGTTATATTCTTCATCTGCAGTAAGTAGGGTGTCCATCCCTGCGGTTATGTTCTTCAACTGCAGTAAGTGGGGTGTCTGTGGTTATATTCTACAGCTGCAGTAAGTAGGGTGGCCGTGCCTGTGATTATATTCTACAGCTGCAGTAAGTAGGGTGTCGGTGGTTATATTCTTCAGCTGCAGTAAGTAGGGTGTCTGTGCCTGCGGTTATATTCTTCAGCTGCAGTAAGTAGGGTGTCCACCCGTGCGGTTATGTTCTTCAACTGCAGTAAGTAGGGTGTCTGTGCCTGTGGTTATATTCTACAGCTGCAGTAAGTAGGGTGTCCGTGCCTGTGGTTATATTCTACAGCTGCAGTAAGTAGGGTGTCCGTGGTTATATTCTTCAGCTGCAGTAAGTAGGGTGTCTGTGCCTGCGGTTATATTCTTCAGCTGCAGTAAGTAGGGTGTCCACCCCTGCGGTTATGTTCTTCAACTGCAGTAAGTAGGGTGCCTGTGTCTGTGGTTATATTTTACAGCTGCAGTAAGTAGGGTGTCCGTGCCTGTGGTTATATTCTACAGCTGCAGTAACTATGGTGTCCGTGCCTGTGGTTCAATTCTACAGCTGCAGTAAGTAGGGTGTCCGTGGTTATATTCTTCAGCTGCAGTAAGTAGGTTGTCCGTGCCTTTGGTTCTATTCTACAGCTGCAGTAAGTAGGGTGTCCATGTCTGTGGCTATATTCTACAGACGCAGCAAGTAGGGTGTCTGTGCCTGCGGTTATATTCTTCAGCTGCAGTAAGTAGGGTGTCTGTGCCTGTGGTTATATTCTACAGCTGCAGTAAGTAGGGTGTCCATGCCTGTGGTTATATTCTACAGCTGCAGTAAGTAGGGTGTCCGTGCCTGTGGTTATATTCTACAGCTGCAGTAAGTAGGGTGTCTGTGCCTACGGTTATATTCTTCAAATGCAGGAAGTAGGGTGTGTGTCCCTGCAGTTATATTCTTCAGCTGCAGTAAGTAGGGTGTCCACCCCTGCGGTTATGTTCTTCAACTGTAGTAAGTAGGGTGTGTGTCCCTGCAGTTATATTCTTCAGCTGCAGTAAGTAGGGTGTCCACCCCTGCGGTTATGTTCTTCAACTGCAGTAAGTAGGGTGTCTGTGCCTGTGGTTATATTCTACAGCTGCAGTAAGTAGGGTGTCTGTGCCTGTGGTTATATTCTGCAGCTGCAGTAGATAGGGTGTCCGTGCCTGTGGTTATATTCTACAGCTGCAATAAGTAGGGCGTCCGTGATTATATTCTTCAGCTGCAGTAAGTAGGGTGTCTGTGCCTGCGGTTAAATTCTTCAGCTGCAGTAAGTAGGGTGTCCACCCCTGCGGTTATGTTCTTCAACTGCAGTAAGTAGGGTGTCTGTGCCTGTGGTTATATTCTACAGCTGCAGTAAGTAGGGTGTCCGTGCCTGTGGTTATATTCTACAGCTGCAGTAAGTAGGGTGTCCGTGGTTATATTCTTCAGCTGCAGTAAGTGGCGTGTTTGTGTTTCCCAGAGGTTATATTCTTCAGCTGCAGTAAGTAGGATGTCCACCCCTGCGGTTATGTTCTTCAACTGCAGTAAGTAGGGTGTCTGTGCCTGTGGTTATATTCTTCAGCTGCAGTAAGTAGGGTGTCTGTCCCTGCGGTTATATTCTTCAGCTGAAGTAAGTAGGGTGTCTGTGCCTGCAGTTATATTCTTCAGCTGCAGTAAGTAGGGTGCCTGTGCCTGCGGTTATATTCTTCAGCTGCAGTAAGTAGGGTGTCCACCCCTGCGGTTATGTTCTTCAACTGCAGTAAGTAGGGTGTCTGTACCTGTGGTTATATTCTACAGCTGCAGTAAGTAGGGTGTCTGTGCCTGTGGTTATATTCTACAGCTGCAGTAAGTAGGGTGTCCGTGGTTATATTCTTCAGCTGCAGTAAGTAGGGTGTCTGTGCCTGCGGTTATATTCTTCAGCTGCAGTAAGTAGGGTGTCCACCCCTGCGGTTATGTTCTTCAACTGCAGTAAGTGGGGTGTCTGTGGTTATATTCTACAGCTGCAGTAAGTAGGGTGGCCGTGCCTGCAGTTATATTCTTCAGCTGCAGTAAGTAGGGTGTCCACCCCTGCGGTTATTGCCTTCAAATGCAGTAAGTAGGGTGTCTGTGCCTGTGGTTATATTCTACAGCTGCAGTAAGTAGGGTGTCCGTGCCTGTGGTTATATTCTACAGCTGCAGTAAGTAGGGTGTCCGTGGTTATATTCTTCAGCTGCAGTAAGTAGGGTGTCTGTGCCTGCGGTTATATTCTTCAGCTGCAGTAAGTAGGGTGTCCACCCCTGCGGTTATGTTCTTCAACTGCAGTAAGTAGGGTGCCTGTGTCTGTGGGTATATTTTACAGATGCAGTAAGTAGTGTGTCCGTGCCTGTGGTTATATTCTACAGCTGCAGTAACTATGGTGTCCGTGCCTGTGGTTAAATTCTACAGCTGCAGTAAGTATGGTGTCCGTGGTTATATTCTTCAGCTGCAGTAAGTAGGGTGTCCACCCCTGCGGTTATATTCTTCAGCTGCAGTAAGTAGGGTGTCCATGCCTGCGGTTATATTCTTTGGCTGCAGTAAGCAGGGTGTCCGTGCCTGTGGTTATATTCTCTAGCTGCAGTAAGTAGGGTGTCCGTGCTTGTGGTTGTATTCTCCAGCTGCAGAGAGAAGTGCCTCTGCCTGTTGTTGTGTTCTTGAGTACAGTAGCTTAGCCAGTGTGTCAAGCGCATTGGGTCAAGAAAGTGGGAGGTGTCAATGCCTGTAGTTATGTCTTTGAGTTGCATTAAGCTGTGTGTGTCTGGAAGTCAGTACTTACTTGTCTGGTGTCCGATTACTAGACTTAATTACAGAAACGCAATTTTAATGTTATTATGTCATAATAAGGACCAGTGTGGATAAATAAAGGGATAATTAATCAACTGGTGCATGTTTGATCTCCCAAATTGTCCTTCCATGAGACCCAAACTTCATTTACTCCCAATGACCTGCTACAGCCAGAGAGAGGCAGCCATTTCAATAGGGTGTAAACTTAATTAACAGTGTTTTGACAGTTTATGTAACATATTATGGCTAAGTCAATCTATGAAAAATGTTACTGAACGGAAATCAAACTACATATAAAAAAAATTCGCAATTATTGTGCTGAGCAATTATGCAACTACGTTGAAAAAACATGTTTTTGAAATGCTACTGTCAAGAATTGGACAGTGAGGAGATTTGTTGAGTCCCTCTCTTTGGCTGCCTACAGAAATGGTGACTATTAGCCATGGTACAACTCAACATAGAATAGTATTCATGACAGGTGTCAACTGTCTCCTTAAGATGGTCCCATTTAGGAGGAAACCCCCACAAAGCTCCTGTCTGAAGATGTCAGCATGGCACCAAACTTCCCTTGATATATGGAAGGAGAAAAGAGCCAAACAAGTTTAAATGTTGAATTATCCAACTGGTCGAAGCAACACATTTGGAACAATATTAACAGCAGGGAACTAAGAATGTGATGAAAAACATGGGTAAAAATGCATTGTGACACATCTTGCTCTTGTGATAGCCTCTCATATCCATGACCCTAATAAGAACTGGAATCACATGTAAAAGGCTCTGCTTCATCTTAGAGTGGGAGCTACATGTAACATCCTATCACCTGACCGCTTCTGTGTAAGGTCTAATTATAGGGCTTGTCCACAATACTTTCCAGAAAAGTATGGCATGCGTTTGTGTTAGACCTGGTGTCTTTTGGTGTGGCTTCCCCTGTCTTTTTGCCTCTGAGCTCCTGTTTTTAGGTCTCGTCCTATTAATCGCGCAAGCGATAATAGGACGAGAGTATTGAAGGTCAAACAAGCTCTGAAACCACCAGGCGGATTACGTTGAGTGCATGTGCTTGTGCACGCGCTTACCATTTGCTCCCCGAGCCGCCTGCCTCCGAGAGCTTCACTTCAAAGGGATCCGCTCCCCCGCCCCCTGGGCCGTGTCTCGCATTTCTCCTCCCCATCCTCCCCACAACAATGCCAAGAGCTTGTTTGGATCTTGCCTTTCATCTCCTACCCGTCTTATCCCATTGTTAACATTTCCGCACCTTTGTCCATCTATTAGTCATACCTGTCTGTTCGTCTCTGCTTTTTAGTATGTGCCCGTTTCCCTCTTTCAGTATTTTGTAAATAAACTTGCTAACTGTCCTGTGCTGTTCTTCATAGTGCCTCTTACGCACACATTTTAATGACCGGCGGTTCAGCGCCTCACGCGCACATTTATTAAGCAGTACCTGCAACGTAACGTATGCTCTCCTTTACTGTTTCTTCCTCCTTCATTTATCAGGCCCACAATCACGCTCTAATTTGATTTCATTTTTCTCATCGCTTTCTCCTATATCTTTCCTCTCCTCTGCCCTCCATTTCTTTACCATCTGCAACACCCCTGATGGATCATGTATGCCACTTGTCTGCTGCTTCCCTTCTGTCTCAATCCCTTGTTTCTCTTCCTCCACCTTGTTTCCCGGCACCCCTGTTTTTCCCTTTTTCTTTTCGCTTCTGGCTATGTTTCATCCCGCCCTTCTTCTTTAGCTATTTCGTTCCAAGTTTTACTCCCCGGTTTTGCCTTTCATCCTGCCACTCTCTCCGTCTACCCCCTCTCTTCTCACGCCATCTCTCCCTCATTATCTCTTCTTTACTTCCCCTCTCCTCTTTAAGTCTTTCAATCGCTCCCTTTCTGACTAATTTTCGTGTTCATTCTTCCCGCTTCCGTCGACCCTCTCGTTTGTCTTTTTGGAGCTCTTCTCCCTCACCCACACTTTCGAGATTTCTCATCTTTCCATATTTAACACATGCGTTTTATCTGCCTTCCGTTAGCCCTCTCCTGCCTTCACTTCTGGTTCATTCTGTGCACATATCCATCCTTCTCATATCAGGCATATCCATATATATCGGATATCATTCTGCCTCTGTCTTTCACCCCCCTTACTTATTTCTATGTTTACACTCCTTGCTTTATTCTCTCTCGTTCCTTCTGTGCATGTCCTCACATTAGCGCCCATTTACCCTCTCTCCCCTCCACTTTTCCAAGTTCACCATCCCCAGCTTACCCAATCTCCCCCGTCTTCTACTCTTTCTAAATCCATTACTGTTCCAGCCCCCCCAATGCCAATCCCTCTCTCTCTCGCTACATCCACTCTCTTCCAGACCCATCCCTTCTCACCACTATCTGCCCTTTGTCTTACACATTCCCCTTTTCTCTCCATTTTTACTTTTTTTCCCGCAACCCTCCGTTTCCTCCTTTCCCCCTGTAATTCTTTTCTCCAGTTGCCTTGTTTTTTTCTCACGCGCCTCTCCCCCTTTCACTCTATTCCCTCACTCAACTCCTCTCCTCATTCATTTTCTCTAGCTCAGTGTCCTTCGCCGCCTCCACCGACCCTTCCCTCATTCCGTTCCCCCCTCAGCCCGATGCTCTTCTCTCATCCCCTCTCTCCCGTGCTTCTCCCACAGGCACAGGAGAGGAAGTGCGCGGCGCGAGCTCCTGCATCCTCTTAAAGAGACAGGCACTCGCGCTTTTACACGGGGAAAAGAGCAAGACTTGAGGAGTCGGGAGGAAAGAGAACAACCTCACACGTCTTGGGAGAGGGAGTGGTTATCGTGTAATCCTCTTTTCGGGGAGGTGTCGCACTGCGCGTTTTCATTCTTTTAGTAAGGGAGTACTGCCATGAGTACTGGAGATAGCGTGCAACAAGGTGCTGTCTTATAGCCTTGCTATTAAAGGCAGCCATTTCAGATGGGCTCCTTACCTGGCCAGTCCTCACTGAGTCTGAACAGAGAAGGAGCCTTGGGTGGAAGGGGTTCAGAGGTAGCCACGAGTACCACAGCGCATTGCCGAAGCTGGGCTTGTTCGCGTTGTGAGGGTTCAGACTAGGGCACTATTTGGGTGGTTCTAGACCAGTGTCTTTACAGTTCTCGTCTTTGTTCTGCCTTTTCTCACCTGTCCCTCACTCCGCCACTGCTGATGGGCGAGTGCAGCAGGTTTCCCGCCTCCTCCCCTGTGGGGATGGGGCTCTGTGCGCATCACCGAGCATCTGCTGATGGCGTTTATTCATCCGGCGCATGGGAATCAAACACAACACAACCTCCCCGTCTCATTTTCCCCACTGCCCTCCCCTCCCCACATCCCTTCTCACCAGGACTGCTTCAGCGTCCTCACTCTCCTTCTTGTCTGCTTTCCGCATGCTTCATCTTTGCTTCATCTTTGCTTCCCTGACGCCTCTTCTTGTTGTGCCCTTCTGCCCTCTGTTAGACTCGTTTTTTGTGCCTTTCTGCCCTCTGCATCACCACATCATCACTCAGCGCTACCCCATCATCACTCAGCACCACCACATTATCACTCAGCACCACCACAGCACCACCCAGCTCCACCACAGCACCACCACAACATCACTCAGCTGCACCACTCAGCACCACCACATTATCACTCAGCACCACTCTGCACCACCACAGCATCATTCAGCACCACCACAGCACCACTCAGCACCACCACATTATCACTCAGCACGACCTCAGCACCACTCAGCACCACCACAGCACCGATCAGCACGACCACAGCACCACTCAGCACCACCACAGCACCACCACAGCACCACTCAGCACCACCACAGCACCACACAGCACCACCACAGCATCACTCAGCGCAACCACAGCATCACTCAGCGCAACCACAGCATCACTCAGTGCAACCACAGCATCACTCAGCACCACCACAGCATCACTGGTTCAAATATGGTCTCTCAATGTTTCAAGCTTTATTACAAATGTCACAAAAAGATGTTAATATTTCACTTCTCTTCTTGGATTTTCGTCACAATAAAATACACTGAACATAATCTTCACAAAAGTTATTTACAAAAGTTTAAGCTATTGCCATTATAAATTACAATCAGTTTTATTTAAGTATTAATTATTTAAAAAAATTAAAAGCTATTGTTATTTGTAATATCAATAAATCTAAGTCACGTAAATACAAAACATGTTGCATTACAAATGCTATAGGTGTCACATTTGCGAATAGCTATTGGCATTGTAAATTACAAAGCTATTAATTTAGCTATTTTCAAAAACAACACTTAAAGAAAAAAATTGTCATTTACAAGACCAATAGCTCAAACTTTCCTAATGCGAGACCTATTGCATTGCAAATGCTTGTTTACTTTTGTGCTGAACCTCGATTTTACAGGTTTTAGGACTCTGGGCACTTTACTACTGCTGACTTGTTCTAAAGTGCATGTGCTCTGTTTTTAAAATGTATTGGCATTTGGTTTATACAGGATTGGCATATCCGATTTGCTAGTAAGTCCCTAGTACAGTATACTATGTGTGCCCAGGGCCTGTAAATCTAATGCTTCTTGCAGCATTGATTGTGCCACCCACATAAGTAGCGCTTCAATCCTGTCTCAGGCCAGCCACTGCAGTGCCTGTGTGTGCAATTTTAAATTGCCATGTCAACCTGCCAAGTTCTGCTCCTTGCCAGGCCCAAACCATCACTTTTATCACATGTAAGGCACCCCTGGGGTATGCCCTATGTAGCCCAATGGGCAGGGTGTGGTGCATTTAAAAGGTAGGACATGGGTAAACAACCGTTACAACGCAACTATTACAACGGACTACTTTTACAACGCAACTTTTACAACGCAGGATCCATTACAACAAACTACCATTACAACGCATTTTTTTACATCGCAGATACCTTTACAACGCATGCCATTACAACAAAAGTATTGGTAAGTATATAATTATATTAAAAATGTTATAGGTTTGGGTTTTTGGGTACAGGGGTATTTTTAGGGTTCAGGGCTAGGTTTGGGTTTTGGGGTACAGCAATATTTTTAGGGTTCAGGGCTAGGTTTGGGTTTTGGGGTACAGGGGTATTTTTAGGGTTCAGAGCTAGGTATGGGTTTTTGGGTAAAGGGGTATTTTTAGGGTTCAGGGCTAGGTTTGGGTTTTTGGGTAAAGCGGTATTTTTAGCGTTCAGGGCTAGGTTTGGGTTTTTGGGTAAAGGGGTATTTTTAGGGTTCAGGGCTAGGTTTGGGTTTTGGGGTACAGGGGTATTTTTAGGGTTCAAGGCTAGGTTTGGGTTTTTGGGTAAAGGGGTATTTTTAGGGTTCAGGGCTAGGTTTGGGTTTTTGGGTAAAGGGGTATTTTTAGGGTTCATGGCTAGGTTTGGGTTTTTGGGTAAAGGGGTATTTTTAGGGTTCAGGGCTAGGTTTGGGTTTTTGGGTACAGGGGTATTTTTAGGGTTCAGGGCTAGGTTTGGGTTTTGAGGTACAGAGGTATTTTTAGGGTTCAAGGCTAGGTTTGGGTTTTTGGGTAAAGGGGTATTTTTAGGGTTCAGGGCTAGGTTGGGGTTTTTGGGTAAAGGGGTATTTTTAGGGTTCAGGGCTAGGTTTGGGTTTTTGGGTAAAGGGGTATTTTTAGGGTTCAGGGCTAGGTTTGGGTTTTTGGGAACATGGGTATTTTTAGGGTTCAGGGCTAGGTTTGGGTTTTGGGGTACAGGGGTATTTTTAGGGTTCAAGGCTAGGTTTGGGTTTTAAATAAAATTTAAATTAAATTAAATTATATTAATTTTAATTACTTACATTTTTAAAAATATTATATACTTACCAATACTTACGTTGTAATGGTATGCGTTGTAAAGGCATCTGCGATGTAAAAAAATGCGTTGTAATGGTAGTTCGTTGTAATGGGTCCTGCGTTGTAAAAATTGCGTTGTAAAGGTATGCGTGCTAAAAGTATGCGTTGTAACGTCATACATCCTAGGACATGTGTTTCTAACTTTTACATGTCTTGGCAGTGAAAACTGCTAAATTCGTTTTTCACTACCCCAAGGCCTATCTCTCCCATAGGGTAGCATTGGAGCTGCCTTGTAACTCTTTACACGTGTATCTTCCAATCGGGAGCTTATAGAAAATTGCAGCTTGGTGTATCTGTATTCACAATTTAAAAACACAGATTTTAGTGATTTTTTTTATTGCTGGTCTGAAAATGGCACTTTTAGAAAGTTGGCGTTTTCTTACTTTAACCATTCTGTGCATCTGTCTGTCCCTAGAATACACATCTGGGTTTGGCTTTGTGAATTCACTCTAGACAGTCACCCACAAGGGAGCTTAGATTTTCCCTGCATATCCTGATGGCCAATCACCAGGCTGGTGGGTCTTCCTGAGCTAGAGTGGTGGGAGGAGCTAACACTTGTACTTGAATAGGGCTGTGCCTGTCCCCATACAAAGAGCTGCATACTCCCCCCACCCCCTACCTGCAGTGTGGCTGGAGTCAGAGCCAGGAAGGGCAACATCTTCTGCACTACACAGACCTTTCTTTGAAGTCTTCCTACTTCAAAGGCTAAATTGGGCCAAAGTATTGGACCTCAAACTCATATACTTGGAACACTTCTGAACTAAGGACATTCTACAAGGTAAAAGAGCTGTTGGACTGCCAGGAGGAAATGCCACTTTGCTGCTTGCTTTGCTGTGTTGGCCTGCTGTCTGCTGCATCCTGCTTTCTAAAGTTGTTCCACAGACTTGAGTTGAGCTTGCCTCCTGTTGAAAGTCTCAGGGCCACCAAAGACTTCACCTGGAGTACATGGGCTCCTCTGCTGAGAACTCGAATCTGCCAAGTGGTGTGTAATCCACTGCCTAGGCCCTAGGAAGTGAGTTTGCTGCGATTAAAAGAAGAAACCAACCCATTGACTGCTTGCGTCACTTCTGAATGGGTTCTGCACTTCAACACCGTGCCGCTGCCTGCACCAGTGCCATGGTCCCCACTCAACGCAACAACCGCAACTTACAACGTAGTCCCTGATGCCGCTGGTATGCCTCAGAAGAACCACCACAGCGGGAGTCTCCAGTACTACATCACCGATGTCTGTGAATCATACTCTGCCACAGCACCTGTGACCCCATGGTGTGACATCGACACCACGAAGTTGATGCCTTGTGGCTTGATCCTCAGAGCTCCATCCACTCTGCACCGCTATTGGAACCTTTGCATCACCACAAATGCTGCATCACCTCCTCTGTGCCCTGCAACATCTCTGGGCATCTGCGGCTCAATGATTACACTGCCTCCAGGAACCGACGCATCACTTGCTTCAAAGACGCCTCACCTCCATTGTGCAACACATGATCTCCGAGTGCTGATGTGCCAACAACCTGCATAGCAGTTAGTAACCAAAGCTGCACCTGTCTATGTGACGCCTCACCTCCCCAGCACCTCACACTGTCTTTGGTTCTCATTGTTTCCAAGGTACTGTACTGGGGTCAGTGCGACTCAGTAGCCGGTCCGCTCTACATCATGGTCACTTGTGGATTTGACTTCGTCAAGCACATTGAGAATAGCCAGAGATATTGTTTTCTAATTGCTATAACTGCATTTAATATTAAAAAATTCATATCTTGCCTTGTATGTTGGATTTTTGTCGGTTTGGTCATGGTTCACTCTGATAAATATTGGCTATTTTTCTAAGCTGGTGTGGAGTGCTTTTGTGGTTTCCCTGTGTTACTGGTGGTGTGTGTGCGCACAAATACTTTACACATTGCCTCTTCAGTTTAGCCTGACTGCTCTGAGCCAAGCTACCAGAGGGGAGCACAGGTAAAATTAGTGTGTACTACACTTACCCTGACTAGAGTGGTGGTTCCTGCTTGTACAGGGTGCATACTCTGACAACCAGAAACCCCATTTGTAACAGTTTGGTAATCCCAAGCTTGACATCCTTAATTTCACAATGAATTCTAGAGTCTTGTTGCTGCTACCCTCTATAATTGTTACTTAGGCAGCTTGTTGGGCACCCCTTGTGTTAACTGTGAACACAGTGATGCTGAAACGGTCTAGGCTGATATTCAACCATGCAGAGGGAAGTATTTTGGAGCGTGCCTCCCAGCATCTTGTGAACCATTTCTTCTCTTTTTCAAAAACGAATTCTTGAATCACACTACATGATGAGGATTTTGAATAAATAAGAGAAATCTTTTGTTTGTAGGGGGCGCAAAAGTAGTGTTAGGCTACAATGGGAGTGCTAATAAAAAATATACTGAAATACTGACCAGCCACAGAATAGAAATATGAAAAGTGTGTTTATTTTACACAGAGTGAAAAACTAACAGAAATAGCAATATTGCGTGGAAAAACATTAACCCCTTGTATGCTTATGACGGCTCACGGCCATCATGCTTCACGGTGGGCGTGTGCGCACGACGGCCGGGAGCCGTCCGAATCCCGCCCACCATTTATTTCTCCCGCACAGCGCGGAAAATAAACCTGCATCCGACGGGTTAAAGCACACATAAATGAATTGAAGTTTCAAAAATATGGTGGGTTTAGAACAGTAACAACAACAAACTGATGGATAGAATTCTTGAATTAATTTCAGCTAGTGGCCGCATTCCAGTCCATTGTTTTTTAGCCCACCATGACACACAACAAAGGCTGCCTCATGCAAATCAGCACCCACCTTGCTCTTCATGGGAACAGTTACTCCCAAACTGCCAGGCAAGGCCCCCTCCAGAAAGGACTACAAGCAAAACCAGACCGGTATCAACCTACTTAGGTTTCATCAGTGAAGTATAGTTTGAGTCCGATGGTACATTAAGCCCCATATAGGCATACCTGTCGCATTTAGGGCGTAAACTGCAACAACAACAAGGTGATGGATGGAATGCTTGTATTAATCTCAGCCACTGGCAATCACTTAGGCCGCATGCTAGACCATCACTTTTTGTCCACCATGCCATTGTAGACAAAGACCCGCCAAATGCAACTCAGTACCGACCCTGCTCGTCATGGTAACAGTAGGCCCTGACCTGCCAGGAAAGGACCCCTCCAGTAGGGACCACAGACAACCCTAGACCAGTTTTGACCCACTTAGGTCTCATCAGTTAGGCATAGCTTGAGAGCTAGTGCAGCGGCATAGATTTCAAGGAAAATAAAAATGTCAGGAAATAGCAGAAAGGAGGTGCATTTATTTTAGGGACGTTGCAGATCTTAAACAAAAACACCAAACTTTAGGGTCTTGTATTATAGCAGGCAGCGGGGTAAAGCATACTCTTTTCAACCCTTTAAAAGTTGGAAACCAAAATTATGAGCGCTTTTATACACAGACTCAAAGTATTAGTGTTCGAGATTTACTTCAATACATTTTAGAACTTTTACATATCACTGTAGAGGAAGGGCTCCATGTCTTCATGAGTAATATGTGTTGAATGCCTGGCAAGTTATATACCATCTTCATACCCAAAGGAAAGTACAGTGTTCCAGTGTTCACAATACAGATTTGACCGGGCAGTTCTAGCCTGTGGGCTGTCTTAATAAAGATTCAAAGCCACTGGAAATAGTTAAAGCAAATTGAGTGTCAGTAAATTAGGTTGTGTTCTCTGTGAAGCCTAGCAAATTTCATTTTATAGCAAGATGTTTCTTTTAAACACCACAGGGTATGCTGGGGTACAATGATGGTGGATCGAGTTTAATTATGGTTGATGACCGGGGTAATATTCCCCTTCTACTCAAGCGATCGATATGAGAAAAATAATCCAGTGAGGCATGGAGATTCTCATTCTGCAGGCCTCTGTCCACTCTGGCTGGGCACCCCTGGATCGCTAGACTTGTTATAGTAGTTCAAGGCTGCAGCT
This sequence comes from Lissotriton helveticus, assembly GCF_964261635.1. Lineage (NCBI taxonomy): Eukaryota > Metazoa > Chordata > Amphibia > Caudata > Salamandridae > Lissotriton > Lissotriton helveticus. The sequence continues at coordinate 1,307,370,346 of NC_136069.1, read as the reverse complement.
ATAATTGTGAACTTCCATGGGCATCGCGCCCGTGCAATATGAAGAATTTATGCATGTAGATTGAAGAACGCTGTCTGGTGAAAAAGGATGAGGAATTGCCATGTTAATCCTCTATCAGCTTCTTTAACCCTTTCCTTGCGCCTGTCGGCCAACGGCTGCCGCGAGCACTACCTCCGTAGAGCTGAGCATGTCCGTTGGCCGACGCCGCCCCACCCACTCAATGGAACGCCCCGCACCGCGGAAGAATTTTCACCACGGTTAAGGCGTTAACATTCACCTAATCCTAATTAACTTCTGGTAAAATTACTCGGATTGGGCCAACACTAAATCTGTCCAGCCTGGGTTATGTGTTAGTCCTAGACTGGCTGACTGAAATGAGCACTCAATGCTGTCATATTTCTTTTCCTCGGAGTTCATGCCACCACAAAATGGACTCCCACCTTGAAGGGGAAGTTAAAAATGGCCACTGCTTTGACCTTTCCTGCTGGCATGACTTGCTATTATTATCATCCATTTTACATCGTTTTACGAAGATAAAACGCTTTGTGATTTTATATCCATCAAACAAAGCATCATTGATGCCAACTAAATGCTCAGATATTGAGTGAATTGTACCTTCAGATTTATAGGGGCCAGAAACCCGTATGTTTTTTTAAAATAAAAATAAAATAAAAAGTGGATTCAAAATCTGATTTATTCAATTTTTACACTCAATTTATGTATAATATATGATTTTTTTGTAGCTGTTTGCCCAGTCTCTGTGGACTGAGCTATTTGCCTCATGATTATATGCCGTTATTAAGACCTGGACATCGAGCCTGATTAATATTCTACAACCTTCCTTTGCAGTTAAAAGAATTTTCGATTTATTCATAAGGTGGTGCCAGGAATAGCATCTTATTTTGGTTCTGACCAAGCATCGCTGGAGACCACTGAAAATTATAAGACTGAAAATTCATGTGTTTTTCTGTTCAGTGGAACTAAGATGGTTACTGATATGTTAACCATTCTCTTAAAAGTACCTGTCTGAAGGCACTCAAGAAGCACACTACATTACATCTTGTGATGACTACCAGCACCGGTTACTCTTGGTGCTTGTGCTTTTCTTTATCGCTTTCTCTCGGTGTCTCGCAGTTTGTCACAGTGTCAATGACTCCCCGGTCTTCCACTGCATATTGTCTTATGTTCCTTATGTGCTCAGAGTCGTGGTCTCATGTTGTCCATCAAACTTTGCTTTTGCTTGATAGCATCAGTCTGTATTTCTACTGGGAGCCACATGTTTCCCCGCGTATGTGAGTCCATGTTTTCCCAAGTTACCCTATTTCTGAATCCTCTAATGTTTCAGATGCCTCCCAGTGTACATGTCTTCACATTTCTCCCTGCACGGCCCTTTTTACTGCCTATCTCCATGTTGGTGTCTCCCTATATTTCCCCATGCTCTTATTCCTTGTATTTCCAATTTTCATTGTCTCCTTGTGTTTCTCAATGCCTCTTTATGTTTGCCTGTGTGAATGTATCTGAGTAAGGATTCGGGGATTCGCTTCCATGTTGGTGGAGCACTTGGTGAACCACAGATGAGAGCAGGAGTTCGCGGTAGGAGACCACAGTTGCCCCCTCGTTCCCATGCTCCAGGAGCTCTGGGCCTGGTGGTAGCTGAGGGCCTGGTGAATAAAGGGCAACATTTCCAAACGCACTGAACACGGTAGAGTGTTTTCAAAGCCGCTAACCTAAACTGGTACAAAAGGGGGTGGTGGGGTCAACTGATCTGGGTTTAATCCATCACCGTTCTTTAGCCCACTCTGCCACCCCAGTTCAGACATGGCCATATGCAAATCAGTCTGACCCTGTGCCTCATGGGAACAGTCCAGCCCGAACTGCCAAGCCATGCCTTCCCTGGACCGGAAACAAGCTTCCAAGGACCGGTTTCTGGCTATCAGCCGTCTTCAGCCCAGCTTGCTTGAATCCAGTGGCAAAGTGAGCAAGGGACTCAAACTGGCCATATCTCTTAAATGCATAATCGACCTAAGTTTTCTGGCACTGCTCATATCGGGGGGGGGGCCTTACTAAGAAACCTGTAAAACACTGTCAGTTTTCACACCTTCGGACCACCATGGGATAAGGTGTAAGTTCACAAAGGCTCCAATGACGCAGGGTTTTAAACACAAACATCTTTACATCTGCTGAGCAGATTGCTCTGCATTTGGTGTGAATGTGTTCCTTTTGGCCTCTTCTAGCACTACCACTGATCACCTCGAGTCCAAGAGTAATGATGTTCAACTTCCTTTTGTTGGCTTCCAGAGGTAAGCAGAGGGGCTCACCACAAGGATCCTGTAGAGGTGGTTCTCCCAATGGGCCTCAAAGATCGGTGGTGTTTTTGTCTGCACAGATGTCTTCTCTTCTAGATGGTATCCTCCTGTTGGTGTTCTCTTGCAGCACCCCTTTTAGCCTCTTTTCTCAAGACAGATTCAGTACCTCCTGTAGGGTTAGGACCATTCCTCATGCACAGCTCCTAGTTACCAGGTAGCTGGGCTGATGATTCCAAGAGGAGGGTGCTCATCTGGTAGATGCAGTGAATTGATCAACTTATTCCTGCAGGCAATTTCTACTTCTTCCAAGCAGGCTTCAGATCTTCGTACAAACCGAAGATCCCAATTATGGCACTCAGGAATCTTCTCCTCCGCCGTGCTGTGGTGGTTCAGGCCATGATCAATGAGAATTCTTGCCACCCAGTGAAGAGGAACACAAAAGCATTTATTCTCTTCTTGACCAATTAGGTCTCTACTATGTTCAAGTTGTGCGAGACTCCTCCAATCTGATCCTTCGTGAACCCCACATAAGCAGGGCAAGCTATATTTGATGTCTCCCCAAACTGGTTCTATGCAGTTCCTGTTCTTTACATATTTTCCTCAGACCGGTGAAGCCACATCCTTTCTCACCAAAATGCACCAGGGAAAAGAGGTGGAACTAGGAACCCTCTGACAAGGAACAGAAGTTTAAACTATAAATGTAAGGAAAAGGCATTCCCGTCCCCTGGTTGTCGTAACCCAACTGAAGCGACATTCTTTGGGAGAAAGGACAGGAAGTTTCCAGTGCTTACTCCCAAGTGAGACAAAAGAAAGGATAACCTTCTCTGCCCACCTGAGCCCAGCCACAGTAAATTTTGTATCGAAGGTCCCAGAAACTTCCAGGCCTGTCTGCTGGCCTGCCATATTGTATTGCCATGCACACACAGAAATCCCAAAATGGATTCCTGTTTTCATAAGTAAAACACAACACACATGCTCCATGCTCCCTCTACCTCATACATGGACACTGAACACGCACTCTCCACCCATATCCCACATGGATGGAGCAAAGGACCTGGCTGAAGGAGGCTATGCTGAGCTTTTAACACGAGAGGCCGGAAGGCATGTTTTCCCGAAGGCAGTAGACAACATGTATTGGCAGTGGCATAGCTAGCACTTTTCCTGCCCAGGGTGGTCCCGCAGTTGGCTGCCCAGTGACGACTGGTGCATGCAGGTAGGAGCTGGCGGGGTTGCAAGTGAAGTGAAGAGGTGAAGTGAAAGGATGAAATGCCACCGTGTGCCACCCTTAAAAACAGTGCCTCCGGGGGCAAACCCCTGCCCCTAGATACGCCACCGAGCATTGGCAATGCCAATAGATCTAGCTTATAACTGTGTCTGCCCTCCTCCCATCAGCGCTGTTTCCAGAAAAAAACACCATAAATTATCTAGTTATCTAAGACACTTTAATAGCATTACAATGTCATGTGTGTGCCCCAGGAAGTTCTACTTGGGCAGCTGGATAAATAAACTAAATGATCACAGCTGTGTGGAGGACAAGCATTTTTTGTGGAAGTACAACTTCTGCCCAATTGAAACATGTACTCTTGGCTCCTAACATGTGGGCTGAGCCAAGCCACTCTCTAGTGATGCTCACAATTGTTTGGTAACAGCTGCGCTGTCAAATCAGACTATAAAAAAGGAGCTTCTAGTAGAATGAATTCAGTCTCTCTCAGCCAGATGAGAAGACATATTCTGCTGTTTCTCCTGCCTTTTTGATGGAAGGCTCTCAGTCAGCCTAGGATTGTCATGTTCAGTGAAGCATAAATCAAAACCCTGCAGAGACACACTGCAACTTTAAAAGCGGTCTAACAGGGGCCAAGAGTGCACACATTCTAGAGCCATGTAGGGGACAAGAAACTGCGGAAACCCCAATAATGGCCATGTACAAACTTGAACACCAGCAAAACATGTTAGTGCGGGTTTGTGACCTCCTAGAGAGGAGGATACATTCAGTCAAAATGAATGACCAGAACATTGTAGTCAGAATATTGTCTGACATATAATGTGTACAAAATATTGTTTATAAAAATATTGCACGATTTGGGGTTCATTATAGACCCCGATCGGATGAGATTTTTGTAAATGATATTTGGGACACAATATTTATGTCAGACGATTTTTCTATGCTATACTGATATACAGCTTGCAAGATATCAGTTTGTAGAATTCATTACATCATCAGCAGAAGTTATTATGTCAGCAATGGACACAAACTTCACATTCATTGCTTTGCCCACACTTTTAAACCTGACTAAAGGCCACCATTCACCAGTCACCATTTTGCTAATTTCCAAAAGGCGTGGGGTTCAAACACCACGGACTTACCCGAAACTGAGTACAGGTCAAGAGGGAGTATTTTATGCGCACACTACTCAAAAAAATGCTTAGAATCATGTATAGAGTGCAAAAACCTCTACCATAAAGGCAGTAAGTACTTTAGCACGTGTGTGTAGAATCACATTTCACGACAGGACAGGGAGGGCACCGGATATCCTACTGTTAGGAAGTTTGACTTACAGGAAATAACTGCAGGTGCCAAAGTCAGTGCGAAACAAAGAGAGAGACATATAAAGGAAAGAAGAAACTAAAGAACATAGCAGTCACAAAAAGTCAAATACACTGCCCCCCCCCCCACATGTCTTCCCCCTAAGTCTCCCACATCGTGTGTCTTCGCCCAGGCTACTGCAGCTTTCACACAGTTTTTAGATATTGTGTGCTAGATGCCTTGGAGATGGGGCCTCAATGACAGCCTCACACAAAGTATTTCACAGGTTACCCAGAAGCTGCAGTGCATTAAATACGTCATGAACCTGTGTGTGATCCAAGTGCATTGGGGTGGGTCATGAGTGTGACGGGGGCAGGGACAGAGACATGGCAAAAAAAAAAATCAATAACTATTTGTTGGGAGTTTCACCTTCAGGTAAATACTTATAAAATAACACACGTTTGCATAATATTCATTATTTTAAGTAAAGTTTGGTTGCCCTGGGGAAGTAATGGGATGGACACCCATCAAATAGGATATATGAAATAGTTTATGAGAATGTATTTGCTTCTTAGCCCCAGATTACTCCAGGTGATGCTGGTTTTCCACACCTACGTTCAATATGTGTATTGTAGAGTTCGTGGGTTGGATGGTAAAATTGAACAAGTGAAATCTAAGTATTAGTGTGGCCTTGCGCCTGGTAAGCTAGAAAACTGACATTTCTCCCATTTAAAGGCAAATAATGTTAAAAACACCACATTAAGTTGCTCAGGAGAAGACACTGGGTTTCAGAGGGTTAATGTAACGTGTGTTTATAGTGCTATCGGGTGCAAGCCTGCAATTGAAAGTACTATGAATATGCAAGTCATTATTTGATGGTTCCGTTTTTTTTAATTGAATGTTTATAAGACATACAACAGAAACATCAATTTTCACCTACACACAACGGTTGTGGAGGATTAACCTGGGGAGGAAGTGGGAAGTGGCAGGAGGGGATGGGATGGGGGGAAACAAGTCCAGGGACCAGAGGGTTAGGATATGAACAGGTGGACAAAAGTGGGATTAGTCCATCTGGGAAGTGGCGTAGCAAGGTCAGGTGGTACCTGGTGCAGAACATTTCTTGTCAACCCCGGCTTGAAAAACATAGCAAAAATATGTGTTTAAAACACATATTTTTGCCATTTTGTCACCCCCTCAGTGATGACACCCGGGCAACCTGCACGGACCACAACCCCCTTCCTCCGCCACTGCATCTGGGGTCTAGCTCCAGGAGCCCCTTCTGAGTTTTTGTCGAGTTCTAGTAGGAACAGTGCTCGGAGGTAGGCCACACAAGAGAGCTCCTAAAAGTCTCTTGACAGTAATCAGATGCATGGGCCCAAGATTTTTTCAAATTGCAGCAAGTTGTCCTCTAGGGAAGCAGTCGTTTTTTTCATGCCAAGGAGGCGCCTCAGTTTATACAGTCTGTGCGTGTTGGTGTAGTGTACGTGACACGTTTGGATAGAATAACTTGCTTGGTCGCACCTAATGCTACTGTGATGGGATGAAAATACTGGGGGAAGGAGGGTCTCATAAAGGGGCAAGGCCAATGTAATTAAAGGCTTGGCTTAAAACATGTAAGCTAAAAATCTGTGCTTAGCCTAGTGTGCCGCCCGACTTGCATTTTGGTGTTTCTGTCATTGCATCCAGATATGATATCATACCTACAAGAAGTCAGGACTATTGGCTTTGTCAAGGGTTGTTAGTTGCATAAGATAAATAAGCAGCAACTATGGCTTGTATATAATGTTGAAAAAGCTTCCACTTACAGCACTGGTGACACCACGACAATGTTGCGGCTCCTGAGTGTTAAAAAGAAAAGGGAAAACCAGAGAGAAAATGACTCTCTTTAAAGGATTTCCCTTCCCCCTACAACGCTCACCTGGCACGACGTCATGCTGTAACTTCTCCATTAGTGAGAAGTGAGCAGTGTGAGCACGCGCACATTGGTTGTGCCTGCTGTCACTGCAGTCCGGCAAAAAACGGACCACCTGTGCCAGGGCACAAAACAGAGCCTGATACAGCCCGTTTTGAGGCCCCCTTTAAAAACTGCTGGTGCTCAGACCCGGTGAGACCCGGCCCACCATCCGGGAAAAGGCACTGAATCTGCCCTCCTTGCCATCTGGGATGACCTACAGAATACAGTTCCGCAACGGGGTTGCTGCGCTACTCCTCTTGGACCTCTCAGCTGCCTTTGACACGGTTGACCATGACACTCTGAAACAAAGACTTTACGAAGCTGGCATAGAGGGAACTGCTCTAGACTGGATCGCGTCCTACCTTTGAAACAGAACTAATGTCATCCACACCCCACCTTTCTCGTCCAAACCGTACTCCACAAAAGCAGGGGTCCCTCAAGGTTCTATCATCTCGCCCATGCTTTTCAACATCTACATGAAGTCTCTACCAGTACTGATCAATAAATTTCACCTCATGTGCAACAACTATGCAGATGACACGCAAATTATCCTTCACTGGAATGCCCCAAAGACATTGGAAAATCACCAATTTTCAGCTGTCTCAGAGCCGTGGATCAGTGGATGACTTGAAGCCATCTCAAATTGAATGCTTCAAAAACTGAAATACTCACGTGTGGTGATTGGAAAAATTACAACCCGCTTGCCGCATGGCCTGATGAACTGGGATCACTGCCTAAAGTATCGAAGGAAGTAAGAAACCTCGGAATGACCATGGACTCCAAGCTGTCGATGAATGTCCAAGTGAATAAACTAGCAAGATCAAGCTTTGCTACTATAAAAACGCTGCAACAAATTTTCCCTTGTTTGGGATTTCCACACAAGGTCCAAGCTACCATCTCCCTTGTTCTATCCAAACTCGATTACACCAATAGCCTCTACCACCGATCACCTTTAACGACCATGAAAAGACTACAACGGATTCAGAACTCGGCTGCCAGACTACTCTTGCATATCAAACCACGAGACCACATCTCCCCTGCCTTGAAAGCCCTGCATTGGTTACCGGTTGCCAGAAGATCCACGTTCAAGCTGCTTTGTATTACCCACAAAGCAATACATGGAATAGGACCACTCTTCATCAGGAATAAAATCACCAAACACATTCAACAAAGGAACATACGCTCTAAAGGAGCATCTCGCCTCAAAATCCCACCATACAAGAAAAAAACCATGGGTGGCACATCCTTCTCTGTTCAAGCAGCCAAACTATGGAACTCTTTACCCCCAACATAAGATCCACCGACAACCACCTTATCTTCAGAAAACTACTCAAGATCTGGCTCTTCCCCACATAAGCACCATACGGAAATAGAAATTTACAGCATATCCCTCTGTATATAAGCATTTGTTTTCACTATAGATATGTACCTATAAAAACAATTATGATGTTAAGAGGAGAAAAAAAAAATAATAATAATATTCATCAATAAATAAAAATCATCTTTGGTCTACATGTACATACTTCCATTGTACATCTATGTACCTTCCATGTACTTGGATCTGTGTGTCTGTTACTTTTCATTATAGATATGTACCTATCGTTGTGTATTACTTTATAAAACATGTAAAACAATTATGTTGTTAAGAGAAGAAAAAAAGAAAAAAATAATAATAATAATAATAATATTCATCAATAAATAAAAATCATCTTTGGTCTACATGTACATACTTCCATTGTACATCTATGTACCTTCCGTGTTGGATCTGTGTGTCTGTTACTTTTCTCCTGAAAAAGCATATCCAATGCACTACCCTATTTCTCATCCTGTGCCTCTATCAATATATTTAATCTAAATATACTTACTTCCTTTATATATCTATATACTTTCAATGTACTTATGGATCTATATATTTATCACTTTCTTCTAATTTAGCATTTCCAATGCACTAGCCTATTTCTCAGCCTATACTTCGCTCAATATATCTTCTAGCCCAACCTTCTGACTCATCTCAAACTTCTTTCTAGTACTCCTTCTAATGCACTACCCTATCTCTCATCCTATAGATCTATCAATATATCCTCTACATCCACTCTCTCATTTATCCCAAACCCCATACCACTACTATGATCGCCAAAATAACCTTTTCTAGACTCTCCTGCTCTACCCCTCCTTGCATCATCTGACACCTCTTTTTACTACACCGATCCCCTAAAACAAACATTTCTAAACTCTCCCCTCTGACTCGTTCCCTCCAAACTCCTTTTTACTCACCCAAAAGCCTCTTCCTGCTGCTAAGACTTTTTAAAAAAAATCCTTCACTCTTTTATCCCTCCACTATCCTTTTTCAATCAAAATTAACAGACTAACATGTTCACTTCTCAAATTCCATATTCCATATTCAACTATACTAATATACTGCCCAAATAACTGAATAACATATCTACTACTCAAATTACTTCATATTTATAATATACTAATTTTCAACACTAATCCTTTATGGGTTCTGGAGTGGCGTGCTACTCGCCTGAAAAGCGCTTCAACACCCATCAGGGGTAACAAGTGCTATATGAATGCAAATCTTTCTTCCCCTTTTATCCATCCGCTATCCTTCTCACTCCAAGTAACAGACTAATATCCACCACTGAAATTACCTCATATTTCACCATATTAATTCACCCCTAATCCTTTATAGGCTCCCTGAATAGCATGCGTCAACAAGCGAGCGATAAATAAATACAAACCTTTGTCCTACTCTATCCTTCTGCTATCATTCCAAATCCAAATAACCGACTAACCTATCCACCACTTAAAATGTACTTGCATGTTTCACTATACTAATTCAACACTACTCCTCTATGGGTCCCGGAGTAGCGTGCTACCCACCGAAAAAGCGCTTCGACGCCTCGTCAGGGGTAGTAAGCGCTATATAAATGCAATTACAATATCAACGAAATGCATTAAGAGCATAACTCTGGTTCTGACGCAAGACATTAAAAAACTCTCCCCGTCAGGCTGTATGACAAACAGCATTGTTCCATCTATGGCACTTGACAGAGAATCTCTCTGAAAATGCTCTTTGGTGCCTCATTAGCAGTGTGACGCACTATATAAATACAACGGATATAAAACACAACATACTCAAATCCTACAAGTCCAGAATGGCAATGCAGAGCAGCAGCGGCTCATTGAGAAGAGCGTCAGGGCTCCGCCTATGCCCCATTTTCTGCCTCCTATTTATTTTTATTAAAGTTTTATTGCTGGCAGTATGCCCATCAGGAAGTCACAATGGAAAAGCACATACTATAGGGAAGCGCGCCATTAGGACTCGGGACCCGTGATCCTGGCCATGCCCTCGTGGCTCTTCACCGAGGGATTGGGCGATGTCGCAAGCAGGATTTACTTCCGAGGCACTGACGCAACGTCTCTTCCGGCCGGGCTGGCTACGAGGGGAAAGCAGGGTTGGATTGGGAATGAAAATCAGCCCGGGCACGCAAAAAAAAAAATAGGCCCACATTTGCATAAACACTCCTCATATCACTCACTGCGTTGGTGTAATTTTATCAAAAAAACTTTAGGGGGGGCTGGAAATGCATGCGTTAGTTTACACTGGTGAAACAAGTGAGGCCACTTCTACTCAGGCCCCCTGCCCCCGCTCAGTATCTGCACACATTAATGGGCCAGCCCGCGAGACAAAGGGAGTGACACCTCTGCTAAACAGGAGGTAACTAGCGCCCATCTGCCTATAGAAAGGCCACCCAGACACCCACTGGGTCGCTGGCTGTATTCGAACAAAAGAGACAGTGCCAAAATAGCCCCCCAGACTGCTAAAAAAAGAGGCCCACAGCAGCACTCAGACAACGGCCCCTCCGGCATTGCCCGAATTCCCGCGTTACCAATCCGAGGCTGGGGGGAAAGGAGATGGTGGGGGCCTATTTAGGGCATCTTGCCCAGGTCCTCGTCCTCTCTTCCTGACGGCGCTGGACCCGTGTGCAGGGGACTCCTAGGAATTACCCAGCTCGAGTGAGGGCTTGGTGGAGGCTCCAGGCGGGGCTGACTGGCCCGGCTGGTCGTCGTCCCTCGCTCTGCATGAGGGTCAGGAAGATGGCGCTGCTCACAGACACATGCACCAGCATGCATGTATTCCCAGCGCAGCTTTTTCTGGGCTTTTATCATTTCAGCACAGAGCCTTTGCATCCTGCAATACTTAGAGCCATGACGTTGCCCACCTGTGACATACTTTATTTTAAAGAAAAAATTGGTTCTCTTGAGGTATCAATCACTTAGGACAAGTAGCAACAGCTTACTTATAACCAATATGAATGATTTACAAAGAAAAACAAATAGAAATATAACACACACCAACATTTTTGAGTCAATAATGTATTAAGAGAAAATCAAATAATAAAATTTCAATTGCAATGTGAGGTACGTGACTGTTGTGAAACAGTGACATGTGGTGATCAATATAGTCCACTATATACAGAAACAATTGTGCAAAAAATGGGGAGGGGAAGGGAGAAAGATTTCATAAATGTCATTATTAGCACATATGCTTAATGATCCAATGACGAATGGGACTGTGATCATAAGCGTTATGTAGAAATATACAATACGCCGACGTTTCGACCCTGTGTATCACGCAAAAGTGAAACTGCTCCAGGCGGGTCTTCCTCAGGGCAGATGGGGGGGGGGGAGAGATGGCAGCCCAAAAGCAGATTCCTAGGTAGCCCTGCGAATAATAATTTCTTGGTCAGGTATGGGTTGGAAAGTAAATCATAAGGATCTCCACCAGCGACATACAGCACCCCTGCTGATTGAAGACAGCACATGCGCTATAGGCATAAGCCCTGTGCTTCTTCAGGCTGTGTGTCAATCAGCAATGGTGCACCTTTCCTAAATTGTTACTGGGTGCTATAGTTTCAGCAGCTGTTACTGAACACGCTTCACACTGTGATAAGCTGGGAAAGGGGTGGGACTCACACTCATCCATGGCGCTCTTTGATAGCCTCTCACTGCTTGCTACTTGATTTCTGACTGCCGCCACTTCTCAGCGCCAGCTTAGTCCTGTAGTTTTTTTTTTTTTTTTTGTATGTTGCAAGCTAACTCACATGTGTCTGCCCACGATCCAGTAAAGGTTATAAATATGTAAACCATTAAAGTTAAACTCTTGCTAATGCTGATTGTCGATAGGGCACATCCTCCCCCGGTTTGTGTCTTGATTGTCTGGCTTTCTGGCACAGGAACTGGTCGAATTATTACGTAGCGGTTTTATGTAGAAATAATCACAGATCTCACATTCTCGGGCCTTTATCACGCATCAACGATCAGTCGTGCTATTTAGCTCACAGGCCTCTGGTTAACCTTTTGTTTGGTGCAGGTTAGCCTGGTCCACCTGTGTGCAAAGATGTATACCAGCTGGTTTTCAAACAGTTACTTAACCAGAGGCCGGCCAGCTAGCCGATTAGCATTAGTGGTCATTGGCACGTGCTTATACATCGAATAAAAATAAGGAATGGAAGACCGACGTAAAGAAAATTAATAGATGTATCCCCTGCCCCGCTAGCACTAAATATAAAGTTTCCATTTGAGATGCACAGACTTTATTAATCTGAAAATCAGCTCTCGAGTTTCCCCATTCTAGGCCCCATTAACATCCATTTGAGAACACAATCGTTCCATCAAAAAAAGGGGGTAGGCTGACGTCCTTGTAAGCTGGGATCTTCATTAGTTTTTGCAATTGAAGCATAATCTGGCAGAATATTACATAATGGTCCAGGTACTTGTCACCATTGCCAGCCTGCCCCCCAAAGATTGGGCTCTTATGGTGTGGGGGCAAACTCCCTGTTGTTATTGTATTGTATTTACATTTATACAGCGCATTCTACCCCTGACGAGGCGTCAAAGCGCTTTTTCGGTGAGTAGCTTGCTACTCCGGAACTTAAGAAGGATTTGTGTTGAATTGGTATAGTGAAATATGAAAGTAATTTGATTGGGGGATAGGTTATATAATATTTAGCATCGCAGGCGATGAACTAATTAATAACATTGCCAATTATTATCAAGTCACTTCCTCCTGTTCCCAATGTCCCCACAGTGTGTCTGGCAGTGCAGGGCTAACATGCCAGATGTGTATTGACTATCTGGGTTTCATTAGGAAAGCAATTTGGGGGGTTGTGGTGGTATCCGCTGTTCAAAACTTTAAAGTGGGGACACTCTATTCTATGAGCTGACCGCAAGACACGGCTTTCCAGAGTCATTGGTCTAAAACACCAGTCCATTCAGAGAAAATCAAGTTACAAGGAGGAGAGATCATGTACGGTCCCTCGATATCTCAATGTGTGAACCACAGCAATAAAATGCACAATATCCAATATCTGGTGCCCTCGGGGTCCGCATGTTTTCTAGTCCTGCTCCTATAATTTACAAATCATTGTTTTCAGATGTGTTCCCAACTGATGAGATCTTACAGTGCAGTATCCTGATTGCACATATGTTTTGCTCATAAATGTGCTATGTTATGTAGACTGTGTAACTATGCATTAGAAAATTGATTTTGATGCTGTTCCCTTTTTGTTTGAGTTGTGTACCAGGCTTCGCAAACATTAGAGCATCACATACCTTATAGAATTTCCATTGCAAGCAGCCCCGATTTCAGGTGTTTATTTTTTCCTCACTATATTCATTAAGGTTTTGACCAAAGGGCTGCACATAGACTGGAACTAATTAAATCCTGGGTGTGTAATTCACATAAAATGAATTAATTTGTCAACCTTTACTACTTTTTTATGATTCACAAATGTGAAAGGCATTGTGTCTTGGGATATGCCTTTCTTCCAGTTCAACTTTATGAGTGTGGATGTGCGCTGAGCAGAAAATCTGCATTTGCACGCTTAGATTGAAAAAGACCGCAAAATATTTTCTTCACGTGGAAACATTTTTTTCATGAGCAGATTGTTTTTGCATCACTGCTAAAAATGGATTGTTTGGGACATTTTCTCACCCTCACGACCTCACTTATGTTTAGTATGGAAACGGGTTTGGAAAATTCACAATTTTACCACTTTTTTTTTATTCAAAGGTGGTGGAACCTCCAAATCCACTTTGCAATAGACAAGCTCCATCTTTGCAGTTAAATGTGCATGAAACTCATGGTTGTCCTAACGCCTCACCACTTTCAAAGTTCACCAGCCGCCCGATGCAGAGTTAGGCAAATCTCTGTCAACATAACCTATCCCTGCCTTCTATAGATGTACAGAATGTACTTAGACCCTGGTTCAAAGTTGTGTTTTAAATTCCAATCCATGTGCAAATGGATGTTTGCACACAGTTTGGAATTCTGACTTGTGCATCAATGACCACTTTTTGCAATTTTCTCTTGAAGCATTTCACCAGAAAAAAAAACTGAGGTAATCTATCAGGATAAAATGCTATGACATAAAGGCAAATCATGCAGTAATCAGTATGGTTAATACTTATTCCACATGTTAGGTTTCAAGCTGAGGTGGGGAACTCTGGAGAAGGTAATTATGTTACCTATTCAAAATTACACACCAGGATAGCACCAATTACTGTATGCACTAATTACCACCTGAATTATACATGACTTAGAACCAAGACATTAGTCTTCAAAGATGTCGTCCTGCTTCTATTATGATCATACATGTACATAGCTTACAATGTATTAGTCTCATTGTGGGGTCACCAAGTCCATCTATTTTAGCATTTTTATACTTGCTGTAGCCTCATAGCCTCTAATAAATCTCTATGTCTATCTTTGCCTTGACAATACAATTGCATGTTATAAATAGAGAAGGGGGAATTGGGATGTGGGTTGTGGATGTGTGGGGGCAGTGGGAGGAGGAGGGGGGGGGGAATGAACCATCTAGTCCATCCATTTTCCTGCATTCACCAGTTCTGTCTTTGATCTTGCACAATGATAACATCATATACGATAGCTAAATATATTGACAAAATCATGCATGGACATTGATGATACACAAAGACTTCCAGACTAACCTGAAATGTCAAATGCCCTCACTATAAACTTGTAGGCCGTGCTTAAGGGGCGCATTTAGAACATGGTGGACAGTCAGCAGATCTACCATCGGGGATGAGCCCATAACCCCTGCCACTCAGGAAGAGGATTGTCTACCCTATTTAGGGTGGTGTGAGGACAGCCGTGGTGGCGGCAACGTCCTCAGAGCACTAGAGGCTTTCAGAGCGGGCACCAATTTTAAAGTTCTCACTCTGCAAACTTATTTGTAATAAAAAATAAACTGTCAAAGCAGGAGTTTGTTTTTTTAGTACAACAAAAATGACCTAACGTGGACTGAGTGTCTCTCTGTATGTGGGGGCCACCCTACATTTCCCTTCTGTATTCACCATGCTTGCTTCAGGCAGGAAAAATGTGTGAGGGTATCTCTCACTCATTGGGAAAGGGATGACCATCATTATGACTTGTTGGACCATTCGTAGATGTGTCACCAGGTCAGAGGTTTACATGAGAAGAGCCAGCAGAGGCCCCAACAGTGCAAATACTGCCATTCAGCCAACACTAAAGTGGGGGTCCACTAGTTTTGGCAGGGCGAACCCTCAACATAGGTATGATGTGCTCCCACTCTGCTAAACTCTAAATGAGTCCCTTAGTTTCACCTATGTCTTTGCCCCTGGTGCTTTGAACTCACAGCACACAGTATTTAGTACTAAAGAAAACACCAGCATTGATCTGATAACAGCAACACAGTGTTCTTCACAGAGTAGGACAGGCTGAAAGTAGTGTAGGCATATGAATTTATGAATTAATGTCAAGGGAAGAGAAACAGGGCTGCAACACTTCCACCTCTGTATACAGAAATATACAATTTTGCATTTAACAAAACACAAACGTATATATATATATATATGTCGTGAGCAAGGGTTTCTGACCCGAAACGCGTAGAGTGATGATTGCCTTTGATCTGCTTCATTAAAAGGCTACATGGGGATCACGGGTGGCCCCTTTCATTTTCCGGTTCTCTTCCTCAGGCCTCCAACTCAAGGGCTCTTCTCCAGGCAGTCTCCAATGTGCCCTGTATAAAAATGTCTATTCCTCCTCCCAAGTTGTTTGCTACAATTAGGCCTCTATTTTTCTCTATAAGAAGATCCATGCCTTTCATCATTGTATTACCCGGCTTCCGATTTCATCCTGTATCATGCAGCATGGTTGCAAGCCTTCTCCCTGTGCTTCTTATCACTCCTCTCACAGCTCTCCCAATGATTAGGAAAGAAGAGAAGGCTTCCTCCTTAATTCTCCTACTGAACAGGCTCCGCAGATGGTGCATGTTCAGTCAGGACTCTGCAATCTTTATCTGTGGTTGCTCCAACCTGCTTTTACCTTCATCCTTAACACTTGTTTTCATCTGCCACTGTCCCTAGTGAAAAGAAGACAAGGCTTGTCAAGCCTCTATCAAAGTAATACTTGAATCACAGGGCAGGGGCTAACCATAGGCTCATATTTATTTTGCCAGCAGTCACTAAAACTGGTGAGAGGTTCTGGCTCACCGGTTTTCGAAATATCTTGAAGAGTGCCTGTTACTAGATTCTAGCCAGATGAGTAAACTGAGCAAGTTCTTACTTTAAATGGGTTTAGGTCATCAGCTCTAAGTCATTGGACTTACAACATAACGAACTGCACTAGGTGCTACTCTTCTTTAACCTATCATTTGCTCCCCTCTTAGCTCGCTATGAACCAGTTATTGTATTCCTCTCTATTGACCCCTTTGTTTTGTAACTGTTCTGTTTGGAATGCTTATTTGATGCCGGTACTGCATTTATTACCTTCCTGCCCTACAATTGTAAAGCGCTCTGATATCCTTCGGGATCATGTTTGTGCTATATAAAACTTAATAAGTAAATAAATAAATACCTGCCCGGTTCAGGCACTGAGACTGCCCCTGTGTCTGTACTGAATAACGTCAGACAAGATTAGGATGACGTTTCCACCTTCTTCATCCTGTCAACTCCAAATAAGGATCTTAAAGAAAAACCTTCTTTTTAATCCTCTGTGTCACTTAAAAGGGTTGTCAATGCTATTTACAAGCCTCAAGGCGGGCTCGACAAAAGCTACATTGTTTGCCAGTTTCTAGGAGGATTAATTATAAGATGTTCTGCTTTGCTCGTGCAGCCTTTTATGAAACAGGCTCCATGCTGTTTTTGTGTGTACTTCCAAATCTATGCGATCCCTTCACTTTGGCTCTTACTGCCTGTTATCGATCTCTTGATTTAGAAAGGCTTGTTGAGACTGAGGGGGTGTTCCTTCTATTTTATAGCTTTCTTTGATTGGGATGCACTCCAACTTGGCCCAGCATGTGCAAAATAGAGGGCCCTTCGATGTTCAGGAAGGATCTTAAAATTATTCTATTTTCTTGATTATCTTCATTTCTTTTCTGATGATGTTAATCGATTCAGCATCAAGATGCCTTGGGGCGCTTTTTGCATTTTATGATTAACAAATCAGCTAAGCTCCTATCGTGAATCTATAGGTTTTCAATATGTTTAGGGGTGCCCTCCGGCACTAAACACAGGGGGTGGCAAATTTTAAAGAAATCAAGCAGAAATGATGGATTGTGGCTCCTGTCTTTTGGTGATGAAGCATTGCCACCGAGGGACAGTTCTAGTGTCTGATGCATGACCTATGGGTAGCCTGTGAGGTAGCTCAGCTATTTGACACCTGAACATATCCTTTATGTCTAACACTAAGCCTACCTCTGCTGCCTAAAGCAATTGCCTCTATGATCAGTTTCTCATACTGCGTTTTAAGACAGATGTAGAATAGGCTCTTTTTTTAACTCTATTGTCCATGTTTTCATGAAATTAAAACAGCAACATTACAGCATACAGTGTCATGTAAGTCCCTCGATTGTGGGGTTCGGAAGCTGGTATCAACATGTAATCTTTTGGATTCCACAAAAATTGCTGGATTACATTACAATAACATGCGGCACATCGTTAGGACATTTTGCCATAGGGCAGGCACCTATTATACCTATTCTCCCTCACCCTCCCTCCCTTGTCTTTCCTCTCCCCCTGTGTCACTCCCGCTGCTCTCAGATGCACTTTGTTCCATCCCTCCTTCTCCTGCTGATAGCACTGTACTGCACAGTTCTCTCCATTCCGTGGGAGTCCGCCTGTAGCCCATCAACCTTACGTGTGAGTTTCATCTGCGTTTCCTCGGCTAACGCCCACTCCCTGGTATCCCTGAGCCACAATGCTAATCTGGGCTTTCTGCCCCATCCACGTTACGGCCAACCTACGTCTGGCCAAGACAAGCATCAACTGAAGTAATTTATAGGGCAGGTTACGTTTTTTGGGTCTACATATATGGGCCAATAGGCACTGCAACGGTTCCTCCCTTAGCGGGAGGCCTATGACTGTGCGTAACTTTTCCGCCACCTGTGTCCAGAACTGCCTCACCTCAGGGCACTCCCACGCCAGGTGGATAAAGTCCACGTTTTCAGCAGCGCACCTGGGGCATTTACCATCCTTGTTGTGAGAGATGCGTCTCAACTTCACTGGTGTGAGGTAAGTGCGGTGTAAGAAATTGTAGTGAATCAGTTTGAACCTAGCATTACAGGAGACTGTATGTGTGAGATAATTAATAGTCGCCCAAGCCCTCTTGCCTAGTTGTGTATTGAGGTCCCTCTCCCAAGCAGCCCTTGAGGGTGGCGACAGGGCAGTAGAGTCCTGCTTCATGGCTTTGTATAGGAGAGATATCATCCTGCAGCCGGATCCGCACGTAAGCAGAATATCTAAGGTATGTGTCAGTTGGGGGATGTCCGGATATTGCTGCTAGGTGACCTTGACTACTTCCTGAATTCCCCTGTATTGCAGATAATGACCCTGCCGAAGAGCAAAACTCTTGCTTCCCTGTTCATTTGTTATGAAGGTCTCATTCGGGAAAAGGTCTGTGAGGACCACGCAACCACCGTCCCTCCAGGCCTGAAAAGACATGTTTGTTTCCATCTCTCTGGTGGGGGCCAGGATCCAAAGAGGCAACTCTCTATGGAATGGCACCCGACGTAGCACCTTTTCTGAAAACTGCTGCCAAATGCTCACCCTTTGCCGCACTACATATGGGAGATCCCCCTGCCCTTCATCAGCGCTACTTGGAGGGGAAACAGCCATTACAACGCAACTTTCACAACACACTACCATTACAACGAAACGTTTACATTACAACGCATGCCATTACAACGCATGGCATTACAACGCAGATACTATTACAACGCATGCCATTACAACGTAAGTATGGGTAAGTATTTAATTTAATTTTAACCCCTACACCATCCAACACTTACCCTACTATTACACCCCCCTGGAGTTAGAATAGTAATTTTAACCCCTACACTATCCAACACTTACCCTACTATTACACCCCCTGGAGTTAGAATAGTAATTTTAACCCCTACACTATCCAACATTTACACTACTATTACAGTCCCATTAATTAAAATTAAAAAATAATACTTACCCATACTTACGTTGTAATGGCATGCATTGTAATACCATCTGCGTTGTAATGGCATGCGTTGTAATGGATCCTGCGTTGTAAAAGTTTCGTTGTAATGGTATGCGTTGTGAATGTATGCGTTGTAACGTCATACATTCATTTGGAGGGCCCCTGGGTCTGCCCCGACAGCATAGAATAAGCTTTAACATATGCTTTGTGTGTTTTTTTCTGGGATAATGTTTATGCAAAGGCAGTATGCCTGCATTCTCCTTGTGTAGGCGTTGCACCGCTGTGTCCTGCCTCTTGAAGCTAGTGTAGCTTAGCAGAAAAATAATTGCTCTACCTTATTCTGCTGCCAAACTACGGCTGGGTCTGGCAAAAGAAAGATAACTGATATATTGTAAAACATGTTACAAATGTGTATAATGAAAACACTGCTTTGTCCACTACTTGTTCCAGTGTTAAAATGACAAACTGGTATCCAGCTTGTCTGCTTGGCCTCTCTCTTGCACGTCATTCAAGGTGGTCCTGCCTCTACCCAGGCCAGGGTATATGCTTATTCTTAAGGGAATTTTGGAATACTTTGTAACATATGTTGCATTTTATAATGCACTTTTCCCTTTTAGAATGTAAAAACAACTGTGATAGTGTAGTGGATTGGACACTTTATGTGATGGTGGCCTTGGAACAGAATTGGGTAATTGTCAATAAAAGTGTCTTGCACTAACTTTGTGACAACTGGTTATAAGGTGCTTTGTACTCAAAGTTTTAAAAGCTGCTCATTTGTGCGCAAATCGCGCATTCCCCTTTATAAAGGTATAAAGTAGCCTATAAACATGGTCAAATCCACTAAAACATGTTAGTGTAATCATTTCGGTCTTGAACAATATGTTTAAAATACACCAATTATCCATCTATTTTCATGTATTATTTGAAGTGCTAGCTCCTCCTCCATTCGTTGAGCCATGAGTGCCCTAGTCTTGCCCCACCCCCGTAAGTTCAGGTCTAACCTAACAAAGTTGTAAAGCGCACGTTCACCCAAAAGGGCATCCTGGCGCTGAATAACAAATAGTTGTTCCTTCTTCACCTAAAGCATGTAAAGTGCTACAGAAAATGACCCCACATTGACGAAAGAAGAGAGGGCAAAGAGCAACAAGAAGTATATATTTATTTAGAAAATAAAAACATCACGTCAACTACCCACAGGGTCAAAAGAACGGAAGAATGCATTCATCCATTCAGTCCTTGGAACCATGAGATGAGATGAAAGGGAGATGAGATGTAACCATGAGGTGAGATGAAAATTCGCAGATCAGCCTCGAAACTACTAAAATGTAAAATGTCCGCTTGCCGGGATCGAAAATGACTTGATTTCTGAAGTCCTGAGTTAAGACCTGGCCTTTCTCTGCTAATGGTGTGTCTGTTGAAATGCGGAGTCCCTCGCACATGCCGCTGCTGGCCGCGCGCTCTCTGGCTCCAGACGCCCCCCTCTCTCCCAGATCCCCCCTGCGGCGAGGCGCGCTGCTGGGTTAACGAGCAGAGCCAGCTGGGGAACAGCTGCTGGAGAGCCCGCCTGGCACTGCCCGGTGCCAGGTCGCAGACCAGAGGCGCCCCCTCCCTCTGCACACAGCCAGGGGGTCTGCGCACAGCCCGCGCGCGCTACCTGCACACCTCGCGCTGCCAGCATCGATGACAGCTTTACTTACCGGTGCCAGGACACATAAACAATGCGAGCCTGTCGCTGCCAAGCAGCAAGCTGTGCCAAGCACGTTTCCAGCCAATTGTCTAACAAATGGGGCGAGATAGGCGGGTGAATGCGTGTTGCAACTTACCCTCCGGCACGGGGCAGACAATTCGGAGCCCCGCTTTCCCCTACCATGAGTTGGAGGGGGTAGGGATGCTGGTAGGGGGGCAGCAGGCCCCCGCCTGTTACCCATTAACCTCCCCAGTGCATCTGGCCTCGCACTCCAGGCTCTCAAACTGTTTGTGAAAGGACGTGGCTTCGAGCCACACCTTGCGTTCAGCTGTCTCTGAAAGCAAATGTGTGCGCACAGAGAGGCACTGCCCGCTCCCTGCTGGTCCGGGTCGAGAGGAAGGCGTGTGCATAGCTCCACTCACAGTGCCTGCATTCCCCTGACAAGCTGAGAGGAAGCCGTGTACACAACCCCACGCTCCCGGCAACGTGCTCGAATCAGCAGGCATGAGGGCGCAACTCTACACCCTGCCACTTACTGGTCTGGATAAAGGCAAATGCGCGCGCACACAATACCACACTCCTTGCATCTCTCAGGGCCGAAGCAGTGTGTGTGTGCGCACACCACCCCACCACACACATTGCATCTATCAGTAACGAAACAGTGCACACCTTGCATCCCTCAGGGACGAAGCAGTGTGTGTGTGTGCAAACCACCACACCACACACATTGCATCTATCAGGGCCGAAGCAGTGTGCGTGTGCATAACACCACACCCCACACCTTGCTTCTCTCAGGGACGAAGCAGTAGGTATTCGCACAACACCACACCACACACCTTGCATCTCAGGGCAGAAGCAGTGTGTGTATGCGCACAACACCACACACCTTGCATCCCTCAGGGACGAAGCAGTGTGAGTGTGTGCGTGCACAACACCACACCACACACCTTGCATCTCAGGGCAGAAGCAGTGTGTGTGTGTGCGTGCACAACACCACACCACACACCTTGCATCCCTCAGGGACGAAGCAGTGGGTGTGCGCACAACTCCACACCACACCTTGCATCCCTCAGGGACGAAGCAGTGTGTGTGTGTGCGTGCACAACACCACACACCTTGCATCTCAGGGCAGAAGCAGTGTGTGTATTTGCACAACACCCCACCACACACATTGCATCTATCAGTAACGAAACAGTGCACACCTTGCATCCCTCAGGGACGAAGCAGTGTGTGTGTGCGCAAACCACCACACCACACACATTGCATCTATCAGGGCCGAAGCAGTGTGCGGGTGCACAACACCACACCACACACCTTGCTTCTCTCAGGGACGAAGCAGTCGGTATTCGCACAACACCACACCACACACCTTGCATCCCTCAGGGACGAAGCAGTGGGTGTGCGCACACCACCACACACCTTGCATCCCTCAGGGACGAAGCAGTGGGTGTGCGCACACCACCACACACCTTGCATCCCTCAGGGACGAAGCAGTGTGTGTGTGTGCGTGCACAACACCACACCACACACCTTGCATCTCTCAGGGACGAATCAGTGGGTGTGCGCACAACACCACACACCTTGCATCTCTCAGGGACGAATCAGTGGGTGTGCGCACAACACCACACACCTTGCATCTCTCAGGGACGAATCAGTGGGTGTGCGCACAACACCACACGCCTTGCATCCCTCAGGGACGAAGCAGTGTGTGTGTGCGCACAACACCACACACCTTGCATTCCTCAGGGACGAAGCAGGGTGAGTGTGTGCGCACAACACCACACCACACACCTTGCATCTCTCAGGGACGAAGCAGGGTGAGTGTGTGCGCACAACACCACACCACACACCTTGCATCCCTCAGGGACGAAGCAGGGTGAGTGTGTGCGCACACCACCACACACCTTACATCCCTCAGGGACGAAGCAGTGTGTGTGTGCGCGCACACCACCACACACCTTGCATCCCTCAGGGACGAAGCAGTGTGTGTGTGTGTGCGCGCACAACTCCACACCACACCTTGCATCTCTCAGGGACGAAGCAGTGTGTGTGCGATACCTTAGTTTGCACCAGATATATAGGGTGTAAAACAGCGTTCTGCAGTCACTCCGGTTTTGGAGTGGCCCTAATCCGAGTGGACCACGGCGTTTACATCTGTGGGGTGACTGGGTCGGTCTAAGGGACATTTTATGGGATCCTTGACAAATTACAGAGGGCAGAGGCATTATTGTGTATTCATGACAGAGCTGCTTCCACACAAACGTGAAACTAACGCATTTTCTGCATCCCACTTGAAGCAGGCGGGGGCGCGCGCACGTTCCAGCGTGTGCGGATGGATACACACGGTGTTTCTATGGATCCAGGCTGAGAGCTGTGAGGGGTCACGAGGGGGGTGAGAAAGGAAGAGCGTGTGTCTATTATTGGATTCAGGGGGCACCTCTCAGAGACCCACATGGAAGTGCTTAAAACAAGAGAACAGATGTGTGGACTCTCGTTGTCTGATGAAACCTCCACACATCTGTTC
This sequence comes from Lissotriton helveticus, assembly GCF_964261635.1. Taxonomy (NCBI): domain Eukaryota; kingdom Metazoa; phylum Chordata; class Amphibia; order Caudata; family Salamandridae; genus Lissotriton; species Lissotriton helveticus. The sequence continues at coordinate 1,307,346,852 of NC_136069.1, read as the reverse complement.
TTTCTTCTTGTAAAAGTAGTTCTCGTCTGTTTTCCTGCACTGTCGCACAACACTTTAAGAAGTGTCGGTCACAAGACGACTGTTCTGTGGGGGTTGTTCTCTAAGGCATCACCTCTGAAACCAGAAGGCCATGAGCCAATGTGTCCATCTATAGGTGGACATGCAGTGATTATAGTGTAACACTGAGAAATGACTGCCTTTCACCCTGGTCGTGCTATCAGGGCTTTGCTGTCACCTTCTTGCAGGCCAGCAGCAGGCATTGGTGCACGGTTAGATTGGGATCAAAATCAGACCCGGGCACCCTAAAAAAGTGGCCCACATTTGCAGACTGTGCCTTTTCTCAAAACACTGCTAAAGTGCTTTAAGTATTAGGAAAAGAAGGTGGGTGGTTCTCTAAGAGAAGCATGTTTTCTTATCTTCATGGAGATTTAAAAAAATGCAAATGTGGCAGGACTCTTTGTACAGTGATTAGTCCACAAAGGTGGACCACACCAGACTAAAGTGAGGCCACTTCTGCTCACCCCCCTGCCACTGCTCAATTTGGGCCAGCAGAGATAGACTGTAATGATACATCCACACCCAAACCCTTGGTAAAAGGGAGGTAATGGAGGCCCATCTGCCTCCAGAAAGGCCGCTCAGGACCCCACTGGGCCACTGGTGACATCTGAACAACACAGATCAGCCAAAAAAAGCACTCACAGCTGGAACTCAGATACCGGCCCGTTGCCCAATTGCCCGCCTAATCAATCCTACCTTGCATTGGTGGCACAGGTAGGGACACTGAGAGCTCAGCCCAGGTGAGCAATGAGAAACAGCAAATATAGTAAGATGATGTATGTAGCGCTGAAACTTTTCAGACACTCACCCCCAGTCACTTCTAAGTTAAATTCATCATCGTTCTTTTGTTCACTTCACCACTCCAGTTCAGGCCCAGCCATATGGAAATCAGTCTTGACCCTTCCCCTCATGGGAACAGTCCAGCCCTAACTGCCAGGCCAGGTCCTTTCTTGACCGGAAACAAGCATCCTAGGACTGGGGGTGAGTGTCGGGAGAGTTTCAGCGCTCCGTCCATCATCTCCTTGTGTTTGCTTTGTTCGCCCCAAGTTGGCAAGGTATGCCCAGGATGCTTGTTTCCTGTCCACAGGGTCACCCAGCAGGAGCTGATAACAAAGGGTGAACACTGACGTCCATTGAGGAGTGTACAAACTCCCCAAGACATTGGTACCAGCCTCAATATCCATTATTTGTTTGGGGGAGGGGTGCTGGGGGCAAAATAGCAGTCTGTTTGTGTGATGTACAGTCCTAGCACCAAGGTGCCTGGTTGTCAGTATGCTGTGATATATATATATGTATATACAGCTCCTGTATACAGTACCCTACAACACCAAATATATACATATATATATATACATATATATATATATATATATATATATATATATATATATATATATATATATATATATATATATATATATATATATATATATATATATATATATATATATATATATATATATATATATATATATATATATCTCTCTCTCTCTCTCTCTCTCTCTCACCCGGGGCGTTATAGCAGTACATTTCTTTCAGGCAGCGCGGGCCTGTCAAAGGGTGTTTTGTGCTTCCCAGATGTTCGTTTTGACAGCCCCCGAGCCTGCAGCTGTGCGGGCCTATGCTTCGCCCCTCCCCCGTGTGTTCACCCCTGCCCTCGGCTCCTAAAATCTCCGTCGTAAACTTGTGTTCTGCAGGGTTGTCTAGCATTGTGGGGGGCTCTCAAGGGAGGTGGGCGGTTGCTTCTGTCAGAAAGGCCTCTCTACCAGGGCACGTCGAGGGGGCACCTTTCCGTGTCAGCGTTTGGCTTTGCAGACCTGTCCGTGCAGGTTACACCGACTGCTCAGCTGTGCAGCACACGTGCAGGGCCTCCGGACCGAAGGAGGGGGTCAAAGGTCAGAGATGAAAGGCTTAGTGTCCGCTCTGCCCATAAATCAACCTTGGAGCCAGGAGCCGGCTGAGAACGGCCAGCACGGGAAATGCTCTGACTGGAATGCCTTAAGCATGTGACTTCATGTCATGCGAGCCCCTGACCTGATTCTTTCAGCCATCAACACGTTACATTCTAGCCTAGGACATGTGCTTTCGGTTCTTGAGCATCGTAAACGAGAGCTCAAGAGGATGTGGCGTCATGGCCAGAGCTGCCGACTTCGGAGCTGGGGAACCAAGTTCGAGTCTTGGCGTCGGTTCAACATCCTGTGATTCTGGGCAAATCACAATATCTTCGTGCCTACCAAAAACAAAAAATGAATTTGTCATTTTATAACTTAACTGGTGCTTGTGCAAAGCGCTTCGGGTCGAGTTCGCGCTATATAAAACTGCAAATAATGTAAAAAAAATTGCAGCTTTTAAAGCTCCATGAAGGCTAAAAGGCCCTGTCGGCTAGAGGGTGTCGTACATGGCAAGTGGCCCGTTGGCAGTTGGGCCTCGCCCGCACCACCACTCACTGCCAAGAACCCACCACAGTCATAATGTACCACAGGAGGCGACGGGCGTGGAGGAACCCCTGCTTTTGGAGCAGGGGTCCCTCCACACTCAGTGCGAGCTGAAGCGATAAACCAAGTTCAAAGGTCCTGAGTCAGCGACAGAACCTTCTAGAAAGGAAAAAGGCGGGAATTCGTATGCCCGCCCCCTTCACGCTTTACCTGATCTCGAGACCCCCGCCTCCCCCTCTGCTCCTTGGCCGCCTGCTAACACCAAAATGAATAGTGATTACATATTTATGAGGCACTGAGCCCCCCGGGGAGGATTGCAAAGTGCTTTTATGGGCGAGCCGCGCATTTTATTAGCAGGCAATGACAGCCCGGTCTTGGTTTCATATTCGTTCCGGGATGAGGTGACGAGGGCCGAGGGGGGACAACCGGGCGCTGGATGTGACCAGCGCAGTGGCGGAGCTGCTGCGTCACGAGCCCCACTGCCTGCAAGGAAATGAAGGAAAGACGTAGAGCTGAATAGATGAAAGAACGAGCCAGTTCTTTGTGTATTTCCCCCTTGTTGAAAGTTCTGTGCATTACAAGGCGTTTGTATATGAGCGCTTCATAAGTTATAAGGATGGAACAGTGGTTATAAGGATTATAAGGATGGATCAAAGCGGCAATAAAATGAAACGCACTATAAAACCTAATCACGTAAAACAACCTGAAAAGCAAAATGCCTGCCAGGGAAACGTAGGAGAGACGAACAATTCTTTTAGGATTCGTAAATATATGATTATTAAACAAGCATTGGAAATGCAATAGGTCTCGCATTAGAAAAGTTGGAGCTATTGGTCTTGTAAATGACAAATATTTTATTTATTTGTTGGTTTTTAAAATAGCTAAATTGATAGCTTTGTCATTTACAATGCCAATAGTTATAACTTTCGCGAATGTGACACCTATAGCATTTGGAATGCAACAAAGATCTTCTATGCAACTAAGATCTTCCTAATGAGTAAGTTCCTGACATAATGAAGACACCACGAGAACTGGAGGTGATTGAGTCCTGGAACCGGGATGAAGAATACACTGTTTAAGAACAAAGTAGAACATTCTGAACAGGATTACAGACTATCCTTTACAAATCGTAGTATATATATATGCCAGGTATTTATTCGGTCTATACCTCCGCATCCCAGCGGGAAAGACTTATTATATAGCTTTAGACTTATCTACCTCAATCAATATATTAAGTTGCAATGTTATGTTTTAAGGGAATTAAGCCTCGACACTTCTACCTCACTCAATATATTATGAGGCAATGTCTACGTTATGTAAGTACATTACCACAGAACAGCACTATTTATTCTAGGTTTTTCCTTTGCTATACCTCGACGAACACCTAACCTAGCTCATGACAATGGGAAATATTTACTGTATAACTCGACACTTATCTACCACTCATTATAATATTGTAATACTATGTTATGTGAACTAAGCCACTCGACACTGATCTACCTCACTATGATATTATATGATAATGTTATGTTATGTGACTCACATATCGACAGAATGTATAGTTGTCTGTGAAGCGCTCTGATACCCAAGGGTCAAGTTCGCGCTATACAAAACTCTCTAAATAAAAATAAAATAAATAAATAAACATGTTTCGTATTTACGTGACTTAGATGGCAGCTGTGGTCGTTAGGCCACATCTCTAGAGAGCAGGAGAGTGCAGCAGGGGAGAGAAGCACAGCAATGCAATAGGTCTCGCATTAGGAAAGTTTGAGCTATTGGTATTGTAAAGGACACATTTTTTATTTATGTGCTTGTTTTGAAAATAGCGAAATTAATAGCTTTGTTATTTACAATGCCAATAGTTTTATCTTTCGCAAATGTGACACCTATTGTAACATAATATGTGTTGTAGCACTGAGTGGTGTGAGGGTGAGGGGTGTGAGGGTGAGGGGTGTGAGGGTGAGGGGTGTGAGGGTGAGGGGGTGTGAGGGTGAGGGTGAGTGGGTGTGTGAGGGTGAGTGAGGGTGAGTGAGGGGGTGTGAGGGGGTGTGAGGGTGAGTGTGTGTGAGGGAGGGTGAGTGAGGGTGAGTGAGGGTGTGTGAGGGAGTGAGGGTGAGGGTGAGAGGGTGACTGAGGGTGTGTGAGGGTGAGGGGATGAGGGTAAGGGTGTGTGAGGGTGAGGGGGGTGATGGTGAGAGGGTGAGGGTGTGTGAGGGTGTGTGAGGGTGAGGCTGAGTGAGGCTGAGTGAGGGTGTGAGGGTGAGTGAGGGTGAGTGAGGGTGTGTGAGGATGAGGGGGTGAGGATGAGTGAGGGTGTGAGGGTGGGTGGGTGAGGGTGAGAGGATGTGATGGTGTATGAGGGTGTGTGAGGGTGAGTGAGGGGGTGTGAGGGTGAGTGAGGGGGTGTGAGGGTGAGTGAGGGGGTGTGAGGGTGAGGGGGTGTGAGGGTGAGGGGTTGAGGGTGAGGGGTTGAGGGTGAGGGGGTGAGGGTGAGGGGTCTGACTTGTTTAATGCCACAGATGCAACAATTATTAGCAGGGACTCCATATACATTCTCAGTAGGACTCAGTGGCGGCTGGTCTATGGGGGCGTTTGGGCGCCGCCCCCCCTGTTTTCTCGCCGTGCGAGAAGGCAAACAAAGGTAGTTATTATTACCAATGATAATAACTACCATTTGTTTCTGCCTTGCCTTCTCGCAGAAGTTCGTGTGTGGGCGGTGTTACTCGAGGGCAGGGGGGAGCGGCTTGCCCACTGTTGTTAATACTGTCTGTTTGGACAGCCTGAGAGGCTACCCAAACAGACAGTATTTACACAGTAGGCAAGCCGCTCCCCCCTGCCCTCGCGTAACCCCTCCCACTCTCCCTGCTCTCTGTATGCTGCAGCATACAGTAAAAATGACGTAGGTAGGGCAGCCGGCCGAACCTATCACAGCGCTGTGCTGTGGTGGAGGGGAGGGAGGCTGCCTGCAGCCTTCCTGCTGCGTCACGACGAGTCGAGCACCATGGGAATTTCAAACAGGACGGCGCCGCGGGAGTCAGGACTTGAAGGCGGGAAGCGGAGCCTAAGGTAAGTTAAGTTTGACTTAACGTTAATGAGCATTTTGCTCGGCCCTCTCTAAAGTGCACATTCAATGCGCCGGGTATTATTTCCTGGGAAATCTGTTAACAAGGTGCATCGGCGCACCTGTGTGTCTGTGGCGTGTCTTGAACAGCAGAGTGAGGTCGGTGCAGGACAGGGTGAGGGCGGGGGCAAAGATAGAATGATATTAAAGAGTTCCAAAGCGGTCATGGGTACTGGAGTGTCCTGGCCGAGCTGTGTGCGGACCCGTCCCTCTATTTGATTAGATGGGCGCAGCCTGGAAGGGTTGAGGTGCACTGGCAGGCCTGTCTGTGCGAGTGTCACCACTGGTCTGGAATCGTAGTGGCGCTGCACATAAGGTCTGGGGTGCTGTGTCAGAGCAGGGTGTGATATCTCGGGTGATTGGTGGTTCTGGCACACCTGTGTCTGCACGGATACATGTGCACATTCCCCTCCCTCCTGTAATGTGCTGGTTTCGTTTTTCCTTTTCAGTGAGTTATATTTATATTTGCAGGCTCAGACCTGCCCAGAGCTCTGGTACTGTCCTAGTTCACGCACACCAACCTGGCAACAGACATGCAGAACTTCACAGGAAACACTACAGGCACGCTTGGGGGTGGACAACACACGTCTAGCTGTGATAACACAAAAGGCAACTCGCATGTAACAAGTACACACACAGCACTTGCGCATTGACCTAAAAGCGCACGGGCACAGCACCAAATCGCCAGTCTAGGCAAACCTTGGGTAAACCTTGTTTAAGCGCCTATAGTCTCGCTCAATGCGCATGCGCATTGAGAGGCGAGACCTAAAAAATGGCTTACACTTGTGTAAGAACGTTCGGCTCGAAACAAGGGGAAGAGAATGACCAGGAGAAGAGAGGATGGGTAGAGAAGCAGAGGGAGCAAGAGTGGGGAAGATGAAAAAAAGTGAGTGAGGGGAAAAAGAAGGAAAACGGGGACGAGAGGGGGGAGATGAGGGAGAGAGAAGAGACAGACAGTGGGAAGAGGGAAGGACCGCCATGAAGGCGGGAGTGAATGGCATAAAATATGGTGAGGAAGCGATAGAGGGTAAGGAAGAATACTTTTTCAGTTGCTTGTTGTGAATAAGGAGAAAAAAATAATGTGCCTAGCTGTTACGAGCAACAACAAAAAAGTTTGGCGTCTGTGCTTGTGGTATCAATAAAAAGCTCAATTTTACGAGACTAGTGTAAAATGCAATCCTCTGCTCTGCTGGGCTAATTGGCGCTTTACGGGAGGGAGGCGGCGCTGGCCCCTGCCGGGAGCTGGCAGCAGCGAGGCGGGCGGGGGAGTGGGAAATGAGCCGAGACTGAGAGTCATCGCCTGGCGGGTGGCGACTGCACAGAGAGGGTGACCAGATTTTGAGAAGGGAAAACCGGGATAAGCCAGACATAAAAATAGAACTATAGCCTTTAGCCTTACTTTTATGTCTGCTTGTCCAGATTTTTTGTAGCCTGTAAATGGCTTTCAGTCGGCAAAACTTTGCATGACTAGCTCTCGAAACTCATATGGAGAACTACAAGTTCCAGCATGCGCCTTGCTACTGCCTTAATAGCCAAGATAGGCTGAATAAATTGGTGGTTGGGGTGGTGGCTTTATATTCTGAAAGAATGGGATTAGGTGCGTATTAAGAAGTGCAGAAAGGTAGGCAACGGTGACATTCTGTTTTTTGATCCCATAACAGTCACTAAGGTTCTGGCAGACTCCGACAAGTTGAGTGATGGGAGTCTAGCACGTGAGCCATTAAGCCAGGTGCAACGATGCCAGCAAGGTAGAATTTCAAATGGACGGAAGGAGCTTGTGGTGGTTGGATGGAGTTGCAGTGCAGGAAGGACGGCATGAGTTACAAAGAGTGTGCAAAGCAACGGAAGCACGATACAGGCAAGTGCTCAGGCCCAGATGGACAAACGTATTGTTGGCTCGCTTGGTTCAGATCTGAAGGAGTCTTGACTGTAGTATGGAAGGGCACACAGGGTGCATCTTTGCTGAAGAATCTGTTGTAAGTGGGAAAGCATGGAAGACACTACAAGGGCAAAGGTCTAATTAGGGACGATTAGAACCTTCCACTCTTACTCCCAAGAAGTTTAAAGATTTTGCGTGCAATTTATTCAACAATTTGCTATTGTGGTATTGTTTCATGCATTCCCTTTCAGATCTGTGTTTAATTGTGTGCATGTATCTATACATTGTGTTTCATCTATGTGTGGTTTTACTTGCTTTTAATGTTTGTGTTCGGATAAGGGGAGGGAAGTGTATTGCATCAGTCTGTATTTTTTTTTAACCTTTTTACATTGATTTTATGTTCTAGCTCTATATTCCTTTAGTAGGATGTTTACATTTTAAATTGATACAGTGGCGGGAAGCTGTGTGCAAGGTGTCTGCTGTCACGCAAGGCTGCTCGTTAAAGAACTCCGACTCTTTAAGGCCGCTCTCGTACTTTACACCCTGCACTGGGTGCGCGCTTGCGTTGAAGGTAACAATAGATAGTGCGTGAAAAAGGTCCTCTGGTGAAATACTGCATTTTGAACATGTACAGTTAACACTTTGTCAGTGGTAGTGGATTGTGGTGGTGGCATAGTGCAGTACTGGCAGGTACTATGGTTGGAGCATGGTTACTATAATACTGTCAGGGCATGTGGTGGAGAGGTAATGGTGGTAAACAGTGCTTGAAATTGAAAAATAGAAGTGCAGGTACTCTGTACCAGAGTGCCTTCTTATTTCTGAGAAGCGCCGGTACTCTCTAATTAAAAGTATTACATTTCTCTTGAGAAGTGCCGGTACTCTCCCTCTCAAAATAAAAAAGAGCCGATACTCAGTACCGGACAGTACCGACCCATTTAAAGCACTGGTGGGAGAGTAGAAACGGGTACAGTGGTAACAGTGGGGAGAGGAGTTGGCCTAACGGCTAGGGCGCTCGACCTCGGACCTGGGGATCTGGGTTCGAGTCTCGGTAACGATGCCAAAACCTCCTGTGATTCTGGGCAAATCACTTAATCTCCCCGTGCCTAAAATGAAAGTAACTGGAAAACGTAAAAAATGTAACGTAACTTGAAAAATATGTAAAGCGCTCTGATACCTGATTCGGTTCAGGTCTAGTTCGCGCTATATAAAACTCAAAAAAAAAAACATTAGAACAGATGGTGGCCGCTACTAGCGCTACAGTACTGGTAAAGGTAAGTGCTACTGGCGTCATTATATACAATCAGTCAATGTATGAGGTCAGTGCGATAGAAAACCGCCAATATATTGCGCACCAGTGCTACAGGTCCATAAGATCCGTATTATACCACCACTGTACAGGGCCTATGTTAATGTTATATGGTTAGTGCCAGTATGTAGGTCCAGGGGCATGGGTCAGTGCCAGTGTTGTATAGCTATTTGTACAAGAAGCACGAAGGGGTCTATTTTGTATGGGCTGTGCTGTATGATCAGAGTTATAGGATCAGTAACATCACTTAAGGGTTCCATAGCTCTGACCTTTAAGGTCAGGGCTATGAGATCTGTACTCGGAGGCATGCTGCAGGGCAACATGATTATACCACTGCTGTAGGATTAATCTGTACCATAGCTACACTGTTAGAGGAACAGACCCTGGCACTGTACTGCAGGGAACCTTTCACCATAGCAAAGTCAGTGGTAAAGGACCTGGACTACACAGGAGCAGTGTGAATGCTCTGAGGTCAAGCAGACTGCTCCTGTCACTAGGCTGTATCCTGTAGGCCATAGACCTGTTGTCAGTGACTAGCCTATATGTGTGCTGCTGCAGTTTCAGGTCCTCATGTGCCTTGACCGGCTGTTCTCTTCACCTGTGACTACTGGAGGAGAGCCCCGAGGGCCATGAGACACAGTGCACTCAGGGGCGTAACACGGGCCCCAGCATCGACCGCAGTGCGGGGGGCCAGAGCTGCAGGGGGCCCCCTCGGCACAGTACTCATGCCTGAACCCTCCGGAATAAATCCGGATCGTGGGTCCCTCCGTGTATATTGCAGGGGGGGCCCTTAAACAATTGTTATGCCACTGAGTGCACAGCTTGAGCAGTTACAGGTTCTCCGTTGGTCCAGTCGAAGGATCAGCGGTGCAGGACAAATTCCCAAGAAGAGGCACAGAAAATAACTGCAGAGAGAATGATATCCTGGTTGCAGGCATGGGCAGCTCCTTCTCAGGAGCAGAGGAGCATCACCCCGCCTCCTGCGAACGCGGCAGGTAAGCACAAATAAATAAAATGGAATGTCAATTCCATTTTATTTATTTGCCACTGCACCGGCTCACGCTGTGTACAGAGCGAGGGTGGGGCTGAATCCTGCAAATACAGGAGGACAGCACTGGTCTACAGTGCGCATGTTGGATTGGACCGTCGTCTTAAGACGGCCAGCCCGAAATGTACACCGTAGACCCAGCAATCCAACAGCTGTGAAACAGCCTGGCGATTGCTGGCACAGGCCCCCAGCCTCAAAATGAGCGCTGGGTGAGCCTGCTCCCACCAATTCTGGAGCTGCTTTCACAGCATGCGAGCAACTCCAGGATTGGTTGGAGTTTCAATCCATGAGCAGGAAGAAATTCCTTATTTATCCTTCTTGTGGGTGCCTCACCATTTTTCATTTAAGCCAGCTGCCACTGGTTGCAGCGCTTTATAAATGACTGATGAGGAAGTCTTTTGCAAGTGATGTCTGCCCGAGAGCCCCCCTGGCCTGCAGATGACCACAGCTGTACGCCCTGCACCTTCTGAGACCCATCCCTGCCAGCCACAGGGTGGTGGTGATTTCATGACTTGAGCGGTTTCCTTTCATCATATATATTTATGACACTTTTAATGATATTCCTACTACTGCTGCTAATGCAAGGCCATGTCAGATTGGTGTAACCGGTCTGATCTTCTACTGTCTCTGTGAATTACCCTGAGCATTGGTGTAGGCCTAATTATAATATTTTGCTGATATCTTTATGCATCCTTATGTCCTGCTATGTAATATACGCCTAATTTATAATGCTTTTGCTTACATCCTTATGCAGCCTTATTTATTATTATTATTTATTTAGAAGTTTTCTATAGCGCTAACAAGACCCGAAGGTATCAGAGCGCTTCACAGTAGTGGGCATGAAAAAGAGAACAACATGAAACAAACCCAATAAAAGCAATAGGCGAGAGACAATTTGGAAAGAAGAAAAGTTCGGACAGCAGGGCTTCTCGGTACTGGATTCAACAATACCGCATGGATTCTGAGACGTTTGCAGCTCCAAGTTATCCATAACCAAGGGAGCGGATAAGGCACAAGGATTTAAGTTGGCTCTTGAATTCTACATAGGACAGTAGAGTTCTGATGTGCGGGGGGATGGCGTTCCATATTTTGGGGGCATTTCCTGAGAAAGAGCAGTCCGCAGTTCTCTTCCTTCTGGCTTTTGGTAGGATGAGCAGCAGGGAATTAGAGCTTCTCAAATTTCTGGCTTGGCCTGCTTTTTGAGCTTGTTAGCCAGGTATTCTGGTTTGCCGGTGTGGAGGGCCTTGTGGGTTAGGCAGGCCGTTCTGAAGGTACTTCGCATTTCCACAGGGAGCCATTCGAGTTCTTTGAGAGCCGGGGAGATGTGATCATATTTTTTGCAGCCTGTGATCATTCTTGCTGCCGCGTGAAGTGTTGTTTTTAGTGGAGCCAGGTGCGATTTGGGGATGCCTGTTAGGATTGAGTTCCCATAGTCCAGTCTTGATAGAACTAGAGATTGCGTGGCTAGTTTGAGGTCCTTGTTGGGAATGTAAGGTTTAATTTTGTTCAAAAGTCTGAGGTTGAAGAATGCGCTTTTCGCCGAGTTCTTAATGTGGTTTGTCAGGGTTAGTTTGGGGTCTAAGGTGAAGCCCAGGGATTTAACGGAGTCGGCTGGCGTGAGGTTACCCTTGAGAGCATCGATCGACTTTAGCCACTCGGTGATTTGAGGGTTATCTTCTTTGTTTGAGATGAGGAGTGTTTCTGTCTTATCGGGGTTGAGTTTCAGGTGATTCTTTGTCAGCCAGTCTTGAACTTCATTTAGGACATCGTTGAGTCTCTGGATGTCTTTAAGAGAGGAGGTTTCCAGGTAAATCTGCGTGTCATCTGCGTAGAGGTGGAAGTGGATGTTGGCGTTCCTGAGTAACTTAGCGAGTGGTTCCATGTAGATGTTAAAGAGCTGGGGGGAGAGCACTGATCCTTGAGGGACACCCTTGTTGACTTGCTGGGTATCGGAGGTGAAGTTCTTGATTTTTATTAGTTGCGAACGGTTGTGTAAAAAGGAGGAAAACCACTTGAGAACTACCTCGCCAAGGCCGGCTCTTTCTTGAAGAGTCATGATGAGGAGCTTGTGGTCCACCGTGTCGAACGCTGCTGAGAGATCAAGGAGTATGAGGAGGCAGCACTTGTCAGCGTCAAGAGATCCATGGATGTCGTCTATGATGTTCAGCATCGCGGTTTCAGTGCTGCGGCCTTGTCTGAAGCCAGATTGGAGGGGGTCCAGGAGATTGATGTTGTCCAGATGTTGCGTCAGTTGCAGGAGTACACAGCGTTCAAGTGTTTTCGAGAGTAAAGGGAGGTTGGATATTGGTCTGAAATTGTTCAAGTCAGTTGAGTCGAGACTGGGTTTTTTCAGAAGAGGAGTGACTTGTCCCATTTTTAGACAATCGGGGACCACACCGCTTTGTAAGGAGCTGTTTATGATTCTTCCCCAGATGGGCGCTAAGGTAAGCTTCATTTGTTTGATGAAAGATGGGGTCTGAGATGTGTGCTGAAGGTTTGGAGGTCGAGATCAGCGCGATTATCTCAGTTTCCTGGACGGGGCGAAAGCTTAGCCAGGGGGAGGGAAAGGAGTCGGATGGGAGTGCCACTGGGGAGGCCGAGTAGCTCTTCTGGAGGTGTGGGTTGTTGATGTCTAGAGATAGTTCGATTTTTAGGACTTTGTCGTTGAAGAAGTTGGCAAAGTTGTCACAGAGTTCTTTGGAAGCCTGTAGGGTTGAGGGCAGGGGCTTTGTTGTTTGTTGTCTGATTATGTTGTAGAGTGCTTTGGGTCTGTTTTTGGATTTGACCAATGCCTCACGGAAGAAGCTGGATTTCTTGTTTTTGATATGGTTGTTGTACTTCCTACGGGCTGATTTTAGTTGAAGGCGGAGAATGGCGGTTGGGTTGTTTCTCCACTTTCTTTCTTTGGTTCTCGGGTTTCTTCTTTCTGCGTTGAGGTCCGCAGTGAACCAGGTTCTGGATGGAGTGGCTCAGCTTCTTTTGAGCTTTCGAGGGGCTAGATTGTCAAGTATGGAGACTACCCCCGAGTTATAGTGGTCGACGAGGTCGTTGGTCGAGAGGTGCATTGTGTTATTTGGAAGAAGAGCGCTTAGTTGACCTTCCAAGATGTCTTGGGGTACTTGGGAGAGGTTTCTCGACCATTTAGGCGGGTCTTGCGGAGGTTTAAGCGAGATGATGGGGTGATTGATGTGGAATAAGATCATGTGGTGATCTGACCAGTCAACTGGTAGTATGTGGTTGACCGTGATAGAATTATTTTGGGCAATGATGGCATCCAGTGTGGCTCCTTTGTAATGAGTCTCCTCAGTACAGTGTTGGGTGAGGTTGTTCTCATCAAGGAGGCAAGATAGCGATTTGATTAGAGGGTTGTGGGTCTCATTCCACCGGATGTTCAGGTCACCAAGAATTAAGTTTTTGGAGTCGCCAAGTGTGTCTTGTGCAATCAGGTTTGAAAGTTGTTCTCCAAACTCGTTGTTTCTGCCCGGGGGGTGATAGAGTAGGTGGCACAGCAGAGAGTCGTTGTCTTTTGTCTTGATGACGGTGGATAGGCATTCAAAGGAGTCATACTCGAAGGAGGAGGTTTCTGTGATGCTCCAGCTGTCCTTGTGGATGATAGCGACCCCACCTCCTCGTTGTTTAATCCTATCTTTGGAGATGAGGGAGAAGCCGGGTGGAACCAGCATATCTAGGCAGGGAGGGGATGTCTTATTAAGCCAGGTCTCCGTGAGGAACGCAACGTCAAGTGTGAGGATGGCTTTGGCTAGGTCTGTTGCGTGTAGTGAGGCCGATCTGCAGTTGATTAGGAGGCAGTTGGTGAATTTCTCCTGATTATGTTCTGCTATGTAATGCAACTTGTTTTCCCTTGTGTATGCGCTCTGATACCAACGGGTCTAGCTAGCGCTATATAAAACTTATAAATAAGTAAATGTATAGTTAGTTATAAAATTGGTGCAGTCCTGCTGTCTAAAACCTATAATCGTGGGATTAGTAAAACTTTTACTTTTTCCGCCCACCCCTTCCAAGTACATTCGCAGTCATTGCCTACTAGGAAACTGCCTGGAAGGGTGAAACGATGAAGGGAAGTGGGGTGGAACAGTGAAGGACTGTTGGTGCCTTCTTATATTCTCTGTATTTTTTGTAAATCGATGTGGAAATTGTGATTTCAAACACATCATTTCGCCCCATGTTTTCTAAATGTCCCCTGGAAGGAACCGCGCAACCCCGCCCCCCAAATTTCCCGCAAACCCCCCACGAAAAAGGTACGCTCTTCCATTGCTCACAGGGCAGGGTCCAACTGGAAGCAAAGATTAATGTTCTACCACTGCTGTCAAACATCACCAGATACCACGGGAAATAGTTCTGTCGCGGTGGTGGGCGTGGCCCCTGACGCGGCGGGTGATTGACCCTCTCCCCGGGCGGAGCCCGCGCGCTCCTCTGTCCTCTATCTCTTCCTGTCAGCCCCCTCGTCACGCGCGAGCTCGGTTCCTCTTTCCTGCCTCCCTGTGATCCGCGCGCTTTTTTTTCTCTCCTCGCAGAAGCTGCCTGGAGAGTCTTTAATGTGCGCAACAAAGCTAAGGTGATACATGCATTAAAGCCCGAGGGGAGAACAGACAATCTGGTAATGTTTGTGTCAAAACGTAACAGGCATCCCTGCTTTTCATGTCGGCTGTTTTTAGCACGTGTCTCAGACTATTTATGGCCTGGAAAACACAAAAGCGTGAGGAAACAAGAAAGCGATCTGTTTTCATTCGGCCTGTGGTGTGTGTGCTCAAGGAAGTACAAGTGTAACTAAAACTGCAGGTTCATTGGAGGGGAGAGGCGGAGAAACGGTGCTCACTGGGGCGAGTCGGGGTGTGTGTAGGGGGGGTGGGGTGGGGGGGCATGCGTAGTAATATTTCTGGAATATGGGGTTAACCGCAGTATTTCTAAACAAGGATTACGATAAAACCTCTTCTTGACCTCTGTGTGCGTGAGCAGCTCTTTCAGTCCTCCTGTTTTCATGTTTGAGAATTTGGGGGCATATTATCAAGGGCCTTATCTCCGCTTTTTTGGCTTTAAAAGCCAAAAAAGCGGAGATAATGTTTTCGCCCTATTAACAAGGGTGATAACATGCATTAGCGCATGTTAGCACCCTTTTACCCGACGCCTCCCTTTGCATCTCTAATGAGATGCAAAGTAGGCGTCACTGGGCAGAACAACCTTGTAAATATCGCTGATGTGCATATTTACAAGGAGGCCCAGGCATTTTTGCAGATGTTAGTTTTTGGCGAAAACCGCAGTTTTCACCAAAAACTAACGTCTGCAAAAATGCTGACTTACCTATACTTTGTATTGGAGGTGGATTATGCTGATACGACCACAGGGTCGTATCTGCAAGGTTATCGCCGTTTTACATGGAACATCGCTAGAAAACCAGCGATGTTCCATGGAAAACAAGCTAACGCTGGAATAATTATCGCCATTGCGCTATGCGTTGTTAATACAGCGCTAGCATGGCGATAATTATCAGCGATAGCCGGCGATAACAATTCTCATGCTAGGAACATAATATGCCCCATCGTTCTGTAAAACCCATTGTAAAATAAGGACTACACGTCCCAGAAGGCACAGAAAACCATGGACAAGCTACTCACACATGGGCTTGGGACATTTGAGAATTGTGGCTACATAATATTTTTGTTGGATGCTGTTTAGTAACCAAGCATTTGTCCTTAGAGTTAGAACGGGTGGTAAAGAGCAGGGGGTGTTAGTATCCGTGTTTCTGCAGTAAGAGAGGTTAGGTGGCAATTTTGGGGGTAAAGTGTGATAATAGAAGTCTGTTGAGTATGAAGGGGTGGAGTCTGCATATGGAGGCATTATGAAGTAAGGACGATATACTGTTTGTGCACACCTCACTACACCATGTGCATCCCCAATTTGACTAAAGGGGTGATGTGGGGCTATGTTGGCCTAACTCAGAAGCAATTCTCTGGTGTGTGCCTTTCCTACCTTCAACTTTGCACCACAGATTTATAGACACACCAACGAGAAAAAGCTAGATTGCTCTACCTACTCGAAACCACCCACTTTCACAGGTAAGCCTTGCATACTGCCAGTGTAAGTAAACTGAAGACATAAGCCTACCCGGGTAAGACAGAATGACCACTGTGACCACCTTCCATAACTATACCCCCATGCACAACCTCCCTGCTGAAAGTCTAGCTCGTGTCCATACCGAGAAAAGTGCACCAGGCCTCTTGGTTAAATCCCATTGCAGCACCTCTAGGAGTCACTGAAGGCTTGAACCTGACGCGAACCAGGTGACTGGCTCTGGCTCGGCCCAAGGTCATCAATGACCTTCAAGTTTAAGCGAGCCAAGCAGATCCCATCTAATTCTTTCAGCAACTGTGCTCCACTGGTGATACTCTTGGGGCTGCTTTCAGGTGCCCCATTTCGGAGAGCCTGCCCGAACTTCTCAAACACATGGTGTGGGAGGAAGGTGGAGAGATTGGAGAGAAAGAGACACAAGCAAGGAACAAAGATAAGGCAAAGGAAGTGGACAATGGTAAGGAAGGCACAGAGTCGTGAGGGATAAAGGTGGCAGCCTGGTAAGGACATGTGAGCGACAAAGTGAGGAGAATTAGGGAAAAGGAGAGAAATGTGATGATAGAGAAAGAGCAGTAGTTGAAAAAAAGGCCATGGAAGAGGAGCGAGGCCGTACCATCTGGTGTGAAAGGCAGCCATGGTTGGCAAAGAGTAAGTAGTGTGATGTACCTGTGTCTGCCTACACCGCTGGCCTTTCAGGAGCACTAGCCTTTGACAGCACATCCTTATCCAACTATGGGTCAGAATGCCTCTGCGTCCCTCCTCTGCACACCTCATAGCCCCCAATTCCCCTCTATGGCCACTCATGGCGTTACAATTATTTGTAGCTTTGATTTGTGTTTAGTTTCTAAGAGCCAATCCGTACCCCTAGCATGGCTCTGTCTTGGCTCAGTCCATAAATTCCCTGGCTTTATCACCTTTACTCAACACCAGTATCCTACCAATGGCCTCGTCATAATGGTCAATTATGCAGCCTCCATCACATCTCAAAGTGGGCTCTAGAAAGTGAATACAACACACCACCTCTCATGCACAGGGTTGTGCTAAATATTGAGCCCAAGAATATCGACATATATAAATATTGTGGACAGAATATTGAGGGACAAGGTTTGAAAGATAAGGGAATATAGGGAACTATAGATTTACTATACATGTATACACACACCACACACACACACATATATATATATATATATATATATATTGCCATGGTACATATATATGGAGTTAGGTATTGAAAATCCAAACTTACTTACCTTTCTAAATTTTGGATTTGATATTTTGTTATCAATATCTACATGCTTCGATATTCTAGTTTCAATGTTTAGGGTGCACACCCATGGAAGTCCAAGCACTTAGCTACAGATCAAATGTCCCAACTTCAGCCTTAGTGATAAGTGCTGCAGGTAGCACTCAATAACAAGGACCAACCAAACAGTTGCACAGCTCAGCAAACACAAACGTTTGCTACTCTCTGGGGTAGAAATGCGGCCTGCATTGCTCTGAGTAGCTGAGTAGCACACTTCTGTGCCCTATGTTATACTGATGGCAAAAGCGATGACTGTTGCTGGAAGCTTTTCTATTTTTGTCTTAGTGAACATGATGATCCCATATGTTTACTCAAGGACCCCCCCCCCCCCCCGCCCCCCCTCCCATTACATGGGTTGAGACCCAAAGCATGACTCTGAGATCAGGAGTAGTTCTCACAGTGCACCCCCATTCTTGAACCGTTCCCCAGAAATGTCACTGTAGCTAGGCTTCTGCCACTGGTGGAGGAGGAGTGGCATGTTGTCTCGTGTTCTTTGAGGGCGCATCAAGGAAGCTTCCTGCTGCTTGCCACAAGTTTCCCTGCAATGATGTTCCAATAGCTGAGAGGTAGAGATGCCACATCCTGCCTTGTATCATAGCTCTGCAGGTTTCCACTATAGAAGTCCCCCAAAATTTAAACATGGCAAATAAACTAATTGGCCAGGCTGAGACTAAATAGTGGGTAAGTTTCCCTGCTCAGGATGCCAGTAATTCTTTTGACCAGGTTTGGGAACTGGTTGGAAATTCATGCATCAAATAAGAGATACTGGGTTTCTTTTGTATCACTTGAGGCCTTATGCACGTGCTGTCCTGGGGTCTCCTCAATATTGGACGCAAAACCATACACCAAGTACTTTAGCATTTGATTTTCAAGGTAGCTGGGCAAAAAGGTCCAATGCTTAATCAGGGAGGTGGTGTGAGCGAGAGGCTCAGAACTTACTATGCACAACCGTGATCAATAAATCATTTACCAGCAAATAATTTGGGCCTCATTTAGATCTTGGTGGATGGGTAACTCCGTCACAACAGTGACAAATATCCCATCTGCCGAAACTAAAATCCCATTGGATACTATGGGATTTAAATTTCAGCTGACGGCATATCCACCACCGTAGTGACACAGTAACAGCGTCTGCCAAAATCTAAATCAGGCCCATAGTCTTTTAAAAAATATTTAATTCTACAGAAAAGAACATTGTCACGCCTGAAAAATATTTTCAGAGCGTATGTACATCTGAATAATCAGCCAGTTTCACTTCAATTCAGGCGATCCAGATTTACATGTCTCAGTGACTTATTGCTAAGGGCACCCCTTTGGGACCAAAATTTAGGGCCTTCACAGGGCCTTGGTGCTGCAACTTGTTCAGGACAGGCGGGAGTGTCTGGCTTCAATGCCTGCCCTCTTTCAGAGCCTGCGTTCGACATCTGGATGCACTTGGAGCTGGGCTGGTGGCACAGAGATGAATAAACTGCGAGTGTCCTCCTGTTCATTCTCGTCTCTTGACCGAGACGAGGATTAAGGATTACAAAAGGTCCCTGCCAAACTCGGGCCTCCACCAACGTCTCCAATGCGTCTTCCTTTCTTAGATTGGTAGAAGAGGAGCACATTATGTGGGATTATTGCCAAGGGAGCAAAGGAATTGATCTCTAGGCATATGCTATTCTGGTAAGAGAGCATTCATTTGCGTTCTTACAGTTTTCCTTGTGGCTATTTTGCAGATTTACTAAGTTTGCTAATCTTTTGTTCGAAAGGATTAATTTTTAGGTCGAGCCTGGGCAGAGCATGCGCTGCTGCGAGGCATGCAGTAGTGGAGTAGGGAATAGAAGCCCAACCCACTCTCCACCTATATTTGTCAGCGGCTTCCCACATTGTCCTTTGTTAATGCTGGCTTTTGTTTCATTATTAGCCTTGTTAGTCCCTCCTTGGTACCGCCTTGTCTCCATTTGTTACCACCCATAACAACCGAACCTTTTACTAGTGTTCAGGGCCGGACTTGAAACCAAAACCGGCCCTGGCAAAGTGCTCGGCCGACCCCCCCTCCCCACTCGGGGGGCTTGGAGGTGCCGCCGAGCGCTTTGCTAGGGCCAGTTTTCGGCCGATTTTGTTGCAGGGCCGATTTTGCAGCTATGCTGCAAAAAACGGCCCTCTAACAAAATCGGCCCCCAGGGGCTCAAAACCGGCCCCCACCCTTGCGGCGCACCGGGGGATTGCCCGGTGCCCGCTATGGCCAGTTCGGGCCTGCTAGTGTTGTTACGTGTCTACTTTATAAGTTGGTGAGCACTATTTTATTTAATGCTCTTCCCCTGTTCCACCCACCACCTCGCAGCACCCCGCCTGCTTTTATTTTAATGTTTAATAATAGCGATCTGCTATAACCATATCGGCTGCATTTTTTTACTTTAGGAGCCCGGTCCGCATTTAGCGGGTGTGCTTATTTATTTTAGCAGAACAGTCCGCATTTAGCGGCCACACTTATTTATTTATTTTATTTAAGTAGCGCTCAGGCGGCACTTTCACACAAACCGCGTCTAAAGAAAGGTACGTTACCGGCATTAAAGTGAAAGCGCGGCTTGGGTGCTTTTACCCCCAAAACAATCTGTTTGTCAACTTGACAAACAGATGCTTTTTTTTGTTCAAGCCCCCATGCCGCGGTTTCACTTTAATGTAGGACACGCCTTTCATGAATGTGAAAGCGCTGCATGGGAGCTAGTAAAAAAAAACACAAATATTTCCAATGCAATAGGTCTCACATGTGCGAGAGTTTAAGCGATTGCATCGCCAATAGCTTAAACTCTCGTTTATGCGAGACCTATTGCATTGCAAATGCTTGTACTTTGGTAGGGAGCAAGGAAAAACCATCAGGAATGACTCTTTCGTCCATGTGAATGCATGGTGGGTACCACGCATGCTCATGCTTGTGCTTGGAGCCTGAGAAGATGCTGACATGTCTACTTGCATTATATACTCAAATAATATTAATGAGGAGGTAAGTGAAGAGCTGCCAACTTGTAAATACATTTCACAGTGTGAGGAGGGGACGGGGCCTCATGCTGAGAGCTATCTAAGAAGCACTCTGCCTGTCACCAAGCTTACCACCCCGCCCCCCCACGAAAAAAATCAAAGTGTCACTAAGACTGTTGCTGATGTCCTGGGCTGCTTTTACACCCCTTAATGAATATCAGCTGCTTACTGCCACCAAAGACAAGCTGGAAAGCCACTTTGTCCAATGGTTTCCAGCTCGTCTTTCCTGCCACCGCTTGATTTCGGCTCCTCACCGGGTGACCATGTGAAGGGACCCGAAATCGTGTGTTACAGTGGCACAGTGTGAGTTGGCAGGTCTGTAGGTGTTCCGATACCTGGCTTTTGTGGGTATTTTAACCCCTTCCATGCGCAGTGAATTTTCGTGCTGTGCGGTCGTTTTTATAAGTGGGTGGGATTTGGTCGGCCGCCGGCCGTCCTCCGCGCACATCCACCGTGACACATGACGGCTGGGGGCCGTCATGAGCATGTATGGGGTTAAGGCAAGTGTGTGTTTTCTAAAAAAAAAAAGCCTCTTACAGCATGGGGACGCATAACAGTAAGAGGCGTTATGTTTTTCCTTCCTTTTCTTCAAGCACTAGGTCCAGCTCGCCATCACCTCCCAGGAAGAGAGGATCTGTATCTAATGATTTTGGTGATGAAAGGTTGAGAACGATTATTATGGAGTAGAAAACACGTTATGGTTTTGGGCATGGTAAAGATCTCAGTAACAACCCCAATTTTGAGGCCTCTGAAGCAGACAGTGGACAAATGGTATTATCTTCAGAGGGACAAAGGTGTACATTTATTGGGAGATTGTGGGGCTCAGGGGATTTCAAGTTTCACTAGAAAAAATATAGGGTGCCCAATATCAGAGGAAACAGGTTCATCATCAGAGTTTGTGATTCGTCAGTTTCCGAGGAGACTTGTGATTAATCAGCATATCCTGGATATGGTGCAATAAGAGTGGGAGAACCAGGATGAAATTAACGTTCCTATGTTTATGCAACGCCTCTATATCTTGCTTACGTGGACGCTAAATTACAAGATGCTGTCACAGTGGATTCAGTGATGGGCAGCCTGGTGGGGAAAACATCAGTGGCCCAAGAAGCAATTATCAAAGATTTGTTGCATAAAAAGACTAAAACTGTCTTAAAGACATTGTACACCGGATCCAACTTTGCTTTTTTCTCGCTTCTTTGCTGCTTTCTCCAGCTTTTCTCCCTTTTTCCTTTCTGTTTTCTGTGCATTATTCATGATTGCTCTCATTCCTTGCTACTTTTTTGTGCATTTCTCAGCCTTCCTTTGGAACTTCTCTGTGTATTCCTCATTCTTTCTCATTCATTTTTTGCCTCACTCCCATTCCACCACTTTCTTTGCTTCTTTGCCTTTTATCCTGCCCTCCTTGGCCACTTTCTGTGTTTTTTCTCTCTCTATTCTCTTTTATTCTTTCCTCGCCCCCATTTTGTGCATTTCTTATTCTCTTTTTGCCACATTTTAGTACTTTTCTTATTCTTTCTCACTCATTCTTTGTATTTTTTGAGCATTTCTCACTCGTTGTCTCTCTCCCTTTCCATGTCATTTTCTCTGCATCTCGCATTCTTTCTCATTCATTACTTGCCACCATTGTGTGCATTTCCCATTCTCTCTCTCTCTGCCACTTTTTTAGTGTATTTCTCATTCTTTCTTACTCATTCTATGCTGCATTTTGAGCATTTACCACTCGTTCCCTCCCGCTTTTGTAAGCATCTATCTCTGTTCCTTGTTCTTTTTTTGCCACTCCTCTAGAAAGCGCGAGCAATCAGGGAGCGCCTTTAGGGTCCGGTGCCCTGGATTCTAACCACGCCCCTTCCAGGCATGCCGGGGTAGCCCGATTGGCGACAGGCATAGGGGAAGTCCTTCCGGGTCACCTCAGTGACGTAGTTCTGGCTGGGACCGGCGGGGGGAGGAGCTGGAGGCCTATTTAGGCAGGGGGACCCCAGACTCCGATCTCTCTCCATCTCGCGCCGGCCCCAGTCGCGTCGCCTCTAAGGAATCTCCCGGCCGTCCCTGAGACTAGGTATTGGGTTAGGCGTAGCGGTAAAGAGGCCATGGAAGTTTGAACCACATGGTTAACGTTAGTCCTCCTACAGACTCCCTAGGCCAGCACTGAGGGGGAGAGACGGTAAGCTCTCCGCAGAGAGAATGGGGACACCGGCTGGGGAGGCACGGGCGCCAGGTCACAAGCTAGGGCATGAGGCAGCGGCCCCTGGTTATTCCCTAAGAGCCTCCTTGTCAGCCTGGTGGTAGAGGGGTGGGCCCAGAAATGGCGAACAACGACCAGAGGGCACCTCTCAAGGACGCAGGTGGGTTGCGCCTTGTGTGGCTCTCAGCCAGAAGGCCCCCCCTTGGTGCTGGAGCGTTAGAACGTCTTAGGAATAATTATGTTAGTTCTTTAAAATGATTGTCTAAGATTGCCAATATTAAAAGTGTGAGTATGGATTTGTGCAATATGTAAATAAGTGATTACAATTTGTCATGTTTATGAATGATGATGTTATATAATTAAACATGGCCGTTTATACCACGATTTGGTATCAAGTATTGATTGTGGGAATTTTATTTATTTATTTATTTAAAACATTTGTAAAGCGCGAACGAAGGCCCGGGGGCATCTCGGCGCTAGAGAACTGCTGTGTATAACCCAGGGAGGCAGGAAGTCCAAAAGTTAAAAGGGATCAGAGATTAAAAAGCCAAGTTTTAAGATTTTTTCGAAAAGACCAGAGGGAGGTGCTGGCCTTAATTGAATGTGGGAGTGTGTTCCACAATTTCGGTGCGGCTACTAGGAACCGCCTGTCGCCCCAATTAGCAGTTTTGGTTCGGGGGACCACCAGATCAGATGAATTGGAGGAACGCAGTGTTCTCGAAGGGCAGTAGGGAGTTAAGTTTTGAGTGAAGAACACTGGTCCGGCATTATGTAAGGCCTTGTATGTCAAACACAGTGCCTTGAACTTTATCCTCTTTTTCACTGGGAGCCAGTGAAGTCGCCTTAGAGTTGGTGAGACCGATTGATATTTAGCGATTCGCCCTAGGAGCCTTGCAGCGGCATTCTGAACAGCCTGCATTTTAGCTAGCACTCTCTCCTGGGCACCTAGAAACAGGGCGTTACAATAATCTAGGGTAGAGAGAACCAGGGCGCTTACCAGAGTTTTTGCATGATGTTCAGGTAAAAAGGGCAGAATTTTTTTTATAAGCCGGAGTTTGTAGAAGGCAGAGGAGGAGATCTGGTTGGCATGAGGCAGGAAGTTCAAACGATTGTCGAACAGTACACCCAGGTTCCTAACCTTGTCAACCGGGTCTGGAGGCTGGCCCATAGACGACGGCCACCATAAGGAGGACCAGTCTGGAGAAAGATTGCCGAATATTATGACCTCTGATTTTTCTGAGTTCAATTTTAGGCAATTATGGGCCATCCAATTGCCTATTGCCTGCATGCCTTGGTTAAGCACGTTGGCTTTTTGTGGCCCATCGTTCTTAACAGCTAGGATCAATTGGGTGTCATCTGCGTAGGACGTTAGGCTCATCCCAAATGCCCTGATGACTTTGGCAAGGTCCGACACATAAATGTTAAAAAGTGTCGGACTGAGGGATGAGCCCTGGGGAACTCCGCATGGTAATGACAATGGGGAGGACTCGAAAGGTCCCACAGTGACAACCTGGGTCCTGTTAGCCAGGAATGAGGCAATAAGATTTTTAGCGTTGCCTCGGAAACCTATACTCTCGACACGGTCGACCAGAGTGGTATGGTCGACCGTGTCGAAGGCCGCCGATAGGTCCAGTAGGATCAGGATGGCAGAGCCTCCTGCATCCCGGATGGATCTAATATCATCTGCCGCCTTAACCAGAGCGGTCTCAGTTCCGTGACAACGACGGAAACCAAACTGCGATTCGTCGAGCCTTTTGTTCTCCTCGATAAAGAGAGAAAGTTGGGTGTTCATAATTTTTTCCACCACTTTCGCTAAAAGTGGCAGACTGGCAATAGGCCGGTAACTTTTAAGTTCTTCTTTATCAAGGGAAGGTTTCTTCAGGAGCCGTTTTATGAGTGTTTTCTTTAAGGTGTCCGGGTAGATGCCTGTAGAAAACATGGAGTTACAAATCTCAGTTATAGATGGAAGAACTGTGTCCATCATTGGCCGCATAACCTTCAAAGGACATGGGTCCGAGGCTGACCCCGATTTAATAGAGGATATGATGTTAAGTACCTGCAGGCAGGTCACCTCTCCAAACTGCTGAAAAATTGGTCCTTCAAGCTGGGTAAAGGCCTCGTGGGGACTTATGGCAGTATCGGCAAAGTTACGGTAAATATCATCCACTTTGCTGAAAAAAAATCTGGACAAGGCGTCACAAAGGGCTTGGGAGGGGGGGGGGTGTAAGATCAACAGCAGAACCAGCTAACTGTCTGGTAGTCTCGAATAAGCATTTATTTGAGTTTTGTGCATTTTCTATTTTGTGACAGTAATATCTTTTCTTGGCATCTATAATGAGATGTTTATATGTTGTTACCGATTCTTTGTAGAGGGATTTGGATTCCTGGGAATAATCTTTCCGCCAGTGTCTCTCTCTGTTCCGACACTGTTGTTTTTGTGTGCGTAGTTCGTTCGTGTACCATGGGGCCGAGGGGGTAGCTCTATTGCATGACCGCTGCTTTACTTGAACCAGATCTCTGGCTGCTGAACTGACCCAGTGGTAAAATTGAGAGGTGGCTATATTAGGGTCAGTGGATAACAAAGGAGTGGTATCTGTGAGCAGATTTTTTAGGCTGCATTCATCTATGTTATCCCATGCCAAGTATGATTGACGAGGATTACAGTTGGATTTATTAATAGAGAGATCATGAATTTGTAGCGATGAAAGAATAAGATGGTGATCAGACCATGTTAGAGGCAATATTTTTGTAACTTGAAAACCAGTGGCATTGGAAAAAATACCATCTAACATATGACCTCCTTCATGCGTGGGGGCATGAACCAAAGTGGCCAGGCCAAAGGTAGATAAGTCGGCAAGTAGAGTGGCTGTGTCAGGATTATCAAGGGCATCAAAATGAAAGTTAAAATCACCTAAAATGGTGAAGGGGGTATCTAATGCAGATACTTCCAGAAATGACCTGAAGGCGCCAATGAAGTCATTTCTAGACCCTGGGGGACGGTAAAGAAGAATCCCTTTAAAGGTATAAGATGGAGACATTTTAATAGAAAACTCAATGGCTTCACACGAGGTCTGTGCAATAATGGTGAACCTTACGGTGTAGGTATCACGGGTGATAATGGCGATGCCACCTCCCTTTTTCTTGATTTGCCGATCTAATCTGTGGGTGGTATACCCCATCGGAACTGCTATGGCCAAGTCCGGGTCGGATGCTGGGCCCATCCATGTTTCAGTCATGAACAGGAGATCTATTTTGTGGTCATGGATCAACTCATAAATGTCTTGGCTATGCTTGCCAAGCGAGCGGACATTTGCGAGTGCTATCGTGTGAGTTTTCATAGTGTGCAGTTTACTTTCCGGGGGTTTATGGATAGCGGGGATCATAGTATGACAGGCCGAGCAGTAAGTTACAGGGCTGGTGAGCAGGGAGATCGGGTGGGAAATCGAACAGGTTTCACTAGTCATGGGGCGAAAATGCAGAAGCTGGGCTGCAGAGTAATGAATGCGAGGCGACTGGTCTAGCGGGCCAGGGGGGGTGGCCCTAGGCCCGGGCCAGGCGCGGAATGTTCATGGGGGCAGGGCTGGGAGCATCCTGGGGGGTCCGGCTCTATGAGCTATTGCCTTTCATTCTTGAAAGTTTCTCTCTGCCTTTGTCGCTCAATCCATACCGCCTTTTGTCTTCTTTTAGTCTCAGTACTTTTTAAAATAAAAAATATGCATGCTCATGTGCTCTCTTACCTCCTTTACTACCTCTTTCATATTCTTTTGCTGTCCTCCGCGCCCTCCTCTCCCCCAGAGCAGCCTTACCTGCCTCCTCTCACAGGATGTGCTCCCTTCCCACCATTTGAATAGGCCCACTCACTGCCCCAAAGCTCCTCCATCCTCCCACTCCTACTTAAAGGCAGCTTTGGCGGGGACATGCCTCTGGTGTGCCACGGCCAACCTATCGTTTGTACCCTATACATGCCCAGCGCCAGAACCCTGGTCCTCTTCCCACCAATGGCCTCTGATCCTCTGCTTCCCTGCCCTTCACGCCCTGAACCCTGAATAGTGATGCTGCGAGCTGGCTGATGGCAAAGGTGCCATCTCCTGCTCCACCTGTCACTTCTCCTGCACCCTAACTTTCCTTCTTGCACCACACACACCTCACACTTGCCTATGCTCACCCAAACTCAGCCTCTCCCAGCCCCACTCCTCTCTCCTCCTCAACACCTGCTCGATGACTAAACATCACATAGAAATCCTGGCCCTACTGCACGACCACACACCTGACCTCATCTTGACAGAAACCTGTCTGACTCCCACAACGGCTGCCGACATCGCCACAGCTGTCCCCCTGGATACAAGGTCATTGGACAGGACGAAGAGACCTGGTGGAGGATTCAGCATCATCTTCAAAGAACACACCCAGTTTTCCACTACCTCAGCTAGCACCAATAGCACCGAGTAAGAACTGACCTTCAAACTCCACATCACCGTCAACTTCATCCTGAAATGCACCTTCGTCTACCGACCCCAACCGGGCCCTGAGCCAGTTTCAGAAGCACCATCACAGACTGTCGCAACCCTGATACCCAACTCCAGCGACTTCATCCTGTGCAACGTCAACTAACTCCTAGAGGAGCCAGCTGACCCTAACACAGCCAACCCTTTGGAGGACCTGAATAACCTCAGACACATTCAGTGGAAGTGCATACAGACTCTGCTGTACACCTACTGGACCCCATTTTCACCAGCTTCAGCCTAATCACAGAGGACAAGCCCACATCCATTACCTGTCCGACCATGCCCTCATCTATTTCAACATATCCATCCCCCGCAACTGCACACATTGCTGAGCCTTATCCTCACAAGAGGATTGAAATGGGGTCTGTGAAGAATCCTCGACCTCAGAGGGCCTGCACCACACAGCAGCTCAACAACAACATTTCCAGATCTATCTCCAACATCACTGCCTGGCTCATCTCCTGAGTAAACACGACCTCACTCAAGATCACCAAGGCCACCAGAACCAGGCTTCAAGCAAGCTAATACACAGAAGAGCTCAAACTTACCAATCATCACTGCAAGAAACTACAAACGCCGATGGAGATAAAGCGAGAATGAAACCCACAGGAGCACCTACAGATTAACCTTCAGATAATACCTCCAACAAATCAGAGCGATTAAATGCTCTGCATTCGCTGAGTGCATTAAAAGCAGCATCAACAGTGCCAAGGAAACCTTTGCCACTGTGAAAAATATTACCTATTTTGCAGCAAGCTCCACCACAGTCACTCTCTCACAAGACCTCTGTACCCAGCTGTCTCTTTTCTATAGCAGTAGGATCTCCAGCATCTAAGACAACTTTGAGCCCCAACTGGACACCTCCACCCTCGCAGCCGTTCTACCCATCGCTTCCAATACCCAGAGGGACCATCCTGACCATTTGGCCCACCGTTACCATACAAGAAACCCCAGCGACCAAGCGTACCATACACTAGCACCATCGGACCCATGCTTTCATCATGTATTCACTTATGGACTGGAACCCATCAGCTGGACCCTCACTGTGCTCCTGAATGGCTCGATGAACAGAGTCATGTACATCAGGAAATATGCCACAGTTCTCCCTCTCCCAAAGAAACCCTCAGTGAACCCTAAAACGCTACCCAACTACTAGGCGTCTCTCTGCTAGCCTTCCCAGCGAAATTCATGGAGAAGATCATGAACAAACATCTAGCCCCATCCTCAATCATAACCACCTCCTCTGCACCACCCACTTCAGCTTCAGACCAAAGCACAGCACTGAAACCACCCTCATCGGCACCACAGAAGACATTTGACTGATCATGGCCAGAGGAGACACCTCTGCCCTCATCCTTCTGGATCCATCCTCCGCCTTTGATACTGTCTCCTACCCCATTTTCATTGCCCACATGATGCTGGCATACAGGGGCTAACACCCTGCTGGCTCTGCTCTTATCTCACAGGCTGCACATAGCCAGTCAGCCTGGATCCTTTCACCTCAGCCGTTACCAAAAACATCTGGGGAGTTTCACAAGATTTCTTGCTCCATCTCACATTGCTCAAAACCTACATGGCCTACTCACCAAGATCATTCAAAGCCACAGAATCAACGTTATATCCTATGCAGATTACACTCAGATCATTTTCTCCGACAAAACTTTAAACACACTAACCAAACACATGAACCAAATTCTCTGCCAGCATGTCTGAAGTCTTCAGATGGGTGAAAACCAACTGCATCAAGCGCAACACAGACAAGACCGAATTAGTCATCTTTGGTACAGATACCTCACTATGGAACTTCAGCTGGTGGAAGGCAGATCTTGTTCCCACTCCCAACCCAAACGCCCATGTAAAGAACCATGCAATGATAGCTGACAACCATCTAGCTATGATAGACCATGCAAACGCAGTAGCCTCCTCCTGTTTCCACACACTCAAAATGCTGAAGGAGATTTTCAAACAGCTTCCGTTCAACGTTGGACTCTGGCAATGCACTCTATGAAGAGATCAACACACAACTGACCAGAAGTGTCCAGATGATACAGAATTCAACTGCCAGACTCGTTCTCAGTTGTACCCCCCGCACCCACGTCACCTGCACCGTAAAGACCTCCACTGGCTCCTATTCCACAAACGGGCACTCTACAAACTCTCCACTCATACATACAAAGCCCTGCACAACATCAACCTCACATACCTCAACAATCTCATTAACTTCCACATACCTACCGACAGCACTGCTCAGACGGACTCACACACATCCCTTGCATACACGTAATCAGATCGGGTGGCCAGGCTTTCCCCTGCCTTGTTCTTAAAGCCTGGAACGACCTGCACATCAGAGCTGCTTCCTCAGTTCTTGAAATTCTCAAGAAACAGAAAATACGCCTCTTGACCCATCCTCATCCCTGGCTCGGCCCATGCAGTTCCTGCTTTTCAGCCGCAGGATACCCTCCATGGTGAGTTGTTCACTCTACAAATATAACATAACATGAAACGACATACCATAACACACATTTCATTTGAAATGGTCAAAGTACCAGCACTAGCAGGAAGGTTCTTTATAGCAGGCACTAGTAGTTTGTATCTTAAAGACTTGCAAACAGATGCTTCTCAGAAACCATCTGTTCTATGAATGGAAAAGGCTCCCCCAACTCAGGGGAGCCACACATATGGTGGCTTTGGCGGTCCTTGCAGTAGGGTGAGTGGTGACTCTATCTTGGCGGAGTCACGGCATCAGAAGCACCTAGCCTGCTTCCGGGTCGTGGTTACCAAGAGACGCACCGGGCCCAGCCCATAAAAGGGGCTGCGATGCGCAAGCGGGCCTCTGTCCTGCTCATTGCCTCACAAAGATGCCACTCGCCCCTTCTCACCGCCCCAACAGGATTCTTTTTTCTTTTCTTTGTCCTTGTATTTGCAGGTGCAGGTGCAGGTTGGGCCTTTGGAGATGCGCACTCTGCATTTTGAACATTGGCAGCTCAGATGTCTTCTTGCTGACAACCACATGAGTTTGAGCGTTTGCTCACCTTACCCAAGTGCTTGATTACTCTGTGGCAGCTCTGGTGGGGGCCGATGTTTGCTGCAGGTGAGGAAGGCGATCTGTGGGGGTCATTTTTTGGCTAAGATTTATTGTTCTTGAGAGAGTTTTTTGGGTAATAAGTAATTGAGAACGGACAGGAGCTAACGCTTGTGATTTGGTTGGGCAGATTACTTTTTAAGGTATAGCCCCCCTCCTTTTTCTAAGACAGTGGGTTTTCATTCCGGGTATTTGAACTCCTGTAGGCTAAGCGCAAGGGATTTAGTGTGTTTGGGTGCCACCGTTTTTTTAAAATTTAAATTTTATTTTTTTATTGATACAATATCTATTTCAGAGCATTACAATAATTGGGTGCCACAGGGTTGATCTGGGTGGGTGCTATGTTGGGTGCAGGGGCAAGCGCAGTAGCCCGACGCCTATTATTATCTGTGTGCTTTGTTAAGGGCAGGCAAAGGCAATTTTGAGCTGAGTCTTGCGATGTTGCGCGGCCTGTCCCACATTGTTTTGTGTTGGTGTGTAGTCACCTGGCAGGTGGGGCCGCTATTTGGGAAGGTGCACGTAAAGGCGCTAAGCACTCGCGTAGCGAGGTTCTTTTGGAAGCATTGATGTGTAAGGTAGATGCCATGGTAGAAGCTATGGCCTGGATGCGGTGGCAGTCACTTGGGGGTCATGGTCGCGTGTCCTCTGAGACGGAGGAGCGACCTAGAAGGGCGGGGTGGCTCCTGGGGTGGCACTTTCCCTGGTCCCTAAGAGGGCCAGAGGGCAAGCAGCACGGAGGAGATATTTACAGGTAGGGGCTAACCCAGTTACGTTGGGGGCCAGGGTTGTATCCTCGAGGCGACTACACCTGGAGGTCAGACCCCGGTGGTAGGTAACTCAGGCCCAGTGGTGTCTCAGATTAGAGTCACAGCAGTAATTGGGCTACTGGGGTTTCGCCGGTAGGTGCCTCTGGCCAGCCCGAGTTGGTGACCAATTTAGCGAGTGTGTTGCCTTGGCTGTGCAAGGTGGGTGTGTTGTCTAGTTGGAGGGGCCCTGGCTGGTGTGGGTGATTAGCTTGAACGCCCAGGCGTTTAGTGGCACTCCTTGAGGGTTCAGTTGCTGGGCAGGGTGTGTAGGAGAGTTCCTCTCCCACTAGGGGCATTGCGGGCGCTAGTAGTGTGACACCCGTTACGGTTGTGGCCTCTGTGGAGGGTCAGGTGGGAGCCAGGACCGCCTCTGTGGCAGGGGTGATTGGTGCCCCAAAGCATGCAGGCCAGGATCCTTTAGTACCAGGCGCTGCTTTGACCTGCAGTGCATCTGGAGGCTCTGCTGCGATGGTGATGGCGTCGACCCTCCCTGCTCAAGGGCCCGTGAATACAGGTATTGGGTGTGAGGTTTCTCAATTTACCACGCAATCTTGGTGGAGCATTTTGCTAATCGGGGCGCACAGCTTGGGTGCTGCTCTCAGAGTAGGATAGTGTGTGCCCTTGATGAGTATGGCGGCTATGCCTGGAAGGAATATGACAAGGAGTTCAGGAGGATTAAGCCACTAAGCCCACCCTGGACTGGGATCAGATTCATCTCATTGTGTGGCTGCGCTGTATGAAGCATCACCGCACCGACGCTACAACTAGCGTGCCCTTTTGTGTGGGCGCGGGTTCGTCAGGAGGGGGGTGTAGGAAGGGGGCCTGTAGGGATTTCTATAGACGGGCCTGTACCCGACTGGCAGGGACCTGTAAATTCAAGCACTGCTGCTCATTTTGTGACCTCCCATCTCACGATGAAGTCCAACGAGAGAGGGACTTGAAACCGGGCTGATTCCTCCTTTCTGGTGTGGGCAATGATCCCCTGGCTCAATGTATACCAGAATCAGGTGGCAGCTTAGGCGTTGTATGAGGGTTTCAAGGAATCTTCCAGAATTCCGGTAGAGGGAAGTGAGGGTGTCCTCTACTGTAGGAATCGGCCATCGGTCTGGGCCATCCCGAGGTTGGCAAGGGTTAGGACATGGAAGGAGTTGAGCCTGGGGAGGGTGGCTAGCCCTTTCGTCATGACATTGTTGGAAGATTTTGTCTGCTCGCCCCTGGGGGTGGTAACCAAGAAGGAACCAGGGGACTTTAGGCTCATACACAACTTATCGGCTCTCCGGGGTCAGTCTGTGAACAAGGCAATTGATGGTGCTTTATGCTCTATCAAATATGCTTCCCTTGATCAGGCAATTCAGATCCTGCAAAAGTTGGGTCCTGAGACCACTTTGGCAAAATGTGACATTGACTCTGCCTTCTGCCTGCTTCCTGATCCGCAGGATTTTCATCTGCTGGGATTCCAATTTGAGGGTGGATTTTATTTTGCATGCAGATGGGCTGTTTAGTGTCTTGGGCCTACTTCGAGAAGTTCAGCACGTTCCTGGAATGGGTCTTCAGGGGGAAGTCAGGTCAGTGCTGGGTGTTACACTATGTTGACTATTTTCTCTTTCTAGGGCCACCTGGCGCAGGTGACTGCTTGGAGGCCCTGCGGTCCTTTCGAGACTTGATGGTTGAGTTTGGTGTTCCACTAGCACCTGGCAAGACATTTGTGCGGGTGAATACAATCAAATTCCTTTGCATAGAATATAATTCTTTTGCAGGGTCTTGGGGCTCCCTTCGGAGAAGGTAAGCACCTTTTCCAGGGCCTTGCGAGCATGACTGGGGTCTAAGAAGGTCACATTGCACCAGTTGCAGGCCTTGGTTGGACAGCAGAATTTTGCGTTGCGGATAATACCCATGAGTCACCCCATGGTCCAGAGCCAAAGCTATGTCTGGCCTTAAAGGCGAAACACCATCATACCAGGTTTTTTAGTGAAGTCAGCCAGGACATGAGGATCTGGGAAACATTTGTGCAAGACTTTAATGGGATAGTGGTGTGGCCCAGGTCCAGTGATGAGTTAGGTCTGTTCACTCACCCGGCAGACAGTGAAGGCTTTGGCTAGATTCTAGGCACGGCATGGTGTGCGCAACGCTGGCCTGCCAAGTGGGAGTGGTCTGGGTTGATTTCTAATATCGGTTTCCTCAAGCTGTTTCCTATTCCTGTGCATTTGGCCAGAGCAGTTCTGCAATAGACGGTTGTGTTTTTATCTGACAACAGGGAATGCATCAATCAGCAGCCAGCAAAGTGCAAAATGATTTTGAAGTTGTTAAATAAGATTGTGTTGCAATGCCTGAGGTTGAATGTACTTTTTAAAGCCAAGCATGTCCCTGGAGTGTTAAACAACACTGCTAATGCATTATCTTATTTCAAAGTGCAGGCTTTCAGGTTCCATCATCCAGGGGCAGTGGGTCCCCTATGCCCTTCCCTGACCATCTGTGTCAGCTTGCTGCCCAAGCCTACCAGACCTTGTGCCAGCCAGCTTAGCTCCCAGGACCGGACGAGCCTATAAAGCGGCTTTTAATACTTACTGGAGGTTCCTGGGCTGCGAGGGTGTGACTGACTGGTTTGCGTCCAAATCAGTCTTGGCATTCCTGGGGTCGCTGAGGTGTGAAGGGCTGTCGTTTGCCTGCGATAGGTGCCACATCGCGGCAATATCCCTTTTTGCAAAGATGTTGGGGCTAGTAAGTGGAACTAAATCCTTTTTAGTGCAGTTGGCAGAGAAAGGAAGGGGTTGGGCCGGACTCTAGGCGACCCTGTGACACAGGCAAGTTAGCAGCAATTCTGGGTTCCCTGGGGGCCATCTGCAACTCTCAAGACGAGGTTCGCACTTTTTACGGTGACTTTTACTCTTGCCTTTCATGGGGCCTTCCAGGTGAGCGCTTTAGTGGCTAAGAACAAGAGGGCTACTGAGAGGGGGGCGGGGCTGCGACTAGTGGAAGTCCAGTGTTTGGGTGGGTCCCTGGCGATTAAAGTCCCCCATTCCAAATCAAACCAGTGTAGTAGGTGGACCATATTCTGCTGCATTGGACCCCAGGTAACCCATGTTGCCAAGTAGATAACCTAGTCATTCCTGACCAGGTGGCCTCAGGGTATGGGGCCCCCTCCTAGACCATGTAGAAGGGACCCCGCTGGGGAAGTTCCAGTTCTTCAGAATACTTAGGGCTCTGAGGGTAGTGGGTTATGACCCAGCTGAGTTTGGGTCTCACTCCTGTAGGATAGGCGTTGCCACCATGGCAGTCGCAATGGGGCTTCAAGGTTCTGTGGTCCAAATAATTGGCAGGCGGTCATCTGATTGCTACAAGTGCTATGTTAGATTGCATTTGCTGTAGCGATGACACCGAACACCACCCCCTCTTTTTCTCTTGTGGATGCACGATGTACGTTCAAAAACTTAGCCCAGCGACTGGATTTCCCGGTGATCCCTATCCACGCTGAGGTTACAGAAATTACAGAGGTGCTTATTTTAGGCCATTCTTATGTACGTCAGGCAAAAGCATTTTATTTTGCAGGGGGTTTTGCGGATAAGGTGCAGTGGGCAGGTTATCGCCTGTCCTTGCACAGCCGAAGGGGGCTTTCGTCTGGAGCAGTGGAGAACGTTACTGGACACTATGCTACCCACGAGGTACACACCTCCTAGGGTTATCACAGTGCATCTTAGTGGCAACGATTGGGACACGTGGGGCAGAAGGCTTTGCTTGAACTCTTGGTCACTGAATTTGGGTAGCTGACCAGGAAGTTTCCTCGTCTGTGCTCGCATGGTCTAATATTGTTCCTAGGCTGCAGTGGAGGGGTGGTGACTGGGTTAGGGCGCTCAATGGTACTGTGAAGCAGATTAACAATAATATTTGTAAGTTGTTCAGGTCGCCCAGGCTGTAATCCATTCCTCATGGCTGCATTAAAGGTGTTTTTTCCTTCAGGACGGGGTGCATCTGTCGAAGATTGGTAATGAAATATTCTTAGAAAACCTGCTAGCCTGGATGATGCATCGCCCACAGTAGTGTGAGTGGGGGAGGTCAGATAGTCAGGAAACTATACTGGCCTGTGGCAGGTGAGGTCATGATTGGTGGGAAGGTATAGGTCCATATAAAGCATACCTTTTCCCTGGGTAAATATAGCAGAGGTGTCATGGGGCCCCCCTTGGGGTGCTGGTGGTGAGTTCAATTAAGGAATCAGGGGTGCCGGGGATTGGGAGGGATTGCTGACATAGGCCCCTTATGACCACCCACTCGTGCATGCGCAGTGGGCACAAAGCTAACACTGGTCCTGGGGGGGGGGGGGGATATTGATGGGTGCAGGGGCTGCCCGGGGTAGGGATGGACCCTGGTGTGCAAACGGCCCCTCTGCACAAGCATCCCTGAGAGGGGGTTCAGGGGGTGGGGTCCTCCCTTAAGGAGGGATCCACCCCAGTTACCCTTGAAGGGGAAATGGGAACTTTCAGGTAGGGGGCATAGCTGGGACCAGTCATGATCTATATAAACAAAGAGGAGGGAGGAGAGATCTCTGCCATCTGCAGGGCGCAATTACCACTCTAGGTGAGGATGAGTGAAAGGTCCAGCCACAGTACATGCCCTGATAGACCAACTGTTGCAAAAAAGGGGACCGGGCTGTTCCTGGATAAAAAGACCATGTGAGTAGGTCACGGGGAAGTGGAGTGGAAGTGATCACTTAGTAGAAATTACCAAGTGGTATCCATTTTGTTGGCTGGAATGGCCTCACACACCTTTGCAGGTGTCATGCTTCATCATCGGCAATGCTCCTCGTTGGGTAGGCGGTGCAATCCCCAACGGGGCAACACCTCAAAGAGGGGCTCTTTGGCGGAGATCTTTTAAATCTAACTGCCTGTAGGTGAAGTGCGGGTGAGGGGCCAGAAGGTTGTAGACAGAGTGGTGATTTAAAATGAAGTGAGGGGTACCGGAAAAAGTTTTATTCAGGAGGTCCCCTACTCTAAATAAAACAAAGCTAGTCTGTACTTGCTGAAAGTTTAAGTTTTCTAGCTCGAGACAAGACTAGAGAGTGTAAAGAAAATGGTCGACATGTTTCTCGCTAATTGTTCATTGACATGCGATTCATCAGGACCTAACTGAAGAGGAAACCTGTCTACAAAACTTAGTCTACTTAAGTATCAGTGAATCATTACCAATAGTTAATGGAATACCTGAGTTACACTGTTCCTTGCCTGTAGTTTTGGAGACAAAGGACAACAATCATCAACAGGTAAGGTAATGTATCCACACTATGGGTGAACAAACTCACACAGTGACATGCTAGTGAGTGCGCCGCTAGCATGTGTTAAAAACCAGAAGTGAGTACTCGCCCCGTGAGCATAGTGAGTGGCATGCCCATGTGGGAGGGTAACAATATAAAAAGACAATAAAAAAGACAACATACAGCAGCAATATTCTGGTGAGATACATAGTAATCGTGCTCACCTAATGGTCAAGATTTCGGAGTAACATCAGTACCCAGCGGGTCGTGCATCTGGAGGGTGACCTCTGTAACTTAAGGCTAAATATGGTGAGGAAGAGAGAAGGGAGAAAACAGCATATAAAATGTCACAAATGCTATTCTCCTTAATGGCTATCTCTCGGTTATTGCAAGGCTTAGGGAGTATGATGTATCTTGCAGTAGAGACATGTACATAGATCATCTTCTCAGTCCCCACAGATCCGTGGGCTTAGGTTGACGGTTTGACTGGTGTGAAAGTATGCGCCCGATTTGTGGATGGCACCCGGGGGAAGTCAAGGCTCAATTATCTTGTAAATTGTATTGTAGAGATCGCCTTGGGTCAACCAGCCAGTCCGGAAATTGAGTTGTAAAAACTCCGGTGGTTCAGTCATGTGGGAATGGCTTGCCAAAAGTACAAAATTATCGATAAAACTCGTTCACTCCCTGGGTTTACCTACATGTATCAAGGGGAGCGGAGCGTCGTGGACCGCTCGCGTTTAGCGCACTTACTTCAATCCTCCCGTGCCGGTGCCGAAATGCCTACCCCTCTCCGCTGGGACCGGGTGGTGGCGTTCGGGGCGGAGAGCAGGCTTGATATGCTCACCGGGGAGGGCCTCCGGCCGGGGGATGCCGGAAGTTGTCAGACGCCTCACATCGCGTGATGCGCCAGTTAGAGAGGCGGCCATCTTGCAACAACCAGTCATGATCTCACACCACAGCCTGAATGGTGGATGCGCAGGAATAATGTTCAGATATGGTCTGGAACATCTGTTGTATTATCGTCTCTGTTAAGGTTAGCCATACAGCTCTAACTTGAAGGGGTTACTGCGTATAATCATGTGGATTGAAATGCGTAAAATTGCAATTTTTCTGTTTGTAATAAAATACGAGTGGCTTATTTTCTCTACGAAAGACTGGGGTGGGAGTTAGCGTTGTGGGACTAGGGTCAAGAGTAGAGGCCTCACCAATGCCAGGCCATATGCCTGTTGAGGGTACATACTTGTTTGGTATGGAGTTGGAAGAAAGGATGCATTTGAGTTTCAAGGAAAGGAATCAACTTTGAGGGCTCAACAGAGGGGATCAACTTCTGCAACCACACCAAGAGAGAAAACCTTTCAGCAGCCGTTGAGATGGCAACAGCAGCCATCAGCTTACAAATCATGTGACAAAGGAACTCACAAAAACAGAAGCAGGATCCTTCTGAGAAGCAACTGAAGTCCTGACTATATGTGGATGTCCTAGAGTTACCGGTGGGAGGTTGGATCTGGTCCTTCAAGGAGGTATGGTAGAAATTCAATTCCAATTCTTGGACTATTCAGATATTCAAAAGGGTTACCAGATACAATCCACTTCCAGACTCAGTCTAGGAGACTACATGGTCTCCCTGCCCAGCAAAATGGAAATCATTGTGCTAGATATTTATGGATCTTTGGTCTAGGAGAACAGTGGTGTGTATTCTCCAGAAAGAGAAAGGAGTATACTTGATCATCTTCATGGTACCCAAACTCTTAGGAGGTTACAGAATGGTGATTGACCTAAAGGAAGTCAACCATTGGGTAAAAGTGAATCATTTCAAGATGGAAACTGTGAGAAGTTGGCCTGATATATAATGTTCACTATTCTAGTGAGCACTTTGTATCAGTCCAAACAACCCTTATTGATGATTGGTTGTAAGTCAACCTTTTAGACCAGCTATCCTAGTAGCATGGACAAGAGCAGTCTAAGGCTAAACTCTAGAGGGCGTGTTAAGCCAGCTGTTATACCATCACATATACCCCTTGAACACCAAGTGAAAGGACACCACACAAGTTGTTATGAAAATAAAAGGATATTTATTTATAACACAACAACCCTGGACTCTTTCTGAGGACAGGGTGCTAAGCACAATACAAAACTCTTAAAGAAATACTGAAAGTCGCACAATTTACACAAATGCCCGAGGGGCACGACAAACCATATACTATGAAAGTAGAATGCGAATTACTAGCAGGTAAGTAACTATTCTCAGAGGCTTTGGGATCGCTAGGACTAGACTACTGAACCTTTAGATTGCGAGCAGGAGACCTAGGGGGATCGGGTGCAGAGTGTGCACTCTCACGCGGGATGCAGAACAAAGTCTATGGAGGCTAGTAAATGCAAAGTTAGTGTTCTCGGGCGAACCCGACTAGGTAGGTCAAAAACGAAAGTGGATCTAGACACTTAGAGAGTGGATCTACGCTGGAGCACCGTGGTACTCGGTTTACCTAGCCCAGGGGCTGCAGCTGCATAGGGTTCAAGTGTCGTCGGGAATCCTTGTTGACGAACCAGGAGCCTGAAGTAAAAGTTGCTGGCAGGCGACCAGTGAAGATGTTCCGGGCTGATCCAAGGACTGGATCAGTGAAGAAGGGTACCTGTAAGCAGAGGGGACCAAGTTCTGAATCACTAGCCAGTGATTAGGTGGGCACGAGGATGGCACCGGACGAGGTCACTCAGCCAGGTGAAGAGGCGACACTGGATTCTGCTGCTGTACGGACCAGGGCGAGGATGTCGACCAGGCTGGAGGTCTGTGAGCTGTCCCACGTCGGATGTCTGCTGCTGGCGAGGCTGGATCCGGTGAAGTAGGCAACAAGCCTTGGCTAAGGCAAGCCCACGTGGCGACACAAAATGGCGTCTGGAGTGGACCAGGAGGGTCCGAGGAGGGTCCCCTTCAGGAGGAGACTAGGGCTAGTCTAGAGGAGCTAGACCAGCGGTGAAACAAACGTAGGACGTCGTCTGGAGGGTCAGTAGCCAACGGGCAAGTGACCGGACAATGTGGCAAGCAGCGCAGAAGCAAAAGGGCCCCACGCAGATCTGGAGGATGCTGGGGGGCTGGTCTTCGGTGCTCGTGCTGCTTGGGGTTGGGGCTTCTCTTACCCTAGTGCACCCACTCAAGGGTCCCTCGGCGGTCGTGCTGGGTCAGTGTCGTGAGGGTTCTGATGGTCGCCGGGTCCTCTGGTCTCGTCGCACCCACGGTTCTCAGCTGCGCTGTAGAGGCAGGCAGAGGTCAGAGAGGGCAGGGAGTCCTGGTCTCGTCATGCTGGTCGGTCTGATTCCGGAGGAAGGACGTGCAGCAAACCGCAAGATACTTAGTTGGTGCCTGCTGATGCAGGGTGACTACTCCTTAGTCACAAGGGAGAAATCTTGAGAAGAAGTCGAGAGTTCCTTTCATAGAAAGTAGTTTCAGGATTCAAAGATGATCTAGTTTGGAAGGGGGCCTGCTCCTACCTTTATCCTGAGAAAAGGGGCTGGCACGCGACTAAGTCCTGCCCTATGGGTGGGACTAGGAGGGGGGTGGTTACACCCCTCTCCTTTGTCCGGTCTCTCCCCAGCTCAGGGGCTGGTGTGCCCCCAGAACTGGTTTGAGCCGGCCTATGCACAGTGAGCACCGGGGTGCCACTTGCAGTCACCTTCCTCTAAAGCCCTGCCTACCTGGGATACACAAAATCCTGTCTGGGATGGTGCTGGCACCGCCCCTGACAGGAAACCCTTTGTCCATGCCTCCGTTGCTGGAAGGACTCCCAGCAGCAGGAGGGCAGACTTGTGTCTCGGTGGCAGCATCCATTTTGTGGAGCTGAGGCTATGTCTGACTTTAACCGGGGTTACAGGTTACATACATGTCGTGTCCCTCTAGAAGGGTGGAATGCTAACCCCGTCGCCAGAATTGGCGAGGGGTTAGTATTCCAATTCGTATGACACCTTACTCGACATGTTTTGATAATGTTATACCAAAGTTAGCATATGACCGCGAGGTACATAATGCACTTAAGAGTATATGGTATAGCGTTATCATGGAACAGCTATTAGGACTTGGTTCCGCAAGCTGCAAACGGGTTCAGCTCATGCCAGAGCACCATTTCACATTATTCCAAGCACTCTGCCTTCAGGATTGATAAGGCCTGCTATAGGAGTGACTGATAGGAATATATGTGTCCATTTTAGGGTTAGATATAGGAATACTATATCTAAAGCAAAGGGTGTGTACACCACCTTGCCCCAGCTGTCAAGCAGCCAGTTGTGTCTGTTTTAGTCAGTCAGCCCAGGGGTGGCATAATACATGCTGCAGCCCCTGGGAGACCTCTGGGTACACCTCTGCCCTGGTTACAGGGACACAAGAGAGGGCCCAGTGCCAATTCAGTACCTGGGTACAATTTGGAATAGAGAGAACAGCTAGGCTGTGGGTCTGATTAGCAGGCCCACAGCCAGGGAAAGTCGTAAACCAGTGAAGCAAAAAGCAAAAATCTGGGGTGATCATAGGATTGCAGACCCTACTCTCCTACATGACCCCCCCCAAACTTTGGGACAATAAACTAACCTTGACCAGGTGAGTCTTCTTGCTCTAAGTGGAAATACCTGGAGAGCCCATCTGCATTGCCATGATCAGTGCCAGGTCTATGCTCCACTGTAAAATCCATCCCCTGTAGGGAAATGGACCACCTAAGCAGTTTGGGGTTTTCACCCTTCATCTGATTTAGCCACAAGAGGGGCTTATGGTCGGTCTGAATTCTGAAGTGAGTGCCAAACAAGTATGGCCTCAGCTTCTTCAGGGCCCAAACCACAGCAAAGGCCTCCCTCTCAATAGCTGACCAATTTTTCTCTCTGGGGGTCAGCCTTCTGCTAATAAAAGCAATGGGCTGGTCGTTGCCATCAAAATTCAGCTGAGATAGAACAGCTCCCACACCCAACTCAGAAGCATCTGTTTGGACAATGAATGATTTGGAGAAGTCTGGACTCTTTAGGATAGGTGCTGTGCACATGGCCTGCTTTAGGTCATCGAATGCCTTCTGACAGCCTGCTGTCCACTGAACTTTCTTTGGCATCTTTTTACTTGTCAGTTCATTAAGTGGAGTCACAATTGATCCATAATTTCTGACAAATTTCCTGTAATAACCAGTCAGGCCCAAGAAAGCTCGAACCTGAGTCTGGGTGGTTGGAGGAGCCCAGTCCTTGATGGCCTGTATCTTGCCCTCCAGTGGCTGAACCTGGCCTCCACCTACAAGGTGGCCCAGGTATGCAACCTGTGTCTGCCCTATCTGGCACTTAGTGGCCTTGATAGTGAGGCCTGCCTTCTGCAGAGCCTCTAACACTTTCCTCAGGTGGACCAGGTGATCCTCCCAGGTGGAACTAAAGACAGCTATATCATCAAGATATGCTGCACAGAAGTCATCCAGCCCAGTGAGAACTTGATTCACCAGCCTTTGGAAGGTGGCAGGTGCATTTTTCAGACCAAAGGGCATTACCACAAACTGATAATGCCCACCAGGGGTAGAAAATGCTGTCTTGGGCTTGGCCTCCTCAGCTAACCTGATTTGCCAATACCCAGCTGTCAGGTCAAATGTGCTTAAGTAGTTGGCAGAAGCCAATCTATCTATAAGTTCATCTGCCCTTGGTATTGGGTGGGCATCAGTCTTAGTGACTGCATTGAGACCCCTGTAGTCTACGCAAAACCTCATCTCTTTCTTACCACCCTGGGTGTGAGGCTTTGGCACTAGAACTACTGGACTAGCCCTGAGGGTTCAATGACTCCCAACTCCAACATTTTCTGCACTTCTGTCTTGATGCAGTCTCTGACATGATCAGGCTGTCTGTAGATTTTACTCTTGACAGGCAGACTGTCTCCAGTGTCAACTTCATGGGTACACCAATCAGTTTGGCTGGGTGTCAGAGAGAACATATGTCTGAAGGATTGAAGAACTAGTTTACAATCCTTCTGTTGATGTTCAGAGAGGCTGCCACAAAAGACAACACCATCTACTGACCCATCATCAGGATTCGGAGTGAGCAGGTCTGGGAGAGGGTCACTCTCCTCCTCCTGTCCCTCATCTGTGGCCATGAGCAAGCTCATGTCCTTCCTGTCGACATATGCCTTGAGCCTATTCACATGGAGCACCCTGAGGGGGCTCCTGGGAGTTCCAAGGTCCACCAGGTAGGTGACCTCTCCCTTTTGCTCAATGATTGTGTGGGGCCCAGACCATTTGTCTTTGAGGGCTGCTGGGGCCACTGGCTCCAGCACCCACACCTTCTGTCCAGGCTTGTACACAGTCAGGACAGCCTTTTGGTCATGCCAAGCTTTTTGGAGTTCTTGGCTTGCCTAAAGGTTTTTAGAAGCCTTTTCCATATACTCAGCCATCCTGGAGCGGAGACCAAGTACATAGTCCACTATGTTGGTTGCAGGCTTTTTGAGAGGTCTCTCCCATCCTTCCTTCACCAAACACAGGGGTCCTCTTACAGGATGCCCATACAGAAGTTCAAAAGGGCTGTAGCCAACCCCCTTCTGTGGGACCTCTCTGTAAGCAAACAAGAGGCAGGGTATCAGGACATCCCATCTACGCCTGAGCTTTTCAGGTAGTCCATGAATCATCCCTTTGAGGGTCCTGTTGAACCTTTCAACAAGCCCATTGCACTGTGGATGATAGGGTGTGGTGAACTTGTAGTTGACACCACATTCCTTCCACATCGCAGTCAGATATCCTGACATGAAGTTTGCACCTCTGTCAGAGACAACCTCCTTAGGGAAGCCCACTCTGGAGAACACTCCAACTAGGGCCCTTGCCACTACAGGTTCTGTAGTGGTCCTAAGTGGAATAGCTTCAGGATACCTGGTGGCATGGTCCACCACCACCAGTATAAACTTGTGCCCTGCTGCTGTCTGGGGTTCCATTGGACCAACAATGTCAATCCCCACTCTTTCAAAGGGTACCCCCACCACAGGTAGTGGTATAAGGGGGGCCTTTGTTGTGCCACCTGACTTACCACTGGCTTGGCAAGTGACACAGGAGCGACAAAACTCCTTGGTATCTTCACTCATGTGAGGGGAGTGAAAGTGTGAGACAAGTCTGTCCCAAGTCTTTGTCTGGCCTAAGAGTCGTCCTGCAAGGGGAATCTCATGGGCCAAGGTGAGAAGGAAACCCCTCTGAGACAAGGGGATGCCCAGCCTCCTGGTTGCACCAGGCTTGGGGTCTCTTGACTCAGAGTACAGGTGTCCCTCTTCCCAGTATACCTTGTGGGCACCTGTGGCGTTCCCTGCAGCCTCAGCAGCAGCCTGCTGTCTGAGGGGTTCAAGAGAAGGGCAGTCTAACTGTGCCTTCCCCAGGTCTTCTCTGGAGGGTCCCCCTGAGCCCAGAAACTCAACTTGATCAAGTTCAAGCTCTTTAGGCTCAGTTTCCCTCAGCTCTTTCAGGTCAGCCTCCTCAGAGACTTGATCCTCAACCTGGGGCAAGGGGGGAGGCAATGCCTTAACCCTACTGCTCTTCTTCTTGCAAGGTGTCTGGTCCATTGTTCCAGGATCCAGCACCTGTTCAGTGGGGCATCTTCTGGCCTGTGACCTAGTCACAGCAAGTACATGTGCTGGCAAGCCTAACATCTCCATGTGAGTCCTCTACTCCACTTCTGACCATAGTAATGACTCCAAATCATTGCCCAACAAACAATCCACTGGGAGGTCTGAACTAACCACAACTTTCTTTTGGCCACTTACCCCTCCCCAGGAGAAAGCAACAATCGCCATACTATGACTGGTAGTGACGTTGCTGGCATTGGTCACCAGGAAATCTGTACCTGGCATGATCTGTCTAGGGTCCACAAAGTTTGGTGTCACTATTGTGACATTGGCACAAGTGTCCCTATAGGCCTGAGCCATTTTGACATTTATTAAAGGTGTCTGCCTGTATTTGCCCAAAGTATTGGGACTGACATCAGGGGATATATCCATATCCCCTGTACAGACAAGGACAGCCTGAGTGAGTGTGCCAACTAAGTTGTCACACCCCTCAGTACCCAAGGTTAACCCAACTAATCCCTTGGGAGGTACACTACCACTACTGACTGTGCTAGGGGGTGCAGTTGCCTTAGGGGCTGTAGTGGCAGGAGTTTGTCCTCCTTTCTTGGTGCACTCACTAAACCAGTGAGTCTTACTTTTACAGTATTGGCACCACCTTTTTGACTGGCCTTCTTGAGTCTTCTTTTTCTGCTGTGAAGCCTGACCCCCACCCTCTTTGTTCTGTTGGGGACCTGTCGAAGACTTCTGGTCATTTTGCTCATTCTTAGTATTACCCTTTTGGTCTGCTTTCTTCTGACCACCCTGGTTCTGAGTCTGGTTCTGCTTGACCCTTGTTCTGACCCATCTGTCTGCCTTCTTTCCCAATTCTTG
This sequence comes from Lissotriton helveticus, assembly GCF_964261635.1. Taxonomy (NCBI): domain Eukaryota; kingdom Metazoa; phylum Chordata; class Amphibia; order Caudata; family Salamandridae; genus Lissotriton; species Lissotriton helveticus. The sequence continues at coordinate 1,307,302,371 of NC_136069.1, read as the reverse complement.
GGGAGAGGTCAGATCTGAGTCAACAAGGTGCTGATGCAACAACTGGTTCTGACAGTTATTTAAAATCTGCTCTCTCATAATCAGATTGTACAACCCTGTATAATCAGTAACCTTACTGCCCAGCAACCAGCCTTCCAAAGCCCTAGTGGCACAATCCACAAAGTCAGACCAATCCTGAGACTGAATTTTCTGGGTATCCCTGAACAGCAACCTGTACTGCTCAGTGGTTAGGCCAAACCCATCAACCAGTGTATTCTTCAGGACTTGGTAATTGTTAGCATCCTCAACTCTAGTAGTGAGGAGCTTATCTCTACCTTTGCCTTCAAATGAGAGCCACAGTATAGCTGCCCACTGACTTTGGGGGATGCACTGGACAGTGCAGGCCCTCTCCAAAGCAGCCATCCATTTGTGGATGTCATCCCCTTGTTTAAAGGGGGGCACTATCTTACTCAGGTGTTTAGAGTCTAAACTCCTTTCTTTATCTCTAGGGATATTGCTGCCACCAGTGGGGACTACCCCACTCAACTGTTGCTCTCTAGCAAAGGCAAGCTTCTCTTTGGCCAGGGCAAGTTCTTCCCTCTGGATCCTCAGATTAGCCTGTTTCATCCTTGCTTCATGTTCTCTTCTCTGAGGGGAAGTCATTCTCCTCTGGGGAGAATTCATTCTCCTCTGGGAAGAGGCATGAGAGTGCACAGATCTATTGGAGTCCCTAGAAGGAGATCTATCTCTTCTAACTCCAAGGTTAGGCCTCATTAGGGGCAGTACTGGGGGTCCCCCAGATCCTTCCCTAAGTAGGTCTAAGTTGGCCCTAGTAAGTCTGCTGACTAGTTCAGGCCTGTTGTCTGCCTCATCCCCAGAGAGTTCCTCTTCTTCCTCCTCCTCAACTGCATTTTCAGTGTCAAGGAGGTCTGGATCACCAAGGGTACACTCTAAGGCTGGCATGTTCCCATCTGTATGAGAAGCTTTCCTAGCATCATATGTCTCTAAGAGACCTAACAGAAAGGGAGTGGTGGGGTTAGACCCCTGTTTCAGTTTCCTGGAGGTACACAATTGTCTCATCTCCTGGAAACTGAGCGCTGCATATCTTGAGATGACCTGTGGAGGGTCACTGGCCACTAGGGGAGTCTCTGAAGACTCTCCATGGGTAGATATGCTTCTAGTGTGGTGTAAGTGGTGCACTTACCTACACTATTTGTTTGCCTACTGATCCCTTGCTAAGAGTTGTAGTCAGGGTGTGCTAGGCCCTGTTGAACTACAACAGCTGGTTCAGTAGAACTCAGAGTATTCTAAGCTAAGTTATATGTACCTTGGTACTTATGTGATCTTTCAAATGATATTCTTAGGATACGTGTGGTAAAACAACAGCAAGCTCAAATCCCAACCGCTGCTCACCAATGTGAGAAGTTGGCCTGATATATAATGTTCACTATTCTAGTGAGCACTTTGTATCAGTCCAAACAACCCTTATTGATGATTGGTTGTAAGTCAACCTTTTAGACCAGCTATCCTAGTAGCATGGACAAGAGCAGTCTAAAGCTAAACTCTAGAGGGCGTGTTAAGCCAGCTGTTATACCATCACATATACCCCTTGAACACCAAGTGAAAGGACACCACACAAGTTGTTATGAAAATAAAAGGATATTTATTTATAACACAACAACCCTGGACTCTTTATGAGGACAGGGTGCTAAGCACAATACAAAACTCTTAAAGAAATACTGAAAGTCGCACAATTTACACAAATGCCCGAGGGGCACGACAAACCATATACTATGAAAGTGGAATGCGAATTACTAGCAGGTAAGTAACTATTCTCAGAGGCTTTGGGATCGCTAGGACTCGACTACTGAACCTTTAGATTGCGAGCAGGAGACCTAGGGGGATCGGGTGCAGAGTGTGCACTCTCACGCGGGATGCGGAACAAAGTCTATAGAGGCTAGTAAATGCAAAGTTAGTGTTCTCGGGCGAACCCGACTAGGTAGGTCAAAAACGAAAGTGGATCTAGACACTTAGAGAGTGGATCTACGCTGGAGCACCGTGGTACTCGGTTTACCTAGCCCAGGGGCTGCGGCTGCATAGGGTTCAAGTGTCGTCGGGAATCCTTGTTGACGAACCAGGAGCCTGAAGTAAAAGTTGCTGGCAGGCGACCAGTGAAGATGTTCCGGGCTGATCCAAGGACTGGATCAGTGAAGAAGGGTACCTGTAAGCAGAGGGGACCAAGTTCTGAATCACTAGCCAGTGATTAGGTGGGCACCAGGATGGCACCGGACGAGGTCACTCAGCCAGGTGAAGAGGCGACACTGGATTCTGCTGCTGTACGGACCAGGGCGAGGATGTCGACCAGGCTGGAGGTCTGTGAGCTGTCCCACGTCGGATGTCTGCTGCTGGCGAGGCTGGATCCAGTGAAGGAGGCAACAAGCCTTGGCTAAGGCAAGCCCACGTGGCGACACAAAATGGCGTCTGGAGTGGACCAGGAGGGTCCGAGGAGGGTCCCCTTCAGGAGGAGACTAGGGCTAGTCTAGAGGAGCTAGACCAGCGGTGAAACAAACGTAGGACGTCGTCTGGAGGGTCACTAGCCAACGGGCAAGTGACCGGACAACGTGGCAAGCAGCGCAGAAGCAAAAGGGCCCCACGCAGATCTGGAGGATGCTGGGGGGCTGGTCTTCGGTGCTCGTGCTGCTTGGGGTTGGGGCTTCTCTTACCCCAGTGCACCCACTCAAGGGTCCCTCGGCGGTCGTGCTGGGTCAGTGTCGTGAGGGTTCTGATGGTCGCCGGGTCCTCTGGTCTCGTCGCACCCACGGTTCTCAGCTGCGCTGTAGAGGCAGGCAGAGGTCAGAGAGGGCAGGGAGTCTGGGTCTCGTCGTGCTGGTCGGTCTGATTCCGGAGGAAGGACGTGCAGCAAACCGCAAGATACTTAGTTGGTGCCTGCTGATGCAGGGTGACTACTCCTTAGTCACAAGGGAGAAATCTTGAGAAGAAGTCGAGAGTTCCTTTCATAGAAAGTAGTTTCAGGATTCAAAGATGATCTAGTTTGGAAGGGGGCCTGCTCCTACCTTTATCCTGAGAAAAGGGGCTGGCACGCGACCAAGTCCTGCCCTATGGGTGGGACTAGGAGGGGGGTGGTTACACCCCTCTCCTTTGTCCGGTCTCTCCCCAGCTCAGGGGCTGGTGTGCCCCCAGAACTGGTTTGAGCCGGCCTATGCACAGTGAGCACCGGGGTGCCACTTGCAGTCACCTTCCTCTAAAGCCCTGCCTACCTGGGATACACAAAATCCTGTCTGGGATGGTGCTGGCACCGCCCCTGACAGGAAACCCTTTGTCCTTGCCTCCGTTGCTGGAAGGACTCCCAGCAGCAGGAGGGCAGACTTGTGTCTCGGTGTCAGCATCCATTTTGTGGAGCTGAGGCTATGTCTGACTTTAACCGGGGTTACAGGCTACATACATGTCGTGTCCCTCTAGAAGGGTGGAATGCTAACCCCGTCGCCAGAATTGGCGAGGGGTTAATATTCCAATTCGTATGACACCTTACTCGACTTGCTTTGATAATGTTATACCAAAGTTAGCATATGACCGCGAGGTACATAATGCACTTAAGAGTATATGGTATAGCGTTATCATGGAACAGCTATTAGGACTTGGTTCCGCAAGCTGCAAACGGGTTCAGCTCATGCCAGAGCACCATTTCACATTATTCCAAGCACTCTGCCTTCAGGATTGATAAGGCCTGCTATAGGAGTGACTGATAGGAATATATGTGTCCATTTTAGGGTTAGATATAGGAATACTATATCTAAAGCAAAGGGTGTGTACACCACCTTGCCCCAGCTGTCAAGCAGCCAGTTGTGTCTGTTTTAGTCAGTCAGCCCAGGGGTGGCATAATACATGCTGCAGCCCCTGGGAGACCTCTGGGTACACCTCTGCCCTGGTTACAGGGACACAAGAGAGGGCCCAGTGCCAATTCAGTACCTGGGTACAATTTGGAATAGAGAGAACAGCTAGGCTGTGGGTCTGATTAGCAGGCCCACAGCCAGGGAAAGTCGTAAACCAGTGAAGCAAAAAGCAAAAATCTGGGGTGATCATAGGATTGCAGACCCTACTCTCCTACATGACCCCCCCCCCCAAACTTTGGGACAATAAACTAACCTTGACCAGGTGAGTCTTCTTGCTCTAAGTGGAAATACCTGGAGAGCCCATCTGCATTGCCATGATCAGTGCCAGGTCTATGCTCCACTGTAAAATCCATCCCCTGTAGGGAAATGGACCACCTAAGCAGTTTGGGGTTTTCACCCTTCATCTGATTTAGCCACAAGAGGGGCTTATGGTCGGTCTGAATTCTGAAGTGAGTGCCAAACAAGTATGGCCTCAGCTTCTTCAGGGCCCAAACCACAGCAAAGGCCTCCCTCTCAATAGCTGACCAATTTTTCTCTCTGGGGGTCAGCCTTCTGCTAATAAAAGCAATGGGCTGGTCGTTGCCATCAAAATTCAGCTGAGATAGAACAGCTCCCACACCCAACTCAGAAGCATCTGTTTGGACAATGAATGATTTGGAGAAGTCTGGACTCTTTAGGATAGGTGCTGTGCACATGGCCTGCTTTAGGTCATCGAATGCCTTCTGACAGCCTGCTGTCCACTGAACTTTCTTTGGCATCTTTTTACTTGTCAGTTCATTAAGTGGAGTCACAATTGATCCATAATTTCTGACAAATTTCCTGTAATAACCAGTCAGGCCCAAGAAAGCTCGAACCTGAGTCTGGGTGGTTGGAGGAGCCCAGTCCTTGATGGCCTGTATCTTGCCCTCCAGTGGCTGAACCTGGCCTCCACCTACAAGGTGGCCCAGGTATGCAACCTGTGTCTGCCCTATCTGGCACTTAGTGGCCTTGATAGTGAGGCCTGCCTTCTGCAGAGCCTCTAACACTTTCCTCAGGTGGACCAGGTGATCCTCCCAGGTGGAACTAAAGACAGCTATATCATCAAGATATGCTGCACAGAAGTCATCCAGCCCAGTGAGAACTTGATTCACCAGCCTTTGGAAGGTGGCAGGTGCATTTTTCAGACCAAAGGGCATTACCACAAACTGATAATGCCCACCAGGGGTAGAAAATGCTGTCTTGGGCTTGGCCTCCTCAGCTAACCTGATTTGCCAATACCCAGCTGTCAGGTCAAATGTGCTTAAGTAGTTGGCAGAAGCCAAACTATCTATAAGTTCATCTGCCCTTGGTATTGGGTAGGCATCAGTCTTAGTGACTGCATTGAGACCCCTGTAGTCTATGCAAAACCTCATCTCTTTCTTACCACCCTGGGTGTGAGGCTTTGGCACTAGAACTACTGGACTAGCCCTGAGGGTTCAATGACTCCCAACTCCAACATTTTCTGCACTTCTGTCTTGATGCAGTCTCTGACATGATCAGGCTGTCTGTAGATTTTACTCTTGACAGGCAGACTGTTTCCAGTGTCAACTTCATGGGTACACCAATCAGTTTGGCTGGGTGTCAGAGAGAACATATGTCTGAAGGATTGAAGAACTAGTTTACAATCCTTCTGTTGATGTTCAGAGAGGCTGCCACAAAAGACAACACCATCTACTGACCCATCATCAGGATTCGGAGTGAGAAGGTCTGGGAGAGGGTCACTCTCCTCCTCCTGTCCCTCATCTGTGGCCATGAGCAAGCTCATGTCCTTCCTGTCGACATATGCCTTGAGCCTATTCACATGGAGCACCCTGAGGGGGCTCCTGGGAGTTCCAAGGTCCACCAGGTAGGTGACCTCTCCCGTTTGCTCAATGATTGTGTGGGGCCCAGACCATTTGTCTTTGAGGGCTGCTGGGGCCACTGGCTCCAGCACCCACACCTTCTGTCCAGGCTTGTACACAGTCAGGACAGCCTTTTGGTCATGCCAAGCTTTTTGGAGTTCTTGGCTTGCCTAAAGGTTTTTAGAAGCCTTTTCCATATACTCAGCCATCCTGGAGCGGAGACCAAGTACATAGTCCACTATGTTGGTTGCAGGCTTTTTGAGAGGTCTCTCCCATCCTTCCTTCACCAAACACAGGGGTCCTCTTACAGGATGCCCATACAGAAGTTCAAAAGGGCTGTAGCCAACCCCCTTCTGTGGGACCTCTCTGTAAGCAAACAAGAGGCAGGGTATCAGGACATCCCATCTACGCCTGAGCTTTTCAGGTAGTCCATGAACCATCCCTTTGAGGGTCCTGTTGAACCTTTCAACAAGCCCATTGCACTGTGGATGATAGGGTGTGGTGAACTTGTAGTTGACACCACATTCCTTCCACATCGCAGTCAGATATCCTGACATGAAGTTTGCACCTCTGTCAGAGACAACCTCCTTAGGGAAGCCCACTCTGGAGAACACTCCAACTAGGGCCCTTGCCACTACAGGTTCTGTAGTGGTCCTAAGTGGAATAGCTTCAGGATACCTGGTGGCATGGTCCACCACCACCAGTATAAACTTGTGCCCTGCTGCTGTCTGGGGTTCCATTGGACCAACAATGTCAATCCCCACTCTTTCAAAGGGTACCCCCACCACAGGTAGTGGTATAAGGGGGGCCTTTGTTGTGCCACCTGACTTACCACTGGCTTGGCAAGTGACACAGGAGCGACAAAACTCCTTGGTATCTTCACTCATGTGAGGCCAGTGAAAGTGTGAGACAAGTCTGTCCCAAGTCTTTGTCTGGCCTAAGTGTCCTGCAAGGGGAATCTCATGGGCCAAGGTGAGAAGGAAACCCCTCTGAGACAAGGGGATGCCCAGCCTCCTGGTTGCACCAGGCTTGGGGTCTCTTGACTCAGAGTACAGGTGTCCCTCTTCCCAGTATACCTTGTGGGCACCTGTGGTGTTCCCTGCAGCCTCAGCAGCAGCCTGCTGTCTGAGGGGTTCAAGGGAAGGGCAGTCTAACTGTGCCTTCACCAGGTCTTCTCTGGAGGGTCCCCCTGAGCCCAGAAACTCAACTTGATCAAGTTCAAGCTCTTTAGGCTCAGTTTCCCTCAGCTCTTTCAGGTCAGCCTCCTCAGAGACTTGATCCTCAACCTGGGGCAAGGGGGGAGGCAATGCCTTAACCCTACTGCTCTTCTTCTTGCAAGGTGTCTGGTCCATTGTTCCAGGATCCAGCACCTGTTCAGTGGGGCATCTTCTGGCCTGTGACCTAGTCACAGCAAGTACATGTGCTGGCAAGCCTAACATCTCCATGTGAGTCCTCTGCTCCACTTCTGACCATAGTGATGACTCCAAATCATTGCCCAACAAACAATCCACTGGGAGGTCTGAACTAACCACAACTTTCTTTTGGCCACTTACCCCTCCCCAGGACAAAGCAACAATCGCCATACTATGACTGGTAGTGACGTTGCTGGCATTGGTCACCAGGAAATCTGTACCTGGCATGATCTGTCTAGGGTCCACAAAGTTTGGTGTCACTATTGTGACACTGGCACAAGTGTCCCTATAGGCCTGAGCCATTTTGACATTTATTAAAGGTGTCTGCCTGTATTTGCCCAAAGTATTGGGACTGACATCAGGGGATATATATCCATATCCCCTGTACAGACAAGGACAGCCTGAGTGAGTGTGCCAACTAAGTTGTCACACCCCTCAGTACCCAAGGTTAACCCAACTAATCCCTTGGGAGGTACACTACCACTACTGACTGTGCTAGGGGGTGCAGTTGCCTTAGGGGCTGTAGTGGCAGGAGTTTGTCCTCCTTTCTTGGTGCACTCACTAAACCAGTGAGTCTTACTTTTACAGTATTGGCACCACCTTTTTGACTGGCCTTCTTGAGTCTTCTTTTTCTGCTGTGAAGCCTGACCCCCACCCTCTTTGTTCTGTTGGGGACCTGTCGAAGACTTCTGGTCATTTTGCTCATTCTTAGTATTACCCTTTTGGTCTGCTTTCTTCTGACCACCCTGGTTCTGAGTCTGGTTCTGCTTGACCCTTGTTCTGACCCATCTGTCTGCCTTCTTTCCCAATTCTTGGGGAGAGGTCAGATCTGAGTCAACAAGGTGCTGATGCAACAACTGGTTCTGACAGTTATTTAAAATCTGCTCTCTCATGATCAGATTGTACAACCCTGTATAATCAGTAACCTTACTGCCCAGCAACCAGCCTTCCAAAGCCTTAGTGGCACAATCCACAAAGTCAGACCAATCCTGAGACTGAATTTTCTGGGTATCCCTGAACAGCAACCTGTCCTGCTCAGTGGTTAGGCCAAACCCATCAACCAGTGTATTCTTCAGGACTTGGTAATTGTTAGCATCCTCAACTCTAGTAGTGAGGAGCTTATCTCTACCTTTGCCTTCAAAGGAGAGCCACAGTATAGCTGCCCACTGACTTTGGGCGATGCACTGGACAGTGCAGGCCCTCTCCAAAGCAGCCATCCATTTGTGGATGTCATCCCCTTGTTTAAAGGGGGGCACTATCTTACTCAGGTGTTTAGTGTCTAAACTCCTTTCTTTATCTCTAGGGATATTGCTGCCACCAGTGGGGACTACCCCACTCAACTGTTGCTCTCTAGCAAAGGCAAGCTTCTCTTTGGCCAGGGCAAGTTCTTCCCTCTGGATCCTCAGATTAGCCTGTTTCATCCTTGCTTCATGTTCTCTTCTCTGAGGGGAAGTCATTCTCCTCTGGGGAGAATTCATTCTCCTCTGGGAAGAGGCATGAGAGTGCACAGATCTATTGGAGTCCCTAGAAGGAGATCTATCTCTTCTAACTCCAAGGTTAGGCCTCATTAGGGGCAGTACTGGGGGTCCCCCAGATCCTTCCCTAAGTAGGTCTAAGTTGGCCCTAGTAAGTCTGCTGACTAGTTCAGGCCTGTTGTCTGCCTCATCCCCAGAGAGTTCCTCTTCTTCCTCCTCCTCAACTGCATTTTCAGTGTCAAGGAGGTCTGGATCACCAAGGGTACCCTCTAAGGCTGGCATGTTCCCATCTGTATGAGAAGCTTTCCTAGCATCATATATCTCTAAGAGACCTACCAGAAAGGGAGTGGTGGGGTTAGACCCCTGTTTCAGTTTCCTGGAGGTACACAATTGTCTCATCTCCTGGAAACTCTTGAGATGACCTGTGGAGGGTCTGATCCCTTGCTAAGAGTTGTAGTCAGGGTGTGCTAGGCCCTGTTGAACTACAACAGCTGGTTCAGTAGAACTCAGAGTATTCTAAGCTAAGTTATATGTACCTTGGTACTAATGTGATCTTTCAAATGATATTCTTAGGATACGTGTGGTAAAACAACAGCAAGCTCAAATCCCAACCGCTGCTCACCAATGTGAGAAGTTGGCCTGATATATAATGTTCACTATTCTAGTGAGCACTTTGTATCAGTCCAAACAACCCTTATTGATGATTGGTTGTAAGTCAACCTTTTAGACCAGCTATCCTAGTAGCATGGACAAGAGCAGTCTAAAGCTAAACTCTAGAGGGCGTGTTAAGCCAGCTGTTATACCATCACATATACCCCTTGAACACCAAGTGAAAGGACACCACACAAGTTGTTAGGAAAATAAAAGGATATTTATTTATAACACAACAACCCTGGACTCTTTATGATGACAGGGTGCCAAGCACAATACAAAACTCTTAAAGAAATACTGAAAGTCGCACAATTTACACAAATGCCCGAGGGGCACGACAAACCATATACTATGAAAGTGGAATGCGAATTACTAGCAGGTAAGTAACTATTCTCAGAGGCTTTGGGATCGCTAGGACTCGACTACTGAACCTTTAGATTGCGAGCAGGAGACCTAGGGGGATCGGGTGCAGAGTGTGCACTCTCACGCGGGATGCGGAACAAAGTCTATAGAGGCTAGTAAATGCAAAGTTAGTGTTCTCGGGCGAACCCGACTAGGTAGGTCAAAAACGAAAGTGGATCTAGACACTTAGAGAGTGGATCTACGCTGGAGCACCGTGGTACTCGGTTTACCTAGCCCAGGGGCTGCGGCTGCATAGGGTTCAAGTGTCGTCGGGAATCCTTGTTGACGAACCAGGAGCCTGAAGTAAAAGTTGCTGGCAGGCGACCAGTGAAGATGTTCCGGGCTGATCCAAGGACTGGATCAGTGAAGAAGGGTACCTGTAAGCAGAGGGGACCAAGTTCTGAATCACTAGCCAGTGGAGGAGTGTGGCTCAATGGTTAGAGCGGCAGACCCTGATGCAGAGTTCTGGCCAGGGACCAGGGTTCGATTCCCGCCTCGGCGGGGTTTCGGGCTCAATTTCCTCGGACCTGTTAATTCTCGCCTCGGTGCCTATTCTAATCACGGGCCCCACGCTGCAACTCTGGGCAATAGCTTGCTTAGCCTCCACACCGGCCCCAACAGCGCTAAGGATGCCTGGCTTCACCCTGGGGGTGCCCAGGAGTGGACACTTCACAGGGAAAGCCAGGAGGGGTTCCACAGCGGTATGAGTATCAGCGCCAGGAAACCGCATAGGCGACACCGCAAGGTGACCGTCTGGTGACAGTGCGCTCTATAAGTACCATGACATTTACATTTACAGTGATTAGGTGGGCACCAGGATGGCACCGGACGAGGTCACACAGCCAGGTGAAGAGGCGACACTGGATTCTGCTGCTGTACGGACCAGGGCGAGGATGTCGACCAGGCTGGAGGTCTGTGAGCTGTCCCATGTCGGATGTCTGCTGCTGGCGAGGCTGGATCCGGTGAAGGAGGCAACAAGCCTTGGCTAAGGCAAGCCCACGTGGCGACACAAAATGGCGTCTGGAGTGGACCAGGAGGGTCCGAGGAGGGTCCCCTTCAGGAGGAGACTAGGGCTAGTCTAGAGGAGCTAGACCAGTGGTGAAACAAACGTAGGACATCGTCTGGAGGGTCACTAGCCAACGGGCAAGTGACCGGACACCGTGGCAAGCAGCGCAGAAGCAAAAGGGCCCCACGCAGATCTGGAGGATGCTGGGGGGCTGGTCTTCGGTGCTCGTGCTGCTTGGGGTTGGGGCTTCTCTTACCCCAGTGCACCCACTCGAGGGTCCCTCGGCGGTCCTGCTGGGTCAGTGTCGTGCTGGTTCTGATGGTCGCCGGGTCCTCTGGTCTCGTCGCACCCACGGTTCTCAGCTGTGCTGTAGAGGCAGGTAGAGGTCAGAGAGGGCAGGGAGTCCGGGTCTCGTCATGCTGGTCGGTCTGATTCCGGAGGAAGGACGTGCAGCAAACCGCAAGATACTTAGTTGGTGCCTGCTGATGCAGGGTGACTACTCTTTAGTCACAAGGGAGAAATCTTGAGAAGAAGTCCAGAGTTCCTTTCGTAGAAAGTAGTTTCAGGATTCAAAGATGATCTAGTTTGGAAGGGGGCCTGCTCCTACCTTTATCCTGAGAAAAGGGGCTGGCACGCGACTAAGTCCTGCCCTATGGGTGGGACTAGGAGGGGGGTGGTTACACCCCTCTCCTTTGTCCGGTCTCTCCCCAGCTCAGGGGCTGGTGTGCCCCCAGAACTGGTTTGAGCCGGCCTATGCACAGTGAGCACCGGGGTGCCACTTGCAGTCACCTTCCTCTAAAGCCCTGCCTACCTGGGATACACAAAATCCTGTCTGGGATGGTGCTGGCACAGCCCCTGACAGGAAACCCTTTGTCCATGCCTCCGTTGCTGGAAGGACTCCCAGCAGCAGGAGGGCAGACTTGTGTCTCGTGGCAGCATCCATTTTGTGGAGCTGAGGCTATGTCTGACTTTAACCGGGGTTACAGGTTACATACATGTCGTGTCCCTGTAGAAGGGTGGAATGCTAATCCCGTCGCCAGAATTGGCGAGGGGTTAGTATTCCAATTCGTATGACACCTTACTTGACATGTTTTGATAATGTTATACCAAAGTTAGCATATGACCGCGAGGTACATAATGCACTTAAGAGTATATGGTATAGCGTTATCATGGAACAGCTATTAGGACTTGGTTCCGCAAGCTGCAAACGGGCTCAGCTCATGCCAGAGCACCATTTCACATTATTCCAAGCACTCTGCCTTCAGGATTGATAAGGCCTGCTATAGGAGTGACTGATAGGAATATATGTGTCCATTTTAGGGTTAGATATAGGAATACTATATCTAAAGCAAAGGGTGTGTACACCACCTTGCCCCAGCTGTCAAGCAGCCAGTTGTGTCTGTTTTAGTCAGTCAGCCCAGGGGTGGCATAATACATGCTGCAGCCCCTGGGAGACCTCTGGGTACACCTCTGCCCTGGTTACAGGGACACAAGAGAGGGCCCAGTGCCAATTCAGTACCTGGGTACAATTTGGAATAGAGAGAACAGCTAGGCTGTGGGTCTGATTAGCAGGCCCACAGCCAGGGAAAGTCGTAAACCAGTGAAGCAAAAAGCAACAATCTGGGGTGATCATAGGATTGCAGACCCTACTCTCCTACAGAAACTCTCCCAAAAATAATCCTTATACTGGTGGAGGATTTTATGATCAACATAGATCTAATGGATGCCTACTTTGTATTCTGCTGGCAACAAAACACCAATATTTTCAAGGTGATCACGATCAATTACAAGTACTGTTTGTCCTTCAGTCGGCCGTAGGAATGTTCACAAAAGTTGTGGCTTCTCTGGTGGCTCAGCTGCATCTCCAAAACTGGCCTATTTTTCCATATTTTGGTGATTGGTCCCAAAGAATTCAAGACAGGGTGGTCTAGGATATATCTGCAACTGTCTAAAGAAACATGGGTTCTCCACAACATGTTCAAGTGCCAGACAAATCCATCACAAGATCTGCCATTTATTGGCGCAGGCTTCAGGACAGACGTGGGCATGGGTTTTCTATCGGAATTTACTAGGGTAATTAAAAATCTGTCTGTTCATTGCATCTCTTTTGATTATCCCTCAAAGCACGGCAAGGATATGGCTAAATATACAACATTGCATTTTCATAGGCCCTTAGGTGTTGCTTCATTTGTGGCCACTACTGAATCGTATGCAGAAGTTTCGGCCTCCGGCATCTGAAGATTTCAAGACATTGATCCATATGTCCATGGAGGTTAAGAATTATTTAAGTTGGGTGTAATCTGATTTGTCCCTGCAAAGAACTTCCATTGCACCTTGACCACACAGATTCCACGCCCCAATAGTGATGGGTGACTCTGGAATACAGATTTATTAAGTGTGCTGGTTTATTTTGGATACCAATTGCTCCTCCTACTAGAGGGAGAGGACAGGAGTCAAACTCTTCACATTTTGCATTTTGAATCATATGTGAATCACATCATACAATGTGGTGACAGTATCTTGTGTAAATCGCCATCAGTCTCCGTGTCTCTTCTCTTAAAGATGTGGAGCTTCTTCTGTATCTCTGCGCAAAATGTCACATTATGTCCATAAGAGCCATTCACATCAGCAATGTGTGCAACTCTAGCGGACACAGTGAGCAGCAGGATGTTTCCTTGCTCTAAGAATCTAGTTCACTCAGCCGGAATTTCCCAGAAATGTGTAGATTTGGGACACTGTCCATAGCCCACATTGCAACTAAGGAGAATGATCAGGTTCCCCAGTTTTTTTCCAGGGGTCCATCAAATGACACATGAGGGGTTGATGCCTAAGTGGTGAATTGGCCGCAGTTTCTCCTGTTTGCCTTTCCTCATTCCCACAATTCTCAGGACACAAGCCAGACAGCATAAAGGGCAAGGACTCCAGAAGGCTCGGTTGTCCCTTCTGAGGCCCTTGCTCTGTGGACACCTTAGAGAATTATTTTGTTATCTTGTTGCAAATGCATGATTTGTATGGTATAAAATTACTTTTGAGATTGTGTTTGCTTAAAAGTTTGTAAATTTAGCAGCTTGTAAATTAGGTAAGAAAGATTAGTCTGCGGTTTTGCTATACCTGGTCTGTAAGTTGCATTATTGTTTATTCAATCCATAAAAAGTAGGAAAAGGGAACTCTTTTGTTATTTTAGTAACTATACCCATCCCTTTTTCAAGGATCAGGGTACCTCTTCTGTCTTCTGTGATTGTTAAATTCTAACAATGAAAAAAGTCCTTTTGGTAGCAATTACATCTGCTTGCTGAAATGATGAGCTATTTGTTTTTAGTATATTCTCTAGTGCTTAGTTTATAAAAAGAAAAAAAAACCTGAAAGTTCCAGGGCCCTTCTCAGACAGCCACTGCAGCTTGCACCACCCATTGCTCCTGCCAGCACTGCCTATAACAGTACCAGCACTGATACTGACCATCACACTCCTACAAGCGTAACAATTCAGATTATTTCAGGCCACCCAAAGGTATAAGAATGGTGTGTGCATCAGGTATTATCCATTTTTATTGTGTATTGAATTATAAAACAACTGTGTTCATTTCGAAATTAGACAGACAGCGCCACCATGTCGCGGACTGTCATAAGTGCCAGTTTTGATACTTAAGTGCCAGAGCTGAGCACCAGAAACCACCAGCTCAAATTAAGCATGGTTATCCTCCCTTTCTCATATTTTTTTGGTGAGGCTGCAATGGTAAGCCCTAACCCTTCTTTTTGTTACCTAAATTAGCCTCTTTTTTTTTTATTAGGAGTCAGGATGCCGTACTCAACAATTTTTTTCTAAACCCTGCCCTCTCCTGGCAAAGACAGCCTTCACGCTTTGGATGTCAAGAGAGCTTTGCTGGTGTGTTTGGATAGAAAAACCAAAGGGGATGATGGACGGAGCGTTGACAATACAAACACTCACCCCCAGTCAAATGATCTGGGTTTTATCCATCACCATTCTTTAGCTCACTCCGCCACCCCAGTTCAGACATGGCCATATGCAAATCAGTCTGACCCTGTGCCTCATGGGAACAGTCCAGCCCGAACTGCCAAGCCATGTCTTCCCTGGACCGGAATCAAGCTTCCCAGGACCGGTTTCTGGCATTACAGCCGTCTTCAGCCGGGCTTGCTTGAATCCAGTGGCAAAGTGAGCAAGGGACTCACGTCTGAGCATACCCTGCCAACTTAGGGCGAACAAAGAAAAACCAAAGGGGATGATGGACGGAGCGTTGACAATACAAACACTCACCCCCAGTCAACTGATCTGGGTTTAATCCATCACCATTCTTTAGCTCACTCCGCCACCCCAGTTCAGACATGGCCATATGCAAATCAGTCTGACCCTGTGCCTCATGGGAACAGTCCAGCCCGAACTGCCAAGCCATGTCTTCCCTGGACCGGAATCAAGCTTCCCAGGACCGGTTTCTGGCATTACAGCCGTCTTCAGCCGGGCTTGCTTGAATCCAGTGGCAAAGTGAGCAAGGGACTCACGTCTGAGCATACCCTGCCATGGATAGAACACAGAGTTTTTGTCTATCTGATAATCTGTTTGTGACTTTTGGTTTCTCTGGCCAAGGCAGGAGAGCTTCTTCTTTGACAGTAAGTAGCTGGATTTGCTTAGCTGCCAAGGTTTCAGATTGCTTATGTGTGACCTTTTCATAACTTAAATGTAATTATGTGTGACATTCAACGACTATGAGTGACACTTACTCGCAAGCAAAATCACGCAATGAAGCTGAGGGAAACATAAATATCAGAAATTACAACCATCAGAGCAACAACAAACTCTAGGGGGCATATTATCAAGAACAGGTGATAATATTATCGCCGCTTTATCGGCAGGAAATTGCCGCTAAAGCGGCGATAATGGGCTTGATAATAGGCCCTTGTGAATTCCCATAGCAGCCCAGGTTCTGGTGTTAACCTGGGCTGCTATGGGAATTCACAACGACATATTATCAAGCCCATTATTGCCGCTTTAGCAGCAGTTTCCTGCCGATAAAAGCGGCGATAATGTATCGCCTTTTCTTTATAATATGGCCCTAAGATCTTTAAAGTGCTGAAAAGCACCAGAAATGGAAGGGCAACTCAGTGCCTGCTCTGTCGGTCCATGAGATACAGTGGGGCAAGCGTTTTATCGGAAAATAACAACAGCAAAGTGCCGCCATCGGGATCCCCATGAGGGTATTGTCTCTGCCAGTGCCTTGAGTCCAGAGAAATGTTTATATTCATCAAGAGCTTCACTGAGAGAAACAAAGAGGGCATATGATTCGCTCACTCTGATCTGGACAGGGTGAATCTGGATCACTGAGAAACTTAAAAGGTCACGGTACAATATATTCCCAAATGTTTTTTGACCATTTGCAGCATATCGGGTTGCACTGCACTACAGCAGGCTCTAATATTAATTAACTAGCAGCCTCTAATATTAATTAACTTTATAACGGACGGCCACTACACACAACAGCAGGCACACAGAGCTGAGCACAGTTGAGCAGCACAGTGACACTGTGACAGTACTGTACACACTAGGGGTGGCTGTCCAGTCAAGTCTGTCAATGCAGCGAAGGGGGTTGGGTGGGTGAATGGAGCAGCAGGGGCGTAATACAGGCCCCCGCAGCCCACGCGGTGCGGGGGGGCCTAGCTCTAAGGGGCCCCCTTGGCACTGAACTCTGGTCGGGAGAGCTCCTGATTGAACCCGGAGGGGGCCCCCCTAAGTACCGTGCAGTGAGGCCCCCTCACTTTTCGTTACGCCAGTGTGGAGCGGCAGTGTCGCGGAATCTACTAATGCTTTAAGCTCTCTCCTGCACAGCGAGACGATCATGTCTGGACTGCTGGCGGGAGACTAGAGCAGCAATAAATGTAAAGGCTGCGGCTCGTGGGGCAGACTCCCAAGGCTCTACTCAAATCACTGCAGTGTGCAGACACACTCTCATGGAATGCTCGTCAGTCCTGTCAGAGCCACCCTGCCGCAGCGCACGGCCGCGCAGGACTCAGAGCTGGCTGCCTAAGCAGCCCCACCACAGCTCTGCCCCAGGCCTGCCTGCCCCGACACTGACTCTAACAGTGAGAGCCTCGGAAACCACACTGCTGTAGTGCGACCCCGGAAACAACCTGCTTTAGTTCACCCAGGCTCAGCGCATGCAGGTGGCCAAGGTGCTAAAAATGCTTGATAATGCAGTGATGCAGACCACCAGGTTAACATCCATTAGTCTGACGCCTGATGTGTGGTACTCGGCAGGGCTGAAACTGCCCACACTCCACCCTTTACTCTCTCACTTTCCCAATCCTAATCTACCTGTAAATTCCAACCCCATCACTCTCATCCAACTTCTCAATCATGTCTTTTTACCCACTCCTTTACTTTATCTCGCCCTCTGTACTGCCCTCCTTTCCTCCACCTTTCTTGTCTTTTCTCTCACCCTTTCCACCAATCTCACCCCTTTCTTTTTGTATCCCTCGTTTCTTTACACCTCTTCATTTTCCTCTATTTCCCCTTCTAACTCTTTTCCCTCTTGAGCCCTCAGTCCTTTTCTCTCCTTCCTACCTTTCACACTAGCTCCTCTTCGTGTGTCCCCCCACCGTCTGACTGGCCTGCAGGGCAATCAGACAATGCCCAACGGGCTAGTCTGACAGTTCATTGTCTGGGCTGTTTTTTGGCTATTTGTGGACCTTTTTTATGGTTTGCTCAGCCTAGTTTTACTGTTAATTTCCCTGCTATTAAAATAAAAGTGCCAGTAGCAGGCTGGAATTCACGGTCTTCATTTCACCCTCTTTTGTTTTCTCTCTGTTATCCCACTACTTGTGACTCCAGTTAGTAAGTGTAATATGATGAACTGGTATTATTTGAAGCAGCACTGACCAGAGAACATTTTTGTGTGCCAAACTTTATGTTTACAAAACCAAAGTATGGCAAGTGTGAGCAAATAAATGTTTGCCAGAAGTTAAAACGGCTCTGTTTTAAGTGTTCTGTGGTCGGACTCCACTAGACACACAACAGCACCACCCTTCTCCCTTCCATCCTTAGTGAGTTTGTCCCTGCATCGAGCAGCTTACCGGAGGTCTCAGCAGAGAAGGCTATATTTTCTATGGAGGACGAAAAGACAGGAAACATCACAACTACAGCTCAAACAAAGGAAATTGAGAAGCGGGGCTCGGGCTTGGGCACGCAACCATTATGGCGGTCGTGCCGGTCCCCCGCATCAATCGGAGGTGGGGTGGGCTAGGCACAATAGTGACGCGGCGCCCCCGACCTCCTCTGGGTCCACTGGTGATTGGCGGATGTTCCGCGTGAACCAAAGGCATTTATTAGTGCTTCCGGTTCACATGCTCGGGCTACATCGGGCAAGCCGGTCAGGACCGGTTTGCCCTCAATTTAAGGGTGGTACAAGAATCTGGGGAGCGGAGAGCCATAGCAATGCACGCGTGGATGAAAGGACATACGCAGAAGCAACAGGACCCAAACAGGACAGCCCACCACCACCAACTGCCTCAGCACCATCCTGTGAAATAGGCTCAGCCATCAACTGGCAGGAACTCATCACGAAGATTGCGAAAACAGTCACAGACATGAACATCCACCCTGTAGTGACAATGTTGGCGAATCTCATCGCCGGACTTTTCCAGGGTGAAGAAAACACCCGCAATGGCAGCAAAATCTAAAGGAAACTCCCTCTTCTTGATGTGGAATGCTAACAGCATTCAGAAGAAAACTGCAGAACTCCTGCACCTGATGGCAACCACGGATGTGAGTGTAGCGCTTATCTCAGAGACCCATCTCCAAGGAAGCCAGAAGCTCAACTTAGCAAACCACAGGGTGTACCGCACGGATCGCACCACTGGAGCCAAGGGCCAAGGAACAGCGGTGATTGTCAGCACAAAGTGAAGCACCACGAGATCTCACTACCACCAGTGGGGAGTATTGAAGCAACCGGTGTACAGATCCAGACACCTGCAGGCCCTCTGCGGTTGATAGCCGCCTACTCACCCCCAGACAAGCTAAGCCCAAAGGACTTGGATGCTTTATTGGACACCAGCATTCCGACATTAATTGGAGGGGACCTTAATGCCAAGCACCAGTGCTGGAACTCTCGCACAGTAAACAGCAAAGGACAAGCCTTACTTGCCCACTCAAAGAAGGAGGACTTTGATGTGGCTGGCCCGACTCAACCAACACACTATCCAGGCTCTGCATTACATAAACCAGATGTTCTGGACATCGTCATCATGAAGAATCTCTCCCAGTCTATGGAGCTTGAAACCTTAACTACGCTGATGTCCGACCACAACCCAGTGTTGATCACAGTGGGAGACGTACTTGAAGACCAGCAACAGGGCACCAGGCACAGCTTCAAGAAGGCGGACTGGAGCCTATACAAGAGAAGCCTGGAGGAGACACTGGTCCCAGGTCCCCAACACTGCATTGAAGACATTGACCAGGTGGTTCACCACTTCACAGCTGCAATCCACACTGCTATTGAGCGTAGCGTTCCCAAGCAGAAACTCCAATGCTGCTCTATCTACGATCTCCCGGAGGGCATCAAGCAGTCGATAGCTGACAAGAACAGAGCCCGGAGAGAGTGGCAAAGTATTTCCCTAACACCTGGAAAGAAGTAGGAGTTGTCGTATTCCCCAAGGTTGGAAAACCACTACGAGATCCTGCAAATTACTGCCCTATAAGCCTGCTATCTGGCCTATCCAAGCTCTTCGAAAAAGTTACCCTTGCCCGTCTCGTGGACTTTGCGACAAGCAAAAACCTCCTCGCCAAACAACAGTTTGGGTTCCGGAAAGGCCACTCAACCAATCACCAACTCCTCAGAGTTGTGGATATCATTAGCCATGGATTCAACATCAACAAGTCTACTGGAGTAGTCTTTCTGGATGTAGCCAAAGCATTCAACCGAGTATGGCACGAGGGACTGCTTTACAAACTTATCAAGCTCAGGTTTCCAAGCTACCTGGTTAAGCTGCTATCTAGCTACTTGTCAAAACGGACCTTTCACGTGGCGGTACAAGAAGAATGCTCAACGCCACGCCCAATTCTTGCTGGAGTGCCTCAGGGATCAATCCTAGGACCTTTCCTCTTTAACATTTTTACAAACGACATCCCCACGGACCTAAAGAAGACTGATCTTGCTCTTTATGCCGATGATGTTGCAGTCCTCTTCCAATCCTTCAGCGACAAAGAAGTGGCTAAGAACCTTGAGACATCGCTCTGCAGACTCTCTGAATGGTATAGCGACTGGCAGATCACCCTGAACACAAGCAAAACCACAGCAACACTATTCACCAGGAAGCAGATCAGGAAACATCCATAGATCCTCCTCAATGGGGAAGAGATCAAATGGGAAAACAGCAGCTCCTACCTGGGGGTGACTCTGGACTCTAAACTCAGCTGGAGAAACCACATAGAGAAGACCTGCCAGAAAGCAGCAGCAAAACTGGCAGCATTATACCCACTCCTGAAGACCAAGTCAATGCCCATACAGAGCAAGGTGCGAGCGATCACCACAATAATTCGACCAACCATGACTTACCCTTCACCAGTGTGGAGTGGCTTCCAACCTGCAGAATCGGAAAGACCTACAGAGACTACAGAACAAGGCCTTACGAATTGCAGCAGGTGCTTCTTCACAAGAGCAACAGACCTCCACAGAGACCTAGGTGTTGAGATGTTGGACGACCATCTCCTCAAACTCAACAAGACATTCTACAAAGGATTGGATCAAAAAGAAAACCCACTGATCAGGAAACTTGCAGACATCTCTACAAACCCATTTGACCGCTACCCGCGGCCCATCGAAACGCTAACCTTGTGAAACTGAAACAGCAACACAGCATCCAAAAACTCAGCACTGCCTGAAGGCAACTGCCCCGGCAGGCACACAAAACTCATCACTGTCTGAAGACAACCGCCGCGGCAGCCATCAAATGCTCATCACCGCCAGAAGAGATTTCACAGACGAAAACAAGACTCTGCGATAAAACTTGCTGACACTTCTGCAAACCAAACTGCCCACAACCCAAGGCCTATCACACCGCTGACCTCGTGATCCAACCTCAACTGTGACAAAGCGTCACACTTCAATAAGGCAACCTAAACAGCGACAAAAAAACTCAAAATGAATGTGGAGTAATGAGGTTGCCGCCTCGGTATCCAAACACTCACCACTGTCAGAAGGCATCTGACAGACGAAAACAAGACTCAGCGCAGGACGGCCTCTCTTTTTCTCCGCTCCCCAGCCTGTCAGCCTCGCACAATGGGTCCGGGCCTTCGACGGAGGCCCTAACTAATATTTGTCTGCTTCCTTTTCCTGCAGAGTCCGTCGGAGCCCCCGGCCTGAAGAGGCGATGGAGCCACTGGTGCCAAAGAGTCGTGCACTCCGCTGTTGCGGGCGAGGAATTGAGGCTGTTGCTTGCGGTGAGCAGACTTCTGGGGACGAGCTCAGGCGGATCCGCATCGCATGCAGCAAGAGCGGCGCATCTGAGCATCGGATCCGACGCGCACCACGTGTGACCCGAGTGTGCTACGGTCACCACAGTATGAGGATTGGTGTGCCCAGGGATGATCGCCCTGCTCTGCTTTTTAAGGGTGAGTGTAGGTGCCCTTGCGCAGGACATAAGGAAGGAATCAGAATGCGAGAGCCAGCATGGTGGGGACAGAGCCTGGGGTACAGAGGCCCGTGGGCATGTGACGTGAAAAGTGATGTTGGTTTGTATGTGGGGTCATCTAGTTTTGCTATGCGTTACACAGTCTGTGGTGTGTGAGGAAAGTTGGGCATTGTGCACGCCGAGAGCGCATGCAGTGTCGGCATTGCGGTCAGGTCCCTTTGCCAGATAACTCACGGGTGATGCTGGTCAGTCGTGTTGTGGCGGCAGTTGATCGGGTTTCACCGGCTAGTGAGTGGGGGCTAGGGGGCACGCAATGCAGGGCGATAAATGCGACTCGCGATTGCATCTGGGAAATTTGGACTACGCATCATGAGCCACAGCAATAGTTGGGTAGGTTGGGGCACCTGCTGGGACAAATATATACAACCTGAGGAACGCAATGGGGACAGTGCTATTAATGGTCCCAACTATATCTTATACTATGATGTCTAAGTGCGAATTAAATACTGATGACGTGGGACATGTCTAATTTGTTACAGCACCTCCCTTCAAAACATCTTTGTTGATTCTGGTAAATTACATTACCCTAATATATAAACGCTTGGTCTTTTTGGACACTGCTTCAAATTCAATTCAAGGACAAGTCAGGACAGAGGGGCATCAGCTTTACATCAACTTTTTCTGTAACGACAACGTAAACTTCGCTTTTGCACAGGCAAGTTCACGGTGTTGCCTAAAGAACTCAGTTTTCTCTAAATGCACTGTGTGGTAATTAAATGTGACAGTTTTCTGGACAAATCCAGCGCGCCTTTTTTGTCATAGGCATGATCACAGTGCTATCTACGCCACACTGTTTTTGTGGGAAATACACTGTTTTTGTAGTTTTCATGTTGCAAAAAATGCTAGGCCGGGAGAACAGTGGTAGGTTATTGAATAGGTATTTAAAGGGCTCCAAGGGTTAGTGTTTGGGGGTGGTTGGCCACGAATCTGGGGAACTGGGTATCTCGGCAATGCCGCTGAACACACCTGATGCTGGGCAACGCACTTTTTAAAAAAAATATTTTTATTTCCAATAAGAAGCATGGACATGTAATACAGTATACAGTGTGACGACAATACACCATTCCGTTAATGTAGGTCCATACATGTACATAGTGTGGAATGCCCATTTAACAATTTTCTTTTACGTTTTATTTCCTACTTATGACAACTTCCCCCACCCGCTAACCCCCCGGCACTTACATAACATCGTTTACCCCACATTTGTACTGTGTTTGCATTGCTCAGACTGTTAACTTTCCTTTATAACCCCGCCATCTGGAGACACCTGCATTGTCCATATCGTAGAAAAACATTGCTTCCTGCACCCGCGCGTGCGTTTGCAGTGGCTGATGGGGGTTAACCGCCACTAAAGCGTGGGTAGGGGGGAGGAGGGGGGGCAGAAGGGGGGTAGGGGTGGGGAGAGGGGGGGTGGGAGGGCAAGGACCGATGAAAAAGGAAGAAAGGGGGGAAAGGGGGGCCCCCGGCTCTCTAAGAGTGTATCTCTCCCTCAGAATCCACCACAGGCGATCGATTCACATTAGTATCAGTACCAGCTTCAAAGTCCAATAACATTATAACATTGCATTCCACTCCATTGAGATAGGGGTTTTCCGTAGACCTCTACGTTCCTCCCTCTGCAATTCCATACCCTCTGCTCTAGCCCATCGCACCACCTCCCCGTGCCAAACCCCGGGGTCTGGCGGTCTAGCTGACTTCCACCTCATCGTGATCGTTCTCTTTGCCAATAAAAGGGCCAAGTCGGCAAAGCGAGTCCCTACGCTCCTCTTCTTCTCGGTAGGGCTTAGCCCCAGCACACTATATGTCACTTCTGTGTATGGTCTGGCTGGTACTATCCTATCCAGTGTGTCGTGTATTGTCGTCCAGTAAGCTTCATATGACTCCTCCGATAAGGGTGGGTGCCGGCCATATAGTGCCTCATAGTATTTCTGGAATGTAGTGTTTAGTTCCAGTTGTGTCGTGACCGGAGACCCCCTTTGGTCGTTTACTTCCATTATTGGGGTGGATATGGGTGTGTTACGCAATAGTCTAGCTAACAAGGGACCAGACCTCTCCGCTTGTGCGTGTTGCCTGCGCTTATATTCCCTATAGTCCAGCAACCTCACCTATTCCAGTAATTCGGCGTGCTGTATGTGCGCCTCCTGCAACTGTGTAAGTCCTGCGTTGGTTCCCGCTGCCCCATTCTCCAATATTGCCAGTCTCCCTTCCACCTCCTTGAGTTTGTCTAGAGTCGTGGACCTCATACCCACCCACGTGCCCATTGCTACACCCCTTATGGACACTTTAAATGCATCCCATTCGATCTGTCTCGAGCTAGCAGTGCCCGTGTTCGCGGCGAAATAATGTGTGATAGCATCAGCCATCGCGGATCTGAAGACACTGTCCTCCAGCAGCTCCGGCGATAGGCGCCACGTCGGTATGGGGGTTGGGATCCTACCCCAGCGTACCGTGACCTCCACAGGGTTGTGATCGGAAAACGTCTTCCCCATATGTTCAGCCATAATCACAGTTCCCAGTATGGTTCTAGAGCAGAAAATACGATCTATCCTGGTGTGTAGCTTGTGAGGTGGGGAGTAGAATGTATATTCCCTGTGCAGCAAGTGTGTGCTCCTCCATATATCAGACAAATCCCAACCATCCGCCCATTGTGTCAAAGCCTCTGCCTGTTTCCTACTCTCTGTCGCCTGCAGCGGCGGATGGGATCTGTCAAGGGAAATGTCCATAACTGCATTATAGTCCCCTCCCACTTTCCAGTCATACTCCGACCATTAGGCCAGCGCCCTGTTGATCTTTGCAAGGAACGCCACCTGACCCGTGTTTGGCGCGTATATACTGCCAAGCACTATGGGGGAGCCATTCAGCGTGCCACGTATAAATACATATCTCCCCTCCGGGGCCACCCTTTGCTCAATTAGTTTAAAGGGGACAGAGTTTTTAAGCCATATCGCCACCCCCCTTGAAAAAGCAGAGTAGGCAGTGGCAAATAGTTGGCCCCTCCATTTCCTGTGTAATTTCACACTTTCTGCGCTATTAACCCCTTCTATGCTAATGACAAGGTCAGCTCGTCATCCAGTACCACTGGAGCTGTGCTTATGACGAGCTGACCTTGTCATGAACAATGGTAAATATCGATTTGCAGCACAGGAGAAAAATACCCTGTAGCATTGAAGGTTTTAGGGTGGGTCTCTTGGAGGTATGCTAGGTTCACCTGCCGCCGATTCAACTGTGCTAGAATTCTATGTCGCTTGTGTACTGAACCCATGCCCCGCACGTTCCAGGTGCATATCTTATACTTGCTACGTGTCTCCATGGCTGTGTACTTCTATTATACATGGCAAACCCAGAATTTGTTCGCCAACTGCGCAGTAATTTTTGGGAACAATTGCAAACTATTGACAGAGCCTGACATTTCAGTGCGTGTGTCCGAGTTACTGCCCATGTCCGACTTATCCCTGACATCATGTTCAGCCAACGCATCCGCTGTCAGGAAAGTCACTTCTGGGTTCGAGCGCGGGCTGCCCGGCTTCTTCCCTCCTTTCGCGCCAGCCTTCTCCGCAGCGTCGTCTCTCGGTCCTGGCCGCCGTTCTCCCTGTCGTGATGTGCCCTCCTCATGTTCATCCGCCAATGGATCTTGTGTGTTGAGCGGCGTCAGCGCCACCTCCATCCACTCCGCGGCCTCCTCAGGTGATTCGAAAAAGTAGGATTTGTTTTCGTGCATCACTTTAAGGCGGGCTGGGAAGAGGAGTGCGTACTTCAAATTGCGGTCACGTAACTTGCGTTTCACCCCCAGGAAAGTCGACCTAGCTTTCTGTACCGCTGGAGTAAAATCCGGGTAAATAGATATCGTCTTGTTTTCGTACTTCAAGGGGGCTTTTTCTCTGGCCACCCTCAGCACCGAGTCTCTGTCCTTATAGTGTAGCAAGCGTGCTATTAGAGGCCGCGGCGGGGCTCCCGGCCTGGGCGGTTTCGGAGGCATTCTATGCGCTCTAGGTGCTGAACCGCGCGTTAAGAGTGCCGCCTTTTTTCCTTAACTGTTGGCTGGCCGGCCTTTTAAAAAATGAATTGAGCTCCCTTCTACGAAACTTTACAGCTATATGGCCAGGTTACGCAGTACTACAGGGGGTGCGCCGGGGATCAGCATGGCCGCAGTAGAGGTCGGCTTAAAACCATTTGGGTGCACTATCGTTTTGCTAAGAGTTTGCTCTGAGGGGTCTACGAAGACGTACACTGCCCCTAACATGGGGGTTGCAGGCTAGGTGCTCACAATCTCTCTGGAGGCTACGCCAGGAGTCAGGACAACGTATTACTTGATGGCCTGCTGGGGTCACTGTTGGGCACAAATACCGGGCATGCCCCTCTCACTTTTGCTCAGATGGGGGAGAGTTAGGTGGAAGGGGCCCCCTACCGGATCTGAGCATATGAGTAGCGCGGCGATATGGATGATGCAACATAGCACTTGAATGGGTAATGTCCCATCCTCCAGTTACCTTCGTTATGACTGCACACAGGGTTATCACACTGTAGCTTGCTCTTGGGGTTACACCACCGGATA
This sequence comes from Lissotriton helveticus, assembly GCF_964261635.1. Taxonomy (NCBI): domain Eukaryota; kingdom Metazoa; phylum Chordata; class Amphibia; order Caudata; family Salamandridae; genus Lissotriton; species Lissotriton helveticus. The sequence goes on along the minus strand of NC_136069.1, from coordinate 1,307,276,429 downwards.
TGAGTATTGCCTGCTTTTAGCTGTTATTAGCCTTCTTTGTGCGACTAGGACTTGAGTTGCGGTGGGTGTGGGTTGTGAGGGGGGTACAGTCTCATCATATACTGGCATGTGAATTTTATCTCTTATACGAAAGCTAAGAGCACTAATCCTTTATGTTTTGTGTTCCTTTATGTATGGCCGGATCCACAACTGTGATACCTGGAAGGTGATCCACACCGCAATGACGGCAAGACGTGGACAAGAAGTGTGACCGGAAGATCTGGGATGGGTGTGGCAAGCGGAGGCATCAAGTGTGATGAGTGATCAAGAGAAGGGCTCAGAGGTGCCAGCATGCATGGGTGAGATGCTGCAGCCCATACACTGTCGTGGTTGGGTTTAGATAGGATTTCCTGTTTTCTGTTTCTATTTTTGGTAAATTCTGGTGGTGTTTTTTCAGTTTTTTCAATACCTTAAAAAACAGTGATTCTCAGTGGTTACACAGAAACAGTGTTTTTCCTGTGTTTATGGAATTTTAATTTTTGCTTGCTTTCTGCGCCGATAGTGCATGTGTATAGATAGCAAGTGCACAGGGGTCCAAATAAATTGTTACTGCACCAGAATGGACTACAAAGTCAATAGCATTCTTCATTAACTCTGAAGATTGTAAGGATGCTTTCAGCATACCATCTGGAAAGTGACAAGGATCTCTTAACAGGGAGGCACTTCAGCTCAGGTATCGATTTTGACAGACCATCATACAACTTTTTCACATATGTAGCATGTAAGACCTAAAACATGCTTCTCAACACTGCATCTTTAGACCAAAGACCACAAAACTGAAAAAAGCAGAAGGAAGAAGAGACAATGTTTTACTGACATCCCATAACAATAAACTCAAGCAGAATAATGGTAGACCAGTCTTTCTTGATGCTACCTTGTATAACAAAGTAACATTGAATTGCCCCCTTCAGGAAGAAATAAAAATGTATCTTTCACTCATCTTTTCCTTTATTTGAATGGCACTTAGTTTGTGGTTATAAAGGTGTTTTTTCAGTGTTTATCGGTTTACACCAGTGATGCCTATTTACCTTTCGGTGGGGTTTTATCAGTTATTATAGGTTAAACCTAAAACTAGATAGCCTAGGTATAGATATAGACAACCAGAATTTGCCGTCAGTAGGGGATGCAACACCTCAGCACCCCATTTTTGAAATGGTATTCAGCTATTGGACAATATCTTACGGCACTTGTGCATGCAGGTGCCATCTTAGCGGGGACTGCGCGGCGTTGGGATGCTCTGTAGTATGGGGTTTTTTTCCCACTGAACGGCCGGGAAGCAAGCAGGTAGTTATTAGGGGGAGAAGTTCATTCAGAGCCTATCCCAGAACCTAGTGGCCAGGCGTGTGTTTTTTACATTCCTTGGCTAGGTTTATGGGATATCTTGGGGCCTGTGGGGCATTCCCTGTGTAGTCTTCCAATTTTGCAGTTGCCGGGATCAGCCAGCTTTTCCAGTATGGCACCAACCCTGTTTAGGTGGGCGCAGTTACATTAGGAATGTGTCTCATGTCTGGTGCAACGTGTCTATCTGACGCTTCGTGTCTCTAGCAATGGAGGCCATTTAATGGCTCCCATATGGTATGATGATCTCTTCTTCGTTCAGCCCCAGTTTAAGGGGACAGGGTACAGCAGTCCCTTGAGGTAGCCTGCCCTGACAGGAAATTAGCAGTATGCCTGGCACTGGTATTCGTTACAGGCACTCTGAGCAGGTTTCTGGAACATATTTGTTACTAGAGCATCGGCCACCGTAGATAGGGTATGGGAGGATGTTACCCCCCCTTTGGGGGATGTTTTCTGCAATGGGCTGCCTTGGGCAGGTCACACGTCTGGTATAACGGAGTTATTCCTACGAACGGAGGGTGGCATGTGCCAGTCAATATTAGGTACGAGCCAGTAGGGGAAGTAAGGGCAGTGGCTCCGATGTAATCTGCAAGGCTTCCGGGGCAGCAATTTTTGCTAATTCAGCCATTTCAGGCTTGGTTCTCCCCTCAACATCAGTACCAGTGTACCTCTAAGTACTTATGGACCTTATTGTGTATTGGTCTTGCGCATGGCGACCTGTTCCCTAGAAATGTCTTGGGTTACACATGCTGTACAGCACCCGGAACAGCGGTTGAGTTAGGTTATAACAAGTAAATTTGGGCAAGCCATCCTGCCAGGGATGAGGAGGACTATTTCCACATAAAGCGAGTCGGCACAGTAGGTGCATAGCTTAAGGCTCACTGGGCCTGGTGTTGTAAGCAAGGATAATGTCTAATGTTCTGTGGGGGATGCTTAGGAAGCTTTTGCCAATGGCGGGATCAGTTACATACACTGCTCTAGGCTGAGTAAGGAAGTTTGTCTGAAAACCTATGGGCACAATGCAATAGGTCAAGGAGCGCAGCATGACCTTTCTGGAAGTGGGGAGGGGGAGGCCAGATAGTCGATCAACTATACTGGCCCATGGTGGTAAGGTCATGATTGGTGAGCATAGTTTTCAGTCCTTAGCGGGCATAACCATGGTAAAAATGGGGACGCCCGACAGGGAGACAGAGGGTCTCTCATGGAACTCCAGGGGGCAGTTACAGCCGGTAGGCTGGAAGGGTGCGGGGGTAGGGAGGTCATGCTTCCAGTAGGCTGGTTGGCCAATCCCCGCATGCGCTCAAGGACGCATAACTGCAGCGGCCCCCTTTTATAGAGTTGAATCTTTAAGGGCGTAGGGGGGCCCGTTGGAGATATCCATCCGGTAAGCTGAACCCCCTGCGCAAGGTCACTCCGGTTGGAGGTTGGGACCTAGCTTAAACTTGACCTAGGGCCACCAGTCATTGAGCTTTCCGTAGGCTCTAACAGGGATACGCAGAAAGAGACTATCTTCAATGCTTAGATTATGATAGGAAATTGTATGTGTTGGAGGCATGTTGTACTTTCTGCGTATTGCGTGCATAATGTAAATAATAATAAATGTTGGTTTGCTTATTTTATGTAATAAAATACAGCCAGGGTTTCCGACCCCTAATCCAAAACAGTGTGGTTCTTGAATTGTTTGCGTTGGGGGTAACGGGGGGGGGGGTGACCCCCATGGGAGCCGGGAGGGTGCCCACCCCAAGGGTTGAGAATGAAGAGGGGGACTTTAGGCAAGTACCAGGCCATAACAGCTGGAGGCCACAGCCAGAGAGGGGCAGCTGAAACTGCTAATTTGCGTGAGCATTCTGGGGCCTAGCAGCAATGCCAGGAAATTCCCAGAACGCATTAGTCTAACGCCTGATGAGTGACAAATGGTAAGGCAAGATTTGGTCTACTATTGCACTGCCTTACTATTCAGCAGATTTATCTAACCCAGATGGTATTCAAAGAGAACAAACCAGGAGATTGCCAGCTTCAAAGGGCTTAGATGAAAAAAGTTCTGTTGGAACACAATGTCCCCTGCATGTTAAACAGGGATGTACTGGATGTGAAATTGGTATTATGCTAATCTAGCACTTGTGCAGAGGCCTATATCTGTCCCGCACTGTATAAGGTCCAGGACCTGTGACTTGAGGGGAAGAGCAAGCATGCTCTCATAGTAGGCAGTGAACTACTGTCTATGCTGTGGGCGTATCACATTAAACTGTGCTGTTAGCATACTGTGAATCCCATTTGTGACCAGACCTTCTTCCCGTGCCACTATGTCACTGTGACTGGGCTCTACTGACCCCACCACGGAAAAGATCTGCTGCTTTGTGAAACCTACAACGTTACTTTTACTGCCAAGATCATCTGTGAACTTGAGATCTGTCCTGAGGCTGCACCTCTTGAACCAGTGTTCCTCTAGTCCCCAGCCTAGGGCGCCCATGACTGGCAAGAACAGGAAGCTGCCAGAGAAAGTCACAGCACAGAGACAGCCAAAGTTGATAAAGATCAATTCAAAAATGGTCAGGCGATTTCAGTAGATGTTTCCTAAGTTAAATTTGCCCGGCGTAAAAACGCCTCTAATACCATACGAAGTTATTCAATAAAGAGGCAGGCGCTGGAGACAGGAAGACAGGAAACAAGTTTATTCCGACGGAGTAGAACACATCAGATCAGACAACAAGGTATCGTCTCGAGGTGCTCTCTCAGCCTCTTTGAGACCTGGTCTTTTATACACTGGTTTAAGACATGTGAACGTTCTTTATTACAACAAGGACATTGTGAAGTATGAGAACGACATCCCCGGCACCCCCCAGTTCCGGCCCCTTCCAACACATGACAACAGTAGAGGCCCTTTCCCCTCATATGATTGGGAGGGGGCTATCACGCAGCTGAGTGTTCTGCCGATTCCTTTGGAATGTGTGCGCCTGATCGAATCTCAGGGGGTGGGGAGGTCATGATCAATAGTGGCTCCTTTCAGGAAAAGCGAGTGCATACAGTAGTGGGCAATAAACTGTATCCTCGGGCTAAAGGATGACCAGCGGTTCGTACAGGCAGTCGGGCTCAGAGGAAGGGGTCATCAAAGGAGGGGTATTCATGGACGGAAAGGAGGTGTTGGTCAGGCGCGGGGTGTGATTCCCTGAGACAGAGTCATGGGAGGGGAGGGTTCATGACTTGTGCATGTGAGTGCGGGGGCAGCCAGGGTGCGCGGGGAAGGCTTGCAAGGTTCAGGGAAGTGTGCTGACGGGCGATCGTGAACAGGGAGACCATGGTACCTAAAATGGCTGTCGTGTATGCTCATACGTGAGTCTGCAAGATGGCGTAGATGATGTTCAGTACACAAACTAAAATTCCACAGTCCTCCCTTTAACATGTCTCGCCAGCTTGTCAGTTCGGATCAATCCCCATAAGACCACGCACCTCTATCTCGTATAGGGGACTCATGTGCTCAGTTTTAAAGTTCAAAGTCTTTGGGCACATACAGTTGGAAATGAGTGCACATAAAGGTGGTAAACATTGAATACCTAAGCAACACCCACACAGTATCATGATTGGTATCAATAAAAACGTGAACAATCTCCGTCCCCAGTTCTTCAAAGTGTCCCAGAACCAGCCTCCAAGCGACCATCCTTCCTGCTCCTGGTGAACCTCCGAGGACAGTCTGTGGAGGTGTTCGATTGCTTTGTAGACTGAAGGTGAGTTATCTGGCACGTAGGTGCAACAGCTGGAGCCGATGATGCGGCATGCACCTCCACGGTCGGCCAGAACCACATCTAGAACAAGGCGGTTTTGAAGAGCCACCAGGCGGACTGCCTGAAGCTCAGCCGTGTTGTTAGCAAGGATTCCAGCGGTGATGTTAATGGTTGTTTCTACTGCCTGAGTCAGGTGTCGGATAGCGCGGCTATTTGCCATTGGTCCCCACAGAGGAACAAGTCCCTTTGCTGCATCCAGGAACTGTGCTCCGGTGGAGTCGGCTTGTTCAACATCTCCGGCGCGCTTTTGCCGGTGGTGGTAGGCTGAAGCCACATACGTGGGAGGAAGAATGAAGGCGATGTAGCACGTACCCCTCCAGCCTTTTGGGAGCCAAGTGTAAGCTTTGGTGCCACAAACAAAGTACATATTCGGGGAAGCAACAAAGGAGGGGGGTCAGCTGAGACCAATGTTTTGGTGATGCGACAAGAACTGTGACCCACCAGCTGCGTTCCTTGTCCTTCGAGGCATACGAGTCCTGTGACATTGATGACAGACAGGGCCACGGTCAGGGTGGCAGCCGTTTGTTTCCGCAGGTGGGAGAAGGTGGGTCTGGCTGGATTGTGGAGCACTTGCATTTCGACCCTTTCTTTGGCAGGGATGTTCGTAAGGAAGGTTGAACCTGAAATTGCAGGACAAAAGGGAGCAGACGTCTTTCCTGTTTTGTTCAGCCAGAACCCATAGTAGAAGTGTGACACTGTTTGACCAGAAGCGGCGTTGTCCTTGTGGCTTTCCTGCATGAGGATCAACCAGGCGAGGCAGGAGCCGTGAACTGAGAAAGGAGAAGGGATGAAGGGGATGGAGTGTCCGGTAGCATGTGGGAGCAACCCACAGATCCAGCAGTTCGTGGCATTTGCAGCAAGGTTGTGCTGGTGCAACAGTTGTACGAAGGAATTGTTCCAGAACTCCTTACGCCTTTCTCGGAGCTGAGGTGAAAGGGTGATCAGGTGGTGCTCTTTCATGGTGGTTGGCTGGACAGTGGTTGGCAACATCTGGTGAGCGGGTGTGCTTTCCTCCAAGATCCAGAAGGAAGTCATGAGGAGGAGGCAAAAGAGGAAGACAATGAAGAAAGCGATTGTCTTTGATTTGTGCAAATTATCAGTCTTTGGGTTCCTGTAGCGGGTATTTCCTGTTGCTTCCGACGTCTTCTTATCTGGCGCTTCCATCATCTTCATCTTCAAGGTGCTCGGTAGTGGGCAGAACCACAGACTTTGTTTAGCTTCTCTCCGGGTAACCCTTGGTTGCTTTGGGTCACCGTTCTGAGATTTTTAACTTAGTCAGTGGCCTACTTAGCCGAAGCTCCCTCCTTTCGACGCAGGAAATACCCTTCTCGGGAAGGCACAGTGGGATCAGAGTGTTTTGCAAGTTCAAGTGCCTCGGTATCAGGATAGCAGTTCAGTGATGGTCGGTCTTTGTTCAGGAGCTCTTCTTGGGTGCTGACGTTGTCTGTCGTGGCCAGGGTCGAGGAAACCTTCTTGCAGTGGTGTGCGTGCAGCCAGTTCTTCTTCCCCTCCACTCGAAGAGCCGTCCGAGTGGTGATCAGTACTTGCCAGGGGCCCGTCCACCGGGGTTTCAGACTCTTCGCTCGTTGAAAGTTCCGGACTAGGACGTAGTCTCCCGGTTGTATATCGTGACCGGGACCCCTGGAAGCATCGGGGATGGCCTGCTGCACCTGTTGATGAATGACAGACAACGTTTTAGTTAATTTGTATAAATAATCTGACAGCAGGACGTCGGGGACGTCGTGAATGGAGGTCGGTTTGGGGGCAGTCCAGAGGTTCATAGGCCGCCCAAACACAACTTCGTAGGGGGTCAAGTGGTGTTTAGTGAGAGTGGAGCGCATCGATAGTAATGCCAGTGGAAGGGCATCTGGCCACTTAAGTCCTGTGGTGGCCACTATTTTTGACAGTTTCAGTTTCAGTGTAGCGTTGTGTCGTTCAACCAGGCCAGCAGATTGGGGGTGGAAGACTGCGTGGAACCTCTGTTTTACCCCCAACCCCTTCAGGATTAGTTGGATAACTTCAGCTATGAAGTGGGGGCCATTGTCGCTCCATAAAATTCGACAAAGGCCGTAGCGAGGGAAAAACTCTTTCAGTAGTACTTTGGCAGTAGTCATGGCAGTGTTATCACGGGCCGGATAGGCTTCCACCCATTTGCTGAAGGCACATACAATGACCAATACGTACTTCAAGCCTTGGCACCTCTCCAGTTGGATGTAATCCATCTGGAGAACCTCAAAGGGGTGGTCGGGGATCCCAAACCCTCCCCGGGGTACCACAGTTCCTTTCCCGGGGTTGTGTTGTAGGCAGATAAGGCACTGCTGGACTAGGCGTTTGGCCGAGTCGGGGATCTTGTTGTTGTGCCAGACTTTGGAAATGAGTTCAATCATGGGGGCAGAGCCTATGTGTGCAGGGGAGTGTGCCATTGTCAGTATGGGGATTGTTAGAACCGGGAGTCTCTGGTTGGCAAAGGTAAGTACCTTGGCCCAAGTAGGGACCCCTAGCTCCGGTCAGGGCGACGGAATAACCCTCTGAGATAACCCCTGCTCACCCTCTAGGTAGCATGGCGCGAGCAGTCTAGGCTAAACTCGGAGACAATGTGGATAACATTTGCACTTAACACAACAATAATCCCCAATCCACCACAAACTGAGACCACACAGGTAAGTATATTTTTATAAAAATATATAACTTTATCTAGTTTCAGCAAGGTAAATCAAGCAGTTGCACGATAATCACTTCATTATAAAAGGGAGGCACTTAATCTTAATTGGTCTTTCTTAATTTCAGGAAGTTCTCAAAACAAATGTCTCTAGTCTCTTCAAGTCAGCACAAAGATATGCCAACGATTTTGTGATCAAAAACGCTCTCAAAAATGATGAGCAAACAATGCCAATGTAAAACAACTATCCCCCAAGGGTCCCCTGGCTTCAGGGACCACAAGCGCTTCTTGCGCGGCTCACCCGGTATCCTGGGCGAGGGAGGACTTCTTTCCTTGTGCTTGTAGTGACGCGGGTCCCCCAGGGGCACCTCGCGGGTGCCGGCTCAGTGTGGCTCCCGCCCGGCCGGTCTCAGGACGCTCTCCGCCCGCTCTGGATCCTTCACAGAGCAGCGGGGAGCAGAGACGGCAGGCCAGGGGCTGGAGCACTTACGGAGATCCCTCGGCGGGGTCAGGTCACTTCTTCCCGGGCCCGGCGGTGATCGCGCTGAGTCCTCGGCTTCGTCAGCTGCCTCAGCGAAGGCGGCCAATCCCCTCGCGGCTCCTCAGGCGAGCCTCCACAGCACCCGGGAGTCAGCCAATGGCAGTGCGGCTCCCGGGACAGTAAACAATGACGCTGCGCGACTCCGGCCAATCACGGCCCACCACTGCTGATGACGCTGCGCCGCACGGGCCAATCCCGTCGCGGCGTTAGTGAGGGGGCTCGGCTCCCTCCACCAATGGGAGCGCGGCGGCTTCGTTCTTCGCCGCGGCAGCGCCTGGACCTCTAGGCAAGTTACGGGGGGGGTTCCTGGCTCCGGGCCGCGGTGGTGATTTGGCGGCAAAGGGTTTTCAAGGGCGCTGGTCCCGATGAGACCCCCCTCTCGACCTCTCCACCACGTTGGAGCGGATTTCACGAGGGGAGGCGCCACGAGCCTCCAACCCTCATAGGAAATGTGCCGATGAGCACACCGATCCCTTCCTCACGCTCCGCAGTCGAGTACACCACGCCCCCGGTCCACAACAGCACGATCTTGCAGCTGTTTTCTGGCAAAGCTTTAGGAACCTTTAGCCCTGGGTTCCCAGCAGGAGGCCAGCTCTTCTCAGGCCCTTGGAGATTCAGTAAAGACACAGCACACAGCAAAGTCTTGGTAGGTTCAAGCAGGCAGGGTCACAGCACGCAGCAAAGTCCCTTTCCCCTCTTCAGCTTTCAGTGGCCACAGCAGAACAGGTCAGCCCTTAGAGCACACAGCAAGGCAATCTTCCTTTAGTTCTCTCGCCGTCTTCCTTCCAGCAGAGGGTCCGTCTTGGTTGTAGAATTTCAGAATCTAACTTTCTGCAGACAGGGGTCCTTTCCTTATACCCCCAATGTCTTTGAAGTTCTTGGTGCACGGAGGCCCTGGGTCCAGTCTAAACCAGTTCTGGGGGTTGCGGAGCACTGAGGTGTCTCTGGCTTTCTTCTTCCTGTCAGCTTCAGGGCCAGGGGGGTCAGTTGACCACCAGGAGAGAGCGAATGTGGGGGAGGTAGGCAGGCACAGCCCAGCACTTATCTGGCATTCCTTCCTCCCGCCTCCCAAGCAGGCAGATGTGCCCTTTCATCCCCGGGATGGCTCCGACCCTCTCCTCTGGGGCTCTGCAGCCCCTTCCTGTCACATCCAGACCAGGCAGACATTCCACAAACCCAGGCACATAGAAAAAGGTTTAGACAAGAGAACAGCCACTTTCTAAAAGTGCTATTCTCCAACACAGGATTTAAAAACACCCTTCACTAAAAGATGTGTCATTAAATTCTGAGTCCAGGGATATCTTTCATGGATGTTCCATCTTGTTCCTATAGGGAGATAGGCTGGGATCCAATGGGACCAGCCTCCCCAGGCTACCCTAGGGAGCCCTACAGCCCTACAGCAGTGAGCACACAAAGTGGCTGCTGCTCTCTACCAGAGCATGTTACCTGCACTAGTACACGCTCTACCCTATCCATTCACTGCACCCTACCCAGGGGGGTACCTGGAGCCTTCCATAGGGGTGGCTGATGTGCACAGACAGGGGAGGGTTAAGCCCAGCCAGTGGGGACACTGGCCGGGCTGACATGGCAGTCACTGACTGCACACAGGCTCCGCGCTGGCAGGCCTGAGTCACCATTTTAAAGCTACTCATGTGGGTGGCGCAATCCGCGCTGCAGGCCCACTAGTAGCATTTGTCATCACCGGCCCTGGCACACACAGTGCACTTTACTAGGGACTTCGTGGTGCTACAAATATGCCAATCAGGTATATTCAATCAATATCACAATTTACAGAGGGAGCACTTACCCTCTGACACTGATCAGCAGTGGCAGAGGGTCCAAAGCATCTAAACCAGCAAAAACGAAATCCAGCACAGCATCAAAACACATGAGTCAGAGGCAAAAAGATGGGGGAAGAACCACGCCAAAAGGTGTCAGGTCTAACAGGGATCAAATATGCATCAGGCAGCAACCATTTGTTCGTGTCTTTTGTCCGCCAGCAGCCTTCATCGTCCCTTAGATCCACCCGCGCCCACTCAGTCAATTCGTGTGGTGTGCTGGCCGATTGGATGTCCCTGATCGTTTCCCTAGCGTCGGTCCATTTTTCTGCTTGTGACCTGGTCACATACATGCGTGTCGTTGTCCTATTCTCAGCTGTGGTTCGGGCAGTGATGTCGGCTAGTGCGTTTCCCTGTCCAACTAAATCTGTCACCTTCTTGTGTGCCTGGCATTTGATTACTGCTAATTGTTTGGGGAGAAGAACTGCTTCAATCAGGGCGGAGACTAAATCTCCGTGAAGGATGGGCGTACCGTGGGACGTCAGGAATCCCCTTTCCCTCCACAGGAGCCCAAAATGATGAACCACCCCGAAGGCGTATTGGCTGTCCGTGTAAATGTTTGCCGTGGTTCCTGCTGCTATGATACATGCTCGTGTGAGGGCAATTAGTTCTGCTGCCTGTGCGGATCGTTGTGTGATGCGAGCTGTTTCAACTACTGTTCGAGCTGTCGTCACCGCATAGGCAGCAGAAGTGGTGCTGTCTGGGAGTTTGATACAAGAGCCATCTACCCATAGTTCTCCATCAGGATCTGTAAAAGCAATGTCTCGGAGGTCAATTCTACTCCTAGTCTGTTCGTCCGTGAGGGTCACACAGTCGTGTATAGGGGGCACATCGGGGTCATTTTCGGGCAAGGGTAACAGTGTAGCAGGATTCAATGTCGTGCATCTCTTCAGGGTGATGTGGGGTGCAAGTAGAGTCAATTCGTACCCTGTCAGTCGTGCACTAGTCAGGTGTTGAGTCTTGGTCTGGTTCAAAAGGGTGTCAACTGCATGGGGCACTAATACCGTGAGAGAGTTCAAAAGCACAATTCCCTCACTCTGGCGGATAGAGACAGCAGCAGCGGCTACTGCTCGAAGGCAGGCAGGTAGAGCTCTGGCGACTGGATCAAGAGTGGCAGAGAAATAGGCACAAGGGCGTTGTTTGGCGCCGATGGGCTGAGTTAGAACAGACAATGCGCATCCCTCCCTTTCGTGAGTGAAGAGGGAGAAGGGCTTGGAGTAATCTGGTGTTCCTAGAACGGGTGCCGAGCAAAGGGCATCCCGCAGCTCCTTAAAGGACGTTTGGCATTCGGGGGTCCAAGGGAGTGGGAAAGGGACATCTTTGGCCAACAGGGAAAGTAGGGGTTTTATGATGAGACTGAAATTCGGTAACCATTGTCGGCAGAAAGAAGTAAGGCCCACTAATGAACGGACTTGCTTCTGTGTTTTTGGAATGGGGGTGTCTAGGATGGTTTGGATTCGGTAGGGCGTAAGTTTCCTCCCTTCTTTGGACAGGAGATGGCCTAGGTATGTTACTTGGGGCTGGCAGAACTGCAGTTTCTTTTTGGAGACTTTGTGGCCATTCTCCGCAAGAAAGTGCAAGAGTTGGATAGTGGCTGTGATTGCAAGCGGAGTGGTGTCGGCCGCCAAAAGGATATCATCGACATATTGGATCAACACCACTCCATCTGGTAGCTGGACGGCGTCCAGCTGTCTTTTGAGGGCCTGGCTGTAAATGCTGGGACTTTTAGTGTAGCCCTGGGGAGCTCTACAAAATCGGTATGAACGGTTTTTTAAAGTGAAGCCGAAGAGATAGCGGCTGTCTGGATGGATGGGGATAGAGAAAAATGCATTTTTAAGATCAATAACGGTGAAGGTGGTGGCGGTGGACGGGATGAGAGTCAGAATGGTGGCGATGTCTGAGACTATGGGGTACTGTGGTACCACCACTTTGTTGACTTCTCGCAGGTCGATGATGAAGCGGTATGCTTTCTCATCTCCCTCACCTTGCTTTTTAACAATGGGCAGGATAGGGCTATTGCAGACATTACTAACCACTTCCTCTACCACTCCTGCATCTACCAAGGACTGAATAATCGCTACCAATGCCTTCTCGCCTTCGGGCGATATCCGGTACTGTGGGAGTTTCGGGAGTATTGCATCTGGTCGAACAGTTATGTGTACGGGATCGATCATCATTCGTCCTACATCCGAGTCGTTTCTGGCCCATAGGTACAGGGGTAGGGTATCGAGCGAGGATAGGTCAGCATCTGTTATGGCGTACATATGTCGTGTGGGGTAGGGTCTGGACATGCTTGGATTGTCGTACAGGATGACTCGGACTCCATCCGGGGAACACCTAATAGTGGCTCGGAAATGTTTCAGTAAATCAATACCCATAATGGCGTCAGGGGAGTTGGAGGAGAGCAGAAATGTTGTGTCAGTGGGATTGTTTCCTAGGTCAAAGGAGATAGGTTCAGACAGGGGGTTGGTGGAGGGCGTTCCATCGAAACCTATCGATGTAATGTGTGAGCCAGACAAGGGTGCCCTTGGAATCAGTCGCTTTGATAATACACTACGTGTCGCTCCAGGGTCTACCAAAAATGGAGACTTTGTACCCAGGACCTTAGCAGTGACGTAAGGACCTTGCTGGTCAACACAGAGCTCGACTGGATCCCTCCCTTGCCCCTGGCCGTCCTATGCAAATGTTTCAGTATTGTTGCCGTCGGACTGTTGGCACTGATTCTGTCGGGGGCGGTCAAATATGTTTGGTCTGCCAGGTCGGTCATTGGTGGTGTCGTGGGTCTGCCCTCGCCCCTGCCCTCCAGTTTTGGGGCCATTTGTCATGTCCCTTGTCTCTTTATTTTTAATCATTTCCCGAAGGGCCAGGCATTGAGACTTCCAATGTCCAAATTCTTTACAAAATGCACACTGGTTCTCATCGAGGTCAGTTCGTGGAGCACCGGGTGTGGGGTTGCGGTCTCTAGTGGGTGGATTCCTAGGGGAATTCGACTGGTAGTTCCCCCTATACCGTTCCCTTCCTGTAGTCACTCCCTGTAATTGAGCAATCATCACTCGTTCCTTTAAGTCCTTTTTCTTTTTCTCATTCGCCCTCTCGTTCTCGTTCTTTTGGTGTTCGTAATACTGAGCCATCTGAAGGATAGCTGCAGGTTTGGAGGCTCCCCAACTACTCTCGCTCGTCTGTAACTTTTGGGAGACCTCTTGCGATAGCCCCTTTACGTAGTTTTGCACGAATAGGTGTTGTCCGGTTGCGGTGGTCATGTCTTGGCCACTGTAGTCGGAGAACACTGTTTCAAATCGGGAGAAATATTCTGATACGTCTTCCTGGGGTTTCTGACGGCAAGCCGTGACTACCGACCAGTCTACCTTCTTCTCTGGGATCAATGTCTTTAGTTTCTGCACTATTTTGTCTGGGAGTTCCAGTATGTCTTTTACAGGTTTCTTTCCGGGTTCTCGCTGCCCATCTAGTTCATTGAGTTGTTTCCAGGTGTGTCCGAACAGATCCGTGTGGTCGGCTTTCCGGATTTGCTTCCACACATCGGCCGGCAGACACAACCCGAAAAACAAATCAATGTCCGATAGAGTCATTATAGTTGAGCCCAAGGCTGTGCCTAGTTCGGTATAAAATGCTGTAGGGTTCTTTCTTAAATCGGGCAGGGTTTGCCTAAAAGTTAAAATATCTTGCCGATCCCATGGTTGGTAAACCCAGTTGTACACAACCCTCCCTTTTGCATCTGCGTGGTTGATATCATCGTTTGTTCCCTGACCTCTTGGGGGAACCCAGTAGGGGGCGGCTTCTCTGATAGGCATCCTAGTGTTGGCTGCTTCTAATGAGGGCTCAATCGTCTCAGGGACTGTGATCTTGACCTCTGGTTTCTGTTCCGCGAGGTGGCGGAAGACCTCAAGCGTTTGCATGAAGAGGTCCGTCACATCGCTCTCAGTCCCATCTCCAACATCGACCCTTCTATATAGAGTCGTCAGTTTAGCAGGACCCTTATTCTGGTACCTATCCTCATATGCGTTCAGGGTGTGGTAGCTGAACCGTAAAATGAAATGCCGTCAGTGACTACCGGCATGTGAATTATGCATATTCATCGTATATTCTTCGCTCTCCTTCCGTTCTACCAGGGTCTTTGCTATCTGGTCGATTCCATCCCGCTCATCTTTGCTCAACCTATTTGGTCTGGCTGTTAGATGTTTGCCAGTCTCGAGTTCATCTGGTGTTGCTACCAATGCGGCCGGTGCGAAGGCCGTAAGAGCCGGGGCACTAGCGCTATGGTCACCCACGCCTGCACTTTGAACTGGTGAGTGTTGTGCTAGAGGTTGGCAGGGAGCATATGGAGGAGGCATGTAGATAATTGGAGGACCGAGCAGTAACTCGTCATTTGCCCGCTGTTTGGAGGGCATCTCCGGGTAGAGCGTAGGGGTGGTCCTGACAGGGCATTGGCCTGCCAGTCCTGATTCATGTGTTTGTTTAACTTCCTCTCTTCTTCTTATTTCTTCATCTAGTTCTTTTGCGGCCAGATGGGCTGCTTTTCGTAATTCTTTCACTATTTTTGCTTCTTCTCTTTTCCTTCGCTGTTCTGCTTCTTTGCACCACATGCCAATACTATCGAGCATAGTGGGCGTTGCCTTGTTTATTTTTACAGCTGCTTCTAGTGTTTTTATTTTATTTTCATCAAAAGATCCTATCAGTGGCCACTGACTTTCAGGATCCTTTTTTGTATATTTATGCCATAACTTACTATAAGCTATAGCGACTAGTCCTTGCTTAGTAAACATGTCCTTATTAGGGGTGCCTTCCAATGGAGCTGGATGGTTCATCTCTAATAAGCGGTCCGGGTTGACCCATCTACTAACCAATGGGGAGAAGATAGGCATGACGGATTACAATGGGGGGCAAAAGCCTGCACTACCTATCTTTTCACTACTTGCAAAAGACTGGACAGAATATTCTATTCACGCTGTTTGCAAACAGAGAATACCTCCAGAAGGAACCAATTCCAAACAGTCAATGTTTGGATAAACAATCAATCAATGAGGAATGAAATAGGCACGACGGGTTACAATGGGGGCAAAAGCCTGCGTTACCTACCCTTCACTTTCTACAAAGGGAGAGAGAATATTCCTATTCTTCCCCGTTTGTAAGCAGAGAAGATCCTTAAGAGAACCAACTTCGAACAACTCAATGCTCGATTCAAACAATCCATCAATGGGGAGAAAAGTAGGCACGGCAGATTACAATGGGGGACAAAAGTCCGCGTTACCTACCCTTCACTATCTGCAAAGACTAAACAGAGTATGGCGACTCTGTGCTTGTTTGCAAATAGAGAATCTCTCAGAGACAATAAAATGAGTAATACTAGTATTTTCAAACAATCAAAACAATCAATTTCGCAATTTGTCGTGTGTCACGACCTTACCCGGACCGCATGGACAGTTTCTCGTCTTCCGCTTCCAGCGCCCGATCGTCCTCTACTCTCTGTTGCTATCGCGGCACTCCTGGTGGTTCCCAGTCAGGACCGTAGATCACTCGGGAGAGGTCTGCTCGGAATCAGTGAAGTTCAGATGATCGGCTGTCAGACGAGGGTCTATCGGACAGGAGCTCTCCCGATCGTTGCAGTCGTTCACTCTGTCGTCGGGACCTCTCCCACTGGATCCACGTGTCGCTGATGGGCCCCGCGTTTGGGACGCCAATTGATAAAGATCAATTCAAAAATGGTCAGGCGATTTCAGTAGATGTTTCCTAAGTTAAATTTGCCCGGCGTAAAAACGCCTCTAATACCATACGAAGTTATTCAATAAAGAGGCAGGCACTGGAGACAGGAAGACAGGAAACAAGTTTATTCCGACGGAGTAGAACACATCAGATCAGACAACAAGGTATCGTCTCGAGGTGCTCTCTCAGCCTCTTTGAGACCTGGTCTTTTATACACTGGTTTAAGACATGTGAACGTTCTTTATTACAACAAGGACATTGTGAAGTATGAGAACGACATCCCCGGCACCCTCCAGTTCCGGCCCCTTCCAACACATGACAACAGTAGAGGCCCTTTCCCCTCATATGATTGGGAGGGGGCTATCACGCAGCTGAGTGTTCTGCCGATTCCTTTGGAATGTGTGCGCCTGATCGAATCTCAGGGGGTGGGGAGGTCATGATCAATAGTGGCTCCTTTCAGGAAAAGTGAGTGCATACAGTAGTGGGCAATAAACTGTATCCTCGGGCTAAAGGATGACCAGCGGTTCGTACAGGCAGTCGGGCTCAGAGGAAGGGGTCATCAAAGGAGGGGTATTCATGGACGGAAAGGAGGTGTTGGTCAGGCGCGGGGTGTGATTCCCTGAGACAGAGTCATGGGAGGGGAGGGTTCATGACTTGTGCATGTGAGTGCGGGGGCAGCCAGGGTGCGCGGGGAAGGCTTGCAAGGTTCAGGGAAGTGTGCTGACGGGCGATCGTGAACAGGGAGACCATGGTACCTAAAATGGCTGTCGTGTATGCTCATACGTGAGTCTGCAAGATGGCGTAGATGATGTTCAGTACACAAACTAAAATTCCACAGTATTCAAAGAGAACAAACCAGGAGATTGCCAGCTTCAAAGGGCTTAGATGAAAAAAGTTCTGTTGGAACACAATGTCCCCTGCATGTTAAACAGGGATGTACTGGATGTGAAATTGGTATTATGCTAATCTAGCACTTGTGCAGAGGCCTATATCTGTCCCGCACTGTATAAGGTCCAGGACCTGTGACTTGAGGGGAAGAGCAAGCATGCTCTCATAGTAGGCAGTGAACTACTGTCTATGCTGTGGGCGTATCACATTAAACTGTGCTGTTAGCATACTGTGAATCCCATTTGTGACCAGACCTTCTTCCCGTGCCACTATGTCACTGTGACTGGGCTCTACTGACCCCACTACGGAAAAGATCTGCTGCTTTGTGAAACCTACAACGTTACTTTAACTGCCAAGATCATCTGTGAACTTGAGATATGTCCTGAGGCTGCACCTCTCGAACCAGTGTTCCTCTAGTCCCCAGCCTAGGGCGCCCATGACTGGCAAGAACAGGAAGCTGCCAGAGAAAGTCACAGCACAGAGACAGCCAAAGTCTCCACGCTCCCAGTCAAGATGCCACTGTGACCCTGAAAGCTCCAAAGTCAATACTGAAATGGGACTGCTGCATGTGTCTGCCCCGCATCCGCCAGGCCTCCAATTGCTGAAACTAGGTAACCACGGGGCTGCAGAGCATGTGCAAATAAGAGCCTGAAAAACTGGTGGAAGCCTGCTGAACGAAGTAAAAAATGTCCCATGTTAATATTGGTTTTGGGAGGAAGGGCGAACTGAACCGTTGAGGCACATACGCCTTGGAGGTGAGTGAACCTAGGCCTACCCAGCCCTAGGTACCTGGTTAGACAACAGGTAGGGATCACAAACGCTGGGGAACTCAGGAGCTGGACATCCGCGAAATGCTCTGGCTCCACGCTGCCTGAGCTGAACTTTGCTGGGCTGAGGATTTCATAGCCCTGTGGGGCTAACCTCCTCAATCTGGCAAAAGTTCCTTGGCCTGACTAATGGCCTGGCACTTCAGTTTAAGCCCTGAAGTGTCCAGGGCCGAGTGTCAATCAGTAACACCTCGTTAGAGAGTGGGGTGGAGTCAGTAGTCTAATTGACCCATCCCAATCTGCGACTAGGTAGAGACTGCTAACTTTCCTCATTGGGTGACCTTAGTGACCTACGGTCAGCCTATAAGGGAAGGCAGCAGTCCCAACCCTCCTGGGACCTCCAAGGCTTCCTTCCCGGAGAGCTGCAGCGAAGTTAAGTTTTATGGTTTGGGGTATTTGGTGCAGGCGTGCAATTTGTGACTGAGTGTTTCTGTGTGGTCCCACTCCCTACTAAAGTTATATTGTGGGTCGCCACTGTTGGTGGGAGTGGGTACTGAAGGGTGTAGAACTTATACGCAGACAGAACCTGGTCTGACAGCCACGGCCAGACTGGTAACAACAACCAGCCTGGCAAATTGCTACTGAGAAACACTGCTCCCGCTATTGTTAGTGGGGGTCGATATTGCAGCGCTGCTGCATAACTTGGCCAAGGGATACAAAATGGCCTCTGGCCACCTGGAAACCGCCCGGTGCCGCTAGGGCCAGTCCGGCCCTGCTGACAGGTTACCCGCTCCGATTTTTCTAGAGCTGCTATGCGAGTTACTTTCGATGTGTTTTGTTTTTTACAGACTTCATGCGTTGCGAAAGGGTGGAAAGACTTTAGGGTTGGTGCTTTAACCTCCATCTTGTCATAAATTGTTGTTTATTGGTTTCAATAAGTCACTGGATGTGAACTTGGTGCTCTAAGCTTTTTGCCTGACTTCATCTTAAATGTAGGGATGGACACTGGGGTAAAAGGCCTGATTACTTACCAGTAATGCCGCACATCATTTGGTTTGGAGTAAAAGAAAAAGTTTCCTGTCCTTGTACCCTCAAACCAACAGGACCCAGTGCCCTTGCTGTACTGTTGATAGGTGGGACTTACGCTCCATAAAATTCAATTCAAATTAAAAGTGCTCGGCATTAGCAGTTATGATTCTCCCTTTCTTCAAGTAGGAAGTACACCCAAAGCTGTTTTTAAAAAATATATATATAAAGGGAGCGAGGTATTGATCTTTCAGAGGTATAAGGGGGCACGTTATTTGGTTAGGACATGATAATTTTTAGACAGATGCACAAATCAATAAATAAAGGTCAATTTTCATCGTCGGGGTCTGACCTTCCATTACAATCCCCGCGCCCCCGCCCCACCAGCATTCCCCGGAGGACGTGGAGTTTCTCGCTGCAGGTTGCGGGGGGTGCGCGCCGCAGACGGATCGCAGAGCGCGCTCCCTGACAGCCGCCGCCTCTGGCAGGGAGCAGGAGAAATGGCTCGTCTCCGCGCGTCTTGTGGAAGAGGCGGGGGAGGGGGCGCCGCTGCTCCCGCTGCCGCCTGCAGCCGTCCGTCAGGAACCAGTCCAACCTGCCAGCGCTAATGTGCCATCAACAGCAAATCACCCCCGCCGGGCCGCATCCATCAGCGCCGCCACCGGGGGCCGGAGTGGGCTGGGAGGTGGTGCTAATCCGCCAGGAGGGGGGTTAAGGGGATTCATCTTCGCCGATCCACGCCAGAGGGGGGCAAAGCTCTGCTGATGATGGGTCGAGGGCAGGGAGGGGTTAATCAGTGGGAGGGGACAAGGGTGGGCCGCGTAAGGGGTTTATTTATCACTTCTGGCCACAAAGACTCGGTCATGGAGTATTAAGCCTGAGGGTCTTGAAAAGATGTGTAATAAAAAAAAAAAGTGGGATTGAAGAAGACTGCAATTCGTGAGAGAATTAATGACCTGATTATTTACTGGTAATCTTCGCTGCACCTAGCCATTTCCCTCCCATTAGGACCTACATCTTTGCACTTCGCACATTTTGTCAGCCCCCTCCCCATCCTAAATGACCCAGTCTTCACTCCTTCCCTCACACACATCACAATTCTTTTCCTCCGGTGACAGCGGCGAGGTTAGGGGCATTAGCTAAATAGAAGACAAATATTAGTCACGCTCCGCATTTTCTCGTGTATTTTCTTATTAGCCCATCATAAAACATTTCTTCTCGCTGCATGTAGATGCAGGAACTATATCCCCCTTTCTGACCCCCGTCTCTTTTGTCACCTTCTGTGCGTTGGGAGGTTTGCTTCCTCGTCTTCCCTATGAAGACGGCTCGTCTCCGATTATAAATTTGCTCCTCGAACGCCTTTTCTCTCCCAGAAGAGTTGCTCGCAAGCGGGGCTGAGGAAAGACGTGCTCCGGAGAGCCGCGCGGGCGGTGGTGAGTGGGATCGAGGCCTGTGCGTGTTTGTTTATTGAGGGGCGTCTGTTAGCAGTGCGCCTAGCCCCGGAACACCCCACTTCTCTCTTTGGAGGGGCCGAGAGGCCTATCAGCCCTACAGGGTGGCCCTGGAGCGGGGGCGGGGGAATCAACCTCCCCCTCTCCCAGGGTATCGAAAACCTGGCGCTGAGAGACTCCTTCCTGCCTGCACCAGAGGGAAGCCAAGGGTAAATGGCAGCCATTAGTCTCCCAGAACAGCGATGTGGCGTAGGGGCCAGAGCTGCTTCCTTTGGAACCGCGAACCAGGTGCGATTCTCGGCGGTGGCTCAACATCCTGTGATTCTGGGCAATTAACTTAACCTCCCTGTGCCTGCCAAAAATTAATTTGTCCTAGTGTAATGTAACTGGTGCTCATTTACAGCGTTTCAATACCTTCCGGTCGAGTTCGTGCTAGATAAACTGTAAAAAATAAAAGAAAAAGACCCAGCCCAGTGATGATCTCACTCGGAAGACACAGTCAGGGCCGGACTGAGAACCAAAACCGGCCCTGGCAAAGTGCTCGGCCAGCCCCCCTCACCCCCCAGAGGGGTTGGGGGTGCGACCGCGCTCTTTGCCAGGGCCGGTTTTCGGACGATTTTGTTACAGGGCCGTTTTTGCAGCAACACTGCAAAAACGGCCCTGTAACAAAAACGGCCCCCAGGGGCCCAAAACCGGGGGATTGCCCGGTGCCCGCAACGGCCAGTCCGGGCCTGGACACAGTGAAGGATTCACAGGAACAATCTTAGTTATGGTTAGGTTTTTCCCATGTATTAGCGACTCTGTTAAGGCTAGGACTTAACTCTGTAAGCAAAATCTCAAATTATGGGTTACTGTGCTTAATTAAAAACGACTGTTTTTTCCTGTTTATATGTTTTAATAAATTCGACCAGGGGTTTTATTACCCCTAACACAAAGACTTTTGTGTTAGGGGTATTAATGGTCTCTTATAAGTGGTGTAAAGGTGGGTGGGGGCTTAGGGGAGGGGGTTTTACCCAAGGCACATCGGCGACTACCTGACCAGAAGCTCCCTCACCCCTTACAAGTGCAATATTCATGGTGTTTTGACTTCAGTGAGCAGCGCTCTCAAGGCAGCGCTTCCCAATGAAAGCATTCAGCTTTTCTGAGGGAATTTGCAACTTCCCCAAAAATATCCCACTGGAGTTAGAATAGTAAATTTGGCGTACCCGCGTCCATGAAAGTCTAATGCCTTAAAGGCTCAACTGAAGGCAAGAAATGGGCTGCAGGGGCAAGTCAGATCCCACCATAATGAGACTCTTTGTGGATGAACTATTGTGATTACAACTTGTCAACATCACTGTAAAAAACTTAGCAGTCTGTCTTTCATGATTATGCTATGACCACGTTTCACGCAGGGTAATGGTATATTTTGGTGTAAAAAAAATGGGGCCTATTTACTGTGAACAAGACTGCTAGTGTAGCCGAAACGCGTCAGGTCCCAGGTACCATGTACATATTATAAAATCACAGAGCATTATCGTGTTGCACCTTTTGTACAGAGCAAGAAAGGTTGTGGAGTACATTTATTGCAGGACTGCGGTGCAAAGCAGGTTTATTGTTGTATCATCTCCTGGCGTGTTTTGGCCAGAAAGCGAGTTTGACCAAGGTTTCTGATATATTCTTCTTAAAATGTTAACATGCGACCTGTATGTGTATACCAGGCAGGCTTTAGCATTGGTGGTGCCCGGTGCAACAATCTTTGTTGCTGTTCCTCGACTGCTCCCTAGGGAACCGATAGGAGCAGTCGGAGCACGGAAGCAGACACCTCTCACTGCTTCGACTCTATGTCCGCAAGACTTCGAACCAGAACTCCCAGCCATCGACCTGCACTATTATTGTTTTATGTGATTCTCTGCACTGTATCTGATGTAAAGCGCTCCGATACTCTCGGGTCAGACCAGCGCAATATAAAACTTCTTAAATAAAAATAAATAAATAAAGTACCCCCTTTGATCTTGTTCCCAGATTCCCTCACTCCCACCCTCTAATGCTGCCCCTCATCTCTCCTTAGCCCAGCTCTCACATTTATTTATTTTATAGCGCTGTTCAACATAATGTAGACTGTCAGTGCGCTTCACATCATAAACATATAATACAAAGAAAATGAGTCACACATGTGTAAATCAATATAAAGGAAAGGTTTAGTAGTCACATTTCATCCATACTGGTAGGCATTATTTGTTAAGGTGATTGCTAGGCAGAAACGAAAAGGGAGGTTTACTGATTAACTAAGTTTTTACGAAGTGCATTAACCAAAGTTGCTGCGCTGAGTAATACTGGAAGGGTACCCTTCCAGCATAACATTTTACACTTTACCACTTTGTATGTGTGCTGTACGATACAGCGCACATGCAAAGTTGGAAAGATTTGTAGAAAATACATATTTTCTACAACTTTATGCCTTCCATGAGGAGGCAAATTAATTTGATGCTAATTTCTTTCTACCAAAGTTAGCACAAAGGGATTAGCGTCAAAATCCATAGGTGAGTGCATGGGAACATCTATATACCATCCATGATACGCCTCCTTGATGTAAAGTAGCACATACTTTGTGTTACTTTAGGGCTACTGTCCATCACAGTTCAGGATTTGCACTGGAAAGTAAGCCCCAACACAACACTTTGCACCAGGTTTGCATTACTTTTGTGATGCAAACCAGGCACAAAGTGTTACTAAATCCACCCCATAAAAGTAACACCGATTAGGGTGTCATACTAATATAGTTGTATTGCTACGCAAAGGAACCCTTTCTAGCAACATTAGAAAAATGAAAGATTGAAGGAAAAAACAATAAGGTTATAAACTTCTGCCTTTGAATTTGCACATAGCACTTTATGCCAGTTAATTGGTCAATGTGCTAGATTAAAACAATTGTTACTTATGAACTTCAAGCAACAAAAGGATCTCTGTGACAAAAGCAATAACCAACTGAGTTATCAACATAAAATACTTATCTGTGATCTGCATGTCTCTCGTTGTGCTTTGCAGCAGGAACATTAACCCTCTATACTACTATATCAGGAGTCAAGCCTGTGACTGGACACATCACAGACCTCTCCCTCAAGTGTATCAACCATCAATGTTAATATGCCCATGTCATTATTCCCAAAAATACTGCACACAGAGAGATCTCTGCAGGCTGCTCTCAGTTCAGCCCATCATGCAGGGGGTGCCACCCCCCCTGATGATTGCACCTGGTGTGACGGCACTGGTCGCACCGCCCTACAGCTTGGGCACCAATCGCACTGACCTAAAGCTGTCTGCCTAGATATGAAATATGCACACCATCATATATACAAATCCAAATTTAAACAACTGAAATGTGGTTTGAGTAATGAATGAGTGTGGCACGGTGCAGTGTCTGGTTTTTTAGGTCGAGCAGACGGAGTGTCTGCTCGACTACTATTGTTGCCCATTAATGGGAATGTGGACACCGATGTGGACGAGCGTTTCCTTCGCGGTTTTCACCGCGGGAGCGCGCGTCTCACCCGCGCATGCGCAGAGTAACTCAGCATTTTTTTTTTTTTTTTTTATTTCCCAGCCCCGAACCGAATCAGGTATCAGAGCGCTTCACATATAGGCAGCCCCCACCCCTCTGCATGCGCACACACAGGCGAGCGCATGCACACGCAGGCACACGGCAGACACTCGCTCACACACACCCCCCTCCCCCACAGGCACACACATGCACTCCAGACACATACACACACGCACGCACACACACATACACAGCCCGCCCCCCCCCACTCGCACGCACGCACACATGCTCCCCCCTCCCCGCCCCCCGCTCAGCAACCCACTCACCGGCTTCATTCCTGCGGCGGCTCTCCTCAGCTGCAGGGCAGCAGGACTCTTCTTCCCTCCTTCGGCACCCGCAGGGTAGGCTCCTGCCAGCTCCGGTGCTTGAAACGCGGCTCCAGCTCCGGTGCTTGAAACGCGGCTCCCATCGCGGCTCTTCCGTTGGAGGCGGGGTAGGCTCCCGTCCTCCTACTTCCTGTTTCCTGTTGTCGCGCCGGCCTGCCTGACTTCCTGGTCGCAGGCCGGCACAGTGACGGCGGTGATTTGCGGTACTAATTAATTTAGTTATTTTTTTATTTGTAGCGTGGTCCGCTTTCACTTTAGCGGCCGCGTTTTTTTATTTATTTAATTTATTTGCAGCACGGACCGCTCACTTTAGAGGCCGCGCTTGGTTATTTATTTAATTTGCTGTTTTCTTCTACGTGAGGGGCACAGGCGTGGCTAGAGCCGGGCACATCACGCGAAGCTTGTTTCACTAGTTGCAGCACTCTGTGTCGAATAAGCTGGAGTTTCGTAGTGGCAGTAAAGGGGTTCCTACATGCCTTTTATAAGGTGGATTTCTGCCTTCTGATTCCAGTTGTTTTTGTTTGCGCCAAGTGTTTTTTCCATTTGTGCCTGTGATAAGTCTTGGTGATAAGTATTGGTATGTTGCATACATTTGGTAAAACACGGTTCGCTGTAGTGCTGACTGTAGATCACAGTCACGACGGTTTTGCGCGTTATCAGGATTTTAGCAGAATGCAACACAATGTGGATTCGAGCAATGCGAACATGATTTGTGAAGCGGATGTGCAGTTGCATCTGATAGATGCAGGGTGGTGAGGCGATTTATTGAGCCACCCTTGCACCAGAGCTGTGTCTTGGCTGGTGCTGTTCTCAATGTCCACGCATATTTCTCTGTGTCCCGCTCTGATATATGTGTGTGCGGACTCAGCGGTGCAGTCTGCTGTTTGTGGGCACCGCACGCCCACGTATGACCCGGATCACAAATGTGCCGAGGGCGACACTTTAAAATGAGCTCACACGGTCTACGCCCCATTATGAATTTAGAAGGTTGTACAGACTGGCTGTGCCAGCCTGATGCTTGGGTCGCACTTTCATACAAGTTGGTGCAGGCTCAGTTTCCGGAACTGCGATGTGTGGCAAGCTTTGATATCAGCTTATTCAACCCTGAAGCCTAGTCCGGTCTAGAGGCAAAGTTTTCTACAAGTTGTAAGAGTCAGGGCCCTAGCCCCCATACAGTTAAAGTAATGACACAGACTCAGTTATACAGTATCTGGAACATTGGTGACCACTATGTACTTGAGGGGGAGGGGTTGTAAAATAATATATTAAAAAATAAAACACTTACCTTCAGCCTGGCCACCCGGCTGTCCGCCACCTTCACCGCCTTTTGCTCCAGGAAAGCAGGAACCAGGAAGCACCTAGGCTCCTGATTCCCCCAGCCAATCAAAACGTGCAGGGTTATGATTAGCGTGAGCGCTGTGTTTCGACCCTCGAGACGTATCTTGTAGGGGAACGGAGCTTGATTTTATAACCATACCCAAAATATATTGATCTGGTTTCATCCGGTGCACTCTCGTGTTTTTGTGCTTTGTAATTTAGCCGGAGCAGCAGCACTGTGTCCTTTATTCTGTTGTTCAGTGTATGTGAATAAGTTTAAATTGTGCTGGTTCCTAACACCCCATTGACCCATTCCATCTCCCACACACACAAACACACCGGTGCCACGCCATCAGCTCCGCCATGATTTTGCTTTTCCACAGAGTAGGACCCACAGGGGATTTATACAAGTGCACAACCCTATTATGGCCTTTGGGGCGTTACCCTGCGACGTGTGCCTAGGTTTCGGAAAGAGGCTCTGCTCACTGGCTCGAGCTGGATTCTCACAGAAATTAACACCTAGTGCGTTTTTACGTGTGACGTTTCTCTTTACAAAGATAATGGTGCGCTCAGTCATCACCTGAACACAAACCCTCCTCATCTTCCTTCTCACCAACCAGTGCTTAATTAGGGCTGGGTTCTACCGTAAGCACAGAAAATGTTCAGAAACCATGGTTTGGCAGTAGAAAATATAATATAACAAAAAACTGCTATTATTTGAATGAATGAGGTGCGCACCTCATTGCTCCCTCCACTCTGCACTATTGATAGCTGAGCCACTGGTCCAAATATACAGTAAACGAGCACTTAAAATACAATGTGAATGGCCTTTTAGTGAATATCATGAAATAGCTCCACTGGGAGA
Organism: Lissotriton helveticus; assembly: GCF_964261635.1. Lineage (NCBI taxonomy): Eukaryota > Metazoa > Chordata > Amphibia > Caudata > Salamandridae > Lissotriton > Lissotriton helveticus. Next base: position 1,307,250,300 of record NC_136069.1, on the reverse strand, counting down.
AACAGCTGTCTATTCTGGATTTGTTGGGTGGGCTGCAAACAGTGGCGGCCACATGCTGATGAGCTTTGCGGGGGTCAACAGGGGGTAAAAGACATTGTCATTTACAATGCCATTACTTGGCTTCATTCTGTTTTCTCTTATAGTTTCTCTCACTCCTATGACTGCTATGTAGGAAAGGGAGTGCCCTGAACACACACAAGGGTCTAAGTTGAGTTATGATACCCAACGTTAATGGGCAACACACGCAACCCCACACACACACACACAACCCCACACACACAACCCCACACACACACACACACAAGCCCACACACGCACAGAACACCACACACGCACAGAACACCACACACACAAAACACCACACACACAAAACACCACACACACAAAACACCACACACACAAAACACCACACACACACACAACCCCACCCCCCCACACACACACACCCCCAGACTCACCCACACACTAATCCCCCACACACAACCCCCCACACACAACCCCCCCACACACAAGCCCACACACACAAGCCCACACACATACAACCCCACACACCCACAAACCCCCTGCACACACCACACACACAACCACAAGCTCACACACAACCCCACACACATCCCAAACACCACACACACAACCCCACACACATCCCAAACACCACACACACAACCCCACACACAACCACAGACACAACCATCCATCTATCGCCCTCACTATCTATCACCCTCACTCTATCGCCCTCAATCTATCTATCTATATATCGCCCCTCACTCTATCAATCTATCTATCGCCCCTTACTCTATCAATCTATCTATCGCCCCTCACTCTATCAATCGCCCCTCACTCTATCAATCTATCTATCGCCCTCACTCTACCTATATATCGCCCTCTATCTATCTATCGCACTCACTCACTCTATCTATCGCATCATCACAGCATCACTCAGCACCACCACAGCATCACTCAGGGCACAACATCATCACTATGCGCTACCACAACATCACTGAACGCCACAGCATCACTCGTCGCCACCACAACATCACTCAGCGCCACCACAACATCAATCTGTGCAACCATTCAACAACAACTGGTTCAAATATGTTCTCTCAATGTTTCAACCTTTATTACAAATGTCACAAAAAGATGTTAATATTTCACTTCTGTTCTTGGATTTTCGTCACAATAAAATACACTGAACATAATCTACACAAAAGTTATTTACAAAAGTTGAAGCTATTGCAATTATAAATTACAATAACTTTTATTTAAGTATTAATTATTAAAAAAAATTAAAAGCCATTGTTATTTGTAATATCAATACATCTAAGTCACGTAAATACAACACATTGCATTACAAATGCTATAGGTGTCACATTTGCGAAAGTTAAAACTATTGGCATTGTAAATGACAAAGCTATTAATTTTGCTATTTTCAAAACCAACACATAAATAAAAAAATTGTCATTTACAATACCAATAGCTCAAACTTTCCTAATGCGAGACCTATTGCATTGCAAATGCTTGTTCTGTATTGCCTCCTACTACATTCAGCAGCTGTGGTGGTGAGGCCAAAGCAAATGGAGGTTGGGTATAAGCCCCATCTGGCTCCCTTTAACCATTCCACTGCTCCACAGCTAAGAGTTTCTCTTTTATTGGCCCCTATTATGTTTTAATACCTCCTTCTGGGTTACACTTCCACCGCAAACTTCATCTACCAGCTCGAATCTTATGTCCGTCTATTCACTCCCATTGCACCACAATCCATTTCTAAGTTACAGTTCTGTAACACTCCTTGAACTCTTTCCTCACCATTCTATTTTCCATGCTCACAGGCATTAATTATTCACAATCAGCTTCCTGCCTCATTTCCGGGTGCTGTCTAGATAATGTTGTCAGGGAATACATTGATGTTGTCTCCTGTTCTAACCATTTTTCCCAATCTCATACTAGTTTATCACAAAAGTTTAATTTCTAAATTATTTTCTCTTACCCATTCTGAATTATTCGTACTCCATCTTCCACTGTCTCCCCATTACATTTGATGCATTCTTCACTGAGGCATGAATTATGACTACCATCTTATTGGCCTCCACTCTCTCTTTTATATAACTTTTTTATTGTAACTCTTTATGTATCTTGTTCTTTATTTTACCCCATTTAGACCCTCAGAGAACCTCTGCACCTCATTAAAGTCCAGACTGTGCTTCTGTAGAAAACTCATTACTACCTCATTCTATATTCAAACCTCCTTTTAGCTCCTGCCGCCTCCAATTCCTTCACCTAACCAACCACATCTGCCGTTCCCTCTTCCTCATTCTACCAAGTATAGCATTTTACTTTATTTTTCCCCTCATTCATCCTACCATATTTTAGTTGTAGTTTCCTTTTTCCAGCATATCTTAGACTTAATTTCTTCACCGGTTGACTGCACGGGTTTTCAAAGAACATTCAAAAGAGGTCACAAAATACTCATTGCTTTACAAAACACCTACAAAAACAACTCTGCAGACTGAGTTAGGGTAAAATAACTTCTGCTTTTGCCAGTGATACTACACAATTACCTCTCTCATAACAAGAACCTTATAAAACCAGGTTATTCTACTATCTTAATCCCCCTCCCCATTCCCAATAACCACTTTAATTTTGAAAGTTTTATAGAGCGCGAACTAGACCTTTTCGGATATTAGAGCGCTCTACAGGCAGTGATGAAAAATTATACAACAAAATAGAGAGAGGTCGAAACTAATATACGTGTACATAATGTGCAAACATACAGCAAACAAATGAGGTAGATCAGATATGCGTAACACATTGTGCAAAATAAACAAAGAGAAGGGTGCGGGTCGAGAGAGCATCTGTGCAATGTAGGTTGTCTGTCTGCATCCATACACTAACATAACTACCAGCAGGGGTAGTGGAGAAGTCATGGTATCCTTAGGTGATGCAACATTCAAAGGAAGGGGGGGAAACGAAGGAGTGATCAATGAGTATTGAAGCACTCAGTGTTTGTAAAATACCCCTCACACACCAAAAGGCCCCTTGGTGTCATGCTTCATCATCGGGGTCTTCGCACCCCTCTATCGGGATGCGGCGTGCTGCGACCTGCGGCTACGCGGGAGCACTTATAGTATTGGCTATGTGTGGTGTACAGTGTGTGGGGTATGTTTTTAAGTGAGTAGGGGGTGTAGTGAAAAAAGGTTAAAAAGTACCTGGCACTAGAGTGTTAAAGAAAAACAATTTTATTCTGAACTCTGGCTGGTACTGTTAAAAGAAGTGCAGGGCGAGGTCAAGTCTGTTGTATTAATGAACAGGACCTCTGGTGTGCTTTGTTGTCGACATGTTTCGGAGGCAAGCTCCTTCTTCAGGACAGGGGCACAAACTCCCCTCCCTACTCACGTCTTCTTCTACAAAAAAATTTGCATTTACAGAAAAGTGAATTTTTGTAGGAATAGGCTAAGTGTGCCTACAGCGGTCTGCTACAAGCTCAATGACCTGTTGAAAGACAAAAATAACACCTAATGGTTACCCATGTAGCGGGTAGTTCATGCAGGTGCAGTCACCTGGAACCTCACCATTTGCTTATTAATAAGCCTGTTGAAAAAAAGGGGGACTCACAACACATACAACATAAAACACATAAAAACCTAGGATTTACTGTAAGTTGTATTCATACTTGTGAAGCTTGGTTGTAGGCTTCATGAGCAAAATGGGAACGTCGGGGTGCTGCTCCAATGGCTATCTGTAGTGAAGAATGATGCAGCTTTTATAATTCATTCTATCACACTTACTTATGTAGAAGAGTGCAGATGGTCGTAGGATACTAGCTCTTCAGTATTATACTCACAAGGTCAGGACGCTCTGATCGCCGCCTTACCCCTCACGCTGCTCCGCTGGTGTGGAGTCAGGCAATGGTCATGGTTATTTATACCCCGTTTTACTGATTGAGCGGAAGCGATTGTGTCTCCATGTATGGGTATTCCGCTTTTCAACCATACAGGGCATTCGTATGTAATAGGCGCGTTAGCACGGGATCAGCGTCTGCAAGTACAGGAGGTCGTTTCTGAGCTTGCGCACCGGACTGCCACTGTTCTTATGCGCACGCGTGTTAGGAATTGATGTGTCCGTTCCTGGCGCATGCGCATTCTGCACCCGCGCGTCTCACTGAATGTCTTCAGCGCGCGTGTGTTAGTTATGTACCAATGTTACTAATGCGCGATGGATGAAATAAAGTGGATATACAGCCATGGACATATTTCAGTAGGAAATAAGAGTCATATGTCTACTCATAATTATCGGTTTTACACGAGTGGTATTTACATTTGATAAGTTATTTGACCTGATCAAGTCGATCATTTAAAGTGAACAGATATTGCACAGCAAGGGTCCTCCGCTTGCATATTACTATGTATATTACGCTGACAGTTGACTCCAGGGTAAGTCATCGTTGAGCCCATTTAGATGGGTACCCAATCGGAACACCCACCGTTGTTCCTTTTGAAAAAGGCCCACATCAGAGGCTAATTGTTCAATGACTGTCCATTTTAAGTCGTTGACGCAGTGTTGGGTGGTCAGAAAGTGCGTTGCCATTTTTGTTGTGCTTTTTTTACATCGCACGTTGCTTTTATGTTCATTCATTCGTGTTTTAATGGCTCGTGTGGTCATTCCAACATACTCAAGGTTACATGGGCACTTTATAAGGTAAATTACGTTTTTGGAATTGCAATTCGTGAATCTCCTTTGCTCCCATGTAGAGCCATTGCGAAAGGTGAGTCTGGTGCTTTTTTCTGTCAAGTGACAGCTGCTGCAGTTTCCGCATGGGAAATGACCCTGGACGCCTATAGATGGTTGTAAGGTCACAGTGGTTGGTTTTGGTCTGGTGTGTACCAATATGTCTCTGAGGTTGCGTCCCCTGCGATGTGCAAACATTGGTTTTTCCAGATCTAACTCGCCACTTGTTAGTATTCTCCAATGTTTATTTACAATTTTGGACACTTCATTTGACATTGTGTTAAATGTTGTTACACAGATCGGTCGTTTGTTCTCTGTGGGTTCCTTAATTCGTTCCTCCAGCAATGCTTCCCTGTTATTGTTTTTTGCCCTCTTCATTGCTTTGTCGATAATTCTGTTGGGATATTCTCGTTGTTTGAGTTTTTCTTTTAGGTCGTTCGCCTGCTTCTTGAATTGGGACACATCTGTGCAGTTGCGCCTTAGGCGTAAAAACTGCCCATATGGCAGATTTTCCCGTAGGTGTAGAGGGTGAAAGCTGTCATACCTCAGCAGGCAATTTCTAGAGGTTGGTTTAAAATGAGTGGTTGTTTTTAACACCCCTGCATCTGCATAAATGTTGAGGTCCAGGAAGACCAATGTTTGGTCTGAAATGGTGCTCGTGAATTTCAGGAAGGCATTCTGGTTATTCAACCATTCCCGAAAATTCTCAGCTGATTGGCGATCGCCTTCCCAGATGACCAGGACGTCATCGATATACCTCCTCCAGCATTTTATATTCGACCTGTATGGATTCTGATCATGGAGAATCCTGCTGGTCTCAAGGTGGTGTACGTAGAGTCCAGCCAGGCTCGGAGCAAAAGTGCTTTCCATGCTGGTCCCATGGCATTGTTGGTAAATCGTGGTTTTGTACTGGAAAAAGTTTTTTTGCAAAGCCAGAGAAATGCATTCTAGAACCAATCCTCGTGGTGTTTGATATTTCCATGGTGTGGAAAAAAGCACCTCCTCAATAATCACCAATGTTTCATCATGGGGAAGGCTGGTGTAGAGGCTTTCCACATCAAGGGACATCAGGAGTTGGGTTTTTGGGTCAAATGTTGTTTCTTGCAGTAGTTGTAAAACAGCCTTTGTGTCCTTTAGATAGGTGTTTGTAGATTGTACTAAAGGTCTCAGAAAGGCATCAGCGAATTTCGACAGTGGTTCTAAAATTGAGCCAATGCCTGAAACTATCGGTCTTCCCGGGGGGTTGGTGAGATCCTTGTGGATCTTGGGAATACTGTAAAAATATGGAATGCGTGGTTTTTTCTGCTCCAGGAATTCTCCTTCCTTCTTGCTTAACCAATCATGTGCTAGGCCTTCTTCAATCATACCCCCGATTCTCGTCCTGTGGTTTTCTGTGGGATCCTGTTGTAGGACCATGTAGTTGCGTCTATCGGACAGAAGTCTCAGACACTCGTTATCGTAATCCTCAGTTGAGAAAAGCTTGCCTTAAAAACCTTATCTGGAGATACAAGTATAGTTATAAAACCGGCAGATAAGGGGGGAGCCATAGTATTACAGTCAACTGAGGATTACGATAACGAGTGTCTGAGACTTCTGTCCGATAGACGCAACTACAGGTCATTGAGCTTGTAGCAGACCGCTGTAGGCACACTTAGCCTATTCCTACAAAAATTCACTTTTCTGTAACTACACATTTTTTTGTAGAAGAAGACGTGAGTAGGGAGGGGAGTTTGTGCCCCTGTCCTGAAGAAGGAGCTTGCCTCCGAAACATGTCGACAACAAAGCACACCAGAGGTCCTGTTCATTAATACAACAGACTTGACCTCGCCCTGCACTTCTTTTAACAGTACCAGCCAGAGTTCAGAATAAAATTGTTTTTCTTTAACACTCTAGTGCCAGGTACTTTTTAACCTTTTTTCACTACACCCCCTACTCACTTAAAAACATACCCCACACACTGTACACCACACATAGCCAATACTATAAGTGCTCCCGCGTAGCCGTAGGTCGCAGCACGCCGCATCCCGATAGAGGGGTGCGAAGACCCCGATGATGAAGCATGACACCAAGGGGCCTTTTGGTGTGTGAGGGGTATTTTACAAACACTGAGTGCTTCAATACTCATTGATCACTCCTTCGTTTCCCCCCCTTCCTTTGAATGTTGGATTTCTTTTGTTTACTTAAGTACCAAAGTGGAGCATAAATCCAACGATTAGCTCTACCTCCCTCATATGTTTTTGTTATATCCTTAGGTGATGATCATTTGAATTTTTCCATGAGAATCGCCTTTATTTCCTTTTTGAAACATTCAGTAGATGTGATAAGTCTGGTTTCTGGGGGTAGTGCGTTCCAGATCCTAGGAGCCATCCCTGAGAAGGAGTGTTTATAAGTTTTCGTCTTATTGAATCTGAGAGGCTTCAGTAATAGGTTTTCTGCACTTCTTGTGGATCTATTACCCCCAGAGATAGTGAGTTTCTGAGAAATGGTGAATGGCTCTGTGAGTCATGCAGGCTATTTTTAGGTGAATTCTGGCTTCCCATGGTAGCCAGTTAAAGGCTTTTAAGTCGGGGGAGATGTGGGACCTTTTTTCGAGCCCGTGATGAGTCTGGCTGCAGCACTGATGGTGGCTCTTAGTGGTGCTGTTGATGCTTTGGGGAGGCCGCAAAGAGAGACACTTCCATACTCAACCCTGGGGATAACTAGAGCTTGAACTGCCGTCTTGAAGTCATTTTTTTGTAGGAAGGGTTTCAGCTTCCTTAGAATATTAATCTGGAAATTTGCTCCCTTTGTTGCGTTGCCAATGTGTTTATGCATGTTGAGGTTGCAGTCAAGGGTTATACCCAATGATTTTGCTGAGTCAATGATTGTTGGTTGAACGTTGAATGCCGTGAGGTGTTTGAACCAGTCCAGGAGGAGGGCTATTTTGGAGGGCGGAGCTATAAGTAGGAACTTTTTCCTAATTCCTGTCCAAGTGGCACAGTTCTATCCCATTTGTATATAAACATTCAACACATGTACAGCTTTATAGTTCTACACTGGTAGTACCACTACGCCCAACTACTCATGCTAACTGTCTAATTTCATGTATCTGTTTTTGCCAACATTTCTACAATTACTTCAATCTAAGTTCAGTTGCTCATTCAGAGCTTCAGGCCCGGCAGCAAATCTTTCCTTTTCCATACAGGCTGATCTCAGAACTCTCTTGTTATTTCATGCTATGATTGATTAGAGCCCGGGCCCCCCAGGTCACTCCCAGGCCGCACCCATGAAACCCATTAATCAATACTTGATACCATAACTGTGGGTACAAACGGCCATGTTTAATTAACACCATCACACATAAACATGTCAAATTAAAATGACTTATTTACATATTGCACAAATCCATAATCACACTTTTAATATTAGCAATTCTAGACAATCTGCCTAACTGCCTGACCTACTAATCTACAAGACATTCTATCGCTCCAGCACCAACGGGCCTGAGGTAACAGGTTTTTAGGAACCCGTTTGGTGCCAGGGGATAACACCCGAAGACCTCTGAGTTCTCCCTGTTCCGGACCACAGAAACACGGAGTCTTCTAGTCGAGTCAGAGATCGAGTTTTATTGATAGCTACCAAGTAACAGGTGTCCTAGAAGCACGACAAACACGGGTCATGTGTTCTCAGGAGACTGTTCGTTTTTACAGAACCAGCCTTCTCCTTATATACAGAAATAATAGCTGCGAGCGAGAATTCTCGAGTTTATGATATGGCTATACACATATTTCTACAATAATACAAAAGAGCGAAGTCATGTAGGCAAGCCCGTATTTTAGATGTCCAATGCGTGATAGATTACTTAGCCAAGCCCGGAACTCCCATCAGATATCGATGAAACCCCAATAAAGGAAGGCACCTCCTAGTCATAAAACTGGCCATAAACCGGGAACAGGACAGGTGGGTGTTTGTAGAAAGCATGGTTTGTATGTAGTGAATGGTTTGAGGAATGTTATGTATCGATGCTATCGCATTTGGCCACTGGGCGAGGGGCTGCCCAGACAGGTTTGGCTAAAGGCGATGGAGTCAGTTGGGACAGGTCAGGGGGGAGTCAGGGAAGGTGGACGTGTCCTTTTAGATCAAGCTCGACCTTTAATTGACTTATCATGAGGGCAAGACACAAGATGGATACCGTTTACAAAATGGAGTCTGAGGGGTCGGGACGGAAACTACGATTCAGGGGTGTTAGCATGCCTCGATCATGACGCAAATGCATAGGAATGATGTCCTAATCATTATCGGTGCGCTGACACCAAATTCGTCATGGTACGTTGATATTTTGTGACACGGGTATTGGACCTCGTTATCGGGATGACGACAGGGTCCAGATTTTCAGAACCTCAGACCCTCCGTTTGCCCTTATGTAAGGCAATAAATCATATTAATCTGAGTCCAAATCCGTATGAAGGAATTCGTGGAGATGCTGCTGTAACATCATTCTGTTGCTCAGTTCGTCTCTCGACACAGGCTTCCGTACACATGACGTAGCACAGAGGCCACATAGTGCAGGAGCGCACTGTATACACAGGCAGAACATAAACAGAAGTGCTAAGATCATCCCAATGAAGATCAGTGTTTTCCATCCCCATGTAGCGATCAGTTCCCAGAACCACCCTAGTAAGGACCAATCTCCTTTTTCCACGTGGAGGGAATCAGATATTTCGTGTAGTTTAGAGATGGCCTGGTACACTGTCGGTGCGTTATCAGGGATGAAAATGCAACACCTGGATTGGATCACTCTACACACACCACCACGATTGGCGAGTATGATATCTAGGGCAACTCGGTTCTGAAGGGTCATAAGTCGATCCGACTGAAGTTCGGTCGTCAAATTTCCAAGGGCTCCGGCCGTTGTAGTCACGGCGGATTCAACTATCCTCGATAACTGGCGAATATTCCTGCTGTTTACCATAGGCCCCCAAAATGGCAGAAAACCCTTTGCGAAGTCAGCGAATTCCTGACCTGCGGTGAAGTCTTTGATCACGACACCTCTAGCTGTCCTTGTCCGATGGTAATCTGCTCTGGCCGTGTAGGTGGGAGGCAGCAGAAATGCGATAAAGCATGTACCTGAGAAGTCAGGGGGCAACCACGTGTAAGCTTGGTCATGGCAGACGAAATACGTGCCTTTGGCTGCTAATAGTATAGGGGAAGTTCGGGAAGCGAACACATACGTTTCCGTGCATATACTCTTTCCTAATTGTGCTTTGGGATCCCTGCCGATACCTTGTAAACATAAGTGACCTCGGTTGGGTACTATCCAAACTGGGCGGGATTTCTTTGCTGTCTGGCTCTTACTCAGGTAAACCCCATATTTAGTTACGTTCCAACGAGTGTACGGAGTGAGTTCATGTTTGGGAATCGTAAGATAGGTGTCGAACTCTCTACTCATATTTCTTATCCCTGCTATTAGTGCCTTGTTACTGGAATCACTTTCAGTAGAACGTGTCGGGTATGGTTCTAGGGCGAATAGGAACATGGTCTGGAAAGCCCACAGAGAACCATAATAACTGAAAGGCAGGATGAAGTATGGGATACCCTTATCCGTCGTGTGTGGCATGAGTCCACATATCCAACAGTTCGATGTGTTCATGATGGACTGGTGTTGGTGTAGGAGTTGAATAAATGAGTTATTTACAAATTCGAGTCTTTTGGCAGATTCGTGTTCAGGTAGAGGGTGAAAGTAGTGTGGAGAGATAGTAGGAGGAGGCTGTGGCCGGGTGTCATTTGAAAAGGTAACTTGGAATACGAATAGAGTATAACCAGTCAAAAACATCGTTATGCTACACAACATAAAAATACATGTTATCAAAAACTTTCTCTTGGCCAGTACAGTGCATAATTGTCTTTCAAAGTTTGGGAGTCTGGTAGGTCTCTTTACCCTAGGAAACTCCATCCTCTAGTTGCTGCCCGCGGTGGTAGGTTGGTTCTGCCAGGGGGTGCGCTCTGTTCAGTCCGGGGTAACTCCCTTGGACCAACCAGAACCGTTGACCTAAACGTCCCGAGTTGCACTCCCCAGCCTTCAACCGCGACCCTAGCAGCAGAACCGGATGGCGGTTCGAAAATCAAAAATGAGCAAGTTTCCTGAGAGTGAGAGAGCTGAAAAATCAAAAATAGTTCTTGGAGGAAGGGAAAATCACATTCGTTTGTGTTTTTTTTTATTAGTCTCTTTGTCTTGACCTTAGATTATACTGTTCTTTCCCAGGTACGGTGTGGTCTTCAAACAATGTCTCAGGTTCGGTAGTGTCCAACTGCATAGACGGTGGCACAAGTCCTTGTAAAATACGATCACTCTCCTTTTCGGTACCAGTTTCTTTTAAACGTGCATCGCTGAAAGGGATGAAGCGAGGTATGGATTCTGTCTCGGCGTCGGCAATTCCTTCGTTGACCCACCGGTCGTATGGAAGGGGCAGAGGGACCCGTTTACAATGGGTCCCGTGCACCCAGTTCTTTTTGCCGTCCACCCGAACCGCTGACCTCGTGGAAAGAAGTACCAGGTAAGGTCCGGTCCACCTCGGCTGTCCGTTGTTGGTGCGCTGGAAGTTCCGCACCAAGACCCACGTGCCGGGTGTGATGGAGTGACCTGGATCGTCAGAGGCTGGTGGAGAGGAACTGTGAACCTGTTGGTGTAAAACACGCAATTTAGTTGTCAATTCGCACAAATAGTCAAGCAGTACGGGGTGCTCTACTTCGCTAAGTTTCTTTGGTCTTGGCACGCCCCAGACGTTGGCTGGGCGGCCAAACACTATCTCGTGAGGGCTAAGTCCTAATCTGGAATGGGCAGTCATCCTAGTTGACAAGAGTGCTAGGGGCAAGGCGTCGGGCCATTTAAGACCTGTACTGGCTTGGATCTTGGCTAATTTGAGCTTTAAAGTGCCGTTGTAGCACTCTACCAATCCAGCTGATTGGGGGTGATTCGCAGAGTGGAATTTTTGCTGTATGCCTAAACATTCACACACTCTCTTCATCACGCGTCCTACGAATTCACTTCCATTATCACTCCAGACAATTCTAGGCATGCCAAACCTCGGGAAGAACTCTTTGACAAGGGCTTTGGCGGTTGACAAGGCAGTGTTGTCTTTAAGGGGGTACGCTTCCACCCACCTGGAGAAAGCGCAAACAACAACGAGCACATACTTCAGATTGTTGCATCTCTCCATGTGAATGAAATCGAGCTGCAAAACCTTAAACGGATACGTTGGAGGCGCAAAATGACCAGCTGGAGTTGGGGTTCCCCTACCGGGATTGTACTTCAAACATACCATACAGTTTCTGACCACATTTTCTGCATATTTCGGGATGTTGCTATTTTGCCATACTGGGGCCAATACTTTACAGATTCCTCTCGAACTGATGTGTGCAAATCCGTGAGCCATTGTTACTACTGCAAGTACATAGGTGTTAGGCAATAACCATCGCTGGTGTTCTGACAATTCGACCCAACAACCATTCGTATCTAATCTACCCTTGCTTTCTCTCCATTCATTCACCTCTTTCTCAGTTGCCTCGGCTTGTATAGATTTCACACTTTCAATGGTGTACTCACACATTCCCACATCAGTAATCCATCTAGCGGGACCTACAACATACATCCGACTCATTATGTTCCTTGCAGTCTCTTTCGCAACCTCGTCTGCAAATGCATTCCCGCGGCCAACATCATCCTGAATCTTTTTGTGTGCACTACATTTTATAATGGCAACTTGTAGTGGCAAGGTCAGTGACTGGAGGAGCTCATTAACTAGCTGACCATGTTGTATCTTTGCACCATGTGACGTAAGAAACCCACGTTCACGCCACAATCTCCCAAAACTGTGAGCCACGCCAAAGGCGTATTGGCTGTCAGTGTACACATTCACTCGCTTTCCTTTTGCTAACACACATGCTCTGGTAAGCGCAATTAGCTCTGCAGCTTGTGCAGAATTATGGGAAATGCGCGCAGTCTCTATAATGGTGTGTAATGTCGTTACGGCATATGCTGCAGTCGTATCACCATTCGGCAGCTTGAAACATGAACCATCAACCCATAAAGAATCATTGCATTCAGGAAGGGGAGTGTCCTGTAAGTCTACTCTCCCTTTTGTCTCTTCTTCTGTCCTAAAGCAGCAGTCATGTTTGTCAATCTCGTCTGTTCCTGTCGTAATGGGTAATAACGTTGCGGGATTCAGTGTATCGCACCTCTTTATGTGGATGTGACTTGCTAGCAGCGTAAGTTCGTAACTGGATAGTCGAGCGCTAGTAAGGTGTTGTGTCTTCGTCCTGTTTAGTAAAATGTCTACTGCATGCGGAACCATAACAATCAGAGTACTATTCATGACTAATCCAGTGGACTGTCGGATGCAGACAGCTGCTGCGGCGGTAGCCCTCAGACAACTTGGTAGGGCTTTAGCCACAGGGTCTAGAGTTGCCGAAAAATACGCGCATGGGCGCTGTCTGTCCCCAAAATGTTGTGTTAAAACTGATAATGCACAACCTTCCTTCTCGTGGACATATAATGTAAAAGGCTTACTGTAGTTGGGGTTTCCTAACACAGGAGCCGAACATAATGCATCACGCAACTTGTGAAAACTCGTCTGGCAATCTTCAGACCAAGGCATAGGATTTGGCGTGTCTTTACAGAGTAGTGCCAGCAAGGGTTTAGCTAGTAGTGAGAAATTCGGTATCCATTGTCTACAGTACGATGTAATGCCCAAGAAGGCTCGAACCTCTCTCTGTGTCCTTGGGGCACTTAGTTCTGCGATTGCCTGTATTCTTTCTGGTGTCAGTCTCCTTCCCTCCTTCCACAAGATGTGACCTAAGTAGGTTACCTCTTGTCGGCAAAATTGTAATTTGGAGAGAGAGACTTTGTGCCTCATGTCACATAAGTGATGCAATAATGATAACGTAGCTTTCTTGCAAATCTCTTCAGTGTCTGCAGCGATCAGTAGATCGTCTACATACTGAATCAGAGTTGAACCATTCGGTAGAACAATCGTGTCTAGTTGTGGTTTCAGGGCCTGACTGAATATTGATGGGCTTTCACAGTAGCCTTGAGGAGCGCACTTGAAGCGGAAACTTCGTCCTCCTAAATTAAATCCGAAAATATCTCTACTCTCCTCAGCAATCGGGATACTGAAGAAAGCGTTCTTCAGGTCAATCACCGAGAACCAATTTGCTGAAGCTGGAACCATCGTCAACAAAGCAGTAATGTCGGGGACAACTGGAAACTGTGGGATAACTATCTTGTTCACTTCTCTGAGGTCGATCACGAACCTATACACAGGGGGTTGTGAACGATCAGTATGTTTTAAGACGGGCAAAACTGGACTGTTACAAACATTTCCTGTTGTTTCTTCGATGACGTCTTTATCAATCAGGTCATAAACAATCGTCAATAACGCCTTTTCACATTCGCTAGATATTTTGTATTGGGGAATACATGGCAACCTAATGTTGGCTTTCAACGTTATGACATATGGTGCTATCTCCAAACGACCTACATCATTAGAACCATTAGCCCAGAGTACATCAGGAAGACTCGACAATTCAGTTGCAATGTTTTCTTTCGACACATACATTGGAGAAATGACCTTCTTACCGAAAGTAAGTTGTACTCCCAATGGTGAACAGTACAAAGTCGCATATAACCTTTTTAGCAAATCCAATCCTAACAAATTTTCACCGCAACCTGTTGTAAGAATGAGGGGTGCCTCTAATTCGCATGGGCCAATAGAAAGAGATACAGGACTGGAGATCGGGTTTCTAACAGGGGCGCCAGAGAAACCTACTGAAACATTCATTTCGCCAGACAAAGGTGCGCCAGGAAGTTTCGAGTGCATGATAGAACTTTTTGTAGCACCAGTATCCAGCAGAAATGGCTCTGACACTCCTGAGGCTATTACCTCGACATAAGGTCCATTCTGATCTACTGGAACTGAAACAACTCCCTCTCTTTGTCCATGGCTGTCCTAGCAATCGTTACCCTCATATTCATGTTCGGTGTAATAGTCGTCAGCATAGTACTGAGCTGACCTGGTCGACGCATTATTCTGTTGGTCGAAGCTGTTCATCGAATTCTGAGGCGTAAAAGAAGTTGTATTCTGCGTGAAATTTCCACGGCCCCTACCTCTAGGGGCATGTTGAACACCTCTTCCCCTTACACCCGAAGCACCGCTCAAACGTCGTGCAAGAGCCGGACAATTACTTTTAAAGTAACCCTCTTCCTTGCAATATGCACAATGATTCGGGCCATAAGCAATACGCTGGTGGGAAAACTCGTTTCCTTGCGCGTTTCTCGAATACTGATGTTGCGGTTGATAACTGGGCTGACTAGCCGTACGAGGCGGATAAGCTTGCTGGAGAAGAACTTTAGTTTTTAAATCTTTTGTCTTTCTGTCTACTTTATCTAGCTCGTCTTTGCGCCTATTTTCATAGTACTGGGCTGTAGCTAAAATTTGAGCTGACGTAGAGACAGCCCAAGCACTCTCTGAATCTTTCAATTTATTACACAGTTCAGGGATTAAATTATGTACGAACTTGTCTACAAACAATCTTTGGCCACCCTTGGTAGCCATATCCTGACCACTATGATCGGTGAAAGTCTCCTCGAATCTTGTGAAAAAGTCAGACACATTCTCATCTTTCTTCTGCTTGCATGCAGATAGCTTGTCCCAGTTCACGCGAACTTCAGGCATTATTGTTTTCATGTACGCAATAATTCTACCGGGAAGTTCAGCTATTAACGGCTCAGGTTTAGAACCACCAATTTGTCTAGCATCTATAGCGGCAATGTTCGCCCATGAGTCACCTAGTTCTTGGGCATGGTTCGTATGGCGTATTTTGCTCCATAGAGGATGTGGGACAACGTTCCCAAACAGCATGTCTATGTCCGCTAAATTCATTATACATGAGCTTGCAGTTTGCGATAACTCCTTATAATACCTAGTCGGGTTTTTACGAGGATCAGGCAATGTCTGCTTGAGCGCCAAGACTTCGGATCGTTTCCAGGGGACATGTACCCATACATGCTGGAAATGAGGCAGAATTGGCGGTACTACATTTGCATCGCCTTCCCTCCAAACCGGAGGAACCTCTCTCATGGGGTACTGTCTCGCTCTTTTCCTATCTGATACGTCGTCTTCGTACAATGATCTAGAGACGTTTCCTTTACTCCTATAAGAGAGTAATAACTCTATCGCTTTCTCAACATCTCTGCCTGTAATCATGCCTTCGTGGAACTTAAAGCGTGTGCGCCATAGTTCGTTCATTGTGTATGTGGGATCATTTGTCTCCAAATCTTCGCCCAGATATACACACATTTCTTCGAATACGTATCTCTGAGTGGGTGCGTTCCATTGACGGAAAACTTCCATAACAGACTGAACATCATATCTAACAGTATCCGTAATCCATTTACGGGCTAGTTCATTTAGCACTTTTCTTTCCTCGTAATCAGGCAGTTGACTACGTAACTGTCTATCTTCTGTTTTAGGGGTCGTCTTAGGCGACCCGAAGAAAGGTGAAAGCAGACCAGTGACGGTACCTGTCACTCTTTGTCTAATAGAAGGAGAAGCTTGCGGAGGAGCAAGTGCATTGGAAAAAACAGGCTGAGGCAAAGAAGAAGTAGAGGCAATAGTAGAGGAAGTTGAAGTAGTAGCAGACGTGGTATCATAGACAATAGCTGGAGCTGTAGGCAAAGTCGTAGAAGTAGATGGGGTAGGTAGCAAAGATGGCGGCCCTAAAGAAGGCTGCGCCGGAGAAGTAGGAACCAGCTGAACAGTAGCTGGCGTGTGTGCAAAAGCTGTGTTTCGTGCGCCGGGGCGTGGTATAGAAAAACGCTTTGGCGTTGTAGTAGCGTCTAACGCATACGGTGGAGGTGAGCTTAATAAGTGGGACATTAATGGATCTTTCTCGGATCTTTCCTCTTGACCTTGTCCCTTATTTGGTAACATCGGGTAGCATTTATCTACTGCTAGTTTCTTGCTCCTAAGTATTTGTTCGCTTTCTTGCTCTTCCTCGTTATCCCTGTATGCAACGGCAGCTTGCACCATCGACATACCTCTTTTATTCTTTTTCGCTAACTTTATTTCTTTCTGTTTGGCGTCTTTGCGCCATAAGCGAAAAGAGTCAAACATCGCCGGCCGGGCTTTTCTCTTAAATAATTTGACCTCTAGGTTATCTAATATTTCTGAGTCGAAACTACCATATTGAGGCCATTTTAAAACACCATCCTTGCGGGTGTATTTTATCCATACTTCATTATATGTGATAGGGCCTACGCCGTGCTTTACGTAGAGCTCATATGTTGGAGTTCCAATCGGAGGAACCGGACAGGAATCCTCTAATCGGGAGTCCTTACTATAACCAAGACAAAACAAGTTTCCAAGTCTGCTAAAACCAGGCATCTTTGCTCACTAGTCTAGCTTCAAACTTCAAAGGATTATCAATTACGATATTTCTCGTGAAAACACAAGTCCTTCGGCTTTGGGGCTTGCAAGTACCAAATCAAGGCGTATCTCGAGGATACCAAAAAACTAAGGACAAACTAAGGACTGGGAGATGCTCCACTTATACTTAACTAAAGTATTTGAAGATCGGTGACGTCGCTAGAAGACTCGTCTATCGTTTCGCTCTACCAAGGATCACTGGGTCCAAAACAAGGCGATAGTCAGGGCAGCAGTCCTTCGTAGCCGTCGGGACGCGGGGAACCTCGCAGCAAAGACCTTCGGAAGCACGTCGACATACAGGGGTCGCTGAAGTGGCTGGCCGTCCTCCGGAATTTTCACACAAAGCTCCTCACGAACATCTGGCTTGGACCGTCGCCGCTTGATACCGCCCCACGTGGGCGCCAACTGAGGTAACGGGTTTTTAGGAACCCGTTTGGTGCCAGGGGATAACACCCGAAGACCTCTGAGTTCTCCCTGTTCCGGACCACAGAAACACGGAGTCTTCTAGTCGAGTCAGAGATCGAGTTTTATTGATAGCTACCAAGTAACAGGTGTCCTAGAAGCACGACAAACACGGGTCATGTGTTCTCAGGAGACTGTTAGTTTTTACAGAACCAGCCTTCTCCTTATATACAGAAATAATAGTTGCGAGCGAGAATTCTTGAGTTTATGATATGGCTATACACATATTTCTACAATAATACAAAAGAGCGAAGTCATGTAGGCAAGCCCGTATTTTAGATGTCCAATGCATGATAGATTACTTAGCCAAGCCCGGAACTCCCATCAGATATCGATGAAACTCCAATAAAGGAAGGCACCTCCTAATCATAAAACTGGCCATAAACCGGGAACAGGACAGGTGGGTGTTTGTAGAAAGCATGGTTTGTATGTAGTGAATGGTTTGAGGAATGTTATGTATCGATGCTATCGCATTTGGCCACTGGGCGAGGGGCTGCCCAGACAGGTTTGGCTAAAGGCGATGGAGTCAGTTGGGACAGGTCAGGGGGGAGTCAGGGAAGGTGGACGTGTCCTTTTAGATCAAGCTCGACCTTTAATTGACTTATCATGAGGGCAAGACACAAGATGGATACCGTTTACAAAATGGAGTCTGAGGGGTCGGGACTGAAACTACGATTCAGGGGTGTTAGCATGCCTCGATCATGACGCAAATGCATAGGAATGATGTCCTAATCATTATCGGTGCGCTGACACCAAATTCGTCATGGTACGTTGATATTTTGTGACACGGGTATTGGACCTCGTTATCGGGATGACGACAGGGTCCAGATTTTCAGAACCACAGGCCCTCCGACTCGCATCCCCCAACTGAGAACCATGCAAGGCGCAACCCACCTGCGTCCTTGAGAGGTGAGCCCCAGCCCTCTGGTCCTTGTCCGCTACTTTAGGACCCACCCCTCCACCACCAGGCTGACAAGGAGGCTCGTAGGGAATAACCAGGCACTGCTGCCCCACGCCCTAGCTTGTACCATGGCGCCCTGACCCCCAGCCGGTGTCCCCATTCTCCCTGCGGAGAGCTTACAGTCTCTCCCCCTCAGTGCTGGCCTAGGGAATATGTAGGAGAATTCCCGTTAATAATGTGAGTCAATCTTCAGTGGCCTCTTTATCGCCTACACCTTCTCAAATGCTTATTCTAAGGGACGGGTGGGTGGGAGATTCCTTGATGACGAATTGCGACTGGGGCCGGTGCTGGACAAAGAGAAATCGATGACCGGAGCCCCCCGCCATAAATAGGCTCCAGCTCCTCCCCTCTCCCAGTGCCGGTTCCAGCCGGAAGCGCGTCACTGCCCAACCTGGAAGTACTCACCCACTCGGCCGGTCACCAATCGGGTTACCCCGGCTCGCTAGGTAGGCGTGGCTGGAACCAAAGGGTGCCGGGCCCTAATGGCGTGCTCCTTGAATTTCGCCGCTTTCCATAGTTCCTCTCATTTTGCTTTGTTCCCTTATTCATAATTTTCCAGCATTTGCTACCTTTGCTATGATATCACAGCACATTCTCCATAAGGGTGCTCTTATCTGTGGATCCGGGCAGGTCGTCAATAAACTAAAAGAACCGTCTTTTGATGATGTGTTGGTCATGTGGAGTTGGTAGAAAGTTTAATTAGTCCAGGAAGTCTTTGTAAAGTTTGTGTGGAAGGTTGTGTGTGCTGGAGGACTTTATATATTTTTCTTGATTGGGTGGGGAAATTGAACCTTTGTTGACCAGAGGATAGTGCTCTTCATTCAGTCATCAGAACCTATGTCAATACCTTGTGATGTGTAACCAAGGGTATGCTATGTTTATGCTAGTTTTATATGTGTGCTTCTAGGGTGTATTCTGGTGTCATGCATGACAGTGACATTATTTGGCTTGGCTTTGCCAACTATATGGATTTAGTGCAGAGTGGCCATGACGTCTTTTTTACCATTATACATGTGAATTACAAATCCCAAAATTGTTTTGAAATGAATACAGAACTGGTTGACACAAAGGCCCTGGTCTTATAGAGAGAATCGAAGTTCCGAGGGTTAACCTGACCGAGTGACTGTAAGGCTCTGTTTTGTTTCCTTACACTTGGCAGATGTACATTAGAGGGTCCGAAGAAAGTAGGCTGCATGTGAGGAAGCCCTAAAAAAAAAGCATGTGGGCGGTGAAACCTTGATAGTGTAATTGGTGCTCTCTATTTAAAGAGGCCAATCAAGATCAGCCATTTTTAAGGGTCCACCAGCAGCAGCCAGCATATTCAACAGCAACATTAATTTTCAACCACTGTGCATGATAATGCTGCTTAAACTAGTGAATTGAATGAGGGGGTGTTCTTCAGCTTGAGAACCCTGGGGATGTGAAAGGACAGTGGCAATGGGCAAAAAATAAAATAAACCAACACTTAAAGTTATATATGATACTCATGCTCGTGCCTAGCTGAGCAGAATGAGAAGGCCTACCTTGCTGAAAGACTGCGCCATTCGGTTCCTAGTTAGAGAATCAAGCCTGAATGATTGAAGAACAGCTTCATGTTGATAAAGTAACAACCTGCGGCATTTGTTTTTGCAGTATTTATTTATTTATTTAGTTAGCAGGAACTCATGCATGAGAGGATGCATGGATTGCAACACGACATAACTTCCAGGACAATGTGGACCTTCCAAGAGGTAGAGGGGGTGTGTGGGGGTATGTTACAGGATCTCACAGGAGGCACCTGGGTTGTCAGACAGGAAATAGGTATGCGGCTAGAGCCAAGCAAGACAGTACGTCGTGCCATGGGCAGTAATCAGTGGTATATCGAACATTCAGGAGTGCAAGTGGAGGAAAACCTACAGTGGGTGCACTCCAACCGGGGGCACTGTATCGCTGGCAAGAAAGGTCCCAAACACTGCCTCAAATGTGTGCAGCTTGTCGTTGACTTTGTACGTGATTTGTTTGTGGCAAGCTACTCTTTGAAGTTCAAGCCGCAATTCAAAGCAAGAGGGTAGGGGAGGGTTGCCGCCAATATGTTCATTTGACAGGTCTGAGGGATCTGAGACATTGTGGAGAAGGGCAAGCTTGGGTATGGGCCAGATCAGTGGATGGCCGTACTGTATTGTATTGTATTGTATTGTATTGTAATTGCATTTATATAGCGCTTACTACCCCATACGAGGTGTCGAAGCGCTTTTTTGTCGGGTAGCACGCTACTCTGGGACCCATAGAGGATTAGTGTTGAATTAGTATGGTGAAACATGCAACTACATTTTAAGTGGTGGATAGGTTAGTCAGTTATTTGGAATGATAGCAGAAGGATAGAGGAGGACAAAGGTTTGTATTTATTTATCGCTCGCTTGTTGACGCACGCTATTCAGGAAGCCTATAAAGGATTAGTGGTGAATTAATATGGTGAAATATGAGGTAATTTCACTGGTGGATATTAGTCTGTTACTTGGAGTGAAAAGGATAGCGGAGGGATAAAAGGGGAAGAAAGATTTGCATTCATATAGCACTTGTTACCCCTGATGGGTGTTGAAGCGCTTTTCTCTGTCAGAGTCTTTCCCACACATGGTCCAAGAAGGCGGAGAGAGCCAGGCAGAACCACAGGATATGAAACAATGGTAATGGCTATTAAAAAACGTATTAAGCACACGTTCACCCGAAGATATCACAGCGCTGCCGCATATGAGAGGAGCTGAGATGTAATAGCTGCAGCAAAAGCTTTCTCAAACAGCCATGTTTTTAATGCCCGTCCAAATGGCTCTAATGATGCTAAGGATTGAATAGCGGCTAGAAGAGAGTTCAAAATTCTAGGCGCCAAGGCTGAGAACCTCTGCCCTTCCATCCTTATTTTTTAATATCTAGGGTCCAGTCAGTAAATTGGCCTTAAATGATCGCAACACCCTGGCTGGAGCATATCTCACTATGTGTTTAGTAAAAAAAAACAAAAAAAAACAGAACTAAACCATGGATAGCCTTGAACATAAGACTGCAAACCTTGAATTGAATATGATGTACTATTGGCAGCCAGTTATGCTATTTCAACAGAGGAAGAGTATGTGATCTACGAGGAACTTCAAACACCAGGGTGGCCACTGCATTCTGCAGTAGTGAAGTTTCTTTACATTACAGTCTAGTAGTCCCACACAGATGCTGCTGGTATAATCGATTCTCCCTCCAGTCATAGCTGCAAACATTGTTTTCATGGCTCCAAGAGAAAAGTAAGACATAAGCTTTCTCACTGGCTGCACCACAGCACTGCACCTCCACCAGAGGTCATGGAGCAGGAGTTTTGCCTGTTTGATTTTCCAGAGAGACCAGTACCAATCATTCAGGATCTTAAAATATAAGCATTTCAGGAGGGACTCCTGGAGAATTCTTATCATGATCAAGAAGCATAGAGGCCCAGCCACCCAGGGTGAAGGCCTTCCCTAGAAGCAGTTGCCATCGAAGTCTGGTAGGTGCCAATGTGCAGGTGGTATACTAGCTGGGAGAGATGGAAGGCTTGGCCCCAGGCTGCCCACTACCGTATCTGCTCAGAGGCGAGGCATGCATATTCTGGGTTTGCACCTGCTCCAGGTAGAGCCCCTAACATCCGTGTCAATGCACACCTGAAGCTGATTAGAAACCTTGAGGGGTAGCATGCCAAAGAGATAGTTGAAGCATGGCACAATAGCCATCTTCACTGTTTGAACATTCCCCCACAAGGAAAAGTTAAGGTGTGACCATTTTAAGAAATCCTGTCTGGAGCATTCGACTAGGGGAATGAGGTTATCTTACATTATCCGGTAGAGTCCCCTGTTAAACCGTATTCCCAGATACTGCAGACCCTCAGATACCCATGTTATATTGTGGCCATGGATGCATGCACGACGGGTAAGTCTAGTCATATAGAGGACCCCACTTTTTGACTGGTTGATTTTATAGCCAGAAATGGCAAAGAAGTCCTCCATGATGGACTTCGCTGCAACAATGGAGGACCATGGGCAGGATAAGAGAAGCAAATGTCCGCATAGAGCATAGCTTTAATCTCTCCTGCTTCAGTAGAGAATCCTACAATTGCCTGTGCCCCATGGATGGAAGTCACCAAGGGTTCTTTCGCAAGGAAGAAGTGCAGTTGGAACAGCGGGCATCCCTATTGAGTTCCTCTACGAATTAGAAAGGGACAGAAAGCCTCCCAGGACACCTCCGCTTTAAAGAAACCTTGATGAAGTCGTCACCCAGGCCTATGTGGGACAAGACCTAGAAGAAATAAGGCTACTCCGCCCAGTCAAACCTTTTTTCTGCTACCAGGAGAGATGCCAGCATTTCCGATGGGCCATCTCCCATGAGGTGGGCGAAGGACCGTGGGTGGTTACAGGAACTGCAAGCTGGGACAAAACCCACCAGAGACTCATGGATGAGTTGAGAGATCACCCTTACCTAGGCGGTTGGCTAAGATTTTAGCAATGACCTTGAGATTCATTATGGGGAGATCAGGCAATAGCCAGCACAATCTACGGGGTCATTGTTGTCCTTGGTTAGAAGAGTGATAACCGCCTTGTTCGATATAACCCCCAAATAATTATTCTCCAATTCTGCTGCACAGATAGCCCAGGTCACGTGGAATGTAACCAGGTCCTTCCCTGTTTTATAAACCTTACTAGGACCCCCCCAACCCCCCCAGGGGATTTGAAAGTTGGAAGAGCAACCAAAGCCTTGGCCACCCCATCCTGGCCTCTTTTTGGCCTGGTTCCAGTCGCCCCCCAAAATAATAGAAGTCTAGACAATCAAGCAAGGAAACAAGTTTTTTTTGCAGTGGGGGCATATATAGACCGTACAACCACAAATTACTCCAGGATCCGTAGTTTCGCATACACACACGGCTTCTATCCACCTCCTTGGGAAGTTACACAACAGATGTTTCCCAGGAAGTATAGCAACCCCACACAACTTGGAGCAGCCGTTCACGTAGAGGACTCCCCTCACTCATTCACTGTCCTACTGCTACTAATAACCACTGCCACCCATTCGTGTTTGAATTTCAATGACTCCGCTGATGATAGCTGGGCCTCCTGGAGCAAATCTATATTCGTATATTTCATGTGAAGATCGCGTAGACATTTTTTCCGCTTAATATAGTGTGCCAAGCTGTTAACGTTCAATGACAGTACTGTAAGTGGAAGAGACATTACACAAAGCGGCACTAGATGGGTTTGGCTGACCAAAGACAATGAAGCGCAGTGAAATGTGCGAGTGCTAGGGGGGGATCGGTATCAAATGGTCCATGCGGTCGCACAGAGGGGAAGGGAAAGGAGTGCACAAACAGACTTAGGGGTAGCAGGGAAAAGCTAGCCTTCAGACTCTGGGTCTCAAGCCTTTGCCGGGCAGGGCCATACCTGCCCCCACCCCCTCTACCAAGCACTAGTGTCAGAATAGCGCGACAAGACTAAAGAAATAAGCGAACAAGCAATTATGTCTACCTAGCCCTAAGGTAACATGTCGGTCCCTTGAGCATATAGGTGGGCCGCCGGCTAGGATAAAAGGCACAGAGCCCTTGTGTCAGGGCCCCATTTTGACAGCTTTCAAGGGAGAGGGTTGGAAAGGGAGTTTCTCATGGAGAGGCACTGGGTGAAAAGAATGGACGCGACTGTGCCCGCTTACTATGGAGACCATGGTGTCCCTTAGGGAGGGGAGGGACCAGAGACCTGCTAAGCGCAACAATAAGGTGAACAGAGACTCTTCAATCTCAACAACAAATACCTTACAACACAATTGAGAACAAACAGAAAGGATATGGTTGGACCTCTGTGGTGCCTACAGCGCTCTTGTGCAGGTGTGAGAGAGCGCAAACTGATATAAATGTATGAGTACATCACACTTACCTATAGTAAGCACAAGTCATGATGAGAAATGCCATGAGTGCTAATAGTATCTGAAATTATACTCTAAATGTATAGCTAATATAGAGATTTAAGTAGAAGTGGAACTAATACAGAAATGTGTGACATTATATGATTTTATTAGACGTGATTATTTTGAATCTATGTCGTGTAGCTGTTAACACATAAGATGGTCTGTGGTAAAACGCAGAACGTGGTAGGCCTCAGGGCCAGAGCTGGAGCTAAAAGGGAAGGTGTTTCTTTTCACGACACAGATTGTTTAACGTTTTTGGTCATTGCATTAATGGGCCATGATTTAGAGTAATGTTTTCTAAATAATAGAATAAGAGTTTAACATGCTTTAATTAAATGAAGAAATTGAATGCTATAATCATAATGTGAAATATTGTAGGCCTGAAATGTTTTAGCAGTGATTTACACGTACATGTCTGGGCTGAGAAATGTTGCAAGCCTTTTTAGAAGTCTATGAGAGTTGGGTTCTTGGCGGCAGATATCTGTCTGCAACAGGAAAGGGGGGATCCAATTATAAGTGAATGAATAGAGGTCTGTTCAGTAGACGGCCCAGACATGGAGGAGGGTTCTGGAATGTTTAAGGGGTATCAGCGGGCCGGAGAAGAGACTGAGAAGCAAGGTCAACTCTAACGTCTGAGGCCCAATACAAAGCATCATGGAAAAAGCCTGAAGTTGCACCACGTGAGAGGCGTTTCGCAAGGGGCGTCTCAAATGTTGTTGACTGTTTTGTATTAGGGACAGCACCCCTGGGTGGAGTTAGAGCAGAGACCTGAGGACCCTTTAGAGAGCGGATGGGTAGGCAGTGAGGGGTCATGACTGGAGAACTTTAGGTTTTCACCAAGAGACTTAGAGTGGGTGACTTCCCTTGGGGGTCATTCATTGCTGACACCTTTGTTAGGTTGGGATTTGGTTAAGTAGGGATACCATCTAGAACAGGGTAGGGACGCCTAACCTGTGTTTGTTTTCCTCCAACCTAAATGAAGGAGAGATATGCGTCTATGCTTATAGCTTTGCTATTTTTAGAACTTGTGTTAGTGATTTCTGTTGCTCGTCTGAGGGCTTTTCGAGAGCACATGTATGTAATTGGACCTGTGTATCTCGTGAATCTCATTCTGAGATGCTTGTATTTGCAGCTCATTATATCTTTACAATAAACTTTTGAAACCTAGAAGTTGTCCGTGATCTTTGAGAGTAGAGTCCTTTCTTGGGTGAACTAATTTGCAGATAGGTGTACTGTTTCCTTCCAAGACAGGCAATAAAGGTTCAGTCGACCAGATCGAGGTTTGGATCAATAGATATAAGGTATCGATCAAAATCTCGCCCTTTCAGTTGGTAGCTATAGAGGATGGTTGCCTTCTTGAGGACGGTGACCTAGGCCAGGTTAGCTTACCCCAAGGCCCCTAGAAATCGATGATCGGAAGAACAGCCCGCAGATGAAGATCCGGATGACGTGAGACAGAAAAAGCAGCAGTATCAGAGAGAGTGAGTATAAAGGGTTATGCGTGTTAGATTGCGGTGTTTTTGTATTGTATCTATGTTGTAATGTTTGGCGGAGTTGAATGTCTGTAGAGTGACTGTGGAACAGGTTGTGAGCGCGCGCAACCGGTGGAAATCTTAAGTTCAAGGAGAGCTTAAGTGGTTCGGGTGTATCGGACACCCAGAGTAATTGTCAACTAGTGTGAAGGGGGTCATGAGGTACCATTGATCACCCGAGAGACCGAGATAGGGGGAACGTAAGAGTGAGTGCGTGAGTAACGGACGCTGGTCGGAAGTTACTGTGTGTGTAAGTAACCTATCAGAAAGACGATAGACATCTCGTCAGTTGTGTTGACAATTACAGATAGACTGTGGACGTACAGTCGAGAGAAGTGACCGCTTGGTCGGAAGTAGTCATTTTTCAGTGTATGAATGGGACGCATGCATAACCGGGAGACGAGTTGAGAAAGGAGGGGTGCTGCTGCGAAGCGGAGAAAAGAGACGTCAGGTGGTGTCGCGCAGCGATTGGCTGACAGGAGAAAGACCGCGCTGTGATAGGCCAGCTAGCGAACACGTCATACAGGGTCGCGACGTGATTGGCCAACAGGAGAAAGACCGCGCTGTGATAGGCCAAGCTAGCAAAGCCGCGACAGGATTGGTGGATTGTCATCAGGAAGTAAACAGAGTAGCGAGGCTGGATTTTGTGCGCATAATTATGAAGTGTTTTAAATGGTTGAAAGCGCTGTTTAAGAAAGAGAGGAGAGGATCGTATGAAGGGGAAGAAGCCCCGCCGGAGGGTACGCCAGCTCGTTATATGGCAGTAAATGTTGGGTTGCATACGATCCTTTGGATATCAGAGTGGAGTAAGATTACTGAAGGAAACGAGGAACTGACGTTCCCGAAGTACGGGACGTTCAGATTAGAGGTGTTACATCGATTGAAATCAGTCATGACCTCAAAGAGACCCTTGCCTAGACCAACCCAGTTTGAAGCCCTTGAAGCATGGCTTAGGGCAGCGCATGAAAGGAATATGAACAGACGGCAAGAAAGGGTGAAACGCTCGGTAAGGGCAGTACAGGATGCCAGGTGGGATGCGGATGCTAAAAGATGGAGAGTGCATAATTTGGAAATAAATAAACTGTACCCAGTGTTAGAGGCGCCAGTAAATAAAAGCCCCATAGAAGAAGATGACGAGAGCGAAACAGAGGACAGCCTGATAAACAGATTACTGACAGACAGGCCACCCCCGTATAATAGAGCAGGGGGAGAGGTCGAGAATACTGAAGGAGAAAAGGGGGGCAATGCAGGAGAGCATAGACTGCTTCCCAGTTCAGAGTGGGATCCTGAGCCAAAGAAAGAGTTGCTCCAGCCTAGTCAGGTGCAACAGGTAGTCGGTAGGTTTGTGGTACAAAGAGCGCCGGAAACGGAAAGCGCCACATCCTACCCATTACCAGATGCACTACAGGTACCTGTTACCATAGGTCCTATAATATCGATATATGACCAAGAGAGAGCAAAAGGGGAAGAACGGAAACGGAAAGACAGAGAAAGAGCAGAGCAGGCAAGGAGGAACGATACCACTAATTCCCCAAGTCAGATGCCAATACCCAGAGAGTGGAGTACCCCGATGCACACAGCAGGGGACCCAGGAGGAGATCCTGGGGGCCCTAGATGGCCAAAGGATCTGAGGGGATCTGGACGAAAATCCTTTCAAGAGCTAAATGAGTACATGAAGCAGTGGGATGAGGCAGTGAAGGCTCAAAAGTGCATCAATGCTGCAGAAGCAGAAAGGGAAAGTCAGGACAGCAGAGCACGAACTCACTGCGGGGCTGGGGAGAGTAGCCCGGAGTGGGACTGTAGAGGGAGTAGGGGAGTCACCCATTGGGCCCGAAATGGAGGTAGAACAGACCTGGAAAACGGGGGCCCCGGGAGTGAAGGGGTGGCGTGCCCAATACTCAGTGAAGGGGAGAGGAGAGCGCAAGAGTACAGGAACAGCTTTAAGTGTCCACACTGTGTGCCTGGCACCAGAGAACAGAATGGGAGTTGTGAGAGGTCGCACCATAGTCCCTGTGATGACAGAAATGAGCGCAGCCCAGGGAATATGGGGAACCAGGAAGGATCGTATCGGATACTGAGCGATACGAGGCAAAGGGAGTGTAGCGACCAGAGGGAAAATAACAGAGAGATGTGCGGTGAGAGGAGAGAAGAAGACGAGAGTGGGCAGAGAGAGAGTAGGGATAAAAGGCCCGTGTTCCATCACCTTCCAAGATTGGATGGCCGAGCATGGGACCTGGAGAGATGGGAGCAAGGGAGGCCACCCATTAATTCTCCTGAGCCCAAACGCAGAGCTCGAAGTTGGGATGGGAGGGAGACCAGGGAGCCCCCTTCAAAAGACATATTGCGAGCTGAGATAAAAGCCAAGAGACTTGATGTCTCCAGCTTAAGGTCAGATCTGGATGACATGGTAGATGGTACCCTGCCTTTAGAAAGAATGGAAATGTATGAACAGGATGAAATACTGTATATGGCAAAGGACATCACACGAAAGGCGAGAGCAGTCCATGAGAAGTTAGTCGAACTAGCAGGCAAATATATGGTGGACTTGTCAAGAACCAAAGCATTACAGGGTAACCACAGGCTACATTACTCAGATCGAGATCTAGATGAGAGGAGAACGATTGGGCTGAAAACACACATAAGGGAATTGATTACTGGAATAAGGACATGGAGGGCACTAGATAAATGGGAAGAGAGGTGGTCCAAGAAAGGGACCGGCAGAAGAAGCATGATTGGTATAACACCAGGACAGCAGGGAATAGAAGCTTACCCTTTGCGTGAAGTTGCCAATGGGAGCTATGTACATGTCCCTTGGAGTAGGGGAGATTTAGCTGCTTTTACCACATCTTTCCCCAAGTTACGAGAGAGCCCCGTGGAGTGGTACAAGCAAGTCGAGAGGTTTGTAAAGATCTCAAAAGTCCTATGGATAGATCTGAACACGCTGTTTGACATTGTAGTACCAGGAGATCTGTGGACAGCATGCAAGGTTAGCGCTGAGTGGCCCACAACGGAACCAGAGAGAGATGCTAGGACTAATGGGCCGTCCGAGATCGTGATGGCAAAATTCGAGAGAGTGATGACTTGGCTGAAAGAGAAGGTGCCAATGCAAGACATAGATTGGGTCAGAATAGACAGAACGAGACAAGAACCCAAAGAGACAGTCCATGAATATTACGAGAGATTGCTGAAGGCGTTTAAACAGTATAGCGGCTTGGATGTAATGGATCCAAAGGACATAGGGCAATTCGTGTCCAAGTTCGTCCTGGGACTGAGACCGGATATTAGTTTAATGATTCAGCAACACTCGATTTGTTGGCAAAGTAGACCCCTAGATGAAATACTGAGATATGCCAGGTACTGCTGCGATGAGGTAGACTCCAAGGCTAAGAAACTAAAAGAGAAGCTGATGGTGGTACAATTGCAGGCAGCAGGAAAGGGGGGACCGCAACAACAGCAGCAAGGGACAGGTACAGGAGGTAAGAAGCAGTACAGTCAGAACAAGGGTAATGAGGAGAGTACTACCTTCAGACCCAGAGTAGACATAGCTACCTTGAAGAAAACGACTAGGTGCCACCAGTGCAACGAGTTGGGGCATTGGAAACGCGAGTGCCCTTACAATGTAGAGATCGGAGAGCAAGAGATAGAGGAGGAAGAGGTCCAGAGCGCACCTATGAGAGGGGCGACGCCATACCAAGGAAAGGTGCTCAAAGGGGGGGGGGCTCCTCCCCGAGCCCAGTTCCCGCAACCTCCTCGAGTAGGGAGTATGGGTAAGAACTATAGACAAATGCCCCTGTTTGTGGAAGGTGAAGAGTGCTATTATGTGGACCCATTAA
Source organism: Lissotriton helveticus (assembly GCF_964261635.1). Classification (NCBI taxonomy): domain Eukaryota; kingdom Metazoa; phylum Chordata; class Amphibia; order Caudata; family Salamandridae; genus Lissotriton; species Lissotriton helveticus. The sequence goes on along the minus strand of NC_136069.1, from coordinate 1,307,220,389 downwards.
CCGGACAGAGAGTGGAAAGAGAAGACTGCACCCTTGGGGCAGCCTTAGAGGTAGATCAGAGGGGACCCTATGTGGAAGCAGAAGTAGCAGGGTGCCCTACGACATTTCTGGTGGACACAGGAGCCACTAGATCCACGATCAGATCAGCTGCAGTTCCAGACCTGCCCATGTCTGGAGAGACCATACAGGTGGTAGGGGTCGCAAACAGGAGAATAACCAGCCAATTGACAGAACCGGTACAGGTGAAAATAGGGAAGTACAGCGATGAGCACCAATTTGTAGTTTGCGATTCAAGCCCTGTGTGTCTGCTAGGAAGAGACCTGTTGTGCAAATTGAATTGTACTATATATTGTACACCCCAGGGAGTGGAGGTATTGACTAATGATGATGATGCAGATTTCAAAGTTGCAAACTCAAGAATATGTGTGGAGCTGTACCCTACTTTGACAGTAGACGAGCTTCCCTGGGATTTGAGAGAGACAGTGGCATCAGAGGTATGGGATTTCACTGGGGAAGAGATTGGATTAGTCAAAGGGGTGGACCCAGTGAAAATTGTAGTGAAACCGCATGCTGAGTTCCCAAGAACACCCCAGTATAAATTGACTCCAGAAACGATTGCAGGCATAAAACCCGTGATCGAGTCCATGATTAAACAGGGAATACTGAAAGAAATTGTGGGTAGTCCATGCAACTCCCCGATTATGGGTCTGCAGAAACCCAATGGGAAATTTCGGATAGTACAGGACCTGCGAAAGATTAATAACATAGTCGTTTCATGTTGTCCAGTGGTACCGAATCCATCAGTGATACTGTTTCAGATTCCATTCCAAGCAGAGTGGTTCACTGTGATAGATCTTTGTCAGGCTTTCTTTTCGATCCCTTTGGACGAAGATAGCCATTTTCTTTTCGCATTTAAGCTGGAAAATCGCGTCCTAACATGGTGTCGTATCCCTCAGGGGTATACAGAGAGTCCATCGATCTTTAACCAGCTTCTGAAGAAAAATCTTGAAAGTCTAGTGCTGCCCCAGAAGTCAGTTCTGGTCCAGTACATAGACGACCTCCTTGTGGCGTCAGAAACAGAAGAAGCTTGCAGGGAAGATTCCATTGCTTTGTTAAATCACCTAGCTGCCAATGGGCACAAGGTGTCCCCGGGAAAATTGCAGTACTGCCTGACAGAAGTACAGTACTTGGGACACAGAATTGAGAAAGGCAAACGAAAGGTGTCACCAGACAGGATAGAGGCGATCATGAAAATGAACGCGCCTCAGACACAGAGAGAGGTCAGGATGTTCCTAGGGATGGTGGGTTATTGCCGACAGTGGATCGTGAACTTTTCACTGAAAGCAAAGCCCTTGCAAAAACTGACGCACAAAGAGGTGAGTGATCCGGTACCATGGGACAAAGACTGTTTGATGGCGTTCCTACAGTTGCGAGAGGACCTGTGTCGTGCTCCGGCATTGGGAATGCCTGATTACAATAAACAATTCTTTCTTTACTGTTGTGAGAGAGAAGGTTGTGCGTTGTCTGTGTTGGTCCAAATCCATGGGAATGCCCGTAGACCAGTTGCTTATTTCTCAGCTACTTTAGACCCAGTAGCCGCAGCGTTGCCCGGATGTCTCAAATCCGTTGCTGCAACGGGTGTCAGCATTGAGAGATGTGAAAATATTGTTATGGGGCACCCGTTAGAGGTGTGCGTGCCACATTCTGTTGAACTGTTGATGACCAGGACCAAAACACAGCATCTGACCAATAGCAGGCTCACGCGCTATGAGCAAGTTATTCTTGCTGCAGAGAACGTGACCCTCAAGAGATGCTCTGTTTTGAACCCTGCTACCTTAATGCCACTTCCAAATGATATTGATGATGATGATGAATATACAGACCATGACTGTCTCGATGTGACTGAACTATGCACCAAACCCAGACCCGACATCGTGGATGAGCCACTGACGGACCCAGATGAAGTTTTCTTTGTCGATGGCTCATGTGTAAGAGACGAAGTTGGGCAGTTGAGAGCAGCTTATGCTGTTTGTACAATTGAAGGAGTTGTGGAAGCTGGGTGCCTGGAAGGAGTACACTCCGCTCAGGTAGCCGAGATTATTGCCCTAAAACGTGCTTGCTTAGCAGGCAATCAAATTCGAGTCACCATCTACACCGACAGCCAATACGGGTTTGGGGTAGTTCATGATTACGGGCAGTTATGGTCTCAAAGAGGGTTCATGACTTCTTCAGGCTCTCCCATTCGCAATGGAGAGTTTGTGCGCTTGTTGTTAGAAGCATTGCAATGTCCAGCAAGTATCGCAGTTGTAAAGTGCATCGCACATACCAAAAATGAGGACTTTGTTTCGAAAGGCAATAGATATGCTGATGAAGTTGCGCGGTATTGCGCAGAACAAGGTTACTCTTTCACAGAGGTGGATGTGGGTGGAATAAATGTGAGAACTGAATTAGCCATGATACTGGAAACTGTTGATACTTGGGATGAACTGTCAACCATGCAAGAAAATGCTCCTGATTCAGAAAAGGAAACATGGGTAAAGGCAGGATGTGTAGTGGGTGAGACTCATTTTTGGGTCTCAGCAGACGGCAGAGCAGTGTTGCCCAATGAGATGGTGAGTCCAATGGCTAGACTCATACATGGTCCCGTACACTTAGGGAGAGATGCTATGCTGAGAGTGTTTAGACAGACTTGGTACAATCCTAAGTTTAGAATAGCAGCAGAAGCAGTGTGCCAGCGTTGTGTGACCTGCCAGCAGCTGAATGTAGGGAAAAGAACACCAGTTGCGCTAAGTCACATAGGAAGGTCTGGAGGTCCATTCAACAGAATGCAGATAGATTTCATTGAAATGCCAAGATGCAACCGCCTCCGCTATGTCCTGGTGGTTGTTTGTGTGTTCTCCAGGTGGGTTGAGGCATACCCTACACGTAGGTGCGACACCCTCACAGTGGCTAAGTTACTGCTTAGAGAACTTATCCCTCGGTTCGGGGTGCCGGCCTTTTTGGAATCAGATAGGGGAACACATTTTAACAGCGAGCTTGTGAAGATGATTTGTGTTGCACTGAATATAGACCAAAAACTCCATTGCAGTTACCGACCAGAAGCCTCAGGAATTGTGGAACAAATTAATGGCACGATCAAGTCCAGAATAGCGAAAGTTTGCTCCTCAACGACCCTGAGTTGGCCTGATGCCCTGCCATTGGTACTCATGAGCCTTCGTAGTACCCCAGACAGAAGAACAGGGTTGTCACCACATGAGGTGTTAATGGGGAGAGCAATGAGGCTGCCATCTATTCCAGCTACTGCACTGTTAAATATCACAGATGATATGATCCTGGACTATTGTAAGGGGCTGTCTGACGCCATGCGTTCTGTGTCCCTTCAGGTGCAGGCTGCAGAGGTTCCAGCGTGCCAGGGCCCTTGCCATGACCTGTATCCTGGGGACTGGGTCCTGGTGAAGAAACATGTGAGAAGAAGCTGCTTGGATATTCGTTGGCGTGGGCCCTACCAGGTCATTCTGATCACAAGTACAGCTGTAAAGGTGGGAGGCCTGCCCAACTGGATACACGCGTCGCATACGAAAAGGGTTCCAGCACCTCTGGAAACAGCTCCTCTCTCGGATGGACGTCCAGCTGAGGACCAAGAAGCCATAGAGGGGGCTAGCCAAGCTGTAGAGGTGCCAGTGGAAGCAGGGAACGAGTCTGACCAAGCTGAGGACGGTCAGTACAACAGCGAAACAGAAGACGCTACAGAAGGAGAAGACAGCTGGGAGTACGAGTCTGACCCTGACAGGTCTGAAAGAGAGCGAGAACAGACCAGAAGGAGAAGGAGTAGAAGGGCACGTGGAGAAGCAAATTGGCCGCAAAGAAGAAGTTCTAGCCTGAGGTCAACTCCAGAAGCAACCCTTCCTCCGATATCAGAAGACTCAGACCCAGAAGAAGGTGCTCAGGGCGCTGAAGCACCGGACCGAAGAAGGTCAAGAAGAGTGCGTGTGCCTAACAGAAGATACTCCACACCTGAGTGGACATATCTGGCGACAAATGTCTGTGAAACCGGAGACAGGGAGGATCCGAGCGGTGGTGGTGTCCAGTTCTGAGCCCATTATCACCGTGGAAATACAACTGTTGGTACCCGGTGTCGAACAAGAAGGGTCACTAACATTCGTGCTCCCCAGACCTCCCCGCCTCAGCAAGTTAAAACACATGTTTCTTACAGAATTGAAATTCCCCGACTTTGGTACCACGATAACAGCACATGAAGAGCATACTCTTCGCATGGAAATATTGAACTATGCTATTGAAGCTGCAACCACAAATCTAATAGTCGATTGTTAAAGGACTTTGTAAATAAAGCAAGCAGAAGAAAAGAAGATTACCTAGCGCCCAGGAAGCAGAGAATTTTAGGGAACCCCTTGAGTGGATGGAGAAGGGCTAGGGTTGTCTTTTTGAACTGTGAAAGGACTTTTTGCGGAAAAGGCTGTCAGCCTCCAGCTGTGTGGATTCTAAAGACAAAAAAAGGATTGAAAGAGACTGTAAAGGAACGAGAGGAAAAGAACTTTTTTTGCAAAGAGAAAGGGAAAAGCTAGATTGTCTGACGAAATGGAGGCCGGCACCCCGAACCGCAGAGCTAAATGTATAATAGGTACACTAATAGTAGGAGTGATAATATTAATAGCTTTAGTGGTAACAATTTCTTATGTAAAGGGACATGAGGAAGAGGTAAAGGTAACTGATGCGAGTTCTGTAGTAACACTTACACCCACTGTTGCAGGTGAGAAAAGGGAAAACACTCAAGAGAAAGCGTTATTGGCTGCAGAAGCCCGCAGGTTACATGTAGACGAGTCCCAAGGAGACTTTAGGTCAAATGCTTATGCTAAACTTTTGTATGAATACGTGGATGCCATGGAGGTTAAGGATTGCTACGTCTGCATGCAGTTGCCTGCGTCTGTAGATGAGGGAATTCGATATCATCACCTCCCTCTGACATATGGCATTACATGTAGCTTATTGCTTAGTATATTTTATGAGAGAGATAGTTTTGAATACTATTTCTCCAATTATGATTCTGTGTTGCCAGAAGTCCCGAATTATAAGCAGATGAATAAATGGGATTACTGGAAGAGTGAAGACAGATTGGCCAAGTTCTTCATTCCTTGGATTACCTTAGATACTTCACATGCCCGTAGAAATAATCTGACATGCAAGGTGTCAGAAGTCGAGAAAAAGTTCATAGGGCAGGTGGATGATCGTTACAGGAGACAAAAGATTTTGAAAAAATCAGGACAAGGGAAATTAGATTGGACCGAGGAAGAGAAGTCACATAAGAGAAAGGGTAGTAGTGGTCCAATAGCTTTAGATAAAGCGCAGAAAGGAAAGTTATGTCTTCACCGAGCCAAAACGTATTATGAAAATGTATACGTGGGTGAAGTTGACTGTGAACATGCTTTTAATTTAGAGTACTACACTAAGGATTTCCTGAAGGGAATGCAAGTGATTCCAAATGTGTATTTTGTATGTGGAAGAAATGCTTACGTGAGACTACCTGACAACTGGTATGGATCATGTTACTTGGCAATTGTCTTCCCCAAAATATATCATGCACAAGACTTATTGATCATTGAGGGCCAGACATCATCGAGGGGAAGGAGAGATTTAGGCGATGCAGAAATGGTTGGAGATGTCTTTGGAGCTATGTTCCCTCTTTTGGGAATAATCCTTAATGATGTTAAAATTAGACGACTGGCAACAGTTGTCGACAGGTTGTCTGCCAGCACTGCTCAGTCCTTAATGCTGGTAGAAGGAGAGATGCAATCGATAAGGGCTATGGTTCTTCAAAATCGGCTTGCATTAGATGTCTTATTAGCAAAAGAGGGCGGAGTCTGTAAGGCTTTGAAGGTTCAGGAATGTTGCACTTACATTCCAGACCTTTCAAAACCCCTTGAGAAAGTTATTAAGAACATAACTAATATACACAAAGAGATTGAAGACTTGAGTAGAGAAAATGTCTGGGAAAAGGTGGGCCACGGAATGAGTACAGTTGGAGGGTGGTTTTCCACCTTAGGCAAAAGCTTTATTTGGTATATCCTAAAGCCTATCATCATAATATTGATCTGTGGGATAGTATTGTGGGGATTGGTGAGGGTATTCAAATGGTACAGAGCAAGAAGGTCAGAAAGGGCCCAAAGAGAACAGTTGCAGAGATTGGCTGCCATACAAGATAATCAGTACAGGAGCCTGAGAGCTCTGGAAGCACAGAGAATGCCAGCAATAACTGCAGTTTAAATGTTAGTGATGACCCCGAGAGGTCATCAAAGGGGGGAACTGAGAGAGCGCAAACTGATATAAATGTATGAGTACATCACACTTACCTATAGTAAGCACAAGTCATGATGAGAAATGCCATGAGTGCTAATAGTATCTGAAATTATATTCTAAATGTATAGCTAATATAGAGATTTAAGTAGAAGTGGAACTAATACAGAAATGTGTGACATTATATGATTTTATTAGACGTGATTATTTTGAATCTATGTCGTGTAGCTGTTAACACATAAGATGGTCTGTGGTAAAACGCAGAACGTGGTAGGCCTCAGGGCCAGAGCTGGAGCTAAAAGGGAAGGTGTTTCTTTTCACGACACAGATTGTTTAACGTTTTTGGTCATTGCATTAATGGGCCATGATTTAGAGTAATGTTTTCTAAATAATAGAATAAGAGTTTAACATGCTTTAATTAAATGAAGAAATTGAATGCTATAATCATAATGTGAAATATTGTAGGCCTGAAATGTTTTAGCAGTGATTTACACGTACATGTCTGGGCTGAGAAATGTTGCAAGCCTTTTTAGAAGTCTATGAGAGTTGGGTTCTTGGCGGCAGATATCTGTCTGCAACAGGAAAGGGGGGATCCAATTATAAGTGAATGAATAGAGGTCTGTTCAGTAGACGGCCCAGACATGGAGGAGGGTTCTGGAATGTTTAAGGGGTATCAGCGGGCCGGAGAAGAGACTGAGAAGCAAGGTCAACTCTAACGTCTGAGGCCCAATACAAAGCATCATGGAAAAAGCCTGAAGTTGCACCACGTGAGAGGCGTTTCGCAAGGGGCGTCTCAAATGTTGTTGACTGTTTTGTATTAGGGACAGCACCCCTGGGTGGAGTTAGAGCAGAGACCTGAGGACCCTTTAGAGAGCGGATGGGTAGGCAGTGAGGGGTCATGACTGGAGAACTTTAGGTTTTCACCAAGAGACTTAGAGTGGGTGACTTCCCTTGGGGGTCATTCATTGCTGACACCTTTGTTAGGTTGGGATTTGGTTAAGTAGGGATACCATCTAGAACAGGGTAGGGACGCCTAACCTGTGTTTGTTTTCCTCCAACCTAAATGAAGGAGAGATATGCGTCTATGCTTATAGCTTTGCTATTTTTAGAACTTGTGTTAGTGATTTCTGTTGCTCGTCTGAGGGCTTTTCGAGAGCACATGTATGTAATTGGACCTGTGTATCTCGTGAATCTCATTCTGAGATGCTTGTATTTGCAGCTCATTATATCTTTACAATAAACTTTTGAAACCTAGAAGTTGTCCGTGATCTTTGAGAGTAGAGTCCTTTCTTGGGTGAACTAATTTGCAGATAGGTGTACTGTTTCCTTCCAAGACAGGCAATAAAGGTTCAGTCGACCAGATCGAGGTTTGGATCAATAGATATAAGGTATCGATCAAAATCTCGCCCTTTCAGGTGCTTTAGTATGGACCGTGACTTGTCTCTGTCCCTGTATTTGTGCAGTGCCTCCACCCCCTGAAGCAGTCTAGGATGGTCTGACTCCCTTCATGTGGACCCCCTATCTCTGGTGTTGCGGCTGGTACCAAGGAAGGGGTTTCCATGGAGGGTGGGAGTCAGGCTGCTGGATGAAATTGGCAGTATTCGTAGATGCCATGTCCATCGGATGCTCCTCCAAAGTGTCATGGTACAATTCCAGGTCCCCTGGGTCAGAGCTCTCCTGTGTGCATCCATCATTCTTGCTAGTGCCATAAGTCCATATTTGATATCTCTGCTTTTCATTTGGGCGCGGAGGGCCAGGAACCTCCTGCGCCTGGCGTTGGTGGCTGCTAAATTGTCTGCCAAAAAGAATACTAACTTTCCGTGGATGAGGAGAGGTTCCGTTGCACTCTTTCCTGCAGATAGGATGGCCCTAGTGTGCTGATGCCAGAGCGCACAAGCAATTATGGGATGCAGGGTGTTGGTGGAAAAAGCTTGGAAGGACTGGACTCTGTGCGCTCTTTGAAATTCCAAGGCATCTGGAAAGGAAAGATGGAGGAGTTCGGAAAGCATATGTTATCAGCTAGACTACTATGTCAAACTTCTCAGCACCCTCCAGGACCCAGCAGTTCAGAAATTGTCTTGTCTGGCTCTGTCCTCCAGGACCATGACTTCCCTATGCAGGAAATTGAAGTTGTGGCCCCAATGTGGTCTCATTGGGATTCAACGACATCCAAGTGTGGGTCAGCCTTGTCCAATCGGATGTGTATTGTAGACATATCCTACCAGATAGCATTCACCTCCGAGGTAAGAGCCACCATTTTCGAGAGCTAAGATCCGTCAGTTTTGCATCCATGATGGTAAGGGTAGCCCCTAGGATGAACTCTGTGAGACGAGTCTCCATGACTTTGTCCGAAGGGGCTGGAAGAGACGCCTTCGGGGACTCCGGAGCACGGCCCACTGCTTCTGAGCACTGTGGCAATTTCTTAATTCTGTCTTGAACTAGTGAGAGTGCATCGCCTCTGTTTAGGACTGGCATTAGCCAAGACATTTTGATTTAAAAAAAAATTATATTTTAAATATACTTTCTTATAGGAGCTTTCAGCCAGACTTCTTCGTCCATTAGTCTATTGTGTCATTCACATTTGACTTACAACCGCTACAGCGTGCAGCAGTGGGTCAACCCACTTCAGCTTTTGGGTAACTTTACTGTGAGAAACGCCAATTTGCTCTTTCACGTTCTTCTCATTCACAAAGTACTTCCTGTTGGCGCTGGGGACTACTATGGCACTGTGTGTTTTTTTAGACCAAAATAATGTATTGGCTTTTAGGCAAGGTGTTCCTTTATATTGGTGACCTCACACCACCCTCCAACCAGAGCAAAACAACCACTGACAGAACCAAAAGGCAGTCTGCTATGGCCAGCATGTCTGGCTTTCCCTTTGCTTGTTATGTTTTTTTTTTGCAGTTTTATATAGCTGAAACTCGACTCGAAGGTATCAGAGCGCTTTACAGTAGCATTACAGACGGACACATTCAATTTAGGCACAGGGAGCTTAAGTGATTTGCCCTGAATCGCAGGACGGTTAAGCCTCCTGCCAGACTCGAACCTGGTTCCCCAGCATCACTGTCGGCCACTCTTGCCATTAAGCCACATCCTCTCCCCGTTTTAAATAGTCTATTAATAAAACCAACGCATTGGAGATCGAAGAAGGCTTTGTGGGCTGCGTTATTTATCCGCTAGAGTTAGAGCTAGTCACAAGTGGTAGATTAGGCTGCCCTGGTCAGGGATCGGATATACCCCTCAGGCCTGACAGGGACCGGCTCGAGACCTCGGCAGCCATGCTTCAGCCCCTGCAGCCAGAAGGCCCGGGCACGCTGCTTACACTCCGCTCTGAGGTGCGGCGCGAGAGCAGTGTGTTAAGAGGCTCACCCCCGCCCCGGGCGCTGCCCTCGCGGCCCCGGCTGGCCCCCTGCCTCGTGTTATCCGCGGCAGCGGGCGGAGCCCCTGCCTGGCCGGGAAGGCTCCCTCGCCTGCAACAGCACAGCTGCCCCCGCGCCGGCAGCGCCTCGAGGTCTATTTACAGAGAGCGGGGCCGGCCGGCCGGCCTCCCGCCCGCAGGGCCGCGTCTCAGCCGGGCTGTGGAGCGCATCGAGCTCTCCGCTGTTCTCGGCTGAGATCGATGCGAGGAATGGATAATATTTGTCAGCTGCAGACCTTCTCGCCGCCTCACAGGGAGGGAGGGGAGGAGCTTTCAAGGCCAGAGGCGCTTCCTGGTCTCCCCGTGTGAATCTAGGCCAGAGAGGCGCGGCGCGCGCGTGCTTTCCCCAGGACCGAGACGGCCGCTGCGTGGCTGCTTAATTCCTGCAGATGTCTAGTGTGTGTACCTGGCCGTTGATTGTGTCTGTGTCTTTTGATATTTGGAATTAAAGTGTCTTATATAGGTTGGTTATTGTATGTAATTATTTTGTCCAGGGGCTGCGGATTAAATGCGTGTGGCCCTTAAAACCTAACCATCGCACTTCTACAAGTGTGACAATTCAGACTATTTCAGGGCACACACAGCTACAAACATAGCGTGAGAGTAGTAGTATTAATTTCTAATGTATACACTTGCTAATCAGGGTTGTTGTGTATCTCAAAATTAAAAAAAAGACAGCCCCAGCATGTGGTGGGCTTTCACTAGAGCTAGTGCGGACAATTAAGTTTCGGTGCCGAGCACCAAACCACCAGCACACATTAAGCACTGCTCTAAAGGCTGATGATTATATGTGTTTGTTTATTTCTTCCAAAGGCGGGTGGTTGTGTGAGAGTGTCTTCCAAAGGCTGGTTATTGTGTTCGTCTCTCTGTCTTTCAAGGGCTAGCGATTGTGTGTGGGTATCTTCCACAGTCTGATGAATGCATTTGTCTTCGGAAGGCTGGCGTCTGCTTGTGTGTCTTTTCCAACGGCTGGTGATTGCTGGAGTCTTCCACAGTCTGTCGAATGCACGAGTCTTTCAGGGGCTGGTGATTGCCTATGTTTGTGCCTTCCAAAGACTGATTGTGTGTGTGTGTGTGTGTGTCTGTTCCAAACCCTGGTGGTTGCCCATATGAATGAATGAATGAATACGCATTTATATAGCGCATGGCTACCCGGGGGCATCCAAGCGCATCAATGTGCATATGCGCATATGTCTTTCACAGTTTGGTTATTGCCTGTTTTCGATAATCAGGGGAATTCCCATGTGTCTTCCAATGTCTAGTGATTGCTGGTATCTTCCACCGTCTGTCAAATGCATGTGTCTTCCAAAGACTGGTGATTGCCTGCGTGTGTGTCTTCAAAAGGCTGATGACTGTTTTACGGTCTTCAGAAACCTGATGTTGGTGGGTGTGCAGAGCTCTCAAGATTTAAAGACTTTCCGTGCATAGCTCATCCCATCCAGATTTATTGTTGGACTTGTATGGACATGGGAAACTTTACAAAGTTGAGCATTGAAGACGAGCGGAGTTAAGCACAGAGGCCTGGCGGCAAACATTTTCCAAGTGGGCAAAACAACCAGAAACCAGCTTAGCTGCATTCCTCTGGTTTGTTTGCATAGGCTCTCAGTATGGTCATACACCTCCATTCTTATTTAGTAACTCATCACCCACGTAATGATTATCATTAGATGACTTGGTCTGGCCCACCCCACCCAGCATGCCTTGGGAAGCATTTCTTCTTCAAAAAGTATGCAAGGCCAGCCTATAAGCACACACCCCTTTAACCACGCCAGTTCCACAGTCATTCTGCAGATCAATTGCATGCTCTTCCCCCTTACTTTCAGGATTAGGTTAGCCTTTGTGGGGGGGGGGGGCGTAGCTGTGAACAGTGCAGCAGGTACAGTGGCCTTGGGGCCTAGGGTGTGAGTGACCCACATTGCATCGTTTGGTGACTTTTTTACTACAAAGGCAAGGGTTGGTGGGATCTAATTTCCTTGCTTGCATTAGAGCACATGAGACCTTTGCTACACTACTGAGCCTCTCTCTCTCCCTGCCCACGCATTCCTGCTTCATAAGCCAGTACTTGTCTGAGCGAGCAGGGTTGGTCCGCTACACCAGGACAACTATAGCATACTTTCATCTGTTGGCCAAGCCAACCATCTTCTGAAGAGCAAACATGAGCACCTGAGAAAGCAGCAACCCATAGCATAAGAACTTTGATTGGCAGAATTAGAGCCACCGAAAAGTATAAACTAACTTTTCGTTAGCTTGGTGATTGTGCGTGACTTCAGGACCAATGCTTTTTTTTATTCCAGAGGCTGCCGAGTTGTGCACTTGAAAAGACTGATGATTGAGTCTCTGGAAGCAGAGAGAGACTAAGTTCACAATTGCAAATCATTGCCATGGCCAGGAGCACTTGTTACTAGTTTAAGCTGCTTTGGGGCATCAGGCACTGTATCCTGAACAGAATTGAATGCCTTAGTTCAGTCACTTCATTTCTTTAGAATGGATTATGGGGACTGGCTCCACAGTGGCCTGCTTAAAGTTGATCTGAAGCCACCCCCTTTAGACGTATGCTACACAGGCTGCGTGCTTTGTTTCTGAAGCAAGAATCTTGATCATACAACTTCTGTCCTTCTAACTTGTCAGTTGCTTCCCATTGAAGCGAGAGCACAAATAAGACAGCCTGCATCACACACATATACCTGCAAACATCTACTCCCCGGCACTTGGCCAAAAAATTGAAAATCTGTGGCGAACAATGAGGAGTGCGTAGTGCATAATTATTTTCTTTCGAGCCTCCTATATTGCGCTACAAGTAGTCTGTGACACAATTCTTTGCTGGCAGTGCCACAAGAATTTGAAATATCTTCCACCAGCTGTAGTTATCACTCCCAGCCCTGTGACATGTACAAAGGAGTCTATAATTTACCTGCTTCAAAGACACCTTGATTGTGACCAAGGAAAGACTATACTTCTCTAAGGCCTGTGGACCATGTGCACACTATGAAAACTGCATGAAAAATAACTAAACAAAATGGCCTACACTGACTATATATAAGCATGGGCAGCACTTTGCAGTGCAGTGCAAAGCAGCTTTTGTGCAAAACAACTGTTTTACTTCAAAAGTAGATGGAAGCAAAGCTCCAAAATTGTTGCGCATCATAGAGTTCCAGCTTGTCTATTATTAAGTCTCCCTGTTTCCTATTTTTACAGATAAATACGGACACAAAGCAATTTATTTCCATGTCTGTATTTATTTCTAAATGTGGATAAAAGCGAAACGTTTCTTTTTTGGGGATTTTAAATGCTGTCAGTCACAACTACCAGTCTAGCTGTGCGGATTGACAGGCAACGGAGTTAAAAAAAAGAGAGAAATTTTACTAATGAGGCTTAAGGATGTGCACAAGTTTGATACTGAAATGTGTATGTTTTCATATCCGTGTACGGGTTTATCCTTTATTTGTGCTCCTATTATAGGAATGTGTCAGGCATCCAATTTATTTGTTAAATGTGGAGATATAGTAGTTTCAGATATTTTTTTTAACCAAACTAAAAAGGAATATGGATAAACACAGATAAAAGTAGCAAAAAAATGGACAACTATGAACAGATATGTAAAAAAAAATAACATGACAGGAACAGCACAGATAACTACAGGTTTTCACACAAAACCAGATCGACTAAAATAGTATAAACTGCTTGCATACAAACAAGAGGAATATCACATGATATTCTCCCGCATCAGATGTGTAATTGCAGTGAAATTACACATTTTTTGTAGCTTGCACTTAGATGTCTGACCTCAAAATGAAATTTGTAGCAGTGAGTGTCCCTTTTGCACAAGCTACACACAAGGCACAGCTTGGTTGCCTTTTTGCCATAGCATAATGCGTAGCATCAAGCCTACACAACTGTTTTCAACACTAGCCCAGCTAATGACATCATCACTCAACATGCATGACATCATTTTGCAAAATATTGCGCTAAGCAATTGCTTTATCTTTTGGGCATTTCTGCACTTAGTGAATGTAAGTTAATCTGTGATTTCTAAATACTGCTGGTTGCATGTGTCTACTACTGAAAGATTAGAGGAGGTACGTGTGTCTTTTCTGCCTTTCTCTGCTTTCCTGTGGGTGATGAAAAATACGTTTGTTCACCAAAAATGTATGCTAGTGGCCACCTCCTACATCTACAGAGGTAATAAAGCGCTGGGTGATTGGGTGATTGTATATGTTCTGAAAAACAGATAACGTTTTCCTATGGCAGGGATGATGTATATTTTTACACGCCTGGAGTTGCTGTTGCGTATTGCTTTTTAGACTTGGCTTAGAGACAGCTATTGCTTGATTGCCAGCATCATGTCTTCCTTAAAAATCATAATAAAAAATATATAAATACAAGTGTTTTCAATCAGCCTTCATCATCCAGTGGGCCTTTTGAGTATCGTTTACGTTTTGCATCATTCTAACGCAACATACAGCATGAGGTAATTGGCCAGCCTACTTCATGCATTGACTGTCTGGTCACTTGTGAGTGACAGCATTTTCCTAGTCACTTGTGTATCGCTGCCTAAGAAAGATCGCACTTTAGTTCTAGGACTTTTCTGCCTGGGCTATTGCAAGGCGGGCACAGCTCGGGCTCGCCGCCAGTATGGCGCACCCGGATGGGGCGGGGCCGCAGCGCACAAAAGTGACATGGTGCCCTGCCTCCCCTGAGCCCCCACAAACGATTGGCTGTCCGGGCGTGATCAGAAGCACTTGCAAGTGCTTCCGGTTCACGCGTCCCGCCAACGTCGAACAAGCTGGTCAGAACCGGCTTGCCTGACCCTGCACCTTAAAAAGGCTGGGGAGCAGAGCGGACAGTCTCTTTTTCGCCGCTCCCCAACCTGCAGGTGGCATGTGGTGTCAGGGCCTCAGTCAGAGGCCCCAACAATTCTTTTTCCCTACCCACCATCCCCTAAGGCAAATATATTGTGTGGTCAATATGTTTTTTCTATTTCCAGGTGGAGTAATGTAAATGAGTGTACTTGTTTGATGCTTTGTCATAATGTTGGTATTAAAAATGTTTGCTTTTCTTAACTAAATAGTTTCAATTTTCAGGATAATGAATTTAGTCCTATTTCATGTGTTTTCCTTGGTCAGACGGTAAGGTCATGATTGGTGAGCATAGTTTTTGGTCCTTAGCGGGCATCACCATTGTCAAATGGGGACGTTCGAGGGGGGAGACCGAGGGCTTCTCATGGAACTCCATGGGCATTTACAACCGGTAGGCTGGAAGGGTGCGGGGGGAAGGGAAGTCTCGCTTCTAGTAGGCTGGTTGGCCAATCCCTGCATGCGCTCAAGGATGCATAACTGCAACGCCCCTTTATGGAGTTTTAACGTTAAGGGTGTAGGGGTTGACGGGGGAGGTATCCATCCGGGAAGCTAGGCCCCCTACGCAAGGTCACTCCGGTAGGAGTTTGGGACCTAGCTTGAGCGGGATGTGGGGCCGCCAGTCATTGACCTTGCCGTAAGCTCTAACAGGGATACGCAGAAAGAGAATATCTTCATCGCTTAGATTTCGATAGGAATGGCTATGTATTAGAAGCATGTTATGGTTAGCCAATTGACATTTGTACCTATCAATGTATTGGACTTTCTGCGTATTGTAAATAATAAGAATATTAATGTTTGGATGATTTTATGTAATAAAATATGTCCGGGGTTACTACGACCCCCTAATCTAAACAGTTGTGGTTTTTGCATTGTTTGCCATAGGGAAAAGGGGACGGCAAGCCTCCATGGGAACTGGGAGGGTCCCCATTTCCCAAGGGTATTTGGCTAACGGGAGGGGGTCTTAGGCAGTACCAGACCATACTGGCCCACTCCTTTATTTGTATATGTTCACTGAATTTTCCTAGGATATTCCACAAATCTGTGATAAATAAACCTCACTGCATGCTTGTTGGTGCCCGACCAAATGGCTTTGCCACTGCTTGTTCTATTGCTATGATGGTTTCAGGTTGCTTGTTGTGGTTCATATATTTTGCAGTTCTTGAGGGCAATGTGTGTTTTCCAAAGACTCTGGTGGTGCTTTTCATGTGCACATATTTTCCAGCTCTTAGTTTTGATGGCTATGTGTTTTTTATCAATGGACAGTCTGCCGTGTGTGCTTTCTTTTTTGCTGAAGATGGCAGTGATATGCATTTTCCATGTCTTGGTATGTCTGGGGATGATTTCATAGAGCTGAAGTTTTGTGCGTTTTTAGATCTCACATAAGACAGCCATGTGCTGTCTGTTGCGAGACATATTGTGATCTTACAGTGGGCTTAGAGCCAGCCCTTTGCTCACCATATGTTGGCTTCATTATCTCTGTCATTTGCTTTTTACTGTCGAGCCTGCGAGAGCATGCGCTAATGCATGCATCTCACTTGCAAGACACTGTTGTTAACAAAAAAGGGCTTTGAGCCCGCACGTTGCTTACCCACTTGTTGCCTTGCATAGCACTCTTCTTAAAGCCTCCTAATTCGTCAAGGCAGGCCTAACATAACTTAAGTTCCTCTTTGTGGAGCAGGGACCATGCACTGATTGACTCAACCTAATCACTGCCCATCCGCTGCTCCCAACGTGATTGAGGTACTATTTTGTTCTTTTTAGTGCCCTGCAATTCACTCCAACCCACTACACTCTATCCCACCCCACTCTACGACATTGTACTCTACGACACTCTCTGCTACTGAACCACTGAACTCTACTCCCCTCTACTCAACTCTATGACACTCTACTCCCCCTACTCCACTCTACAACAATCCACTCCAACAAATCCAATCTGTGACACTCTACTCCCCCACTCCACTCTAGGACACTCCACGCTGCTAACATTTAGCTATGCTGAAAAGATCCTGACTGGTGTATAAAATGGCAAAAACACATTGCCAAAGCCAATAGCTCTTGTATATGCGAGACCTATTGACTTTGCCAGTGCTTGTTCTTATTTGTTAGTTGTGTGGATTTTTCTTGTTTGTTTTGCCACTGGAGCATGGACGCATTACTGTGTTCTTCCACTGCTTGCTTTTTCTGGCGCTACTTTTCACTTTTTGTTTACACACTCTACAAGAGTGCATGTTTTGTGCGGCTGTCTCCTTTGTGGGCTTCTCTCCCGCCTCTCTGCAACTCTCTATTTTTTATCTCTTGTCCTTGTGCTTCGCCCCCATTCCCAGGCTGCTTTCTTGCCGTGTGCTTTCTCCTCATTATCACTTTTGTCAACCTGATCCCCTACTCATGCCCCTAATGTTGTTCCCTCTGCCCCATGCCCTGTTGTTGCTTCCGCTCCTGGCCCCCTGGCTTGCTTCCACCTCCCACTGGCATCACCTGTTGTTTCTGTCTCTCATTCCCTGTGTTGCTTCAGCCCCCCCACCCGCTTTCATAAAAGTAGCTACGCCACCTTTAAAAAAAAAAATCATTAGCCATACAGCCCAGCATCTGGCATGCTGTGCCGCATTGCTAAAAACATTACCAAAGCCAAAAGGCCTAAAAAACAAGACCTATTGACTTTGCCAATGCTTGTTCCAATGTTTTGGTGATGCTTTCTGCGTGCATATGTTTTCTACTTCCACTGGGAGTGCTGTTCGTTGTCTGGTAGAGTGTGAATGGTTATTGACACAGAGGTAAATACACAAGATGCCTACAATGTACACTGTTAGTCTCTACAGCAATGTTCAATCCAGTTTCCTCAGGCTTGTATCCCTGTTGTCTATTTGCTCTTGCCCTCTTTAGCATTTCCTGTAGCTGAGCTAGCATGTACATGTTTTCTGTTGTCTGTGGGTGTTGTGGTCATGCGTTTTACTGTGCCTGGTGGTAGTGCGCGCGCTTTCCACCGTAGCTCGATAAGGCTGCTAGCGGCTGCTGAACTTGGTACGTTCAACTCCCCCCGCTGTGCAGGCTCTGCTCGTCCTTATTAACTTGGAGCTGTGAGGAAGGATGTCTGCTTTTAACCCTGCGCTGCCTTCAGATCGCGGCGCGCTGGTCTCGTAGCAGCACAAACCAAGCGATGGACTGGCCGTTCTGCCCCTCTTGTATTTTCCTGGTAGACTGTAGGCTAGGGGGCTGCTTTCAGAGTAAGATAGGCTGCCATGACCCAACAACAGCCCCCATGTCCCATTCTAACTGTGACCCCCTGCAGCCAGGGGGCTATTGTCCCCATTTTCACCAGGGCTGAGGCCAGACAGGTCTTGTGACAAACCCTGAATGAGCAGAGGAGCTTCAGGACAAAGTCCTCCAGGGCAGAGGTTGGGAAAATGACCATATTGTGTGCCACAGTGTGTCCCAGAACTGGCTCCTCCTACTGCCTCTTCACCAGTAAATGCACTCCTATTCAGCCAACACTCAGAAGATGAATGGAAATGGAAGAGATCCTTCAAAACTGTAACTGAAAGGGGATCAGAACATCTAGAACATCTAGAGCATGGAGGTTGATTCAAATAGATCAAGGTGAGCCTTCTGATAACAAGAGTGTTATAATAGTTCCTCAAGAAAAGAAGAGTAAAAATAGAACAATGTTCTGATTTCTATGGGCCAAGAAGGCAATCTTCGGTAGAAACATGGAATTAAGCACCACTCAGTCATCAAGACTCCTAAGGAAGGGAGGCTTGAATGAAAGAGCGCCTAATTCACCGATACGACGGGCAGAGGTTTTTGCATCCAAAAAAGTGACGTGAAAAGTTAGTAATTTCAGATCCACTGATTCAAGTGGTTCAAAAAGAGCCTACTGAAGACCTGGTAACACCAAAGGTAAGCCCCAAAGCGAAGCAATAGGACCAATCACAGTATGCGATAATGAGAAACCTTTCATGAGATAGGTGGAAAAGAAGTTTACCCTGACCAGGACTCCCGCATGGTGCTCGGAATGCTGTTAGTGCATCCCATTGACCATGCATAGTGGAAACGGCCACATTTTCTCAAAACCTTTTCAAAGAAACTGAAGGATAACAAACAGCACAATAGTTGAAGAAAGAGACTGAGATGAACACAAATCCTGAAAACAGTTCCATTATTTAGCATCCATTTCAACATGGAGGCACCGTAGACTTCTGAATGGCTTATTCCATGTTCTGGAACTTCCTGGTTTCGCAGCGTGACCCTCTTAACCTCAAGCTCGAGAGACAAAGACGACCTAAATGACGATACTTTGGATACCAGAGAGGGTCACCAAGCTGGAAATCGAGAGGTGCATAAAGAGAGCAGAAACCATGGCCGACAAAGCCAAAAAGGGGAAACTACAGAGACCTCAGCTGCCACCTCCTGGATTCTCAAAAGTGGATGAGGGGTAAAGAACCGGGTTATTTAGGACCCGGCGGCGCCAGGGGCACGCCCAAAGTCTTCGGGTTCACCTGTCTTAGAATACAGAGACACGGGACGCTTCGTGGTGACGTCAAAGATCGAATTTATTGACTGCAGCCAGTAACAGAAGTCCTAGAAATCATCACGGTATGAGTTCTCAAGAGACTGCTCCCTTTTACAAAGCAAGTCATCCCTTTTTATGCCAAACATCAATCACATTCCAGACAAACACCTAATATTTACGAACTGTCCAATCACATGTATCCACACCAAAAGTATCGCATGATGGTAAAACCCACTTTTCAGTTGTCCGGCCCATGATCAATCATCGGACAAACCCAACATTCTTCTTTAGACAGGCCGAACAAACCCATAATAAAAGAGGCCACAAACCATATCATAAATAGACCATAAAAAAAGAAACAGAAACAGGTAAGAGTAGGAAAAGGCATATTTGTGTGTAGTAAAACTTTACGATGTCCTGCGCTCTGATTTTAGTCTTGATCAGCTAGCGGGCAAGAACTGGCTCAGCAAGGTCGGCTTCAGGCAACGAGGTCAGTTCACTTTGGGTCATGTAGAAGTCAGCACAAACCCCAGCAAAAGGGCACGGGTCTTAAAGACCCGGTCAGCCGCAGTCATCGGCCTATGTGAGGGCAACCACAAAATGGCTGCCTTACACAAAATGAAAACTATGGTTCGGAACGGAATCTTCAAATACACTGTGAATCCTTGTGTGTAACATGGCGAAAACACTCGAACTTGCCGAACTCATTAGTTACGGTTCCTTGTTACCAAAATCGTAACGGAACCATGACATTTAAAACACAGGTTCAGAATTCACGGAACCTCAGACCCTCCTTTTGCCCTTACATAGGCAATTACTCAGTCTATATCTGAGTCGATTTTAATTCTCATCAGATCACCAAGGTGCTGTTGAAGCATTATCTTGTTTCTCTGTGCATCTCTCGAGACAGGTGGTCTCCTGACACACGTAGTAGCAAAAAGGCCACATATGGCAGGACCGCACTGTACACAAAGACAACATGAGAAAAGAACCGCTAGAGCAGCACCAATGATCATCAGAATCTTCCATCCCCAAACGGATAACAGTCCCCAGAACCATCCAGTTAACGACCAATCTCCTTCGTCCACATGTATAGACTTGGAGATCTTATGTAACCTGGAAATGGCCTCGTATACCGTTGGAGCATTATCTGGGATAAAAACGCAGCAACTCGATTGGATCACTTTACATACTCCACCTCGATCTGCGAGTATGACGACTAAAACTATACGATTCTGTAACGTCAAAAGGCGATCCGCTTGAAGCTCAGCTGTCAGATTACTAAGGGCACCAGCAGTTTCGTTTATGGTGGACTCAACCACTCTCCTCAATTGCCGTAAGCCTCTACTGTTAGCCATAGGTCCCCAAAACGGTAAGAAACCCTTAAAGAAGTCTCCCACTTCCTGTCCAGCAGTATCTTCCCGATCGAAGACACCTCTAACAACTCTTGTC
This sequence comes from Lissotriton helveticus, assembly GCF_964261635.1. Taxonomy (NCBI): domain Eukaryota; kingdom Metazoa; phylum Chordata; class Amphibia; order Caudata; family Salamandridae; genus Lissotriton; species Lissotriton helveticus. Next base: position 1,307,199,847 of record NC_136069.1, on the reverse strand, counting down.
TTGTGGTAATCTGCAGCGGCAGTATACGTAGGAGGCAACAAGTATCCAACATAACACGTTCCTGAAAAATCAGGGGGCAACCATGTATATGCCCTGTTGTAACAAACAAAATACGTGCCCTTAGCTGCCAAAAACGGCGGGGAAGATTGAGACGTAAAAACATAAGTCTGAGTACAAACACTCTTCGCCAGCTGAGCTTTTGAGTTTTTGCCATTACCTTGCAGACAAAAATGACCTCGGTGGGGTACGATCCAAATCGGAGGTGACCTCTTTCGTTTCTGCTTTTAACTCAGACTAACACTGTATCCGGTCGTGTTCCATCCAACATAAGCCGATAACTCTTCCTTGGGAATAGTCCTGTATGTATCGATATCTCTGCTCATATTCATAACTCCCTTCACCAAGGCCTGATTACTCAAGTTATCTCTCATGGAATGCAGAGGATAGACTTCCAGGGCATAAATGAACATCGTCTGAAACGCCCATAACGACCCATTCTGACTAAACAGTAAGATCAGATAGGGAACAACTCTGTCTGTAGTATGTGGCATAAGACCACACACCCAACAATTAGTAATGTTCACTACCAACTGATGTTGATGCAGTAGCTCTACGAATGTGTTATGTACAAATTCTGACCTTCTAATCTGCTCGTGTTCGGGTAAGATATGAAAAGAATGCAAAGAAGTAGTAGTAGGAAAGGTCGTAGGTTGGGAAATGGGTGCAGAAGTCAATTGAGTAGAAAAAACAATCCAACCCACCAAAGTTAACGTCATGCTAAAAAACATCAGAATACATGTAATCAGAAAATATTTGCTATGCATTATTCTACATAGTTTCATCTTAAAGTTCATTTTCTCAGCAGCTCTCTCGATCCCAAAAAACTCCACCCTCTAACTGGGCCGTTCGCGGCGGTTGGTTTTCTTCTGCTAAGGAGTGCGTCTGTCAGTCCAGGGAACACCCTAAGACCAACCAGAACCGTCGACCTTGTGTCTACACGGCTGCAATCCCAAGTCTTTACACCGCGACCCTACAGCTGAACCCGGATGGCGGTTGGAAAAAGGAAAAAAAACGATCAAAACAGTGTTTTGGCTGAGAGAGTGCAGTTCTAAAATCAAAAAAAGGAATTATTTGGTGTTTATTAGTCCATTATTCCTAGGTCGTAGATTATAACGGTTTTTACCAGGCTCTGTCTGGTTTCGAAATAACAGTTAAGGCTTGGTGGTATCCAATCTCAAAGATGAAAGCACAGCTGCTTGTAAGACATCATCGTCTTCTTTCTCAGACCCTCTCCATACCAACTCAGCGTCGCTGAACGGTGTGAACTTTGGCATCCTTTCAGTCTCGGTGTCTGCAATACCTTCGAGGGTCCACTGGTCGTACGACAGAGGTAAAGGTACCCTCTTACAGTGTACGCCGTGGATCCAATTTTTCTTCCCAAAGACTTTTACGGATGTTCTTGTAGATAGCAAAACTTGACGAGGGCCCGTCCAGCGGGGCTGGTCGTTCTTGGTCCGTTGAAAAATTTTCACGAGAACCCAGTCACCAGGATTGAGGGTGTGACCTGGGTCCACAGAGGCTGGTGGCAGGTTATCGTGAACCTGTTGATGCAAGACACGCAATTTAGCCGTCAGGTCATACAAATAGTCCACCAACACAGGATAGTCAATATCACTAAATTTTGTTGGTCTCGGCACTCCCCACACATTTGCCGGTCGACCAAAAACAATTTCATACGGACTAAGTCCGATTCGGGAATGCACTGTAGTTCTAGTTGACAAAAGTGCCAACGGCAAAGCATCGGGCCATTGGAGACCAGAACTCGCCTGAATTTTGGCTAACTTCAGCTTTAAAGTGCCATTGTAACATTCCACTAATCCAGCTGATTGGGGATGATTTGCAGCATGAAATTTTTGTTTTATGCCCAAACCCTCACACACTCTCTTCATGATCTTCCCCACAAACTCACTTCCGTTATCACTCCACACCATCCTTGGCAACCCAAATCTAGAGAAATATTCTTTGAGCAAGACTTTAGCTGTGGACGAGGCAGTATTATCTTTTAGGGGGTATGCCTCTACCCATCTAGAAAAGGCGCAAACAACTACAAGGACGTATTTCAAATTGTTGCATCTTTCCATGTGGATAAAATCCAATTGCAGACCTCGAACGGATACGTCGGAGGCGCAAAGTGACCAGCTGGAGTTGGAGTTCCCTTGCCAGGATTATACATCAAACACACCATACAATTCTTGACCACATTCTCTGCGCATTTGGGAATCCCACCATTCTCCCACACTGGAGCCAACAACTTACAAATTCCTTTCGCACTAATATGAGACAACCCATGTGCCATCGTAACCACCGCAAGCACATATGCATCCGGCAACATCCATCTTTGGTGTTCTGATAACTCCACCCAACAACCAGTCGAATCCCATCTACCCGTAGTTTCTCTCCACACACTCTTTTCATTTTCAGTAGCATCACCCTGGATTGATTTCACATTCTCAATCGTATCTTCACACATTCCAGCTGCACCAATCCATCTCGCAGGGCCTGCCACGTACATTCGACTCATCACATTTCTCGCTGTTTCTTTTGCAACTTCATCCGCAAACGCATTACCACAACCAACATCATCCGTAACCTTCTGATGAGCACTACACTTCACAATCGCAACTTGCTTCGGCAAAGTAAGTGACTCAAGAAGCTCATTCACCAACAGCCCATGTTGGATCTTAGTCCCATGCGTTGTGAGAAATCCTCTTTCTTTCCACAAGCGTCCAAAACTGTGTGCTACACCAAACGCGTACTGACTATCGGTATACAGTTTCAGTTTCAGTTTCAAAAACTTTATTCGATTCAGGCAAGAATCATAAAAGTCAAAACATACATGATTAGAATTTCATTTAAAAAAGAACAATTTAAAAACTATACCACTATTTTAGTGGTAGAAAACATTGATTGATATAATCACAGTTGTAGCCCATAGCTTTTCAATCATATTAGGTTAAGTTAATCATGATTTCCTAATACCTATATTACATAGAAATCTAGAACAGAAAAGTCATGAACAACAATATACATGGGCTACAAACAAATTCATGGGAACAAATTTAACCGTACCGCTTCCTGCTCGACAATGACACACGTATAAAATTTAGCATTGCACAGCAAACATCAGATGTGGACAAAGTTAACAAATGGTCATAACCCTCTTTATAGTGACATGATTGCTTTTCCTTAAGGATCGGCTTGATAAACCTGATTCTCGGATCCTTATATAAGGGACAGAAAAGAACAAGATGCATAGTACTTTGGCTAACTCTGTTGTTACAGGGACAGGGGGGCAGTCTCTCACACCAACTCCCCTGTTTAGGAAACGCAAAAAGAAAATGCAGAATGTGTAACCTAAACCTTGTCAAATAGAATCGCCATTGCACATGATTTGTAAAGGTTAAATAGAACTGATGCTGTAAAGTAACCTTAAAAGCGTGAGGGCTAGCCAAGGAATGCACAATTGAGGATTTCCAATAACTTGTTTTGATAACAGATTTAATATCTCCCTGAATATTTTCGGGGTTATCAAAAATGTCACCCAAACCTATTTTATGGAGTGTTACATTAACATAGCGTAGCCACGGGATCTTATTCATATTTGTCAATTTTAAACAATCCCGGAGGATATCTCTAGACAGCTGTAGATCCTCTGATAGCCATATTTTACCCCATAATAATAGGGGGGAAAGATGAATAGTATCACTCACATAACTCAGACCCATCTCCTCGTGGGCAAATTTATTTGAGGAACTTGATGGAATAGCCAGTACACGCTTTAAAAATTTGTTCTCAGTGGTTTGTATTATGTCAGTGCTTTCGATTCCCCAAACCCCTGCCCCATAGGTAGCTACCGACAAACATTTTGCATTATACAAAGTTTTTAGATGTTTGACAGGTTTTTGACCCAGCTTCCCACAGAAACGGAACAAACCTTCAATAGAGCGACTATCGGTATACACATTCACTCTCTTTCCCTCAGATAACGTACACGCTCTCGTTAATGCAATCAACTCTGCTGCTTGTGCCGAAATTTAGCTCACTCGTGCAGTTTCAACAATCGTACATAATGTCGTCACGGCATACGCCGCGGTCGTATTGCCATTTGGGAGCTTGTAGCATGACCCATCAACCCATAGCGTACCATCAGGATCCGAAAGAGGAGTATCTTTTAAATCGACTCTCCCCTTCGTTTCCTCCTCCGTCCTAAGAAAACAATCATGCTGTTCCTGACAATCTGTGTCCACAGAAATCGGCAACAATGTCGCTGGATTCAATATATTACACCGCTTGATGTGCACATGACTAGCCAAAAGCGTCAACTCATAGCCCGACAATCTCGCACTAGTAAGGTGCTGAGTCTTGGTTTTATTTAACAAAGTATCCACTGCATGTGGAACCATCACAACCAACGTGTTATCCATCAACAATCCAGCAGACTGTCGGATAGAAACAGCCGCTGCCGCTGTAGCTCTCAAGCAACTTGGCAATGCTCTAGCTACCGGATCTAAAGTTGACGAGAAATACGCACATGGACGCTGCTTATCACCGAATTGTTGAGTCAAAACTGACAATGCACAACCCTCTCTCTCGTGGACATAGAGTGTAAAAGGCTTCATGTAGTCAGGAGTACCCAACACTGGAGCAGAACACAACGCATCACGCAACTCAGAAAAACTTTTCTGACAATCGTCAGACCAAGGAAGAGGGTTCGGTATATCCTTACAAGTCAATGCCAACAGAGGTTTTGCCAACCAAGAAAAGTTCGGAATCCACTGTCTACAATATGACGTGATACCCAGAAAAGCACGTACCTCTCTCTGCGTACTTGGCACAGTCATTTGAGCAATCGCTTGAATTCGTTCTGGGGTCAACCTTCTTCCCTCCTTCGACAAGAGATGACCTAAGTAGGTCACTTCTTGGCGACAATACTGCAACTTTGAAGGTGACACTTTATGATGCAAGTCAGACAAATGTCGCAACAAAGAAATAGTAGCTTCTTTACAAGTTTCCTCATTTTCAGCAGCCACTAATAAATCATCAACATACTGAATAAGAGCAGTACCAGCAGGCAACACAAGAGTATCAAGCTGAGTTTTCAAAGCCTGGCTATAAATGGAAGGACTTTCGCAATAGCCTTGAGGAGCGCGCATGAACCGGAAGCTTCGGCCTCCTAAAGAGAACCCAAAAATATCTCTACTCTCTTCGGCAATTGGAATACTGAAGAAAGCATTCTTCAGATCTATAACCGAAAACCAGGCAGCTGAAGCAGGAATCATAGTCAGCAAAGCAGTAATGTCCGGAACAACAGGAAACTGTGGCACAACAATCTTATTAACCTCTCGAAGGTCGATCACAAACCTGTAGACAGGTGGCTGAGAAGAGTCAGTGCGCTTCAGGACAGGCAAAACGGGACTGTTACACACATTACCTCTCGTTTCTTCAATCACACCTTTCTCAATTAAATCATAAATGATTGCTAAAAGCGCTCTTTCACCATCGCTAGAAATCCTATATTGGGAAATGCGTGGCAATTTAACATTCGCTTTAAGCGTTACAACGTAAGGTGGAATCTCCAAAAGACCCACATCATTAGGACCAGTAGCCCAAAGAGTATCAGGGAGAGAACGCAATTCCGGTGGAAGCAGATCTTTAGACAAATACATCGGAGAGATCACTTTCTTACCCAATGTAAGCTGTACTCCCGAAGGAGAACAATGCAATGTTGCATTCAACCTTTACAACAAATCCAAACCCAACAAATTCTCACCACAACCTTCGTTAAAATGAGAGGTGCTTCCAATTCACAAGGCCCTATAGAAAGAGACAAGGGACTAGAAACTGGGTTACGAACTGGGGCGCCAGAGAATCCTACCGAGACATTCGTTAAGCCAGACAAAGGTGTGCCAGAGAGTTTAGAGTGCATGACAGAACTCTTCGCTGCACCGGTATCCAAAAGAAAAGGCGCTACCACACCTGATGTAACTACTGCAACATAAGGTCCATTCTGATCTACTGGAACCGACACTACTCCCTCTCTTTGTCCGTGGCTGTCCTAGCAATCATTATAGTCAGCATTCTCACTCTCAACATAATAGTCATCAGTATAGTACTGAGTCGACTGACCAGACGCAATTTTCTGTTGATCAAAACAATTCATAGAATTTTGTTCGTTCTGAGGAAACGCACCACGTCCTCTACCCCTAGACACTTGCTGAAAACCACCACGACCTCTCGGGGCCGGTATACCACTCGCGCGCTTTCGTAAAACAGGACACTAATTTTTATAATTACCTTCCTCCCTACAATACGCACACTGATTCAAGCCCAAAGGTGGTCTTGGAGGAAAATATCCAGCTTTCTGTTGCGGTCTCTGAAACGATGGAGGTTGCTGAAACTGTGGGCGTTGCTCTAACTCTTGTTGATTTGAGCGAGGCGGATACGCCTGCTGCAAAAGAACCATTGTCTTTAAGTCTTTTATCTTTTTCTCTACTCTTTCTTTCTCGTCCTTATCCCTATTCTCATAATACTGTGCAGTCGCCAATATCTGGGCCGACGAGGAAACAGCCCAAGAACTCTCAGAATCTTTCAACTTATTACACAGTTCAGGAAGTAAGTTAAAGACAAACTTATCTACGAACAATCTTTGTCCACCTTCCGTACTCATATCTTGACCACTATGATCTATAAATGTCTCTTCAAACCTAGTGAAGAAATCAGATACACTTTCGTCCTTCTTCTGCTTACATGCTGCTAACTTGTCCCAATTTACTCGTAACGCTGGCATCATCGTTTTCATAAGATCTATAATTCTGCCAGGTAGATGTGCCACTAGAGGCTCAGGCTTGGAACCACCAACTTGTCTAGCGTCCGCAGCAGCAATATTGGCCCATGAGTCACCTAATTCAATCGCATGATCCTCATGACGAATCTTTGCCCATAGAGGTTGAGGTACTACATTACCCAACAGCATATCTATGTCGGCTAAATTCATGATGCATGCGTCAACTGTTTGGGACAATTCTTTGTAATAGCCAGCTGGATTCTTACGGGGATCAGGTAAAGACTGTTTAAGGGCCAAAACTTCAACTCTCTTCCACGGAACATGTACCCATACTCTCTGAAAATGTGCTGGTATAGCTGGGGGAACATTATTCGCACCAGCAGCTACCGCATCGCGCCATACTGGAGGAACTTCTCTCATCGGATACTGTCTCACTTTCCTCCTGACGGAAGGATCAGACTCAAACAATGGCTGAGACGGAAACTCGCTCCTAAACGCAAGTATCGTCGCAACTGCTTTCTCAACGCCGGGACCCACAATCGTCCCTTTCGCAAACTCAGACTGGACATTTAGCAACTCTACTGGGACTGAAAACAAATCATTATCTGCCCATTCCTCACGGAGGAAAGTACACATTACATCAAACACATATCTCTGCTTGGGTGCTTCCCACTGCAGGAAGACATCCATAACTGACTCTGAATTATACCTCGAAACATTCGAAATCCACCTGCGAACCAGGAGATCCAACACTGTCCGCTCTTCGGGACTAGGTAACTGACTACGCAGTTGTTTACGCTCAGAAACGGGGGTCATACTCGACGACCCAAAGAAAGGAGACAAAAGACCAGTAACAGTTTCGGCCATCCATTGTCGAGCAGAAGGAGAAGCCGTCATAAGGACAGGAGACAAAGTGTTTTGAGGCAAAGTAGCAGAAGTTAAAGGTAAAGGAGAGTAAGGCAAAGAAGGTCCAGGCAAAACTGATAGCAAAGTTTGCGGCCCCAGAAGAGGCGGGCCGTAGGAGGAAGGACCAGCTGAAAAGGAGCCGGTGGGTGAGCAGGACCAGGAGGTGGAACAACTGGAGGTGGAGGAGGGGCCGTAGCGTTCTGTGCATAAGGGAGTGGTAATCTCAATAGATGCGACATTAAAGGGTCCTTTTCAGGGTCCTTTGTCGCCTTCTCAAGAAGAGGTGGCAATGCTGGATAACATTTATCAATAGCCATATTATGTTGCCTATCTGACACCTCAATTGCTTTATCTTCTTCGTCTTCTTTAAACTGCTTGGCAGCTTGCATTATCGACAACCCCTTTTCTCTCTTATCCCTCTTAGCTTGTTTGATTTCTCGTTGTCTGGCTTCTTTACGCCAAAGGCGAACAGAGTCAAACATCGCCTGCCGGGCTTTCTTTCTAAACAATTTCGTTTCAAAATTATCTAAAATCTCAGTATCAAAACTACCATATTGGGGCCATCGTAAAACCCCATCTTTCCTAGTATAACGGACCCACACTTCATTGAACGTAATGGGTCCCACGCCGTGTCTAGAATAGAGTTCATAAGTCGGGCTTCCAACTGGAGGTATCGGACATGAATCCTCCAATCGGGAATCCCTGTTACAACCACAACAGAATATCCTCCTAATTTTGCTAAGACTAGGCATCTTCGCTCACTAATCTAGCTTCAAACTTCAAGGGATTATCTGCAACGATAGTCTCGCAAATATACGAGTCCCTCGGCTTTGGAAATTGCAATACCCAAATCAAAGACCCAAAAACTAAGTATTCAAAAAACCAAAAAACAAAGAACTGGGAGCGACCCACGTATACTTAACTAAGGTATCAGTCACGTCACCAGAAGACCCGTCTATCGTCTCGCCTTACAAAGCTGCACAAAAGGGGGGTCCAAGACAGGGCGGCAGTCAGGGCAGCGGTCCTTCGTAGCCGTCTAGAAAGCGGGAAACCTCGCAGCAAAGACCTTCAGTCCACGTTTGACATACCGGGGTCGATGGAGTGGGGGCCCTTCTTCCGGAATTTCCTCACGAAGCTCCTCACAATCTTCAGGCTTGGACTGGTACCGCTTGATGTCGCCCCGCGTTGGGCGCCAACTGAAGAACCGGGTTATTTAGGACCCGGCGGCGCCAGGGGCACGCCCAAAGTCTTCGGGTTCACCTGTCTTAGAATACAGAGACACGGGACTCTTCGTGGTGACGTCAAAGATCGAATTTATTGACTGCAGCCAGTAACAGAAGTCCTAGAAATCATCACGGTATGAGTTCTCAGGAGACTGCTCCCTTTTACAAAGCAAGTCATCCCTTTTTATGCCAAAAATCCCATTCCAGACAAACACCTAATATTTACGAACTGTCCAATCACATGTATCCACACCAAAAGTATCGCATGACGGTAAAACCCACTTTTAAGTTGTCCGGCCCATGATCAATCATCGGACAAACCCAACATTCTTCTTTAGACAGGCCGAACGAACCCATAATAAAAGAGGCCACAACCCATATCATAAATAGACCATAAAAAAAGAAACAGAAACAGGTAAGAGTAGGAAAAGGCATATTTGTGTGTAGTAAAACTTTACGATGTCCTGCGCTCTGATTTTAGTCTTGATCAGCTAGCGGGCAAGAACTGGCTCAGCAAGGTCGGCTTCAGGCAACGAGGTCAGTTCACTTTGGGTCATGTAGAAGTCAGCACAAACCCCAGCAAAAGGGCACGGGTCTTAAAGACCCGGTCAGCCGTAGTCATCGGCCTATGTGAGGGCAACCACAAAATGGCTGCCTTACACAAAATGAAAACTATGGTTCGGAACGGAATCTTCAAATACACTGTGAATCCTTGTGTGTAACATGGCGAAAACACTCGAACTTGCCGAACTCATTAGTTACGGTTCCTTGATACCAAAATCGTAACGGAACCATGACATTTAAAACACGGGTTCAGAATTCACGGAACCTCAGGGGAAAAGAAGAGAAGGCGTACAGAAGTCCGTACAGAAGTCAAACCCACTAAGCCACAGGAGCAGGATCGTGAGAGCACTATCCGGTAAGCTAGATATTTTCCAGGGAGGCAAACAGGTCCATAGTGGGCTTCCTGGTCACAAATGGCCTTGAAGTTGGCTGAAGACAGAGTCATATCCTGGGCGAAACAGTGTTTCCCACGCAGTCATTGCAAACTTATACCTTTTCTACGCCGTGCAATTACCACATATGCTTTTACCATGCATATTCCCTTTCTACGCATGCCTTTACAACAAAATGGTAAGTATATATCAAGTTTATGTGTGTGTGTATATATATAAGTGTATATATATATGTGTATATATATATATATATATATATATATATATATGTATGTTTTTTTTAAATAAGGGTGTTTTAGGCTTTAGGAGGTGGGCAAGAGTATAGAGTGGTATGTGTATTTTTAGGGTTTAGGGGTGGGTAAGGGAATTGGGTGGTTTTAGGGTTTAGGGGTGGGTAAAGATATAGGGTGACAAGGGTGTTTTAGGGTAGTAAGGGTGTTTTTAGGGTTTGGGTGGATAAGGGAATTGGGTGGTACTGGTGTTTTTGGGGTTATGGGGTAGGTAAACTTATAGGGTGGTAAGAGTGTTTTAGGGTTACAGGGTGGGTAAGGGAATTGGGTAGAAAGGGTGTTTTTAGGGTGACTAAGGTAAGTGGGTGGCAAGGGTTGTGTTTAGGGGTGGGTAAGGACATGGGGTGGTATGGGTGTTTTTAGGTTTTAGGGGCAGCTAAAGGAAGTAGGTGGTAAGGGTGTTTTTAGGGTTTAGTGTTGGGTAAGGGGATTGGATGGTAAAGGGGTGGGTAAGGTAATAGGGTAGTAAGGGTGTTTTTAGGGTTTGGGGCGGCTAAGGGAAGTGGGTGGTAAGGGCTGTTTATTCTTTAGGGGTCGGTAAGGGGATTAGGTGGTAAAGGTGTTTTAGGGTTGGGTATGGTTACAGGTTAGTAAGGGTGTTTTCATGGTTTGGGGTGGCTAAGGAAATTGGGTGGTAAGGTTGTTTTTAGGGTTTAGGGGTGGGTAAGGTAATAGAGTAGTAAGGGTGTTTTTAGGGTTTGGGGCGGCTAAGGGAAGTGGGTGGTAAGGGTTTTTTATTATTTAGGGGTCGGTAAGGGGATTAGGTGGTAAAGGTGTTTTAGGGTTGGGTATGGTTACCGGTTAGTAAGGGTGTTTTCATGGTTTGGGGTGGCTAAGGAAATTGGGTGGTAAGGTTGTTTTTAGGGTTTAGGGGTGGGTAAGGGAATTGGTTTCCCACCGATTATAAGTTACTTTCCGCACCCCTGGAAGAACAGAATGACTGCACCTGCTGTTTGAGACCTGTTAGGAGATCAGAAGCGATGGATCTGCCCCCTATTGTACACAGGACAAACAACTGGACTCCAAGGGTCAGTTGGCTGATCTCCTGTGTGGCTACAGGGACACCGAAAGCTACCAAAGTAATTTCCCATGAAGTTCTAAGCTCATCCCTAGCAACTGGACCTGGACTGGGCCCAGCTGGTGGACGTTGTTGTTGTAAATCTTCTTTGCTCCCTATGTGTTGTTCCTTTGGTCCAGGGACAACTTTTCTGGACTAAAGAAACAGGGGTTTTCCCGATTGGAGCTTCTCCACATGATCAAATCTGTTTCAGCTGGCTCTTGCCAAGAAGGTATTTGACCTCAGGTAACTCATATTCGAATATAGCCTACAACCTTGTCCCACTGGATGATTCTGAGCTCTAAAAAAGAGACTTGGGGGCCGATTTAATTGTTGGCAGGGAGGGAATACTATTGCAACAGCGATGGAGTTTTCCCCTCACAAACAGTGATCCGCCTACCCACTTTATGCGCGGATGGACCATAACTTTGGCTACAGAGTTGATTACTCTGTCAGTGGTGAAGCCAAACTTCTCTGAGAGAGTAAGGGCTGTTGGAGAATTTGCTATGTGTCCGTCCACTCAATTATGATGGTGCTGAAATATAGCCCTTTTTTTACTGTCCGTCACCGTCAGCAAACCCTGTCGGGAAGGGACAGAAAGAACAAAAATGCCCCGGTCACCTTGGGAGATGACTTCCATGACAAGGGTCGCATTAGCAGCTTTCTAATAAAAAAATATATATCCCACCTCCCATGGCAAAGGGGGCATTAACTTTTGTATTTTCGAAAAGAAAATCACGCTTTGACATTTTTTTTTTGAAAATAAAGAGACCAGTTTGGTGGAAGGCTTTGTCATTGCTAGAGCCCAGCACCAAACTGCGGAAAGCATTGACTAACCGCTATGACTGCTGCTCTTGACAGTCCTTTAGAAGTGACTGCCAACTTGGCGGTCATTTCTCACTCCAGTGAGCAGCTTCTCTGTTAGGGCGACTGAGTAATTCACTCCATTGCTCTGGCAGAGAAATGGGCCTTCTGTCGAAAATTAGATTGACTCCTAAGTCTGAACATAGAAATCTTTACCAGATGAAGGCACTAAAAGTATCCGGGCAACAAGAGGACTTCTCTGGGAGTGAAATTTGATTTTGCCTACTCAGGGCTTTGCTTGCCAAAAACCAATGGCTTTAGTGGGATATTGTCCAAGTGCAGTCTGGCCTCCTGGCACCCTGCCTAGATACTGTCTGGAACCTTGCCCAGCAAGAACATTTTGACTTCCATTTTGAGATACAAAGTCCCAAGGTAAAATCTCTAATCGGTACAACCCCCTTTTCTGTATCCATCCTGTGATGCATCACAGTAGGCCTAAAATTGTTCCTTGGTCGCGGTCAACCGTGACCACAGACTATCATAGAAGGTTTACTTATTTTTGGCCCTTTTTCACTTAAATCTTTAAAACATAATTTCTCTGGTTGCCCATATATGATTTTTGTGGTTTTGGTGCCTTTTTGTTCATTAAACCTTTATATAAATTGGAGTGGGATGATTTTTTATTGCATTTTGTCTTTGACTTTTTATCTGTTTTAGTAATTCTAAATGCTTTGCACCTTTTTCTTACGTTAAGCCTGTCGGCTTTGTGTGCCATAGCTACCAGAGTTCGAGTTCAGGGTTAAATTATTGAAACCTTTAACTGGAGCTAACAGAGTAGTGGCTTTATTTCTTGTGATGGACTACAGTTCCCCACACAATTAACAATTCACTTTCTTAAAATTATCCGTCTGAAAATATTTTTTGACTGAAATTGTTTTAAGTCTGTTAGCAATGCCATTTCATTCTACCCGCCTGTTGTCTTTTAATTATACAGACCTTAAATAGTACTCGAAGTACTACTTTTCCACCAGTGTTTGTTTTGTACAATTTATTTACTTTAAAAAAATGTATTATACTGCTAGCATTGTCGAGAGGCACACTATAGCTCTTCACAATGATGCATGAACATTTTTAGATCAGAATACATGGTTAAACAATGTTCTGAAACGTATAGTAAACAGGTGACTTTTGAGAGGCACCTGTATCCGCATCCAATTAGTAGGTGAGAATCTATTTGGTTAAAAAACAAAACCGGGGGTTAGAGGATCCGTGGGGAAGTTTAACGATCAGCACAAATATGTTCCCTATAAGAACTGTAAAACACACTGAAATATCTGTGGGTCTCACCAGTCACTTGGCGCCATAAGGCGTCCTATACACAAGTAAAGTTATATTGAACCTCTAGCTGGGAAGCCCTATTTAAAGGACAGAATCCCATCACTCACCAAAGGTGACATGCTTCATCATCTGGGATCTCATCCCGGCTGTAAATCCTAGTAGAGCCGAGGGATACAACCCCCTCACTCTGATGCAGGAGCTCAGGGATGTTTTCAAAGTTCAAACGGATATACTAAGATCCATCAAATGAAGAGCTAGAGTTTGTTCCTAGGTGATGGGTGCAGTGCTTAAGTGAAAAAAGTGAAGGTGTACTCATACTAACTACCAGGAGAAAAAAGAGTTTAATATGTATTTCGTGGTGTCAGGGTTAAAAACAGTGCTATCACAGTTTTAAAAAATAATAACTGCCACTATCAAGTTAGCGGGTCGGTCTACATGTTTCTGCTATCATGACCTACAGAGTGTCCAGCATTCCTCAGGACCTAAAAGAGTAAGCTACTGCATATAGTGCGAAAAAAATGAAAAAGTAGAAACTAACTACAGCGCAGGTGAAAAACTGCTCAGCGGAACATATACAACCATATACACAAAACCTCTGTATTCTAGGCTCGTGTAGTTGTCAAACCTGCAGGGAAGAAGAGAAATGCAAATATAGATGTAATTAGATACTTATGTAGATAAAGTAACCGAAAATGTGTTAACATACTTAATATTTCAACCAATAATCTTCTTAATTAAATACAAGAAATTAAGTGTAGATTAGAATTTACCCTTGATATGTGGGTAAGTCCCCTCACCTGGCAACTACTCAGGACGCGAGGCACCGCTCTAGAAAAAATTACGTTGACAAAAAGCAAATTCGAAATTAATTGTGGGTTTGTCTGTAAGAAAACCATCATGCAAAACAGACTCGTCATTATAAAATTTCTAAAGTGAGAAAAAGTAGTGGGGGAAAGGAACTTCAGTCCATATTGAAATAAGCATTCCACTGCACAGCGAACCATCGATGTACAATAGCTTAATCAGTCACCGTTAATTGAATACGATGTATAATCCAATATGGTCGCAGGTTTTTTTTTGTGCATATTTGTTGGATTCATATGACCGCTAAAGGCTACTACAGCAGCCGCTCCTAATTAAAACAAGTATTGTTTGCTACGACTGTTAATAGTACAATGTGACAAGATAGGGCACGGGTACTCATAGTACGGCCCGCGGGCCGCCAGTGGCCCAGCAAACTTTTCTTGGCGGCCTGCGGACCTTGCAGACATTGTAAAGGTGGGGCCAGGAGATTCCAGCGATAGTGCAGAGTGGAAATGCAGGGGTGCTAAGAGGTGAAAGGGTGACAAACAGAGTGAGATAGAGGGAAAGAGACAGAGGGAGGGAGACAGAGGGAGGGAGACAGAGGGAGGGAGACGGAGGGGGACAGAGGGAGGGAGACCAAGGGAGGAAGACAGAGACAGACAGAGGGAGACAGACAGAGAGAGGAATACAGAGAGATGGAGACAGAGAGAGGGAGACAGACAGTGAGAGGGAGACAGAGGGGGACAGACAGAGGGGGACAAGGGCGACAGACAGAGGGCGGGAGACAGAGGGAGGGAGACAGAGGGAGGGAGACAGAGGGAGGGAGACAGAGGGAGGGAGTCAGAGAGAGGGAGACAGATAGAGGGAGACAGATAGAGGGAGACAGACAAAGGGAGGGAGACAGAGGGAGGGGGACAGAGGGAGAGAGAGAGAGAGGGAGACAGAGGGAGCGAGACATACAGGGTGAGAGGAAGAGGGAGGGAGACAGAGGGAGGGAGACAGAGGGAGTCAGACAAAGGGAGGGAGACAGAGGGAGACAGACAGAGGGAGACAGAGGGAAACAGAGGAAGACAGAGAGGGAGAGAGAGAGTGGGGAGAGAGATATAGAGTGAGAGGGAGACAGAGAGAGGGGGAGGGAGAGAGAGGGAGGGAGAGATAGAGCAAGGGAGAGAGAGAGATGTGTGTATGCCAGGTATGGTGGCTCAGTGAATGAGGGCGTCCGTTGGAGGGGCCTGTGTTCAACCTCATGGTCACAGCGCCTCGGTGCACGTTCTTTCTTACTGACATGCATCGCTACAGTTCACAAGGCAGCCCTTTTCAAACTGGTCATGGGCTCGAGTAGCCGCGTATTTGCAAAACACTCATACAGAAATAGAAATAGTGCTTTAAAGTGGGTCAGAGCAAGATGATCAAAAAAAGATGCTAGCACTTCAGGAAGTAAAGGCAGAGATATGCACAATAACAGTCTTATAGTTTAAGCAGTCTTAGAGTTTTAAAAGTATAAGTTTAAGCACCAAAGAACGAACAGGATGTTCAAACAAAGGGTGGCATGGAATAGACTGGAGACTCACCTATCCGTCGGTACCCCAGGCTACACTGAGGCATTGTCGGAGGTACTGAACGTCATGGACCATGCGACTTTTAAGCTGTTCTAATTAGTTCTCCATAGTCACAAGACTCACTGTTTTCGGCGCTTGGCATATATGTATGCTACCGAATTTAGCTCCTGATTGGTGGAGTTTTGGAGATCAGGTTTATAAGAAACAAGTTTTTTTTACGCTTGTCAGTGTCTATTCTCAATCAATGGCTTAGTTTCGAGGTCAGAGCGAGCTCGTATTAACATATGGCCGTTAGCACAACCAGTAGCGTATATGGGAAGGTCGCTCGCAATGCACATTGTTTGCAGGTTCGCGGCCACGCTATACAGAAGTTTAAATATTTCTAATATATCGTTAGAAAATGTCTTTTACTGATGTCTTTTTTGTAAAATAAACTTTGTCAATAAACGGGGCGCCATTCTTTATGTTGATGTAATGTGCCTTAACAGTACCACCTTACATAAAAACTCCCAAGTGTAGCAAATATCAAGAAAGGCTCCTGATCGACATTATGTCAATGCTGGTGATTTTATGAAAGTGACAAATTCAATCTATTGTGGGCACTGCTAGTTAGAGGATCTGATAATGATATTATTCAGACCCGCGCTAGCATCATGTCAGTGGTGCAAGCAACAGCTGTTGTATGAAAGGAATTGGGTATATTTGTCATCACAGCGACTCTACTACAATCTTTCCGACAAACCACCCGTACATCTATGTATAGTGGCATCGTCAAAAATGTAAAGTGTCATAGTCCCAAAATGTCTTAAAAAAGAATTTCTTCTGTGGGATAAAGGGGCGGTGATCCCATTTTCCCTACTCAAACAACAGTACGACCTAGGACCGAACGAAATGTATAGGTACCTGCAGATCAGACACGCATTGCAACAAGCCATACCACCAGACACTGACGACCCGGAATCCTCCCCGCTGGAGGATAGATTACTTACAGACTTTATGCAGCATAAGGCTACTTCCCTCACCTACCGAAAACTGCTTAATAATCTACCGAACACTACACTGAAATTACGGGAGAAATGGGTGGAAGAAGCGGGAGACTTTGACCACACTGAGTGGAACGAGGCGCTGGCAACCCCAAAAGAAGTTGGCATATCAGCAAAATTCAGACTAGTTCAACTCAAGATCCTGCATAGGACGTACTACACTCGCACCATGCTACACAAGCTACAAAGAGCTCCACATCCCTATCAGTGGCGGTGCGTCCATTAGGGGCGTTGGGGCGTTGCCCCACTAGCCATGGACGACTGCACGCTGCAGGAAGTGAATACTATACTAGGCTTCAAAAATAAATGATCCGCTTCACTAAGAGCACTCGCAGTTTGCGGCAGAGAGAGCCAGCGGCAGCGGGACAAGCCTGACAGAATCGGAATCGCGGAAGGCAGTGGGGGCGGGGCTTCGGCAATGAGTGACAGCGCAGCCATAGGTAGCGCAGCAGGCACTGTGTGTGTGTGCGCATTTTGGGCTAGTCATTTTTATGACTGGCCCACGCATGCGCACACCCAGTAGTACCTTCCCTCCTCCTCCTCCCCTACAGCAGGCAAACAGGCAGGGACCCGGCGCCCCCCGGGTCTCATAATGGGCAGTATTAACCCTGCTCTTTAGCCAATCCTGGCGCAGTGGCACTGGTAATGCTGCGCCAGGATTGGCTGAGACACCGCGGAGACTTCAGCACTGGTGCCGCGCGTGGGTGGTGGATGTTTGCTAAGTGCCGCACTGTAATGGCCAATCACATGTGGCTTATGTCAAGCCATGCAGTGGTGATTGGCCGTTTCCCCATGCTGTATGCACGTCACCGCGCCTGGCGTGCCACAACAACACACAACGAGGAGTAAGAGAGTCACGAGGAGAGTCGTGACTCGTGCGTGCCTGCTGCAGTCTCCACAGTCAGTCGAGACTGTCGAGTGTCACCGTCACCATAAAAAGTACGTTTTTTTACAGTAGAACAATCCAGTACAGAAGTGCGTCGGTGTGCGTGGTGAGTTGTGTGTCTCTACTAATCTTTGCATATGCGGTGTGATAATGATTGCATGACTGACCTGTGTATGTATGTTGGTGAGTGGTGGTGACTGCTTGAACCCATGTGCGTGTGCCTATGTGTGCGAGTGCCTATGTGTGCGAGTGCGACTGTAACTGAACATGTATGTTGTGTTGTTTTTTGTGGCTGCCGCTGTGTGTGTGTGCTTGCTCGTGAACAGTGGTGAAAGCAGCAGTCTCAGACTTAAAGAAAACGGGTTAAATTAATTTCTGCAACAGTCACTCACTGATATCAAATCTTTTATTTCTGCTGCCGATCGCTGCGTCCGACCAACGGCCTTTATATTTTACACTCAAGTGGTGCGCAGCGCACTCTGCGCTTCACGCATCGCTCGGCTCATGATGCTATTAAACTCCGATTATGGATCGGACACAGAGAGACAAGATCAGGCCTGGTTTTATTAGGAACCCAAGATGACTGCTGAGGCCCCGATAATATTGCATGATTGACTGCTGAAAAACGGAAAACTCTGGCTAAACAGAAAATCAGTGCAGGCTGCTGGCACTAGAGTCCCTGCTCTGATGGTAGTGTCCCGAGCTGGCAGGATGGATGCCACACTCTCAGCGTTGCTGCAGGCGGTAGATTCCCAGGGCCGCACTGGCTGCTCCTGCTTCCCACAGGCTAGGCTGAGAGCAGCGGCTCTGGCTTAAGTTACAGTCTGGGCTGCGAGTTCCCATAAAAGCCCTCTTCCCTGGTCATCACCCGCATTCCAGGCCATCTGAAATCAGGCTTCTGCTGTTCAAGCACACGCATATTGCTTTTCCTGTTCCCCACTCACTGCATCTCCGACCTCCCCCACATGCACTTCATCTCATCTGCTTCCCCCACATGCACTTCATCTCATCTGCTTCCCCCACATGCACTTCATCTCATCTGCTCCCCTAAACTGCCCGACCACAAACGATCTGTCACATTGTCCTTTCCTGCTCCCGATCCCTACATTACAATGCCTGCTGCTCAATCGACAAACACCCCCACACACTTACCTGTTCTCCTGCAGAGCACTTTCAACCTGCCTGGAACACACAGCTAAGAATGCACACATGGCCTTTGTCAGCTGCCAGAAATGGACATGCGGCCTCGCAGTGGACCCTGCAGAAAGACCATCCAGTGTGCAGTTTCCTCTTATGCTCGAAGAGAAAAGCCACCTCAACAATAACCTTGTGCTGTGCAGCCGGCAATCAGTCCTTGTCAGACACCAGGCCATTAAAGGTATTGCTGTAAACAGGTCTTGGGTTGCACATTTCGGCCACAATTCCTAGTAATGTTCTCTGGACAGGGAGGTTTGCAGTCAGGTGCACTGCAGGGCTCGCGTTTCACTTTCTTTGTGCCTGCTGGTTCAGTCTACTGCTCGTGGTCGTGGCTAATAATATGTTGTTCGTAATCGTTGGCTTGGAAAACATCAAAACAAGTAATAGTCGGGCGGGGGTCCCAGCTGTGACCCGGGCCTGCGCAGTCTCTGGCCGGCCCTCGTATTGTTGTACACACATGTGATGATCACTGACTGACTGATAATTTAGTGCTATAATGGCCTGGTCTCTTGGATTAATGATGGGGATTGCAGTGCTATAAGTAACAAAGGTGATTCTGGTAATTATTCAGAGCCTAACGCGCGTTGCAGATACAACATGAAACAAGTCCATTTCTCCTCAGTTCCTTGTAATTAGTGGCCACAATCCGTTACTAGTGCACACTGTCACTGATCACGTTTAGGAGCCCAGGCAGGGTGAAAGAGTCTTTCTTTGAATCTTTCGAATCATAAGCTTCCTACGTGGGAGTGAACAATCAGCAGCCAAGCAAGAGGCAGCAAGCTTATATGTTCGAGAAACGATCGTTTTGTGCTTTGTTTTGTGGTCACCACTGTCATTATTGGTAAGAAAAGGGGACCGGTTAAGAAAAAAACACACATCATTTCATATTGATTTCTGAGTTTAACAGTGCTACTAAATTTATTTTCAAAAAGTAGCTTAATCTTTCCAGGATGTGATTGTATTAATTAATGTGCGATTAAACTTTGCTCTAATTATGCTGACAGTCCTGAAATAGAAAGATTGCAGCATCAATCGTTTGTAACTTAAGGTTGAAACACAGAATTAGTTTCTACTGCGTTTCTCTTGCTCATACTCATATTCGTGGTTGAATGTCTCCTTTATCCCTGCTCATAGGGGTATAGGAGCAGACCCATCAGCCCCCCTTCCCTTTGTGGATTTCCCAGTGTTAAGCATTTCTACTTTTATTAAATTAAGTGAATGAACATTTAGAAAGTCAATGTTTTAAAGAGCGCATAAGAGAAGCTGAAAGATTGCTCATGAAGCAAAACTTTCCTTCTGCATCTGCATGCCTTATCAACACACCATTCATCATTTTTACTTTTGTTAATGTTGTACTATTTTGCTTCAGAATTTTGACTTGTGCTGCATCCAATTACATTATTGCCTAAAGTATAGACAAAACAATATACAGTTAGTGTGGCGACTGAAATGATGGCTCAGTGAGCTGATGGTTGGACATCAGGAACATGGTTTTAACAGTCATAAAGTAATAGCTGTCCTGATATATTTCTGTAATACTTACAGTTAAATGTTTTTTGTATTCTACCATATGATACGACCGTGGACGACAGGGTTACAGGCTTATTTTCTCTTGTGCCCTAATGATGGCCTAACTATAATTACTTTATTAACATTCTTGCTTTATCAAACTTGCTTGAAATGGGCCATTTGCCCACTCTTTTAAAGAAAATAATGCCCGGGTGGGGGAAACTCGCCCCCAGCGCCTAGAGACCCTTACGGGTGATTGTGCGCTTTACAAATGTGGATTATTATTATGACAATCAGGCACATTTGCTACACTCGCGCGGCACAGGGGACTCATCCTAAACATTTACGGCCCACCACTTTGAAATGTCACCAGCCGCCACTGATCCCTATTGTCTTCGGGGCTGTGGGGAGGAGGGGACTCTGATACATACCCTTTGAGACTGCCCCATAATAGCTGAGTACTGGAGACAGGTGATGAGAACTATTTTGCAAACTCTCGAAGTATCACTGACTCTGGAGTTGCGTAAATGCATTCTAAATGTATGGGAGCCAACTGACTTATCCAGGTATGGTCAGCTATGGGGCACATTGGGCATAATGGTAGCAAAGAGAGATATTGCACAGAAATGGGGCGCATCAGATCTTCCCAACCTGTCACTGTTGTCCAGGCACATGGATATGATTATGGTGACGGAACGTGCAGTATATGCCTCCAGAGCCAACCCGCGTAAATGGAACAAAGTGTGGACCCCCTGGAATGCCTATCGGGGCAACATATGTGAACCGCTACCGGAAGACGATATCACTAGCGCCGATGAAGAGAGCGCAGATGACAGCGAGGACTAGGGGGAGTGGTGGGGAGTAGCCGATTAGAGAAACACGGCTCAGACGGAGGTGAATGGGAGGATGTCTGGACTCTTTCGATCATAGAAGCCTGTAAATGTTAACCATGGTCATGCGGCTGAAATGGAGTGACTCACTGTGAATGTTTACTGTGTAACAAAGTTCTGTAACCTGTTTTTAAGTTTTCTACTAGGAAAGACGACCTAAACAAAAAACAAAAAAAAAACATAGACCTGGGAATTATCTGGAACACGAATTGCTTGAACTGTGCATACACTATTGTAGCACGCCGGCCGACCCCCGGGTTGTCGGCTGATGGGCTGTGTAAATCCAATAGTATTGATAAGTTATTATACCAAACGCGGCCGGGCAGTGAGGTTGTAGGCACCATACTGTATTATACTATGATTGCACAATAAAGGTCTTTTAAAAAAAAAAAAAATTCTAGGTGATATTCCATGGCGCCTATGCATTTTGGGATCTTATAAGGGTTCTTCCAATCCAGCTGTCTATAATGACATAGTCAACAATTGTCTTACAGAGGAATTAATGAACAATTATAGATGTGATATAGTGCCTATGAAATTACGATATACTGTTTGTAAAAGGAATCCCAAGGGTTCTAGCAGGATGTCTAAGAGTGGTTGTTAAGAAGTTATCCAAATTCATGATACTAGAACCTTTACATTTTAGATATTGCCTTTTAAAGGAGGGTCCATGGTATATCGTCGTTGAGACCCTTCTTATCACTTTGTAATTTGAATACCCAGTGTTGTTCTTTAACAAACAAAAATTTGGATACATGAGAAATGTGTGGAGGAATGTATGGTTGCTCCAAGACAGTACAGCGGAGATCATCCACTTTATGTTTGAGTGATAACATTTTTTTGTAAGTTTGGTTGCCTGTTTGTTGCATCTTATAGTGCTTTTGTGCTCCAAGATCCGTAGTTTGACCTTGCGTGTGGTCATGCCCACATACTGAAGTTGGCATTGACATGTGACAAGATAAATACGTTTGTCACTGTTACAGTTTGTGTGTTTAGATTGAGACCATGGTCTTGATGTCCCAATATCAATCTCTGTTGTATGTTTCGTCTGCTGCGGGCAGACTGAACAAGACCCACATGGAAAATGCCCTTGCACTAGAGGCAGATTCCACAAGGTCCCTACAGTGGAAGGTATCATTGTTGATGTCTTGGGTCGTGTCTGCACCAAGCTATCTCTCAGATTGGAGCTTCTCTTGAACGCAAAGAGTGGTAGAGGAGTGTTCCCATAACTATTTGGCCCCTGGGAAAATGTTTGTGAGTACCCTTGTCCTAGTGTGTGCATACTTTGTTAGGGTCATTAGCCATTTTGGAATGGTAAACCAATGTATGCCCAAAACATTCCACAATGGTTTTTACTTGTGCATTGCTTGTTCTTCTATGACAAAAACATTCTAATATAGCCACGGATCATGCATATACATACAATTGTATGTGTGAGCATGCATAAAGAATTCCCAAAAAAGCAAGCACAGAGCAAACCAATGGCACCGTAGCCGGTAGGAGAGTGAGCCACTGAAGGTTTTAATCTGGCTCGAGCCCAATATGTGGGTCTGGCTCAGCATGAGGTCTGCTGGGAGTCTCGAGCCAAAAGCGAGCTGAGATGAGAAGCTGTAGTCTCTGCTTACCCTATGTTACGCTGTACACCACAGCTTTCCAAACTGTGTGGCGCGACACGTTACTGTGTCGCGCCCCATGCGTCGGTGTGTCGCGCGATTCAATGCGATGACGTCAGGGGCGGCCGATATAGGGGAATGCGACTCGAGCCTCGCTCAGTGTTTACGTCGTCCAAGGCCGAGTAGCAGCGGAGCCTCGTGGTCAGGAGCTCCATTCAGCTATACCGAGGCTCAGTGGGGGCATTGTCAGAGACCAGCGGCGGTCTCAGTCAGCAGCGGAGTGACGTGGGCCTGGATACAGCGCGAGGCCACTGGGTATTGACCCCCTCCTCCGGGAGTGCTACGACGCTGCTCACGGCTCTGCCCTGAGTGCGCGACCTTGTGAGACAGTGGCATAGGAGCCGCCTCTAGCCCACCATCCCTTGGTAAGTAAGTAGTGATTTAGAAATGTTATCAGCAGTATAGACACCCTGCTTGAGGTAGGAAAATGCTTATGCATCTCCGTGGGCATAAACTGCTGACAAATGTGGTTACGCTTATGTACGTTACATGGGAAACACTACATATGTTTAACAATCAATATCTGTATTACAGTGTGCTGCAGAGAAGACTTCAGGGCTTGTCCCTCTCCTACCACTTTTCCCCAGTTTCCCCTAAGTCTGATTTTCTGCACTGGTTTTCAGTCACCATTTGAGTAGATAGCTACACCACTCTGGAGTTAGGGGGCATTTGCTGCTTCTTTCAACATCACTTATCTATAGCCAAACCATTTCAATAAGTTAAATTGGTAATCTTTCTCAACAAAAACATTACACCACATCCTTGATGTTAATAAGCTACTTTTCATAACTGGGACATTTTATACCACTGAAGAGTTTGTGATTGTCTCCTTCAAGGTTCACGTACTTGTAGTTTGTTAGGTTGGGGAACACAATGTACATGACATTTTGTCAAGCAAACCTAATTGCAAATACATTTACATTTTCCCACTAGTTTTCACCCCTAGATGAGGGGGTCAGACAAAATGCATTAGTCAAACATGAAAGCAATATATGAAATGTTATATCCATGATTGCATAGACTTCTCTGTGAATTTGTTCTGGCTAATGGAGATTACATTTGATGAGCTGCAGAGATGTGGAACTAAAAGGTTTTCTAGAGCTAAGGTCAAGGAGACCTTAGAAAGATAAAGACAGAGGTCAACTACTTTGGGGAGTTGGCAGGGTAACAAAAACACAAAAGTAGGCATCTTTCTCAGCCATGCCCCAAGAACTCATTTCAAGTGCTAAAACACAGAGAACAAAACAAAAAGGTGACACTCCTATTCCCACCTTTGCACCCTTCGTTTGGTCAAATGTTATGGACATGGAGGCCCCTTATAGCCTTTGCACTTTTCTCCCACCCCTATTCAAACAATCAATAGGGGTTGGATGTAACCAGCTGTGCTGTCCTTCGACCCTAATGCCACCTGCTGTAGCATGGCAAGCTCCAACACTTGCAGTGCTGGTAACTGCTGAGCACCATCAGCAATGGTGCAACATGGCATGATGCTTTGTGGATTCCCTACCCTTATGATGCCCGCGTCATTGAAAAGATAATAATGCAATGGCGTAGCCTCATGGGCAGTGTTATAGCAGCAAGCAAATGGCCAAGCCACAGTGGTGTAGTCCTGGCCTCTCCCCATCAGTAATCATGTTATGTGCTTTGGGCTTCCTTAAGTTGCCTGGCCTCCATCCAGGTGGGCACTGATTCTGGTGATAAGGATGCATGGTGTAGTATGCTAGTTTATCTACTGTGAGAACTGAGCTCTTTGGTGCATGCTTGAATATGTGCTCTTTGACACACAATGATCCCTTCCGGTGGTGAACCTGTTGCTACCATCACGCTACTGTACTGCACATGAGCCCTGTGCTTGAGGAGCGCTTTGCTGCACATGTGCACTACATGGTCGGGGAGCAGGAGTGCCTTCAGATTTGATGTGCTGGAACTGGCATCTGCCAGGAAGAGAAGCTGATAGAAGCTGCTGCAGAACTGCTGTTGTGAATTCAGAGTACAGTGTGATTATCAGTTCTAAGTGGCTGTTGGGAGGTGTCTGAGACTCTGTTCACTGTTGTACTTGGCACCAGGAACCACAACAGATGTGCAGGTGATGTAGGGTTCAGTGATCTACGTGGGGGTGTTGATAGGTGGGGATAGCCTACCAGTGTTCACAGGTCAAGGTAGCATGGGTCTTAATGCCTCTCAACATTTGTCCAGCCACATTATAGAAATGACAAAAGTAGACTATGAAGACTCACAAGCGGAGGGAGAAGACTCTTCTTCGGAATGACTGTTGCAAGAGTAAGGCTCTCATTCACCATTAAAGGAGGACACACCATGTCTCAAAGTGCTGAATGGAAAACATATGACTCGTCTTATTTTCTGTTGCCTTTTGGTGCGCTGCGCGGAGGAAAGCGGTCCCACCTGAGTTCAATGCGCAGAGACTGGTTGATAAGTTGCATGATTGTTTTATCACTCACAATTCCCCCTTCAAGAACGGATTTTTGTATAACTCATATTCAGCAAGGCAGCAGGTGGACTTTGTGCGTGGTTGAAAGGGTTGGCAGTGCGTGCACCCACCCTTTTTGTGCTGTAAATCACTGGGGCCTGTGTCAATGTGTGCATGATTATATTCTTGTTTCATGCACAAACCTAACTTTGCTTACACTCAGTTTTGCCAGTCACTGTCTTTGTTAGAACAGATTAATAATTGCTTTATTAACCTTCCTGCTTACTCAAATTTGTTTGGAAATGCACCATTTGCCCACTACTTTTTCGAAAATTTCCCCCCATGGGTGGTTCGGGCTCACTCGCTGCGCTCGCTCGCGTTACCGTGTCCCGAAGATTTTTTTCCACAGAATGGTGTGTCACCAACATGAAAAGTTTGGAAAGCTGTGCTGTACACCTTCATATTCTCAAAGCCTCAGGGGTGCAGCAGTGGATGGGCTGATCAGTGCCTCCACCATGACAATGCACAATTCTTGTGACACTGGCCAGTCCCTCTTTTGTTGCAGCTAATGGGCCTTGGAGAATGGAGTGATTGATGGTGTGTGTAAGGAGGGAGGGGAGGTAGACTGGAAGGACTTGGAGCAAAGGGGCTGATGGCCGATATTATAGGAGGGAGATTGAATGTGAGAGCCAGAAAGACAGAAGAAAAAACAAAGAAAGAGGGAGAGAAAGGCGGAGATTAAGGGAAAGTTAATGGGGTGCAGGGAGCAATAGCAAAAGAAACAGATGGAAAACAAGAGATTCAGGAAGAGATATAGGAGGGAGAAAGTGAGGCAGCAAAGGAGGAGAAAAGTGGAGCCAGAGGAGAAACAGAGGAGTGAAAAAAAGGGAAACAGAGGGAGGGAGAGAGACTAGGAGAGATGTCAAGAGGGACGCATGGTAAATTGTGAGATTCAGAAAGAATTGGAGAAAGTTGGAGAGCATCCACATGACGGCTTGTATTCGGGCTCTTACAACCAAAGCGGACCCATGGCTCAGCTTCATTCAGTGGTTTGTTTGTCCACCTCCAAGTGGCTGGACATCAGCGACCAGACCTATTGACTTTGACTGACTTAGTAACACTACAACTTGAGCAGCAGAACTGCCTGGTTTTATTCAGAAAACACTGACGTCATAAAAGGAACAGTAGTCCAGTCATGCTACATTAAAAAAATATATATGTCCGCACCGTCTGTAACTCTGTTATAACATGGGCCCATTGACTGCCAGGAAGTAAACAATAGCTGTGGTTTATCCAATCCTGTGGGCTTTTCAGGGCTTGAAGCCTGGCAAGCCTACCCCAATCGGATCATCCACCCCATGCATGTGATGTGTAGTGGCCGTCATGTTTGTTATATTGCACTGTGCTGTGATAACATTTTATGGGGTCATAATTCTTGCACGCGAGAGCTTGAGACGTTTGCTTTTCACAGGTGCTTCTCGTTTTAACTTTTTTTCTCTCACAGATAATGCCTCTTACTACCACATCTTGAGATTTGCAGGTGATAAATCATGTTATACCCTGGCCCGCTGGGGTATACGGCAAAGCAGGACCAACGTATGCAGTAAGGAAAAGCAAATTACAATGTGAAGTTTACAATTAAACGCAGCTGAGGCAGGCCATTCTGTGTTATAACATTTTGACACACGGGTATTTATACAAAAAAAGATGGCAGTGTGAAAAACGTACGTTGCTCAAGAAACAAAGCTATACATTTTGGGTAGGTACTAAAAATGTTATCTACTAGTCTGGATGCTGAGGCAGTCGGTGCTTGGTGATCAGTATTATTGGTTTTAACACAGTCAATTACCACAGGTACCTTTGGCCTCCAGTAGCACAAGCAATTTACTCCATTTGTTCACCTCACTTTCCAAGGCGAGCTAGATCAGCCTTACTCCAGGAAGTGGTGGTAGGTAAAAAATGCAGATACAATAACCATGGCCACTGGAATTACGCCATAGTGGAGGACAAAATTATGTGGAAAGAGAAACAAATCATGTTGCACATTCTGTGGCAGTATTGTGTCACTATTGTGTCGTTTTAACACGTCGATATAAAAAGGATTCCGAGTACGGTACTGATTACAAAGGTTGCTTTAAAAAAGTAAAGCATACACATTCTCTAGAGCCTTATGAAAATCATATTCACCAATGGATAATGAGTCTAAAGTCTGGATCACAAATCATCTGAGGGACTTCCCTTTAATTTGTTACTATAAATCAACCAGACTGCATGAATATTGATCCTCACCATGTGTTTACGTGATTGGTTATATATTTTGTTGTCAGAGGCGGCTCCTCCGCTAAGGCGGAGGAGCGTTGCCCCACTGTCTTTTAGCATGGCAAAAACAAATAACTAAAATGATAATGATGTGTTGTTATTTTTCCACGCTGAGGCAGTTTTTTGGGGTGGGGCTAGGCTGCACAGGGAGGAGGAGTGGGAGCCACCTCCTAAGTGCGCATGAATGTTTGGCCGACCCTCTGGGGCCAGCCAAACATTCATGCGCACTTTGCATGTTCTCCATCCAGGCTGCTTTACAGACTGGGTGGAGAACATGCCCAGGCTCCCATTCCCCATCTGAGTGCCGAACCCAGGCGCTCAGACCAATCACAAAGCTTCATTGCAGCATTGTGATTGGCTTAGGGGAGCCTATCATTCTTCCTGTTCAAACAGAAAGCCAGGAAGAGGATGGAAGAGAGACGGTGGCCAGCCATCCAGCCGGCAGGTACGTGATTTTTTAAATTAATTTTTTTATCCCACCATTCTACACCCCCGCATCCCACTACTGCCTCACGGAGCAGCGCAACTGTTTGTTGGACATTTAGGGTGCTGAATAATACTTCTTTCATGTGTAAACTGGTCTTCAGTTTCGGGTTTACTATAAGTCCTGTTTGCCCTTTAGAGGCATTTCTTTCCATTAAGAAATAACCATGCATAATAGTATGGTACATTACATATAAGTATCTTGCTAAGTGTCACTGTTAAGTTCAAGACACCAGACCTTAAAAAGAAAAGTGCAATAGTTTAGATGTTTCCATACTCTGACAGCCCTTTTGAAATAGCTCCAGCAATTAACAACTAAAATGTGACCCTGTTACTTTTGCAAAGTGTCTGGCACTGCCTCACACCTCGAGTGCCATGTTTTGTTTGGTAACTTTTGTTCCATTTGAACAAGAAACACAGGGCCAGATGTTCGAATATCTGATTGCAAAACAGTGGTTGCGACCATTGTCCCCTGTAGCATGCGCGCAGACTGCCTTCCATCAACGCGCATATACTCTCTCAAAATGTGAACTTCACTGCTCCTAGTGAGGCGAAGTGCCCATTTGTGAGCGGAGCGAAAACACGGTCACTTACTTGGAGCTGAAGTGCATTGGCAGCAAGTTTACAAGGCCGGTGGAGGATCAGAATGTGTGTGAAAGGCGGTGTTCCTCTTGTCTGCACATGTTTTGCCACAGATGACAAAAATCTGCTGCTTGCTCTATTGGAATCGGGTGGGGGTCCTGCCAGGATTCAGCAGCTGCAGAATTTTGGAACGGCTGTATTGTTGGCAGTGACACTGAGAAATCATTGAATACATTGGTAGGTACAGATGTCAGATTGCTAACCTTAACATATCTCTAATACAAAGATATTCATATCCGATTCTAAACATACCTTATTCAAAATAATGAAAATTGCATTTACTTTTCTGCGTATCCCTATTTGAGCCTACGGCAAGGTCAATAACTGGCGTCAGATACTTATAAAATTATGCCCGACCTCCAACCGGAGTGCGCATGCACAGAGGGCCTGTTTACCGTGAGGGTACTCCCCCCCCCCGGTCACCCCGTACACTCTGTAGATTGTCTCCATAAGAAGCCCTTGCAGTTATGCGCCGTTTACTTGCGCCATTGTGCACGTGCGGGTGGCCAACCAGCCTACTGGAAAGCGTAACTCCCACTCCCCCGCACCCATCCAGCCAACTGGCTGTAACTGCCCCTCGAGTTTTATGAGAGACCACTTGTCCCTCCCCCTTGGGCGACCCCATTCCAGAATGCCGCCAAACTATAAGGACCTTAAATTTACTGCTCACCAATCATGACCTTACCGCCACAGGCCTGCATAGTTGACGACTATCTGCCACCCCCAATGCTCACTGAAAGGTCTTGACCTATCTCTAAAGCCACCCAACCAAGCCAGCAGATTTTCCATGAAGATTTCATTACCCAGTTTAGACAGAAGGACGCCGTCTTTTAAGAAGCACGGCTCCCCCTGACGCACCCGTGGGCGATCATTTGTAAATGTGGGGCCTTGAAAAGTCTCTCTACTGTATTATTAATCCTCCTTACCGAATGG
The DNA here is from genome assembly GCF_964261635.1 of Lissotriton helveticus. Taxonomy (NCBI): domain Eukaryota; kingdom Metazoa; phylum Chordata; class Amphibia; order Caudata; family Salamandridae; genus Lissotriton; species Lissotriton helveticus. The sequence goes on along the minus strand of NC_136069.1, from coordinate 1,307,170,063 downwards.
TTCAATTCCCTCACAGCCCCCCCCACCTCCCCCCGCCACTGAAATCTTGGTACCATCTGTGACCAAACTATGGTGCACCCTGGGCATGTCCTCGCTAGCCAACCCACTTCAGTAAGTAGAGTCTCTACCAGCCCCCTTCTACCTAGATTCTAGATTTACCAGATCGTTCCCTCAAAAGTGTAGGATAATAATGCTGAGAAGACCCCCTCTCCTTTCTAGCAGGTCTAACACCAAACCCCTAAATTGACTGAAGCGGAGACCCCCCTGCCCATGAAATGACAACCTAAAACCAGCTTGCCTTGCTCTGGACTCATAATTGCCTGAAAGGGAAAAATTATTCAAGCGCCTCACGTATGAATGACCAACCACCCAAACAACATGTGATTCTTGCTTGAGGGCTCGTACTTGTTCTTGCACCGATCGCTGTTGTTGCTACGCTGCCGCTAGTTTCCCCCCTGCGTGACCGGCTAGAGAAACTAAAATTGAGCAGAGAAGAAAAAACAAGCATCAGAACAAGGCCCATGTCATACTCATAACATATGCAGCCGCACATAGCGCTTGTAACAATTGGAGGACCACCTGCCAATTCTTTGCACGTCACTCCTGGGAAAACCCCTTGCTGCCGCTTCGGTGGCAGCCCCTATCCTGAATGAATGTGTTCCAAAGCAACTTGAGTCTAGACCTGCTTTCTGTACTGCCATATCCATGACTCTTTTAAATTGAAATCTCGTGAGTGGGGTACCATCTGAGGTTCCGTGATTTTCAGGACCGGGCTCCATTTTGTTTACGTCGTCTGAAGACGCCATTTTATGTTGGCCTCACGTAGGCTTAGGTGGTAAACGAACGAACGAAGTTGCATGGGCCTCGTTGTTCATGTACGCATTTAACAAGCCCTTTTCGATTTGCGAGTGAGATGCAAAGATGCTGACCCCGTCACCTGAAACTGACCCTTTTCTAAGCCAGTTTTCTCTAGCTGATCGTTGTCTGAATTCCCAATCAATGTTCAGGATATCGTTAACTCTTAGTTTCTTGCACATATCTTATCCTACACAACATCTGAATTGCTCTTTTCCTTTACGACTTTCATTACATGGGTAGTGCTTTCAATTATGGGTTTGTCCCGCTAGTGGTAATCGAATTTGGGACAGTCCTAATAATTAACTTGTGGGTTGGTACAATGTAAAGTGAGCTTTTTGGAATGTAATAATGTATGTAAAATGTATTTGATTGGTCAGAATTTGCCGCAGTGGGTGTGCATTTGTAAGTGATCGAAAGTTGCATATAAGGTGATGTCTTGCTCTACTAAAGTTGAGCAGTTTCCTGAGTCGTACACCGTGTTGTATTGCTTGGTTTACTGTTACTAGCTGCAGCTAATAAATTGATCTCTGACGCCAACCAGAAGTATTCCGTGTCTCTGTAGTCTAAGACAGGAGAAACCCGAAGACTTCGGCTGTGTCCCTGGCACCGCTGGGTTCCAAGAAAACCCGGTTCTTCAGTTGGCGCCCAAAGTGGGGCGACTTCAGCGGTACCCGTCCAAGCCTGAGGATCGTGAGGAGCCACGTAAGGAAATTCTGGAGGAAGGCCGCCACTTCATCGACCCCTGTATGTCGATGTGGACCGAAAGTCTTTGCTGCGAGGCCTCCTGCTTTCCGACGGCTACGAAGGACTGCTGCCCTGACTGTCGCCCTGTCTTGGACCCTTGATTGATCCTTTGTAGAGCGAGACGATAGACGGTCTTCTGGTGGCATGACAGATACTTTGATTAAGTATAAGTGGGTCGCTCCCACAACTTTGTTTGGTTCTTGGTTTGGTTTGATTCGGATGCTGCAGCAATCGAAGCTGAGGGGCTCGTATATTTGCGAGTGTATCGATAATTGATAACCCCTTGAAGTTTGAAGCTAGATTAGTGAGCTATAAGATACCTGGTCTTAGCAAAATTAGGAAATGGTTTAGTTGTGGTTGCAACAGGGATTCCCGATTGGAGGATTCGTGTCCGATACCTCCGGTTGGAACTCCGACTTATGAGCTCTATTCAAAACACGGAGTGGGTCCTATTACTTATAATGAAGTATGGATCCGCTATACAAGGAAGGATGGTGTCTTACGATGGCCCCAACATGGTAGCTTTGAATTAAATATTTTAGATAATCTGGAAGTTGCGCTATTTAAGAAGAAAGCCCGGCCGGCAATGTTTGACTCTTTCCGCCTCTGGCGAAAGGAAGCCAAACAGCGAGAAATTAAGCAAGCAAAAAGAGATAGGAAAGATAAGAATATGTCAGTACTACAAGCTGCTAGGCAGTTTAAGACAGATGAGGAAGATCGAGTGAGTGAAGTTTCAGATAGACAGCGTTGCATGGCCATAGATAAATGTTATCCGGCCTTGCCGTCTTCTCCTCCGAAAGTGATGGAAGACCCTGAAAAAGATCCTTTGATATCTCATTTACTGAGATTGCCACCTCCTTATGTGCAGGGTGCTACTGCGCCTCCATTACCCCCTGTTGTTCCACCCTTTGTTGTTCAACCTCCTGCTGTTGTTCAGCCACCCGGTGCTCCACACTTACCTCCTACTGCGCAACCCACTCTAGGGTCGCAAGTTTTGCTTCCAGCTTTGCCTCAAACTCCTTTACCTTCTGCATCTCAGACTCCTACTGTTCCTGTTCCTCCTTTGTCTCAAGATTTTAACTTTCCTGTTTTTACGCCTACTTCTTCTCCTTCTGCTCGAAAATGAATGACGGAAACTGTTGTTAATCTGTTGTCTCCATTGTTTGGGCCATTGAGTATGACCCCTGTTTCGGAACGTAAGCAGAGTCGTAGTCAGTTTCCTAGTTCCGAAGAGCGGGTGGTGTTGGATATATTGGCTCGTAGATGGATTTTGAATGCTCCCAGGTATAATTTGCCATCAGTTATGGATGTTTTCTTTCAGTGGGAACCACCTAAACAGAGGTATGTTTTTAATGTAATGTGTGCTTTTCTGCGGCAGGAATGGGAAGATAATGAGTTGGGTCCGATTCCGCAGGAAGTGCTTGATGTCCAGTCGGAATTTGCTAAAGGGACGATAGTGGAATCTGATGTTACAGATGCTGTAGAGACGATACTTGCCTTCAGGTCTAGACTACCGCCTCAGCCATTGTATGAATCCGATCCTTCTGTTAGGAGGAAAGTGAAGCAGTACCCTATGAGAGAGGTTCCTCCTGTATGGAGAGACGCAGTTCAGGCTGATGCTGCGCTTCATATTGATGCCGTACCAGCACATTTTCAGCGAGTATGGGTACATATTCCTTGGAAGAGAGCAGAGGTCTTAGCTCTTAAGCAGACCTTACCTGACCCCCGTAAGAATCCTGCTGGTTATTACAAGGAGTTGTCCCAGACAGTTGAAGCGTGTATTATGAATTTAGCTGACATAGATATGTTGATGGGTAATGTAGTTCCTCAACCTTTGTGGGCGAAGATTCGTCATGAGAATCATGCGGCAGAATTGGGTGAAACATGGGCTAATATTGTTGCCGCAGATGATAGGCAGGTTGGAGGTGCCAAACCTGAGCCCTTAGTTGCAGAATTACCTGGTAGGATTATTAACCTAATGAAAACTATAATGCCTGCTTTGCGAGTGAATTGGGATAAGTTATCAGCATGTAAGCAAAAGAAATATGAGAGCGTGTCCGATTTCTTCACAAGGTTTGAAGAGACCTTTATCGATCATAGTGGTCAGGACATGAGTACGGAAGGTGGTCAACGGTTGTTCGTGGACAAATTTGTCATTAATTTGCTTCCCGAGCTTTCTAATATGTTAAAAGACTCTGAGAGTTCATGGGCTGTTTCTTCGTCGACCCAGATATTGGCTACTGCTCAATATTATGAGAATAGGGATAAAGATGAGAAGGATAAAGCAGAGGAGAAGACTAAAGATTTAAAGACGAAAGTTCTTTTGCAGCAAGCTTATCCGCCTCGTCAGAATCAGCCTCAGTTTCAGCAACCTCTACAGTTTCAGAGATTGTTACCGAAGCCTGAGCCTTATGCTCAGCGATTCTTTCCTGGACCTAATCAGTGTGCTTATTGTAGGGAGGAAGGTCATTTCAAGAATAATTGCCCAGCTTTGTTACAGCGTGCGAATGGTGTATCTGTCCAGAGAGGTCGTGGTGGTTTCCAGCAAGCTCCTAGGGGTAGGGGACGTGGTGTGTTACCTCAGAATGAGCGTTCCTCTTCCCTACAGAATTCTGCGAATTACTTTGACAGACAGAATGTTCCAAGTGGTCAGTCTGCACAGTACTATGTTGATGATTATTATGTCGAGAGTGAGAGTGCTAGTTATAATGATAGTTAGGACAGCCATGGGAAAAGAGAGGGAGTAGTGTCAGTTCCAGTAGATCAGAGTGGACCTTATGTTGAAGTGACTACATCAGGTGTGGTACAACCTTTTCTTTTGGATACTGGTGCACTCTAAAGTTCCTGGCGCACCTTTGTCTGGCTTGACCAATGTTTCCGTAGGATTTTCAGGCGCCCCAGTTTGTAACCCGATTTCTAATCCTTTGCCCCTTTCTATTGGCCCTTGTAAATTGGAAACTCCTCTTATTCTAACGACTGGTTGTAATGAGAATCTGTTGGGTTTGGACTTGCTGAAAAGATTGTATGCGACATTGCATTGCTCGCCTTTGGGAGTTCAACTTACCCTTGGTAGGAAAGTGATTTCTCTAATGTATTTGTCTAAAGATTGTCTTCCACTGGAATTGCGTTCTCTTCCTGATACACTGTGGGCTACAGGTCCGAATGATGTTGGTCTCTTGCAGATTCCACCCTATGTTGTCACCCTTAAGTCGAATGCTAGGCTACCTCGTATTCCACAATACAAGATTTCGAGTGATGGTGAGAGAGCTATTTTGACGATTATATATGATTTGGTTGAGAAGGGTGTCGTTGAAGAACAGAGAGGTAACGTGTGTAACAGTCCTGTTTTGCCTGTCCTTAAGCGTACTGATGCTTCTCAGCCACCTGTGTATCGGTTTGTGATCGATCTTCGAGAGGTAAACAAGATTGTGGTGCCACAGTTTCCTGTCGTCCCGGATATTACTGCTTTGTTGACTCTGATTCCTGCTTCGGCAGCTTGGTTTTCTGTTATTGACCTAAAGAATGCTTTCTTTAGTATTCCGATTGCTGAAGAGAGTAGAGATATTTTTGACTTCTCTTTAGGAGGACGAAGCTTCCGGTTTAAGAGAGCTCCCCAAGGTTATTGTGAAAGTCCCTCCATCTATAGTCAGGCGTTGAAAACTCAGCTTGATAGTTTTGTGTTGCCTTCTGGTGCTACTCTGATCCAATACGTTGATGATCTGTTGGTTGCTGCTGATGACGAAGAGATTTGTAAAAAGGCTACTCTTTCTTTGTTGCGGTATTTGTCTGACCTTCATCATAAAGTGTCACCTTCGAAGTTGCAGTATTGCCGACAAGAAGTAACCTACTTAGGTCATCTCTTGTGGTAAACATCCTTTACAACGCAACTTTTACCACGCAGTGCCTTTACGATGCAACTTTTACAACGCAAACTATTACAACGCATAGCGCTGGGGGGCGCTCTAGGATAGGGAATAGGTTTAATGTACTATCCAACACCTTCCCTACTATCCACGGGGACTGGAGTTGGAATAGTAAATTAAACTATTCACTATCCAGCGCCTAAAACCACTATGTGTTGTAAAAGTATGCGTTGTAAAACTTGCGATGTAAAGGTAGGCGTTGTAAAAGTATGCGTTGTAACGTCATACATCCTCTCTTGTCGAAGGAGGGAAGAAGGTTGACCCCAGAACGAATTCAAGCGATTGCGCAGATGACTGTACCATCCACACAGAGAGAAGTGCGTGCTTTCCTAGTTATCACCTCGTATTGTAGACAGTGGATCCCTAATTTCTCATTGCTAGCGAAACCTCTGTTGTCACTGACTCTTAAAGATACTCCGCATCCTCTTCCCTGGTCTGACGAATGTCAGAAAAGTTTTTCTGAATTACGCGATGCATTGTGTTCGGCTCCGATATTGGGTTCTCCAGACTATAGTAAGCCTTTCACGTTGTACGTGCACGAGAGAGAAGGTTGTGCGTTGTCAGTGTTGACACAACCATTCGGGGACAAGCAACGTCCGTGTGCGTATTTTTCAGCGACGTTAGATCCAGTTGCTAAGGCGTTACCGAGTTGTTTGAGAGCTGCAGCGGCTGTTTCTATCCGACAGTCTGCTGGTTTGGTATTGGATAATACGTTGATTGTGATGGTCCCACATGCAGTGGATACTTTATTAAACAGGACCAAGACACCGCACCTTACTAGTGCACGTCTTTCAGGTTATGAGTTGACACTGTTGGCTAGCCATGTTCACATTAAAAGATGTAATGTGTTGAATCCAGCTACGTTATTGCCGATCTCTACAGAGACGGATGCTCAAGAACAGCATGATTGCTTCCTTCGGACAGAGGAAGAAACGAAGGCTAGAGTCGATCTGAAAGATACTCCTCTTGAGAATGTTGATGGTACCTTATGGGTAGACGGTTCGTGTTTTAAGCTTCCGAATGGTGAGACGACTGCAGCATATGCTATCACAACTTTACATACAGTTGTTGAAACAGCGCGCATAGCACAGAATTCTGCGCAAGCAGCAGAGTTGATTTCATTGACAAGAGCCTGTGTATTGTCAGAAGGAAAGCGAGTGAATGTTTATACTGATAGCCAGTATGCGTTTGGTGTTCCCCATAGTTTTGGACGTTTGTGGAGAGAGAGAGGATTCCTTACTTCCCATGGCACAAAGATTCAGCATTGGCAGTTAGTGAATGAACTTTTGGAATCTCTTACTCTCCCAAAGCAGATTGCAATTGTGAAGTGTAGTGCGCATAAGAAAGTTGTGGATGATGTTGGTCGAGGGAATGCATTTGCGGATGAAGTTGCGAAGGAAACGGCAAAAGACATGATGAGCCGTATGTATGTGGCAGGTCCTGCAAGATGGGTTGTGGAAAGAGGAATGTGTGAAGACACAATAGAAAGTGTGAAGATGATTCAGGCTGAAGCTACAGAGAAAGAAGTGAGTATGTGGAGAGAAAGTACGGGTATGTTAGATCCGACAGGTTGTTGGGTTGAGTTGTCAGAACACCAGCGATGGTTGTTGCCAGATGCGTATGTGCTCCCAGTGGTTACAATGGCTCATGGAATGGCTCATATCAATTCAAGAGGGATATGTAAGTTATTGGCCCCAGTATGGCAGAATGCTAGAATTCCGAAATGTGCTGAGAACGTGGTGAAGCATTGCATGATTTGTTTGAAGTATAATCCTGGTAAGGGAACTCCAACTCCAGCTGGTCATTTTGCTCCTCCGACGTATCCGTTTGAAGTGATACAGTTGGATTACATTCACATGGAGAGATGTAATAATTTGAAGTATGTCCTTGTGGTTGTTTGCGCCTTTTCCAGATGGATAGAGGCTTACCCCCTAAAGGATAATACTGCCTTGTCTACAGCCAAGGTTTTACTCAAAGAGTATTTCCCTAGGTTTGGTTTGCCGAGAATTGTATGGTCGGACAATGGGAGTGAATTCGTGGGTCAAATCATGAAGAAAGTATGCGTTGGTTTGGGTATCAGGCAGAAGTTCCACGCAGGGAATCACCCCCAGTCTGCTGGACTTGTTGAATGTTACAATGGTACCTTGAAGCTGAAATTAGCTAAGGTACAAGCGAGCACTGGTCTTACATGGCCAGATGCTTTGCCGTTGGCTCTTTTGTCAACAAGGACGACTGTGCATTCTCGTGTGGGACTTAGCCCATACGAAATAGTTTTTGGTCGTCCAGCGAATGTTTGGGGTGTGCCTCGTCCAAAAGAATACAGCAGTATTGAGTAACCTATGTTGGTGGATTACTTACATGACTTGACTGCTAAATTACGTGTTCTCCACCAACAGGTCTATGACAGTTTGCCGACAGCTACTACAGATCCAGGTCATAGGATCCAACCTGGCGATTCAGTGCTCATCAAGAATTTTCAGCGCACCAAAAACTTGGAACCGAGATGGACTGGTCCCTATTTAGTTCTGTTGGTCACTAGGACTGCTGTTAGAGTAGCTGGTAAAAAGAATTGGGTGCATGCCACCCATACGAAGAAAGTAACTTTGTCCTTACCGTATGACAAGTGGGGGAGGGATGGAATAGCTGACTCAGAGTGCGAGAGAGTTCCTAGATTTGTGCCTCTTAGTGATGCTCATTTGACATGGACACAATCAGAACGTGAGGATGATGATGTTCTGCAAGCTGCTGTGCCTCCGTCTTTGAGAATCGACACGACGAATCCGGAACTCCTCTTTAAGGATCAGACTGTACCTGGCAAAGAACGCTACGATTTGAGGCCAAGAAAGCCTATTGCTATGGACAAATAAAGATTGGAATTTTTTTTATATAGTGAATTACACCATGTCAGATCAAGAGACTTTTTTCTTTTGTTTTTTTCTTTTTCGAGTCACCATCCGGACTCAGCTGCAGGGTCACGGTATAAGTTCTTAAGGGGTGGAGCCGTGTATTGACACAAGGTCTGTGGTTCAGGGTCGTTAGTACGATCTTGACGCACACTTGAGTGAAGAAGGAAGATTGCCGTGAGCAGCACGTTAGAGGATGGAGTCTTTTGAGTCCGACAAGGGTGTTAAAAGAGTTGATCTCAGAGCAGAAATGTGTACATTGATCCATAACAAATGTTTTTTGATAATGTTTTCTAATGCTTTTGAATATTACGTTGGTTTGTGTGGGTTGGGTTTTCTATGCATCACAACAGACGCTTGCATCTACCTCCCAACCTACTCTTTTTTTTCCTACTGTTTTTCCATATGAGTTTCATACGTTGCCTGAACATGAACAGACACGAAGAGTAGAATTTGTGAACAATTCGTTTATACAGATGTTGCATCAGCATCAGTTAGTTGTGAATACTACGAATTGTTGGGTGTGTGGTCTTATGCCACATACGCCTGATAAGGGAATGCAATATTTGGTTTTGCCCTTTTCGCCTGATGGGTCAGTATGGGCACTCCAGTCAATGTTTATCTATGCGAATGAAGCATCTCCTGTACGTTCTGTCAAAGATAATGCGAATAATAATGCTTTGATACAGGGAATAGTAGATATGGTCAGAGATATCAATGCATATAATGCTATCCCTAAAGATGAGGTACGAGCATATGTTGGTTGGAACAAGACGAGATATAGCATTAGTCTGACGGAGAAAGAGAGACAGAAAAGGTCTCCTCCTATTTGGATCGTACCCCATCGAGGTCATCTTTGTCTGCAAGGTAATGGTCAGAATCCGAGAGCTCAGCTTGGTAAGAGTGTGTGTGTTCACACTTATGTCTATACGTCTCAGAAACCTCCACCGTTCGTGCCAGCCAAAGGCACATATTTTGTTTGTTATGACAGAGCATATACATGGTTGCCTTCTGATTTTTCAGGCACATGTTATGTGGCGTTTTTGCTTCCTCCTACATATACAGCTGCTTTCAACTACCATAAGACAAGATATGGTAGAGGTGTTATCGATGTGAAAGACACTGCTGCACAAGAAGTTGGAGACTTCTTTAAGGGTTTCTTACCCTTTTGGGGTCCTATGGCTATTAGTAGGACTATTCGACAGCTTACGAGAGTGGTCGAAGCCACTATTAATGAGACTGCAGGTGCTCTAAGCAATATTACAGCTGAGTTTCAGGCGGATCGCCTTATGACATTACAGAACCGCTTTGCTTTAGATATTATACTCGCAGATAGAGGTGGAGTATGTAAATTGATGGGGTCTAGTTGCTGCATTTTCATACCAGATAATGCCCCGACAGTGTACCAAGCCATCTTGAGGTTACATAAGTCTGCTGAGTCTATACATGTAGACGAAGGGAACTGGTCGTTGGTAGGATGGTTTTGGGAAATGCTGTCCAAATGGGGATGGAAGATTCTAATGTTCCTTGGTATGGCTTTAGCGATCCTTTTCTCGTGTTGCTTATGCATCCAGTGTGGTCCCGCCATTTTTGGCCTTTGTGCTACGATCTGTGTGAGAAGACCCGTCCAGAGAGAAGTGAAGGATAATAAGATGATGTTACAGCAACACCTTGATGACCTGATGAGAATAGATATAGACCTGGATTCAGATTGACATGGGTTTAGGTCATTGCCTACGTAATGGCAAAAGGAGGGTCTGAGGTTCCGTGATTTTCGGGACCGGACTCCATTTTGTTTGCGTCGTCTGAAGACGCCATTTTATGTTGCCCTCACGTAGGCTTAGGTGGTAAACGAACGAACGACGTTGTATGGGCCTCTTTGTTCATGTACGCATTTAACAGGCCCTTTTCGATTTGCGAGTGAGCTGCAAAGATGCTGACCCCGTCACCTGAAACTGACCCTTTTCGAAGCCAGTTTTCTCTAGCTGATCATTGTCTGAATTCCCAATCAATGTTCAGGATATCGTTAACTCTTAGTTTCTTGCACATATCTTATCCTACACAACATCTGAATTGCTCTTTTCCTTTACGACTTTTCATTACATGAGTAGTGCTTTCAATTATGGGTTTGTCCGGCTAGTGGTAATCGAATTTGGGACAGTCCTAATAATTAACTTGTGAGTTGGTACAATGTAAAGTGAGCTTTTTGGAATGTAATAATGTATGTAAAATGTATTTGATTGGTCAGAATTTGCCGCAGTGGGTGTGCATTTGTAAGTGATCGAAAGTTGCATATAAGGTGATGTCTTGCTCTACTAAAGTTGAGCAGTTTCCTGAGTCGTACACCGTGTTGTATTGCTTGGTTTACTGTTACTAGCTGCAGCTAATAAATTGATCTCTGACGCCAACCAGAAGTATTCCATGTCTCTGTAGTCTAAGACAGGAGAAACCCGAAGACTTCGGGTGTGTCCCTGGCACCGCTGGGTTCTAAGAAAACCCGGTTCTTCACATCGGCATGAATTAAAAATGCACCCCCCTTGTCGCTGGGTCTCCCCTTCAGAAATGCCTCCAGGTTGGTAATAGGGCAGCAAGGATTATCACGCTCCCGATGTAGCACTACCCCCTCTCTGCGGGCCTCCTGATCAGTTTTGGACCTCTTAATAGATATCAACAAGGAATCACCCTGGATCCTAACACGGTAAAGCTACAGACCACCCTGTGCATCCTGTTTGTTTTTTGCCACCAGCTCCCCAATTCTAAGCGCACCATAGAATGCCAATGTAAAGGCGGCGCTAAATAACCTAGCTTCCTCAGTGGTGTTGCAAATATGGTGTAGAGCCTCTAGTAAAGATATTAGTACATCCACCCCTATAGGCCGCCTTGTGTCTGGTTCAGATCCTTGTAGGCGCTGCCACTCCTTCAAAGCTTTCCTGCCCGTGAAACTTTTGGTGGGATTCCCTTTCCCCTGTGCACAGAAATAGATTGCTGCTACATGTGTAGTTGCTAGACTAGCTGCCATGAGGTCCGGTAGTTGTGGGCACCAATCTGCCAAAGTAGTTCTGGGAAGCGTGTGGGATTCTCTGCAGCATTCGGGAGGTGTGCCCTGAAAACCTGCATCTTGGAGCGAGAGAGTGCGTCAGCAGCATGATTCAGCAACCCTGGCACATGTTTAGCCCTAAATTGAATATTCAATCTCATGCATAACAAGACTATTTATTTCAACATACGGAGGATCATCTTACACCGTGCTGCTTGCTGATTGATGCATTCCACTACTGTCATGTTGTCTGACCAGAACACCAAAGATTGATTACGCAATTGCTCTGGCCACACTGACAATGCCACCCAGATGGAGAACAGCTCCAAAAAACCAATGTTATCTGTCAAGCTGCCCTGTACCCACCAAGCCGGCCATCGCTGTGCCACTCACGCAGTACCGAGTGTAGCGCCAAATCCCTCACTACCCGCAGCGTCAGTCATTAAACCCAACTCTGCAGAAGTGGGGAGCGGACCGGCCTTACTACCTTGCCATTGAAGTCTTGCAGGAATGCCAACCATTTCCGCATGTCCTGCCTAACCTCAGCTGACAACCTGGTGTGGTGGTGTTTCTCCTTGAGGCCTGACATGGCTTGTGAGATGGATCGTGAGAATGGTTGTGCCCTAGGGATAACCCACAAAGCAAAGTTCAGTTGCCCTACCGTCTGCTGCAGCTGGTGCAAGGTGACTTCATCTTAAGCCAAGCATTGCTGCAACCCTGCCCTGAATTTAATGATCTTCTCTTCAGGCAACCGAAAAAAAAACCTGGAGGGAGTCTAGCTCTATCCCCAAGAACTCTATCGTAGTTGTTAGCCCAACCATCTTCCCTGGTGCCAAAGGGACCCCAAAAGTCTGCATGAGAGCGCAAAATTCCTGCAGTGCCCACCCACACTCCCAGGAGCACTGTGACCCCAAAAGGAAGTCATCAAGGTAGTGCAAAACATATTGCTGGCCCGTCACCTGCCTAAAAACCCATTCCAAAAATGTACTGAATTTCTTAAAATAGGCGCAGGAGACCAAGCACCTCATGGGCATACACATATCCATGTAAAGTTTTCCTTGGAACCGGAAGCTCAGAAGATGGAAATCTGATAGATGGACTGGCAACTAGCGGAAAGCTGACTCAATGTCTGACTTTGCCAGCAATGTGCCTGGACCCAAACACCTGAGCATCTCCACTGCCTGATTAAAAGATGAATATTTTACACTGCACAAGTCATCACTGATAGCATCATTCAAGGATTTCCCCCTAGGTGCAGACAGATTATGTATCAACCTGAACTCTCCCTTCTCTTTTTTAGGGACCACGCCCAAAGGAGAACAGACAAAATTATTCACTGGGATGCAGTCAAATGGCCCTGCTACTCTGCCCATGCGCATCTCTTTTTCAATTTTTGTGGCCATCACACTGGGGTTAGCCCTTACAGAGAGCTGGTTCTTGCATTCTGGGGTGCCAACATATTCTGGAGCGGGAATCCTAAAACCATACCTGAAACCATCTAGAAACAACCTGGCAGTTGAAGGATAAGGGTATCTGTTTAATCATGGTGTCAATGCCGTTACTCTAATGGGCGAGCATGCTGTCTGCCGCGCAATACCCTTAGTCCTGTTTCTTTCTTCCTTTATCCTTTGACTTTTTGTAACATCTGGACTCAGGGTGTGATGTACTGGCACAGAAAGAGCACACATATTTGAACTTACACATGCTTGCCGGTCTAGTACATGTGCGTCTATTGAAGTCCCAAAATGTGCCCTGTCTCCCCGCCCATTACTGGAACCAGCGGGGGAACCCCCGGGGGGTGTGGCTGAGGGGACTGAAAGGACTGGCCCTTGGGACTGTCTTGAGACCCACAGCCAAACTGGTCTAACCAGGTGATCATATCAATTTGATTCCAAGACAGGGAGGGGTCAGACGCTTTTCCTCTCCTGAAACCTTTGTCATACTCCTTCCATCCTACACCACCAGATTTGTCATGCGCCCCAGTGATCCTGCTCTGATAGCATGCCATTTCTGCCTGCGTATCGGGGAAACATTCTGCCATAATTGCCATGTAAATTGAGAAGCCTCTGACCCAATTAATCAAACTCTCCTCAATCCTATACTTCAGTAATTCACTCGCCCATTCCCTCAGGAGCATCCAGTCTTTCTTTTTCTTGGCCTCCTCCCTTTCAGTTCCATCCAGCAGCAAAGAGAACATACTGACATAGCTCCCTTTCCAAATTTTTCCTTTAACTTCTTGTGTGACATGTCTTGCCAAGTGTTCCCTAGGGGTGCGAGCCTCTCCCACCCCTAACACAGGCAACGTCTGTTGCTTACCTAATGGAGCTGCCCCAGCTGGCTCTGTCGGCTTCTCCTTTGCAATGTCCACACACGGGTTGTTCGCTGGTAGCTCCTTGTTGGTCTCCACCAGGATAGCCCCACCCGCTGGGATGACAGGGGATAGTGCACTCGCCCCCCCAACCCCCGGCTTGGCCCCAGATGTCCTGTCTAACTGGGCCACATTTGCTTTGATTTAGCAAGCAAATCCTCCCCATTACCAAATGTCCCCAGCTGCTGGAAACCAGTTCCCCACTTTCCCTAACCAAGGGAGGACCGCTGCTAAGTTGGACTCTAAGTCATGGGGCACCGGACCACCTCCCATGGGGTCAATTGGAGGCTGTAGGCTATGACTAGTTGGGACTCCACCCATAGGGGTAACTGGGGCCTGTGGCTAATATCTGTGGGGGCCCCACCCATAGGGGACACTGGGGCCTGTGGGCTACTACGCGTGGGGGCAACTGGGGCCTGTGGGCTACTACCCGTGGGGGCACCACCCGCGGGGGCAACTGGGACCTGAGGGCTACTCCCACTTGGTGCTGGCTGCCCACCTGTCCCTGACAGAGGGTCAGCACCAGATGGAACTGGCTCCCCCCCTTCCTCCCCGGGGCGGAGAACTGACGCAGGGGGCAATGGTATAACAGATTCATTTGACACCCCTTTCTTGGCTCTACTCTTTTTGGGTAGGTGGGAAGGCCGCCTTAGGGGCCACCATCATACGCCTAGGCATTTCTTCTACCCATCTCCGTCTATTTTCTCCCTGAGGTCTGCAAGAGCCAGCCCCATCTTGTCAACCTTCTTCAATCTATCTTCCATATCCATCATTTTGAGCATCATAGCCTCCATCAGATTCTCCATGCGAGAACACTGTTCACCCCGTTTTGCCTTACTGGCCATTATCTTTCCCAAGCAATGTAACAATAATTACCCAATGTTTTAGCAACTACCCCCAACTTACATACAATGCCTCCAGTACCAAGAAAAAGGCACCCTTTGGAGAGTCTAGCTTATCACCCCCCCAAGCACAGCGACGGCCTGGAACACTGTCCAAGCCACTACCTTACTAACGCAGGAGGTACACAGCAGGCCACAAGCACCCACACAACCAGAGCCACTCCACACCAGCTAATTCAGTGGGTCAGGTGAGCAATCTCAACCCTCGCTACTCCCAGAAGTGTTGGAATGCAGGCCTGTCTGTGTCCGCTTCAGAGTCGTCCTATGTACTTTGTTACACGCTTGTCCACAAAGATTGCAGTAAGACTTGTCCCAAAAACCAAGCTGTTGGTCAATTGTTGAGCCATGAAGCACCTTGTTCCTGAAACACAAACAATAAATCAAGTGAAGCTTCAAATCGCGGCTAAAAACTGCTGTACTGGCCCAAATAATGAGTTGCTAGCCACATGCACCCTTTTGTGCAGTGTTCAAATCACCCTGTGCAGACCTTTTGAAAGTAGGGTAAAATACCGGATTGTCTGACTTGCTTAAACAATGGGGAAGACACTGCACTATAGCGCTGCCATGATTTTTCCACCACACATTTTAAATGATTTCGATTCGATTCGAAAAAATCTTTATTTCGATCACATGATCATAAAAGATATACATTGCATCATATATAAAAGATTTAAAAACGCATTAAACAACATTAGTGATCAATAGTTTGTTAAAAAGAATAAAAGAAAAAAGATGTGCCGATGATTCAAATCTGTCCCGAGTCTCCAAGACTCTTTATACAACGGGTTCGGGCGTACCACATTGAAGTTAAAAATTTGGATAGTGCAAAAACTATAGTGGGAGCTAGATCTGTCTTTAAGACTCTGTAGGCGGGTAAAAAAGTTCTGAACCCCAAGTTTCTGAGCAGGGGGACTAGCCAGTAGTTCCTGCTCCTCTCATAAGCCCGGCAAAAGAAAACCACATGAACATCGTTTTCCTTTGGGTGGGCACATGCCGGGCAAATTTCTGAAGAGGAGCGACAAGACCATGATGCTGTGAATGAAGCCAGAGGGAGAGTTCCATATCTCCATTGGAGGAATAGTTTTCTAGTTAATGCCGGAGTCATGGCATCTAGGACACTTTCTAGTTGATAAGAATCTTTAATTTTTATGAACTGGTTGGATAATGATCCATCACGGGTACCTTCAGCCGCTCTGAAGAGCATGTGTTCGTAATAAGCTCTCGCGAGTACCCTTTTAGGGATCTTAGTACTAGTATTTGCTGGGTCCAGCCATAGTTCAGGGAGTCCAATTGCCTCAAAAGTTCTCTTGATATAAGTCAGCCAGGGTGTTCTTGTGGCGTTGGGTAACTGTAAAAATTCCTTCAACTCAGCTCTGTATTTTGAAAGGTCTGGACTGCTCCATAGACGCCGCCAGAATGCTAAGGGTTTGAGCCCCAGCTCCTCCGTTATTGGCCGAAGGCCCATATCCAGCCTGAGAGGGAGTAGTGGAGTACTCTGTGGAAGGGCAACAATCTGCCTCAGAAATTTGTTCTCAATAGTTAATAGTTTAGATGATGGAATATGGCCCCACAGCTCGCCCCCGTACGTAACACCCCCCAGGGCCTGTACTTTATAAATGTGAATAATAGGGGTAAGTGGCCGGTAGGGAGATTTGTTCACTAGTCTCATAGTACCGCCCACCAACTGTGCCAGTTTGATGTTTACTTTTGACTGGTGGGCCGACCACGTTAAGGTTTCATTGAGAGTGATCCCCAGATATTCAATTGTGTGTACCCGTTCCAGTTGAACTATTCCCAACTTGGGCGGTGGGCGGTTATGGGGCTTAGGGTTGAGAATCATGTATTTTGTTTTCTGTGGGTTAATTTTGAGTCCCCGCTCTGAGCAGAACTGCATAAACCCATCCAAGACACGTTGTATGGCCATTGGGGATTTGGACAGCAGCAGGGTGTCATCAGCAAACATAATTGCGGGCACCCTGCTGCCAGTCAGTTTTGGGGCATCAGTGTTGGGAATCCTGGTCAGGTGAGCAATTACCCCGTTCACGAAGAGGCAGAACAGGGTCGGTGCAAGCACACAACCCTGTCTTACCCCTCGGCGCACGGGGAACCTTTCGGTTAGATTGCCACCTCTGCCACACCTAACGCGGGCATAGTTGTTATGGTGTAATCTCATCAGGATTGCCAAGATGTCTCCCAGGACGTTCATCTCCTCCAAAACTTTCCACAGTTTTACTCCAGGTACCAAATCGAAGGCGGCACGCAGGTCTACAAAAACAGTATACAAGGTGCCGCCCTCAATTAGTGCTGTCCTCCAATATAAAAGGTTCAGTCTAAAAATGTGATCTATTGTGGAGACCCCTGTCCAAAACCCGCCTGATAGGGAGTCAGGATACCCATCTCCTCTATCCAATTCTGTAGCCGGTCCAGGATCAGTCTTCCAAAAAGCTTTTGGGATATATCAATAAGACTGATCGGACGATAGTTGGCTGGGAGCAGTGGGGAACCCTTTTTGAAAATAGGAACCACTTCTGCTCCCAGCCAAGTATCCGGCACCTCCATTCCCCCCAGGACAGCGTTAAATATCAACGTGAGGTATGGGGCCCATATCCCTGGTTCCTGCTTAAATAGGTCCCCGGGTACCCCATCAAGACCAGGGGCTTTCCCTGCAGACAACCCAGCTATAGCCACCCTCACCTCTTTTTCAGTGATGGGGTCTCCAATGGGATCTGGCACTATCATACTGTTTGTTACATTCGGAGACCCTTCCTCCAATGAATATAATGACTGAAAGTGACTCTGCCATAGGCTGGGAGCTATGTTAGGCTCTATTGCTGAGGATAAGTCCTCTGTTCCATTGGACACTATTCGCCAGAATTTGCACGAGTCTTTGCTGGCAAGTGACATTGAGAGGTTTTCCCAATATTGTTGATCCCACTCAGCCCTTGCATTCACCAAGAGCTTCCTGTAGGACCTTCTCATGGATTGAATTTCATCCCTGCTTTTGCGCCCCTTGATTGCAAGTAGCAATTTGGTTTTTGAATCCCTGCAGGTGGCGTTATACCAGGTCCTCTTAACTGTTGGTCCTTTTTTTGCCCCTGCTTTTGAAAATAGATCCAGCTCCAGAGAACCGATTAGTTCTGCATGGGTCGGGGCCAACTTTTCTCTATTTGCCCCTTCTCCAACATTCATCCCTATCTGGAAAGCCCTCTCTAAAAGCGGGGTAATTCTTGCATATAGTTTTGGTAACTTCTCAACGCTAGTAGCCAGTTTCTCCCACCTAACTTTTCTCCGGTTGTTTTCTAGTAGAAGACCTGACTTGTCTTTGTGTGGACCAAGCAGTATATCTTCGTTCCCCGGCAAGGCATAAAAGAGTTCCAGGGCGTTGTGGTCACTATCCCATCTCTCAATAACTTTAAAGTCAACTATTTGTGGCCACATTGATAGTTTGACAAGGATATAGTCCAGTCTCGATTCGCTACCAGATTTGTTATAGGTGCAGAAGCTTGGCGTGTCTGATTTGCAACGCCCATTACAGGCCCTTAGACCCTGATTTAGGGTAAGGGCAGTTATCTGCAGGGCAAGGTGAGACCAGGCTCTGGGAGGGGGCGCCACCGTCGCCGGGACAAGCCAACATGAATCTTCCTCGAGGGAGGGGCCATCTCGTAGGCCTGATAGTGGTTCATACTGGGAGTTTAGATCACCTCCCACCAGGCAGTGAAGTTCCCATGGGATGCCATCTAGGAACGCAGAGAGTTCCTCTATAGTGTTGGATTCTCTTGACCTGGGTACCGGTCTTGAATATACATTTACAACGACCAGTTTCATGGAATTTGGCCACTCTAATAGGACGGCTAGAATATAATCGGAGTCTGTCTCCAGGCAACTAGCCTGGCAACCTAGGTCCGATGCTACTCAAGTTGCCAGTCCTCCAGATGGCCTGCCCCTCCCCCCCACTTAGCGGGTTTAGAGAATACTGCATATCCCTGAAATGGGAGTTCCTCACGGGCCCAAGTCTCCTGGAAGAGTAGTGTCTTTTTTGTATTGATAAAAGAAACCCACTCAGAACAATCAATTTTACTGGCCAATCCAGCCACATTCCATGAAATCACAGTCATGGGATGTAATTTAGTGGTAGATGAACCTTTAACGGTAGTGTTGGCACCGCTAATCTCCAAGGTAGCCATCTGGGAAGGGGGCAAATGCCTCAGAGTGAGTCTTGTATTGATGTGAGTCTCAATTGAGTCCACTAGACTAGGCTCCAGAACTAGATTCGGTGTTAATTCGTTTTGTGCCCTTGTGTGTGGTGTTTGTTCCGGGGTTATGCTATTCCCTATCCAGTGGGATACAGGAAGTTCACTCCCCTGAATCTCAGAGCGTCAATCTACCATTTCCAGACTGCTGTATCTATTATGGGTGGGGAAATGGGCTGGGTAGTGCATTCTGTAGGGCCCCGGAATCCCTCTCGTGGTTCCTCGCCCCCCCAGCCCTCCTCCTCCCCATACGGTAAGAAGTGGTCAAAAGATCTTCCCCTATGATGTAATGGTACACTTCTCTCCCTGCGACAGCTCTCCCATTCATCCAGCAACTCTTGATGTTGCCCCCATCTCTGATCCTCCAAATTATATAAACTTGAGGGATAGAAAAATGAGAGGGGAAGGGCTTGGATGTTACTGCCTTGGTCGTCAGAAGCCCAGTCACAAATGTAAGCAGCTGTGGCCGGCTCTCTGAAAGTGACCAAAATACAGTCTCCCCTAATTGATTTTCTAGAATATCCCACCCATGGAACCCGCCTAACCATGGAAATGTCACTGGTTGTACCTCTCAGGAGTGGTCTATATATGGATAACCAGCTAATGACCTTGTTCCTGAGTGAAGAAGTTGATTCAGTTGCCATGGATTTTAGTTCGGGTACCCCTGCCAGGATCAGTGTGTAGGGGGATGCCTCTGGAGGGAGGTTGACAGGTTTGGGTTTTCGAATAGGGTGGTCTTTTCCTCCCGGAAATGTTGAATCACCCTTAGTGTCAGTCGGGATAGGAGCAGAATCTTTGGATGGGGGAATAGTAATTGGGGCTGGATTTGATATCTGTTGAGTTTTTGGAGGGGCAATATTTGTATTGGGGCTATTCGGGAGTTGCGATGTCTTGTTTAGATTGGGTTGTGGATTTTGAGAATCAATAATAGTTAGCTTTTTCTTTGAAACTGAGGTAGATTCACTGCCCTTTTTGAACTTTGGATCAGGGCCCCCTTTGGCTCCTTTGGCTCCATTGAGTTCGAGTTTCATCGAATCAGCTAATTGCACAGTAGATTTTTCAATATTGACTAACCTAGCTTCTATCTTAATCAGGCGAGCTTCGAGAGGGCTCAGTAAGGACCTAAAGAGTGTACCAATATCCGCCAATGTGATATCATCGCTGGAATTGTCCACTAAGATGGAATTTGTAGCGGCTGATACGTCCGTCTGACTGTGAACTAGGGGGGAAATTGTTATACCAGGCTTCTCTAAGTTAATGTCTGTGGTGCCTCCTTTCGCCCCGTTTTCCCTCGATGGATTGGATTTTGATGTCTTTGTCCTATTGTCTTCTTTATTTTGTCCCCCCCTCTTCTTTTTTTGTATTGCACCTTCCCTGACCCCCCTGTCTCTATCAGAGCTAGACTCTTTGTCATTAGCTGACACTGTGTTAAATTCGGGTAACGGGGGCGGGATTCCAGGTGAAACTTGAAGTGTTTGAGTATTAGGGAGGGCCATTAATCTCAAATCCTCGAGGTCACTAGGGGCCTCGATTGTAAAGTCTGGGTCAGATATTAGGACACTGGGTGGTTGAATTTCTCCCGGATCCCTCATTGCACTGTTTATAGGTTCTAGCCTCCCCTCCGGTGTTTTGGCTTGTGCCAGTGGCCCCATTGAGGATCTCCTAACCCAGTCTATTTCCTGGGAAATTCGTCTCTCCAAAACCTCTATTTCCTCAACCAGAAGTGATCCAGCTTTGACAAAGTAGTTGTCGATGGTGCCTTTGGCGGCTCCAGCCGCAGCTAGAGATGATTTGCTCCTGGTTTCTCTTCTACACATTGCTCCGTATGTTGAGAAAGGAAATGCCAAAGGGGGAGGGCCCAGACCAGACTCTACCGTACTCGAATGGCCTCAAACGGCCCGCTCTTTGCCCGGTCTTCGCCCCGAGCTCCGTCCCGCGCCCGTCCCGCGTCGCGGTGGAGCTTACGCCAGTAAAGTACGTGAAGACAGGGAGCGTGGCCACCGGGGGAAGAGGCACCAGCTGTGCGAAGTGGAGAATGCTGGTCCTCGCAGTCCCCCAGTAGGCTCCTGACACTGTGTGCACGCAAAAGTCCTCAACCTGGGCTGTGTCTCACTGGGAGCGCGTTGGATGACCGCCGACTGCAGAACCGCTCACACCAGCTGGGACAGCCTCAGGGAGCAAGCAGGGAACAGACGCCCAAGAACGATCCTCGTGGGTAACAGAGTCAATCAATGAGCGGCACCCGCGAAGCGGGTGTCGCGAAAGGTTTTGAAGGCTAGAGTCAGAGGGCGTGGCCGCCGGGGGAAGAGGCACCAGCTGTGCGAAGTGGAGAATGCTGGTCCTCGCAGTCCCCCGGTAGGCTCCTGACACTGTGTGCATGCAAAAGTCCTCAACCTGGGCTGTGTCTCACTGGGAGCGCGTTGGATGACCGCCGACTGGGGAACCGCTCACACCAGCTGGGACAGCCTCAGGGAGCAATCAGGGAACAGACGCCCAAGAACGATCCTCATGGGTAACAGAGTCAATCAATGAGCGGCACCCGCGAAGCGGGTGTCGCGAAAGGTTTTAAAGGCTAGAGTCAGAGGGCGTGGCCGCCGGGGGAAGAGGCACCAGCTGTGCGAAGTGGAGAATGCTGGTCCTCGCAGTCCCCCGGTAGGCTCCTGACACTGTGTGCACGCAAAAGTCCTCAACCTGGGCTGTGTCTCACTGGGAGCGCGTTGGATGACCGCCGACTGCGGAACCGCTCACACCAGCTGGGACAGCCTCAGGGAGCAAGCAGGGAACAGACGCCCAAGAACGATCCTCGTGGGTAACAGAGTCAATCAATGAGCGGCACCCGCGAAGCGGGTGTCGCAAAAGGTTTTGAAGGCTAGAGTCAGAGGGCGTGGCCGCCGGGGGAAGAGGCACCAGCTGTGCGAAGTGGAGAATGCTGGTCCTCGCAGTCCCCCGGTAGGCTCCTGACACTGTGTGCACGCAAAAGTCCTCAACCTGGGCTGTGTCTCACTGGGAGCGCGTTGGATGACCGCCGACTGCGGAACCGCTCACACCAGCTGGGACAGCCTCAGGGAGCAAGCAGAGAACAGACGCCCAAGAACGATCCTCGTGGGTAACAGAGTCAATCAATGAGCGGCAGCGCTTTAAAAAACATGCCCTCGCGAACGCGCGGCTCACGCTACTGATATTGGAAACAAACAAACAGCTGATCACACAACTATTGCCCCGTGCGCACTGCTTGCATATACGCACTGTTTAGCAGCTGATTACACAACTATTGCCCCGTGCGCGCTGCTTGCATACATGCAGTGTTTTGCAGGCCCAAGTCTCACACGCTAATCTCTCGCCTTCAGTGGCTGCCCCAGCGAATTTTCACCTTCGCGCTTTTGTACCTGCCTGCCGACGACCCAATGCACAGCGCCCCCGGCGCTGCACTCCGCTGGCTGACGTAGCGACAAAAACACCCAACTCCTGACCCCAGCGGATACCCGCTCCGTGCTCCTCACTCGCTGCCACCGAAGAATCCTTCGCTATGCCGACTAGAACAGCTGACTCCCGCTCCCCCGCCTGTGACGCGCGCTGATCCAACAGCTTCCTTACGGCTCCACGAGACAGCGTGAGCGCTCTTCCTAGAGACCTGCAACGAGAGAAAAGAAATTAAAAGACAGGCTCCTAGCAAGCCTAGTGTCGCATATGGCGAGCTGTGGGACCGGTGAGCAAAGAGGCCAACTCCGCCGCTCCCCAGCCTTTTATTACCCCCCAGACACTAGGTCCGACTGGTTCTAACTGGCCTAGCATTGGTCAGACGCGCGACCCGGAAGTGATTGTAATCACTTCCGGGGCGTGCACCTGAGACCCTGACCAATTGTAGGCGAGGCGGGCCTGCCGCGTCATTATTTTGCGCCACAAGCCCGCCCCGGTGTGGTGATCGGGGGCCGGCACAACGGGCATACCTTTGGCGTGGCCGATGCCAGCCCCGTCTTTCTAAAAACTGCCCAAAGTTTGTGCTGTGCAAAATTGCACAAATTGAAATGAGGATTCTGGCTGTCACCAAAATCTTTTCACATCCTTTAGGTAAGCACGAAGCATTAACCTTTGATGGCATAAATAAATACCAATCTAGTGGTTAAATTTTATTGGGTGAAACTAGAAAATCTCTTCTTGGCCAAATTGTGTGATCTTAGGCAAAAACATTATCTGACTGAGCATCCTTATATGACCTTATATGATATGTTCGTTATCACATACAAGAAACTCTCAATAAACAGATGAGAAAAAACTTATGAGAGCACCTTCGAATACTTGAGTTCAGGGTGTACGCTGCACAAAAAAATTCTCTTGTGTTTGATTAAATAGCTAATAAAGTTTCTCCATCTATAATAAGCATCTAGGTCATGAATTCTGCATGCATGACAACTGACATGCCTCTTTGTTCATTTAAAGAATTGTCATAAGGGACGGGGCAGGGTTGTTTCTCAGATTACGTAAAAAAATCCCACTTTTAATAAATACTTTTCAAATAAACTTAACATATACTAAGATCTAAGATTTAGATGTTGAATATTTTCAGAGCTCGGCTTGTGAACGGGATGTTCGAGCCAGAACTTGGCTCAGCTCTACCTGTTAATTTGTTGGCCCACCTCTCCTCACCTCCCACTTTGCTGTGGGCTGCAGACAGTAGTTAATTTGTGTCCCCACCCCTCTTCCATTGCACACAGTGTCAGCTCATCAGTCTATTTTATGATGTCACAATTGTGCTGCCAGCGAAAGGAGAAATCATACTTGTCATCATTGTTTTAAGTGGGATGTAAAGAAATAGAGAGCCTCTGAAAAAGGCATGGTGGCAAACAGAAGTATAACTGTTACTGGGGTTTGTTGAAGGTTATGCCAATCACTGCCTTACATGTAAGAAATGCACTTTCATTTACTTTAACCCTATTCGCTGTTTGAGGTGTTTTGTATCTCCATCACAAACGTTTGCACATATTCACAGTTGCAATGGTAGGATTGCTCTGTGTGCTCTGCAGAGGGACCAGCAATTGGATGCACAGTATTCTGAACAACTTTTGGACCCATTGCCAGGCATTTTGCGAATCTCACACCTCCATCGGCCTCAACACCAGAGCTCTTCATTGTGGCCCATTATAAACAACCACCTAAAACCGGAGCTTGTTTAGGCGCAAAAATATGAGCATAGAAAATGCTGGCTCACTGACATACAATGACTCGGGCGGTTCATATTAATGACATTTTTTTACATCCTCTGCTTTCCATTAGGGAGCAATAAATACGTATGTGTGTGTGTGTATATATAAAACAAGAACAACACTAAATCATGTTTATGTAATACAGCATACCGAGTAAAGAGTAACATAATTAACACTGTATTTTTTTTTGTTGGGTGCTAACATCTCAATTTCCTTCTATTCAAATTTACCAACCAACATAAATACGAGGTGAGTACTGGAGCACAACAAATTCATCCATTGTAATGTGAAGGTATAAAATGACACACTTCTCAAAACTACCAACGCACTGTATTCCCCATTTTATCCCTACCTGTCTTCTTGCAGATCTCCACCCTACAATCAAGTCCCAAGTAGAAGCTGTGTCTTATGCATAGTGTGAATTAGAACACCCACATTTTAGCTTCAATGATTCCATGAAAAAGCACTCAAAAATGTCAGTCAGATACCAGTACCTGTTTAAACTCTACTTTTGACAGCCCAAGTAAAGCAATTTCAAATTGATCAACATTCAGACATTTTTGCCCTATTTGGGACCCGTTGTCAACAAGAGAGAGAGGGAAAAGGATAAAGGAGCACTCTCGGTCCCCCAACTAAGGTAGCTTAAACAACAAAAGAAGAGACTCTACTTTTGACAGCCCAAGTAAAGCAATTTCAAATTCTTCAACATTCAGACATTTTGCCCTATTTTGGACTCACCAGTGTGATGAGAAAAATACTTTCACCTGTGGTCCCAGATTCTTATGATCAGCTGATAGCAATGCCACAGAGGAGAGTGGTTTAGCGGATCTTTGCAGGAGTGTTGGGACACTGATGGTGTTGATGGACAAGTTTAATAAGAAAGTAGATAATGTGGAGTTCAAGATCAACAGACCTAGCACCCATGGAGGTCCTCGATTCCATTAAGGTGGAGAGCCCGTAAAGAGGGGCTTATGTGTGAAAGGGGGGGAGAGACTCATGGGGAGCAAGGGCAGAAACAGAAAGTTCTGTGGAAGAAAAAAAAAGCAGATGCCATGGCCATGAACACACTGGTGATCCACAACTCCATGGAAAAGAGGCTCACACTCTTCCAGGTAAGATGATCCTCCCCTTCATTGTTTGTGCCTTATGACTTGTTCACCATTAGGATCGCTTTGAGGTATGTTTTCTTATTGTATACTGCAGAAGCTAACCCAAACCCCCTTTTTCGAGGCCACACAGGCTATATTAACCAGCTCTAACCCTTCCAGGTTATTGTCACTAGGGCACTACTTCTGTAAAATCCTATGATAATACAACCTTCTGAGTCCTGTCCTTTTTAAACCTGGGGTGTAGGTGCCACTAGCGTAAACAATTCATATCATATGGGAGTGTATCTACATTGCACAACTGTCCCAAGTTCCTATTAAAGGTAGCTGTATACATGAAATGCACCTGTTTTTGCAAGTAAAAGTTTAGAGTGGTGATTGCCACAGATTTATATAATGAGCGCAATGTTCACATGCATGATCATTTCCTTGGTGCACATAGACTTGTCTTCAGCACAGAGAGATCTTACATTGCCGCACACAGAGGAACTAAATTAGAGGGGAACATTGACTGCAACCAGTATATTTGCAACACGTAAAGATTTTTAACAACCAGGCTATTAGCTATTGGCCAAAAAAAAATAATTTGAATTTTAGTGGGTTGCAATTCAGGTTACCTCATGAATAGTAATGAGGTAGGACGCACATTGCGACTCAATGATTGCATGACATAACAGTGATGATGGCATGCTGAGGCCAGCAGACCATGTCTGTGATTTCCTCCCAATAACGCAATCTTTTTTATTTGTAAATGCAGCCCATTTTCTTTAAATAAAATAGGACTGCATTTAAAAAGGAAGGTTTAGTTCTTTTGTTTGTTAACCCCTCAGCCGCGGCGGTAATTCCGCCGCGGCGCTGGGAGGGAGGGAGGGGGTGCTGCGCAGCGCCGACATGCTGGTGACGAAACCACTCCGTCACCAGCCGTGATGGGCTGTGCTAATGACGGAGTGGTTCCGTCACGGCCCCGCCCGCCTAATAGAACGCGCGCGCAGGCGTGAAATCAACGCCGAGCAGGCGCGGCGCCGGGCCGTGACGGAACCACTCCGTCATTAGCACAGCCCACCCGTGGCTGGTGAAGGAGTGGTTCCGTCTCCAGCATAGAAGGGGTTAAAGAGTTGGCAGTTGCCCTGTGGCCCAAAAACGTTTTTTGCATTCACAAAGGGAAAGGTGTCCGAATGACACCCTTGGAACAAAACTCCCATGGTGTGGAGGTCATTTGTTTGACAATTTTGGGAAGAAAAAAAACTTCTGCCTTGAGAGTTTGTTTTTCAAAAAAGTAGAACTATAAAAAGTTTCACAGATCTTGCTTAACTGAGCGGTCCATCAAACTTTCATGTGACGGCAGCTCCTGCCCATACAAGCAAGGTCTGTGGGACTGGCGGACATCTCTAAAATTGGGGGTATCACATGTCCGTAGGGGCGACAGAGTGATGTACCCCGTGGCCCTCACAAACATAACTCCATCCTCCAAACTCTAATTCAGGCCCTTATTTCAAGTTCATTGGAAATAAAAACAACAGGGTTGTGAAAGAAAACAGAAAAGTGCAGGACGGACTGAACGGACAGACTTCCATACCTATCTTAACAATGATTCAATCTTCCATGGAAGCAACATTTTAAGAAAAACATATAAGATCGTGCACTGCACATGATGCAAACATGTATGTGTACAATTACTTTAGTAAAAGGTGTCCCGCTTTTAGTCTCCCTATGTCTGCTATTTTTCATAACCTATCATCTGGATATTAATGTTTAATTAATTCTCTAGTCACATAAAGTAGCTTCTTCGATCCAGCAAGTTGCAGTCATGAAGTTCATCTTATTCTCCCCGGAGGCACTTTAAAGAAAAAGATCCAAATATTTGGGCCTGAATGTCATCATAAAGTAGTTTGTACTTTGAAAAAAAAACTGGGGTCAACACAAAAAAAATCCATTAGTAAAAATTGGCTATTTTGCTGCTCTGTTCACAGCGTATTTAACGTACCCTTCTGCTGTAGACAAAAATATTTGACTCCATTCATTAGGGCCCTTGAAGCCTTGTTTGCCGCCATCTTACAGATAGATTACCACAATCAGCAACTGAAAGGTGACCACTTACATTTTGGCTAATGTCAAGAGCTGACTGAATCCTACATATACTATGTGTATTGTAATTGCATTTATATAGCGCTTACTACCCATGATGAGGCATCAAAGCGCTTTTTCAGCGTGGAGCAAGCTACTCCGGAACCCAAAAAGGATTAGTGGTAATTTAGTATAGTGAAATATGAGATTATGCATTTTTGTATTGGTTTAAGCAAGTAACAACTTATTTGGAGGATTAAAATGGCAATTAACTGGCAACTCAGAAATTGTACAATGACCTTTATTAATTACGAAAATATTTGTGGCACCACATTAGGTATGACTCTTCAAACCACCTCTTGTGAGTAAACCATGGCTGCCTCACCAGATATTAACCCTTTCACTGCGGCGGCTATTCCACCGCAGTGCTATGGGGCGGGGGGCCTCGCGGCGCTCCCGCGCTGGTGACGGACCCGCTCCGTCACGCCCCTCGGGTGAGCTGTGCTTGTGATGGAACGGTTCCGTCACGGCCCTGCCTGCTCAATAGAACGCGCCGCGCAGGCGCAAAATCAGCGCGGCGCAGGTGCGGCGAGCGGGCCGTGACGGAACCGTTCCGTCACCAGCACAGCCCACCCGAGGGGTGTGACGGAACGGTTCCGTCACAAGCGCGGGAGGGGTTAATGGAGAGTCGAAGAAACTGACAACTAACCAATGGAGTCCAAGCTTAGCTGACATTTGACAGGGGCAAGCTGAGCATGCGCCCAGGGTACTGAAATCCAGGTGGGCGTAGGGAGCTGTCTGCACACAGGCCATGCAGCAGTCTCACTCCAACCTGCCTGCTTCAGGGAAAAGTGTAATTGTTGTTCCTGTGGGCCGCCACCACTGCCCGTGTTTTTAGGTCTCGCCTGTCGATGCGCATGCGCATCGAGCTTGCGAGACTATTGGGGCTTAACCACTCTTTAACTAACTTGCAAGGAATCGTGGCGATTCCTTGCAGTGCCCGTGACTTTTAAGCTCAATGCGCATGCTCATTAAAGCTTAAAAGCGCGTGCACATCAGTTCCCTCAGCCGCACTCCAGTCCCCTGCTGCTTTCACACCCTCTCCCCGCTCCGCCCCCTCCCCTGCCCGCCGTGTCGCATTTCTCCTCCCCCCTCCCCTTCTCTCCCTCCGTCTTGTTTAATGTAGCGTTCTTCCATATCCGCTTTTATCGCATTCATACACCATCCGCTACTCTATACACGAGCGCTTGCACTCTCAGTGTATGTCGGGATGAAGGCACATGTCACACACTGTGGCCGGTGAATTGCTTTGCCGACTTCCTTCGTCGTAAAGGGTACTTGTCCTCATCGCAGGGTTATGGTCATTATTTTCGGTCCCCATCACATTATTTTCCCTTCTGTTTATTCTTGTGTTCCATATCCGCTTTTAACGCGTTCATAATACACCGTCTGCACTCTCAGTGTATGTCAAGAGGAAGGCGTGTGTCACTCACCGTGGCCGGTGAATTGCTTTGCCGACTACCTTCGTCGTAAGGAGTACTCGTCCTCATCGCAGGGTTTTGCGGTTTCTTAATAACATTTGGCTGCATTCTGGTAACAGACAATGTGCACCCGCAATCTATACTTGGTGCTTTCTCTGTTTAGATGCTGAATTGACTGGTTGCAAGTTGTGTATGTGTGTATACCCACCTAGGAAGCTCATTCAGATGTTTCAACAATTGCTGTTCAACCTTGACAGCGTGCTTTAATTATTTTCGAGCGATCCTGTACTTTCTATAGGACACGGAGAGCCCAAGCGGCAAAAATGCACAGCACTACGCAAGAAAATTTTCCTCTCCCCAAAGCCCTGGTATTGTATGTTCCCTTGAAGTCCTGATCTCCATTTGGGTGGGGTGTATTATTTACAAAGTGAAAGCTTGTTCTTTTTGTGACTTGCGGTACAGTTTTGTTTGGCTTTGTAATAAAATCTCTATTAGCTCTCAAGTGCTTGGCAATACTCCCCCCTCCCCCCATCCAAAATTCGTCATCGCTCCCGGCCCCGCGGCCAATGCTTGTTTTTCCTCGCTCTTGCCCAAATCACTCGCATGAACTCAAAAGACCGTGTAAACGCGCTTTGTGGTTCTGTTTAGGAACCAATATTTGTATTTGCCCTTCTGTTTTCAATTGCGGCTATTTGACCCTGCTATTTCAACAGATAAAATGCAAATTGCAAGCAATTTGTCCCAAGCCCGAAAGTGTGCTTCTGGGAGGAGGAGCTTTAACACATGCACGCAGCCACCTATCTTAATAGCTGTGCAGTCGGGGATACAGGAGCTTTCCTAGCTACGGTGCTGGGTGCAGGAGGCAGAGGTCGTCTGTATATTCATTCTTCAAGATCTTATGTTTGCTCAGTATGTTCCCTCCATTAACTGACACCTTTCGATTGTATGCATTCGAAATGTCTCGGCCTGAGCTCTCTCTCTGGTCGAGCTCCTCTGTGTTTTGTTTTAAACTACTTTTATTTAAAATGAAACGGGTGTGGTGAAAGAACGACACATCCTCCGCACCTCACGATAATAATTAGTTGATCTTTAAATGGCTTTGACACGCAAGGTAGCAACACGGAGACATTTTTAGGAAAGGGTTTATTTATTGCACAGTTGGAGTTTCATACAATCAATAAGAAATGTATCTGTGTCGTACAGCATATTTTAAATTTCAGTTTTCAAAGTGACACATTAAACTACTGAAAATATATTATTGCAGTTTCCTTTGCAAATATGCGAACAAACTCCCCGACCCTACTTATTTCTCCCACTCCCGCTTGCTACCCTGCTCCCCCTCCCCCGCCTCGCACCAGACTACCATTTGTCGCATTTAGACTACCTTCTCCCCCACCCGACTTGAAAGGCAGCCTCACACACCAACATTTGTCTCTCACACCACAGACTCCTGCTCCCCCGCCCACCCAGCAATGCCGAGAGCTATTCCCTCCCACTTGTTACTGTCTCGGCGCTATCTATCACACAACGTGTTTTTTTTCCGGGCCCGGCTTTCACCTTTGAAATGTGGGGCACGTGGACCCGCTGGTAGACGGGGAGCGAGGGGGTGCGGGGCCTAGCGCTTAGATGGGCATCTCGTTCTACCCAGCTACACCCTTTCTACCCGTCAGGGTGCCGTTGTTGTGATGATTGTACCAATAGTTTTATATATCAACAGGTCTCGCCCCCTACGGCTCTGTACGCCTGGCTTTACATTTCAAAATATTAATCTGTAACTCAGGGAGCTGTTGATGTAGTCATGCTTCTACTGTTTATAAACGTATGCATACACCTGGTGCTCGTTGTACCAAAGGGAGAACCTATTTGCACGCATTCGTGAAATATATAATACATATAATGCGGTGGTAAACATGTTTGCAAATGGAATTGTATGGCAATTTTCGCGCACTTTGCTGAACGAGGAACTTCGCCGACCTGCGTTACCCTTTGCTAGATGCTCTGCGTTCGAGTTCAGGGTGTACGATGGTGATCTGCAGCACAGGAAACAGGACAGCAACTCACTAGAACGTGCACGTTTTTCTTATAGCTACTGTTTTTATTTGTACATTATATTATAGTATTATTTTTATTTTTATTATTACAAGATTTATTTGGTTTATCACAAACCATGGACAGCATTAGCATAAAACGCTTATAGTTAAACAGTCAGTTGCATCCTCCGGATATTCAGTTCCTCCGGTCAGTAGGGCTAAGCCCAAAAACTTCTCCCCCACGCCCAACACTTCACGATCTCTTCATCTGTGTACATTATCCAAAACCATTGCATTGCATATACTGTGGGAGCATCTACTCCTTCCTAGCTATGTTTCGAGGGTTTGTTTTACCTTTAAATCACCTACAAGCTAATACATCAAAAGTGGAAGGTTGACTCAGTCATTGAAGAAGGGTGTTAGTAACTTTTCGCTGTTTTCGCATCCACCACCACCACCACCACCACCACACCCACCACCACCACACCCACCACCACATCCACTACAACCACCACCCCATCCACCACTACCAACACACCGCATCCACCACCACCGCCGCATCCACCACATCCACCACCACCACATCCACCACCACCACATCCACCACCACCACATCCACCACCACTTCACCATCGCATCCACCACCACCACATCCACCACCACCACCGCATCCAACACCACATCCACCACCACCAGATCCACCACCACCACATCCACCACCACCACATCCACCACCACCACATCCACCACCACCACCACATCCACCACCACCGCATCCACCACCTCATCCACCACCGCATCCACCACCTCATCCACCACCTCATCCACCACCTCATCCACCACCTCATCCACCACCTCATCCACCAACGCATCCACCACAACCACCACATCCACAACCACCACATCCACCACAACACCACCACATCCACCACAACACCACCACATCCACCATCACCATCACCACCACATCCACCATCACATCCACCATCACATCCATCACCTTCACATCCACCATGACATCCACCACCACATCCAACACTTCCACCGCATCCACCACCACCACCACCACCACATCCACCACCACCACATCCACCACCACCACCACATCCACCACCACCACATCCACCACCACATCCATCACCGCATCCACCACCACCTCATCCACCACCACCGCATCCACCACCACCACATCCACCACCACATCCACCACCACCACATCCACCACCACCGCATCCACCACCACCACATCCACCACCGCATCCACCACCGCATCCACCACACCCACCACCATCACTTCCACCACCACTTCCACCACCACTTTCACCACATCCACAACCACCACATCCACCACCACCACATCCACCTCCACCACCACCACCACCACCTCCACCACCACCTCCACCACCACCACCTCCACCACCACCACCTCCACCACCACCACCACCACCTCCACCATCACCACCACCAACACCACCACCACATCCACCACCACCCCCACATCCACCACCACATCCACCCCCACATCCACCGCCATCACCACCACATCCACCACCACCACCACATCCACCACCACATCCACCACCACCACCACATCCACCACCACCACCACATCCACCACCACATCCACCACCACCATATCCCCCAGATCCACCACCACCACATCTACATGTGTGTGGCTCTGTGTGTGTAGGTGCAAATGCAATGTTCTTGGATTGTCGTCACAATAAAATACACTGAACATAATCTTCACAAAAGTTATTTACAAACGTTTAAGCTATTGCCATTATAAATTACAATAACTTTTATTTAAGTATTAATTATTTACAAAATCAAAAGCCATTGTTATTTGTAATATCAATACATCTAAGTCACGTAAATACAACACACATTGCATTACAAATGCTATAGGTGTCACATTTGCAAAAGTTAAAACTATTGACATTGTAACTGACAAAGCTATTAATTTTGCTACTTTCAAAACCTACACATAAATAAAAAAAGTGTCATTTACAATACCAATAGCTCAAACTTTCCTAATGCGAGACCTATTGCATTTCCAATGGGGTTAAGCTCCCTTTGCCTGCAAATGCACGGGAAAACGGACAGACACGCACCAGGAAACACCACACAGACGCAGTACAAGCATTGATTAATCACTCGCACACATCACGTTTTACTCCTTTGCTAGTGTTCTCGTTGTTTACATCAGAAAGAAACAGACCTTAAAACGATTGAATAATTGACAGAATCCTCAAATATTGTTAATTCCATTGAAGTCTAGTGAAAACGCTGCTCGAAGATGATATGTTGCTAAAATTACCGTAACAAAATCAATCCACTCACTGTAATATTCTTAATGTAATTGTATGTGCTAGCACCAGAAGGTATGGAGTGAAATTACTTAACTTGTGAGTAAACATATTTGTTCACACCCTCTCCCCGCTCCGCCCCCTCCCCTGCCCGCCGTGTCGCATTTCTCCTCCCCCCTTCCCTTATCTGCCTTTCCCTCCGTCTTGGTTTTTTTTTTACCCGCTCCGCCCCCTCCCCTGCCCGCCGTGTCGCATTTCTTTTCTCCTCTTTGCTCCTCCAGCAGTTCTCTGTCACCTTTCCTTCTCTCCTCCCTTGTCCACCTTTTCATTGTTTTTGCCCACCTCTCCTCCAGTTGAACTCTGTCACTAGCTCCTTTCAGCCCCTTCTCATTCCAGTGTTTTCGGGTCCCATCTCATGCTTGTTATAAAGGGGCTGCCAAAATGCGGACACTCCTCAACCCTCTGCTTCACATGAGACTCTGCGGCTCTCCTGGGACAATAAACCACTCCAGAACAAACATGGAGTTGTCATACGCGGCCATCTATCTCAATTAAAGGCCACATAGCTTCTCTAACCTCTAGGAAAATCTAGCCCTGCTATTTAATTTTGGTGCGGGATTACTGTGTAAAGAAGGTTTGCATAACGTCTCATCTGACTAACTAGTGCTTTAGTTTAGCATTGTATGTGTTTTCATAGGCTTGTGTGTATGTCCTTTAATGCATGTGCATGCTTGTCTTTTTCTGTTCAGTTCCCGTGTCAGTGTGTGCTTACCTGGATTTCCGTTTGTCTAATTTATGTGGCCTTTGTCAACGAGGCAATCCGCTACTCTGTCCAACGTTTATGAAGACGCGACACTCAACCACGCAATGCCACTCACACACACAACGCCACTCACACACGCAACGCCACTCACCCACGCAACGCCACTCACCCACGCAACGCCACTCACCCACGCAAAGCCACTCAGCCACGCAAAGCCACTCAGCCACGCAACGCCACTCACACACGCAACGCCACTCACACACGCAATGCCACTCAACAACGCAACGCCACTCAACCACGCAACGCCACTCAACCACGCAACGCCACTCACACACGCAACGCCACTCACACACGCAACGCCACTCACCCACGCAACGCCACTCAACCACGCAACGCCACTCACCCACGCAATGCCACTCACCCACGCAACGCCACTCAGCCACGCAACGCCACTCACACACGCAACGCCACTCACACACACAACGCCACTCACACACGCAACGCCACTCACACAGGCAACGCCACTCATCCACGCAACACCACTCACACATGCAACGCCACTCAACAACGCAACGCCACTCAACCACGCAACGCCACTCACACATGCAACGCCACTCACACACGCAACGCCACTGAAACAACAGTGCCACTCAAACAACAGCGCCACTCACACACGCAACGCCACTCACACACGCAACGCCACTCACACACGCAACGCCACTCACACACGCAACGCCACTCACACAAACAACGCCACTCACACAAACAATGCCACTCATCCACGCAACGCCACTCATCCACGCAACGCCACTCATCCACGCAACGCCACTTATCTATTTGCAAAACGAAAAATGTTAAACTCTTCTATTGCGAGACCTGTTGCATTTTCAATGCTTGTTTGTTTCTGTAATTCTTTTCATCCGTCCTCCGCCTCCCTTCATCAACACACTTCGCAAGTGTTGATGAGGACCAAACAAAATGCACTGCCTCGCGTTCACAATGACACCTAAATGAGCAGGTGTGAATAACTGCATTGAATGCCATCCACTGAGCATCCGAGGCAGCGGTGGCTAATTAAATGCCAGTGGCCTTCAGGATGGTGACTGGCAGAGGTTCATCTATGGGTGTTTCAGGAGAGGCAGGGACGGCGTTGTAAGAGTGTCTCACCTTCATCCCACTCAGAGGGCGGGGGGAGAATGTATGAAGTGGGGGAAGGAGGCAAATTTGATTTGCTTTGAATCCAAGAAGCCAGAACTCCTGGCCACCAAGGAGCAGATGAGGTTTCAGCATTGACAGTGCTGCAGAGCAATGGAATCTGGAGCAAAGGCCGGGCTATGGATGTTTTTGGTTTTTTTTGTCAGTAAAAAAGATTGTTTATTTAGACCAGGGGACTCCAAACCGGTCCTGGAGGGCCGGATCCATGCCAGATTTTTGGGATATCTCCATTGAGATACATGTAGTAATTTTAAAAATCTGGCATGGATCCGGCCCTACAGGACCGGTTTGGAGACCTCTGATTTAGACCATTGGTCTTAAAACAAGTGCGAACAACCAAGCATTATTCATATCAACAGTTTAAAAAAAATAAGCTCCAATTAAAAACTTTATCCAAAAAATACAATCCTACAACTATATTAAATATCCATCTAAAAGAAATGCAATCTAACTGACAATTATTTAAATTCCAAATAACATTCATAAAAATTGGTGTATTTTCCATACTGATGCTGCAATGTCTACTCTACACATTTTTAAGAACATTTTTAACTGCAAGTATAAACTTCCCTAATGCACATGCTACATCTAAGGCGTGCATATCTTCTAGCAGATCTCCTGCCTGTTCCCGATTCCTAACCTTGGGGCAGATTTATGTCAGACTTGCGCCACGTTTACGCCGCCGTTGCGTCACGCAACGGCGGCGTAAACGTGGCGCATCCCTGCGACCCATTTACAACGTGACGCATCTAGGCAGATGCGTCACGTTGTAAAACCCTGCGCCACATGTGGGCGTTCCGGCGCAGGGTGGGCGTTCCGGGGCACGTGCGCCTCGCAAAAGTGCCTGCGTGAAATCTACAAGATTTCACACAGGCACTTTTAGGCCAATGCTGCGTCAAAACCCTGCGCCTGCTTGAAGCAGGCGTAAGGCTTGACGCAGCATTGGACAGATAGGGCCCCCAAGAGCATTGCTGGAGCTGCGTCGCGCTTGCGACGCAACTCCAGCAATGCGCCGCCTTTACGGCACAGATGCGTGACGCATCTGTGCCGTTTTTGCCCCATGGTGCGCCGCATTGTAAATGCGGCGCGCCATGGGTGGCGGAGCTGCGGCGCACAATAACTGGCGCATCCCTGGGGATGCGCCAGTTATTGTAAATCTGCCCCCTTGTATTTTAGGAAGATTGGACGTAGCCACAGTTTTCGTGCATCGAGAACGTAAAGACAGTCCAATAAAATGTGCAAAATGTTGCATTTTGTCCCTATATTGCAGGTACACTTCCCTTCTGGGTCCAACATAACCCTCTTAATCCTGTCATTCTCATAACATGGATAAATCCCAGTCCTTATCTTTAATAATTCTCTCCTTATCCAGCGATTGGGAAGGAAATCCAGGTACGGGAATTGTTGGCCATTTTGCCTACAATGGATGGTGGTACTAAAGTAAGACCAAGGGAGCTGCAAACCTTTCCATTGAGTGCGTTTCTATTCTGGTATCTGCAGGTTTTGCTAATATTTAACACGTTGATCTGCAGGGCACATTCACAACAGGGTTTCCCATGTTGGGCCAGGCTGAGTGGGGGTCCGCGCTGAATCTCTGAAAAAAGCACCAGCAAAAAAAGTTAAAAGCACATCCAAACAATAGGGAAAATTGGATTGCTGGTGTGAGAGTATAATGCTTGGTAGTGTGGTGAGTCATGAGAAGCACCTGTACGAAAGATTGTGGAGGAGCACATCGGAGCCTGCCAAAAATGTAACGTAAACCTAAAAGATTAGTGACAAGCAAGAGGGTCAGGGCAGTCATGGCTGTACCCAAGCCTGGTGGATGGGTTAGGCAGCTGTGTGCAGGTACAGGGTGCCCATCTCTCTCCATGTCATCACAGACTCTGTTTCCAGTGATTGTCTGTTAAAAAACAAATAACTGCTTTTAGATCGGGGTCTAATTACCTTAATGGAATTCGCCCAAGACTACAATACCCAGAATTCATTAGGCTTTAACAAGAAAGTCCAGGGCTGGAAACACTGTCCGTAACAACATGGAGTAAAGTGGCCACCCTAGTGGTGAAGAATCATTTATTCTAACTTAGCTCCTGAAGCACATGAGGATTCAACTCAGAGCATCAGAAAACAAACTAATGTCTGTGACAGATTCCTCGGGTCCAGAATATGAAGGTACAAAGGTCTGACAGAGCAGCGGAGACATTCTAAGGGAAATACAGCCCTACATAAATCTCGATAACATAACATGACGCCCACATCTAGCCCTGTGAAAAACACACAGCCCAAGGGAAATGTTTCCCTTCACGTCTTCAATTATTGTGTTATTTCTCATTTTATTTTTTCTATAACCAAGTTTTATTAATTTTATATACACTGACAACCAAGACCATAGCCCACCCTTGCACAACACACTACAGTGCGAAGCGTAATCAACTTTTAGACAGTTATTTGTCATTTTCAAAACCTTTTCTTTGTTCTTGGGTGGGGTTGGGGGGGGGGGAGTTCAGGACCTACTGCTTGATTTTCAGGAGGCTGATAACAGAGAATCTAACCAAACAAGCATTGGAAATGCAATAGGTCTCGCATTAGAAAAGTTGGAGTTATTGGTCTTGTAAATGACATATTTTATTTATTTGTTGGTTTTTAAAATTGCTAAATTGATGGCTTTGTCATTTACAATGCCAATAGTTATAACTTTCGCGAATGTGACACCTATAGCATTTGGAATGCAACATGTTTTGTATTTACGTGACTTAGATAGCAGCTCTGGTCGTTAGGCCACATCTCTAGAGAGCAGGAGAGTGCAGCAGGGGAGAGAAGCACAGCAATGCAATAGGTCTCGCATTAGGAAAGTTTGAGCTATTGGTATTGTAAAGGACACATTTTTTATTTATGTGCTTGTTTTGAAAATAGCGAAATTAATAGCTTTGTTATTTACAATGCCAATAGTTTTATCTTTCGCAAATGTGACACCTATTGTAGCACAATATGTGTTGTGAGGGTGAGTGAGGGTGAGGGTGAGGGGTTGAGGGTGAGGGGTTGAGGGTGAGTGAGGGTGAGGGGTTGAGGGTGAGTGAGGGTGAGGGGTTGAGGGTGAGTGAGGGTGAGGGTGAGGGTGAGTGAGGGTGAGGGGTTGAGGGTGAGTGAGGGTGAGGGTGGGTGAGGGTGAGGGGTTGAGGGTGAGTGAGGGTGAGGGGTTGAGGGTGAGTGAGGGTGAGGGTGAGTGAGGGTGAGGGGTTGAGGGTGAGGGTGAGTGAGGGTGAGGGGTTGAGGGTGAGTGAGGGTGAGGGTGAGTGAGGGTGAGGGTGAGTGAGGGTGAGGGGTTGAGGGTGAGTGAGGGTGAGTGAGGGGTTGAGGGTGAGGGGTTGAGGGTGAGTGAGGGTGAGGGTGAGTGAGGGTGAGGGTGAGTGAGGGTGAGGGGTTGAGGGTGAGTGAGGGTGAGTGAGAGTGAGGGTGAGTGAGGGGTTGAGGGTGAGGGGTTGAGGGTGAGTGAGGGTGAGGGTGAGGGGTTGAGGGTGAGGGTGAGGGGTTGAGGGTGGGTGAGGGTGAGTGAGGGTGAGGGTGAGGGTGAGTGAGGGTGAGGGGTTGAGGGTGAGTGAGGGTGAGTGAGGGTGAGTGAGGGTGAGGGTGAGTGAGGGTGAGGGTGAGTGAGGGTGAGTGAGGGTGAGTGAGGGTGAGTGAGGGTGAGTGAGGGTGAGTGAGGGTGAGTGAGGGTGAGTGAGGGTGAGTGAGAGTGAGGGTGAGTGAGGGGTTGAGGGTGAGGGGTTGAGGGTGAGTGAGGGTGAGGGTGAGGGGTTGAGGGTGAGGGTGAGGGGTTGAGGGTGGGTGAGGGTGAGTGAGGGTGAGGGTGAGGGTGAGTGAGGGTGAGGGGTTGAGGGTGAGTGAGGGTGAGGGTGAGGGTGAGTGAGGGTGAGGGTGAGTGAGGGTGAGTGAGGGTGAGTGAGGGTGAGGGTGAGTGAGGGTGAGGGTGAGTGAGGGTGAGTGAGGGTGAGGGTGAGTGAGGGTGAGTGAGGGTGAGGGTGAGGGTGAGTGAGGGTGAGGGTGAGTGAGGGTGAGTGAGGGTGAGTGAGGGTGAGTGAGGGTGAGTGAGGGTGAGTGAGGGTGAGGGTGAATGAGGGTGGGTGAGGGGTTGAGGGTGAGTGAGGGTGAGGGTGAGTGAGGGTGAGGGGTTGAGGGTGAGTGAGGGTGAGTGAGGGTGAGGGTGAGGGGTTGAGGGTGAGTGAGGGTGAGGGTGAGGGTGAGGGTGAGTGAAGGTGAGGGTGAGGGTGAGCGAGGGTGAGGGTGAGTGAGGGTGAGGGTGAGGGTGAGTGAGGGTGAGGGGTTGAGGGTGAGTGAGGGTGAGGGTGAGTGAGGGTGAGGGTGAGTGAGGGTGAGTGAGGGTGAGGGTGAGTGAGGGTGAGGGTGAGGGTGAGGGTGAGTGAGGGTGAGGGGTTGAGGGTGAGTGAGGGTGAGGGTGAGTGAGGGTGAGGGTGAGTGAGGGTGAGGGTGAATGAGGATGAGTGAGGGTGAGGGTGAGGGGTTGAGGGTGAGTGAGGGTGAGGGTGAGTGAGGGTGAGTGAGGGTGAGGGGTTGAGGGTGAGTGAGGGTGGGTGAGGGGTTGAGGGTGAGTGAGGGTGAGGGTGAGGGTGAGTGAAGGTGAGGGTGGGTGAGGGTGAGGGTGAGTGAGGGTGAGTGTGAGGGGAGATGTATATGGGCATATAACGAGAAAGCGAAAGTGAAAGAACAGGTGATGTGGAGGACTCAGAGGTAATCAGAACGGAGCCGAACGCAGAGGAGATGGCTTCGAGCTCCAGTACAGGTAGAGAGAGGAATGACAAGGACACAAGGGCAGCTTGGGAAGGACTTCTGCTGATTACCTTCAAGTACCGTCTTCCACTGCCAAGTTAACTGCTCTCAGGACAGAAAGGGCAGAGGGGGAGCATGAAACAGAAGACAGGTATAGTGACTAAGCAAAGGGCAGGGCGACAAACAAGAATAATGATCATACGGATAGGGGTTCAAAGGCGGCAAGGATGAGGCTCATAAAATTACGCGTTGGCAATTTGGATAAATACATTAAATGATTACGTTAAACAGAGTAGGCTATAGCCAGAGAGAGGAGGCATGCAGGGAAAGAAGTTAAGGCAAGAGGGAATCCAGGCCAGACTCTCCTGCTCTGGATTCATAATAGAGTGTGAAGAGGGTTATTAGATGACGTGCAATATTAGGATGTA
Organism: Lissotriton helveticus; assembly: GCF_964261635.1. Lineage (NCBI taxonomy): Eukaryota > Metazoa > Chordata > Amphibia > Caudata > Salamandridae > Lissotriton > Lissotriton helveticus. The sequence goes on along the minus strand of NC_136069.1, from coordinate 1,307,129,699 downwards.
AAACTGTTAACAAAAAAAACCTTTAGAAATAAACATTTTTACGCAATAAAGTGCTATAGTAGTTTGATGCACTAAAATCACACTAACGCTGCTATGATTGGTTCCTGGCAGTGCTCTTTGCAACCAGACTGGAGATGCATATGAAGCGGTACTGATTCTCACAAGAATGAAAACTGGTCTAATGAACAGACTATATGTTTACAGACTCATCTATGAAACAGCAACTTTGTTACCCACAAAAACATAACTAAAACAGACAATAGGTCCAGGTCATTGTTGAGATTGCACACAACAACTTAAGACACCGAAGGGGAGACACACGGTGGGCAGGGGAGGGGGCGGAGCGGGGAGAGCGGCATGAGGGTGTGAAGCAGCCGGGGCCTTTGAAGTGAAGCTAAGCTTCACTTCAAAGGTGTGGGAGGAGTGTGGCTTTGGGAACAGATGGCGATTTGATGATGTGCACGCGCATTTTAGGTCAATGCGCTTGCGCATTGACCTAAAAGCGCACGGGCACAGCACCAAATCGCCACAGTTAGTTAAACTTTGTTTAAAGCCCTATAGTCTCGCTTCTCTCAATGCGCATGCGCATTGATAGGTCACGAGACCTAAAAAGGTGAACTCGCCGTCTTCACGTCCGGCGGCATAATCTCCATACTTAGTTTACACTGGTGCGTGGACAGACCATCTGCTGAAATGCACTTGCCTAAGCTTGGACCATAGGTTACTCTACCACCATTTACCAATCCGCTCTCAACACCTGCTTAACTCACCAACACCATCCACTGACAGATCACCCAATCCATCCCACCTCCAAGAACCTCCCCACTGAACCTACCCTGGCCAAATATACAGCTGCAAATTTACCATTCCAGTCACTCCAGCCCCACTCTTGCCTTCCCAACACCCACTGAAGCCATGAACATCATCCACTGCATCTACTCAACCCCCAAAGACCTCTCCCCTGAACTAACCCTGGTCAATTCTAACCTGCAAAGTATGCTCCTCTCACCTCGCCCATTTCAGCATTATCTCAGTCGATCTTCTCTAAGCCACTCCCTTCCCTGAACATCACTCCTACTGCACGACACATCATGAAGCAGACACCATACTCAACCCCTCAACCGCCTGCTCCAACATTTTTATTTATTTTGTATAGCATGTTTAAATATGGATTCCTGGTACGCACTAGGTTATCAAAGCACTTAACAGCAAAGAATCAAAATAATATTATACAGTAATATGAACAAACTAGTAAAATCCCAGACACCTATCAATATAATGAAAGTACTGTTATGGCATATTTATTCAAAGCAAAGCCCAGTGTGAGTAAATCCAGGGGAGTAGGATACTTTACAATTTAAACATAACTACTGGGTTAGTGAAAGTTAGACATAAAAACTGTAGAGGGACTAGAAAAGTGCTCTGTGTAACGCTTGTCTAATGCAGCCCATAACAACTATGACTGCTTACTCATGCCAAATAAGCCATGGTAACCAGAAGTTCCAGTCTCCGACCCAAAACATGACGCACCCTGCACCATGGGATGGGGGTGTTCTGCAGTTTATGTTCCTTCTGAAAATATATGTTCAAATGTTGATATTTTTGACGGTTGTCTTCTCTTGTTCTCACACGCACAGCCCTGCACCTGCAACGTTCAAAGCCATGAACACGTGGCCACATCTTCTGTGCATTGGGTTACAAATGTGTGCTTAGCCTCAGGGAGCTTGACTCCTTAGCTGTTGACAGGGGAATCCTCCATTTAATTTCCCTTCAGGTTTTAAATACATTTTCTGACTCAACTGAAGCCTGAAGAAAGATGCAATCCTTATGAGGCAACACTAAGGCCCCTTTCTTTTGGAACTTCAAATATAAACTCAATAAACCCGTAAACAACTTTAATCTTCACATCCCGTCCCACTCTCTCCAAATTCCGTGCCTCTCTGCCTCCTCGCAGACCTTCTTAGGCTCCCCGCATCCATCTTCTCCAGCTCTGGGTTACCTCACTGGTCCCTCTCCTCTCCTCCCCTCTTCCACTGTTTTATTCACCCTTCCCTTCACCTCTTATCTACTGTGTTGCCCCTCTGACCCCTCCAGCCTCCCATACTCTCACCCCCTCCGCGGGGATCTGCTGTAGGTCACCTCTGTCCTGGCTTTCTCCATTACCGTTACTCACTCTCACCAGTTAACTGTGTTTGTAACCCGGGCACAAATCCTAAACAAGCATTTGCAATGCAATAGGTCTAGCATTAGGAAAGGGTGAGCTATTGCTATTGTAAATGACATGTTTTTTAATATGTGTTGGCTTTGAAAATATATAAATTAATAGCATTTTTATTCCTAAAGCCAATAGCTTACACTTTCCTAATGCGTGTCCTATTGGCTATGGCAATGCTTATTGGTAGCAAGCAAGGACAGTGCTGTTGTGGTGCTGAGTGATGATGTGGTTGGGCTGAGTGATGTGGTGGTGTCCCTGAGGGATGTGGTGGTGTCCCTGAGTGATGTGTCCCCGAGTGATGTGGTGGGGACACCACCACATCACTCGGGGACACCGACTGATGTGGTGGTGTCCCTGAGTGATGTGGTGGTGTCCCTGAGTGATGTGGTGGTGTCATTGAATGATGTGCTTGTGCCCCTGAGTGATGTGGTGGGGTCCCTGGGCGATGTGGTGATGTCCCTGAGTGAAGTGGTGGTGTCCCTGAGTGATGTGGTGGTGCCCCTGAGTTATGTGTGGTGCCCCTGAGTGATGTGGTGGTGCCCCTGAGTGATGTGGTGGTGTCCCTTGAGTGATGCCCCTGAGTGATGTGGCGGTGTTCCTGAGTGATGTGGTGATGTCCCCAATTGATGTGGTGGTGTCCCCTAGTGATGTGGTGGTGTCCCTGAGTGATGTGGTGGTGTCCCTGAGGGATGCCCCTGAGTGATGTGGTGGTGTTCCCAAGTGATGTGGTGATGTCCCCAATTGATTTGGTGGTGTCCCTGAGTGAGATGTAGTGGTGCCCCTGAGTGATGTGGTGGTGTCCCCGAGTGTAGTGGTGGTGTTCCCGAGTGATGTGGTGGTGTCCCTGAGTGATGTGGTGGTGCCCCAGAGTGATGTGGTGGTGCCCCTGAGTGATGTGGTGGTGTCCCTGAGTGATGTGGTGGTGTCCCTGAGTGATGTGGTGGTGTCCCTGAGTGATGTGGTGGTGTCCCCGAGTGATGTGGTGGTGTCCCTGAGTGATGTGGTGGTGCCCCTGAGTGATGTGGTGGTGTCCGTGAGTCATGTGGTGGTGCCTGTGAGTGGTGCCCCTGAGTGATGTGGTGGTGCCCTGAGTGATGTAGTGGTGTCCCTGAGTGATGTGGTGGTGCCCGTGAGTGATGCCCCTGAGTGATGTGGTGGTGCCCCTGAGTGGTGCCCCTGAGTGATGTGGTGGTGCCCCTGAGTCATGTGGTGGTGTCCCTAGAGTGATGTGGTGGTGCCCCTGAGTGATGTGGTGATGTTCCTGAGTCATGTGGTGGTGTCCCTGAGTGATGTGGTGGTGTCCCTGAGTGATGTGGTGGTGTCCCTGAGTGATGTGGTGGTGCCCCTGATTGATGTGGTGGTGCCCCTGAGTGATGTGGTGGTGCCCCTGATTGATGTGGTGGTGCCCCTGAGTGATGTGGTGGTGCCCCTGAGTGATGTGGTGGTGCCCCTGAGTGATGTGGTGGTGTCCCTGAGTGATGTGGTGGTGCCCCTGAGTGATGCCCCTGAGTGATGTGGTGGTGTCCCTGAGTGATGTGGTGGTGTCCCCGAGTGATGTGGTGGTGTCCCCGAGTGATGTGGTGGTGTCCCCGAGTGATGTAGTGGTGCCCCTGAGTGAAGGGGTGGTGTCCCCGAGTGATGTGGTGGTGTTCCCGAGTGATGTGGTGGTGTCTCTGAGTGATATGGTGGTGCCCCTGAGTGATGTGGTGGTGCCCCTGAGTGATGTGGTGGTATTCCTGAGTGATGTGGTGGTGCCCCTGAGTGATGTGGTGGTGCCCCTGAGTGATGTGGTGGTGCCCGAGTGATGTGGTGGTGTCCCTGAGTGATGTGGTGGTGTCCCTGAGTGATGTAGTGGTGTCCCTGAGTGATGTGGTGGTATCCCTGAGTGGTGCCCCAGAGTGATGTGGTGGTGTCCCTGAGTGATGTGGTGGTGTCCTTGAGTGATGTGGTGGTGTCCCTGAGTGATGTGGTGGTGTTCCTGAGTGATGTGGTGGTGTCCCTGAGTGATGTGGTGGTGTCCCGGAGTGATGTGGTGGTGTCCCGGAGTGATGTGGTGGTGCCCATGAGTGGTGCCCCTGAGTGATGTGGTGGTGTCCCTGAGTGATGTGGTGGTGCCCCTGAGTGATGTGGTGGTGTCACTGAATCATGTGGTGGTGCCCGTGAGTGGTGCCCCTGAGTGATGTGGTGGTGCCCCTGAGTGATGTGGTAGTGTCCCTGAGTGATGTGGTGGTGCCCATGAGTGGTGCCCCTGAGTGATGTGGTGGGGCCCCTGAGGGATGTGGTGGTATCCCTGAGTCATGTGGTGGTGCCCGTGAGTGATGTGGTGGTGCCCGTGAGTGATGTGGTGGTGTCCCTGAGTGATGTGGTGGTGCCCGTGAGTGGTGCCCCTGAGTGATGTGGTGGTGCCCCTGAGTCATGTGGTGGTGTCCCTGAGTCATGTGGTGGTGTCCCAGAGTGATGTGGTGGTGTCCCAGAGTGATGTGGTGGTGTCCTTGAGTCATGTGGTGGTGCCCGTGAGTGGTGCCCCTGAGTGGATGTGGTGGTGCCCCTGAGTGATGTGGTGGTGTCCCTGAGTCATGTGGTGGTGCCCGTGAGTGGTGCCCGTGAGTGATGTGGTGGTGTCCCTGAGTGATGTGGTGGTGCCCCTGAGTGATGTGGTGGTGCCCCTGAGTGATGTGGTGGTGTCACTGAATCATGTGGTGGTGCCCGTGAGTGGTGCCCCTGAGTGATGTGGTGGTGCCCCTGAGTGATGTGGTAGTGTCCCTGAGTGATGTGGTGGTGCCCATGAGTGGTGCCCCTGAGTGATGTGGTGGGGCCCCTGAGGGATGTGGTGGTATCCCTGAGTCATGTGGTGGTGCCCGTGAGTGATGTGGTGGTGCCCGTGAGTGATGTGGTGGTGCCCTGAGTGATGTGGTGGTGCCCGTGAGTGGTGCCCCTGAGTGATGTGGTGGTGCCCCTGAGTCATGTGGTGGTGTCCCTGAGTCATGTGGTGGTGTCCCAGAGTGATGTGGTGGTGTCCCAGAGTGATGTGGTGGTGTCCTTGAGTCATGTGGTGGTGCCCGTGAGTGGTGCCCCTGAGTGGATGTGGTGGTGCCCCTGAGTGATGTGGTGGTGTCCCTGAGTCATGTGGTGGTGCCCGTGAGTGGTGCCCGTGAGTGATGTGGTGGTGCCCCTGAGTGATGTGGTGGTGTCCCAGAGTGATGTGGTGGTGTCCCAGAGTGATGTGGTGGTGTCCCAGAGTGATGTGGTGGTGTCCCAGAGTGATGTGGTGGTGTTCCCGAGTGATGTGGTGGTGTTCCCGAGTGATGTGGTGGTGTTCCCGAGTGATGTGGTGGTGCCCCTGAGTGAAGTGGTGGTGTTCCTGAGTGATGTGGTGGTGCCCCTGAGTGATGCCTCTGAGTGATGTGGTGGTGTTTCTGAGTGATGTGGTGGTGTTCCCGAATGATGTGGTGGTGTCCCCGAGTGATGTGGGGGTGTCCCTGATTGATGTGGGGGTGTCTCTGAGTGATGTGGTGGTGTTGCCGAGTGATGTTGATGTGTCGCCGAGTGATGTGGTGGTGCCCCTGAGTGATGTGGTGGTGTCCCCGAGTGATGTGGTGGTGTCCCCGAGTGATGTAGTCGTGCCCCCGAGTGATGTGGTGGTGTCCCCGAGTGATGTGGTGGTGTTCCCGAGTGATGTGGTGGTTTTCCCGAGTGATGTGGTGGTGTCCCCGAGTGATGTGGTGGTGTCCCCGAGTGATGTGGTGGTGTCCCAGAGTGATGTGGTGGTGTCCCCGAGTGATGTGGTGGTGCCCCTGAGTGATGTGGTGCAGCAACACAGAGACTGAAGCTAAGAACACGCAGGGTTGAGTGCTACAAAGCGCATTCAGTTTATCAAAGCACAGAATGATGGAGCTGGGAAAAAGCAAGGGGAAACAGGAAAACACAGGGAGAGTGTATAATGATAGAGGCAACGAGGGCTGGGGCTTGGACAGCAATCAAGTATGGGTCGAGAAGGCACTGAATGGGAGAACACGGAAAACACCCAGGGCTAAGGAAGGAAGATGCAAGCACACGGGAGAGCAGGCGGAGACCAGAGGGCAAGGAGTAGCAAGCAAAACAAGCTCTCTGCATTGCTGTGGCGGGGGGAGGGGGGTAGCGTGGGCACGGCAGCCTTTGAAGTCTGATGCGAGGCACAAACAAATGGTGGTGTGTGACGTGGCTGGTGTTGTGCACGCGCATAGATCACATGAACTGTGTCTAATCCGCCGTTTTGGTAGACTGGTCTTTTCCCCTTACTATAATCTCGGCGGAGCAATGCGCTAGCACATTCGATCAGGCGAGACCTAAGAAAGAGGTGGGGGGACGCTCCAAGTTAGGTGGTGTCAGCGGAAGTGACGTCACAGCAGAAAGTGGCGTAACGAAATGTCGTCCCCTCTCATTAACAAAGTCACCTCTCATTAACAAAGGTTACAAGGCGATGGGGGCAGGCTCAAAGGGCATCAGCAGCTCAATGGAAAACGGTAATCAGCAGCTCATGCTGCCTTTCGTGGAGGGTTTTGTTGAGGGACATGGTGATATCCAGATTAGACTACATGAATGTAGTCTCCACTGGGCTTCCTTCCTGCTAAATGTGCAGGAAGAATCGCACAGCCAGAGCTATATATAAAATGAAAGTCAAGCATATTACCCTCGTACAAGTTGAGCCGCACTGGTCGGCAATCAAAAGCAGCTTAACTGTAACATGCACTACCGTGTTTACCACGCCCCCTTTAAGCACAGTCCCATAGTATCTAAAAAGTTGTTTGTCAGAAGCAAGCTTCCATTAAGTCTCAAGACAAGCACCGGCTGCAGTACCCGGGCTCAAGAATGTCTGCATAATGAACGATTTCTCTGCAGACCGGCCTAGGTTTGGCAAGGTGACCTGCATCGAGCAGGAGAGCATACCTGCCTGCTCGAGGAGTTGTACTCGGCCTGCCAGAGAAGCCAGCCTGATCCACATGCAAAACGGGGATCATGTGGCTAAAAGAGCTCTGTTCGCCCTCTCTCGACAATAGGAGGTGAGGTTTAATGACTCCATCTTTTGGGCAGGGGACGGCGTCCACCCGGTAAAATAAGTAGGGGACGCCGTCCACCCGTGTGGTACCCCGACTCGAGCCCTGTTTATAACTGTCATCCCTCCCTCGCGCTCTCATCATCCTTAGGCCCTCATGACCCCCTTGCTCCTTCCCCTCTAGCTTACAATATCTGTGCCTGTCAAACCCCTGTTTTGTGCTTTCTTTCCTCTGTGCGTTGAGCCCGCCTTCCATAGCCCCTTCTCTTTTTTTGCAGTTTTATATAGCGCCAACTCCACCCGAAGGTATAGGAGCGCTTTACATGAGCACCAGTTACATTACACAAGGACACATTCATGTTTTGGTAGGCGCAGGGAGATTAAGTAATAAGCCCAGAATCACAGGATACTGCGCCGACGCCAAGAGTCGAACCCGGTTCTCCTGTTCCAAAGTCGGTTGGTTCTCTCTAGTTTCATTACTGCCGCTCCCTTCTTTTCTGCCGCCTCTTCCTTCGGGCGCAGTCCTCTGCTCTTCACCCTGACCCTTCTACCCCCTCCTCACCCCTCTTCCCCCTCCTGACCCCTCTGCCCCTTCACACCCCCAGCCCGCGCTTCAAGGGCGCGTCTTCCCGCTCGCGCAGGTGCTCTCTCTCTCCTCAGCTCGCTCTCATTCACTCATCTCTCCCCGCCCTCTCCCTTCCCTCTTCTTCTCAGCTGCTGTTACTGCCCGCGCTCCTCGCCCGCGTCTCCCTCCTCCCCAGCCTTCCGCGCCCCGATCTATCTGTAACCTATCAATTATTCACCACCGTGTCACCGCCTCCTCCCAAACCCGCCTATCGCTTCTGCCCGACGCTCTTCTCCCTTTCTCTTCTTCCCTCACCCACCAGCTCCCCTCCTCTCCCGTCGACCTCTCATTCCCAGCCCAGCTCCTCTCAATCTCACTCTCGCCCTCCTCTCCCGTGTCTCAGTCCCACCTCCGCTAACTCTCCTCTCTCGCCCGTCCCTCCCTCTTTCCTATGCCTGCCCTCCTTCTCCTCCTCCTTCCTATTCAGCCCATTTCCTCCCTCACCTGTCTTTCCGTTCCCAGTACTTCTCTCTGACACTCCTCTCCAGCCCTCCTCGTCACCCCCTTCGCCCTCACCTCTCTCTCATTTCGAACCCTGCCGCACTCCCTCCCCTTCTCTGCGTCTCTTCTACTTCCCTCTCGCCTAATCTCCTTTCTAGCCCTCCTCTCCGTTTGCCTTTTTCTCGTTCCAAGCTAAACTACACTCTCGTCCTACCCTTCTCCCTCACTCGTTTCTCATGCCCCCTCGCCCTTCCCTCCCTCTATTTGCCTGCCTCCGCTCCCCCTCCATTCGCAGCCCCTCCCTTCCACATATTTCCGTCTCTCTTTCCAGCATTTCTGTTGTCTCTGTTTCTCTCACATACAGGCTCTCTCCCTCCTCCACGGCCCTAAGCACTTATCTGCCTTGCCGGGTCCTGCGCCCCGCCCTACCACAGAGACCGCTGCCCCGCACCACGCTGCCCGCCCCCGGCCCTCACGGCTCTGCCCGAGCGGAATCGATCATTACCGGAAGAATCAGCTCGGAGCGACGGAAGCCGGGGCGGCGGAAGAGCTGAGAGCCCGGGGCACCGGGTGTACTGCGGGGATGTCTCGTGAAACGGCGACGGGCACCATGGTGGTTCACCGCCCAAGAACAACCCGCCCCCACGGGCAATATCCTTTCACTCACCCCTCACTGGTGCTCAAAAGTCGCTCCTGCTATTATTTTTACTTTTTTGCAGGTTTAGAGCCAAAATCCACCCTAAGATTTTGGAGCGCTTTACATGAGCACCTGTTAAGTTACACAAGGACACATTATTTTTTGGTTTTTTTATGCACTGGGAGATTGTGTGTTGTCCAGAATCACAGGATATTGATCCAATGCAAGACTGGAGCCTGGTTCTCCAGCTGCCCCTAGACCCCCCAGCTGCCGGTTTCGTTCCTCACCACCACTCTCACCTCACTCCCACAGAAATAACTACCCCCACTTTACACACTTTCCATCACTGTACCTGTCCACCACGCTTTTTCCAGCACAATTACTGTCCACCAGCACCTTCATACCATAAGGCTGCCCTCCACCCCCGGCAATATTACCCGCCTCTCCCACCAGGGCTTAATTGTAAATAACATAAGGGCTGGGCTCAAACGTTTGCCCAGCTGCCGCCAGTGCCGAATATCAATGTTTCCTAGTTTTAATTCTCTTCTTATGCATCTTTAATATATCCCCAGAGACTCTCTGGCTCTCAAAATTATTCCTGCAACTCCTTTTTCGTCCCTGATCTCTCCCCTTATGACTTTTTCTTCTTTCTCTTCCTTCTTCTCTCCCCTTTTGTGTTTTTCTCTCCCTTGCTCGGGATCCAAGTCTGATGAGGAAAATTAAGTGCTGATGCGCCTAGCAATAAGTGCGGTGGGCCCCATCTGCAACCACTGGCTCAAATTAAGCACTGCCCCCAGCACAGTTATCCGCCAGCACCAGCTTCTTACCGCTCACCATTAACCGCTTACCACCACCGCCAATTCCTCTTTCTGAATTACCATCACTACAACTGTCACACCGCTCCACACCACAACCATCCCCTGAATATCCCACAACCCAACCTTCTCCCCCCAATCCTCCACAATCCCATTTCACCACACCTCTGACATTCCCTTCTTCACTGTCACACAACTGACACCACCACGTCTCCCCACACACGACCCAATCTCCCCACCCATGTGGCACTTACCCCGCAGCCACTTTTTCGCCCTACAACCTTTCAGTCCTACGCCACACCACCATTTCTATCACCAAGCAGCAGCGCCCTTATGACCTTCCCCTTAACTTACCCCTGGTGGTAAACACTGCTGCTGCTTTTGTTACAGGGTGCCGATATAGCAGTACTGCTGCAAAACCACCCCCCAGCGCTCCACAACCAGCCGCCACCCTTCCGGCTCACCCTTAAAACGCCCAGTGCCTGCTATGGCCAGTCGGGCCCTGCCTGGGAGCCTGTGGTAGTTCTCCAACCCAGCTTTGCAACACAGCTAAGTTGGAGAAATAGACATCTGCATGTCTGTTTGGGTATCCTAAGACGGCCAGCCAAACTGACATGCGCACTTCTAAGTGACCACCACTTCTCCCTGTCATGGCCCTGCCCGCGCTGAGCCAGAGCCAGCCCCAGAAAAATAAAATATTGTTTTATTATCGTTTTATTTTTCTGTGACTGACTCTGACGAGTGAGACGGCGCTCCTCCACCATTACGGAGGAGCCGCCCCTGCCTTAATGCATACGTAACACAATGAAAACCCAATGGCCGCATTGCCATTTTGCCATTATTGGATGCAATAATGACATCGAGGTTCTCAATGTTTATCGGGTGCAATAATGATCTCCTATCACAAGTTTTTGGGTCATTATACTCAGATTTTTGGTGCTTTTTCCATTAAAATCAGCATGTTACGGCAAATACCTAGCATTTTTCCCTAGTGGATAACAGCACGTAAAACCTGCCGATATTTACCACAGAACTCAGAACTGAGTTATGTGCAGTAACAGTAGAGATGGGCAACCCAACAAATTAGCAAGGAGAGTCATGCCAAAGCTGTGTCTTGGCTCTCAGAGCCCACGCACAAGACGAGCCGTGATGGGGCCCTTGATGGATTGGAGCGGCCCCCGACGGGAGTGAAGGGCAAGGCCGCTGGTATCTTTTGAATTTTGGCAGGAGCTAAATTTGGCTACTGCCCTTATTGGTTGGAGATGAGTTACTGGGGTGGTGAGGGTGGCGGCAGGGTGACCAGTCCCCAAATTTAAGGTTGGGTGGCCTTAATGATGGATCCTTTAAACTACCTGAACACCATGCCGCTGCCTCCTGGACCCCAGACTTATTTTTCTTCGGGCCAGCTGACTTTCTTAGCTTGGGGTTCCTTGGCCAGCAGGCTGCCTGCTTTTTACTCTCTGCCCACAACAATGGCTTCCATGGAGATGGGGCCATGGGAGGAAAGGGAGGCAGGAGATGTTGACAGAAGGTCCTTTTTTTTTCTCTTCAGTTTGCAGCCCTAGTGTACTCAAGCATGATGTTAGAAGATCCCGCCATGGGCTGGCTTGCTGCAATGCATGAGAAGACAGTAGGGTTGGGTGTTATTTCCTAGAATGGTGGTGGTGACTTTGGCTTATGTTACGGGTCCTGCGGGGAAAGTACCCAGGGACTTGAGTAGGGCCTCCTACCTGTGGCATGCTGCATACCATCTGCGCTTAAATCTCAGAGCCGGGTTCGTACTAGGTAATTAAACCCTCACCCAGATGGCCCCCTTTTCTCTTTTTTTAACTGGTGAGGTTGGAATCGCCCCCACACCATCAGGTGACCTGACATTTCATAATGGACAAACACACAGGTAGGCAGGGTGGAGTTGAGATTTTAATACCTGCACCTATTCTATGCGGCGAGTAGCAAGGGTAAGGGTAAGAGGGTATGCACCCACAGTTGTGAACCCGAGTCGTTAGGAACACCCCAGTGGTCTAATCATTTCTACTCCCTTAATTAGTGTAGTTATGTAAAACATGGGAGAGTTAGAAAAGGGGGGGGGGGTGTAACATTCACTTATTATGCAGTGGTCCCTGCCTTGGATTTCATGACAGCCGCTACGTGATCTTTTTGGGCAGAATCATGTCCAAGTGCTTTCCTTACAAATGACTGAGAGTAAGGCATCTGTCTGGAAACGAATGGCTGTGGTCTGCAGCATACAGAAAGATTGCCCCTGGCACTGCCAGTCTTCAAAAGAAATAAATACCCTGAGGATGTGAGTGTAATTTTAAATCCAAGGACCGCCCACACCTTACACATTACTGCTTTCATTTGTATGAGAGAACAGCTCTAAAGGGGCACACACAGTGTTAAGACCCGTGCCAACTTAAGTATGCTTCACTGCCAGGGGTACCATCTGAACGCAGGCCACGATGACACCTTTTTTTCAGCCCTGGGCTTTCTTTTTACATATACTTGTTTTTATTGTGTGGCAGTCCAGTGGTTTGACTTTGCCCAAGACTACAGGTCCCCCTAATGCCCTCTTATGATAAAGGAAAGACTGCGAGTGGAAACAAGTTGTCCTTGTTATAAGGAGATCTATAGTAAAGCTAGTCATTGCCCAAGACTAACCTGGAGAGCAGAGGAAATGTGGCACTGGTAGTGCGAAAAAAAACTACTGCATATTTTCCATTTCAAAATACATCAGGATGATGAATATAAAACCTTTCCAACCTTCACAAGAAAATGCTTGTTTGGTCAGATTAGTATGGGAAGCTGTCCTGTCTGTTTATAAAAATGAGGTTTATCAATCCATTCGTTCAAGTGAAGCGAGGCAAGGCTACAGCTCCCCGATGCCTATGACCATGGTTTGTACAGCGCACAGCACGAAGCCCTTTGTTTTAGGTGCTAAGGTCAGTGGAAAGGATCATTCTGCTTACCACCATTTTATAATTCCGAGGAACAGTCTGGAATAATAAGAAATGGGGTCCATTCTCTATTTCCTTCCACAGTTATTTTTTATTAGAACTACTGCAAATATTGCTTGTCTGATTTTCATACTATATAATAATACAACTATTTTATACAGTGCCTTTTGCCGTGGTTGTGTAGCACTGTAATGCGAGTGAGGTAGGCTGCTCAGGTTAGAAGTTAAGCTATTAAGACTAATAGTGTGTGATTTCCTTGCTGTTCAGACTTTGCTGCTGTGAGCTGTCTGCTGTGGTTGTTCTTGGCCCAGCCAAGGTTAAGCGTTGTGTAACATTCCCCTGGGGGAGCTTTGCCCTCGCATAATTTTTTTAGTGTGTGTCAAGGGACATTTTTCAACTCAAACTCGATGCCTCTGGCAGCCCTTCTCCCTCACGCTACCCCTCAACAATTTATCTTCTGTCGCTACCGAAGCTTCGGCCCCTGCTCTGGCCGTCTGTCTGGGCTGCTTATGCCCACACCCTGTCTGGTTATGCTCGTGTGTATCTGAATTGTCCTAAACATCAATCTCAGCCTGTGCATCGGTGGCACTGATCAGAGTGCGGGAACAGCGACCCCTGTCGGCCCCACTGCACATTAGTCAGGCCTTTTCACCGTGGATGAGGCGGATTACAGCAGGGGAGGGGGTGGGGAGGGTGAGGAAGACAAGGATGTTCCCCGGACGCCTCCTCGGCCCTCGTCGCTAATCTGAGGAGCAGAGGAGGCCTGTTGGTTGCGCGGCACAGGGGGATTTTGCAGAAAAAATAGACCCTGCTCCCGCTCTGGGAGTATGGATGTACCTGCCCTGGGGCCCTGCATCAGCTGGAGAGACGTGTGTTGGGGGGAGGGTTAGGGAAGGGGGTGTTTTTCGTCTCAGTTTGTTGTTTTGTAACCTAATTCCACCCGTCTGTCTGTGGAATGAAAGCATGCTGCCTGCGCATAGCTGGGCCAGCCACAGCTGACACTGGGAACCTGTTTCCTGCCCCGCCTCCCTCTAGGCTGGGGGTCGCGGGCGGTCTGCTTTTAAGCCCGGATGGATGCAATCACCAGCTATTCGGCCTGGCAAATAGCCTTGAGGAACATACTTAATTTTCTTGCCAGCAAACATAGAGCCGCCCCCCCCTCTAAATCCGAGTGGAGAAGGTTATATTCGCTAGTGGTTACCAAACTGGGGTCCCTGGACCCCTAGGGGTCCGTGACACATTCCCAGGGGGTCCCCAGGCAGCAGTTTTCAAAGCAACAATAAAAGCGTCAAGATAACTCCGGTGATTAATGTACCTGCTGAAGAGAGAGATGGGAGTTTTGTCTATTGGCTGCTTTGACTCCTTTAACCCCTTTGCTGCAGCGGCAATTCCGCCGCAGCGCTAGGGGGGAGGGGGGGGGCCGCGCGGCGCTCCATGCTCGTGACGGAACCGCTCTGTCACGAGCCTCGGGCACGCTGTGCTTGTGACGGAGCGGTTCCGTCACGGCCCCGCCCGTTTAATAGAACGCGCCGCGCAGACGCGAAATCAGCGCCGCGCAGGCGCGACGAGCGGGCCGTGACGGAACCGCTCCGTCACCAGCAGAGCGCGACCGAGGCTGGTGACGGAGCAGTTCCGTCACCAGCATGGGAGGGGTTAAGGAAGCGCAGAGGTTTAATATGCCTGCTGCAAAGAACATGTACCATGCATTTAAAAAACAATATTTTATGTGCATAGCTCAGTGGGTTAAAGCTTTTGTCACAGAGCTTCTGTTGGTACTGTGCAGTTCATAAGTTACAATCGTAAACAAGCACAGTGAGTTATGAACTGTCATCAAAGAGCTGCATTCAAACTGCATGGTACAAGGTAGTAAGTTATGTTTTCTCTCAGTTTTTCATTATCCTGCTAATAAAGGTTTATTTGGGTAGAAAGAAATTCTTAATATTAACATCAATGCTAACCACTCTTATGTTCTGAATCCTGAGTTTGTGCTTTTCCAGACCAAGCCCTCTTAAAAATCTAAACCAAGGGCAATCCTTATTTGTCCGAGTAATTTTTTACTCCGCAAGCACCTTTATGACCTAGCAAGGCCCGATCGTAAGCGGAGAGGTAAGGGCTGCGACTTCTTGACTTCTCTGACTTTTGTCAGGCCACTGTACAAAAAAGGTGGCACTTGCACCAACTTATCTCGCCACTGCAAGCGAAAGGGGCCCAAGCTTTCTTACTAAATCCTGCAAAGCTCAAGCTATATTTAAAGAGAAGACCTTATTCTTTACTTCCGAAATAGCAGCCAAAGAATTTTTGAGTACACTGTAAGGGAAACATGGTTTAGTGGCATCACTGTAGTCCTTTCTTTTTTTCTTTCTCTTATCTGAGCACGTACTCAGGTGGACGGGGGGTGGGAGCACACTGAGCACACTCTCCAGGGCCATGACGGGGACAATTCCACACCATTGACTTCACTCAAAATTGTTCAGTACTTTACTGCTAAATCAAGAGTGAGGTAGAAATGATGGAAGAACTACATCTACCACAATGCTATGGACTATACAGAAAGCAGACATATTTTTTAATAAAATTCGGAGTTTAATAGCGCTGAGCAAGCTTGGCCCTAGGGCAATAGAGCGCTTTGCAGAGGACAGATATGTTTTTAGGCACAGGTTGATTGAGTGATTTGCTCAGAATCACAGGATGTTGAGCCAATGCTTGGACTGCTCAGGTCCAAAGTTGGCCACTCTAGCCATTGGGCCACATCTCCAAACTGAAGTTAGGCGCCTTTGAAGCTTTCTGTGCTGTTATGTCTAAGTACTACCACAATCTGTGCAATGGTAGCGGTTTAACTTAAGCCTGTGGCTGCTTCGCAGACATTCCAAGGTGTATGGTTTAGCATAGCCCTCTAGGTTTAATACCAACTAGCCACGATCTTGATTCTTAAGTTATGCTATTTTTACATTTTTTGGTGGTATACCTTGGAATCGCAAGCACTAGATACATCTAGCAATCACTGTTCTTCGCCATTTTAGTTGTTCTAGTAAAATGGGTGTATTTTAAATAAGTATTTGTTTTTAAAAGCAACATCGGTGGTGAACAATGACCTTTATCAATTGTGATAACTTGGATTGCGCTGTATGTGGCATTGATTGCAACACTTTCGCCTTCGAGTTAGGGCTTGGCCGGTACCACTGTATCACTGTCGAAATATCGATCTACAATAATATTGGATCCATTATATTGACTGCGAATGTATCGTCAAGGGAAGGTGATGTGGAGTTAAAAATAATAAATCTATACTCATCTACATATGCTAACCCTGAATATATAGTGGTAGTTGGTATAGTGTAGGTCAATATAGTGACATACAACCTTATCCAGAAACCTGGTGCAGTGGGAATAACAAGCAGTTCAATTCAACTTTCTAAAAACCATGTCACTAGGCGAAAAACCTTAACAACTTTTGAAAAGCTTGCGTTGGTGACCCCGCTGACTTTTTGTTCTCTGTTCCTCCTGTAACCTTACAACACTGATTGGATGCCCTTTTTTCAGTGTGAGATGGTGTGTATTAGATGAGTGTACAGGAGTTTATTTGTTGAAAGTATTTCCTCTGGATACTGTTATTATTGGTGAACACTTTTACTCGGTGGTGGCAGAGTTGTATTGTTATCCAACATTTTTATAGCTGTTATCATTGCAATTGTCGTAAACTGGGGAATATTAATTGTCAATATGTTTCCATAGCTGACATCTGGAAGTTAATTAGGGCCACTGGAATTATGTGAGACAGTTGGTTCAGTGTTTTCTGCATTATTATGGATTTTCTTCACTTGCCATATAACCCACCAACTGCTGCATACTTTGTGGATTTCAGCAAAAACATATGTTTCTAGCCCAAATGAATCCAAAGTTACTAAAGAAAAGCACCACACAAAGCACAGCACTTGGCGCCGCATACAGGCAGACCCTTGGCAAAGGGTAACTGGTCAACTTTTACATTCTGATTACTGTGTTCGGGTGTCAATCTAGTACTAAAGTGGTAAAACTTTTGTTAGGCAGTCTTAATGTAGTTAAAATAACATAATAGTTAAATATTATAGCCCTGGAATGTGCCTAATTATGCTTTTTTGCTACACGGTTTGACCAACCCTGCCACATAATTTGTTCCTCCATAGCCACATAATTCCAGAAGCCATGGAGTTACACCTTAGAGGTGCCAGGACAGAAGTCTGGAGCTGGGTGTAAGAACCACCCAACTACACCAGTGTGGAAATACTTTTATTCAATTTCATTTAAAATTATAAAAGCACAATACAAATGACTCATAGAAAACTTAAAAAATCATTAAACCTTAGTGCTGATTAGATTATATATTTGCTTTAAACTCATTTAAATATATTCTAAAACTGGTGTTAAAACGATTTTCCAATGGTTTGCATATAAACGTGTGTCGTTCAGCCCATCAAGGAGAAATTGGTCTCCTGAATTGTTTGGATTGGACCAATCATGGGCTGTCCAACCCAATAATTCATGCACATAGTTAACGAATAAAGTGCTACTGCAATGATCGTGTAATCTGCAAGTTTATGAGCTAAGTAAACAAGAGTGCTTTTGGGAAGGCCTATTTAATTCACCTGCCAAATATACCAGTGGTTTATCTAAACTGAGCGACTGGCATTGGTCCTTGCACTCTACAGAGTAGTGCAAAACTTTTCTGTCCTAGTGGTGAGACTGGCAGAAGCTCGGTATCACACCCAGAAGAGGTATCAGAGGGCTGGCTAATTGTGAGGATTCTCAGGCACAATTAGGTTTTTTGTCAAACTGTTATGACAGGTAGGGAATGCATAGAATTATATAGGCTAAAAGCGAGTGGACGAATCGATGCAAACCCTGTAACATAATTGATAATGTGTTCTTGTATAAAAATTTATTAAAACATGTTGAAATAAAAAAATAAAAAAAAGGTGGTTTTTTTTCCCGCTGAATTCATTTAGCTATGTATAGTCCATCTATGACCTTATGCCAGGGTGCCAGAGAGCTTCACATGTTTAATGTATGGGGTTTGGAAACAAATGCTTCGTAGAGGGAGATATCTTACACCTCAGGTGATAGGAAACATGAATTCATACTAGGAAATTGTGCACACAGAGGGTAAGAGTTTTTAGGTGTTTCACTTCTACAAGGAAGCAGTCTTGTGAGCAGCAAATGTTGAATGAAGGTAAGTTTTACTATAACAGTCATTTAGTAGGCAGACAGCAGATGAATGTTTAAGCTGGTTTAAATAACATGTGGGAGCTGACCATGAGTATCTTGGTCAAAAAGGGGTGCAAATCTTTCTCACATTGCTGGAGAAGGCACATGTTGCAGACGAGTTTTTTTTATTAGAGTTTGACCATTTAGTCGGAATTTGGTTTGCTCTGTGTAACCAATGATGCTGTTTGCTTAGTTTTGAAATTTTATATTGCGCAACTCTTCCTAGCGCATGTGAGCCTCGCGGTTTACTAGGAGCAGCATTTGACAGGAAACAACTCATTACAGCGAAACAATAATCATGTGTAAACAATTAAAAATCAGGAAAATAAATGAAAATCCTTAATTAACAACATCAAAGCATTTTATGAAGCAAATTGGTTGTATGCATAACAGATTACACCCCTTCTTTAAAAAAAAAAAAACCACTTTATGCAACGATTATTTTATAAGTGGTTTGGGAAGGAGTAGAACTCGAAACCTGCAAGGCCTAGGGGGCCGAGTCCCTAGATTTAAGGCTACAAGTATGCCCAACTGCAATAGACAAGATTGCAGACGCACTAAACTTCCATCCAAACAGCAGGCAGTGGCAAAATGCAAAAGAATGCCACCCACAGAATGTGATAAGGGACCCCTGAGTCTTCCATATCTCACAGATACTCATTGGCCTTTGGCTGAATGGTTCCCCTTGAAGGTTTGGGGGGCCCCTGTGTCACAGGGACCTGGGTTACGCCCCTGGCAGCAGGACCCTAAGACAGACCCTTCTCACAGGTGGGAGACCTCACCTGGGCAGCGTGGGGAGGGTGCCCTCCCAAAATCAATACTTTACATTTTTTTGGTTCTCAAAAGAAAAAAACATTCTGAGGCCCTCCAAATGGTGCATTTGAGAATAACCATTCCCCGGGCCTCACTTATTAAACAGCGAAAATATGTACGGAAAAAAACCATTATAAAATAATACCTTTACATTCACATCACATTTTCAAAACAATTAATCATAATGTATGTTTACAGTAATGTAGACGTCGAATCACCAAGCTATCAGGTCCTTGAGAGGTAGGATTGAGCCCCAGCTGGCCCTTACAGCATCACAGAATCGAGATGGGCCCCCTAGTGGACTCCAGGGTCACCCCAGATGTATCTACCCACAGGACGAACTCATACATTTCTTCATACCAAGGGAGCCTGGGCCAACATGTAAGCTGAGCCCCTAACCTACCATGCCAGAGCTAAACCAAATGAGGGATTCCCCTTGGTCGCCCTTTGGGCCTAGGCCACAGAGCCAAGGCTTGGTCCCCTGCTGTAAGCATCAACCCCACAACACGTCCAGGGCAGCGCTATAGAGTACCCATGAACGGGTAGGGGCCGTCTCACTAGAGCCCCCGCCCCACCCTGAACACCGCAGTACCACTGTCCTTGCTTGCGGTAAAATTTTAGAGCCAAATGAACAAAAAACGTGCCTGCCTTTTGGTGCCTGAAGCCAATGGTCTACCTGCTTTGTGACCAACCATGAGTCTACCTCACAAAATACTTCATAGCCCATTATATTGAAAACTCCAAACTTGAATAAAGACCCAGCAAAAGTCCCCACCCCAAAAAAAAACACCTAACAACAGGGATGGGACAGCTGGAAAAACAGCAGCTCTGTCCCTGTTAAGGCAGCAGTCATGGTGGGCTGCAGAATCACCAAGCAGGAAACAATATGAACTAATCCAGCCGCAACCAGCTTTCATGCCAGTTGCTTGGGGCCCCTGCAGCCCCCTCTAGCAACCTTGCTGCACCCGCCAGCAAACTGCGGCGCTGGAATGCTTAATGCGCATCCGCGACCCCTGTGCCAAAGTAAACGACTTAAGAAACAACGGGATAGTCCTTGGGGGTTTCCTACCTCCTCCTAGTTCTCACCTATATTCTGGGAGCAGCCATGGTGCCCCCGCCCGATGTCCATAAGGGAGACGTTTGAACGACTCACAAACTGCTCGGCCACTTAATTGGTGCCAGAGAGGAACTGCTACTTCACAGCTCCACCATATGTAGAAAAGGAGAAGTAGCAAAGAAAACACGGCCTGATTCGTGATGAGGGCCTTTAAGAGTCAAGCAGGCCAAGAATGGTACTTCAGTCTACACACGAGATGAGAGTGACAGAGAATGGGCAGGACTAGGTTCAGATTCTGTAGCGCCTCAAGTTGTGTAACTCTGGACAAATGAATTCACTTCTCCGTGGCCTGACCTTGGTTATTTATTCTATTTATGTGCTGCGTAAGCAGGCAGCACATATACATGTAGCCCTCTGTGCTCCAAGGCTGTTCAGGGCGCTGCAAAAATGATCTTACCAAACGCAGATTATTGGACCATCATGCAACTCTGTATAAAGTGAGACTGTGTATTATTTATTTAACTCACAGACCGATCGAAATTACCTAATTTTGGTCACTCTCGGGTGACTGGCCATCTGCTTAGCGCCACGGGCTGCGTTAGACCCAGCAAAGTGACTTTGCTCTAATGGTTTTTCTGTACACTACTATGTAAGCCCCCCGGAATCAATGCCCGATCTGTTTATATGTACTCCCATCCACCCGGGACGTAGCGTACAATGATGCCCCGCCGCCTCCAGAATGTCATGAGGGGCCCATAAGAGAGAGTCTTGTCTTCGTCTGTCAGATGTCCTCTGACAGTGATGAGATTTTGGATACCGAGGCAGTAGCCTCATTACTCCACATTCATTTTGAATTTTTTAGCCGCTGTTTCGGTTTTCTTATTGATTTGTGACACTTTGTCACAGTTGAAGTAGGTTCACAAGGTCAGCGATGTGATGGGCTGCGGGTAGCGGTCAATTGGGTTTGCAGAAATGTCAGCAAGTTTTATCGCAGAGTCTTGTTTTTGTCTGTCAAATGTCTTCTGGCAGTGATGAGTTTTGGGTGCCTGCCGAGGCTGTAGCCTTCTGACAGTGATGAGTTTTGGGTGCCTGCCGAGGCTGTAGCCTTCTGACAGTGATGAGTTTTGGGCACCTGCCGAGGCTGTAGCCTTCTAGCAGTGATGAGTTTTGGATGCCTGCTGAGGCTGTAGCCTTCTGACAGTGATGAGTTTTGGGTGCCTGCCGAGGTTGTAGCCTGACAGTGATGAGTTTTGGGTGCCTGCTGAGGCTGTAGCCTTCTGGCAGTGATGAGTTTTGGATGCTGAGTCGCTGTTTCAGTTTCACAAGGTCAGTGCTGTGATGGGCTGAGGGTAGTGGTCAAATGGGTTTGCAGAAATGTCGGCGAGTTTCCTGATCAGTGGGTTTTCTTTTTGATCCAATCCTTTGTAGAATGTATTGTTGAGTTTGCGGAGATGGTCATCCAACATCTCAGCACCTAGGTCTCTGTGGAGGTCTGCTGCTCTTGTGAAGATAGGAGCACCTGTTGCAATCCGTAAGGCCTTGCTCTGTAGTATCTGTAGGTCCTTCCGATACTGCGGGCAGCAGCCACTCCAAACTGGTGAAGCGTACGTCATTGCTGATTGAATTATTGCTGTGATTGCCCGCACCTTGCTCTGCATAGGCATTGTCTTGGTCCTCAGGAGTGGGTACAATGCGACGAGTCTTGTTGCTTTCTGGCAAGTCTTCTCTATGTGATTTCTCCAGCTGAGTTTGGAGTCGAGAGTCACCCCCAGGTAGGAGCTGCTGTTTTCCCATTTGATCTCCTCTTCATTGAGGAGGATCTGGGGATGCTTCCTGTTCAGCTTCCTTGTGAATAATGTTGCTGTGGTTTTGCTTGTGTTCAGGGTTATCTGCCAGTCGCTATACCATTAGGAGAGTCTGCTGAGCGATGTCTCGAGGTTCTTAGCAAATCATATGAAGTGTAGAACAATCGCACACCTTAGTTCAAGTGATGGGTAAGTCTTTGGTTATGAGGTGTGTCGGTGCTATTTGTTACTCCTTTCAGGGGGGAGGGATGAAAAGTACGTTGTGTAGCGTTATCCCAAACATGGGTAACGACCCCAAATGCACTCGAAAGAAAAAAAAATCTGGTACGTTGTTATGAGATTGTATCAATAAAGTTTTTATTGACAAAAGTTTTTATCCTTGTTTCTGTTAATTTTTTTACGTTAAATTCACATCATTCAGTTTTCAAACTTTGATATTCATCATTCATTATCCTTTGCCCAATGCATTTCGGGCCTCAGGCCCTTCATCAGGGGGTTGAGTGTGCTTAGGACCTGTCATGAAAATACGAAGTCAATTCACGGGTGTCGAAATAACGGTAACCTTATCCACAGGTGCCGCGCAGAGTGTCGTTAGGTTGGATTAGATGTGTCGAAACGGTCGTATACGAACCACTCGCGAGGATCCGCGGAGTTCTGTTAATGGAACGTAGAAAAACATCTAATCCAACCTAACGACACTCTGCGCGGCACCTGTGGATAAGGTTACCGTTATTTCGACACCCGTGAATTGACTTCGTATTTTCATGACAGGTCCTAAGCACACTCAACCCCCTGATGAAGGGCCTGAGGCCCGAAATGCATTGGGCAAATGATAATGAATGATGAATATCAAAGTTTGAAAACTGAATGATGTGAATTTAACAACAAAAAATTAACAGAAACTAGGATAAAAACTTTTGTCAATATAAACTTTATTGATACAATCTCATAACAACGTACCAGAACATTTTTTCTTTCGAGTGCATTTGGGGTCGTTACCCATGTTTGGGATAACGCTACACAACGTACAATCGAGGTTTTTAGCCACTTCCTTGTCGCTGAAGGATTGGGAGATAGCTGCAACATCATCGGCGTACAGCGCAAAATCTGTCTTATTTAAGGTTGTGGGGATATAGTTTGTGAATATGTTAAAGAGGAATGGTCCAAGAATTGATCCCTAAGGCACTCCATCAAGAATAGAGCATGATGTTGAGCATTCTTCTCGTACCGCCACGTGAAAGGTCTGTTCTGACAAGTAGCTAGACAGCAGCATAACCAGGTGGCTTGGAAACTTGAGCTTGATGAGCTTGTAAAGCAGTCCCTTGTGCCATACTCGGTCGAATGCTTTGGCTACATCCAGAAAGACTACTTCAGTAGACTTGTTGATGTTGAATGTCTAATGATGTCCAGAACTCTCAGAAGTTGGTGATTTGTTGAGTGGTCTTTCCGGAACCCAAACTGTTCTTTGGCATGGAGGTTTTCACTTGACGCAAAGTCCCTGAGACGGGCAAGAATAACTTTTTCTAAGAGCTTCGATAGGCCAGATAGCAGACTTATGGGGCAGTAGTTTGCAGGAGCAAATAGTGGTTTCCCAGCTTTGGGGAAAACGACGACTCTTGCTTCCTTCAAGACGTTAGGGAAGTACTGGTGCTGCATACATGCATTGAAGATCTCAGCAAGATGATCCACTGCGGCATCTGGCAGCATCTTGATGGCTTGGTAGGCTATTCTGTCCTTTCCTGGAGCCTTGCAATTTTTCAGTGTATTTGCCAGGGCCAGTACTTCATCAGGTAAACATTTCTCAATGGTTGCAGCTTCTGTTTCTGATGGGTGCTCCAGGTGGTGCTTAGCAACCCCTTGCTCGACTTCTGCTGCCAGTTTGCTTGCCTGGTTAGGTCTGAAAGATGCCTCCAGCGTGTCAGCGAAGTCCTTGACAGCATTATCCCTGTTGCTGCATGTCAGATGAGTCTTTCCTTGTATCAGTGGGTTTGGTTCCTTCTTCCCGGTCAAGCGTTGGGTAATTCTCCATTCTGTCAGAGTCCTTCCAGTTAGCTGTAGCTGCTTCCCAGTTTTCACCTCTGTGCTGGCTTATTTTCATCTTCAGCTGTCTTGTCAGCTTGTCATATTTCTTCAGCAGATATGGGGTGCGATTCCTTTGCCACTCTCTCCGGGCTCTGCTATCGTCAGCTATTGACCCATGAGTCTCCCGCGTCTTAGATATATATTGGACTTGGACTGAATGAGGGTGGGCCAGTTGCAGGGTTTTCACACCCGCTGAGTGCCGCAGGGCGCTGTAACTTCCCTGCCAGCCCGCACTATTGTAGCCAGTGCATCATGGGCCACGATGCAAGGAAGAAACTGCCCCCCGCTACCACTGCTGCTTGAATTATAAAATACACTAAGAATTAGGGTTCAGAGGGCCCTTCGAACCTCTGGGCCCTGGTGCCACTGCACCTGCTGCACAATTGGAAGTTACGCCCCTGCGTCCACACGCCAACATTAATTTCTAGAGGCATCACTATACTGAAGCCATGTCTGGGAGACCACACCGGGCTGTCTATATCGACTTCCACCCCCAACAGTGCAAAAAGCAATAAAGCACTTGTGAGAAGTAATAGGAAAGGAGGGGCTGGCACTGACAATACATCATACACCTCCCCAGACATCCATTCCCTCCCCACCACCCTCCTTGTATCACCCACCTGCCTCCTCTCTTTCTTTCCTTCCACTACTAAACACACCTCTCCCACATCCGCGCCCCCTCCTGTCTCTCCATTGTCCAGTGTCTCAGGCGGCTCTATTCTCCATTTCGAATCTCTCAGCACCTCATCCACTTCCCTCCATTCGATCTCTAGTCCCTGCTGTCTCCCCCTCCATCTTTTTTTTTTCTTCAGATTTATATAGCGCGAACTCAATCCGAAGATATTGGAGCGTTTTACATGAGCACCAGTTACCTTACACATTCAGGCACGGGGAGATTAAGCGATTTGCCCAGAATCACAGGATGTGGACACGACCCCGAGGCTCGAACCCTTGTTTCCAGCACCAAAGTCGGCAATCTAGCCAATGGACCACATCTTTAACCGGGGACTCTCTCCTCCCGCCCCCCCCCCCGCTATTTCCTCTCCTTCCATCCAGCGCACCCCCAACACCCCATTCGCTTCACACTCGCCTCTCTCTGACCATGGTCTGTTGACACTCCTCCCTCCTCTCTTGCGCGGCTCCACCCTCTGCAGCAGCCCTCCGCTCTCCCCTTTTGTCCTCGTTTATCATTAATGCTCCACCGCTGACTCTCGCTTCCTTCTCCCCGTCTCGCCCTGTCACGTCCACAGACACCCCTCCCAGTGTCCCAATTGCCAGCCCCTGTTCCCCCTCCTCGCATCCAGCACTCGCCTCTTCCTTCCGTTTCATTATATCCGCCCGGCTTCCTTTCGCTTCTCCCCTCCTACCCACTCATCTGGACAACGCACTTTTCCCAGTGACTACATTTTAGACTCTGGAAATCTTGGCTTCATCGCTTGACCGCTCGGGTGATCCTGGACAAACCGCTTTCCCACTTGAACGAACCCTGATCTCTTTTGTCTGCCTGAACTGTGAGCACTTAGGCAGCCTCTTTTTCTCCTATGCCTCCTTGCACAGAGCTTTACACACCCATGCTCTCTCCAATCCTATCTCTCAGTCTCACCTCCGCCATTTCCTCATCTCACTCCCCACACCTCCGCTTCCCCTCCAGACCTCGAACCTTTGGCTACCCTCTCTCCACAACCTGCTCTCGCGCCCCCTGGCCCCTGTGCTCTAGGGATCCCCTTCTCTATGTTCCTTTATTATCCTCTCCCTTCGAGCCCTGGATCCAGCCTTCGCTCTCCCCCCAAGAGTATGTGTGTCCTCCCCGCATTCCATCAATTCACCCCTCCATCTTTCTGTCGCTTTTAATCTTTCTTCTTGTCCCCTTTAACGTTCCATGTTTCTCTTATGTTTAGTTTTTCTTTTCTCTGCTCTCTTTACACCTTCTGTTATCTTTGTGTCTCCTCTCTCTTATCTTTGCCTTCCCTCCCCACTATCCTTGTATATTTCATCTCTTTTTCATTCTCTCCGCTCTCTTCTCTCTACACACACACACAATCTCATCCTTCTCCAAATCTTTTTAAATTCTCTCTGCTCTTTCGCTCTTTCCATCTCTTTTCTAGCTTTCTTCCCTTTTATCTTTACTACTTCCGCTTTCCTTAACCCCCTCCTCTTCGCACATTCTCCGCGTTCCCTTTTTATTTCCCGTTCCTTCCTTTCCTTTCATATTTGCACTCTCTCATCACCCCACCTCCTTTGCTTACGCATACCTCACCATCTGTCTACCCCTTGCCTCTCTCCACTACTTCCTATGTCCTTCCCTCCCTCTCTTGATATTTGCTCTCTCTGTACACCTTCCCTCCCTCCCTATTTCTGTGCCTCTCCTTCCCCTCTCTCCTTGTATTCCCCTCCCTCTGGGGATCCCCCGCCCAGGCCCTTCCTTCCTCGTGCTCAGTCTCGAGATCTCTCCCCAGGGCAGGGATTATGGCAGAGACAGGAGCCTCTCCCCCGCCCGCCCCCAGCGCCCCGCCCTCCTCGCCCACACACCCTCTCCCTCTCCCCGAGCACGGCTCCGCCGTCAAGCTGACACCTCCTGCAGCAGGCTTATCGGAAATTAGCATTTCCTTCGACATTTCGCCCAGCCGGCGGAGGCAGGCGGACGTCTCACAGACAGCCGCTGAAGAGCGCGCTCCGGGAGCAGACACCAGGCCTCAAGCACGGATCACCCCGGGTGCGGGCCTGCCTGACGCGGGTATGTGATAGAGGCCCGCACCGAGGCCCCGCGGGGACGCCGCGGTGTGCACGCGCCTGGGCACAGCCACTCAAAACAAGGGTGCCCTGGGCCCTGATGCAAGGACAGGAAGGGGCCAACCATTGCCTCGTTTTAAATTGAAAAGCACATAAAATGTGTTTCTGATTCACGCTTGAGGAAGAGCATGCTTTTTTAATATAAGCAATGTACAATAAAGTCCAAAATTCCAATGTCGATATTCTTTCTTTATCCTTGATTAACGATACAACAAAAATAGTCAAGCGTGTCGTTCCTTCTGATTGTGGAACTTCTTCAGGGCGAGAGAACGTTTTTATTCATCACATTAGTAGGAACTGCTAATGCAGTAATTCCTTGGCCATATTTGATTTTACATGCGGTCACGTGTCAATCAAGCCGCAAGCGCTCCATACAAAGGGGTCATGGCGGTCACGAACATCTGATGGCGCTATTCATGAACAATTTGGTTGCAATGGGCCCCTCGGACCTGGCGCCACTGCACCTGCTGCACCACTGATAGCTACGTCTCTTTTCATCACAAAAACGTGCACAGTGCCTGAGGTCAACTGCCAAAACCCTTTTCTGCACACCGTATGTACACGATGACCCCACTCTCAGACCCCCGAAACCAGGACCCGGGGATTCCCTCGAGCACTTACAACCACCGTACTCTGCACACAGACAACTATGCACAATTCCTGCCGTCACAAGAGACAGTATTCCGGGTACACTCTTCTGCCGTTTCCAGGCTCTAGAGCCCCTCACTTCCGCGGTTTTCACAGGTGCACACAAGCGCTGGTTTTAGCTTTTTTGCTCCTAATTCACGGCTCTTCTGGCAGCTAAACCGCACCGGGGTCCTCTTCACGGGCACCGCATGGTGCACACAGACGTGCGCGCACACCATCTGTACACCCCTCCGGCTCCCAGACACCTGATTCTGATGTACGGGGTCCACTATTATGTCCAATGTTATGTCCATGTTGCGCACACGCGTTTCCCCGTCTCATTCACCGAAGGAGAGAGATACATTTGATGCACCCGCAGACAGCTCAATGCTGCACATGCATGACCCCCCCCCCTACTGTGGCTGCTGTCATGGACACCGAATTCTGCACACACACGTCTCCTTATTCCAGGTACAGACCCTGGCCGTTCACAGACATAATCTGCACACAGGTGGCCTCCACCCCATTCAGACGGTGGCCCCTCTCTTCGACAGCCAACCGTGATCTTGTTTCTGACACTGAAGAGCAGCTTCTGTCTGGTCTCACAGACCCCACACTGTGCACACTGGTGCCCTCTTACGTGCACACTTCTCCTGAGAGATAGCCCCTGGTTGCTCTCACAGGCACCGGTTTGCACAGACGCGTGCCCTCTTCTCATATTGTGCACACGCGTGGCCTCTTTTCCTTAGTTCTTGGATAGATCCTGGCTGCCCCCACAGACGCCACACTCTGCAGACGTGTGCCTTTCTCGCTCAGGTACAACATTTGGCTTATCCCACAGCAGATTCTGCACACGGGTGTCTGATCAGGTTCAGTGCCCCTCGTACATGGAAGGAAATACATGCTGTTTCATCCCCGCCCGCTGTTTGAACAGCAATAATCAGGGTTTAGTGGGACCTTCGGGGCCCCGGTGCCACTGCACCTGCGGCACGAAAGGAATGCACGACCCTGGTGACCTCGTCTCCGTCACTGAGCAAAGGAACAGACCTGAACGCCCGCATTCACGCTATGCTGCACACGCCTGCCTTCGCCTTCTTTGGTCAGTGCCAGGCACTAGCTGCCCTCACAGTCTGCCCCCAGGACGTGCACACAGCTGCCGCTTTCGGCCGCGTCTGTGCGGCGTCTGGCTGGACCCACACGTCCGCGGCTTTGGAGTTCTCCACAGCTCGCCGCCGGCGCTCGCAGGCACACACAGCGCTCAGCACAGCTCCAGTCCCGCACGCGCCGCGCAGTCCCGAGCTCGCTGACAGACACGCGTTCTTCATAACTCCTGCTGTCAGACACTCTGTTCTGCCCAGCCTTTGCTATCACTGGTGTGTTTACAGCGTACCAGACTCTCTCGCACACGCCGGCGTAGCTGCCAATAGTGCACCAGGTGCAGTGGCACCGGGGACCAGAAGCCCAATGGGGGCCATTGAATGCCGATTACACCAATAAATTACTGCATATAAAAAAAAGTCGTCTGGCTCGTTGCCTCACTTGCACTAGGACCCCCTGCACAATGTTCACTGATGCACACGTGCTCTCATCTGCAGCTCTCGAGTGCAGACCCGGGATACTCTTATTGTTCGAACGGACCTCTCCCAAGACAGGCGAATTATTAGCAGGCTAGGGCCCGCCCTGTTCTTGAACACTTCAGAAATTGTGTGTTTTCGGATTATTTCACGGGTGCAGTGATGTTTCTTCTGGGGGTGACTTTCCGTACAGAAAACCGTGTGTAATTGATAGATGTATTTTGGAAAGGAGACAGGCAAATCCTCTTCTAAGGTCGTGGTCATCGGAGCAAACACCTTTGTTCACGTGGTCTCTGTACAGAAGTGCCTGTTGCTCCTATAGACACCTGTGCAGAAGTGCATCTTGCTCTCACAGACACCTGTGCAGAAGTGCATCTTGCTCCTACAGACACCTGTGCAGAAGTGCATATTGCTCCCTCTGACACCTGTGCAGAAGTGCATCTTGCTCCTACAGACACCTGTGCAGAAGTGCATATTGCTCCCTCTGACACCTGTGCAGAAGTGCATCTTGCCCCTACAGACACCTGTACAGAAGTGCATCTTTCTCCCACAGACACCTGTACAGAAGTGCAGCTTGATCCTACCGCCACCTGTACAGAAGTGCAGCTTGATCCTACCGCCACCTGTACAGAAGTGCATCTTGCTCTCACAGAAACCTGTGCAGAAGTGCATCTTGATCCTACAGACACCGGTGCAGAAGGGCATCTTGCTCCTACAGACACCTGTGCAGAAGTGCATATTGCTCCCTCTGACACCTGTGCAGAAGTGCATCTTGCCCCTACAGACACCTGTACAGAAGTGCATCTTTCTCCCACAGACACCTGTACAGAAGTGCAGCTTGATCCTACCGCCACCTGTACAGAAGTGCATCTTGCTCTCACAGAAACCTGTGCAGAAGTGCATCTTGATCCTACAGACACCGGTGCAGAAGTGCATCTTGATCCTACAGACACTGGTGCAGAAGTGCATCTTGCTCCCACTAAAAGCTGTACATAAGTGCATCTTGATCATTCAGACACCTGTGCAAAAGTGCATATAGCTCCCTCTGACACCTGTACAGAAGTGCATCTTGCTCCTACAGACACCTGCACATAACTGCATCTTGTTCTCAGAAACTGCATGTTGCTGACAGGCATTGGTACAGAACTACATCTTGCTCTCACAGACACCTGAACATGACTCCATCTTGCTCCTGCAAACACCTGTACAAAGCTGCCTCTCACACTCACAGACACCTGTACAGAACTGCATCTTGCTTTCAGACACATTTACAGAGAAGTGCATCTTGCTCATTAACACCCGCATGCATTCTGAATCTTGCCCAGAAACACGTGGTGAACGCCACACTTTTCACGGGCACCCTATTCTATGACCAGCCCCTCTACTCACGTTGATATCATTAACATAGGTCGTTCCCTGGAACATACCTGGATCTGGATACAGTGTTTCCTGAGGCGGGCGGCAATGCATTCTGTAAACAGCTCCAAGCTCTCACCAATACCGTATCCTGCACCCCAACTTCTGGTCACTTGTCTTGCACAAAATCAGCGTTTCCTCATACATTTCTTCACGTTTTTTCCTCGGAAAGAGCTCGTGCTCTTAGGCACCTTGTGCTATGTACAGCCCGTGCTCCCAAATCTATTGTTCTGCAGATGCCTCCTGCCAGAGCCGGTCTTTGCTTTAACAGCGGCCTGGGAGTGGGTGGAAATAAATGTGGTGCCCTTGCTGATGGTAGTGAATTAAATGAGGCCGCAGGGGTCCCTGGATGAGTAGGGACTGGGCCCTGAACACAAACCTCTCTGGACCGCCCCAGCTCACCTAAATCACCGCTAGCATAGCTGCCTCCCACAGATGATCGTTTTGTTGATGTGTGCCAGCAGGGGTCAAAGGGTAAAGGGAGGGCAAAGAAGGTGGATAAAGAGGTGTTAAAAACATCGCTGCCCTAAGATAGTTAAGAACTAAAACCACTTTAAACTGGCACATCAGCGAGAAATGAACAGGCAGGGACAAGACTGGAGCAAGACGAGTAGGGCGCTGCTGTTGGCACAACCTTAATGCACACAGGACACACCTCCATGCGCACCTCAGAAAATTGCCGGCCTGGGCCCGCGCCCAGCTCGCACATGCTAAAGGCCGGCCCTGTGTGCAAATCAGAGAGAGCAGGAGCTCTGTGAGGGACTGCGGGAGCTGAGTGCAAGACAATACCAGTGTGGGAGCATGGGATTGATGCAGGACAGCGTGTAGCGAGAGCACGAACTGTGCCCGGGAAAGGTATCATTAACACCGGGAGCAGGACATGATCTGTGTGCGAGCAGATACACACACATTTTCCAACACAGCCTCCCACTGGCTCCTTGCCCATCATCACACAGCTCCTCTCCGCCACACGCACCCAGCTCCCGCACATACTGCAGCTCCCGATCTCTCAGACACGCCATGAGTCCCCGGCCTTGGAGCACAGCTCCTCGTCACGTCCGGCCCTCGCGCGCCACGGATTTCCTGGTGATTTGTTGCAGCTGGAGCTCGCGCCGCTGTCCTCGCGGGCTGGCTGACAGGCCCGGCAGGAAGGAGATAGCAGCAGGGGGAGGGGGCTGAGGGGAGGGGCTCCTCCCCCCTCGCTTGTCACCGGAGCCCTGCTAATGAGGAGATGGGCTCGAGGATTAACCGCGTTAGGACACAGCCGAGTGACTGGGGTCAGCGCTCAGGCAGAACAGATGATTTTAACAGACTCCTCGCGTTTAGGGCGCGCAGAGGGGACGTATAGAGAAGCGGTGTATTGTGTATCCACGGGTTTTAAGAGCGAGTCCCTTTGTGCGTGTGTGGGCCAAGGTGAATGCTGCTGTTTTTAAATGTGAGTGTGTGTGTGCGCATAGGGTTCTTAGTGTTATGCATACGACATGAGTGCATGCTTCTTTCTACACTAATGTATTTGCGTTTAAAGCACAAGGGTTTGCATGCGTCTCTGCATGCATATGTTGT
The DNA here is from genome assembly GCF_964261635.1 of Lissotriton helveticus. Taxonomy (NCBI): domain Eukaryota; kingdom Metazoa; phylum Chordata; class Amphibia; order Caudata; family Salamandridae; genus Lissotriton; species Lissotriton helveticus. The sequence goes on along the minus strand of NC_136069.1, from coordinate 1,307,098,012 downwards.
GTGTTGACATGTTTTGTGCTAATGTGAGCATGGAGCATATCTATGTTTGCACATGTCTGTTTTGTATGTGTTAAGTCGCGTGTATGTTTGCATTTTGTTTGTGCTTGTATGTTTGTCCTTACATGCGCTTGCATTTCAATTTTGTTCTCATGCGCACCATGAGCATTTGTGTGTTGTATGCATTAGGCATTTAAATCATCGGTGTATGAGTATGTTGTTTGTGTGTTGTATTTGTGTCTGCATGCAGCAAGTTTGTGTTTCTGTAAGTATGCGTCTGGGTTTTATATGTGTATGCCCTTGTGTGTTGTGCAGGAGTGTCTTTGCAAGTGTGTGGTACTGCCTTTGCACGTATGTTTGCGCACGAGCGCTTGTGCATTGACACGTTTATTTGTACGCCCGTGCAGCGCTCAATCCCTGCGGGTTCGAGGTGCTAAGAGACGGGAGATGGTGCGCAGACAGAGCGGCGACGGCGGTGGACGGACTGGATGTGACAGGCTCACGAAGCCGCCGTGTGCCAGTGGGGATTACACCGGTGGCAGCTGTAATCCCTCCCCGCGCGCCCCCTCTCATCTGCTCCGGTGACAGCCCCAGGGAGGAGGGTGGGGGCGTGCAGTGCGGCGTGGCCGGCTGTTTGTGGAGGGCCTCTTCCCCCCACCTCCCCCTAATTAGGCCGGCGGGCCTCGCGAGGCGCTCCTCATTAAGGGGACCGTCGCTCCATGTCGTGTACGTGGTAACGAGAGCCGGACGCTTCCCCTCCTGTTCACCGGGCCGAAGGAGTCCCAGCCTGGAGCTCGGGTCCGGAGAGAGCGACCGAGGGAGCCGAGCTCGAGGTCAGGCCCAGAGTAATGCCGGAAAACAGCCCTCGCTCTACAAAGACTCGGGAAATTATGAGATTCCGCCTCGTGTTTAGCCTATTCCCAAATATTGTCCCCAGGCCTCGCTTAAATTTGCAGCAGATAAATATCACATTAGACGCCAGTGGAGGGCGCAGAGCGGCGCACCCGACGCGTGCTCTCTGCACGTCTCACGTGCGCACTTCAGGCGACGTCCTCTGCACGGGGCTCCTCAGCCCTCCTGGTGACGCAGTCAGTCAGGTGTGGAGATATGACCCTGTGAGGTGCTGGAGAGCGAAACAATTTATTTAATGCGATTTTATATAGCGCGAACTTTACCCGAAGGTGTCAGAGCGCTTTACATAAGAACCAGTTGCAAAACATAAGTATTTAGGATTACATGCGTTCCATAAAAGATACACACAGAAAAAAATTGCAAATGTACAAAATGTAAAGTCACACAAGGAGAAGATACAAACAAAGAAAAATTGCAAATGTACAAGTAGTAAAGTCACTCAAGGAAGAGATACAAATGGATATACTCTAAGAGTCACATAGGAATGGTAGAGAGTACAAGGTCTACTGCATATACTAGTGATTAGAGTTATCTCTATATACATATATACATATAGCAGATTTTCTCAGGTCGAGACCAAAAAAAAAAAAAGGAGAGCAGAGTTCCATTAAGTGGGGTCGGAGGACCGTAAAGGGGTGAACGAGGGAAAACGGTAAAGGACGAGGGAATGGACAGGATGGCGAGTCAGGGTCCAGAGAAAAGCGGCCGAGAGCAGCAGCAAAATGGCGGCCAGGACAAAAGAAAAAGTAAAGAGGTCCATGAGAGTCCTTGCTGGTTTGTTGACTGTTGGCTGGCGGTCACTGCCACTTTTCGTTGGGCCGCTTTATAAATCAAGAATTGGATGTCCCACGGTTCCCCTGCCTCGAGCTGCAGCTTGAAGGAGGTTTTCCCGCTGTTGCCACGCTGCGCTCTCTACCGTGGCTGGAGAGCTCACCCTCACGCTGCGCTCGGACTGACCTGTGTGCGTCCTCAGATGAGCCTTCAGGTGCGAGGACTTGCCGTATACCTTGCCGCAGCCGTGGTCGGGGCACTTGTGCTTCTTCTGCTGCATCTCCGGGTCGCTCGGGTCCCTCCTATGCTTGGTGTTGAGTCCTTCTGGGTGCCCTGCGCCCGCGGCGGTCACGGGGAGGTCGCTGGGTGGCGTGGGACATCGGATCTGTCCGCCGGGCTCCCCTCCCCCCGCCGGGCCAGGGCTGTGTTGGTTTAGGTCTGCCAGGATGCTGGCCACGTCCAGCAGGGAGGCAGTGTCCCCAGCAGCCTCTCCCGAGGGCATGGCAAAGGGATTCCCAGCTCTGGGAACTGAGGGCAGCGGGAGGATAACTCTGGGAAGGGCTTGCATCGGCGCTGCTGATGTGAAGTTATCGTGTGCCCAACTCATCTTCCTCAGCCTCGTGAGGCCACGGACACGTCACCCCTGGGCTCTCTGAGAGCCTGGCGTCCGTGAGAGGTGCCAGGGACTGCGGATGCCGAGCAGCGGCGGCGGTGGCAGAGCTGGAGGGGCGCAGGGGGCGGCCACATGCTCAGGCAGACCCAAGGAACCAGGCCAGGCCCAGTGGACCCGCCGCGAGGGGTGGAACCCATTACATGTGGCTCTGGTGTGGCCAGCAGTGTTCCTGGCTCTTCGTGTGATGAAAGCCGTGCCTTTGGCATCTCTGTGTCAAATAGGCTCAGACAAAGAAAGAGGCAGCCGGGTTGAAATTCACATTTAATTTTATTGTTACTAGCACTTCAATGGAGATGAAAGGGTTTTTCCATATCAAATGTTTTTGTATTATATTGACTTCAGCATGTGAAGAGGCACAACCCTCTCATATTGTTCTGCTCGTCCCAGTCCTTACTATTCGAGGTGCCCCAGACCGAGCTTTTACCACCTCTGAGATCTATGGTCCCAGAATCAAAGGACTTGTATTTTATCAAAGTGATGTGGAAGAGGGTCCTGCCCTCACTTCGCCTCATGTGTTTCTCTGTCTCTGACAGAAGTAAGCCAAGCAGCATTATTTCTTTATTTAATGCTCCCTAACACTGTTAATTTGTGTGTTTTAATACGCACATGGTCGGAGCAGAACACCGAAACCGGCCAATGTATGCCGACATGCTCATGCGGGGCTGAGGGGCCTTCTGAGTGTAGGCTGTCGGACTGTTTGAGAGTCGCCAAGGGGGTATCTCAGCCCGCGCCTGTGTATGTCTGCGCGGGGAGGCTGAAGGCCTTTAAGCCTTCAACTCTTGTGCATGTGGGAGTTGGGGCGGGAGCAATACAATAAATAGTTAAATAGACGCTGCCGTAGCACATAGCAGGACAGACGGAGGAGAGAAAGGTGAGCTCCAAGCAAACTAACATTGAGCAAATACCAGAGGAGCAAGAGAAGTATTGCAGATTTCAAGTCTTGCTTTACAAAACCTTGCTAAAGAGGCAGTAGCTCAATCCCTCGCGTACAGAGGCAAAGAGATGAACAGGAGGAAGGCCAGGAAGGAAATCCAAGGGCAAATATGTCAAACCCTCACAGATGCCTGACCGTAAACATGTTTGAGGGTTTTTGGGTTGGAATGGAAGGTTTAGGAAGAAGAGGGGCTTCCCTTCCAATATAGTGGAAATAGATAAAACATTCATTCCTTGCTTCCAGAATAAAAGATACTCTCTCTAGAATGTCGAGGCTGCATTTCCTCATATTCCTAACTTGACTACAACCTTGGAATTGATGGGCTCAACATCATCGCTTGCCTCAGAGGATTCAGCATTACCAGATATTGTTGACAAAAAAGTGGAGGCTACCCTTAAGGGGTCGTGCACAGAATCCAGTTTTCAATTAGAGCACATACAAATTCCACTTGTGCAACGCAGGCCTTGCTAAAGGATTTACAACTCTATATGACTCTTAACAAAAAAATGAGGAACCAACATCAATATTTGCTAAAATAAAACTCCTTGCACAGTTTCTTTCGGATTTATCATTTGATGGACTATAGGCAGCAGCAGACGCAGCGGTTGCTGGGGGTGTCCTCTTGTGAACGAAGTCCTGGAAATTTGATGCAGTGCATGGAACCCTCATCAAAAGCTTCTGTTCTGAGGTCCGAAACCTTATGTTGCAGAGCTGGACGAGATGGTCTGTAAGGCTGCAGATGAGAAAAATATCCTGTAACTCTTCAAACTATTTGGGAGCAAGAAATCTTTCTTGGCGAAAGTGCAAACACAGAGATCTCGGAAACAAACGTCACTCTCGTTCACAAGCTCATAGCCAGGAGGCTACGTTTGTCAATAAGGCCTGAACAAATATCTCCCAAGATCATGAACAGTCGCAAAAATGACTATCCTACAGTTTGAGTGGGGTTGAGAATGTTTTTCCATCAATGGGGGAATTTTGTCTCCGATGCTTGGGTCTTCAGTATTGTCAACGAAGGTTATTGCATTTCTTTTTCTCATACTCTTCCTCCAACAAATATATTTCTTTGGAATGCATTGCCTAAGGACAAGGTAAAAGAACAATCAATGCTTCTGGGAGTTCAGGGCTTATTGGACAAGGGTGATCCTGGTACCAGAAGAACAAAGATGCTAAGAATTTTACTGCACTCCGTTTCTGGTTCCAAAAGCAAATGGCCGATATCACCTGGTTCTAGACCTCAAAGCCCCAAATATGTTATAGTGGAAACATTCCGATGGTGAAGGAAAATGTGAAGAAGGTGACAGAAGTACTGTAACAGGTAGAGTTCATCATCAACTTAAAAAAAATCCCACCTACAACCTTCACAAAACAAGACTTTTCTAGGTACTTTGTTCAACACCAACCTGGGTTGTGTATTTCTTCCTCAAGTCAGAATAACTGTAATTCACAATAATCTGTCTGAGTTGTCCAGTCAGCCTTGGGTGACTGCTAGGGGTTGGTTGAAGGTACAGGGGCTCATGTCTGTATCAACAGCAGTAGTCCCTTGGGCACACTTCCATCTAAAGCCACTCGTAAACCATGTCCTTCAAGATTGGCCCTCAAGTTCTCAAAAGTTCTAACACCCAGTCCTAGTGACCCCTTATAAATATTAGTCATTGAAGGAAGTGCCTGAAACGGGTCACCCGGGTCACTCACGACCACCTATATGCCTTCCCAAATAATAAAGAGTCGGTCAGACAGTAGAGAATACAAACCAATTTGTTTATTGCTAATACACTGCAGCAGAGCCCAATCTTATCAGTCTCCTAAGACACAGCTTTCCAAACTGTGTGGCGCGACACGTTACTGTGTCGCGACCCACACGTAGGTGTGTCGCGTGATGCGACGCGATGATGTCTGCCGGCCGGCCGATATTAGGGCCCCTCACTCAGTGATCACGACGTGCACACGACGTGAAGGCGGAAGGCGGAGCAGCTGCAGAGCGCAGCCTCGTGGACAGGAGCTTCAGTGAGTTTTAACCCCCCCCCCGGAGTGCTACGGTGCTGCTCACGGCCCGAGCATGCGGCCTTGCTGGGACACTGATATCGGAGCCGCCTCTACCCCACCATCCCAGGCACTCACTCGGTTGGTAAGTAGTGAGGCTCAGACCATTTTGGGGCATTTTATACCGCTAAATCTCTGTATTTTAAACTCCCTCCGCCGAGTTTAAGCTGTATATGCTATACAAACAGTATAGACTTTTTTTAAAATATTTCTTTTTATTAATTAAGAACACAGGAAAAATCAACAACAGGTGTCTTACTTCACGGAATGAACAAGTATACATACATATGGCGAGAAATAGACGTGTAAACCCCAAGGTAGAAGCTGAAGCATGAAATAATACTGGAGTGCGGCCGTATAAAATGCAATAAGTTCAAATCCAGTCTAAATGACATTATTCAAAAGTCCACCACCCATAGGTAACAGGAGTATCGTATTTGAATCACTTTCGAGTGGCAGGAGAATTTAGCAAGAAGAGCAGTGGACAAAACGGGGACGCACCCAGCTCGCAGCAATTAAGAGGCCATGCATTGTAAGAACCATGTAAACATTACGACCCCCAGGGCCCGTCCGCCCACCGAGCAGGATAACCATTTAGGTAGGCACCCATTGTCAGGATATGAGTAGGATTCAAAGACATAAAAACAAAAACAAAGACAATACAATAAACCCCACCCCCCACCCTGCACCCCTGCATATGGCTATCGCCTAACCCCAATAGCAGTGTGCCTGTCGCCCCAACTAACTAATACTAAAAGTAGTAAAATGGAGGAGGAAATCGTCATACAGGCTCCCGGTCTTCCCTCCCCCCGGCCAGAAGTAAACAACCCCTACAGTACAGTCGAAAAAACCATCAGGATACGCAGGCAAAACAAATAGGGGAAGTTACAGGCACCACCCAACCTCCCACAAGCAGTATGGTAGCAAATCCTGTGTCCATTGAAGTCATGATAGCAGGTCGAAACTGTCAATCTCATCCTTGGCCCTTACGATCTTTCTTGCGAACTCCGTATGGTAGAACCCCGCATTCTCAGGAGAATTAAAATTTGAAAAGAGTTAAAAAAGGTCAGTCTGGAATGGGTCAAAATTAGCAAGTCTTTGAGAACCCCAACCGCACACATACTCTCCCTCACCAACCTCAGGTCGCAATGTTGTTTCCTCCGTATACGTAGTAAGATTGCCCGGGAGGGAAAAGACAAAGTTGCAAACCACAGGTCGCTTCTCAAAGTCCCCAGGAATGGGGAAACAAGCGGTTCCACCTCAGACGACAGCAGTATCGGTTGTAGCGATCCATTCAAAGTTCCCAGTTCGCAAGTATGTGGCTGCGCACTGACCACGGGCGTCAATACATCCTTCTGCACTGTGCCTCCATCCTCCGTCTCAATGTACTCCATGGAAAACTCAGCTCGTGCCGGGCCATGCCATGGATCTGAGTCCGGTCCCAGTCGCCTGACTCAACTGCACCAGCGATAATTTTGCAGACAATGGCGTCCACATGCGAATGTAGTGTGCCGATGGCGGACAGTACAGTCTTCAGCGAAGGCTCACACTCCGTCTGGCCCGTGTCCGCACACTCGGTTTCAAACATCGTCTCTTCCCCGGAGACCCGGGTTTCTCCGGGGGAACAAGCGAGAGCGAAGCGGACAGTTGCTGAGGGCGACTTAACGATTAACCCCTTCAGCGCTCATGACGAGTTCAGCTCATCATGAGCTACTGCGCTCCGGTGCTCATGACTAGCTGAGCTCGTCATGACCGCGCCCGTTCCGTGGAACACTCGTATGCTGGGCTGATTCCCCTGCAGTGCTGAGTGTTCCATTGGAATGGGTGTGGCCATGACGAGCTCAGCTCGTCATGAGCACCGGAGCGCCGTAGCTCATGACGAGCTGACCTCGTCATGAGCATGGGGGCGCTGTGCGCGCCCCCCTGCCCCAGCACAGCGGGGGAAACAGCTTCGCATGGAAGGGGTTAAACTACAGCAATCTGTAATCCGCTACTGCGAGCGAGGACTCCAACCCACCGAATCCCGGGGGCGGCAAACCGGGACTCCGGGAGAGCCCCGCCCACAGCCTCCAACGTGTCCAGTCACCACTCGTACGATGTTAACCAGACCAAATGACCGCCATCAGTATCGGACAAGGATAACCTTCACTGCGGGGGACCTGACCCAAGTCGTGTCCCACGGCCGATGTTGTTCAACTGTAACCCGGCAGGGCCAGTACTGGAGGCCCCGGCTCACTAGCTGGACTAAGCCGGGAATTAGACCACGGTATAACTTTGTCAATCAAGCCGTTAAAATTCTCGGGATTGCACCTTTAAGCTCTTCAACTATTCATCCACACGGAGGTCGGCGTAAAATCAGGATATGTGCCAGGATCATCGGGCTGAAAACGGAGGTCGGCGGAGCCGGGAGCTCACGCCGCCATCTTGGTTGCAAGCGTAGCTCCTCCACAGTATAGATTTTTAATATTACTTCCAGGACAAAATTCAGTGACTAAAGCATGAATGATTGTGCTGAGTACCAATAGCACGTGCAAAGAAAGTGCAAAAAAGTAAAATGCCAGTTAAAGCAGGAAACATAGGAGTAGATGAGGTGGTAGGCCCCCTCCCACCCCGCACGATAAATTTTGAATGGCATAAAAGGAACGTTAATTTGATAGGAATACAGATTTGCCATGACAATGTTAGTGTAAAGAGTGCATCACAAACACATTTTAGATTTCTGCAAGGTTATTTAAATATGCTAAATAATACTCTGAACCAAGTGAGGACGAACAGACCAGCTCTTATTTCGTAGAAAACAAGTAGAGTAGAGTGACACAGGCTGAAATGTAGTACCGGGTATACAACTTAGTGAAGGAAAATAGAAAATGCTAATATGTCCGTCAAGTCATTTTGTTTTTACAAACACATTTTATTGTTTTACAAGAAAGTAGGTAGTGCTTCAGACACAGTGATTGCCTGTTAACATCAGCCCCTTACCTCGCAGATAGAGGATCTTCCATATACTTCTTCAGCTCATTACTCTATCACAGCTAACATAGTGCAATTATTTAAGGCAGTGTACTTGCTCTGACATTAACAGCAACAATAGCGGTAATCTGGGCCTTTGAGATAAGCTGAAAATTGGGGATAACTTGCTCAAACTATGCGACTGCTGTGTTTGGTGGAGATTATTAATCGCATGAGTGAACATCACAGCTTGTGACATCACAACAGGCCTTGTTCCTTGTCTCAGTTATATTGATTTTTTCCCCTGAAAGTGGGAGTGGGGGTGTGTGTGGGGTTGTATGTGGGTGTGGGTGTGGGGTTGTGTGTGGGGTGGGTGTGCGGGGGGTTGTGTGTGGGGGGGTTGTGTGTGTGGGGTTGTGTGGGTGGCAGTATGCAAGTGACATCATGGTGCATGACATCGCATGAAGTAACATCACAGCTTGTGACATCACAACAGGCCTTGTTCCTTGTCGAGGTGGGCAGTCCCAAAGGTTTTATGGACTGCTGTTGAGTGTCTCTCAGTTATATTGATTTTTTTCCCCTGAAAGTGTGTGTGTGTGTGTGGGGTTGTGTGGGTTGTCTGTGTGGGTTGTGTGTGTGTTGGGTTGTGTGTGTGTGGGGCTTTGTGTGTGGGGGCTGTGTGTGTGGGGGTGGTGGGGGTGTGGTGTTGTGTGTGGGTGGGGGTGTGTGTGTGGGGGTGGGGGTGTGAGGTTGTGTGTGAGTGGGGTTGTGTGTGGGGTGTGTGTGTGGGGGTGGGGTTGTGTGTGGGTGGGGTTGTACCGTAAATCACTGGGGCATGTGTCAATGTGTGCATGATTATATTCTTGTTTCATGCACAAACCTAACCTTGCTTAAAATCAGTTTTGCCAGTCACTGGCTTTGTTATACCAGATTAACAATTGCTTTATTAACCTTCCTGCTTTCTCAAATTTGCTTGGAAATGCACCATTTGCCCACTACTTAAAAAAAAAAAATTGCAACCCCCATAGGTGTTTTTTTCACAAAAAGGTGTGTCACCAACATGAAAAGTTTGGAAAGCTGTGTCCTTCGAGGTCTGCCGAGGGGTCTGGTCTCCCTCCACATGGTCACATCAGTTATACAATTCAAACAACTCTAGACACCCGCCCAAACCGGAATTTTCCAGCTCAGGCCACGGTGAACAATGGAAGGCACATAAGATGGGCTGTGCCACTGTGCAAAGAACATGTTATCTCAGTCTCAAGGCCATGCAGCAGCTCTCTACCATGTAAAGCTGTGAGAATGAGTACATCTAATGGTAAAAGTATGCAACAATGAACAGTGCATTCATTAGTACAGCGAAGCTCCAACCTTGAGAAATACGAGCCAGAGGGGTGGGGTGGCCTTCTTGCAGAGGCGAGCATTACCGGGACAGACACTCGATCTTGGTTGTGAAACAACATGGTGCCAATAAAGATGGCGCCATGCATGCTAACTTAAAGAGAACAGGGGTTCAAATGTAGCAAATAGAGCACTGTAAACACGTATTACAGGAATAACATTTGAAATCCAACATCATTAAGATGGAGCCTACAGGAATACAATCAATCGAAAGGTGTTCTACTTTATCTCCCTTCCCTGAAATTGTTGACCACAAATGCCAACTGGTGAGGTTGATGAGCAACATTAGAGGATCAGGAAAGGAAGGTTCGCCAGATGAGAGAGGAGAGCTTACACTCCTCCAATTGGAGAGAGTTGGCAGCAGTTTGGATTGTGCTGGAAACGTTCGCCCTCTAGTTGGAGGGTTCCCATGTAGTTGTTTCAACAGACAACCAGGTCATCAGGTCCTACTTGAATCAACAGTGCGGCACAGAGTGCAAGGCTCTCAATCGATTAACAGCACAGATTTTTACTTGGGCCGAGAAGCATCTATTAGCCCTGGAAGCAGTCTGCATCCAGTGGTGATTCAACTTTTGGGCAGTCTAAATCACATTTTCCCATTCTCTGTAAATTAACAGCTGTCCTCCCAAGAGTTCAGTTGCATCTCGTCACGCACCGGGACACCTTGGCAGATCTGTTCATGTCTCCACAGAACACAATGCTCCCTGCATTCTGCATTGAGACATGGTGTACCCAGGTTTGGGTGGTGGATTTCCCATTAGTTCCCAAAGCACAAAGGTATTCTGTATGCTTTTTCTCCTGATTTCCCTCCTCCCGAGGGTGCTTCAGAAAATTCAGGAGGAGAGGACCGTGCTGCTTCTAATTGCACCATTTTGGCCTCGACTCCCTTGGTTTTCATTCCTAATTTTGATATCCAAGGGAAATTATCTCCACTTACACCTGCAGCCTACCCCGTCTACAGTTTCCCATCCTGTTGATAATTCAATTTCAACACCTCACGCTGACAGCTTGGAGCTCAAGATTTTAGGTTTGCAACAATTAGGCTGTTCAGAACAAGTAGCCAAGGACATTCAGGCTTCTAGAAGGCCTTTAACCTAGCACTAGAAATCCCTTTAGTCTTTATGCAAGTCTAAAGGCTGAGATCCATTTCAGATCTTCAGTTTCCTAAGAGAAGTTTTTTTTAAAGGCCTAGGACCTTCAACTCTGTCTTCGAAATGGTTAGCGATTAGAGCTGGGACAAAGCAAGAATGGGTGGATATTTCTCCTTTGATGGTTGGGCTTTTAACAAGCTTCAGGTTAAATAGACCAACAATTCTCAATCAGGCCCAAACTTAGCATCTCTCCATAGTTTTGAAGTGGATGCATCACCGACCCTTTGACCTGCTAGAAGATTCTGATCTGTTGCATTGTCATTGGCAAACCCAGCATTCCCAATTACCATCACTTTGGCAAGGTTAGGCGAATTGGGTGTGTTAGTAATTTCTTACCCATATTTAGCATTTTTCCTTGATAGTGTGATTCTTAAGTTAGATCTTAAGTTTATTCCGAAAGTGAATTCTTTTTTTATTATTCTTGATAAATTGTTTTTCCAGTTTTCCATTCTCAAGATAATTCTCCAATTCCCTCTTCTCTTGATGTCATGCAAGCCATGTCTATCTACCTACAGTGAACTAAGAGTTTCAGGTAGTCAAAAGCCTTATTCTTTTCCCATACTATAACAAACAAATGAGAGAAAGTAACCTAGCAAATTCCCGGTAGGTGGGTTCGTCAAGCAATATCGCAGTCATATCAGCTATGTTTAAAGGGTGGTTTCCTAGAGCTGTATAAGCCATTCGGAGGTGCTGCAGTCCAGGAAATATGTCGAGCGGCGATGTGCTCATCTCATGAGACATTTGTCAAGCACTATAGGTTAGATTTACTTAATAATGATGGCGTTCATTTTGCTTCTACTGTCTTGAAGTCGGCAGTGGTGTAGACGTAGATTAAATAAAGAATATTTGCTGCATCAGTGGATTGTTGGTGCAAGTAATTGACAATAGGTACATCCTCATATATTAGGGACTGAGATGAGGAGGACAAGATGAGGGGGTTATGACACAATTATTTACCTGTAATCTTCATTAGACAATTCTCAGTCTCCCTCGTAACAGTCCATATCCCTCCAACCCCTCCCAGGGTTGCACCTCTAATCTTGGAGCCTGTAAAATACAGGAGGGGAAGTGTGGGAAAGAAACCGTTTTCCACACTACTTAGTGGAAATTGAACAACTTTGATTCTGGGATCATAGATCTCAGAGTCTTATACAAGCTCTGAGGCCTTATGTAGCAGGGAGTGGGATAAGAAGGACTTCAAATCTGGGTAATAATATACAAGCTCTGAGGCCTTATGTAGCAGGGAGTGGGATAAGAAGGACTTCAAATCTGGGTAATAAAGATTACATGTAATTTTGTCAAATGCTGTATACTGTGTATTATTCATGTTTACATTGACCATTGCTAATGTAGGCCTGTATATTAAATGACTAATGTTGGTGCCATCTTGCTTCATGGCATATGTGCATTTTATTTCTAGGTGTAGCTGAAGTCCAAATTAAAAAATACGATGCTCCTACAGAACAGAACAGGCTTTAGACTATCTTCTGGCATGCAAAGGGGGAGCTCAGTGATAGGAGGTGCTGTACATACCTCCCCAACACCTCCCTTAGCATACATGAACAAATAGATGACATTATGGACAGGGTTAATAAACAGCATGAAATTCAAAATGGGTTTGATTTCCTCCTGAGAGGGATCTGGTGTTGGTTATCTCATTAGTCCATGAAGATCTTAAAGTCGTGATTGCAGTACTCCTGATTGTGATTCCCTAATACATATTTCTAAAATTTTAGAGAGGCATATTCATAAGGCACTCTCAGCTTATGTGGAAAAAAACGAGCTTCTTCATTCGTCCCAATCTGGGTTTAGGACCGGTTATTCCACCGAGACGGCCCTGCTCGGGGTCACAGAAAAGATCAGGGAGCTTATGGACGATGGTCAAACAGTTGCATTGGTCTTGTTGGATCTAAGTGCGGCCTTCGACACCATTTCTCACTCCATACTGCTTGGCAGGCTGGGGGAGAATGGTGTCGAGGGCAAAGCACTGGAGTGGATTAGATCATACTTATCCCTCCGCACTTTCCAGATCTCTTCTTCGGAGGTATGCTCTGAGGTATTTTATTCTCCTCATGGTGTGCCACAGGGATCGATCCTGAGCCCTTTGTTTTTTAATTTGTACCTGCGACCGTTGGCCAATCTGGCAGAACATTTTGGTCTCATTTTAATGACCTACGCAGATGATTCGCAAATTCTGTTTTCACTCTCCAAATCTGAATCATCTGCTCCATCTGCATTAAAAATAGGCCTTCAGGAAATATTTAGTTGGATGTCAGCCAACCAACTTAAATTAAATGGGGAGAAAACAGAGGTCCTTCTTTTAGGGAACAGCAAAGACCTCTGGAGTGATCCCCACTGGCCATCATCATTAGGTAAACTTCCACCTCCAGCCTCTCAGGTTAGAAACCTTGGGGTCATCATAGATGACAATTTATCTATGATTCAGCAAGCCAATAAAGTGGCAGTCATATGCTTTGCCATTCTTAAATGGCTACGCAAAATTGTCTGGATGTTACCATCATCTACCCAGAAGACCGTAGTCAATGCCTTAGTGACATCTCGGCTTGATTACGGTAACATCTTGTACCTGGGCTCAAACAAAGCAGTAATAAAACGTCTGCAACTGGTGCAAAACGCTGCTGCCAGATTGCTTTGCAGAATCCCGAGATCCGCTAGGATCACTAAACATCTTAGGGACCTGCATTGGCTCAGGGTTGAAAACCGGATTCGTTTTAAAACCCTGAACTATCTATTCAAAATCAAAGCTGGCACTGCTCCCAAATACCTACAGGACCTTGCTAAGCCCTACCTCCCCAATCGCAGTCTTCGTTCGGGTACAGCTGCGAACTTCGCGATTCCGAGGTTTAAACGGGCCAGAATGGGCGGGAGATCTTTCTCCTATCTGGGCCCAACTTTGTGGAACACACTGCCCATTCATATACGCAAGGAGGAAAGTTATGTGAAATTTAGAAAAAGCGTAAAAACCTGGTTGTTCGACAAATAAGTGCTTGACTGTCCTTTCTCCAGATGTGTCTGTGTTTTGCTGGTTCGGCGCCGGGAAACCCTTTGTGGGTAGCTGTGCGCCTTATAAGTGTTATGAAATAAAATAAAATAAATAAATAGTCAAACTAATGATGAACATCATCATTCACTCTTTCATTAATAAGGGCTCTGCTCCTACTTATCTGCTTAATACATTTGAAGATGATGGCGATAGTGACAATGAAGAAATTAAGACTGAAATTATTAGATTCAATCAAATTGAATTGTTGTAGAGATTTTGTCTCCCGGCCCAAATGAGGGCCTGAGAAAATAGATTAACTTATATCATTGCCTTAATACCATTATGCTTGGTACGAACATGAAAAATGCTCAAAATATGTTTGGTTGCATTTTATTATTGAATTGTTTGTCGTTTCTATAGCTGTTTAAGGACATGTAGAATTCTATTATGAAGCCAATTTACATGCATTTCTAATGCATCAATGCCATTTTAATTCATGTTGTACAATTGCACATTTTTGCACTGCATAGTAAGCATAGCTTTGTTGTGAGCATTGACACAACAAAGCGAAGATTTAGAGAAAAGTGGTCATCTCTTGTCTTTGCATTCTGTATCAATTCATCGAGGTCTTCTCACATTCTTTCTCATTAGAAGATCTTGGCCCCTGCTTATTCATGAATATCAGTTAGCATCAGTCTCAGTCATATGTTCATACTTTCATTTGCTTGTATTGGAAACATGGTGTAAATATGATGACAGAAGGTACACATTTTAACATTGTATGCTCCAACTGATAAAGGGGTGGAGTCTATTCATTGAAATATCAATTGCCCTGCATTATATTGCTTGCATATTGGCTGTGTTGCATTAAACGCATTTTCGATTTTATAGGCTATCCTGAGTGTTGTTTTTTTTTTTTTACACCCCTATTATTTGTGTTGAGGCTTTCTGGCACACCAAGCAAAGTATCTCCCCCATATTTATTCCACTGCTGACCAGTCATTGTTGCAGTTCTGTTCAGATTTGGGGGCTCCCCGAACCAGAGCTTGCAGATGCAGGATGCTGATGTAAGGAATTCACGTTTGAGTCAGTTGTATATTTCACAAAGACTGGTCCATCCACAGTATTTGTTGCAGGACAAGGGGTGGATCCGTGAATGCCCTAACAGGATAAAGGAGGCTAAATGTTAAAGGGAACGATTTGGAATCCCCACCCACCAGCTACTGAAGCCTGATATAGGAAATCAACCTTTTCTGCGTGGTCACCTCCGGATTTGCCACCATTTGTGGAAATAACCAGTAGCAAAGCGCCTGGTTGATTTGGGCATATTCCTAATTGGTATATTTAACATACATATAGGTTATTGGTATATGGTACAAAATGTACCCAGGGCCTGTAAGTTAAATGTTACTAGAGGACTGTGGCACCTGTAAGTTAAATGTTACTAGAGGACTGTGGCACCTATTGTGCTTTCCACTACATTTACAGTGTAAAACATGGCTTCAGGGCTACGGTTGTAGACTTACTGTAGCAGTTTAAATAATGTAATTCAACCTGTCAATAAAAAACTTTTGACAGGTCGAAATCTCCCTTTCAACTACTGATAAGACACCCTTACATAGTCATTGTCATCCACAAGGCAGAGTGCATGGTATTGAAAAGTAGGACATGTAGAAGTTTAATGTTAACATGTCCTTATTATGACTAGCACCCAAAAGCTATTTTACACTATGGCAGGTCCAGCTATCCTACTTAGAAAACCAGAGTACAGATTAATAACCTAATAATGTATCTCAGGAATTGGACTCGCCAGAAAAATAATTAAATAGCTAATTTTCACAGTCATTAAGGAAACATACATTTAGGAAATTTACCTTTTCCCAGCCTGAAGTTCCTGGAGGCCACATTTGCATTTGCTTTCCCACTTCTGCCATCCAGCCAATAATTAGAATATGAATAGGTGTGAAGAAGGTATGAAGTGCCTCCCTGGAGCAATCAATAGGCTGAACTGAATGGGCAGAGGTAACCCCTCTTAAACAGAGTATACAGGGTTAGGCTATGAGCACCCTTTTAACATTACAGTGTTAAGTCCTGCTTGAATGTCAAATCCTACTTAACGGGATCTGCTGGATTTTACATATAACACCTGATGTGCATTTGATTGGGCACATTTGAAAGGAAGGGAAAGAGGATGCCAAAACAATCTGTATGTATCCACTGTTGGTTGTTGCAGAACCCTACTTTTGTTCTACTAGACTTTTGCCTCTGGGTTTATTGTGGGTACAGTGGCTGCACAAAAATTAGATTTTAGTGTTAGGTGTGGGAGGAGATTGGAATTACCATAGTGCACTCTCCACATATGCCCTGAGCCCTCAGAAACCAAGTTTTGTGTGGTTGAGGATTTTCACTATCATGAAAATGCCAAAAGTGGGTACGGTTGGCTCAGGGAACCATTTACTGCTAGGGTGTGCCCAGGAGTCATTCCCATCCACTAGTTTGTGTCAGGCATAAAAGTGTCATATCCAGGCACCCACTTCAGAAGACTCCTGGACCTGAGGAAGAACAGAAAATGACTGGACCTGCTGTCTTTGACCAAAGAGGAGCCATGGAGGATTGGAACTGCTCTAATTTGTACCCAGGACAAAGAAGTGGATTCCAAGGGTTATAAAGCTGACTTCTTGTTAAAGCTACAGGGACACAACAAGCTACAAGAGGCCTTTGCCTGCAACAGTCTAGCTGACCAGTGGTGACCCCTGCTGTTGGCCTCTGCTTGACACCCAGCAAGGCTCTACACACCTCTCCTGGGGGGCTTTAGGAGTGTACCTCTGTGGTGGATTGGGACCTAAAAGACCTAAAGTCAGAAGGTAAAATCTTTGACCAGGACAAATCTGATTAGCGTATTCGACCCAGTTCATTGCAGTCAACATCAAATTGTGCCTAGGTCCTGGTCTACCGCAAACATTGACTATCATTGACACTTTATGCTTCTTGTTACTAGATGCTACTTAAAACGTTAAAGTTTCATATCTCTGGTTCGCCGTATTGGATTTTTGTCATTTTGGTGCCATTTTGTTTATTCAATTTTACTCTATTTTGCTAATCTAGTTTGAGATATTTTATTGTTTTGCATTTCAACTTTATTACTGTTTTTTCCTTGCACAAATGCTTACCCATTGCTTCTAAACTAAGCCTCTCTGCTCTGTGCCATTGCTACTGGGGGTTAATTTAATGACTTTGAGGGTCCACCCTGACTTGGGCTGTTATTATTCTTTGAGGTGTGTAGTAATAATACAATTTCGTACACCTGATTAGAGTGGAACTCCTTGGGGAAGGTGCAGAAAGATCCATGTCGTGCTGTCACTCCACCTACCAGCTGATGTATTCCAGCTACAGTAACGTTCAGGAATAGTGTAGAGCCTGCGTTCCAGTTAAACGAAAGACAGAGCAGCCTCACCTCAGCCCAAAATTTTAAATTGCTGTACGCATAAAGGAACCTCAAGCTGGAGTCCTCTGCATATTGAGTCAAACAAACTGACACAGGCTCCACACCCGCCTTATCTCACACATACACAATATATTCACCCTCCAACTATGTTAACCATTGATGGGGAAAAGGACTAGCAGCCCTCTTAACAGTAGAGTACCATATGCATTTCTCTTAGAAGGTGACAAGGAAAAGGCTTGTCCATACCACTATAAACCAATGTTGCGAATACTGCTAGTCAATGCCATTCTGGTGAGAGGACCGTAATCCCTTTCTCAATGAAGGGTGCACTGTGGGTGCCCCTCCTGACCTCAGAACCATGATCAGGCTCTAAACCCTTTTAAAAGAGATGCCTTCAGTGATCATGTGTGACTGATTCATTGATTAAAAAAAGAAGAAAAAAATCTTCAGTGGTTTTGCCAGCAGTTCAACATAGGAGTGTGCTCTCTGGAAGCCATGAATGGATATTTATGTCCTACCACAAAGTAATGAGTGAGGAGAGGTGCCCTGTGACTGCCATAAAATGACAATCTGGTATCACTCTCCCATGCTCTACAAATGCGCTGCACACTAAGATCATACTTGTCCGACTACCCCGCTCCCAAACCTCCCTGAGCATGCCAGTCTCAAAAAAGATCTCTTTCAAATAAAAAATAATTTCTTGGTATTCTACCACGTCCCACCACATGTCCTTCTAATTCACCTGCACACCTGAAACACATCTGGCCAACTGCCTCGCTTTCCTCAATGACCTCAATATGAAATATAAGATAAATAACTGGTAACCTACCAACATCGGATCCCCTGCCACATTATCAAAATATACCCTTTCCCCGCCTCACTCACTCTGTGCTTCCCCTCCAGCCTGCAGGCACTTTGACATCACATGAGTTTCAATCAGTTTAGTTGTTCCCTGGAGTGATATCAAACTAGTGTTATGCAGCTCCTAAAACCTGCTGGTTTATAAAATGAATAGAAGTCATAAACAGCACAGCATTTAGTAGAGGCCTCAAGACCATCCTTATTAATCCTGTTCCCAAATTCTGCCGCTCACCCTCCAGTCCAGTATGTGTGTTTTCTATTTCACAATTCCCATTGCCAGGAAATCCATTTTTCGGGCTAATGCACACGAAGAACTGCAAGGTACTTCAGTATTTGGGAGTTAGTGTATGTGAAGTTTGAGTGTCCTGAGGGCCATTGGCCTGCAGGGCCCTGCAAGCAGCCAGATATGGTGTACCCCAAAACTGCCTAGTTGGGCTAGAAGGTTCTGTGCTGATCCTCTGGTGAGGAAATAGTAGTGGAGGTGATTCTTCTCACCATATTTGCTCGCAGAAATATCCTTGTGCTAGCCTGGCACTGGCAAGTGTGCTCTGTTGAGTCCTGGATTATATGACTTCTGTTACTGCTCAAGGAGCACCAAAATCTGTAGTAAATGTGTGTCACTTTAACTCACATGAAGCACAATTGTCAGTGTTAATTGCTTGACGTTTAAAAAAAAAACGCTTTCCTAGCTCTGCTGTACTTACTGTTTGCCTGTTTTTGTGCACGTGCACGTTTTATAGATTCATAATTGACAGATTGGCAAACAAAGAAATCTGGACTGCTTCAGGCATGCTGCAAAATGTGAGTCATTGAAGTAATGAAATCACAGTCTTCCAAAACACGACCAGGGAAAAACAAAGGAGATCCACAATTTTTTTTAATGATGCCCGAAATAAAGCACAAGAAGTTGGTATGTAAATATGAGCTACGAGGTACATAGCTCTGGAGAGTGCACCCCTGCCTTCTGATCAAATACTAGTAAAGTCATGGCATTTGTCTCAAGAGTTTGGACTATTGTCACTGAACACATCACATGTTCAGTGAGTGTCTTGTCTGCCAAGTAAATGGACTAAGAGCCCAGATCAAAGGTCTGAGTTCAGGAGGGGCACTCAAAGTGTACCTATCTTTTTGAAGAGAAACTTCTGTTCTGCTGCCCGGCTGAGAAAGACTGACATACATTTCTAATGGAGAAGACAGACTCTCTATTGTCTGCTGCCTTCAGAGAAGCAATGCCTCCTGCCCTCTCCTTTTACAAAGTCTGCTAGTATCATTGGGTCAGGTCGTTTCCTCTCTCCATGTGAAACATGGATTCAGTGTGCATGTATGCAGTGCATGTATAAGACAGCATGCAGTGTTTTACTGATTGGGTTCAGGAATCCATCTCGGAATTCCTTTGTGTGGATTGCTACACAAAATGAAGCTGTCCAGGTCCTTTGCTAGACCTCCACAGAACTTCACTTGGGAGTGAGCTCTGGACACTTCCTGCCCCTCTCTCCTGGATTATCACTGTCAGATTTCAGAAGTTAACAGGTAGGATGCCTTATGCTTCCTTTTGAAGTGTAGCTGCAAGGATTCTTCTATCCTGCCATTGGGTGGCGCTGCTTGAAGACCTTCTGTGACCCTGCCTCTACATAACCACTAGTTGGGACCCTGTGCCGCACTCCATTGTTAACTCACTAACTTTCCTTATCCACTTGAAAAATACATCCAGTCCAGATTCTGTTGCAGGGTTTACTTACCAACAACTGATGCACTGTGGGGCTTGTATGCCTTTTCCACGTTACTTTTTAGTGAATCTAATTGCACTTTGAATACCACATTACCACGTCCATATGCCCCTGTGCTTCCTTGCATGAATACCAACCATATTCAGAAACAAGATCCAATCCACATTCCATTCCGGAGTTTCATTCCGTCCACTTGTTGCTTCCTGTAATCTCAATGCACTCCAATCAGGCAGAGGGCTGCTCTTACCTGCGCTGTGCTCCAGCTAGCACGCAACTGTTCTATGTTCCAATCAGTTCCACCCTGTGTGAGCTGAATTCCTTGGCAAATCTTTGAAAACCTGAGTAGAATCCTGTTTCCTGGTACACCTCTTTGCAGTGTCCTGCTTTCCTGTGGCTGTCCTGTGCAGCACTGTGCTTGTTTTTTACCTCCTTGGTTCTCAGTCTCACTTTGTTTCTGCCTTTCCTTCCTACCTTGATATCCCGAATTTCTATGCTGCACTTTTTGTGCTTCTGACCACATATTCAGTGAGATGATAACAGTTCCCTTTCCTTACTAGTGTCCCTGGTTAACCTTGTTCTGAATTCATCTACTAGCAGGGCTTTAGTTGTTCCAGTGCCTGCTAGGTACGCCCTTGAGTTTCTTGTCCAAAATCCTCGCTCCTGTTTCCCTGTACCAGCAGGATAGTACGTGTTTCAGTGCCCGCTGGGTACAGCCTGCTCCTTAACCCAGTATTCTTGTTCTTGACTTCTAAAGCCCTGTTTATAATTCCTTTTCTGTTCTACTCCAAATTTGGCACACTGACTATTGTACTCTGTATCTGCTTACAGTGTGACCTCTGGCTTGGTCTTGGGTTTGATCAAGTAAAGAAAACACTTCTGTTGTTGTGTACATGTATTTTGGAGTGTTGACTCCGTGTTGTTGTCAGTCTTGGTCCACCTTGCACTTAGAACAATAGTATCTATAGCAGCAGGACTGATCTGTGAGTTGGTGTATGAGTTTTGTTAAGACCTGTCAGCTGGTATCAATCCAAAGGGCTTTACCTGAGCTCCTAAGAGACCCCTTGTCACATACCAGGACACCCGTCCTTTGGTCAAATCTTGTTATCCTTTACTGTTGCTGGTTTTCAGTCTGTCTCATTGTCTCTCATTACAGCCACCTCCTGTCCCCTGTAGTCCTGTGATCACAGGTTATCATTTTGAGCAGCCTGGTATTTGCCGTGCCCGGTCACCCTGCTACGTATTACCTCTAGAAGACCCTCTCCCTGCCTCTGCTTCCTGACAATAGCCACCTGTTCTGCCATGACACTTGTGGCTCCACCCCCTCTTCCTGTTGCATCATCTTGATGAAGGCTGTGGCTGTGATCAGGCTGAGTCCAATACGCAAAAAGGCAGGAATTGACTAAAAGCAACTTTGGTAGAGCTGCTGTGGAAGATGTAGCCAGAATGCACTGATAATGAAGAATCTGATTGCAGGAGCCTCCCAGAATGTGAATATTGCACATTGTTCAGTGAGCAGCCAAAGAATAAATGTTGGGCAGATACTCGAATCAGGGTGCCAGGGATCCTCAGCACCTGGGATAGAAGTTATATAGCACTGTATCTGAGAAGTCAATAGTGTAGCAGAGACAAGATGCTTGGTTGCTATATTACTTTCAGGTTTGAGACACTCTAGAGACAATACCCCTGCAAGGAAAGCCGGAGAATGCCTGAGGAAGAGCACCGCCTGCTGAGAAACAAGCATGGAGTGCTTCCCCAACAGGAGATCCTGCTTTTTGGAGTCATCAGCCCAGCTGTCTGGTGACTGGCTATGTGCTATGAAAGGCACCTAGGAACCTTGCTTTAAGTCACGGGTACTCATAGTATGGCAGAGGCCCGGCAAACCTTCTGTGGCGCCTGTGGACCATGAGACATCGTACCCGTGTTTAAAAAAATAATAATTCCAAGAGTGTCTGCAAACACTGCCGGTTGCAGAGACACTCTGAGAGAAAGAGAGGGAAAGGGAGACCGAGACATGGAGACAGAGAAAGGGAGACAGAGGGAGGGAGACGGAGGGAGGGAGACGGAGGGAGGGAGACGGAGGGAGGGAGACGGAGTGAGGGAAGGGAGTGAGGGAAGGGAGTGAGGGGAAGGGAGTGAAGGGAGGGGAGTGAGGGAAGGGGAGTGGGGGAGGGAGGGAGTGAGTGAGGGAAGGAGAGTGAGGGAAGGAGAGTAAGGGAAGGGGAGTGAGGGAAGGGGAATGAGGGAAGGAGTGAGGGAAGGGGAGTGAGGGAGGGAGTGAGGGAAGGGGAGTGAGGGAGGGAGTGAGGGAAGGGGTGAGGGAAGGGCAGGGAGTGAGGGAAGGGGAGTGGAAGGGGAGTGAGGGAAGGGGAGTGAGGGAGGGAGTGAGGGAAGGGGAGTGAGGGAGTGAGGGAGGGAGGGAAGGGGTGAGGGAAGGCGAGTGAGGGAGTGAGGGAAGGGGAGGGAGGGAGAGAGGGAAGGGGAGGGAGAGAGTGAGGGAAGGGGGGTGAGGGAAGGGGAGTGAGGGAAGGGGAGTGAGGGAAGGGGGGTGAGGGAAGGGGAGGGAGGGAAGGGGAGTGAGGGAAGGGGGGTGAGGGAAGGGGAGTGAGGGAAGGGGAGTGAGGCAAAGGAGTGAGGGAAGGGAGTGAGGGAAGGGAAGGAAAGGGAGTGACGGGAGGGAGGGAGTGAGGGAAGGGGAGTGAGGGAAGGGGAGTGAGGGAAGGGGAGTGAGTGAGGGAGGGAGTGAGGGAGGGAGTGAGGGAAGGGGAGTGAGGGAAGGGGAGTGAGGGAAGGGGAGTGAGGGAGGGAGGGAGTGAGGGAAGGGGAGTGAGGAAGGGAGAGGGGGAAGAGGGGGAAGGGGGTGAGGGTGAGGGAAGGAGAGGGAGGGAGAGGGAAGCAGAGGGAAGGAGAGAAGGAGAGGGAAGGAGAGAGGGAGAGGGAGTGAGACAGTCAGAGTGAGTGAGACAGAGAGAGACAGGGAGGGAGAGACTGAGATAGAGGGATGAAGAGAGAGAGATAGAGGGATGGAGAGAGGGAGGCAGATATATATATATATATATATATACCGGGTCTGGTAGCTCAGTAGACGAAGGCGTCCGCTGCAGGGACCTGTGTTCGACCTCATGGTCACAGTTTTTTTTGTTGCTCTAGCCCCGCCCCCTCCCCCACTGACCCCGCCCCCACCGGTGCGGCCCTCGGACACAAACCAAACTGTAAATTTGGCCCCTGAGAGAAAGTTTGTGAGTACCCATGCTTTAAGTGCTACATATAGTGATATAGTGACTAGAAAGGAAGAATGCAGCTTAACGCAGAGAGGGACACTGGAAGCGAGCCCCAGCAGAAAGGCAATGTCTAAAAGAGGATATCAAAAGGACAAAACTAGAATAAATTGTGTGTATGGTCTAGGGGTGGATCAGCATTGTGGTGAGCCCCCCTCTGTCCGTGTCCCACAGTGTGCCACTCATATCCCCCAACAGGACCTTAAGCTTTGTCCACGTTCCTGCTCTAGAAGTGATTAGTGGAGTGTGCATGACAAGAAAAAGATGATTATGTCACTGCAAACCACTTGAAACCCCACCATCAGGTTGCAGAGATGTTTGGCTTTGCTTTGTGACAGCCTGTTTTGCACCTGTTATGTGGGTGGCCTAAGTACAGAAAAAGAGAACCACATATGGCAGGTTTTAAGATAAGGTCTCTTAAAGGGTGCAACATTGAAACATCTCCGACATGTTCAGTGGTTTCATAAATACAGACATTTCTCTTAGTGCCTGTTTAGAAACGATACCGAGCATTCCTCACACGTTCAAAAGTAATACAAAAGCCACATTTATATGAGCAAACGAAAACTAATACAAATACCAAATGTCTAGAAAAATATTAAATATAATCACATTAAAACCACATTTTACATCACATAAATTATTTCACATAAATGTTTAAAGAAAGAAAAACTTCATCCTAAAATAAATCAATCTGTCTTTAGTCCCATGTACCTTCACCATATATATATATATATATATATATATATATATATATATATATATATATATATATATATATATATATATATATATAACACTGAGCATTAGGAACATTAATCAATCGTAAATAAATATCGTGTGGGGGTGGACTATAACACTTTTACTCCTCTGCAAGTTTCAGTGGGATAAAAGTATAATTTCTACCTTCTTCAGGACAGAAACAATTTGTTCTCTTCAATGAGACTTTGCTATACCACTGCTTTTTTCTGTCATTCATTTTCCTTTAGTCTTCCTTGTGTGGGTCAGTATTTCAAAGTCAATGGTATGTTTTCGCTGCACCAACAAAAATCATATTTTCCTATGATGGACATTAAAATGAAGAAGTGTTTCTATAGCTGTTCTGATTACACCTGCCTGCTAGAAAGTACCCTTACTATACTATTAAAGGTATATATGCAATTGCTATGTTTTTATTTAATTTTTTATTGTAAGCATCTGTTCACCCCATATCGGCAGCAGCATGTTTCCTTGGTTTTCTATTTATGTTTATAGCATATGCTGGTGATACAAAATGTTAAAAATGTAACCTTTGCACTAGCTTGCCAATGCAAGGCTTACTCACTTTACCAATGCGTGTTAGTCTGGTGGCTTTGGAACATTTTGTCCACGTTCTGCTGTTGCAAAAATATCACTGTTTTAGGTAGACATCTTCCCTCTTTTTACAGCTAACCAGGAACAATGCCATTCTTCCAGCGAGGACGTCTGCTCAACAATGTGGCCCCCACCTCCTTGGTGATCTTCATTGTGTGCCAGTGTGTACTCTGCACTTCTTTGGATGGGACTTGTCTTGTCAGAGTAGGCCTGAAGAGGGATGTCAGCAGGTGGTACAGGAACCTGGCAGGAGATAGGAGGTGTTTGCGCTGTTTGCATTTTCCATAAACAGCACATTACCTTCACATGACCCACCCCCTGCATAATTGGCCGCTCCATGCCACCATCTGCTCCCTTGATCTCAGCTCATCAAGTGCAAGCATGCGCATTGAATGAGAAGGGACCATGGATAAATCCACGAAACCGTCATACCTCATAAGCTTCAGCGGGATCTGAAAGCAAAAACATTGTAATCACAATGAGCAGCCCGGAAGAAGGTCTGGGTGCCCCTTGGATTAATATATTTCCCGCAGAGCTTTTGGAAAAGATCTTTTGGCATAGTCGCAACCCTGACACAACCTGTAGGCAGAGGTTCAGCTATGGCCAAAAGCATGCGATAAAGACAGTAAGCAGGGCCTCTTTATTGTGAAGAACCAGGGCCTACTAACAGAGGTGAATATACTTGCATATATTTACTCCTATGAATATTTATTATGACACATAGTAGAAACTTTATACCACTTCTGAGTATAAAGTCACTCCTAGATGTGGACATGCATGTCTCCCGCTATTGGTGGAGCCTTCTACACCAGGATTTACGACTGTAAAGATACTACTCATAAATGTTGATGTTTAGGCAGAGACCTCCGCCATCGTGAAGTAGGTCACTCTCTGGGAACACACAGAAAAATAAAAAAAGTTTATTAAACGTAAAAAAAATGTAATACATTTTAATGTATAATAATTTAAAATATTTATTTTAAAGCTAGTAGTAACAAAATATTACAGCACATTAACTTAAATGTATATTAAATAATGAATGCAAATACACATCATTCATATATATTAAAAAAGTATTTACAAAATCCCCCCGGCAGTAACATTTTTATTTATTGTGCATTAACATTTATTGCATTATTTGTAGAATTGATTTAGATTATTGTTAAATTTTTTTATGACAGTTTCAAAGTGTATTTTAATTTTAAATTGAAAATACATTTTTTATTAAAGCTATATTTATATATTAATTCTATTTTTTTAGCATTAAACAAACTATGTAAATATTTTAAAATTTAAAATAATTGCATTTATTTAATGTTACTTTCAATGAGAGTGTCTTGCTATACCAATGAGTAGCCATGTGTGGTGTTGGACATTTTCCAAGGCTGGGATAGCGTAAATGTACTCTTGTTTTGGGATTTTTTTTGGCTGTAGTAAGTTTAGAAGTGTAGTTTGTGAACAGCAATGGACTTTCTCTTTGGGTGAGCATTTGTATTTACAAGTCTCTCCCTAAACCTCTGCTTACCCCTGGTGAAACCCCTCCAATTTAGGTGTTGGCATGCCCTCTTTTCCAGCCACTCCCCACTGTCCTGTCCACACGTATTACTTAAACCAGTGGTTCCCAAACTTTTTTGACCCGCGGCTCCCTTGCCCCATTGGCCATTGCCTGTGGCTCCCTACAGTTACTTTTTTAGGTCTCGCCTATTCCATTCCGCAAGGAATGAATAGGACGAGACTATTAGCACTAAACTAAGAGCTAAACTAAACTCTGAAAAATACGGTTTTCCAGAAGTGCTTGTGGTCTCGTGAGCGCGCTTCTATCCGTCTGCCTCGCATCACCACATGAAAGCCACACACACTTCAAAGGCTCCGCTCCCCGCCCCCCGCCTGCACTTCGCACTCTCCGACTTCCCCTCCCACCGCCCACGGCCGCTCTTCCCATTCACGCGCTCATTACCATTTGCTCCCGAGCCGCATTTCTCCTCCCCCCTAATCACAGCAATGCCAAGAGCTTGTTGGCAATTGTAATCGCTCCTCCCTTCCCTTCCTTCCACCCAAAATCGAACTTCCCAGAGTTGTACTCGTCAGTGCTTTGGTTGCTCCGTCCTCAGTACATGTTTATATGTGCGACTATTTGGTTTTCATCCTCCATTTCGTTCTCTCATTATCTCCGTCCCTCTGTCACTGGCTCGCCTCCCCTTTCGTGATGCCGAGGTTGGTCCCCAGATGGGCCCCGAAGCTGCAGACATTTTAAGAAACGCTCTGGATGTATGGATCTAAAGCGGCCCATCACTGGAGCAGCCCCGCAGCCGGAATCTTGATTATGCAGATGAGGTCCCACAACCACGCTGGCAGGTTTCAGTGCAGCCAAGAGAGAGCGCGTGCATTTCGGAACATTTCGAATACATTATACCGCCACATGGGGTGTGTGAGCGATCTGGCATAAGCAAGGCACATGAAGTCCCTTTAAATAAAGAGCAGAAAATATCCCTCCCAGACCCCGAGATCATGGCCGATCTTGGCAGCTTGAAGGAAGGTTGTTAATAAGGGCACCCCTACCATAGGGGTGGCATTGATGCCACTGCGGAGAAGGTCACCCGCCGCGGCCTCTCCTTCTGTGCCCTCTCCCACTAGCATGCAACCCCTGCCCCTCCTCGCCCATCTCGCTAGCCACATCTGCCCTTCCTGCCGGCTTCTCGCTCTCTCTGCCCTTGTTTCCCCCGCCTCTCTCGCTCCCCTTCTGAACCCCCTGTATGTATATCTCTCTCCTCTCTGCCCTTGCTTCCTTCACCCCTCTCTATCTCGTTCCACTTCTGACCCCGCGTGCACATCGCCTTCCTGCTGCCCTGGTTTCCATCTCACCCTCTAGTCCGCTCCACTTCTGACCCCGTGTGTGTGTGTGTCTCCGTCCCCTAGGTTCCGTCTCCCCCTCGGTATCTCGCTCCATGCCTGACCCCCATGCGTGTCACTCTCTCATTTCTTATTTCCGGCTCCCCCTTGCTTTCTTCCCCCACGTCTGAACACCTGTGTATCTCTCTCTCTCCCCTTCTGACCTCCCTGCATGACTCTCACTCTGCCCTTGTTCCCCTCCTACTCACTATCTCTCTCTACTTCCCTGTGTGTCTCTCTCTGCCCTAGTTTCCACCTCCCCTGTCTCTCTTTCCCCTTCTGACCTCCAAGCAATTCTCTCTCTCTGCCCTTGTTTCCTTGTCTCTTTCTCTCTCGCTCGCTCCCCTTCTAATCCTTGTGTGTGTCTCTCTCTGCCCTTGTATCCATTTCCCCTCTCTCTCGCCTCCCTTCTGACCTCCAGCGGTGTCTCTCTCCCTCTGCCCTTGTTTCCTTCTCCCCTCACTACCTCGCTCCACTTCTGACCCCTTGTGTATATCTCCCTCCCGCTTCCCTGGTTTCCAGCACACCCTCTATTCTGCTCCACTTCTATGTGTGTACCTCCCTCTCCTCTAGGTTCCGTTTCCCGGATGCCTGACCCTCGTATGTCACTCTCTTCCTCTGCTTTGTTTCTGTCTCCCCTCGCGCTCTCGCTCGACGCCTGACACCCCGTGTGTCACTCTCCCCCTCTGCCTTGTTTCCGTCTCCCCTACTCTCTTCCTTCACTTCTTCACTGTGCTTGAGAAAAATACAACCTTTCATTTCACTCCTATCATTCTGCAACAAGCATTGAAAATGCAATAGGTCTTGCCTTTTATTAAGTTAAAGCCATTTGCTTTACTATACAATACCATTAGCAAAGCAAATGACTACAACTTAATCAAAGGCGAGACCTATTGCATTTCCAATGCTTGTTTGTAGAGTGGGGTTGTCGGAAGTAGCCCGGACTCAGGAGTTCTTGCACTTTTCTTCCTGAAAATAATTGGGAGGAAGCTGATGAAGGTATTATAATCATATAGGTAAGGTGTTTTGTATTACTAAGGCGGCGCCTCTAACAAAATGTTCCTAGTTGCACTTCCTTGCCCGTGCCTTTTTTAGAGTACACTCTCAAACTTTTTTATCACACTTACAGTGCTAGATAGCACCCCTATGCATGAAGCCCCATTGCCAAAGCGTTTTTGCGCTTGAAAAATATTTGCATACACTTCTATTTTAACCCTTTGTCATATGTGCCAACACACCTATCTCAGCAGGGTGACTCACAATTTTTTAAACCACATACAGCTTTATTTTTTGCTGCCTACTCCCTAAAATTGCCTCCAAATCAATGCAAGTAAAAAAAGTCCTCAGATTTTTTTTTTAACGGTCCCTCTGTCTTGCTTCTAAATGTTGGCATTATGCTGTACATGGTGTTTACTTAACTGTGCTCAGGGAGAGAGTAGACCTGTCTGGAAATGTGTATGCTACTGAAAGAAATGTGTACTGGAAGTACCTATGATTCAAGTACAAATGTCAATACTTAATAATACTTAGTGTGTTTAATAGACACTACAACTGTACTTCCTGATAACTTGCATTGGTGTAAAATGCATTTGGAAAAAAAAAAAACTATTAACGAGTCTAACAAAATAAATCAGGCATCTTCCGCTTAGTTTAGGATTGTTGCAATGTGGTGGTCCAGTGAAATACAGAGGTCGTCTGCCTCAACATGCCATCAATTAAGCACACGTTTTCAGCTTTAGGCATGTCACTTATAAATCATCGACATCATGCATTTAAGTCTAACTAGTTTAACTGAAGCCAGAAGACCGTTCAACATTAAATGCACTAAAGTGCTGGGTGCGTGGCTCCCCTGGCTAGGTTTAACAGCTCCCCAGGGAGCCACGGCACACAGGTTGGGAACCACTGACTTAAACATACACCTATGTGTGCAGAGATCTCCTCACATGTTGGCGGAGACCTCTCAGAAAAAGTAGGAATACTAGAGGCAGGAAGGGGTCTCTGCATGGAGGAGAGTGAACAGCATTTTGGAGTACATGAGTAGCACTACTAAATGCAGTCTGAGAATAGGCCCCCGTGTCAAAGGCCACAAGAAGGGTTTGCTAATTACGAAAAACCTTTGGGAAATGTAGTAGACAGGAATTATATATGAGATAAAGCCTCTGGTATGTTGCTTATTTCCTTATGTGCATTTGCATTCTCCTGAGTTGTATTTATCTGTGTGTAGAATATTTTTTTTTCTCTTTGGAGTAAAAGCACTGGCTGGACATTGAGTCATTGTTATTTTGTACTTTGGTGATTTCTGAGCCATTAGCTTTGATCTCTCTGCCTTACTATGTTTAGGGTCAAGTACTCAAGGGGAAGTTTGTGCTCACTTCTGGGTCCAATAATAATGCGGCCCCAGAACACAAGAGGTAAAAATCTCAAAAGACTCAGTTGTAACCTACTTAGCCACCCAACCCAGTTGAATTCTGCCAACCAGTTCCCCAAAAATGTGGAACTATGCATACCTCCACCTCACAATAAATACTCTTGACATGTTCAAGCAGGCTGTCAAATCACTGTGAATAAGTAAATGAAGGAATGTGGTTTGTACAGCACAATCAGCTGTCTGGAGGGTGTATTGGCGCTTGAAGATGGTGCATAGACCAACCATAACTGACAGAACTGAATAAATAACCAGGTTTTGTCTGATTGTAGCTAAAATTGAAGAGAATCCCATAAAGTAAGGCGAATAAAAACACAGTGCTCATTCAGCCATGCCAAGTTTCCCTAGTCCAGGTGCGACTGTGCTCCAATTCAGCTCTTTCTTTGCATTTTGGGTCTTGTAGTGTTGTTCATTTCATCAAATAACCAGAACTACAAGCCCCAGAATATATGTGGAAAAAAACGTGTGCTGGAGCAGCTAGTTTTGCACCGACTTCGGAAACTTGGCTGTTGTGCACATTTCTTGCTAGAAAACAAGGTGTTCAACTAGTCCATATGAGAATTTCTGTATTTTATAACAGTATGTAAATGCATTCCATTTAGATTCCTTTTAGGTACAATATTTTAAATAGATTCCCTTAGAGTAATGCATAGCTCCGGCCCTCGTTCTCTGGTGGATACACCACACGAGTTGCAGAACGTTACTATGAGGAATTTCAGTAACTAACGAATTTCATTGAAGAGAAGCGGAGACCATCTGAATGAATGCATCGTGTGCGTCTAATATGAGGAAAGAAACAAGAGCAGTTGTGTCCGAAGTGAATAAAAAAAGTGCGTTTTGCAATAAAACGGGCTTGCACAAATGCCCCATATCTCAGCTGTAAAGAGCGAGCGGGTGTCACGTGATGCGTAGAGTACGTGCACGCCACGTGGGTACCACTTAGTGAGGTGCTGCGTCTGTCCGCGCGCTGACCCTGCGCTGAAGGCGGCGGGCCCTGGACGCTAGAGTGCGCGCGCGCGGCACCAGGCGGAGGGCGGGTGTGCAGGCTTCAGCAGTCACCATGACAGGATCGAACAACGCCGCGGCGCGCTCCCGCGGGTCCACGCAGAGCAGTAATGAAAGGCCTCCGGAGCCGAGGCTTCCCGCCCTGCCCGCTGTGCCTGGAATTAATCAGGGCTCCCGCAGTGGCGGCAGCGCGGACTGCGTCAGGCGAGGCGGACCGAAGCAGTCAGGAGGGTGGAAGCCGGATAGACCGCACTAGCTCGAAACGAGGAGAGCCTGTGCAGATTGGCATAAACCGGGCAGAGTAAAGAAGAGGGTATATTGGCGTGGGGATCACCTTGCCAGTCTCCCTGCCCTGACTGACAACAGACAGAGCTTCATTAGCATACCCAGGAGCATGATGCATCCCCCTGCAGCTCAAGGGGGCACCCAACTTTTCGGGGCACCCAACTTTTCAAGGCATCCCTAGTCATTCTGGCCAACTTCAATGAGTGTGTGTGAGATATGGGAAACTCGGGCAGTTCTTCACATTCTGCAGGGGAGCATCATTTTGCATTTTGCCTGAGCCTCATGGATATTGGATAAGCGAGCCTTGGCAGAATGACAGAGGGCACTCAAGAGAAGCATGCTTAAGAGTGGTCATTCGCATGAGAGTGCAGTCTCTCAGCAGAGACGACCTGCATAGACCGGGGCATGGTAGAGAAGAGGGCACACTAGCACGAAATGAAGAATACTCGTGCAGGCGGTCTACAATCGCTGAGAGTAGAAAGGCAAAACACAGAAGAGACTACTACACTTGCATTGAAGGAATACACTACAGTGTTGCATTTCTAAAGTGCATCGCTGCCTAACAAGGTGGCCCTGCGCTAATGGAAAGGATCGCCGCAGTGATAAAATAGGAGAAACAGAGTTAGGAAGTGGGTAAAAGCAGAATCAAAGAAAAACGTTGTGAGTCATTTTCTGAAAACAATTTCAGAAGGACCTCTTCTCAAGGCCAGAGGCAGAGCAGTCCAAAGTCTGACTGTCAAGTAGGCAAAGGAACAGCCTCCACTTCCAGACTTATAAATGTGGGGAGTTTGAAACAATTTGAAACCGGTGCCTAAGATAAAGAGGTCCCCTTAGGTTAAAGATTCTAAAGGCAAAGGTGAGGGCCTTGAACCGGATCCTTCTGTTGATTGGTAGCCAGTAAAGCTGTTGCAAATGACTTGATCTTGATCCCCAGAGAGGAATTTTAAGGATGAGATGGCAGTAGTGTTTTGAAGAATCTGTAGACGCTGGAGAAGAAAGATAATAAGCCTGAGGTACAAATTGTTGGAGTAATCCAGTTTAGAGGTGAGCAAAACATGCATAATTGTTTTTTGGTGTTCCATGGGAATAAGGTGTAGCGTACGTCTCAAGGATCTCCGGGTCAGGAAACAAGAACTGGACAATGCCTTATCTGAGGCTCAAAAGTGAGCTCAGAATCATATTTGACCCCAAGGTTCCTTACCACTGGGGAAGGGCAGGGGGAGTTTCCATATCAGATGGCCACCAGAGGTTAGAATCAGGGATACATTTTGTACCCAAAAAATAATCTCAGTTATGTCTGAGTTCAACTTTAAAAATCTGGTATTCATCCATTCCGTGATAGATCTAAGGCGGGACTTAAAAGAACTCAATGGGGGGGGGGGACATTTTCATAAAAAGACAGGAGAAGTTGAGTGTCACCTGCATGGGAAATTACTCTCACTCCCAAGGACTCAACAATATTGGCCACAGGTGACATGTATACATTAAAAAGAGTAGAGGTAAGAGCTAAACCCTGATGAACTCTGCAATCCAAAGGTTTTGCTACAGAGGTAAAAGGAGGAAGAAAAACTGCCTGAGTATGGCTGCTGATGAAAGATTTAAACCATAACAGGGCGTAATAAGTAATACCCATTCTTTCCAGCCTCTCAAGCAAAATAGCATAAGAGACCGTATCAAACGCTGCAGAAAGATCGAAAAGCATTACTCAAACCGGGGACTTTTGGTCAAGATTACATTTTATGTACTGGGAAACCTCAAGAAGATCGGTCTCAGTGCTCTAACCATAGTGAAAACCTGATTGTGAGTCATGAAGTAGGTGGTTTTCTTCCACGAAAAGTGTAAGCCGTCTAGTGACATTTTATTTCACCAGCTTTGCCATGGTAGGAAGAAGCAAAATGGTTCTATTCAAAATCTTAAAATCAGCAGAGGGCTTCTTAAGTAGGAGGAGTAAAAGAGCCTGCTTCCACCCAGAAGGAATGACCTCCTGAACATGGGACCTAAAGCAGGCCATTCACAATGTGATGTACCACTGAAACAACCATTTTGAGAATGGTCAGGGCTGGGGTCGAGCGAAGAATCCGATTTACATTTGACAAGGTTCTTGGACGATTCTTCAAGGGAGATGGGAGCAAAACAGGAAAAAAAGTGAGCAGATAGGGGAAAGGAAGGAAGACTCCGAGTAGAGGAAGGCTTTTTAAAAAGATAAATAGCTTGAATCTGATTATGAAAAAAATCCAGAAGGCCTTCACAAAGCTCCATTGAGGGGGTAAGATTAATTTTAGTCTTTTGTTACAGTGCAGTTTATAAGTTACAATTGTGATCTAGCACGGATAGCTAAGAACTGCCATCAAAGAGCTGCATGCAGGCTGCTAGAAAGTTATGTTTTTTCACCCGTCTTTCATTATCCTCATGGTGCGGAAAAAGGTTTGTTTAGGTCAAGGCTGGGCTGGCCCTACTAGGCATCGGGCATTTCCCCGGGAGGCTGGAAGGGTGAAGGGCCGGTTTGGTTAGTGGGGGCAAGTTTTGTAGCAGTGTAGCAGATTTAAAAGCAATGCAAATTCCATGTATTTTCAGCAGTTTCCAGACAAACATAAAAGTGTCATGTTAACTCTGGTGCTTAATGTACCTGCTGGAAAGAGATGGCAGTTTTTTCTAGTGGCAATTATGACTCGTCTAAGATAGTGGAGAGGGTTAATATGCCTGCTGCAAAGAATGTGTACCAGGCATATCAAAGAACAATATTTTAAGTGCTTAGCTCAGTGGGTTATCGCTTTTGTCCTAGAGATTCTTTCGTTACTGTGCAGTTCATAAGTTACAATCGGGATTTAGCACAGTGAGCTATGAACTTACATTAAAGAGCTGCATGAAAGCTGCATGGAACAGGTTAGAAAGTTATGTTTTTTCCCAGTCTTTCATTTTCCTGATGTTGCTCAAAAAGGTTTGTTTGGGGCAAGGTCCGACCTACAGTACCGAGCATTGGGTGTTTCCATGGGAGGCTGCAAGGATGGGGGGCTGGTTTTTTTAGTGGGGCCGCTTTTGTAGCAGTGCAGCAGTTTTAAAAGCACTGTATAGTTCCTTGTATTTTCAGCAGTTTCCAGACAACAGTAAAAGTGTCAGGTTAACTCTAGTGATTAATGTACCTGCTGGAAAGAGATGGGAGTTTTGCCTAGTGGCAGTTTTGACTCATCTAAGGTAGTGCAGAGGATTAATATGCCTGCTGCAAAGCACGTGTACCACCCATATCAAAGAACAATGTTTTATGTGCTTAGCTCAGTGAGTTTCTGCTTTTGTCAAATAGATTCTTTTGTTTTTGTGCACTTAATAAGTTACAATCGTAATTTAGCACAGTGAGCTGTGAACTGACATTAAATAGATGCATGCAAGCTGCATGGTACAGGTTAAAGAGTTGTGCTTTTTTCCCCAGTCTTTCATTATCCTGATGATGCTAACATGGTTTGTTTGGGTAGAAATACATTCTTATTATTAAAGTCAACCCTAACCACTGTGTTATGTTCTGAATCCTGAGTTTGTGCATCTTCAGACCAAGCTCTCTTAAAAAGTGCCTGCCAGTATGGATCGCATGTGAATCCTACACCTTGTAGTCCCCTTTGCCATATTTAACATTTTCTATAAACTGATGTACACATGCATGATTCATTGTCTCTGTATGTATGTGTGATGTAAAGTGCTTCAACACTCTACACTAGTATGAGAGGTGCTATAAAAGAAAATACTTGTGAGAGAGGAGCTATGGAGAGATGAGAGGCACTGTTGCAGGGTGATAGTAAGGGAATCATTGAGAGCCACAATAAAGATTGTCCTATCCTGGTGCACAGTAAGGTCATAATTTACTATGCTTTAAAAGCTAATACAATTGTATATATAATGACAAATGTGTTGTAGAATGCACCATTTCCCCCCCGATTTTCTTGGGGGGTGGGGGGGAGGAGAACTCCCACAAAAAACCCTTTGAAGTGGTCTGACAAAACTAGCCAGGGCTGCTTTGGTTTCCCAGTCTGGCCTTGCCAAGCAAACAGAAGCACAGTTCAGAAAAAGCCATACTAATACAGTCATTATGAGGAGCACCTGTGCAAATTTCCACCAGTAAAGCATGGAGTGAGTACATCCATTGCAAACTGTCATCCACAGCCAATGGCAGTCTGGGTAGGCAGAACACACTGCAACAGATGCTACACACACCCTCCTGAGCATTCAGGGTGGAGCTATCAATAGTGCAGTAGAAGCAGTGGCACTGGGGCCTAAGGCTGCACTCCCAATTATAACTATTTTTTTTACCACCATACCAAGGAATCCGGCCCATTTCCTTGCTTGCTTTACGTTCCATAGTAACTTTGCTACGCCATTGCAGTCTCAGTGGTAAGCCAGTGTGTGGACTCATTGTGCAGCTGTTTTTTTGCATAGGAAGTGGCAGCAGCATGGGAAGGCCTGAAGGAGGGGAGGCCTACCCATGTATGCAGCTTTTCCTGGTGGTGTCCAGAAGTGACCTATAGGGGGTACACTTCTTTTTTTTTTTCTTCAAAAGTTTTATTTAAAAAAAATACAAGACTACATCATGACTGTCACACTGGGCTTAACATGGGGCTTGCTCTAATGTCATGTGAGGAATCAGATTTCTTTTTTTAATTAAGAATAGTAAATGAGTAAGACAATAAAAACAAAGTCATAACGCAAACTTAGAACTGAACTTCAGTAAGGACCCAACGGTTACTTCCATTTCAGGAACTTGATACTCAGTTCAAATTATGTGCATGTAAGGTAAATCCGAGGTCTTTCAAATATGGCTTCAAGCAGAGTTGTGGGCTCTGCTAGACACACATCAGCTCATAAGCGGAGTCTCACGTTCACTTGAGAGTGCCCTCTGTCTTCTCAGCCAAGCTGTGTGGGAAGGCCCAAGTACAATTTGAGAGGTTCCTTATCATGTTTACTGGATGTTTTCAGGCCTGGCTCCAATTCTAGGAAGGCTTTGAAGAAGCCTGGGTGGATCAAGACGACACACAAGGAAAGGGAGCAAAAATCAAGAAAATAACTTTGGAGATCTACTGGTTATACTCTAACAACATCTGTCCACTATGGCCATACCTAAGGAGCGGCCATAATATAGGACCTAGTGGGCACGGCCTGTGTTGATCTCCAGAACCTATTTTTATGTCTTTTACTTTCAACTTCCTTCTAATGGGAGCTTGTATTTAGCTGTGTGGGGTGTTGTGCCATACTCAGGTGTTATTTTGTAGATGTGATAACCACAACTTTCGTCCTCACTGAACTCAAATCTATCTGCACTGCAGGCTAGTCAGAAGGTTTTGTGGGGCCATCAGGGAAACAACTACTTGCCGGATCCCATTGTTGGTTCTGCCCCAAAATGTTTTTGAGCATCCATTGCAATGTCTAATTTTAAGAGCTATTGCTTTTACACACCAGTGACACATGGAACCTTTTAAAACAGTTTTGGGGAAATGGGTTAACACATAAGGAATTTGGGGGACAACTGGTAAATGGTGCATTTTGATGCTTATTGGACCAATTAAATTGCTTAAAACACAAAAGGATATACATATGTTTTATGTGGGACTTGCTGTTTCTTTCCAATAATGTTGACAGCAACAGTGATCAGTACACGTTGGTGTCTATCAAAGTGGGGATAAGCTGGGACTAATTCAGCCACATACGAGCATCAACATAATAGAAGTATTCTATGATATAATTAACTCTGACCCAGCCTTTTAGCGTTACAGAGACCCCACATATAATAAACCCTTAATAACTAATCATCAATTGCTATTTTATTGTAGCATTTCTTTCGTTTTTTGTTGAGGCATCAAAGCTTTCTCCAAGTGGACAATTCAGTGTCCTCTGTGTTACGTTTTAGGAGAGCCCTAGCCTTGATGGTCATCTGAATGCCAGTGGCTTTGGCCTTCATTATTCCTTATGAGGGCACGCTCTAATATTTGAATGGCAGAATAAGAGGAGGGGGTATGCTTGAAGTTGATCCTGGCACAAAAATAGCCCAACTCTTGGAGATCACTTCATGGAGTCTACCCATTTGTGACAGGAGTCTAACCTCTGGAGCCACTATTACACCAACTGTAAATCGCTTTATGAAGTCTACCCAAGAAGGATAGGAGCCTGACCACTGGAGGTGTTTGTGCCCAACCAGTGTAATTCTTTAGCGAGCAGGGGCGTAACACAGGTCCCCACATCCCCCGCAGTGCGTTGGCCCACAGCTGCAAGGGGCCCCCTCAGCAGAGTCTTCAGGACTGAACTCAACTAAAAACCAAGAGGTGACTCAGTTCACAGTATACGCTACAGAAGACTCATTTTGCATGAAAATCTACAGAAACGCAAAATCTGGAAAATGCAAATTAGCTTATGCAAGGCAAACATGTGAAATGTAAACAGAGATCTCCATCACTAATATGGAGTCCTGTAAGGATTTTTTTGCAGTCATTGTTGGCAAATCAATAATTGCCTTAGCTTGTAAAGTTACGGATATGAATATAGAGTCCATTCATGAATGTGCATTTTTGTTCTCCACGTATGAGGAATTTCCCTCACTGTAGCCTGCAAAGGTCACAGCAGATGCTATTCACTGTCACTACAGCCAACAGATAAGGCCTATTTTTCCCATACCTCTTGGTGGTGGAGCCACTTGAATTACAGTCAGGGTGAAACCAGATCCAGCTGTGCACCTATTGTGACTGCCCCATCACACAGACATGAAGTGTCTCAGTTGATTGCTAGGTTTCTTGCGAGTCGATGAAGCAGAAAGCAAAGGCCCAAATGGATGTACTTTCAATTGTAAGAGGGCCTTTGGTGGGCAAAAGGACTCATTTTGGAGAGGCTGGCCTCCTGGCACCGCCTCTAAAACCAGGACTGGTTGTTTGTATAATGTTGCCTTCCACCACAGGTGAGCATGTGGGGTGGGTTCCATGGACTTCATTTAGGGGTCTCCAGAGATCGCAGCTGTGAGTCCTGTCTTGCCCCGTGCAACTCATGGCACTGCCTTTGCAGTCATGCATGGGGA
This sequence comes from Lissotriton helveticus, assembly GCF_964261635.1. NCBI lineage: Eukaryota > Metazoa > Chordata > Amphibia > Caudata > Salamandridae > Lissotriton > Lissotriton helveticus. The sequence goes on along the minus strand of NC_136069.1, from coordinate 1,307,059,873 downwards.
TAGGCTAAAAGCTGAGAAATTTCCCCAGAGCAAGTAAACATCATGGAAAATATCGCATTCATGTTTTCTTAAGGGGGCCGACCAATTAATGAACAGGTCACAATCACAAATAAAGATAACCCCCTAATGGAGAAATCATAATCAGAATACATTTTATTGTTTAAGTTAATTAAAACCATAACACTCTACCAATAGGGCCAAATAGATTACACCTTAAATAAAAGTTTCAAGTTGCTGCAGTATCACAAACATACAGTTAAGGTATAAAATCTAAATTGTTATACAGTACAAAAGACGCAAGACATTGTCTCTAAAGTGCTGTTGTTTTTCACCCATAACCGTCTTACAATACTTTCTCACAACTGAAAAGAAAGGATTTTACTAAGTCAGTATGCAGTTTAGGATATACAAAATAGGTAAGTTATGCAATGCGTGGGATAACAAAAAGGAGACATGAACATAGTCTCTAAGGTGCTGTTGTGCTTCAACACTAGCCGCGTGTTAGAGTTTTCTTGTACCTCATTAACATTTTTACTAAATGACAGTTTAGCTGTGGGTCATTTGGGTCGAGGTATTTTAGTATAGCAGATCTTCAGGTACCAATGCCTCTTGCATTAAGTACATTCTTCAGCAGTTGGCGACGGTTTAGACTTAGCGCTGGACAGATGCATATTAAGTGAATAACGTTGTGTATTGGATCTCCACAAAGGCTGCATGACTTCGGTCCCTGATACCTCAAGCTTGGCTGGTTTGCATTAGAAGGTAGCATTCCAAATCGTACTACTAATAACTTTGTGTTAGAAGGTGGTTCTGACACTATGGGCCGCCCGGATTTTTTACTTTTTGAGCACCTAATTGTTGAGCTTTTACTGTGGGGGAGCCTCATAATCTGGGACTCACCCCCAGTGAACTCATAATGAAGGAGACTGCATGGAGATTTTACTGGTGTACCCCTGACTTGACTAGGCCGCTGCACAGCAGCTGGAGTATGGGACACCGTGCTGGTTACTTGCAGACCCGGGTGTACATGCGTGTGCACAGGTGAAGGGGCTGCGTAGGGAAGATTCCTAGCGTGCGCAGTCCAGGAGCAGCTACAGAGTGAATGGTGTGGCAGGACTTATGCAGAATTGGGTGGTGACATGGAATAGGCTTTATACCCTGGGAAGGAGCATGCCAGGGAAAGTCAGTGTGTTTTACTGTGTTTTCACTTCATTATTCCCCTACGGGGATGTGGGGCCCAGGGCTAAAATGACTTCCACAAGGCCTACAGATTCCAGACACGCACTAAAGTCTAGTGTAGCGGATGTGAAAATGAGTATTCTGCAGAGTCCAAAGTCATAGTTGTACCGCTTTTGGGTCGTCCAGAAATGTCATATTTCTCTGAGTCCCTGGCTGGGATCTGGCCCTGGCAGGTTCGATTAATGACCTTTCTTCCCAGATCGAAGATCTTCCCTCCAAGGAGAAAATATAGGTGGAGCTACAATCCAATCCATCAACTGCTGTCGCTGGGTGCCAGGCACCAAGCTGAACAACGTGAAGGCAGTGAGGGGGGAGGGAGTTGGGTTTCAGAGGCCATGTGGCCAGAGACACCGGACGCCGCCATTTTGAACAAACCCAGAGGCTGGACAAGAAAGAGGGAGCAGGGGCAGGAAAGTGATGTGTCGCTGTTTGATAGGACACACAGAGACTTCCTGCCAGCCCCCTAGTCTGCTCAATACCAACTGCGCCTTCTTTGGGGGATTTGTCGCTTCTTCCCGGAGCATGACCTTAAAACCCTGGTCCAATCGCTGGTCCTCTCCAGACTGGACTACTGCAATTCTCTTCTTCCTGGCCTCCCCAAATCCCACCTGTCCCCCCCCTCAAGTCCCCTCGGGAGGCTCTAGACCATCACAAAATGCGGAAAATCTACTGCTTGAATCTCCCACTTTCAAGAAGGAAAGATCGATGGCCCAATCCTTTTCAGGCAGCGCAGTGAGAATCTGGAACTCACTTCCGCCTCAGCTCCGGACCACCACCTCCTCCCAGGCCTTCAAAACTGACCTCAAAGTTCTCCTCCTTCCATTATAGTAAATTCTTCTTTCCATGACTATGGAAGTGCCTTCCCAGTGTGTTCTTGTGGTTTGAGAGTCTGCCATTTATTGCAGTATTATCCTTCTACCTGTGTTTGGTACTCGTTTATAACATGCACACGTCACTTTTCTCTTGTATCACACTATTTGCTACCTCTTACATTTTGTTTGCTTTCGATACTTGCACAAGTGCCACCATTGCCTATGTAACGTTTGTTCTTGTGTTTGAGTGTCCTCCATTTATGGCAGTATTATACCTCTATTTGTACTTTGTACGCTTTTGTAACCTGCACACATGTCACTTTTTCCTCCTGTAATGCACCGTTTGCTACCTCTTGTATTTTGTTGGCTCACGTTTGTCACTTTTGCCTCGTGTAATGTAACGTTTGCTTTTGTAATTTGTTCACTTGTAATGTTCTCATGTATCAGTTCTGTTCCTATTGTGAAGCACTCTGACACTTCGGGTAAAGTCCGCGATATATAAAAACGCATAAATAATAAAATAAAATAAACTCAACTTTTAAAAAGTACTTGCACAGGAAGAGAAGCTCTCTCTGGTGTGTGGTCTGCTGAGCCGAAAGGTGCTGGAGCCTGGCAATGGGCAGTTGGAAGGAGGACACCCCTGACTGCCCACCAGGCCCCTAACAGCACCAGAAGAAGAGCCCAGGACCAGTGCGCAGAAGAAGAGGCCTCCGCGCAGGGAGAAGAGAGGCGCAGGGAGCCAGGGAAGACTGCTCTGGAGAACCTGACCTTATGGGCCAGGCGGCGCAGGGCACGCCTAGAATCTCCGAGTTCACCTGCCTCGACCGACAGAGACACGAGACACTCTGTTAGGCGTAGAAAAGTAGTTTTATTAGCTGCAGCTAAGTACAGTTATCTAAGAAGTACCACACAGGTAGGTTCTCAAGAGACTGCCACTTCAATCTGTGGCACACAGTCTATTATACAGAACAAGTTTACAATGACAACTCCCAATATACACAAAACTGACAAATAGGAATAGTTCGAAAACAAGCTATCGGATGTCTAAAACACACCCTCCTTTCAGACCCCGTGTGCTCTCCTCCCCTCAGGTTAATCAACATTAGTGCCCGTAATTCAATTTGCAAGTGGCAAAACATGTGTAGAATGCTTCAAAAGAAGGGCTATGTAACAAGAGAACACACGGAGAGAATAGTGAAGGCCAGTTAAACAAGATAAAAATGAGAAGAATGGTGGGACCCAAACAGTGGAGTAAGACATGGATTAATCAGTCTAGACATGGCTTTGCGAACTCGGCCAGACCCTGACATCAGTGCCGTACACAAGGACAAGGGTTGTTCTTTAACAGGAAAGACACGGAGCAGCTGAAAAGGCAGAAAGACCATTTTTTACCGCGTTAGCCGAGCTGCCTGAGTGAGGCAACATAAAATGGCGGCTAAACACAAAATGGCGGCTGTAGCGAAGCGGGGCTGAAAACTACGTAACCTCAGCTCCCTGCAGAATGCACCCTCTTGGAGACCGGGAGGACGACGGAGAGTGCTCCCAGTGGCTGCGGGGCACCACCAGGAGCAACAAGATGCAGAAATGGGGCAGATCGGACCCCCAAGGGCTGAGATATGGCCCCCGGAAAGTAGGCGACCTTTGACCCCTAAGAAAACCGACGACGAAGCGCGCGGGGCTCCGCCGCCGGTCTCAGAGATGCCCCCGGGGTGTGTCAGGTCCCGGGGGCTGCCCCAGGAGGAAGCAAAGCCCCCCGTGAAAATTTCCCCCAGGGGGCCAGGAGAGACACGGAGCAGCTGAAAAGGCAGAAAGACCATTTTTTACCGCGTTAGCCGTGCTGCCTGAGTGAGGCAACATAAAATGGCGACTAAACACAAAATGGCGGCTGCAGCGAAGCGGGGATCGAAAACTACGTAACCTCAGACCCTCCTTTTGCCATACTCAGGCAATGCACGAAAGGACCCATGTTAGTCTGAGTCGATATCAATGGTCATAAGGTCATTGAGGTGTTGTTGCACCATCTTCTTAATATTTTCTGTCTGCTGTGCTACTGGTTTGGAGACACAGATTGTGGCACAAAATCCACAAATGGCTGGGCCACACTGTAGACAAAGACAACAAGAAAAGATGATCGCTAAAATCATTCCAAGAAAAGTTCACACTTTCCATCCCCAAGTGGACAGTAGTCCCCAAAACCATCCCATCACAGACCAATCTCCAGTATCTTGGTGAATAGACTCAGAGATGACATGTAGCTTAGAGATGGCTTGGTATACTGTAGGGGCATTGTCAGGAATATAAATGCAACAACTAGATCCAATCAGTTTACAGACTCCTCCTTTATCTGCAAGAACTATGTCTAAAACCATCCTATTCTGTAAAGTCATAAGTCGATCCGCCTGAAGCTCGGTGGTCAAATTCTTTAATGCTCCGGAAGTTACATTGATTGTGGCATCAACCACGCGGACCAACTGTCTGATATTTCTGCTATTGACCATCGGACCCCAAAAGGGAAGAAATCCTTTCAGAAAATCCCCTCCTTCTTGTCCTGCTGTATCTTCCGACTCTACAACTCCTCTACCAACTTTCTTTCTATGATAATCAGCAGAAGCAGTATATGTAGGGGGAAGGAGAAAAGCTATATAACACGTTCCCGAAAAGTATGTGGGAAGCCATGTATAAGCTTTGTCATGACAAATAAAATATGTACCTTGCGATGCCACCAATGGTGCGGGAGTAGAGGGAGTATAAACATAAATATGGGAGCAACTACTCCTCTCTTGCTTAGTTTTAGTATTCTGGCCATTTATTTGTAAGCACAAATGACCTCTTTGGGGTAGAACCCAAATCGGTGTAAAACTCTGCTGCTTAACCTTGTCAGTGAGGCTGAGAGTATAACGAGGTATATTCCACCCATCGTATGCTCTCTTCTCATCTTTGGGAATCTTGCTAATGTCAGCAATCTTTGCCATCGTTACAATACCCTTTATCAAAGGACTGTGACTGAAATCCACTCCACCATTATAGGATCCACCAGGAGGATATCGAAGTTGATTCTGGTATGCATTACAACATAGCCAGATAGGCCCAAGCAGAACCTTCATACGAAAATGGAAGGACTAGATAAAGCATTCCTCTCTGTGTATTATGTGGTATGAGACCACAAACCCAACAATCAGTAATATTTACTATCAATTGATGCTGGTGTAACAGTTGAATGAACGAATTGTTAAGATATTCCATTCTTCTCATTTGCTCGTGGTCTGGGAGTGAGTAAAATTTATGCGGAGAAACAGTAGTAGAGGGAGTTAGAGGGACAGAAGTGGGAACAGGTACTAACTGTAGGACATGTATAAGCCATCCTATGCATGCTAATAAACTACATAAACATACTAAAGCACACAATGCTACGCCACAACGACTGAATAATAATTTCTTATAATGAGCTCTTTTCATCACTTTAATATCACTCCCTTTTCCTGTACTATCCATTACTCTAAAGGCGTTGCTCACGATAATCTTCCTTAATCACTTGGCTGTGATTGTTAGCCGTCCTATGACACTGCAAGTCCTGTTGACCTAGTCACTATTCAGGTCACAGCTCAAGCCTCCTACCGTGACCCTGCAACTTGATGGATAAAGGAAAAAGGAACGTTTCTTTTTAAACAAAATTAAAGAAAACCAAAATTAATTGTCTTTAGGCAATCTCTTTCTCAGATTGTATCGTCTCTTTCCAAGAATTGTCTGGTCCTTGAATAAATGTTCGGGATCTGTTGTGTTAAGTCTCAAATGTACAGGTACAGCTTCCTGGAGGACGTCATCGTCTTCCTTCTCTGAGCTAGTCCAATCCAGGCGTGCACTGCTGAACTGTACGAACCTGGGTACCTTTTCACACTCACTATCACCGACACCTTCTCGGACCCACTGGTCATAAGGTAAAGGCAATGGTACCCTTTTGCAATGCACGCCGTGGATCCAATTTTTCTTTCCCAGGACCTTGACAGCTGTGCGAGTTGTGAGTAACACTTGTCTCGGCGGCCCCCAACGAGGTTCCAAGTTCTTTTTCCTCTGGAAGTTCTTCAGACACACCCAGTCCCCAGACTGGATGGAGTGTCCGGGATCTGAGGAGGCCTCCGGCAAAGCGTTTTGGACCTGTTGACGAATAACATGCAATTTAGTGGTGAGATCATGCAAGTAGTCAACCAACAACGGATACGGAATGTCTGAATACTTTTTGGGTCTGGGGACTCCCCAAACATTAGCTGGGCGTCCGAAAACAATCTCGTATGGGCTAAGCCCCAAACGAGAATGAACAGTCGTTCTAGTTGAAAGAAGTGCCAAAGGCAAGGCATCAGGCCAAGAAAGGCCTCTGCTGGCCTGAATTTTTGCTAATTTAAGTTTGAGAGTGCCATTATAGCACTCTACCAGACCCGCTGACTGAGGATGGTTTGCCGCATGGAATTTCTGTCTAATGCCTAGGCCCACACACACCTTCTGCATAATTTGGCCTACAAATTCACTTCCATTGTCACTCCAGACAATGCGCGGCAAACCAAACCTCGGGAAAAATTCCTTCAGAAGTATTTTTGCAGTGGACAAGGCAGTGTTGTCCTTTAGGGGGTAGGCCTCTATCCATCTGGAAAAGGCACAAACCACCACCAGGACATACTTGAGATTGTTAAAGCGTTCCATATGGATATAGTCTATTTGCAGTACCTCGAATGGGTACGTAGGGGGTGCAAAGTGACCTGCTGGAGTTGGGGTTCCCTTTCCTGGATTGTACATCAAACAAACAATGCAGTGTTTCACCACATTTTCTGCACATTTAGGAATACCTTCATGTTGCCTTACTGGAGCTAAAAGCTTGCATATACCCCTTGCATTAATATGGGCTGGTCCATGAGCCATAGTAACTACAGGCAATACATACGCATCTGGTAACAACCATCGTTGATACTCTGACAATTCCGTCCAACATCCCATACTATCCAACATTCCCGTACTTTCTCTCCACGTACTCAATTCTTTCTCAGTGGCCTCCTTCTGAATTGCTTTCACACTTTCCACTGTGTCTTCACACATACCACCTTCTGCGACCCATCTCGCAGGGCCCGCAACATACATGCGACTTTCAACATTCCTCGCTGTCTCCCTCGCTATTTCATCTGCAAATGCATTTCCCTGACCCACGTCATCAGTAATCTTTTTATGTGCACTGCACTTCACAATCGCTATTTGAGTAGGCAAACCAAGTGATTCAAGAAGGTCAGTTACCAACTGACCATGCTGTATCTTGGTGCCGTGGGAGGTAAAGAATCCTCTTTCCTTCCACAGACGACCAAAACTATGGGCAACACCAAACGCATACTGACTGTCAGTATAAACAGTCACTCTTTTCCCTTTCGCCAACACACATGCTCTTGTCAACGCAATCAACTCTGCAGCTTGCGCTGAATTTTGCGAAATGCGTGCAGTTTCTACCACTGTGTGCAAAGTTGTTACTGCATAAGGAGCTGTCGTTTCACCATTAGGAAGCTTAAAACAAGACCCATCTACCCATAGGATCCCATCCGGGTCCACAAGTGGTGTATCCTTCAGGTCTATTCGACCCTTCGTTTCTTCTTCAGTGCGAAGAAAACAATCATGCTGATCTTGTACGTGTTTCACATCCAAAATAGGCAACAATGTTGCTGGATTTAGAACATTACATCTTTTTACGTGTATATGGCTGGCTAAAAGTGTCAACTCATATCCAGACAAACGGGCACTCGTTAAGTGTTGAGTTTTCGTCCTGTTAAGAAGAGTATCTAATGCATGTGGCACCATAACATTAAGAGTATGATCTAACACTAGTCCAGCAGATTGACGAATAGAAGTTGCCGCTGCTGCTGTTGCTCTGAGGCAACTAGGTAAGGCCTTAGCTACTGGATCTATTGTTGCTGAAAAATAGGCACACGGCCTTTGTTTGTCGCCGAATTGTTGCGTCAGGACTGATAATGCGCAACCTTCCCTTTCATGGACATAGAGCGTGAAAGGTTTACTGTAATTTGGAGTACCCACCACAGGAGCAGAACACAGAGCAGTACGTAAATCAGAAAAACTCTTTTGGGATTCATCGATCCAAGGAAGAGGCTGGGGCGTATCTTTAAGTGTAAGTGCCAACAGAGGTTTAGCAAGTAGGGAAAAATTCGGAATCCACCGGATGCCTGTAACGTCCACACAAAGAGAAGTACGTGCTTTCTTAGGCATTACCTCTTACTGTAGACTGCATGAATACGCTCTGGGGTCAATCGCCTTCCCTCCTTCGACAAGAGATGACCTAAATAGGTAACTTCTTGTCGGCAATATTGCAACTTAGAAGATGATACTTTATGATGTAAATCAGACAAATGTTGTAGGAGCGACACAGTTGCAGTTTTACAGATATCCTTCGAATCAGCAGCTACTAACAAATCATCCACGTATTGGATAAGAGTAGCACCTGAGGGCAAAGAAAAGGTGTCAAGCTGAGACTTCAAAGCTTGGCTATATATTGAAGGACTTTCACAATAGCCCTGAGGTGCATGCTTAAACCGGAAGCTTCGGCCTCAGAGAGAGAAGCCAAAGAGATCCCTACTTTCCTCAGCAATAGGAATGCTAAAGAAAGCATTATTAAGATCAATAACCGAAAACCAGACCGCTGAAGCAGGAATCATAGTAAGCAAAGCAGTTATATCTGGCACAACAGGAAACTGAGGGACTACAATTTTGTTGACCTCTCGAAGATCAATTACAAAACGGTACACAGGCGGCTGAGAGGGATCAGTACGTTTAAGAATAGGTAAAACAGGGCTATTGCAAACATTCCCTCTAGTCTCTTCGACCACACCTTTCTGAACCAAATCATGAACAATGGCCAACAAGGCTCTCTCACCATCACTAGATATTTTATATTGAGGAACACGTGGCATCTTAACATTGTTTTTAACAGTAATCACATATGGTGGAATTTGCAATAAGCCAACATCATTCGGACCCGTAGCCCAAAGGGTAGCAGGAAGTGAACGCAGTTCAGGTGGTAGCTGTTCTTTAGATACATACATCGGAGAAGTCAATTTATCACCCAAAGTGAGGTGCACACCAGAGGGTGAACAATACAGCGTAGCATGTAAACGTTTCAATAAGTCCAAACCCAATAAATTCTCTCCGCAACCTGTTGTTAAAAGAAGTGGAGCTTCCAAATCGTATGGACCAATAGAAATGGGCAAAGGACAAGAAACCGTATTTGAAACTGGGGCGCCAGAGAATCCTACAGAAACATTTGTTAAGCCAGACAAAGGTGCCCCAGGGAGTTTAGAATGCATTATAGAACTTCTCATTGCACCAGTATCCAAGAGAAATGGTTCTGTAACACCTAATACCATAACATTAACATAAGGTCCTTCCTGATCCACTGGAACTGATATGGCTCCCTTACTTTGCCTAGGGCTGTCTTAGCTAGTATGAAAATCAACGTCCCCATTATCGAGACAATAGTCATCATTGTAATATTACGCAGATTTAGAAGTCTGCTGATCAAAGTAATTTGTAGAATCCTGAGGGGGAGAGGGACGTCGTTCCTGAGTCGACGCACCACGTCCCCTACCTCTATATGGACCGAGAATCACCACGACCCCGTGGTGCTAATGGTCCACCATACCGCTGCAATAAAATCGGACAAGCATTCTTAAAATGACCATCTTCCTTACAATAGGCACACTGGTTAGGACCCAATGGAACTCGTGGAACTGAGGGTACCGGTTTCTGCAACAACCTCTGAAACTGCGGGGGCTCTTGAAATTGGGGCTGAGCAGAACGAGGGGGATAAGCCTGTTGCAGAAGAACCTTCGTTTTTAATTCTTTAGTCTTTTTCTCTGCTTTCTCCTTATCTTCCTTATCCCTACTCTCATAATATTGAGCAGTAGCCAATATCTGGGCAGTGGAAGAAACAGCCCACGAACTCTCTGATTGTTTTAATTTATGTGATAATTCTGGAAGTAAATTAAAAACAAATTTGTCTACGAACAATCGCTGTCCACCTTCAGTACTCATGTCTTGACCACTATGGTCGATGAAAGTCTCCTCGAACCGAGTAAAGAAGTCGGAGACACTTTCATCCGTCTTTTGCTTACACACCGCTAACTTATCCCAGTTAACGCGCACTGCAGGCATCATAGTTTTCATCAAATCTATTATTTTTCCAGGTAATTCTGTAATCAAGTCATCCGGTTTGGCACCACCTATTTGTCCTGCATCCGCAGCTGTAATGGCAGCCCAATCACCACCTAAAGCTGCAGCATGATCCTGTCTACGAATCTTGGTCCATATTGCTTGTGGGACTACATTTCCCATAAGTAAGTCAATATCTGCCAAATTCATAACACAAGCGTCAACAGTCTGGGACAACTCTTTATAATACCCAGCAGGATTCTTACGAGGGTCCGGTAAAGAATGTTTAAGTGCCAATACTTCTGACCTTTTCCAAGGATCATGGACCCATATACGCTGAAAATGAGCTGGAACACCAGGAACATTATCTGCCTGTGGAACCGCATCTCTCCATATTGGAGGAACTTCTCGCATCGGATATTGTGCCGTCTTACGACGAACCGTGGGATCAGGCTCAAGAGAATTTTGAGAGAAAAAGGCGGATCGAAAAGTAACAAGCTTTTGAATAGCACGTTCTACAGCAGGACCCACAATAAGACCTTTATCAAATTGATCCTGTATTTCGAATAAATCTTGGGGGTTGAGTCTAGATCCACATCTCCCCATTCTTTAATCAGAGTATTGCACATAGCATTGAACACGTATCTCTGTGTAAGCGCGTTCCATTGAAGAAAAGTATCTAAAATATCACGTACACTATACTGTACACTACTCATAATCCAATTAGGAGCAAGAGAATCTAATTTAGTCCGTTCTTCCAAATCCGGAAACTGACTACGGGATTGTCTCCTAGACGACGCAGGAGAAAAGAAAAGAGGCCCAAGAAAAGGCGACAAAAGACCTGAAACAGTGTTGACTAAACGTCGTCGTGCTGTAGGGGAATCTGACACTAAAACAGGAGACAACGTATTCTGTAAAACAGAAGGAGAATCCGTAGCAAAAGAAACGACAGATGGAGGAGGCTGAGACACAGAAGATTGAGGTACAGAAGTCGCTGGCAAAGGGGGCGGAACTGGAATCACAGGAATAGGCAATTGTGCAGGAACCAAAACAGCTGGATTAACAGCAGGTTGTAATGGCGGTGCGTTAGCACCTAACACATAAGGTGGGGGTAATGTCAACAAATGGGACATAAAAGAATCGTCATCAGGTGTTTTACTCTTTGATACAGTAGGTAACACAGGATAACATCTATCTATTGCCATACGATGTTGTCTTTCCGATACCTCAATCACCTGATCAGCTTCATCAATTTTAAACTGTTGGGCAGCCTGTAAAATCGACATACTCTGTTCTTTCTTATCTTTCTTCATTTGCTTAATTTCTTTCTGTTTGGCTTCCTTACGCCAGAGGCGAAAAGAGTCAAACATTGCCGGCCGGGCTTTTCTCTTGAATAGAATGGTTTCCAAATTATCTAATATATCGGGCTCAAAAGAACCATTTTGTGGCCACTGTAAAACACCATCCTTTTTAGTATATCGGATCCATGTTTCATTAAAAACAATAGGACCCAGACCATGTTTTGAATAAAGCTCGTAAGTAGGAGTTCCAACTGGAGGAATCGGACAAGAATCCTCTAGCCGGGAATCCCTAGAACAACCAAAACAGCAAAATGTCTTAAACTTACTAAATCCAGGTATTTCGTAACTAACTGGACTTCCTTACAAACGGCAAGGGATTTTCAGACAATAGAGTCACAGCACAAACGTACTTACCCCTTGGCTTCGGTTAGCGCGCTAATCGAATAACAAAAACAAAGAGTGGGCGCTACCCACAAATACTTAACTAAATGCTTTTCTCACGCCAACAGATGTCCGTCTAACGTCTTGCGATACCAATCATCACCAAAGGGCCAAGGCAGGGTGACAGTCAGGGCAGCAGTCGTCAGCAGCCGTCGGGAAGGAATAGCCACGCTTCAAAAGACCTTCGGTCCACTTCGACATGCAGGGGTCGCTCACGTGGTTCGCGAAATCCTCCGGAATTTTCTTGCGAAGCTCCTCACGACTCTCGGGCAAAAACTACTACTGCTGAAGTCGCCCACACGTTGGGCCGCCAATTGGAGAACCTGACCTTATGGGCCAGGCGGCGCAGGGCACGCCTAGAATCTCCGAGTTCACCTGCCTCGACCGACAGAGACACGAGACACTCTGTTAGGCGTAGAAAAGTAGTTTTATTAGCTGCAGCTAAGTACAGTTATCTAAGAAGTACCACACAGGTAGGTTCTCAAGAGACTGCTACTTCAATCCGTGGCACACAGTCTATTATACAGAACAAGTTTACAATGACAACTCCCAATATACACAAAACTGACAAATAGGAATAGTTCGAAAACAAGCTATCGGATGTCTAAAACACACCCTCCTTTCAGACCCCGTGTGCTCTCCTCCCCTCAGGTTAATCAACACTAGTGCCCGTAATTCAATTTGCAGGTGGCAAAACATGTGTAGAATGCTTCAAAAGAAGGGCTATGTAACAAGAGAACACATGGAGAGAATAGTGAAGGCCAGTTAAACAAGATAAAAATGAGAAGAATGGTGGGACCCAAACAGTGGAGTAAGACATGGATTAATCAGTCTAGACATGGCTTTGCGAACTCGGCCAGACCCTGACATCAGTGCCGTACACAAGGACAAGGGTTGTTCTTTAACAGGAAAGACACGGAGCAGCTGAATAGGCAGAAAGACCATTTTTTACCGCGTTAGCCGAGCTGCCTGAGTGAGGCAACATAAAATGGCGGCTAAACACAAAATGGCGGCTGTAGCGAAGCGGGCCGAAAACTACGTAACCTCAGCTCCCTGCAGAATGCACCCTGGCTGGGGGGCACCACCAGGAGCAACAGGATGCGGAAATGGGGCAGATCGGACCCCCAAGGGCTGAGATATGGCCCTCGGAAAGTAGGCGACCTTTGACCCCTAAGAAAACCGACGACAAAGCGCGTGGGGCTCCGCCGCCGGTCTCAGAGATGCCCCCGGGGTGTGTCAGGTCCTGGGTGCTGCCCCAGGAGGAAGCAAAGCCCCCGTGAAAATTTCCCCCAAGGGGCCAGGAACCCACCCTAGCCCCCGGTGATGTGAAGGAGGGGGGTGGGGGAGTGCCTTCGCGCCCCCCGGTGAAAATTGCTCCCAGGGGGCGCCAGGAGCCCACCCTGGCCCCCACCGATGCGGGATGCGGGGGAGCGCTGTCGAGCCCCCCCCCCGAAGATGTCCGGGGGCCCGGGACCCCATCCCCGGGCCCCGAAGTCAGGCAGAGGTGGGGGAGTGCCTCCTCACTCACCCAAAGATATCCAGGGGCCCGGGACCCCATCCCTGGGCCCTGACAATGAGGAGAAGGCTGGGGGAGTGCCGCTGCACTCCCCCGAGGTCCCGACGGGACCGCTGAGTCCTCTTCTGAGCAGGCAGGCCAGAAGTGCTCGGCCGGCTCCCGCAGCAGCACAGAAGAGTGCTAGCCATGCGGGGAGCCGGCGGGGGCAGCCAGGGGTGGGCTCCCTGGGCTGCCCTCCAACCCAGGTGATGCGCGAGGGTCCTGGGTGGGACTGGGACCCTCAGAACAACGACGTGAGCGTCAGGGGCCCGGGTGGGACCGGGCCCCCCAACAACTGGCAGAGCGGCTGGGGGTGGGATCCTCTCACCTGGGGGTCCGGGTGGGACCAGCCACCCACCGAGGCCCAAGACGCGGCCAGAGGCCACAGCGCGACTCTCCTCGAAGCAGCGGGAGAGCCGCTCATCATTTATGCAGCCAGGCCGATAATGCCTTGCAGGCCAGGACCGTCCTGCAAGGGCAACCCAGCGTTTTCTTGGCTTGTGGTGGCCCCAGGAGAATGGGGTCACCACCCTACATGTGCAAAGGTGCTGAGGAGTTGCTGGAGAAGCGCAGTCTCCCCACAGCACAAAGAGCAAAGTCCCACTCCAAGTGTCTTGGGGATTCAAAGGAATCAACCCCTCCAGGGCTCAACTTGCAGTTAACACCTTCTGGGCTGGAACTTTTGTTTTTCAGCTGAGGGTGTTTTGATAATTGCATTAAGGAGTGAAGGGCAGAGTTGGGGATGTCTGCCGAAGGGCGTTGAAGAGGTGTAGAGGTGTAATTGCACCGAAATGCATTTAGTAATGGTTATTTCTTTTAGAGGAACTGATGTTCAATTTGAATTATTGGTGGGGTGTCTGAAGGTATTTACAACTTAATCCTGTGATCATCTGTGATGCCTTTAGGGGCTGTAATTACAATGCATTCTTAATGATATCCAAATGTGCTGAGTGCTGTCATTCTAAAGTGTGCGTAAACATGTATTCTTGCTGCTGTTCTTAGGTGAAGACCCCAGACTGTTAGCCCTTAAGATGTAGAGGTGCATACTGTATGATCAGTTGGAGATGCTCAGTCAGGGTCATGTGTCACCAAGGCAGGTGTATCCTGTTTAATGCTTGCTGAGGTACTGGGGGGGCGCCACTGGGATGGTGCCAGTGCGCAGGGCCCTCGCTCCAGGTTATGTTCAACTAATGTCATTGGGGGCAAGATGATGGGCATACATGGGAGTGGTGGTACTAGACCCCACCCCCCTGCGGGAGGGGTGGAGATGTTATGCAATGTCACAAAGTAATTCCATCAGCTTATGTATATTTGTAAATTGGTGCATAGTATTGATTAGTGTGTGTGTTCAATAAATGTACTCTTACTTTTATAAAGCAACGTACAGACTGGACAATCAATTATTGAGTGTTATTTTCGTGCACCTGCAAATGGCGATTACTAGCCCACACGACCTCCTTTGCGTAAGCCTAAGACTGCTCTGCAACACTATCCTCTGAGAGTCAGGCGCTGCCCTAGGGTTCCCAAATGTGTCATGTTATTTGTGCAGGCCTCACAGATGGTGCCTCGTTTTCCATCACTTGGTCTGATGAGAAGAGAAAGACAGACCCAGATATGTTGCTGGTTGCAGTTTTGTATACGGTAGTAAGACCATCCATGCATGGGCTCGCTTGGATAGCCTTGCTTTGTACTCTACAAATGAATGCTGCCTACCAGCCTTCTTTAGTGCTTGTTGAAAAGAAGTAAATGGGAGGTTCCGCTGCCAAAGGTCTACAGTGTTTGTAAGCTTTAGAGATGATTGTAGGTGCTTCATGTAGGTGGTGTGGGGATCGCCTTGTAGTGCCATCCAAAGTGCTTTGTTAATCTGGTTTCCTCGGTTACACCAGTCTTTGCGCCAGGTTTTTATTATCACGTATCTGCTATGTAGATAACATAACATAACAGGTGTATTTGTAAAGCGCACAATTACCTGTAGGTGTCCTGGTGCTAAATAACAGATGTTTATTGTTACCCAACTCAATGGTACTCATTTGATCTACCTCAGATGGATGAAAGGCTGAGTGGACCCGCCGGGATTCGAACCTGTGACCATGAGGTCCAACAAAGGCCCCTGCAGTGGCTGCTTTAGTCCACTGAGTGCACTGAGCCACCAGACTCAGCGTTGCAGCCCAAATTTTAACTGAACCTGTGCCAGTGAGGAGTTACAGGGTAAGGAGAAGACAGTTTTGTATGCCTTTATTTGAAGGTTGTCCAAGATCGCTGCATCTTTCCCATGCTGGATTTCGCTTCAATAGGCTATAGTCGGTAGAAGTTTTGCTTTAATGACAGCTAAAAGTGGGGTGAACGATGGGCCTTTTAGACACTTTGATATTGAACAGATAGCAAACTCCTATAGTGAGTCCACCCTAAGCTCATGTGAGAGTCTCATTCTTAATGAATGAATGAACTGTATGGGGCAGTGTGTGCCTTCCATCCTCTATGAAAATGGGAGGAATGCAGAAAAAATGCCCTGCAAAAGAAGAATTCCTCATTCCAGGGCATTGAGAAATGCAAGGACTGAGCAATCTTCATGCTGCCTGCACTGTTAGGGGCTGGTCATTGTAATTAACTTAATGGTAAGTACATTAAGTTAATTACAATAACCGGCCCCCGACAGTGTCCTTCAGAGAAACTTCTCCATCAGGGAGCTTGAGTGTGGCCCTGCCTTCCAGGAAGACCTTGCAGCCAAGTGCTGCAAGCAGATGTCGCTGCTGGGGAATTTGCTTTGAAGTGCATTGTGAGGGGCTCAGCAATGTATTGACCAGTTAGCATTAAGGTAAATACTTTGCCTAGCTCCTCACAGACCATTAGAAATCAATTGTTGGGGGAGAGGATGTGGTGTAAGGGCTAGAGCTGGGGAACCGGGCTGGAATCTTGGCAGTGCTGCTCAACATCCTATGATTCTGGGCAAATCACTTACCCCCAGATGCATCAAGCACCCATTCTGCGAATTCCAATTTGCGAAAAATACCGAATCGCAAATTGGAATTCGCAGAATGGGATGCATCAAAAAATGCGATTAAAAAATGCGATTCGCAATCGGCCGCAATCGCCGAATGAGAATTAAAAAAAAATCGCAGAAAATTCGCAGAATCTCCTGTTTTCCCAACCTGAAATTGCGATTTCGTAATTACCGAAATCGCAAATTGCGAGATCGCAAAAACGGGAAGTCCCATTTTGAGCACAATTATGAAATCACAACCAGGAAGTAGGCAGTTCCCTTACTCATTCTGAACACAGAGCTGGAGAGAGGAGGAGGTACAGGCCTGAGCTCTAGAAGAAACACCCTGCAGCCCCAAAACAGAACAGACATCCAACACCAGAATGTCCCAGGATGCAGCAGGAGCCAGTGAAACTGGCAGGAAAAGAAAAATAAAGTTTTCAGAACAGGAGCTGGAGTTCCTGATTGAGGGAGTCAGCAGGGACCATGATACGCTTTTTGGGAAGCTATCCAGAAAGGTGCCTGAGGCCGACAAAAGGCACATTTGGCTGCGCATCAGGGCGAATGTAAACACCGTAGGAGTGACCTAGCGGTCAAGTGATGTCCTGAAGAAGAGGTGGTATGACCTCAGAGGGCGTGCCAAGGAGCGCATAGCAGAGAGGCTGGGGGAGCAACATGCCACGGGAGGAGGAGACCCACAGTTGCCACCAACACACCACTTGAAGACCTGGTTGAGGACACCATCAACCCTGCAGCCTGCGTGGGGGTCACTCGGCTGGACAGCTCCCGACCCACACAACAATCACAAGGTAAGAGCCATGCAACTGCGACCCCGTCCCCTAAGAATGCCCATGCCCCCCGAGCTAGCCATTTGACAACCCCCGTAATGCAGTCCCTGCACATCAGAAACGCACTATTGCATTGTGGGAACTGTAGTATGACAATAGTTCCCTGATAGCCACACACAGCCAGAACTGTCAGCGAAACATATCCCAAAGCCAGTCAGGGAATGCAAGCTTACATGCATGTTGCAACATCCCATGTGCAAGATTCATTTCAATAATCATGCACCCATTTACATCACAGGTGCTGCAGAAGCAGAGACAACAGACAGCGAGGCACTCCACATCGAGGAGACCCCAGAGGAGACGGAGGGAGAGAGCCAACCTGCCCCACAACCTGGACCGGCACACACATCTGCACCTGCACCCGTACCACCACCTCCACATGCGGACAGGGCCACCCCTGCAGCCACAGGAGGAGTGCAAACACCCCATGCGTCACGCATGGCAGTGGAACAGGCCCCACCACCACCCAGGAGGCAGACATGCCGCACAGCCACTGTGCGGTCGCAGGCAAGCGGCCGGTTGAGGCCCAAGATCCAGGGCTAGGGATTGAACGCCGGATGCTAGCTGTGCACCGCAAGCAGGCACAGCACATGGCAGCCATGCAGCTGCAGCTGTACAAGACTGCACGCAATGTGAAACAGCTCACGGAAAGTGTGCGGGAGTTGACTGCTGCAGTTAAGGAGAACAGCCAACTGATGGTGTCGCAGCAGGACATCACCCGCCGCCGCCACCGCCAGCTCCTGACCCGGCTATCAGCATATACCAGGTCAAACCACCTGATCAGGAATGCAACATCCCAACTGTCACGCCGCTCCCTGGCAATGCAAATTCAAATGGTGCAATGCAGCCAGGATGTTGCAAGGGCCCTGGAGCAGGTCACCACTGCTATCCAGAACCAACAGGTGTGTGGCCATGCCCATGCAAGGGGGGGTGATAATGCCAGTGAGGGCACATCCAGCCTGAGCAGCCTGTCTGTGCCGGTGGCACCAGAACGGCACTGCAGTACCAGGCCCAGTGCAGCATCACGGCCGGACACTGCCGACGTGGATTCGGAGAGGCGACAGGGTGCGTCCGGCAGGAGGCGCCAGTGAATGGTTGAACATTAGCAGCAGTGCCATGCTGATGTACCAAGCACGCCTGCTGTGCATTCAAGAGGCTGTATGATGCAATACAGCAGTTATGTTATGTTTATTTTGAAATCAAATATTACTCATGTCATTATTTCACGTGGCATGCATGAGTGCAGTGTTGTGTGAGGGGTATGGGTGCACTAGAAATAGTTCTGTGTAATGTTGTTGCGACACCTGTGTCCTTCTGCAGGATTCTCCCCGCGTGCATGATGTACATGTACAGGTGGCCGGTTGTCCCCCTCCGACTCATTACCAGAGATCTCCATAGGTATCATCCGCTTGGTAGCAATATTGTGGAGTAAGGCACACACGGCCACGATGCGGCAGCAGACCTCAGGCTGGTATTTGAGGGCCCCACCAGTCTTGTGTAGGATGCGGAATCGGCTCTTTAACATCCCAAATGTCCGCTCAATGACATTTCTTGTGTGAATGCGTGCAGCATTTTAACGCCATTCCTTATGGTGTTGCAGGGTTGATGTATGGGGTGAGGAGGTACTCACGGAGGCCGTAGGCGCTGTCACCTGAAGGATGGGAGCAGAGGGTCAGTGCCTGTTATGCGCATGCTACATGGTCTTGACATACTGTATGTGGGCATGTGTACTTACCTAGGAGATGTCCTTCGCCAAAGTCACCCCTGGCCAAGCGGGTGTGTATGCCGCTGTGCCTGAAGAAGAACGAATCATGCGTGCTCCCCGGCCCACTATGTCAGTGATAAATGTCTTTGCATTGCAGACCATCTGGATGTTTAGTGAGTGGTAGGACTTGCGGTTCCGGTACATGTATTCTGTCTCAGTGGGTGGGCAGATGTGGATGTGGGTACAGTCAATGCAGCCAATTACATCAGGGAATTACGCGTTGTTATAGAATTCAAGCTTTGTTTGGTTTAAGTCCTGTTGGGTGGTTGGGAAGGTTATGTAGTGGTGTATCCGGCTCAGCATGGCGTCCAGGAAACTCCGTAGGATGCGTGACAGTGTACTCTGGGAGATCCCCCCTGCATATGCAACTATCCCCTGGAAGCTTCCGGAGGCCAGGAGGTGCAGGCAGCACAGGACCTGGACATGGGTGGGCACGGCATTGGTCCTCCTTGTTGGGTGCTGCATTAGGGGGTCAAGTTCTCGGATGAGCTTTGTTATCATTGCCCCATTCAGCCTGTATTTGGAGTAGATCTCCTCTTCAGTCTGGCCCAGGAGTGTTATCCGCAGCCGGAAGATGCGCTCCTGGATCCTGCGTTGGTTCCGGGCTGCAGCCTTGAGCCTCAGCTGCCTTGCCACAATGTATAGACCTGGCATTGTGAGTGTCCTCATGCTCCTACTGTGTCTCCTTAAGTGTGTTTGTTTTACCCTGCCCCTGTTTCTTGTTAGGATTTTTTTTTTTTACCAATTGAACTTCATGGTAACCACCTGGTTTGACTTCTCCTTAAATTGCGACTCGCATTTTTTTTTCTTCTTTTTTTCTTTTGTTGTCCTCATATATGCCACCAGATTTTGTATGCTCTAGATGGATCTCGCTGTCGCCTCTTATACTGACATTTTCGAGTCTGCCCTGGAGACAGTATCATAGCAGACAGGGACGTCCCAGAGGTAGGTTGTTTTCCTTATCCAACTCCCCTTAGCCGATGAAGGAAGCCAGGGGGAGGACAGGACTGACACAACCTCTGGTATAATCATCGGACCATTTACTTATTCGACCAGACCTCAAGTTTAGACCAGACATTCTCAGTATTCTCGTTACGTCCAACCATGTCCATCCTACATACTTCCAATATATATTTTAAGCATTCTGCAAATCTGGGGGGAGCTATTGACTTCCACTCTTTGCAAATTTGTCTCCTAGCAATAGCTACTACATAAAAGATAAACTGTGTATCCAAACTATTAATGTTATAGTCTTTCAGTAAACCAAAAAAAACAAGTCTAGGTGAGCATATAATAGTTGTTGTTAATACCTCACCTAAAAAACCAACTATCGCTCTCCAGTAGTCCTGAATTACCGGACACTCCAAAAAGATATGGACATCATGCTGCGTTATAGTTACAACGGGGACAGTAATCATTATTTTGCGTTATCTTATGCAGTTTAGCCGGGGTCCAATATACTCTATAAACTGTAAATAAATGATTACGTCTTAAATTGGCTGATTTGATTAAGCTCTGGGAAAGGGAAAAGGAATCTAGCCATATTTTACTACCTTCTTCGGAAAGTTCCGCTATACTTTTTTCCCATAAATTTATCACCTCCGAGTGTAGTTT
Source organism: Lissotriton helveticus (assembly GCF_964261635.1). Classification (NCBI taxonomy): domain Eukaryota; kingdom Metazoa; phylum Chordata; class Amphibia; order Caudata; family Salamandridae; genus Lissotriton; species Lissotriton helveticus. The sequence goes on along the minus strand of NC_136069.1, from coordinate 1,307,039,131 downwards.
GTTCTCTTCATCCTTGATTATCAACTTATACCAAAACGATACTTCTTTTATCCATTTCCCCTCCCTACAAATTGCATCAAGAATAGCTGGATCTTTTTCCCGCTGCAGATTCTGACTTGACCACCAAGCAGATAATTGGTAATATTTAAACCTAGTCAGGTGTCCATTTGTTAGTTGTGTTAAAGAGTCCCAATCCATTAGGCCTGAATCTACCCATAGATCTCCCCACTTTTGTAGTAGTGTATACGGGATGTTTTGAATATGTATTACTGCTACCAACCATCTTCCTGATTGGTCTGTCTCATATTTTTTCAAACTTATCCCACTATTTGCTCGAATTATGATGGAGACCCCCCTTGTGGTGCCAGATTGCCTGGAGCAGATTATTTCCTGAACCCACCTTAGTTTCTTAAAAAGAGAACTACAAATATCTGCCTCTAGATGGGTTTCTTGAAGCATTATAAGATGTGCATCTGAGTTTTTTAAGAATTCACAACTCCTATTCTGTTTCTTTTTTCCCCCCATGCCATTGATGTTCCATGAGAGGGCTTTAAGCTTATAGGGATTACTCATAACCCTGCTGTCATCTCGTATCTATCCATAGCTATATACAAAATATATTTACATATATATGAGGATTTTTTATTTTTTATCTTTCTCCCTTTGCTCCCTCCACCCAGTGAACACCCTCCCCCCTGAGGAACCCCCCCAACATACCAGACGATGGCTTCGCCTTTTGGAACACCTAGGAGTATCCCCTGACCGAATCAACTATATTATAGCGAGTAAAAAGTATGACGTTAAATGAGTCGTGTTCCCTATGCCGTGATATAGTGTTTCAGTGCTTCAATTTATTCTTTATTTAATCCCAAATATTTTTTAATATTTTTTCCCCCTTTTTATATATACATATATATATATATATATATATATATATTTTTTTTTTTTTTTTTTTGGAGTTATATACTTCTAAGAGTTGTCACAAGATTTGCCCATTATTGATCTTCCTGATTGTTTCTCATACGGCCTAAAAGATTATCAACTTCTTCAGGCTGGGAAAAACTATAGGTCTTATTTTTCCACATGATTCTGAGCAAGGCAGGAAACCTCATCTGCACGTGAGCTCCCAGTTGTCTCAGGTCTGGCATCCTAGTGCCCAGCTCCCATTGTCTCTGTGCAGTTCTGGCTCCTATATCAGACCTGATAAGATAGGGACTGGACCGATAACGAAGGTCTGTTTGCGACAGGCATCTCCCTAGAATGAGCTCCTTCACACTAAATGTTTGGAAATTTACCAATATTTTCCTTGGTGCTTTCCTGTCTGTGCGTCTCTTATAAGGGTCTCTCTGTACTCTTTGGATTTCGGCTTCTAGATCTATATCTGGGCGATCTTTTAATATGCCTTCTCTCAGAAGCTTGCAAACAAATCCCTTTATGTCTTCCAGTTCTTCCCCCTCTGGTATTTTCAGAATCCTTAGGTTATTCCTACGTGCCTGGGTCTCCAATCTCTCAACATCCATAGCCAATGTTCTGTTTTGGGCTTTCAAAGTATCTATATCTTTTAAATTTCCATGTACAGTTTTGCTCAATGCTGTTACTTCTGTTTCCAGTTTATCCGTGCGAAGAATGACATCATCTAACTTAGTTTCCAAAAGGTCGAATCTGTCATGTATTGTTTTTTTGATTGGTCTCTGATATCTCAAATTTTGACATCATATCGCTTCTCAATGATCGAAAGAGATCACCCAAGCGATCATTCTCTTGCTCACTTAATTCTTCAGATCCTCTTCCAGTTCTAGTAGGGGCTGAAACTGAGTCTGATTGAATGTCCTTATTAGGATCCTGCCTCCTGTATCCTTCGCTAACCCCCTTAGAGCTATTTTGTGCCGATTTAGCTGTTACCGACTGACTCTTAGTTCTGGTATCCTGCTCTCCTTGCGTTTTATCGCCAGAAGGTGCTTTAGATACATTAGCAGGCGGAACAGGGCAGGAGAGTAGAGTAGAAGATGTAGGGGTATACCAGGATTTTTAGACTCAGGAGGACTCGGCTGAGCCTGTTGATGCTCTGAACCAGCCAATACCAGGGTCTCTGCGCCCCCCACTTCCTCGCATATCACTCCCCCATTCAAGGGGTCCACTGACCCAGCGCCTTCCATGTTGCCCAAGCTCTCCAAAGGCCCAAAACGATTTTTTAAGAGTACAGTGCTAGTACTACCCTCCATTTGCGTAGCGGAACTCATAGTCTGTCTGATCTAGGACTTTGAAGTAAGATTTAAGTGAGGGGGTACTTTTCACCACCAGATTATCGGGAAAAACTCCTTTAGATTTTTTTACTAAAGTAATCTTTTTGTTTTTCCTTTTGCAGGGGGTTAATGGCATAGGTCTCTCCCTCTCCTCAAATTCCAACGCACCCCTTTCCTTCAGCTCTACCCTAGATCTCAACTGATACCTGTTCCTTCTTAGTGGGGGGGTATTTCTTTTTCTCACCGCACTCAGGTTTATGTTCACAGTTGCAGGCTCAGCAGCTGCAGTTAAAGCAGTTACTGTTGACTTCTTGGTTAATTCGACAGGTTTCACTAAAGCCTGTGCAGAGTTATTATTAACAGCTGGAGCCTCAATCTGTGCTTGCTCCATACAACCCTGCCTCCCGAGTGAAAACGGGTGATTTGCTACTAAATCCCCCTTCTCTCCCCACCTTACCGCAAACAAGTAGAACTGCTCCCCTGCCACAGCATTACAGGGTTGTTTATACACGTTAAACGCTGGTCCTCTTAATCTAAGCTGGAATAAAGCGGAGCGAGATCTGCTCCACAGGCACCGCCGGCGTTCTTCCAGCGTGAACAATGATGCCGGTAGGCGCAGGTCCTAGCGCCGGTCTCTTCTTCGCGTGTCTGAGCCAACTGTTACCTCGTAGGAGAAAAGCAAACGAAACCAGCTTAGAAAATGCGCGGGACCCCTTCACGATGCAGTAATCTACATCTCACCTTAATGCAGGGGGTTTAAGACTTCAGATTCTTTCTCGCGAAAAGCTCGGTCTTTCCTTTCAGTCATCAGGGACTCCTAAGTGCAACCACGACCGGCTCTCAGCCCGCCGCCATGTTCCTCGTGGGCGTGGCCCAATCAGACGGAACTGGTGCTTCTGTAAATCGCACCCAAATTGCGACTCGCATTTAGCGATTTTGTTTTTTTCGCAATTTGCGATGTTTGATGAATTGAATTTGCGATTTATTTGCGAATTCGCAAATTAATTAGCAAAATAAGTGGAAAATCGCTGTTACAGATTCGCTAAGGGGGTTCCACATTGATTCTGCGTATTTATGTTTGCGAATTCACAATTTACTGTTTTTTTGCTTAATGAATAGCAGGAGCTGTAATTGCGATCGCAATAGCTGTTTCGCATCTATTGCGATCGCAATTTAGGTTGATGAATCTATGCCTTAATCTCCATGTGCCTAACAAAAATGAATGTGTCCTTGTGTAACGCAACGGGTGCTCATGTAAAGCGCTCTTATTCCTTCAGGTCAAGTTTGCGCTATATAACACTCCAGGGAGAAAAAAAGAATTGTGATTTTTACTTTGTTTCTTCCCACAGAGCAGCGGATCAGATTCAATCGCACTCCACAACCGGAAAAAAGTCAGCCAAATTTCCTGCATTTTGCTTTCCATGCAGATTTCACCCAACTCTAGTAGGAATGCGTGCTTACTTCTGCTTGAGCAACTCGTCCCCAGGTTCGGCTGTTACCAACGTGTACTAAGTTGCTGTGACATGTATTGTGCACTTTGTGGTAATGATCTGTCACCCACACTCGCGGAAAGTGACTCGGGTGACTCTGAGAGTGACAATGACGCACGGTGAGTGAGAGGGTGCAGGCAGCGCGTGAAAGATCTAGAATGCAGAAATGAGTGTGGGTGATGAGCGGGAAATTGAGGACGAGGCTAGCAGGAAGCCAGAGCAAAGAACTGTGGGTACGTGAGTGAATGAGGCAAGTAAACAAACTTAGTAAAAAGGAGTAAGAGAATGACTGAGCAAAAGATTGAGAGTGTGTGTGGGAGAGCATATGTGAGAATATGAGACAGCGAGCAGTAAAGATCATGTGAGTTCTTGTAAGGGAGCAGGTGTTGGTGAGTGAGTGTGTGTGACCAGTGCTGCTGCAATGAAGGGGGAACCAGGCAGATCCCTGATCCTGCAAAGATCCGTCAGGCCCATGAAATATGCTGTATTGTTGCCGGTGTAATTTGTTAACACCTGCACACAATTCAGCCGCACCACGCGCTCTCTGCTTTCTTGCCGGTGTAATTTGTCAACACCTGCACACAATTCAGCAGCACCACGCGCTCTCTGCTTTCTGTTCACAGCAGCAACCTGTAGGCAGTGAAGGGGCTCGTTTATTTCCACTCCCAACTGGGCACAAACAAAGGGCACATTTAAAGGGCTACCAGCCCTCGTTTTGTTGCAATATAATGCTGGCTGCAAGTTATCTGCACCTGAACACCTAATGCCAATGCTATGGGGAAAGAAAAAGGCACACAGCGTGATATCACTTCACAAGTACTTAAGAGAAACTACGACCTGGAGGCAGATTTTTCATTTTGTGCAACGCTTATATGTAAGAAATATGCATGCATTGTAAGAATGTAACATGTATCAGTATTTACGTGCAGAACAATTTAAACATCACTTGCTTTTTTTGTGTATGTAACACTTTTATAGTGCCCTGTAGGGAGTCAGAGCGCTTTACATACACACATTAAAATAAGCAAGAACCAATAGAAGTGTGAGGTGTAAATTAATGTGCAGGAAGTTATAAGACAAAGAGGGTTTCTAAGTGCAGGAGTTACACATTGTCTATACTAGTAGGGATTATATGCTAATATTTTATAGCAAGGAAAAACACAAAGGGCCTGATAATGAGTTTCGCGGTCCGACCGTCTGAAGACCGCTGACGCGGCCTCTAGAAGACCACAGTGCCGGCAGTCTTCAGACCGATGTATTACAAGTTGCCAGCGGTGTCTGCAGTGTGGCTGCGGCAGTGAGTACTTTTCCATATGTATCGATGCCTGTGTGAGTACATATGTGGCGTAACGAAACTTAAGGGGTCCCCCCAGCAGGGTACATGGAGGGGCCCCCTTCAGACTCATCCTGGAGCTCTCAGGCCAGAGTACTGTGCTGAGGAGGCCTCCTGGAGCTCGTACCCCTCCACACTGCGGAGGCTGCGGGGCCTATGTTTTGCCACTGTGTGTCGAATGCACACATTTGCATGACACGTGGAAAAAAAACACCTACCCATTGCTGCAATCTGTCCCATATGTGGCTAGTACTAGCAGTGGATATATGGTACAAAAAGGACTTATCTGTATATCACCACAGACAGGGTCATATTGCTTAGGGTGAAGATGTTGCAGTGAAGGGGGGACTCGGAGAAAGGGATCCACATTGACTGCTGCTGGAAAGAACAGGGAAGGGGTGAGTATGCACCCCAGATAATTTGCTTACCGATGACCTTTAGACAGCGGTCCCACTGCCACGATCAGCTCGTGTAAAAGCCAACTTTTAATACGGACAACAGTGTAGTTCCTCTATACCGCCCGTGGAAGCTGCTTTCCCCTGACTGCAAGCCTAGCAGTCACTGGTGTGCTTGTGGTGTCAGCAGTGCTGCTGTGGTCTTTCTAAAGGCAATCTGACCAACTCGTAATAAGGCAGTCAGACCGTCGAGCTTGCGGCGGTCGGACTACCGAGCTTGCGGCAGTCGGACTGCAGGTGCGGGGGTCCAAAAACCGTCAAACTCTTAATAAGATCTTAAGTCAGGATTTGAAATGCAATACAATGCTTTGGGTTGTCTTTTATTATTACCCAGATAAAACCATTTTAACAGCCTTACAAATAGCAGCTTGAGAAAAGCAATAAGGTCCTAAACTTATGTCTTGCAGTTTGCATGCAGGTCCTTGATTTTAGTTCATAGCACAAGGGCTATATTAGAAGGATTGCAATTTATGAATTGCAAGTAATAAAAAGATCTTTGTGTCAAACGCAGTGACCCACTTACCTAGCTACATAACATAATGATCTGTCATCTGCACGTTACACAATGTGCTTTTCAGGAGACATATTAATGCTCTATGAATCTTTTTGAGTAAATCAGTGACTAAACAAAACATGGATTTCTCCAGCAAGTGCTTTAACCACCAGAGCTGTCTTGTCATTATTATTAGTCCCTGAGATTTACTGGGCACACAATGCTGTCTGCAGCCGGTGCTTTAAAGTAAGTAAAGTCCACATTTGTAAAGCGCACAATCACCCGTAAGGGTCTCTAGGCGCTGGGGGCCGTCGGGAAGATTAAGCGAGCTATTGCCCAGAGTCACATGGTGCTGGGCTAATCTGCCGCCGGAGCCGGGGATCGAACCGTGATCCCCAGATTCCAGCGTCAGTCGCCCTGGCCGCGGCGCCACACCTCTCCTTAAGCCGGTGAGATATTTTAAAATGCAGCCTTTGCAACCAATTAAGCCAGAGCAGATTTACGGTCAAATTTCTTCTTGGTGCCATTATCTTTGTGACAGAGATTACAAAAATTAAATGTATATGTTGACTGCCAGACTGCTTTTCATGACTTCGCCCCTTGTAACTCCACTTCCTTTTTGTTGTCCACCTTGTACCATAATTTGTGGGTTTCCAGGCCATTGACCTTGCATTGGTGCAAATTCACGATTTTCTGCTGTTCGCAAAATGTTTCCATGTTATGCATTTAAAGCTGCATCGGTCCAGCTTTCAAGTATACTTCTGTACATTCCTGTGCAATGCCTTTGTGCAGTCCTGGAAATAGAAAAATTACACAAGGAACCCGTAAATAGGGCCTGGGGCAGAGTGGCAAATCATCTAGAAAGTGTCATGAGTCTATAACAGTCAGCCTAAGCACATGTGCCTATTCACAAACTGCATGTTGTAGTACATTGAGTAGTACTACAATAGTACTAATAATGTACTACAAAACTCTTATCGCAAAGCACCGTGCAGAGGTTCTGCCTCCATCTCGCCTATTTTTTTCTGTGTGGAGGTCTCCTCCCTGATAGTGGAGCCTATGCATAAAGAAGTATATGTTTTTGTAGTAAATGTGAGAGTGACAGAAGGAGTGGCTGCAAAATGGGAGGGGTGAGAAGAAGTTAGGGGAGGGATGTGCACACCCCCACAAAAGATTAAACTCATTCCTGCACTTCTAAAGTTACTGCATCCAAATAGGACCCAAAACAATAAATGTACTCCAGCTCATAGCTGGATCAAGTCCAGCAACACTAAAGGGCCACTACTGGTACTTTAACACCCGCCCTTTAAAAAACAGATTGGAGATAGTAGCTTAAAATAAAACCCCATAGCAAATAGTGTTAAAATAAATCAACATATTTAAACTGGTTGAAAATGTAACAAAGTGTAATTTAATATCTAAAAATCATATAAAAAGACATTTTTTTATTTCAATTTCACATTTTTAAATGAAAAAATGTATGTAACTTTAAAAAATAAAATAGAACTACATTTCTTTTAATTGATTTTATACACAACTTTTTATATATGTTAATACTTAATAAAAAATTTTTTTTAAAACATTAGGTTGGATTTTTTTAAATTTGAATTTTAGATTTTTAAATTTATATTAATATATTCAAAATAATCAAATGTAAAATGTAAATTAATTTATTAATGCTGTAACTTTTTTATTGTTCTACATGTAGAATAAATATATACAATTGTTTAACATTAATAGTTTACATTCAAATATCTTTGCTATTCTTTTTAATAAACTTTTACTCCGTCTTAAAAATACAGTTACATTCATTTTTAAATTAAAAGGGTTATTACAATGTTTTATCATTACATATTTTGTATTTTTAAATTATATATCATTATTTTAACATTTGATTTAATAGATATATAAACATTTTTTTAATTGAAATAAATAATTGTAATATACCATTATTTCCAGTGGTGTTCTGTTTTAAGTCCCTACCTACATTATTTTTTATGGGAGGGTGTTATATTATCAGTAGTTGGCGTTGTGAGGTGCTGGACTTACTACTGCTCCTTTTTAGGTCTCGTCTACCCAGCACATGAGCTGTGCTGTGAGATGTATGGTTTACAATTCAGTGGACTTACAACTTACAACTCGCCCACAGCATACCATAGTTGTTTTTGTTGTCACTCTCATTTGCAATCTTTCGATTGCCATGATCCTGTATGCTTCTCTTCCTTTCTTGTGTTAGCACCTCCTAGGAGTATGGACCAAGTACATATGTTCCTCCTAGTTTTTTTTGCAAAGTAAAATTTTTTTATTTTATAAGCATTCCAGTATTATTCCTGGATGTGGAATGTGCTTTACTACTTTTATCATAGGCATCCAGCTTCCTATTTATTTTGTTTTACCCTCTCTGCAATCTCTATTGACCCTTTAGTTACTTACACCTATGCCACTCCACTGTACTTATGCCACTCCACTGTACTCAACATCACTCAACTCTGCTCAGCGCCACTCCACTCTACTTTATGCCACTCCACTCTATGCCACTCCACTCTGTCCCTCCTCTACTCTACTCTACACCACTCCACTGTACGCTGTGCTGCTTCACACAATGCCACTCTATGCCACTCCACTGTATTCCACTCTCTTCTGTGCCACTGTACTCCACTCCACTCTACGCCACTCTACTCTACACCACACCACGCCACTCTACTCAATGCCACGCTACTCAACTCCACTCTACTTATATCACTCTATGCCATTCTACTCTATGCCCCTCTAGACTGCTCCACTCTACTTCACGCCACTCAACTCCACTACGCGCCACCACAACCCACAATACTCTATTCTACTACGCTCTATACCACACTACTCTTTGGCATTCCATGCGTCTCTATGCCACGGCACGCCACTCTAAGGCTCTCTATGCCACTCCACTCTATGCCACTCCACTGTACGCTACATTAATCTATGCCAATTGACTACACCAGTCCACTCCATGCCATTCTACTCCAAGTCACTCTAATTCATGCCACTCTTTTTTATGCCACTCCACTCTACTGTCAGATCAACATGGACCTACCTTAATGGCCCATGACGTAGCCACGCAGAGATGATATGGATCAACTCCTCAAGCCCTACCTACTTACTCATAAGATGTGAACTGCAAGGAAGACAGGTGAGACTAAGGGAGGAGATCCTGTCTTGGGGAATGATGACCTGGGCACGATTCTCATTTGTCTGTTGCTGTCGTACGTTAGGAAACATAAACATGACACTAATAAGATCCCTAGCTCTCTTTTGTCTATAGTTCCCACTTAAATTCCTGTAGCTGTATTAGGGTCAATATAGGTTAAGGTAAGTACCTGCGATCAACTGTCAGTTGTTCTGTAAATGGTGAGCTGTGTTTACTGTCAAGGGAATGATGATAACTTCTCACCAGATGATTGAGGATCTTGATTAGGTTCACAAGTATTTCTTCAGGAGGAAAACATAAGTGTATTACATATACAGCACACTTACAATATTGATACCCACTTTATCCTGCACAGTTCTCTAGTTATGCATAGTATACATTGGCTATTTATTGCATAGACTCGCAATTACCTAATGCTTTCAGTTTAAGTCTTGCGATGGTGCCGTGCTCTTTTGAATGAGGAATAGCCTTCATTGTCAATGCATGGAACGAATTGTTAAAAAACAGGTTAGTCCACCAAGCAGGCCTTCCCTGAGACTTGGGTTAGTTCTTTACATGTGCAACATAATTCTTTACTATATTCAACAGACTGTTAGTACAATAACAGGTTATTTCTTTAGTGCTTGATTGCTCTTGATATAAATATTTGGTTCTTGGTGATGATGATGATACATTTATAAAGCACTACAAATACCCCGAGGTGTCTAGGCGCTGCCCTCAGAACGTACGGATCTGACTGGAGTGGGAGAAAAATGTGTGCCTTGAAGAGCCATGTTTTTAAGCCCTTTCTAAATTTTAGCAGGTTAGTCTCTTCTTTAAGCGAGGTTGACAGAGAGGTCCACAGTTTGACTGTTGTTGTAGTGAAACTCCTGCCACCCCACCTGGCCCTACTTACTCTAGGGACAACACGATTTCCATGCTCAGCTGACCTAAGGGACCTAGCTGGGATATATGACTGCGTTGGTCCCAGGTCTTTATGCATGCATGCATAAAATACCTTACTTGTTTCTTTCTCCTGTTTCCTTTTCTTAACAGGTGTCCAGATTTACTCTGTGATTTGCAGATCAGTTTTATGGGTGTCTATGAATCAGGATCATCACAGAATATGGCAGCTGCTGTCACAATGAGTCTTTCCCCTCGCGAGCTCCAACACTGAGCTCCTGTTGGGCCAGTTTTCTTGAGGAAACGCAAGCCTCTTCCCTTGGGCGCTGTTCAAATAGACTGCACCCAAGCCACACCAGAGATAGCCGCCAAGATTGCCGCTATCTCTGCCATCCCAATACAAGAGCAGCGAATGGAGCATAAAGAGCACCCAGCGTTTGGGGGGCACGAAGTAAGGTAAACTTTGCTCAGGGACATAACTTTACATGTGGCAATAACGTATAAGAGCACACAGTGCTCGGGCATAAGCATTCATGCAACAATACTGCATAAGAGCACACAGTGCTCGGTGGCATTCCATAACACAATAATAGTCCACTTCAAAAGTATCAATCATGTATAAAGGTGCACAGGGCTGGTATACTTCATTGTGGTGGTGGAGTGCCCAGCAGAGTACCGTTGCCTGATGTGTGTGTGGGGTATGAAGGCACAAGGGAAGGTGCAGGGCTGAGACATGATATCTACTCTATGCCACTCCACACCACTCCACTCTTTTCTATGCCAGTCCACTCAATTCCACTCACCGGCACTCTAAGCCACTCTACACTATGCCACGCTACACTATGCCACTCTACACTATGCCACTCTATGCCACTCTGCTGTGCGTCAGTTAACTCTCTGTCACACCACTCTGTCACTCCATCCCCCTCCACTATACATCGCTCTACACAAAACCACTCTAAGCCACTCACTCCACTCTGTCACTCTATGCCACTCTAATTTATGCCACTTTACTCCACCCCAATCTATACCACTCAAATCTATGCCACTATATTCTACGCCACTCCATGCACCTCACCACCATTCTTTGCCCTCTACGCAGCTACACTCTATGCCACACCACTCAATACAATTCTTTGCCACTCTACGCCACTCTACTCCACTTTATGCCATTGTGCTTCACACCATCACACTCTTCTCTGCTCCACTCTACTCTACGCCACAAGGAAGATAATGATAAACAAATACAACGCTTTCTCTTTCCACTAACATTTAACACCACCAACAAGAGCACAACACCTAGCAGTGCAACTGTCCCCGACACATTGATACATACAATCTGTATCCTTTTTACAATATACTCAAATATATGCATCCTTTGTGACCTCAACATATGGTTTGACAAACCTAATATAACGCGCCACAGAACCATCCTCACAGATCTAGTCGCATTCCAAATAATTACTGCAGTTACATGGTCAGACCATTACCTCGTTGCTTTTTTAACACAAGACACCAAATATCACCCTAGCAAAAATTATCTTGCCCTCAACTACATATCAACCCTGGAACAAGATACATTTGGAGGACAGAGAAAGGGACATATTTACAAGTCCCTATCACCACAGGCATGTCACTTTTTCTTATGTTCCTGTGGCGATAGGGGCTTCGCCTTATTCACAAGGGGGCGTTAGCTTCACGTGCCTTAAGCCGCCTTATGAATAAGGCCCCCTTTCCTGCTACAGTTAGTGTGAAAGGGGCGGGAAATGGGTGTTGCAGTGGGCATTCCACCGCACACCCATTGATTTTGATGCTGCCCCAGATTTACATTGGTGGCGTAAATATGGGGAAGCACCAAAATTAATACCAGGGAAAACCTGGTCTTAACATGGTGAAACGTGGATAAATGCTTTATTTCTCGTTGTTTTTGCTGTTTCTATATGTGCTGCATTGTGCAACACACATAGAAACACCAAAACAGCATGAATGATTATTTATGTGCAGGAAGATGTCCCTTCCTAAACATAAATAATCATGAAAAAAATGACGAGTTGCAACTTCTATGTGTGCTGGATTCTGCAGCACACATAGAAGTTACAAATCGCCATTATTGGTTGTTTATGTGCAGGAAGGGACACCTACCTGCACATAACTAATCTTTTTCTGCAATGCATGCACCCTTGCAGAATTGTGCAAGTGTGCCTATGTTGGTGCTAGGTATCTACATTTAGCGCCAGTGCTAAGGGAAAAGCAAGGGTGCACCATAGTTTCGTGAATACGATCCATCCCTGCATTTGGAAACTGGTGGAGCATGGTCTTAGCCTTTCTGGCTTAACGGCAAACTCCAACAGTTTCCTAGTACATATGCCCCAACAGGTCTTATTAGATTTTGGTTGATGGGATACTCAGTAAAACGGTGACAGATATTCCGCCCGCCATATTACAAGTGCCATAGGCTACAATGCGCATGTAATAGGGCGAACAGGACATCTGCTACACATGTGACACGGTGTTCTATCCCCCTAACTTTGTATAAGGCCCTAATATATATCCTAAAATTATGTGAATGCACTTGATCATACATAGACCTACATATTTCTATGCTGCCCAAAATATGTTATATTCTCCTTAATATTATTTATTCCACTGGCACAGCTTGTGTGCTTTACTAAGTTTGAAAGCTGTGGCGTGCTCCGGGGTGTGTATTCTTTCATACACTTTCAAAACTCCTTAATCGCGTACCCCTACAATTGGGGTGCCCTCCCCCGGTCACATGCCTATATCCCTTTAGGATAGGGTTTAAACCGTTTATCCATATATTTCACCATACCATTTTGTTGCTTTTGAATTTGTAAACTTTTATTTCATTCTTTACTTTTGCATTTTTTCTTTTCTTTTTGTAATATATATCCTTATTTACAATACTTCCAATGCATTTCGGCTTTTATCAAAGGATTTCATCAGGGAATTATTTCTACAACACAAAAAAATGCATTCATTTAGACACAACATCATTTACCAGAATTACCAGAAATCTCACGAGACACAAACAGAAGGGAACACGCTGTTACACGCAGTCAAAGTAAGTTGGGGAGATGTTTCCATAAAGGGCACTGGGAGATTTGCAGTATAGGTTATTGATCTAGGTGGTTTTATTACTATTAATTTTTTGATCACGCTAATCGTGTTATACGAAAATTAAAACCCAATAGGATTTGCAATAGAGGAGTGCAATTAGACATGAGAAGCAAGTTACGAGTTATTAATCCACGATGAGATAATGTATTGATTTAGATGACTGTTAATGTATCTAATACAATAGAATGATGTATAGTATGCACACTATAAACAAATCGCCTCGTGTATAAATGAATGCATTTTTTTGTGTTGTAGAAATAATTCCCTGATGAAGGCTTTTGATAAAAGCCGAAATGCATTGGAAGTATTGTAAATAAGGATATATATTACGAAAAGAAAAGAAAAAACGCAAAAGTAAAGAATAAAATAAAAGTTTACAAATTCAAAAGCAACAAAATGGTATGGTGAAATATATGGATAAACGGTTTAAACCCTATCATAAAGGGATATAGGCAAGTGACCGGGGGACGGCACCCCAATTGTAGGAGTACGCGATTAAGGAGGATATTCTCCTTAATGTCATGAAAACTTGTGAAGTGACACTGCAGTAAGTGTCATTGGTTTGGGTGAAAGGAAGATAAGAGTGCTCTGCATCTTACATCTGCAAGACACTCTGAATCTGCTGGCACGACTGCATGTGTCCTGGTGTCTAGAAACAAGCCACTGGAACACAGTGGGGCAATGATTTAAGCCTCACCTGAATCCCAGTGCTGGCTCAAGATTAATCCATCCAATGCACAACGTCCATAGAAAGCACTACCCCATGCATGAAACATCTACACTTCAAGTTGCAAATCTTCACCCTGAACAGAACCCTCACCTACTGACCACCCTAACTGCAATCCACTTTCACCAGCCTCATCACTTACTTCATCACCCCTCTCACTATCTACTCCAAAGCCTTCATACTCCTAGGCAACTTCCACTTAGAAAACAGGACTGGCCCGTGCTTCATAGCACTCCTCGAAACCCTGAAGAATATTGTACTAACCCAGCTCATCATAAAATCAACACCCATTGCCGGAAACGCATTGAACACCACCTTCACCACCACCGACAGACAGCATTAAGTACAACTCAACCTCATTGCTCACATGGACCAATCACTCAATCATCACCTTTCAATGCAACACACAGCAAGTCAATGCACTCACCAGCGTCAGCCTGCCCAGCCACAGCTGGGGTAAAATCTCAGTTGCAGACTTTCTTTTTTTGTTTTTTAAACTTTTTATTGACAGTTTTTTATCCCATATATACACATCCTCCTCCCTCCCCCCCCCCGCGCAAGACCAATAGCATAGGAAAAGACTTACTACAATCATAAATCTGAAGTTAATACATTAGAGTTCATTAGGACATATGCGGTGACAGCAAAATCATAAAAAATATAATGATAATGATACATAAATACATTGCAACCAATGTATATCCCTGAATCCATTGCAAAAGCGGTGCCCAGATCTGCATACCCTTTCTTCTTTTGTTAGATCCTTTATTTTTATAGATTGCGACCTCTAGGCTACAAGTCGCAAGCAACCTGGCCCTCCATTGTTGGAAGGCAGGAGGATTAGGATTAGGATCGAGCCAAGTTGTGGCAATACAGAGTCGGAGGATTGCCATGGCCACAAAAATCAACCCCTGGATGTTTTTCTTCCGCTCACAGTTTGCTACCCCCAAAATAATTTCCTCGGTTGTAACATCCACTCTTATTTGGCACTCTTCGGACAAGAATTCGGATATATCTTTGATCAGAATATTAAGCGTTTTACATGTTGCAAACATATGTATAATATCGGCCCCAAACAACGCACACCGTGGGCATGAAGTTCCCTTCCCTATTGTCCATTTGGCAATTTTCTCAGGCGTGTAATATAGGCAAAAAAGTGTTTTATAGCATTGTGCCTGTAATTTGATTGACATTAACGATGTTTGGGCTAATTAATAGGCACGATGGGGGATGGTAGCCTGCACTCTCAACTTAATCTGCCAAGCAGGGTACTGTTTGTCCATATCATCTGGAAAAACTGAATTCAGGGCTTCGTATATTTCCCCAATCTTGGGTGTGTTTTTTTTAGAGAGATTATCAATCAATTGATTATTCTGAAAATTGCATCGCCCGCCATTTTTCTTTGCTAAAAAATCTCTAACCTAACCTGCAGAAACTTAAAAAAACCCTGAAGAATATTGTACTAACCCAGCTCATCATAAAATAAATACCCATTGCCGGACACGCATTGAACACCACCTTCACCACCACCGACAGACAGCATTAAGTACAACTCAACCTCATTGCTCACATGGACCAATCACTCTATCATCACCGTTCAATGCAACACACAGCAAGTCAATGCACTCACCAGCATCAGCCTGCCCAGCCACAACTGGGGTAAAATCTCAGTTGCAGACTTTCTTAATGCCCTCAGCATGGACCAACCTTGCCCCACAGACAGCCTCAACAAGGACATCACCAACTTCAACAAATGGATTCAGAACTGTGTAGATGCCTCCCACCCATCAAACTCAACAAGTAAAGAATAACCAACAAACTAGCCACAAACCCACTGACAGAACCACCCACAAGGCTGTACTCAGATGCTACTATCAGTAACTGAGAGACGCCAAGGTAAGAGAGCTAGCTGAACACATTGAATGGAGCTCTAAAAGCTGCAAGGAGATCTTCTTGATCATCAAGGCCTTCACCACAGACTCGGCCTCCATCAACAGCATCACTCCCGCCCAAGAACTCTGCCCATTACCAACCAAGACAGCCACCTGGCCGAATGGAGAACTCTAACCAGAGAAGATACAGCAACAATTTTGCAGACCATCCACTAATGAACCCCAACAGACCCATGCCTCCACCACATCTACAACCTTGGACCATCACTCATCAGCACTGCGGTCATCCACTTCATCAACACCTCCATCACATCCACCACATTTCCTCCTCAAGAAGCCATTGGCGGATCCTAGCCAACTGAGCAACATCCGTCTTATCTCCCTGCTCCCCTAACCAGCCAAAGTGATAGAGAAGGCCATCAAAGCAACTTACAATTCACCTCGAATAACAACACCTACTAGACAACACTCATTCAGGATTCAGAAAAAACACACAGCACTCATCTCAGCCACCAACGACATCCGGGCCATCCTGGACTGAGGACAAACATTTGCCCTCATACTGCTCGATATCTCTGCAGCATTTGACATGGTCTTCCACAACACATTCATCAGAAGACTTCACACGCTCAGCACCCAAAGACCTGCACTCAACTGGATCTGCTCCTTCCTCATAGGAAGAGTCCACAGAGTCAGACTACCACCCTTCACATCGATCTACGGAGTCCTCCAGGGATCGTCTCTCAGTCCTATCCTGTTCAACATATACATGACTCCGCTAGCCAACATCATCCAGTACAAAGGCATCACCCTCATTCCCTACGCTGACAACACCCAACTCATCCTCTTTCTGACAGACAAGGCAACCACCACCAGAGCCAACTTCACTGATTGCATGACCATGGTATCAGAATGGATGAGAACCAACTGCTTGAAGCTCTACTTCGACAAGACAGAAGTACTGGTCTTCGGAAACAGGACCTCCCCATGGGACATCACCTGGTTCACTGACAGAGTTAGGACCAACACCCACCAACCATGCCAGAAATCTAGGGAACATCATGAATGAAAGCTCAACATGACAGCACAATTCAACGCAGTGAGAGTTGCCTGCTTCCACATACTGCGTATGCTACAAAAGATCTTCAAGTGGCTGCCACAGAACACCAGACGCACCATCACGCAAGCGCACATCACACTCAGACTCGACTACGGCAATGCACTCTACGCCAGAATCTTAAAGCATCTCCCACATAGACGATCCAGAACGCCGCTGCAAGACTCATTCCCAATCTCCCACGCTGCACCCACATCTCACCACCTCAGAGATTGCCACTGGATCCCCATTCACAAACGCAGCCAATTCAAACTCTTCACGCACACATACAAAGCATTGCACAACACTGGGCCAGCATACATGAACAGCTGCATACACTTTGACCAGCCTGCCAGACAACTACGCTCAGCCTCACTCCCACTCGCACACATCCCCTGCATTCACAAGAGCAGAGGAAGAGGTTGTTCTCCAACATTGTACTTAATAAATGGGACGACATCCCACAACATATCAGAGCCTCCTTCTCACTTCTGGAGTTCTGAAAGAAGCTGAAGAGCTTCCTCTTCGAATAACTCTATGGGGACAACACACCCGCTCAAGCGCCTGGATACCCCGGCCCGGGATCATTAGTACACTATACATATCTACATAACATAACAATCCAGCTAGTTCCCACTATCTTCCAGCACTGCTTGTTCCGTTGCATTTCCAGCTGGTGTAATTACACCTGCTGAACTAATTCTAAAAGCAGAACTTCCCATAAAGAGAGGTTTAAGAAACTCAGCAGAGTCTCAGATCAAAGTGGAATAAGGACAAAAGGAATCGCAAGTGAGGTGGAAAGTCCATGCAAAAGATTATATAAACAACACATTTCATGAAGCTTTGCAACTTGTTCCTTCATCCATCTTCCATCAGCCAATCAACGTTTGATGATCTCCTGGGAACAGGATCCCTCCTCATCTTCTCACCAAGAATACAGTAGTCCATAGACAACAATGTTAAGTTTTCAACTAAATTGTAAGCATTCTAGTACTCGTATGGGTATTTCTTTCATGCAGGACTACTTTCCAACGCAATAACTACATCTCTAACCTTCTAATATCACGTTTTTAACAATAGTCTGTGTGGAAGTTGAAACAGCAATATACCAAAATAAAACATTTAGCAGCAAATATTTAGTGCAAAGAAAAATACAAGTTAGATGAAAGGTTAGGATCAAGTTTAAATGCTGATTCTACATGTATGAATATTTAATTTCCCTATTAAATGACAAAACGAATTGTTTGTTAACAGTGACCTTTGTTTGAGTAGAAACATTCTTCGGAAATATGTGACAACATTTTATACAACTATTTATTTATTATGAAAAACATGTTGATGGAAAAGGTCAAGAAATAATCAATTTTAGATTACATTAGCATTCTCTAGTCAAGTCAGTTTTAGGTCAAGCAATGCCTTTTAAGTTTTTCAGGCCTAGTCGAGTAAGTATGACTGCTTTATGCGAATTGTTTGCATTTAAACACATTTATTTTTCAATAAATCGTGCACGGTAAAGCTGCACACTCAATATAAACGATATAATTTAGCGTTTTATTAAAACTCTCCCTCACTATTCAATTACATCCTGACATTGTGATGTATTAACTGGACGCTAGCATCTTAAAAGGACTCCTGCCCTCTATATGTAGGGATTCTTCTCTGCAATTAACAAGCTATTTTCTAAAGGCTAGCGCAAGCATTCATGTGATGCAACACCATATAAAGCAGCAGCCTCCTAACCATTCTAACGGCCTGGGTGCACAGTGCTAAAATTTAATTGAGTGCAAGGGACCACCCTCAATTAATAAAGGCCATAGTGTAAGGAATAGAGGGCAGGACAGCTTCTTTGTCGCAAGCTTCTCTGGCATGATATGGATGATGCTTCAGCCTCACTTAGCACTACTGCTCAGTTGGCAAGTAGGTGGGTCCATAGCTAGACACATTATGTGAGAAGATAAAGGGTGGAAATGGATTGGTCTGTACGCAGGAGGTCCTGGGGTGGTCAGATACCAGTGGTCGCACACTTCAGGCCCAAGCAACCCATGGTGCCACAGTGCAGGAAACTTCTCAGGATTGGCTGAGTGAGCTGGTGTGGCTGCTCCATAGAACCCACAAGGACTTCATATAATGCACAATCTTTTATTTACCTAGACGTGGGGTTAGGGTTCAAGGACTCCATGAAGTCTGGTAGAGGGCAGCAGGCAAGGGTGCATGTTACCACTTTTTCTCAGCCTGGGTCAGCCAACAATGGGCTTTTGCCTTCGTTCTTTTCTTTCAAGCCAGACCAGGAACAATACCTTCGGTGACCATCTATGACACACAAGTAATTCCCATTGGCTGAAGGTATGGTGGCCAAAGATCATGCCACCCTATGTCTCAAGTAATGGTACCCACATGTCCAAATGTAGGTGTAAAGCTGTCCTTCTTGTGTGAGGCTCAAGTAACAGTCTGAAGCAAGTGTCTATATATGTGGGAAATGGGAGATGACCTTTACAACGCGGGCGTTTCACCGCGGTAGGTTTACAACGCGGGCTTTCCAACGAAAGTTGTTTCAACGACTTGCGCTGGATGGCGCTGAAAGCTAAGGAATAGTATGGTTTGCTATTCTAACACCTTCCCTACTTTATATAGACTGGTGCTGGAATAGTAAATCGTACTATCCCTAAGTCCAGCGCCCTCCAGCGTAAGTCGTTGAAACGACTTGCGTTGTAAAACCTGCGTTGTAACATACCACGATCAACATGATCACGTAGTAACATCATACATTCATGGGAAATACTAAGTGGAGCTGGGAAGAGGATGATTAGAGGGTGTGCGAAATAACCATGGTTTTTTTCCAGCTGTTACATGAAATGTTAGTAAAGTTATGCGAAATTACACAAAATACACTTTAGGTTACCTTGAGTGAAAACTGAACATGAGCATATACCATGTATACAAAAGACACTTGAGATACAGGCAAGGGGACTGGTTTGTGCAAAAAATATCTCTTGCAACACATCTTTTGCTCCAACCTGTCTCCCACAAGACATTTTCAGCTCAAACCAGCCCTTTGCAGCAAAAAATGGCACAAAATGTCACGCTTGTGTAATTTCTAACATTTCGCCTAATTTCTATAATTGAAATTGCACGTATTACGCAAATTATGCAATGACAATGGACATTTTTGCACATGCCTGGCTTAGTATAACTTTAAGTGGGATCCTATTTAGGAGGAGGTGTTCCTCAGAAGAGACTGAAAGGGACTGCGGCACTATTGATAGTAACGCCTACATCTGTCACCCTCACTACCATTTCTTACCAGTAATGCTGTGGAGGGTTCTAGACAGTCTGAATCTTACAGTTCCATCCAATCAACAACCCTTCATCCTCCAGAAAACTTAGTAGGACATTTTAGTTAACTGAGGAGTTAAACACCCTCATTAAGATTAATACTATTGTAAAGCACTTAAGTTCACACCAGATTCTGTGATGCATAATTGGAATTGTTATACATGACATAAAAATTGCAGTAATTCACTACTACTATGATGTAGGAAGAGTAGTGTATACAATGTTTTTTAATCACTGTTGCAACCTGTAATAAATTGGAGTACTAGTTGAGGGAACATGAGAACCCACCTCAAATAATAATCACAAACATTGTCAGGGCGAACCACAAAAGTCAAAAAATAAACCTGTTACTAATCTCTGGTAACAAGGCAAAAAGAAGCCAGGCTGATTAGAGGCAATCTGTATTTATGCTAAAACGGTAATCAAGTGAACACACACCAGAAAAATACCAGACTAAAGTAGAAAAATAACCTACATTTGGATAAATAAAATTACACTAAAACAACAAAAACCCAATAAGTAAAACTGGAGTTACAAATTTGAAAAGTTTTAAGGTTCAAAATAGTGCCAAAAGCATTAAGAGCCAATCATGGTCATCTGGTTGCACTTGACTGGGACATGGGTAAGGTTTAAGACTGACCGCGATGGGGCCCGAGACGGCTAGAAGGACCAGTTTCGTCCTGTTGAAAGGTTTACCTTGGACATAGTCTCTGGAATAGAAGTAAAAAAATCCTCAGTTGAGCAAGACAGCATACTGTGGCCATAAAAAACTCTATGCAGTCAGATTGCCACTGGACGAGGTCTTGGTGAAGCCGTTGACTTTAGCAGAAAAGCTGAGAGCGGGAGAAATTTGGTGCCCAAGTTAAGTCTCTCATTGGCCAGATACTTTTAGCACCGTTGTCTAGTTAAGATTTCGACCGTCAGACGTAGTCACTTTTTTGGAGCTCAGATTCTTCCAGTGGGGCACGGATGCAGGCTGCAGCCAAATATGGCTCCACAATGCCAGACACTTCCGTGAAATCCAGCTGAATCGGATTTTCTGCTGCAGAGAAGAAAGTAGTGGAAGCAACCTGAATCGTTGGCTCAGCAGCGATGCACCATTGTTGGATTGGTAGGTTAGTCTTGGTCCCCCGTTAGTTCTCAGAGCAAAATGTTGTCAAGAAGTTTCTAAGTCCCAGGTTTCAGGAAGAGCACACTTTGACAACAGCTGAGCGCCCAGAACCTTTGGAACAGCACTTCTGGGGTCAAGACTCGCTCCATCAGAGGCCAGTAGCCTAGTCCTTGGATGGTCCGGTTAGAGCTGTTCAGCTGGGAATGAAGGTCAAAGGTCTCTTGGAGCTTTTTCTGCCACTGTAGAGCAAACATGGGCTCAGTATTATCACCCTTGGAGTCCACTTCTCTGTACTGGGTACAAGAGGAAGAGTAGGCCCAGACTTTAAGGCTTTTCTTAGGTCATTGACAGCAGGACCAGTCCTCGTCTGTGCTTTCACAGGTCCAGACATGGTCTGAGGGGGTTACTGGGTATGTCACATGTATGCCCAGTGTCAGCCTGTGGCCACCCCCTAACCAATGGGATAAACGTTTCTCCTGTGTGTTTTATAGTAAACTATCCCACAGTGACTCTCCCTACCTAAATCCAACATGGCAGAACTCCTCTTACCCTGGTCTGAGCTCACTGTGTTCACCAAGATGTGTGGCTAAGATATGGGCAAACTCTCCCTTGTCTCCCAAACTCAGTTCTGGAGAAGCTCCCACAGGTTTGGAGCCAAGATGATTAGTAAGATAAAGGAGGCAGCCTTGTTGTGAGAGCTACATCTGCCAGTGACACAGCAGGCATCATTTGAAGATCAGGAAGGGGCTATGCACAGCCCCCAGGTTATGTTGCTTAAGGACCAAAAAACATATCTCCATGCCAAAACCACTTGTCCACTTTCTGGAAGCAATCTACATCTGACCACTGGGTAGCTATCGAACAGTCAGGTGACACTGAATACTGCAGAAAGGCACATTTGGCTTGGACAGGAATATTGATAACTTTCTAAAAGTGTAATATTCAAAATTCTAATATAAAATCTGAATTTACTGTTACATTGGATTGTAAATTACTTTTAGAATGAGTCCTTTTGTCAACTTTCTAGCAGCCCACAAACTAAAGATAAGTACTCTAAGTTTTTATAGTGTAACCCAGTGTTTTTCATTGGGAGGACCAGCCTTGCTACAGTCTTTCACTGCCAGGGCATGTAAAACTTTAAATATATATATATATATTACTTTTTTAATAACACGCTCCCTGCCATATGGGCATTTAGGACCTACCTTAGGGGTGACTTATAGGTACTAAAAATGAATGTTTAGGCATGACAAAAGGTTTTGTTGCCAGGTTGAAATGGCATTTTAAAACTGCACACTCAAGGTGTAAGGTCAGGCCTGGAGAGAGGATTTTCAGTGCCACTTTAATGGGTTACATGAGGAGTGCTGCAGCCCACTTGCAGCCTGTACTTTACAGGCCCTAGATACATGTAGTAGCATATACTTATTGAAAATGTGCTCTCTCAAAAATAGATTGCACGACCCATCATAGTCACTCCCTTTGCTACCCTTGGCCCATCCTTGTGGTGACTTCCTAGAGTAATTCATAAAATCCACCGTATACGGGTGAGACCGTTTCTGAGTGCCCCAAAACTTTAAGCTGTACTTCTTGGAGGTCAAACCTATTTAACAAGGCCTTCCTTCATGAGGGTATACTTCAGTCTGTCACCCTTAACCAGGGCCAGTAAGGTATCCCTTCCTGAAGAGGACATACCTCCAGAGACTCACCCCTCTTAATCCTCCTCAGGCACTCTACACAATTCCAAGCTTAACTCATAGGCCTAAAACCACTTGTCAATATCATCCACCACTACAAAGCTAGGCACCAGGTTTTTGGGGATGTGGAATCTTTACCTCCTCTAGGCACCTATGAATCACTGCCACCATTTTTGCTGGACTCTGTGACACTCCTAACTTTCAGGCCCAATGCTTTCTGGCTCATTCCATGTGGCCACCTTAATCTTCTCCATGGCCTAAGTGGCCAGTTGCAGCCTCAGCTCTCTCTCGCTGCTTTCCTGTCCTCCAACTCTTCAGGGGTCAGACGGTGCTAGTACACACTTCACCTGGCAGGGCACACCTCACTCCTGAGGGCCTTTCTCTCTCCTCTTGGGCCATCATCAGGATGTTCTCTTCCTCCTGTTCTTCACCTTCATATTCTGCCCCATCATCCTCCTGTCCCTGTGATGCAGGCTGTAATTGGCAGACCTCTTCCCAGGATCTGATGGCTATCTGACACTCCAGTTTCATGAAGCCTTTTGGTGACTCACTCCCTTTACAAGTTCCTCAGCTCTGCCACAGTAAAAGGTTACAATGTTGCTGAGATCTTACTCCATTCTTGGAAAAATTACAGGTGGAAACTATGAGGAGAGGAGGGAAATTAGAAAAGAGGAAAAACATGCCCAATTAAAAATAAAGGTGAATTTTAAAAATCAAAACTCAATTTTGTTGTCAGATTGTACAAGGGATTTTTTATTTAACGCAAATCATTGAGTGGCACTGAACAACACAAGTACTGACACCCACCGTTAAACATCAATGTAAGACATTGGAGTATTAGTTGAGGGGAGTGGGGAGTAAGGACCCACCTCAAATAATAATCACAGTCCTTGTCAAGGTGAACCACAAAAGTCCCGAATGGAACCTGCGCTTAACCTTCTGGTAGTCTGCAGAAACGCAATCAGGCTTAACTAAGAGGCAATGTGCAAAGTTTTTATGCAGTACTCAAACAGTAATTAAGTGAGAACACAACAATAGAAACCTCCCCAACCAATTTAGAAGAATAAAGTACATTTTAATAAATAAAATGACCCCAAAGCATCAAAAAACAATAAGTAGAACCAGTGTTACACATTTTAAAGGTTTAATGTTCAAAAAGTGTTAAGCGCCGACCACAGCTGTGTTGGTCGGGACATGGCTAAGGTTTAAGCCTGAGGGTGATGGAGCGCAGATCGGATACATGGACCAGGTTTGTCCTTCTGAAAAGTTTTACCTTCGTACTTTGTTTTTAAGATTTGAAGTAAAAAATCCTCAGTGGTGCAAGGCAGCAGGCTGTGTCTGAAGAGGGCTCCATGCTGCTGGAGAGCCACTGGACGAGGTCTTGTTGAAGCCATTGACTTTTAGTGGGAAAGTTCAGAGCTGGAGAAATTTGAATTTCATGCCCAGAGAAGGTCCCTTGCAGGCTGAATACTTTTCGTGCCTTTGCCTTGTGAAAATTTCTACATTCGACGTAGTCACTTTTTTGGAGATTGGATTTTTCTAGTGGTGCAAGGCTGCATCCAAATAGGGCTTCTGGTGGCTGTACACATTCTATGCAAAGTCCAGCTGGATCAGATTTGCGGCTGCGCAAATGAACATAGCGGGAGTAGTCTGAATCTTTGGCCCAGCAGCGATGCATTATTTTTGGATTGTCTTGGCAGGTTGGTACCAATCTGTCGTCGATTCTCAGAGCAAAAAGTTGGCAAAAATTAAAATTAATTCCAGCAGAGGTCAGTAGCAGGGCCATAAGCTGGTTCAGTTTGAACTGGTCAGCTGGGGATGCAGCTTGTTGTGTCCTTGTAGCCCAAACAAGAGCTCAGGATTATGACCCTTGGAGTCCACTTCTTTGTCCTGTGTACAATAGGAAGAGTAGGTCCAGTCTTTTGGGCTCTTCTGTGGTAAAAAAACAGTATATCTAGTCCTCTTCTGTTTTTCCACTGGTCAGAAGTAATCTGAAGAGGGTACTGGGATGCCACATCTATGCCAACTGCAAAGCCCTTGAGTGGGGGAAACTCCAAGCTGCTCCCTAACCAATGGGGTAAACGTTCCCAGGAGTGACCCTACCCACTTCTGCAGCGATTCCTGTGTGTTTTGCTGTAGGCTAACCCACAGTGCCCCTCTCTATCTAACTCCGACATGGCAGAACCCTTCTTCCCCTGGAGCTTGTGGTGCCCTGTGTGTGGCTAGGATAATGGGCAAACCCTCCTGTGTGGTCACCCAACACCAGTTCTGGGGCAGCTCCCTCCTCCCACTGGGTTTACAGTGAATCTGACTAGGAAGGTAAAGGGAGGGCAGGCCTAGGTATCAACTATATCCACCAGTGACAGGGTGGGCATCGTTTGAAGCTCAGGAAAGGGCTGGGCACAGGCTCCCAGGCCATTCTGCTCAAGGAGGAAAAGCTCAAATCCACTCCAAAGCCTTTTGGCCATTGTGTGCAAACAATTTCCATTTACCCAGGGGAGAGCCCTTGAACAGCCAGCTGGTGCTAAACACTGGCAGAAAGGTACATTTGGCTTAAGCAGGAAAATGACAACTTTCTAAAAGTGTCATTTTCAAAAGAGTAATATAAGATCTAAATTTACCATTACGTTGGATTTTAAATTACTATTAGAGTGAGCCATTGAATCTTCTTTCTAGCAGTGTAGCTAAGCACTATAAGCTGTCAGTGTAACCTAGTGTTTTTCTATGGGAGGGTCAGCCTTGCTACAGCAAAAAATAACTTATCAGGTTTTTCACTGTCAGGATATGTAAAAATGTAACTAAGCATGTCCTATATCTTAAATACCATGCACCCTGCCCCATAGGAATTGAGGGCCAACATTAGGAGTGACTTATATTTAATAAAAAGGAAGGGTTAGACATTACATTTTATTTTGCCAGGCCGAAGTGGCAGTTTACAACTGCATACACAGGCTACTAGGGCAGACCTGTAGACATGTTTTACAGTACTACTTTAGTGGGTGGCGCAATGAGTGCTGCGGACCACTTGTAGCATGTAATTTTCAGACCCTAGGTACTTGTAGTACCATATACCAAGAACGTATAAGTAAATTATTTGCACCAATTAGGTGAATGCAAATTTGTTCCATGTTTAGACGTGAGCACAAGCACTTTACCACTGGTTAGGAGGAGTAAAGTATGCATAGTCCTATGGCCAACAGAAATGTGTTTGGTAAACAAAGGCAAAATTGTGGGGTATAACATGGAAAAGATAGTAATTTCCAATACTGTTTCATAAAGGAATTCCAAGGTGCTCTGGCTGGGCGCTATGAGAGCCAGTCAGAGCAGCACTTGAGAGCAGGGAGCACACCGTCTAGAGGAGAGGGAAGAGAACCCACAGAGATTGGTGGCGGTGGGTAGCAGGAGGCCCTGTATATTTTATTTTTTGGGGGGGGGGACAGGGAGGAGGGGCCAGGTAACATATGGCTCCCCATTACCCCTCTGCCCCTGAATAGCCGTTGTAGGCAGATGATTTTGGGAGTCATACATAAAAAAGTGAATTTGAGGGATGTTTTTGACCTAGGATTTCTGAGTGACATCATAGGCAACTCGAGCATCGCCCTCGTTGTTTATTTGATGTCACTCAGAACCGCTCATGTAATACATCCCTATAATTCACTGTTAACCATCTACAGTTCTATATGTTATGCATTGTTCTCTTAGAGA
This sequence comes from Lissotriton helveticus, assembly GCF_964261635.1. NCBI lineage: Eukaryota > Metazoa > Chordata > Amphibia > Caudata > Salamandridae > Lissotriton > Lissotriton helveticus. The sequence continues at coordinate 1,307,012,352 of NC_136069.1, read as the reverse complement.
GCCATTAGCATACATGACTGGATTGTAATGGAAGTAATTCACTGCTATAATGCAGCATGTGTGGGTAAAAGTACTTGTTTGCTAGAAATTTCAGGCTGCTCTGGTTGGGTTCTCTGAATGCACGGCTTCTGGAAGGGATGGAAGGGAAGGTACAGAAGGAGGTGAGGGTAGGTAGCAAGAGGCCTAGTGCTTTTTTAATATGGAGCATGGAGGAGGGTCTTGTTATGTTTGGTTAACCCACTACCCCTTGGACCCTGAGTAAATGTTGACAGCAGTGACAGATAATTTGGGGGCCATACATAACATAACATTATAGATGGTAAAAAGGCAATTACAGGAATGTTTTTCACCATGGAGTACTGAGTGACATCTTTGACCACTCAAGCTTTGTTCTTGTTGTCTATTTGATGTCACTCAGAACCCCTTGGTGAAAAACATCCCAATATCCGGGTGTGGCCAAGCGCAAGGTAAAACGGCCACCTAAGTGAAGAACTCCTCTCCCGCCTTTCCCTCACTGACATTAATCGCCATCATAGACCAATATACAAGCACGTTACGGATGTATGTTGGGACCTGAACAGTTTTGTAAATACCTCATGAGGTTTTGAGCCATCAGCCTTTACAAACCTGAATGTTTATCAATTATGTAGCCGACCGGCCGGTGAGGATTCTGGGCTTTACTCCCGAGGGCCTGCATCGCAGCGGCATGGAGGATTAAAGGCTAGAGGAGACATTGAAAGATTTCAGCACTCCTTCCCGCAACTAAGCACTAGTAGTATGCAGTTTGCACAATCCTGCTCTCCCCAGCCAGATTTTGCAGAGTAGCCCTCTGGATCAGTGGATTTATGTCTTCCAAACAAAAATTTGATGCAACGGTCAGGGCACCACCGCACCAGACATCCGCAACCATCCCTACCTGTGGCATCTTTGAGTGGATCTCTGCAGGGCTGTGTCGCCGCTCTCTCTTCTCAGTTAAGAGCACCACAATACCTCACAATACCTTATCACATACTTTACCAAGAAGGCGACCACCATACTGTTTTTTTAACATGACACAGAACAAAGGAGTTTATAAACCCCGTACTATCTGTACGCTTAGTTTAATTTAACACGGCTCTACTAGAACTCTCTGTTTTTCACTAATAGTGACCTGATGCTGTGAGTACATTATCAGCTACAAAAGCATGCTAATTCTCCAGATCACTCTTTTCTGGATTAGAATGGCAGACAAAGAACATGAAGACAGCCTTAAATGCCTCAATGGTGTAACAGCCAACCCAGAATCGCCGGTCAGGGGCATGTTGGACATTAATACTAGCATGGACACAACTCTTAAAAAACTCTCCAACGTCTTGCAATCAGCCGAGAGAACTAAAGTAAATGCTGATATAGAGGATTGCCTCTGAGGAGCAATTATAGGTCCCAGGAGGAGCATACAGGTAGTGTAAATTATACCACCACCATGTTTCCCAGTGTGCCAGAGTCTCAACTTCTTGGTCTGCACAGCCAGCTTACACGTCCTTGAGAGACATTGATGGTCCTATATCTGAAAGAGCTGGACCTTAAATCTAAGCATTTGCAGAATCCAGCTGCAATGATGGTAGCAATCCAATGTCCAATGGAGAGGTGAGGGTCCGCATACCTCAAGAGCTGGTGGCTAGCTATGTGGTGGGGGATGATACATGTAGGAAGGTGGATATCTGACTATATGGTTACCCCCACTTCTTGCCTGGTGTTTTGCTGGTTTTCGACTTAGTTGGACTGGGACCCTGCTATTCAGGCCCCCAGTCTATCTGCTTTCTCTATAAAATGGACTCCATGTACTTTAGGTACATACCAGATTGGTTACTGGGTCACCATTGTGAGCCCCTGTATATGGTACCTTAGGTACCCAGGGCATAGGTGCACCCTAGGGCTACCAGGGGCTGCAGCATGTATTGTACCACCCCTGGTTATCCTTCCAAACTGACACCACAGGTCTGTATTCCCAGCCTGGGTAAGGTGGTGTAATCACCCCTTACTTAGGTATAGCATACCTATATCTACCTTATATATAGACACACAGTAATCTATAAGTCACTCCTATGGCAGGCCTTGACAATCCTGGAGGCAGAATGATTGGTTTTGTGTGAGAGGGTGCCCTAGCATGAGCTGAGCCCCTCTGCAGCTTTCAGAACCATCTCCTTATAGCTGTTCTATGATAGAGCCATACCATATACTCTTAAGTGCATTATAATCCTCGCGGTTAATGCTAACTTTGGTTTGGCTTTATCAAAACATGTTGTGTAAGGTGTCAAACACTTTAGAAAATACTGCCCCCCCCGCCAGTCCTGGTGGCGGGGGTAGCATTCCACCCTTCTAGAGGGAGAAGACATGTAGTTACTGGTTTACCCGATTAAAGTTAAACAGAGCCCCAGCATCACAAAATGGATGCTGCTGCCACAGACACGAGTCTGCCCTCCTGCTGCTGGACGAAACTCTGGCAGGGGAGGCTTGGACAATAGGTTTCCTGCCCAGGGAGGTGCTAGCACCTCCCCAGACAGGCTTTAGTGTATTGGGGCAGGGTGGGTTGCATTCAGTGAATGCTTTTTAGACACTGCCTGGGGCACACAAGGTGCTCCATGCATTTCCCAGTTCAAACCGGTTGCTGGGGCACTCAGCCCCAGCTCTGGTGCAAAACTGGACAAAGGGAAGGGGTGTAACCACCCCCTCCCCAGGTCCACCCATAGGAGGGACCTTAGAGCTAGTCCTACCCCTAAACTTACTATAAGTATAGAACCCCAGTCCCTAGGACTTTAGATTACCCTGGACAAAACTCTGCAACATATATCTTGGACCTTCGACATTCCATATCGACTAGAAGATGGAAGAAATCTCCCTTGTGGTCAAGGAGTGACCACCCTGTTCAAACAGACACCAACAGCAACTTTGCCGGTCTGCATTTTGGAGGCTCCCACCAGATCCCGAAGAATCTGTGACTCAGGACACAGACTTCCAGACATCTCTGACGTTGACCTGCGCTCCCAGCAAAGCTGAGACCTGTGGTGGATACTAGAGATGTGGGACCGGAACTCCTGGACATCTTGCATTTTGCACGATGCACCTACTTCCCGAGGTATCCCGAAGTTGTGCATTGGGGTGCTTGAAGCCCCAGCCCGAGCACCTTTTGCACCGAAGCTCAGAGGCCCACACCCCACGAGTGTCCCGTGGGCCCGCTTTGTGCATTTCAGCTCAACGCATCTTCACGGTTCCTAGTCCGTTGGCTAGTGAGCCTGCCCAAAGACCAATCTTGAATTCCTTTGCTTTCCTGATTGTTACAGGCTTGCTCCAACTTCTCCCCAAAATAGAAATTCCGCAGACCTTGCTGGTCTGTGCCAAAGCCAATCTCGACATCTTGCGTGGATTGTACTTGCTAAGGCTTGTTGGGTCCAATCCGGATACCGACACCGCAGTCAACTAGATCATTCATGGGACAGCTCGAATCCAGCTCCTGGTCATCGTCGATGCTTCCTGGTCCTCGTGGCTGAAGAGCCAAACTTCACATTTTCACCTGAAATCACCCAACAACGGCTGGCATCTTCCTATTGCCACCCTGGTCACTGGCTAGTGACACAGACTCTGTCTCCTCTGCTTTCAGGTTCTTCACATCTCCGATCCACCTTTGGATCCACCCGGACACTTTCCCTCTGGTTGCCTGCAGCATTTCTTCGCAGCTCTCCACTGGAATCGACAACGAAACCCGACACGAAACGACATCTGTGCACCCGGCTTCCGTGGGTGAGGTAACTCGACTACTCCGGAAGTCTAGTATGTATTGACTCTCGAAGTGTCTAACTCTAAAACGGTTCCATCGTAATTCACCTAGAAGTGCCCTTAATCTTTAAAATTGTAACTTGTTCGTTCTCCATAGAAAGTCAATGGTAACCCGCGGCTGTGTTTAGACACTGCACGCGTCTCCCGTGGGCCTCCTGCATCCTAACCTTGGGTTGTACTTAGAACCCCCAGTGATTCCACAGGCCCCAGGCCTACTTTCTGACTCTCACATGGTTCTTATACCACTATTTAAGTAAATGGTTTGTGAGGCCCCTAGGGCAAAACGTATACTGTGCAACTTATCGTATGCTAAATAAGTTCCTTGTATTGTACTTTTACCTCTGACCTCATAAAGAGTCCAGACGGGGTGTGTTTAGAATAAATACATATATATTTGATATATGCCTTGTGTGGTGTGCTTTCATTTGGTACTCAAGATATTATAAATGGTAAAACAACTTGCTTAACTTGTCTCCAAGTCTTAGCCTAAAGGCTGCTCTCCACAGCTACCACTAGGATAGCTTTCTATAAGGTTGACTTTATAACCTACCATCAATAAGGGTCGATTGGACTGGTGCAAGGTGCCCACTATAATAGTGGACATCATATACCAGGCCAACTTCTCACAATACAGATAACTAGTTTTCTGCTTATGAGATAGCTCTAATGATGGAAAGAGGCCCAGGAGAGGATTGGGGAGATAGCCTGTGGAAACACATGCTGCTAATGGGGAAGGATACCCTGCTTACATTAGAGGTAGTACATCAGATGAGGTGAACTCCCATGAAAGTCATTTTACTCATCAATTTAGGCTGGCTGAAGTATCATATCTGGTTCAGGAACTGCAGAAACTACCAGTCTTGGGTGGATTTCCTGCACTACTCCAGCAAGGCGCTGAGTGGTTGGGTGAAGGACAGTAATGTAAGTGGTTATAAGGGGCTGTACAATTTGATTGACAGTGAGCATATGTTCAGCAATTGTTTACAGAGCTGCGCCAACACCTAGTGGATAGTATGCTTGTTGTCCCCAGGGAGCTTGCTAAGGAGATTGACCACTGGCTTAGTACCAGGGTCCACAAGAAGGTACCAGTGAGTGACCCCAAGAAGGATCACTTTCCCCAGCAAAGTGAGGGGAGGTCCAAGGAGACTCAGACAGGTCCCAGATTAAGGTGGGGAGAAACTGTTGCCATGCGTGAGAAACACAGAAGACGTTCTGGAGGGCGGTGGCCCATGCACCCCATTTCCAACCCCGTTGCTTTGTGTGTTCCCAGATAGTACACAAGCAGGGGTACTCTGGATATCCAAAGAAACCACCCACTGGTGGCAACTCTACAGGGTGGCCTATATAGCCCTGGGGTAAGTAGTCCCCAAGAGCTAATGATAGAACATGCCCTGATGTTCCTTAGTTGGGAGATAGACTCAGAGGGTAGGCTTGTAATCCCTGAGGGTGGGAGTCATCACTTCCACCAGTTCCTGTGAATGGAATCCCTGTCACTGCTCTGAGGGATACCAGTGTCAGCCAGGTCATGGTGGTGGAAAGGTTGGTTTCCCCAGATCAGTACACCAGACAGGTGTGTAGGGTGTGCCAGGCCCTTGGGCAGGACCTTGTCTCTGGTACCCCTAGAATGGGGTATGGAAGTGTTCCTGGGAAGGGTCATATTTAGCCCCCAGATGCCAATTGACTGCATTCTGCTAAATAGATTACCACCGGTGTTAGAAGAGCTTGGAGGGGCAACCACCTAGGGTGCACTGAAAACTCAGGTTTATGGGGGGACCACTCCCAAACGGAGGGTACGCAAGCCCAGATGGAGGTGTTGAAAGTTAGGCTGAAAACCGTCAACATTATCGGCGCCCTCTTGCTCTCCTTAAACCTTTTGTGCGCGTAAAACAGCCGCCATTTTGGACACCATGGCTTCCCTGCCCTCGCCGAGAGCCAGCGCGTCTCTCTCTCTCCTAGCTTCGCTGGCAACCCCCTGCTTGCACCTGCTTTGAGTCATAAACCCCTCTTCGGCGCTGCTCTGCCCCAGGCCCTCATCCTGTTCCCAACGCGACACCTCCCCGCCTCCCTTTCATGATCTCCGGCCCTTTGATGCAAACCCCTTTTCCCCGTGTGCCCGTTTGTCTTCTCCGTTCCCAGGCCGACACCCGGCTCTGCCGATACCAATCCCTTGCCCCCTCCCCGTACAGGAGAAAGCTTCCCTCCTCAAAGGACCCCCGAGATGATCAAAGCCCCCTCATCCCACGAGATCCGATCGAAACCCACACACACTCTGTGAATCGGCGGAATATCCAGCTGCGCGATGATCATCACCTGTTGTGAACGGGGCGGGGACTTCCACTGTAACCTTGCGTGGGAACGGGCTGGGAAAGGGGGGATTCTGAGGATGTCTTTCCGTACATCAAAGTATCGACGAGAATGTGTTACATGTAATAAAGAGATAAACTTGTGTATAAGAGGCCAGGCCTCAGGGATGCAGTTAGAGCACCTCAGAACGATACCTTCTGTCCGTTTTCGTTGTGTTCTCCTCCGGAGCGAATAAAAACCTTTTTTCCTGCCTTCCAGTCTCCAGCGCCTGCCTCTTCAATAGTTTAACTTCTTTGTGGGTTCAAGAGGCGACACCGCCGGGCAATAATTAAGGATCTTATATTCTGGTTGGTAGTGCCCCCCAGTTAGTTTCTACAATTGGCGTCCCAAGCGTGGGGCCCATCAGCGACCCATGGATCCAGTGGGAGAGGTCCTGACGACAAAGTGAACGACTGCAACGATCGGGAACGCGTCTGTCCGATAGACCCTCGTCTGACAGCCGATCATCCGAACTTCACTGGTTCCGAACAGACCTCTCTCGAGTGATCTACGGTCCTGACTGGGAACCATCAGGAGTGCCGCGAGGATAACGGAGAAGAGAGGACGATCGGGCGCTGGATTCGGAAGACAGGAAACTGTCCATGCGGTCCGGGTAAGGTCGTGTAACCACGACAAGTCACGAAATAATTGTTTGATTGCCTGTTTGTTTAAAAAAATACTAGTATTGCTCTTTTTGTTTATTTGGAGATTCACTGTCTGCAAACGGAGAAGCAACGGTCTCTCTCTTTGCAAGCAGTGGAGGATAGGTAGGGCAGCAGCCGTGCTTATTTTCTCCCCCACTCAATAATCACTTGAAACTGAACTGTTGTTCACAAACTATTGTTTCCTGGAGATTCCCTGTCTGCAAACAGGGAAGAGACCACCCTCTTTGCAGATAGTGAAAAGGGTAGGTAACGCAAATCTTTGCGGACCTACTCATTCTCCCCATTGTTATTTATCGGTCTTTTGTTATCTTGATCTATGAGGGATTCACTGTCTGCAAACGGAGAAACAACGGGCTCTCTCTTTGCAAACAGTGGAGGATAGGTAGGGCAGCAGCCGTGCTTATTTTTTCCCCCGCCCAATAATCACTTGAAATTGAACTGTTGTTCGCAAACTATTGTTTCCTGGAGATTCCCTGTCTGCAAACAGGGAAGAGACCACCCTTTTTGCAGATAGTGAAAAGGGTAGGTAACGCAAATCTTTGCGGACCTGCTCATTCTCCCCATTGTTATTTATTGGTCTTTGGTTTTTTGATCCATGAGGTATTCACTGCCTGCAAACAACGTAGAATAGAAATATTCTGTCCAGTCTTTGCACCTAGTGATAAGATAGGCAGTGCTGACTTTTTAGTCCCTCGTTACGAGCCGTCATGTCTGTCTTCTCCCCACTGATTAGTAGCCTGTTTAGCCCGGACTGCTTATTAGAGATGGACCATCCAGCCCCACTGGAAGGCACCCCTAATAAGGACATGTTCATGAAGCATGGATTGACCGCTATTGCCTATAGTAAACTATGGCATAAATATACAAAACAGGGTCAAGAAAGTCAATGGCCCCTGATAGGATCCTTCGATGATGATAAAATAAAAACGCTAGAAACTGCCCTGGGTAAAAACAAGACAACACCTACTATGCTTGATAGCTTCGGCATGTGGCGAAAAGAAACTGAACAGCGTAAAAAGAAAACCGAGAGTAGGTTGGAAAAAGAGCTGCAAAAAGCAGCCCACCTAGCTGCTCAGAAACTAAAAAAGGAGATAGAGGAAAGAGAGAAAGCTAAACAGAAACTAGAAAGGGAAACGCCAAGCCAGTGTCCGGTTAGAACCCCCTCCATGCTCTACCCTGATTTACCCTCGAAACGACAAGCCAATGAGGACCTGCTGTTAGGTCCTCCTATCATCTACATGCCCCCTCCATATGCCCCTTCTCAACCCTTGGCGCAGCACGCGCCACCCCCAGGTACAAACAAAGGTACCGCCACAGCGTCGGCCCCAATGGCCTCTGTGCCGGCCGAACCCCTTGTATTAAAACCCGCATCAACAACGACGTTAGACGACCATGAGACTCGAGGGGCTGGCCCTGCAAGAACAAACAGGCTAGACAAAGATGAGCGAGCGGGGATCGACAAAATAGCAAGGACACTGGTAGAAAGGAAGGATGATGAAGAGTACATCACAGATATGTTCAGCTCGTATACAGGGAGTCACAGACGACATTTTACCGTACGACTGTGTTATCATGTCTTGAATGCATACGAGGACCGATATCGAGACAAAGGTCCCGAGAGCCTAAGGACTCTGTACCGGAAGGTCGATATCGGGGATGAGGGCGAGTGTGATGTGTCGGACCTCCTTACGCGTACGCTTGAGGTTTTCCGCCACCTCACTGAACGAAAGCCGGGAGCTAAATCCGCAGCCCCCGTAGTGACCGAACCACCAACCGAGCAATCTAACACCATGATGCCGATACGTGAGGCTGCCCCTTACTGGGTTCCTCCTCGGGGTACAGGGACTCACGATGATGCAAACAACCAAGATGCGAAGGGAAGGGTAGTATACAACTGGGTCTACCAGCCATGGGACCGGCAAGAGATACTGACATTCCGGAAATCTCTACCCGACCTACGTAAAAACCCCACTGCCTTCTATACTGAATTGGGTACAGCCCTGGGTTCAACGATCATGACCCTGGCTGACATCGACTTGTTCTTCGGGTTATGTCTACCAGCTGATGTGTGGAAGCAAATCCGGAAAGTCGACCACCTTGAGCTGTTCGGACATACCTGGTCACAACTCGATGAACTGGACAAACAACGGGGACCAGGACAAAAGCCGTTGAAATCCATTCTAGACCTCCCAGATAAAATCGTAGAGAAATTAAAAACCCAAATCCCAGAAAAGAAAGTGGACTGGTCGATAGTAACAGCCTGTCGCCAAAAACCCCAGGAGGACGTATCGGAGTACTTCTCCCGGTTTGAAACAGTGTTCTCCGATTACAGCGGCCAGGACATGACCACTGCAACCGGACACCATCTGTTTGTCCAGAATTATGTTAAGGGCCTATCATTGGAAATCTCCCAGAAACTACAGGCCAGCGAGAGTAGTTGGGCAGCCTCCAAACCTACAGCGATTCTCCAAATGGCCCAATATTATGAGCATCAGAAAAATGAAAACGATAGGGCGACAGAGAAAAAGAAGAAAGACTTAAAAGAGAGGGTGATGATTGCCAAACTGCAAGGGGTGACTATAGGACGAGACCAATACCGGGGGAACTACCAGACAAACGTCCCTAAGACTACATTTCCCCAGGACCGCACTCTGACTTCCTACAGTGGACGCACAGACCTTAGAGAAGACCAGTGCGCTTTCTGCAAAGGGACTGGCCATTGGAAATCCCAGTGCCCAGTTCTTCTGGAAATGATCAGAAGCAAAGACCCCAGGGATGTGACAAACGGACCGAGACCTAGGGGACAACAACGAGGGCCCCCAAATGACGCGACTAATGACCGATCAAGCAGACCAAATACGTTCGATCGACCCAGACAGAACCAATATCAACAATCTGACTATGACGACACTCACACCTTTGCATAGGACAGCCAAGGGCGAGGGAGGGATCCAGTCGAGCTCTATGTTGACCAGCAGGGCCCTTATGTCACCGCTAAGGTCCTGGGTACCAAGTCTCCATTTCTGGTAGACACTGGCGCAACACGTAGTGCGTTATCTAAACGACTGATTCCAAGGGCACCCTTGTCTGGCTCACTCATAACATCGACAGGTTTCGATGGAACGCCCTCCACCAACCCTTTGTCTGCCCCGATTCTCTTTGACGTAGAAAACAACACCACCGACACCACGTTCTTGCTTTCCTCCAATAGCCCTGACGCCATTATGGGACTTGACTTACTGAAACACTTCCGAGCGACGATTAGGTGTTCTCAAGATGGAGTTCGAGTGTTTCTTTACGACAACCCCGTTCTGCTTAGATATTGTTCCCCCCGGCACATGTTTTCCATCACCGACGTTGACGCGTCCCTGCTTGACACTCTACCTCCGTATCTGTGGGCCAAAGCGGATTCGGACGTAGGGCGTATGTTAATTGACCCAGTGCACATTACTGTCCGACCAGACGCAACACTCCCAAAACTCCCACAATATCGGATATCGCCAGAGGGCGAGAAGGCATTGGTAATGATTATCCAGTCACTGATAGACGCAGGAGTGGTAGAGGAAGTGGTTAGCAACGTTTGCAACAGCCCTATCTTGCCCATTATCAAGAAGCAGGGAGAGGGAGATGAGAAAGCATACCGTTTCATCATCGACCTCCGAGAGATCAACAAAGTGGTGGTACCCCAGTACCCTGTGGTCTCAGACATCACCACCATCCTGACCTTGATTCCATCCACTGCCACCACCTTTTCCGTCATCGACCTCAAGAACGCATTCTTCTCCATCCCCATCCACCCAGACAGCCGATATCTCTTCGGCTTTACCCTAAAATCCCGCTCATATAGGTTTTGCCGAGCTCCTCAAGGCTACACGGAGAGCCCTAGCATCTACAGCCAGGCCCTCAAAAGACAACTAGACCAAGTCCGGTTACCCGACGGGGTGGTGTTGGTACAATATGTCGATGACATCCTTTTGGCAGCCGACACCACCCCTCTAGCGGTTACCGCCACCATTCAACTCTTGCACTTCCTGGCGGAAAATGGCCACAAGGTCTCCAAGAAGAAGTTGCAATTCTGCCTACCCCAAGTCACTTACCTGGGCCACCTTCTGTCCAAAGATGGAAGGAAACTCACCCCTGATCGAATCCAAACCATTCTAGATACCCCTGTCCCTAAAACCCAGAAGCAGGTTCGCTCCTTATTAGGCCTCACCTCCTTCTGCCGACAATGGTTGCCAAACTTCAGCCTCGTTGTAAAACCACTGCTTTCTCTGCTAAACAAAGACGTCCCTTTCCCACTCCCTTGGACTCCTGAGTGTCAAACTTCCTTCACAGAACTACGAGGTGCCCTTTGCTCAGCCCCTGTCCTGGGTACCCCTGATTACAGAAAGCCCTTCTCCCTTTACACTCACGAAAGGGAGGGGTGCGCTTTATCTGTCCTGACCCAGGCCATCGGCCCTAAGCAACGACCGTGCGCTTACTTCTCTGCCACTCTTGACCCTGTCGCCAGAGCCTTGCCTGCCTGCCTTCGAGCTGTAGCTGCTGCTGCAGTCTCTATCCGACAGAGTGAGGGGATTGTACTCTCGAATTCCCTCACGGTACTGGTACCCCATGCAGTCGACACCCTCCTGAACCAAACCAAGACGCAACATCTGACGAGTGCACGACTGACTGGATACGAACTAACCTTGCTTGCCCCCCATATCACCCTGAAAAGATGCACCACACTGAACCCAGCAACTCTGTTACCCTTGCCAGAGAACGATCCCAATGTGCACCCCGTACATGACTGCGTGACTCTTACGGACGAACAGACCAGGAGTAGGGTCGATCTCAGAGACACAGCTTTCCCTGACCCCGACGGGGAGTTGTGGGTGGACGGTTCTTGCATCAAACTCTCCGATGGTACCACTTCCGCTGCCTATGCAGTCACCACGGCTCGAACTGTAGTAGAAACAGCCCGCATCACCCAGCGATCTGCCCAGGCAGCGGAACTGATTGCTTTGACGCGAGCCTGCATCCTGGCAACAGGAACCACAGCGAACATTTACACTGACAGCCAGTATGCCTTCGGGGTGGTTCACCATTTTGGGCTCCTCTGGAGGGAGAGAGGATACTTGACCTCACACGGCACACCCATTTTGCACGGGGATTTAGTCTCCGCCTTAATCGAAGCTGTCCTCCTCCCCAACAGACTTGCCGTTATCAAATGCCAGGCACACAAGAAAGTGACAGACATTATCGGACAGGGAAATGCACTAGCTGACATCACCGCCCGAACGACAGCTGAAAATAGAACGACAACACATATGTATGTGACCAGGTCACAAGCAGAAAACTGGACTGACGCCAAGGACACAATCAGAGACATACAAACGACTAGCACACAACACGAATTGACTGAATGGACACGGGTGGGATTGAAAGACGATGAAGGCTGCTGGCGGACAAAAGACACGAACAAATGGCTACTACCTGATTCGTACTTGATTCCCATATTAACCATGGCACACTCCCCTGCCCACATAGGATCAGCCCCCATGATCGAACTTGTCTCCAGGGTTTGGCACAATGACAAGATCCCAGATTCCGCCAAACGCCTGGTCCAACAATGTTTAATATGCCTGCAACACAACCCCGGGAAAGGAACTGTAGTACCCCGGGGGGGATTTGGGGTCCCAAACCACCCATTTGAAGTCCTGCAGATGGACTACATCCAGCTAGACAGATGCCAAGGCCTGAAATATGTACTTGTCGTGGTGTGCGCATTTAGCAAGTGGGTGGAAGCATATCCAACCCGTGACAACACCGCTATGGCCACTGCAAAGGTTCTGTTAAAGGAGTTTTTCCCCCGCTATGGCCTCTGTCGTGTTTTATGGAGTGATAATGGCCCCCACTTTGTAGCCCAAGTTATCCAGCTCATCCTAAATGGGCTGGGTATTAAACAGAAATTCCACGCAGTCTTCCACCCTCAATCTGCTGGGCTTGTCGAACGACACAATGCCACACTAAAGCTTAAACTGGCCAAAATAGTGGCTACGACAGGCCTGAAATGGCCAGACGCCCTCCCATTGGCATTGCTATCGATGCGCTCTACCCCCACCCGACATCACTTAACCCCTTATGAAGTTGTCTTCGGTCGACCCATTAACGTCTGGTCTGCCCCGAAACCAACTTCCATTCATGACGTTCCGGATATCCTAATGTCTGATTATCTGTACAAATTGACTGAAACTTTGTCTGTCCTTCATCAGCAGGTGCAGCAGGCCATCCCCGATGCTTCCAGGGGTCCGGGTCACTCCATCCAGCCGGGGGACTTCGTGCTGATCCGAAATTTTCAGCGATCAAAGAGTTTGGAACCCCGGTGGACGGGCCCCTGGCAAGTGCTGATCACCACTCGGACCGCACTTCGAGTGGAGGGGAAGAAACACTGGCTGCACGCCCATCACTGCAAAAAGGTCTCTCCAACCCTGGCCACGACAGACACCGTCAACACCCAAGAAGAGCTCCTGAACCAGGACCGACCATCGTTGAACTGCTATCCTGACACAGAGACACTTGAACTTTCAAAACATCCTGACCCCACTGTGCCATCTCGAGAAGGGTATTTCCTGCGTCGAAAGGAGGGAGCTTCGGCTAAGTAGGCCACGGACTAGGTTAAAGGATCTCAGAACGGTGACCCAAACTACCAAGGGTTACCTGGAGAGAGGCTGAAACTAAGTCTGTGGTCCTGCCCACTACCGAGCACCTTGAAGACGAAGATGATGGAAGCGCCAGATAAGAAGATGATGGAAGCGCCAAACAAGAAGCCGACTGAGACAACAGGAAATACCCACTACAGAAATCCGAGAACAGACAGACTCCATAGCTCAAAGACAATTGCACTCTTCATCGTAATCCTCCTCTGTTTTCTCCTCATGACTACGCTCTGGATTATGGAAGAACACGCACCTGCTCACGAAACATTCCTAACCACTGCTCAGCCTACCACCATGAAGGAACATTATCTAATTTCGCTCTCTCCTCAACTAAGAGAGAGGCGAAAGGAGTTTTGGAACAACTCCTTCGTGCAGCTACTTCACCAGCACAATCTTGCCACCAACGCCTCCAACTGCTGGATCTGTGGGTTGTTACCCCATGCCACTGGACATTCGATACCATTCATCCCTTCACCCTTCTCCGTCCACGGCTCCTGCCTTGCCTGGCTGATCCTCCTGCAAGAGAGCTATACGGGAAATGCCACCTCCAGCAGAACTGCAGCACATTCTTCTCATGGGGCCGGGCGAAACAAGACAAAGACACACTTCTGCCCGCTGACCCCCAGCGACTCGATCCAAATGGACATTCCGGCCAAAGAACGAATCGAAATGCAGGTGTTCAACAATCCAACCAGACCCACCTTCTCCTATCTGCGGAAACGAACGGCTGCCACTCTGACTGTGGCCCTGACGGTCATCAACGTCACAGGCCACATGTGTGTAGAAGGACTTGGGACACAGCTGGTGGGTCGCAGCGCTTGCCGTTTTACCAGCACTCTGGATTCCACGGATCCACCTTCCTTTGTGTCATCTCCAAACATGTATTTCATCTGCGGCACGAAGGCCTACACCTGGCTCCCCAAAGGCTGGGGGGGCACTTGCTACATCTCCTTCGTCCTTCCTCCAACTTATGTGGCCCCAGCGAATCACCACAGACAAAAACGAGCCAAAGACGTTGAGCAAGCCGACTCAACAGGGGCACAGTTCCTCGATGCTATGAAAGGACTCGTCCCCCTCTGGGGCCCGATGGCAAACAGCCGTGCCATCCGACATTTGACTCAGGCAGTCGAGACAACCATGAACATCACAGCGGGCATCTTTGCCAACAACACTGCCGAGCTCCAAGCGGTCCGTTTGGTGGCTCTTCAGAACCGCCTCGTTCTAGATGTGGTTCTGGCGGACCGTGGAGGAGCATGCCGCATTATTGGGGCCAGCTGTTGTACATACATACCGGACAACTCACCCTCAGTGTACAAAGCCATCGAACATCTCCACAGACTCTCTTCGGAAGTTCACCAAGAGCAAGAAGAATGGTCGCTTGGTGGTTGGTTCTGGGACACCGTCAAAAGCTGGGGCTGGAGACTGCTCACCATTATCCTGATTCCCGTAGTTGTAATATGTGGCCTATGCTTAGGAATTCAATGTTTGCCACCTATGTGTTCTTTATGTGCGAGTTGTATTTTTCCCAAAACTGTGGACATTGGAAGCGAACACATGAGGGCATTGTATGATACCGAAGTTAGGAATTTGATGAAAATTGACATTGAGTAAGCAAGTTGGCTAGATATGTTGAAAAGGGAGGACTGTTGAAAGTTAGGCTGAAAACCGTCAACATTATCGGCGCCCTCTTGCTCTCCTTAAACCTTTTGTGCGCGTAAAACAGCCGCCATTTTGGACACCATGGCTTCCCTGCCCTCGCCGAGAGCCAGCGCGTCTCTCTCTCTCCTAGCTTCGCTGGCAACCCCCTGCTTGCACCTGCTTTGAGTCATAAACCCCTCTTCGGCGCTGCTCTGCCCCAGGCCCTCATCCTGTTCCCAACGCGACACCTCCCCGCCTCCCTTTCATGATCTCCGGCCCTTTGATGCAAACCCCTTTTCCCCGTGTGCCCGTTTGTCTTCTCCGTTCCCAGGCCGACACCCGGCTCTGCCGATACCAATCCCTTGCCCCCTCCCCGTACAGGAGAAAGCTTCCCTCCTCAAAGGACCCCCGAGATGATCAAAGCCCCCTCATCCCACGAGATCCGATCGAAACCCACACACACTCTGTGAATCGGCGGAATATCCAGCTGCGCGATGATCATCACCTGTTGTGAACGGGGCGGGGACTTCCACTGTAACCTTGCGTGGGAACGGGCTGGGAAAGGGGGGATTCTGAGGATGTCTTTCCGTACATCAAAGTATCGACGAGAATGTGTTACATGTAATAAAGAGATAAACTTGTGTATAAGAGGCCAGGCCTCAGGGATGCAGTTAGAGCACCTCAGAACGATACCTTCTGTCCGTTTTCGTTGTGTTCTCCTCCGGAGCGAATAAAAACCTTTTTTCCTGCCTTCCAGTCTCCAGCGCCTGCCTCTTCAATAGTTTAACTTCTTTGTGGGTTCAAGAGGCGACACCGCCGGGCAATAATTAAGGATCTTATATTCTGGTTGGTAGTGCCCCCCAGTTAGTTTCTACAGAGGGGCAGGGAGTAATAGGACTCACGCCTGCCCCCTGTTCAGCCTCAGGATACAGACTCTGAGCTGGAGAACCAGGTTGAGGCTACCACCCATGGACAAGTGGGAGGGAGAGTGGAAGGAGAGTGCCTATTACCTTGGACAGTTGCTCCCCACTCTGAGAAACCTCAGAGGTCAGCGAACCCTCAAAAGTGGGTAGGTAACCCTCAAGAGCAGTTAGGGTACTCCTTGCCATCCCCAAGGTCTTCCCAAGGCCCCAACTTGGAGCCTCTACCTGGCAGTGGATGGTCCTGGACATGCTTCTTGACACTGACAGCTGTCAGTGGCCTCTGTTGGTTGTTGTTATTAAGAGCAGTGTTTTCCTTGGATTGGGGACAGAAGCCTGATTCAAGGAGCAGAATGGGCCACATCACTTTTTTTTGCCCATGGTGGTAATGTCTGTCTACTGGGATGCCGCTTTGAGCAAGATATGGTTCAGTGCTCCACAGATGGGGTCCACAGGTGAGCGGATTCCCCATGGGTCAGTTCAGTGGCTCCAGAGAGTGGTGATAGAGGGGCCCAACTGAGTTCAGAGGGGCATAGAACTGTGAGGGTACACTACATGAGATGGCCAGTGTCCATGTTCTATCACATAAATAGGCAATCCCATCAAGTTATTTATTAGTCTACCCTGGCTTTTGACTGGAGGAGGGTGATTTGCAGTTGGCCATATCTGCAGGGTCAACCCCAAACGTTTTGCCTCCTCTCCTTCAGTGTTCTGAACCCATTTCTGTTGTTTCTTTTAGGACTCCGTACACTTTACCACCGCTAACCAGTGCATAATTGCTCTCTCTTTGAAACCTGATAATATTGGATTACACTCAAATGCACATTTATTTTACATATAAGTCCCTAGTAAAATGGTCCTACATGTACCTAGGGACTATAAATTAAATGCTACTGGTGAACTTGCAGCACTTATTGTGCCATCCACTTAAGTAGCCCCTTAATACATGTCTCAGGCCCCCCATTAGCCTGTGTGAAGTGTAAATCTCCCTATTTGACTTGACAAAATGAACATTTTGCCAAGCCTAACCCTTCCTTTTTAGGTCTCGCCTGGAATTAGCATCCGAAAGGATGCGTCCAGGCTGGAGACTTATAGCTGTTGGTCTCGGGGGAATGAGGGACAAAAGGGTGTTACGAGCTTTTCTCCAGGATTTGGGTGCGCGAACGCGCACGTCGGCTCCGTCCACGCGTGCGCACACAGCCAGCCACCACACAGACTGAAACTCACGCGCGCTGGTTACTTTCACTTTCCATCCCCCACCAGTCATCGGCTCTTTTTACACACGCACGCATGCATGCATACATACACACACACAGACACACGCGCACACACACGCGCGCGCGCACACATCCCCCCCCTCACACCCAACTCACCGAGTTCTTTTCGTGTGTCCCTCTCTCCCTCGGCAGGCAGCGGGTCATCCTCAGCAGCAGGCGGGGCTCTCCACGAGCACGGGAGCCCCACTAGCTGTCACGCAAATCTTCCGGCTGACGGGCACAGGAGCGCTTCAGCACAGGAGCGCGGGGTAGGCTCCCGTCTGCTTCCTGTCTTTTTGCGGCCCCGCCCCTGTCCCAACACAGGTTGCCTGGCTTCCTGTTCAAGCCGGGCTGCGGATCTTGTTTTCCAACCTGTAAGGTTCGATTCCAAGTGGCAGTGCATACAGAGCAAACATTGCAACATTTTTCATTAGGAAAGCGTAAGATTTTTAAAAAAATTGTGCAAATGCATTTTCCCCCTTGACTTATGTTAAAAAAGGCAGTTTGAGGCGGGGGCCGTTAAAATCATGTTTGGGGGACGGAGGGTGTGTTGTGTTTAAAACTCTGGAGTGACCGTCTGGATAGGGCCCGGTGGCATGCTTGTATAGGTCTCGTTTTTGTGGAGCGGGGGATTGAGTGAGTTTCCCAGAAACACAGGAAGTTGACCAGGAGCTCAGATGGACCTCCCCCAAGCCACGGAGGCAGAAAGGTAAGCTTTAGTATAGATGTGCTTCTCATGTAAATCGCTTTTATGCTTGTTGACCATGTTGACAAAGGAACTCCAGCAACAGTACTGCCTTCTGTACGAAATGCTGGAAAACGTGGCATGTTTTGTAATGCTTACTGACAGTGTTGCCAAAGGAAAACAAGAAGAAGCAGTACGTACTGCCTTCTATATGAAACACTGGAAAACGCAGCATGAGTTAAGTAGCTTAGAGCCAGGGTGACCATATATCATTTATTTTACAAGGACTAACCGTTGTAAGTTATTTCTAATAAAACAGCATTTGCTTTGATAGCGTGGTTGTGAGAAAGACAAGGCATAGGTGTCACATTTGCGAAAGTTAAAACTATTGGCATTGTAAATGACAAAGCTATTAATTTCGCTATTTTCAAAACCAACACATAAATAAAACATTTGTCATTTACAATACCAATAGCTCAAACTTTCCTAATGCGAGACCTATTGCATTGCAAATGCTTGTTTATACATATTAGTCACCCCTAGAGGAGGCCCTAAACAGCCAATAGGCCAGGGTGCAGTGTATTTAAAAGGTTGGACATGTACTTTTAAGTTTTACATGTCCTGTAGTGCAAAAGCTCTTAAATTTGCTTTGAAATACTGTGAGGCTTAACTCTCCCATATGATAACCTCGGGTACCTTATTGCATTTAATTGCATTTAATAAGTGATGACTTTTGTTTGGGAACAGGTGGAAATGTCATGTTTGGTCTCAAATGAATTGTAATTTAAAATCCTCTTTAATGTTAAAGTCGGATTTCAAGACCCAATTCTGAAAATGCCACTTTTAGAAAGTTGGCATTTTCTTGTCCTAACCATTTGGTGCCTGCAGCCTGTGTCCTGGGTCACGGAACTGAGAGTAGTTGACTGCTGGCCTTTGTGTGTTCCTTCCAAACAGTGAGACAAAGGGGGACTAGTTGTTGGCAACATTCATCCTGCCACGATGGAAGTGGCGAAGCTGTTCCCAGCCCCACTTACATATCAAAAGGGCTTCCTCAGCACACTTACTAAGAACTTGACACCAATCCATTGGCACCCTAGGCTCCTTAAATTTTGTGTGATAGAGGAAGCAAATTCCAGATTCAGATGTAGGGGAGAAATCTAGAAGTTTCTCCTATTTCAAAGGCTAGTACCAGGTATAAATATTAGACCCTCATACCAACTCTTGAGTTCACTCCTGAACCTGCGGAGGACTCCCAGAAGGACTGCCTTGTCCTTCAAAGGACTACCCAGCTGCCTGAGGACTGCTTCATACTGCCCGGCTGCTACCATAGGACTGCCCTGCTGCTTGAAGACGGCCATGTACCCTCAGAGGACTGTCCTGCTGCTGGAGGCTTGCCTTGTTGCTTGATCCCAGGACTACCAAAGCGACTTCAATGACTAGTTAGAAGACCTCTTGTTCTGAGCTACACGGACAGAAAAAGCTTCAACAATTTGAACCCTGCATCTGGAATGTGCCTGAAGCGAGGCCTACCCTCCAAGTGGTGCCCACCCAGTCCTAAAACCTGGAAGTGGTGCTAAAGGTGCCCAAACCTCCTCATACACAGCCGAGTGCCTTCCGCCACTCACCTTTACCTTCCCAGACATTTTTCTTCAAAATTTCTTCGAAGGTGAGCTGAGACCGGGCCCGATCCACTTAGTGTATCCAAACTGCCTACCATAATTTTTGTCTTTGTCCTTGTCTCGTGCAACTGATGTGTGAAAGAATTTGTAATGTGGAAGGGGAGTAGGGTGTTACAGTAGGTTTTCAGTATGTGAGGGGGAACTTTGTGTGTGTGAGATCGAGGTTAGAAGGGGTATGAGTCTACATGGGATGATGTGGTATAGTGGGTGGGATGGTCTGTATGTGATCTGACAGGGTAGAGGTGTGCCAGTGGGGTCTAGTTAGGGGGTTGGCAGTTATTGAGCATTCCAAGCATGATGCATGGGGGCTGGAAATCAGTGCTGGCTGTGCACTATTGGGGATAAAAGGGAAACCATGGGATAGGAGGTATGCTTGAGAGGGTGAAGTAGACGTTAGGAGGTATTCTTGCAAGAGTAAGATCACCCTGTTGGGGGTCTGTAACAAATCCCCTGAGTGTGGTTTAGTGGGACTATGGGGATGTAGAAGTGGGAGTTGACTTGAGCATGTGGTGTCAGGTACCCTGTTGGAGGGAAAGACGGAGGAAGCTTGTGATAGAACATTGCGCATGACTGGGAATAGATGATCAAAATACCAAAGGCATAATTCTGTGGACTGAATCAATATCTTATTATTATTATTATTATTATTATTATTATTATTATTATTATTATTATTATTATTATTATTATTATTATTATTATTATATATGGATGCAGTGATTGACCCATTGAATAGCTTTAGGATGTGCCAGAACAAGTCAAAGTATTCACTCTTTTTGTGGGAAAAATTCAAATGTATTGCTTTCTTAAATAGTATTATGATGCTTGACCCTTTTGAGGATTCCGAGTCATGCACAGCGGAGATAGGTCATAGATCCCCGAAACAAAAAGAAACATTAAACAGCCAACACGTGTTTCGCCCCTTCATATTGGCCTTCTGGTCTGGGGCTTCCTCAGGGCATGGTAGGTACTTATTAACATGGTTGTCGGTTAAGATAGAGTCCCTTTTCTGATGCTGCGTGAATTCAAAATCTTCTGAAAAGACGTCCTTCTGCTAGCATTTTAATCAGGAACAGATGGAATAGGTGATCCATTGAATAAAGATGCGAGGGCAATTCAAAACTTGCACCCATGTGGAATGTTGGTAGATGATGTAATATTGAGTTTGTTGTAGAAAATGTTGTTTCAGCACGTAGTTTTGAGCTTCCCATATTGACCACTATGGTATTGATTGGCAAAGAGGGTGTCTGGAAATTCTTGCAGGGTGTTATGTTTATTTAATTTTGCTGATGTTTTGGAGAGATTTAGGAGATCTATAATCATAGATGAGTTGGTTCTTGCGTTTTCCAACTAGTCAGACGTGAGTGATTTCTGGGAAGGTGTGGTAACCAAGGGGATGAGTGTCTCGTGGCCGTGGAGTGACGACAAATTATACATGTTTGCATCACCCCGGGGTTCGCTTCAGTGACCAGTGGTTGAGTTAAGTAGTAGCTTGAATCTTCAGGGTGTTTGCACTTAATTTTTTTATTATTAGTTTCTTAGCACCACAGGAGGAAGTAATGTGAGTTGATTTAGGTAGTAAATTCCTGACTTTGGGGTCGAATTTGTGAATGGGTGAAAGGAGACAGGGTGAAGGTAATGAAGGCTGAGCGTTGAGGGTCAATAGGATCAGTGGTTAGACTATCTGGACTACAGGGGTGCTGGAGAAAATAATTACATAAATGTCTCAATTGAAAATTGAGGGCCATCTGGATGTATGAGAGTGATTTTTTTAAACAACTGAAAGCAAGATGGGGTGGTTTGGTTCTAAGTGCGGTGTGCAGTGAGTAGGGTAGCAACCGTGACACCAATGTGAATATGGTGCCTGGGAGTTAAGGTTTCTAGTCAAGTAGCTATATCCTTGCCTTCTTCAAGTAGTGAACTGAATGGCTCATTTCCTCTTTATGTCAATCAGTCAATTATCAGACTTAGTGAGGCAATCTGCAGTCTGTAGGACCCAACATCAGCGGGCGGAGATGAGGCAAGATTAGACGCAGAAATAAATATGCACAATATTTGTAATACCTGTCCAGCAGTGAGGGACTCTCTTGTCAGTCATGACCAGGTGCTACAGGAAGAGGGATGGTGTAGGGCGTTACACTCTAGTCTCTTGATCTTCGCCTTCACCGCTGACACCTAGGAGGTTGCAGGTCACCTGTGAGGAAAAGCAGCGCAGGTGTGGAGATCCCTGGTTGTGAGCAGGGACCAAAGTGCGGATTGGATAGGGGCCACCAGACCAGCAGCATAGCGGAGTAGAGGTCAGTGGCCTGGTCTTATGGTAAGGAAAGCGGGAAGGAGAGCAGTGGCCGGGAGAGGAGGGTCAGCAAACAGGCTTGGGAGCACCGCAACACCCTCCAACCATCTGCCCCACAATGCTCATATTCATGTCATGCCACCACCATGCAGCAACACTCACAGAGCATCATGGCGACAGGGGTGTCCTGGTCTGATGGGCAGAGGTATCGTTTAGCTGGGTCGACTTTGGCTGGCCTCTGCCTAGTTGCATCCGCAAGAGGAGCTTTCCCTTGATTTCATCCGCCTTGATTCTGCCTTCCTCTGCTTCAGTACTCGGTTTTGGATGTGGACTGTATGGGCAAAGTAGGGATTTATATAGATTGTTATCCCTTTGCGCTAGAAAGCTCGACGGAGGACTCCCTCAACAGCGCCATCTTTTTCATTCAGCATGAACATTTCTGATGATTACTTGGCATTCTTATTTTTCATTCTTGATTTCAGTATTGCTGTCAAGTGTCTCAAAAGACCCATAAAGCTCCTACGAGTAAGGAAAACATGGTAGTGCAACAACTGAGAATACCCAGAGCTGTACGGAGATGGGGGCAATGATGTGTTCAGTAAGATATGTCTCTCTGGACAAATTTGTAATTTGTAATTTGTAATGTGTATTTATATAGCGCATTATCACCAACGGTCCCTAAGCGCTGTGAGAGAGGAAAATCTACATTAGGTTGGTGATGGGGAGAGAGTACTTTACTGTATGCCCCAAGCCTCTTGGAAGAGTATGGTCTTTAGTTTTTTGCTAAAAGGTAGCAGGGAGTGTTCTTTCCGAATGTTATCGGGTAGCCTATTCCAGATCTGTGGAATTATGGTGGAGAAGGCTCTGCCTCTGAGAGAGACCAGTCGAGAGCGGGGGCAGACTAGGAGCCTAGCCTCAGAGGAGCGAAGTGCTCTGTTTGGGATTTAATTTGCTAGGCTGTTTTTGATGTATCTCCGGGCCTGGACGAATATGGCTTTGTGTGCGATACAAAGACACTTGAACTTTGTCCTTTGCCTGATCGGGAGCCAATGAAGCTGGCGAAGAAGGGGGGAGGCCTGGGTGCGACGAGGAACTTTGAACACCACTCGGGCCGCATCGATCATAATGATCTGGAGTCTGGCCAGTTGATGGCCTGGGAGTCCCAGGTAGAGCGAGTTTCCGTAATCTTACCTGGATATAATGAGTGCTACTACCACCCGTTTAAGGGCGTCAAAAGTGAGGAGGGGGGCCAGTTTCCGCAGTTGCCTTAGCAAGTTAGAGCAGACACCCACTATTGTTGACACCTGTTGGACCATGGTCAGTTTATTGTCGATCTTAATGCCCAGGCTTTTGACTACCATGGCTGGCTCTGGGTATTTACCCAGCTCTTGTGGCCAGAAGAGACTGCTCCATGGGTTGGAGACAGTGGTGACGGCCAACACCTCTGTCTTATCTGGATTGATTTTCAGGGAATTGGCCGACTTCCAGTTGATTGTGAATTTGAGGATGCTCTGAACTCTGGTATGTGCAGCTGGGGAATTATCAATCTGAATGATAATTTGGGTGTCGTCAGCATAGTTATACATTTGGCATTCCAGCTGATTCAGTGCAGCTACCAGAGGTTGGAGATATGCAATGAACAAAAGGGGTGACAATGCAGATCCCTGCGGGACTCCGCATGAAAGTGTGCCTGGCTTGGACACCGCATCGCCCAGCTGCACTCGGGCCCTGACCAAGCGGAGGAATCTGGAGCAGGTGACCGTCATGGGGAAAGAGACCATGAAACCAGCATTCTGCCTATTTCCATTTCATTATGACTACTTCCATCTGCTAGGTTTTCAATCTGAGGGTAGCTTCCTTTATGACAATTGCATGCCCATGGGATTTTCAGCATCCCGTTCTTATTTTGAACAATTCAGATCCTTTCTCGAATGGGTCTTCACTCACGTGTCTGGGACCAATCTGGTCATTCACTAGCTTATGAATGATTTCCTCTTCATGGGCCCTAAGGTCGCTGGGATGTACCAGGATTCATGGTGGTCCTTCATTAGACTCATGGGTAAGTTGGGAGCACTGCTGGCTGAAGATAAGACTTTGGACCCAGCTAGTTCCCTGGTGTTCGTGAGGATTAAGATTGACTCTGAGAAGGGGCAATGCAGGTTACCTCGAGAAAAAGTAATAGCCTTTAATAGTTCCTTGGAATTTCGCCTTCCGGATCATTCCTTTCTCCAGGTCCATCCCACAAGCGATTTCAGGGCTCAAGGAGAAATACCACAGAATGCGCATTTCTGCTGAATTTAAAATAAGATATCCGAATCTGGTTATCGTTCTTCGAGAACATTAGTTGCACAATGATTTGACCCGTTCCAGCTCAGTCAAGCCAGGAGTTCTGACTATTTGCTGCTACAGAGGGTTTGTGGTTTTGGTGCCATTCTGGGCTCTGAGGGGCGTGCCCAGCCATGGCTGAAACATTGCTTTGAGATCGGCCTGGTGAAGCCTGTTACCTTCCTAGATTTGGTTCTCATTTAAGTGGCATTGCACATTTGAAAAAACAGTTGCAAAACCTATGTGTCTCAATGTGGTCTGAAAATCAGTTCTACAACCAGTCCATCACATTTTGGTCTGACTGCATGTACATGGTGCAATCCATTAACTTGCAGCATGCTAAGTGCAAGTGGGACTTAGATTGCTTAAGGAATTAGTATTGTTATTTTGAAGGACAATATACTGTTTAGGGAAAAGCGTTTTCCTGGTGTTCTAAATAATGCAGCCAATGCTTTTTCTTACGTAAGTTGCAGGATTTCTGACTTTCCCACCCAGTGATGGAGGAGGAGTCCATCCCCATTCTGGAACAACTATGGAGTCTTGTTGCTCTACTTTGCCAGGCCTAGGTCTGGCCAGCCTAGGCCAAAAACAAAGAGGGCTTATGATAGGGCTTTTCATCTTTATCTCGCCCTTACTGTCTGTTACTCCCAAGCAGAGCACATCTCGCTAAACAGCTGGGTGGGATTCCGGGTGCGCTTGCAGAAAGAAGGGAGGACGGCAACACGTGCAGTACACCACATGGCAGCTCTAGTCTTTTTCTGTAAGATAGCAGAGTTGTCAGATCAATTGCATTCCTTCCTCTTTAGGAGAGCCCTGAAAAGATGGGGGGAAATTGAGGGAGAAGGATCAGACAGAAGACATCCCATTGACTTGGACAAGCTGGGGAGGATCCTTGGAGCCCTCCCCGTAGTTTGCAATTCTAAATATGAGCCAGTGGTGTAACATTAGCCCCCGCAACCCCCACTGTGCGGGCGAGCTCGAGGGGGCCCCCTCTGGCACTGCGCACAGGCCTGAGAGCTCCTGACTGGGTTGGGGGGCTTCTTTGTACTTTACAGGGATCCCCTCAAGTTTGGTTATGCCACTGACATGAGAGTATTATTTACAGTCACTTTTTTCTTTGCCTTTTATGGAGCATTTAGAATCTCCAAATGTGTGGTGGGTTCAAGAAGGACATCTGTGGGGGGATGCTAATGGACCACCTTACCTGATAGGAAGGGGACTTGGTAGATACCCTACCCTATCCCAAGACATAACAAGGGGGAAAAGTGGATTAGGTGAACCTGAGACAAGCTGGTGGAGCCGCGGGGTCCCCAGCCATCCTCACAGTGAGGGAATTTCCAAGCGTGCTGTCCCGTTCACCTCGCTACTGGTCCAGAGCAACACTACCGTCTTTCACTAGGTATCAATTTAAAGGTTACTGCCCATGACACTATGGGCAGCTGGCATAGATGATCATAATCTTAACTCACATTCATTCAGGATAGGCACTGCCATTGGCTTTGATGTTGGGACAGTAAAAAGGAGCAAGAGGTGGAAGTTGGATTGCTACAAATGCTACATGTGTCTTGACCTGCCTTAGTCTGCGAGTGTTAAAGTTGCGAATATGGTTTACTAATGGTGTCTCTTTTTTTCCATAAACTGATTGCTTTAGGTCACATGGCTTCAGCCAGTGTCAGGATTGTTGGATACTCATTTGTGAGAAGAACAGAAACAGATCTAACTGAGGTGAGTTTTGTAGGCAGGCCTGCAGATGCACTGGACAGTTCTAGGGGCCTTTGCCTCGATGGCCTGAGCTGAAATGCCCGAGGATGTGGCAAGCAGGGGGCCACGGGTGATCACTCTCATCATTCTTCACAACCGCGCGGAAATGGCTTGGCAGTACTGGGAAGGGGGGACCTCTTTGAGTTACTTAGGTTTGAGATTTCTTGGATGTTCAAAAGGTTACCCGGACCGTGATAGCATGGTCTCATGGATTCCCGCTGGGGATGTGGAGGGTGTGTTCCCCTTCTATGGGCCTTAAAAATAGGTCAGGCACTTAAATAGTTGTCTGAAAAGCATGCTTAATAGAACGATGCTGAAGGCAATTCCCCTGGGTTGATGAATATTTCCACGAGGATATTTTGTGGTACAACACTTTCCACAATGAAGAAAATATATCATGTTTCATGGATAGTCAGTTAGCCTTCCGGGTCTGTGGCAAGGGTAGGCTCATTGTTGGAAATAAAGCAGCTGGCATCTTGGCCTCAGGCATCATAAGTCAGGCAAATTCTGGATTCATTTGGGTTGAAATCTTATGTCAAGCAAGTGCCGTGGTCCTGTGGTCTAGAGGGTGGGGCTGGGCACTACAGGGACCGAACCACGTCCTGCGCGGGCACTCAATAGCAGTGCCCTGGGAATGTTGGGGTGTTATTGCATGTACCAGCGGACCAAGCTATTACCCAGTTGCCAAGGCCCATCTCCATAAGGGTGCCGGGAGGATACTTCTTTGAGGTTGGCTCTGGCATGACTGGTTTGGGCTCAGCCTACATGTTGGCCCAGACTCCCTTGGCAAAAGGGAGCAGGTACATTCATCCTGTGAGAAGATGCATCTAGGAGACCCTGTAGTTCCCTAGGGGCCCAAGTCAATTAACTGATGCTGTAAGGGCCAACTAGGTGGTCAACAATGACTCCCAAGGAACTGTTGGTTAGCTGATCTAATATCTGAATAACTGTCAAAAATGAATTATGACTAATTGTTTTTGGACATGTTATGTGAATTTCAATACACAGTTTATTATCATGTTTATACTTATTTTTCCTGTTTCATAAATACATCTGAGAATTGATTATTCTCAAACGCAACAATTATAGGGTCTCATTTTGTTTTTATGTGGGCTAAAGAGACGTGAAGTTTTGGTTGCAGGAGTATGCCAGCCACTTGCCTCTCCCCCCAGGGAGGTTTTCCCACCTGTAAACAATGGGGGGAGTGGCCACTGCTACAGTGCCCCTCTCCCCCCGCCGCCTGGGTGACGCAGGGACGTAGGCAAAAGCCACAGAGCAGTCGTCTGCCACAATTGGCTGGTGGGGCAGTGGGTTCACCAGAGAGGGCACCGGAGAGGGCCCCAAGATACTGGAATTTTAGCTGGTAGTGGCTGGATTGGGCGAAATTGTTTCTTGCTTGGCACCCCTGCAGTCTACTGATGACCCCCGTCTCCCGCAAATCATGTTGTGTTTTTCCTGCCCTCCCATTCCTAATGTTATATATTTGCAGGGGGTAGGGTTAGATGTTTTGTTTGTTTTTTTACCTAGTTATCATTCAAGATTGTTGTTTCCATGTCCTGCTTTGTCGTATTTTTCAGGGAAGAATCGTGGTTGCCGTTGGCTACAAAACTAGCGGACATCTTTGCTTCAGGCATCATAAATCAGGTGAAATCTGGATTGATTTGGCTTTAATTCTTGCACCCAAGCAGGGGCAGTGGTACTTCAGTGTTCAGGGTGGAACTGGGCAGTACATTGATAGTCCCTACTGCTTCTCTGAAACTCCATAGTACTGTCCCGGGGATGTTGGGAAGCTGATGCTTGGGTCAGGGGACCAAGTTATGGCCTGTTTGTTTGAACTTGTTTTCCAGTTTAATAAATATGGCCTGAAAAATGTTTATTCTCAAGTACAAGAATTGGAAGGTCTGTCTGTTTTTTATGTGGGCTGAAGGGATGTAAACTATTTGTTTAAGGGTTAGGCCAGCCCCTTAGGCCTCCCCAACTCCTGCGTACAATGGAGCCACACTGCTATTGTGCTCTGACCTGGAAGACACTCTGTTAGTGTACTTGACAATGATTGTAGCAAATTCCACTAGGAATACAACGCACAAATCCAGCTGACTGAAGATGTACAAGACAATGCCGCAAGGAAGTGAACCATACAAGAACTGCAGGAATTTTAAAGCCCAGGTGGGTGTAACTAAACAGAGGGATATCTAAACACCCACTGGGACCGAAGTTTGCAGGAAACCGCATAAGGGGTGCAGCTGCGCTGACCCTGACTTTTTCTGACTGTGTCACTGATTTCTACATGGAGAGGAACGTAAAGTTGATTCTCTTTTACCACAGACCTTAGGGTTCCATTAGCCCGGACTGGTTCACCCTTAAAGTGGACACATTAGAATCTTGTTGGTAACTTGACCTTTCAGCAAGCCAACCCCAGATTTTTGCCTTCTGTAGCTGTGCCCATTTCTATTAGCATTAGGACTCTATGCACTTTACCTCTGCCAACCAGCGGTAAAGTGTGTGCGCTCTTTCCTTTAAACATGGTAAAATCAGCATATTTCTGATTGGCACATGTATTTACTTCGAAGTCCCTAGTGTATTATACTACCTGTACAAAGGGCCTGTAAAATAAATGCTAGTAGTGGGCTTCAGCAGTCATTGTGCCACCCACCAAAGTAGCACCCTACAGCATGTCTCAGGCCTGCCATTGCATCCTGCAGTGCAGTTTTAAACGTCCATTTCGTCTTGGCAAAATAATCCTCTTGCCAAGCATGAACCTCCCTTTTTAATACTTTAAATTACCCCCCTAAGGTCGGTCCTAAAAGGCTCACAGGGCAGGATGCTGTGTCTTTAAAAAGTATAACATATATAGTTCATCTTTTACATTTCCTTGCAAGTGAAAAACCTCAAAAGTAGTTTTTCACTGAGGGAAGGTGGGCCTCCCATGGACTAACATTGGTTTATCTTATTGCATTTAATAAGTGCTAAATGTAGTTTTGGAAGAGCTAGAGAAATACTTCTTCCACTCACTTTAATCATAACTTACAGTCCTCTTTAATGACCCACTTTGACCCAAGGTATAGTGCCTAATTCATTTAAGGAGGCAGTAGTGATGCCCCTTCAAAAAAACCTGGTGTGGAAGCCACTACTCTATCTAATTATAGGCCTATTTCTTCATTACCGTATCTGGCCTAACTGTTGGAAGCCCATGTAACATCTCATCTCTCAAGCTTCATCGAGCAATCCGACTTTTTGGATTCTGCTCAAGCCGACTTCCGTCCGGCTCATTCAACTGAAACGGTTATAACAGCAGTTCTGGATTCCCTACGCCATAATGCTGATTTAGGTGTTCCTCAGGCTCTGGTCTTGCTTGATTTGTCGGCCGCGTTTGACACGGTCGACCACGACATCCTTCTCGACCGTGTCAGACTAGCCGGCATTTGTGGCCCGACTTTTGACTGGGTTAGGTCGTTTCTCAATGGCCGTTCGCAAGCAGTTGGCCTGCCCCCCTTCTTGTCTCCTAAACTCCACACCACTTGTGGGGTTCCCCAGGGCTCTTCGCTCGCCCCTCTCTTGTTTAATATTTATATGCTTCCCCTAATTCACTCACTAAAATCTTTTAAAGTTACTACATTTAATTACGCAGACGATCTGCAACTTACCTTGAATGAATGAATGAATGAATGAATGAATGAATGAATGAATGAATGAATGAATGAATGAAAATATTTGTAAAGCGCGCGATGGCCAAAACGGCTTCCTGGCGCTGGGAGCTCTAAAGAACCGGACAGACAGGGCCAGAAGGATTAGCGGGGGTAGGCCAGGGCAAACAGAAAAGTTTTTAGCGCTTTACGGAAGTGTGAAAAGATAGGGATCGAGCGCATAGAAAGAGGAAGAGAGTTCCAGAACCGGGGGGCAAGAACAGAGAAACGGGTTCCACCAGTGCGAGATTTGTGAAAACGGGGAACATCGATGACTCCCCAGAATCTATCAATCAATTTCAGTCCACCATGCTCTTCATACGTCACTGGATGGATAGCAACCAACTAAAATTGAACCCCGAGAAGACAGAACTGGTCCTCTTCGGTAAAAGCAAATCCTTGTGGGGCCCACACTATTGGCCTCCCACACTGGGTTCACCCCCTACTCCATCCAGTATGGTGAAGAGCTTAGGGGTACTCATTGATAAAGAGTTTTCATTAAGGCCTCAAGTTAATGTGGTGGTGTCATCCTGCTTCTTTCAGCTCCGAAAAATTAAATAAATTAGTTGGATGCTTACCCAGCCTGCTTTGACCCAGGTTGTGTCGGCCTTGGTGTTGTCACATTTAGACTACGCCAACGCCATCTACCTGGGCCTCCCTATTGCCTTTGGTAAACGCCTTCAGATGGCCCAGAACAAGGCAGCCAGGCTCATATACCGTACTCCGTGGTGGCAATCAGCAAGACCCCTGCTGAAGCAACTGCACTGGCTACCGATCACACAGCGCATACTTTTTAAAACCGCCTGTACAACTTTTAAGGCCCTCCATGCACGCAGTCCCAAGTTTATCCAGGCACTCCTCCCTAGATATACTCCTACACGTAGCCTGC
The DNA here is from genome assembly GCF_964261635.1 of Lissotriton helveticus. Taxonomy (NCBI): domain Eukaryota; kingdom Metazoa; phylum Chordata; class Amphibia; order Caudata; family Salamandridae; genus Lissotriton; species Lissotriton helveticus. The sequence continues at coordinate 1,306,981,704 of NC_136069.1, read as the reverse complement.
GCTCTGCCTCACAAATCCTCCTGACTGTCCCCCACTATAAATTCCAACGGAAAGGAGGCCGTAGGTTTGCCACGCTGGTACAGAGCGGGAATATCGTCGTAAAAATATCGACTAACATTAATATCGTCACAGAAATATCGACAAGAAGAAATATCGATGACAAAAATATAGTTTGACAAGAATATCGACAGACAGGTAAGTAATATCGTTAACATTAATATAGTTGTAATAAATATCGTTTACAAAAACATCGTTTACAAAAATATCGTTTTTTAAATAATAATAAGTAATTAAGTGTTTTTAATGAGTATTGGTTGTCAAAGTAGTATTTTTTGTAGTATTTTATTAGTTAATACCGTATTTTATGTTGAATTTAGTGTTAATAGTTCCGTAGCGGGTTGTGGGTTTATAGGGGAGTAGGGTGGGAAGTAATTTAAATATAATAAAATAATTGATTAATGTGTTAATTGAATATAAATAGTGTAATAAATAATAGTTAATTAATTTCAATTAGTAAATTGATTAATAATTATGTAAATTAATTATGTTAATTGTTTAATTAATTTTAGGTGTGTGTAGTTGAATTTTTAAGTGAAAAAGTAGTGAATTAATTACATTTTAATTGAATAAATATTTAATTAATGATTAATTAAATAAAAATAAAGATTTGTTAATTTTTAAACATTGTAAATATAATAAAATAATTGATTAATGAATGTGTTAATTGAATATAAATAGTGTAATAAATAATAGTTAATTAATTTCAATTAGTTAATTGATTAATAATTATGTAAATTAATTATGTTAATTGTTTAATTAATTTTAGGTGTGTGTAGTTGAATTTTTAAGTGAAAAAGTAGTGAATTAATTACATTTTAATTGAATAATTATTTAATTAATGATTAATTAAATAAAAATAAAGATTTGTTACTTTTTAAACATTGTAAATACATTTAGTAATTTTAACCCCTACACTATCCAACGCTTTCCCTACTGTTGCACCCTCTGGAGTGGGAATAGTAATTTTTACCCCTACGCTATCCAACGCTTTCCCTACTGTTGCACCCTCTGGAGTGGGAATAGTAATGTTTACCCCTACGCTATCCAACGCTTTCCCTACTGTTGCACCCTCTGGAGTGGGAATAGTAATTTTTACCAATACGCTATCCAATGCTTTCCCTACTGTTGCACCCTCTGGAGTGGGAATAGTAATTTTTACCCCTACGCTATCCAACGCTTTCCCTACTGTTGCACCCTCTGGAGTGGGAATAGTATTTTTTACCCCTACGCTATCCAACGCTTTCCCTACTGTTGCACCCTCTGGAGTGGGAATAGTAATTTTTACCCCTACGCTATCCAACGCTTTCCCTACTGTTGCACCCTCTGGAGTGGGAATAGTAATTTAAACCCCTACGCTATCAAACGCTTTCCCTACTGTTGCACCCTCAGGAGTGGGAATAGTAATTTAAACCCCTACGCTATCCAACGCTTTCCCTACTGTTGCACCCTCTGGAGTGGGAATAGTAATTTTTACCCCTACGCTATCCAACGCTTTTCCTACTGTTGCACCCTCTGGAGTGGGAATAGTAATTTTTACCCCTACGCTATCCAACGCTTTCCCTACTGTTGCACCCTCTGGAGTGGGAATAGTATTTTTTACCCCTACGCTATCCAACGCTTTCCCTACTGTTGCACCCTCTGGAGTGGGAATAGTAATTTAAACCCTTACGCTATCCAACGCTTTCCCTACTGTTGCACCCTCTGGAGTGGGAATAGTAATTTAAACCCCTACGCTATCAAACGCTTTCCCTACTGTTGCACCCTCAGGAGTGGGAATTAGTAATTTAAACCCCTACGCTATCCAACGCTTTCCCTACTGTTGCACCCTCTGGAGTGGGAATAGTAATTTTTACCCCTACGCTATCCAACGCTTTCCCTACTGTTGCACCCTCTGGAGTGGGAATAGTAATTTTTACCCCTACGCTATCCAACGCTTTCCCTACTGTTGCACCCTCTGGAGTGGGAATAGTAATTTAAACCCCTACGCTATCCAACGCTTTCCCTACTGTTGCACCCTCTGGAGTGGGAATAGTAATTTAAACCCCTATGCTATCCAACGCTTTCCCTACTGTTGCACCCTCTGGAGTGGGAATAGTAATTTTGACCCCTACGCTATCCAACGCTTTCCCTACTGTTGCACCCTCTGGAGTGGGAATAGTAATTTAAACCCCTACGCTATCCAACGCTTTCCCTACTGTTGCACCCTCTGGAGTGGAAATAGTAATTTAAACCCCTACGCTATCCAACGCTTTCCCTACTGTTGCACCCTCTGGAGTGGGAATAGTAATTTAAACCCCTACGCTATCCAACGCTTTCCCTACTGTTGCACCCTCTGGAGTGGGAATAGTAATTTTTACCCCTTCACTATCAAATGTTTTAATTAATAATATATTTTATATTTTAATTATATGTATGTATTATTGTTGTTATATAAAGTAATGTGTTAAATATATGTATATGTACACATTTATTAAGTTTATAATGAAAAAGTGTATTTAATTTGTTTTCAATAGTCAAAAAATAAAAGTAATGTAATTTATTTTGTTAATAGTACTTATATTTATTTAATATTGAATGTAATTTTAATTCATTTAAAAATTCGATATTTTTTACAACGATATTTATTACAACGATATTTTTGAGTCGATATTTATGTACTTACCTGTTTAGGTATAGGGTGTCGATATTTTTGTAAACGATATTTTTCCAACGATATTTTTGTCAACGATATTTTTGTAATCGATATTTCAACACCCTACCGCCACGCTTGCCACTAAACTGTGGAACTCTCTCACCCAAGATATCCGTTCCTGTACCACCCTCTTACAGTTCAGGCGGAAACTCAAAACCTGGCTATTTGTCCAGATCTTAGCCTAGTCCCTCTCCGGCACTTCGTTAGGTGGTCTCCTGGATATGTTGGTTAGCGCCAAGAAACCCTCGGGTGAACGTGCGCTGTATAAATTCTTGTTAAGATAAGATAAGATAAGATAATGATAACGATGAATTTTAAATTATTCTTTGAAATGCTATTTTTTTTAGAAATTTGGCCTTTCCCTGCCTAAAGTTTCTGGTGCCTTTTTGCGAGTGGCCAGCTGTTGTGACTGTTGACTGGGAAGTGTATATTGGAGTAAGACAGTAGAGACAGGGGCCTGGGTGTACAGGGGGTGTGTCTTCCTGACAGTATGGCTGGGGAGGAACCTGTGCCCTGCCCTGATTACACTTCAAAGGAGCCTGCCCCAGCACACACAAAGGAACCTGACACCAGGCTGCCTCTCCCCTATGGGACAAGCCTAGCTGGAACTAACCCAGGGAAGAGGGAAGATATGGCTAGAACTCGTTTGGGAATAGACAAAGGGGTGCTACCCACCACAGGCTGGTACTGGGTTTAAAAACGGCAACCTCAGAACCTGAAATCAGTACACTCCTGGTCTCTGAGAAGATTCAGAAAGACTGCCTTGCTGTCTGAATAATGAAGGTTAGGCCTACTTTCCTTGAACGCAGGACACAGAAGTGACTTGCTTCGAGACACCTTTCCTGCTCACCATCTGACCAGACCCAAATGGACCAGACCTGGTCCCCTCTGCTGGCCTCTGTGGAGTGAGTCATGACTCACGAAGGCCATCCTCAAGGTCTCGGACCCTTGACTGGAGCCACAGTGTACATTTTCCTACATAATTGAAGGCTTCACTGTACCCGGCGCAGGTCCTCGCATATCCACACTGCTTCTAATCAAAGGTTTTACCAGTTCCGACACTGAGCAACGTATAGACCAGCAGAGCTGTGCTGCACAGCTCAAAGCCTCACTGGACCCGAAGCTGAGCGACGCTGAGCTCTGCAAAGCAAGCGCCATGCAGATCCCACTCCATCGTGGTGGGCGTGACCTTGTGAATTTGCCCAGATCCAGTGTGACCTAGTACCCACCGTTGGTGCTATTTTTTACCTTAACCTTTAACACATAATAACGCTAGCTCTACTAATTGGATTTTTTTCGTTTTGGTGTTATTTTATTTGTTAAAATATTTTCTATTTTTTTTCTAAATTGGTTTTAGATTATTCCTTTGTTGTGTTTTCACTATATAACTGCTTGAGTGTCGCAAAAATACTTTACACATTCCCTCTAAGTTAAGCCTGCCGGTTTTCTGCCAAGCTGCTAGAGGCTTAACCCCTCCCATGCTCATGATGAGCTCAGCTCGTCATGAGCCACGGTGCTTGTGTGCTCATGACGAGCTGAGCTCGTCATGGCCGTTAGAACGCTTACACGAGGGGCTAATTCCCCTGCTGTGCTGAGCGTTCTAAGGAAATGGGTGTGGCCGTGACGAGCTGAGCTCGTCATGAGCACTGGGGCGCTGTGCGTGCCCCCTCTGCCCCCCAGCACAGCGGGGCGGGGGAATAACCCCCGCAGCCAAAGGGTTAAGCACAGGTTTATTTATTGACATTTGTGCTTCTCTCTGACAAGGATTGTGAATATTTGTTGAGGTGGGTCCTCACCCCCGTCAACAAATCACAGACATTTTAGAAACCGGGTCTTGGTCTCCGATATATCAAAGGCTTCCTAGTTCCTTACACTGCCTTGTACAGGAGGGGGATAAGGGGAAAGGGCACCAAATGAACACTGAAAGGTGTTAGAGGGCGTTTGGCTATGTCAGTAGAACTGATCATAGGTGTGACCTGGCTCTGCCACACAGACTGGCTACCAGCTTGTTAATGCACATTGTCCTGCCTGCCTGATAGAATGCCTGCAGAGTTAGCCTTTGCCAAACCCATTTCGCTGTGTGATTTTTTTTTACAAAGTTTTATATAGCGCGAACTTGACCCGAAGGCATCGGGTATCAGAGCACTTTACATAGCATCAGTTGCGTTACATGAGGACACATTATTTTTTTGTTAGGCACAGGGGGAATTAAGTGATTTGCCAAGAATCACAGGATGTTCAGCGTCATTGTGAACCCGATTCCCCAGATTCGAGGTCGACTCCCCTAGCCCTTAGGCCAACCCCTCTTCTGTTATTGTGTTTGTCATCAGCAGTGTAGCAAGGACAGCATGAGTCCTGGTACAAGCAAGGAAAATCGCCCCTGTGACTTCTGTTGAAGTAGCAACTTACGGAGTGTCAGGATTCAATGGGCCCTGGTGCCACTTCACCTGCTGTACGAATTGCAGCAACACCCCTGTTGGTTACCCCTTTACTGTGGCTGACTACATAGCCTGCCATCAGCCCCGTCCATGGCTGTACTGCCCATAGGGCATTCCCCAGGGGCTGGAGCCTTTGGCAGGGCCGAACTGGCCATAGCGGGCACCGGGTAATCCCCGGTGGGCCGCCAGGGTGGGGGCCGTTTCTGTTACAGGGCCGTTATTACAGCATAGCTGCAAAATCGGCCGAAACCGACCCTGGCAAACAGCTCGGCCACTCCCAGGGGGGCCGGCCGAGCTCTTTGCCAGGACCAGTTTTGGTTCCCAGTCCGTCCCTGGCCTATGGAGTGCGGTTTTTAAGGCCTAGGACTGCATCTGGCGCCTCTGCTGCCCAGTTACCACTGGAGAATGGCCGCTGGCAGAGCCGGTGCTTCAAGAGCGAGAGAAGACAAAAGCAAAGAGAGAGAGGAGAGGCGAGGAAGAGAGCGAGGCTGTGTTGAATAGTCAGCGGCTCTCCTCTCCGTCTGACAGCGGGCCGGGCGATCTCTTCCCTGTGACGCGGCTCAGATCTCAGTCAGCCCCGGGCGGGGCCTACTTGGCACGGCCTGTGGTTGACTGCTTCGCACTCAGTCATCACACACAGGGTGTGTCAGCCGGCTATGGGTGGCTGGCGGTGGGGGCCTCGCGCTGGTGCCAGGCTGTGCTCAGAGCAGGTGCTCCAGTCCTCGGGCTCCGGAGCGGGAGCAGTGCCAGCAGCAGGCACACAGCAGGCACGTATGACCGCGTCGCGGCCGAAGGGCGACATTTTCAGAGATTTACCTGCCGGGTCCAATGTCAGGGCTCCAGCCGGCTGTGCGCAGCTGGCTCGCTGGTGTGGTGCGACCGAGGCTGACTGTGACTCGATGAGCATGCACGAGGCTCCAGGTTTACTCTGCACGGGTGGCATATATCGGATGTGGCGTAACCGCCAGAGCTGCCGACTTTGGAGCTGGGGATCAAGGTTTGAGGGTCGGCGTCGGTTCAACATTCCGTGATTCTTGGCAAATCCTTTAATTTTACCCGTGCCTATCGAAAATGAATGTGTCCTTGTGTAACGTAGTAGGTGCTCATGTAAAGCGCAGCAAGCGCCCCAATACAATCGGGTCAAGTTTGCGCAATATAATACTGAAAAAATATATCAGCCGGAGAAAGGGCCCTCCTGAAAGCTAGAATAATTTACCACTTGTGGCGCAGTTAAATTCCGAATTAATTTAGTGCACGGTGGCCCCTGAGGCATCTTAGCCCCGGGGCAACTGCTGCACCACTGATAGCTGCACCCTTATGCATAACAACACCTGTTCAAAGCTTCGACCCACGTCTGTAAAAGAATGTTATACCACTGACAGAGACGCCTATGTGTCCCCCGTTCAATGAGACAGCCTTCTGGAGCAGGTGCCCAGCACCTCAGCACCCCTCACAATGTTGGCACTTTCCTTCGTCCCCCATTGTCCCCAATAGGAGAAGTGGACAGTGGCATTTAGTTTTAAATCCGTTCCGCCTGTGAGCGAAAGGGCAGTTTATGCCCAGGCAGATGGCATGTGCTCCCTTCTAGTCCCAATCAGAGCAAATAATAAAGGAATTTTCCTCCCTTTAATAGAAAGTGCAGCAAATACCATCTGCCTGGCCGGTCTCCAAGCAGACCCACAGAATATGCAGCCGTCGCATTCTTGGGCAGCCTGTTGGCCCTCGGGCAGTACCTTGTACAAGAGAGGTTTAAGGCTGCCTGATAACTCCATGTCACCTGGAGCGCAATGTTCTGGTCTTGCGCTTTCATGTTACAAATGATTAAGGTTACCTGGCGGCCACTTGTCACCAGAGCCGTGTTGTGCCTCTAGGCTGCCAATTAACCTCTCAGTGCCTTCTGGGAGTTGTAGTCCTCGTTCAGCCCAATTGGACTCATTTATCTACATTTCCAAATTCAAGTGGTTTGTTGAGGGAAGGTTTGGGCAAGGATAACGTGTCCCTGTTGACACCGCGGTATGTAGTAGACACACAAATTATTGTTTTTATGTGTTGTTCAATTGGATCAACTGAAGGAACGCCGCCCTATTACTTGCAGAATGCATATGATAATGGTAAACAAACAATGACGTGGAGTCGTATGGTGCCCTTTGCCAAAGGGATTGAGGCAAGGTGTGCAATTTTCTTACGTTTCCTTTTTTCATTAATTAATAGTTCATCCAGTCCGATTTTTCTTTGCATTCTGGGACTTGTAGTCCTGGTAGTAAAGCTGTGTCAAAAGGACTACAAGTTCTAAAACGTGTAGTCCTAATTGTATAACTGTGTCAAAGGGACTACAACACGTCCCAGAATGCAAGGAAAACACATTTGACATGGATGAGCTTCTTATGCATATGTGTGAGCGCGCGTTCGGCAGGGTGCACGTGCACAGAACAGTCCTCTGCCACGCGGGCGACAGGGGCCGCTGGTGTCACGGAGGCCTCGTGAATAGCATGAAGGTTCAGGTTTCCATTTCGCACGCCCACGGCTAACGTTAATCTCCTCTCTGTAATCTGATTCCTGCCCTCATTGTTGGTTTGAAGTCCCACGAGGCCATTTTAATAGGCGCTGCTTGTTTCGAGCACAGGCGCTCTTTAGAGCACGGCACGTCACTGGGAGGGTGTAGCACCGCTCGCTGCAGACGGCGCATGTTAGCAAGACCGCAGCCACTGCACAGGTCAGCGCTGCTGCTGAGATCTGTAGTCAGGGGGTCTGTGGATTCCGCCTGCCGAGTGGATGTGCTGCGTTCTTGCTGAATGGTGTCTATTTCCTCCCAATCGTTGCCCTTCCTCCTACTGACTCTCTCTTACTCATGCATGGTTGTCATGGTTTTCTCGCCTTGGCTGATGTTTCGTTCCCATCCTAACTCACACGCACATCACTTTGGCCTGATTTAGAGTTTGACGGATGCAATACTCGCCACAACCCTGATGGACATTCCATCTGCCCTTTGACAAGTGCCTTCGACTATAAAGCGTTTGTAACACGTTTGTGGTGGAGTAACAAGATCTGCCGAATTCTAAAGCAGGCACTTAGGCCCGATTGAATATTTGGCAGAGGGAGCATTCTCCATCAGCCTGGCAGAGGTCTTAACGTCTACCAGGCCATGGGTACCTTGCCCGCCAAATTTAGAAATGACTGACAAGCTGGCGGTCGTTTCAAAAGAATTGGCAGGAGCCAGAGTCACAGCAGTATCTGTCAATACTTTTTAAAATTTGACACACAGTTCTGTCAACATGACGGAGCCGTCCATCAAACTTATTTTCTTTCTATTTTCAAAAAGAAAATCCTGAGAAGAGTTTTTCTTTTTGAGAAAAAAAATGCTCCCCTCACCATGGGAATTCACTTCCATGGAGAGGGGAGCATTATGCAGTTTTCACTGCTCCTACCACCAGGGTTTTCCTAGTGAAGACCAAGGTTGGTCTGGGAACCAAAACCTGCCCTGGCAAAGAGCCCCCCCCCCACCCCCTTCAGCAGAAGGAAAGCTTTGTGCCGCTTTTGTGGCTGGGGCCAACATGCAGTTATGCTGCAAAACCGGCCCCTGGTCGAAAAACGGCTCTCAGGGGTCTAAAAACCAGCCCCCACCCTGGTGGCCCACCAGGGTAACGCCAGGTGCCCGCTGCGGCCAGTCCGGCCCCGGTGATGACGGGCAGTGAACACTGACCTGTATGCCCACCCTTCTAAATTAGGTGGGCAGATATAGAGGTCAACCTCCAATGGCCCTTACTTCGCCGGGCTGTTGAAGTGGTCTGACCTGGCGAAGACAGAGTAGTCTCTGCCATGTTTCACCAAAGGTCCACCGGCTTCCAAAACTGGTGGACAGACGTTTATGTTGACAGTAAGGATACTCGTCGCCAGCATATAAATCAGGCCCCTAGTCTAGTTTTCAGCATGTGGGCCATTTCTTCTGCTTCCTGCTGTCTCCACCACTTCCAAATGGTCCATGTCACATCTGATACCCTCAGCCAGCCCTCCTGTTTTATCCGATACAAAAGACAATGGTCCTTGACCTTACTCGTAGGAGAGGAGATTAATCAGTTATCCTTTTGTATTCAATAAATCATTTGTGAGCATGTTAAAGAACATTCTGCCTGCTCATAATACTTAATAACTTACTCAAAACAAAACCAAGAACAGAAAATTGCAGCATACCAAACTCTATTTCACCATGCATTTTATTTTCATGTCAAATGGTGAGGCAATTCAATTGCTGAACACTCTACATTTGATATTTACACATTAAGGTTGCTTCAAGGGAAACATGCGTAAAGAAGGGTGCTCAGATGTGCAGTGGTGAGAAAAGAAAAATCATGGAAGTGACATAGGGAAACAATTAGTATGAATAAAAGGGGGCGGACTGGTTGTAAATCACCTGGCCACAATACTAGTAGGCAGTTTCTAGTTACAATTTTATCATGAAATTATATTCTCATGTGGCACGTCTAGATATGGATTTTGGGTCCATGAACGGAATGTTGCACAGTGGCAAAACATTCACCCCCAGTCACAGATCTGGGTTTAATCCATCGTTATTTTGCTCACCAAGCCACCCCAGTTCAGACATGGCCATATACAAATCAGTCTTGACCATGTGCCTCATGGGAACAGTCCAGACCGAACTGCCAAGCCATGTCTTCCCTGGACCAGAATCAAGCATCCTAGGACTAGTTTCTGGCTATCAGCCGTCTTCAGCCAGGATAGCTTGACTCCAGTGGCGCAGTGAGCACGGGACCCACGTCTGGGCATACCCTTCCCACATAAGGTGAACAGCAAAACACAACAGATGATGGACGGAATGTTGCACAATGGCAAAACATTCACCCCCAGTCACAGATCTGGGTTTAATCCATCGTTATTTTGCTTACCAAGCCACACCAGTTCAGACATGGCCATATGCAAATCAGTCTTGACTTTGTGCCTCATGGAAACAGTCCAGACCGAACTGCCAAGCCATGTCTTCCCTGGACCGGAATCAAGCTATCCTGGCTGAAGACGGCTGATAGCCAGAAACCGGTCCTAAGATGCTTGATTCTGGTCCAGCGAAGACATGGCTTGGCAGTTCGGGCTGGACTGTTCCCATGAGGCACAGGGTCAAGACTGATTTGCATATGGCCATGTCTGAACTGGGGTGGCTTGGTGAGCAAAATAACAATGGATTAAACCCAGATCTGTGACTGGGGGTGAATGTTTTGCCATTGTGCAACATTCCGTCCATCATCTTGTGTGTTTTGCTTTGATTTTTGAGCCCATATTTACAATTTTGCAATGTGCGTTTTACTAAACAAAATGACAACGAACTGGAAGTATCACACAGGATTACTTAGCAGTCTCTTTCACACATTTCTATTTCTCCTGGCTGCTTACTGTATATTTTCTGTCAGGATACTGTTTCATTTATGGGCCTGTTTCTGGTGTAAGTATTTTTCCTGCTTGCCTACTGCCAATTCCCCTTGGATGCAACCTCTTTCTACACCTTGCTTTCGTGGCTTTTCCATTTCTGGAACTGTTGATTTTGCACTCTCTGGCAGACAGCCAGGGAGAGCAAAAACAACATCGGCCAATGTCTGCCTGGTGTTTATATCTGCTTCTGCTGGCTGGTACTTGTGAACCTTGCTTATCTGCTAGCTGACACTTTCATTCCTCTTCCTAGCTGCTTCCCCCTATGCGCTCTCTCTTCCTTATGTCTGCTAGTTTTCCCCACGCCTCTACCCAAATTAGTTCTGCCTTTTTCTCCATCCTGGTTGAGATCTCTTTTCTCTGCCTATCTGCTGTCTCTTTTCTCTGTCTCTTTCGTCTGTCAGTTGCTTCTTTTCTTAGCCATTGCCTGTCTGCAATGTCTTTTCATTTAATCTGCTTCCTTATGTGTTTTTTATTCTAGTACTGATTAATGTTTTCTTAATCTGCCTGTGTCTGCTTTTGTACTCTGATCACTGTCTGATTTGTGTTTATTCTCTGGCTGCAACTGCTGTGATTCTTTCTTGTGCATATCTGCGGTGACTTTCCCATCTCCATCCCTCTCGTCTGTTTTTTTGCTTCTTTTCATGATTACTGAATGTCTGGCGTCCCTAATCGGTCTCTTTTTACTGACTTTTACGTTCTTGGCCATTGAATGGCAGGTGCATATTTCCTCTGTCCCTTTCATTTGCTCGGTGCTTCTTTTCTTTGCCATTTCCAGAGCTGCTGTTTGTTCTGATGCATTTGCTATTGCGGTGTGTTGCTTTTTTGTTGCTTCTTTCTTCTGCTCGATGTCCCTTTAATCTCCCTGTACCTCCTTGTTTGTTTCCCAAATCCCTGTATTTTCAGATAGCTGGGCCTTACTGTTGTCTCTTCTCCCACAACTGCATGCCTGCGTTCTCTTTAATCTGTTTGTTTCCTCTTTCCTCTGCCTGGCAGCTGCCATTTTCTTCTGCTTGCTGACTCATTATTCTGCCTGTGCCCAAGAAGGGCTGCTATTGTTCTTACACTTCCTTGCTGTTGATTTTTTTCATCGACCTGGCTGCAGTTTCTTTCCTTGCCTTCTCTTTCTCTCTGCATGGGAATAGATATTGTCTATTTTCCCCAGCCCCCTCCCACCAGGTTATGTTAATTTGATCGTGGCTAAGGGGCACATGCATCATTGGAAATTGCATTCGCAAATGTTGCGAATCGCAAAATTCGGCCGTTTGCGAATGCAATTCCCATTTTTGAGATGCATTTTCATTTTTGTAATTTTCGCAATTTAAGAATTCGCTACATTGCGATTTCTTAAATTGCGATTGCATTTAAGGAATCTCAAATTGAGATTCCTTAAATGCAATGCATCAAACTTTTAAAATTAGCGAATTCGCAAATAAGGGGAGCAAATTACCATGAAGTTGACCTTCATGGTAATTTGCGAAAACTTTGAAAAATGCACTAAAGTGCATTTTTCAAAGTTCCATTTTACACACACACATGCCCTTGGGGCATGTGAGTGTGCAAAATGTACTTCTAAGCAGATTTCAGGAGTGCAACAGGGTGTCCTTTGGACACCCCTGCACCCTTGAAATTGCATTCTTAATTTGCGAATTTCTAATGGTGAATTGCAAATTAAGAATGTCTTTCCATTCAATCCTATGGGCCACTAGGCCCATAGCAATGGATGGGGAGGTATCCCTTAATTCCGATTCTCAATTAGAGAATCGCAATTAAGGAATTTTAAGAAATCGCTATTTTTTCAGCAATTTCTTGATGCATTGCAGTTTGCAATTCCTTATTTGCGAATCCTTATTTTTCGCAATTAAGGAATCGCAAAATGCAATATTGATGCATGTGCCAGTAAGTGATTTACTTTCTATATATGCTACATTTCGGTATTAGCTAGAACCATTGTGGGCACATACTCATTCATTTGCAGATCTCATGCACTAGGCTCCGTATTAATAACTGGATCATATGATAGATATATTAATCCCTGTTGGTCCTTCTTATTTGTTGCCTCTGACACCTGTATTTGCACCCTGACTGTCATCCGTTCTTTCTGCCTGTCTGAAGTTTTTTTACTCGCCTTGCCTGGCTACTGTCTTTTCTTCTGGTGGTTGTTTCATTTCACCTGCCTCAGCCCAGCTGCTGTCCTTTATCTCTGCCTGGAAGTCGTCTATTTCTTTTGCACGGCTGTAGTCAATTTCCTCTGATTTGGTTCTATTTCCTTCTTTTGGGTGCCTCTCTCACTGCTGTCTTCCCACTTGCCTGTGCCTTAATGTGGTCTCCTACCTGTGCCTGGTTGTTGTCTGTATCACTGCATGGCTTTTGTCTCTTCCTCCTGTCCTGCTTGTCGCTCTCTGTTTTCTCTTTGACTGCTGCATACTTTTTAGGTCGAATCTACTAGACAGTGCCGCCTTTTAGTTGCAAAATACCTATTGTGGGCTTACAGTCCTCACATTGCTTATCTAGTTTGGCTTTATTGTCACTCTTGTTTTCTTAATTCTTATTCAATGGCTTTCCTTGTCTCAGCTTGTCAAACTTGTGTTTGTCTCTCCCAGGAGCATATCCTCTTTACCATCCCTCTGATTGACTGGCTTCAATGTCACCACTGCTTACTTTTGGCAACTGCTTTTTTTTTTTAGCCCTGTATTAGTGTGAAGCTCTCTCTTTCTTGTGCTTCTTCCCCAAAGTACCTGCCCCGCGTTCTTTCTCTTGCAGAACTCCCCGTTCTCCGTGGGGCTTTCTCCCTTGCTTTCTTCTCCCGCTGTCCTCGTTCTGCTGTCGCTATTCTCTGTCTACACCTGACTGCTAAATCAATGCTGGTGGCTGCTGTCTCTTTGGGACATCAAAAAGAGAACAGAAAGAGAACTACCCTCAACACATTAACGTAGGTGAAAAGATATTTTAGTAGAGTCAGAACTGCACTCACAAAATAGACACAATTTGTCTCTTCCGCATCCAAACTAACATTAAAAAGGAGCATTGGCAAAGCCAATAGGTCGCGCCTATACAAGAGCTATTGGCTTTGGCAATGTGTTTTTGCCATGTTGTTATACCAGTGAGGCTGTTGTTCAGCATGGCTAAAAGTTAGGGGCATGGAGTGTCCTAGAGTGGAGTAGTGTGAGTAGAGTGTCGTAGACTGGATTTGTTGGAGTAGAGTGTTGTAGAGTTGAGTAGAGGGGAGTTAGGTTCAGTTGCAGAGAGAGTCGTAGAGTGCAGTGTCATAGAATACAGTGGCATAGAGTGGAGTAGCATAGAATGGAGTGGGGTGGAATAGGGTGGAGTGGGTTGAGGTAATGGGGTGGATTGGAATGGAGTGGATTGTGGTGGATTGGATTGGGGTAGAGTAAGTTGAATTGAGTGGAGTGCAGTGGATTCAAGTGGGTGGACTGGATGGGGTGGATTGGAGTAGGGTGGGGTGGATTGAAATGGGGTGAGGTGGATTGGAGTGGATGGGGTGTATTGGAGTGGATTTAATTGGTTTGGGGTGGATTGGGGTGGGGTGGATTGGGTTAGAGTAGAGTGGTTTGGAGTGGGGTGAATTAGAGTAGAGAGGAGGGGTGAATTGTACTGGACTGGAGGGGGTGTATTGGGTTGGAGTGGGGTGCTTTGCATGAAGTGGGTGGATTGGACTGGAGTGGGGTGGATTGGGCTGGAGTGTGATGGACTGGAAGAGGGGTGAACTGACGTGGAGCGGGGGATTGGATTGGCATATAGTGGGGTGGATTGAAGTAGAGTGAGGTGGATTGGACTGGAGTGGGGTGGATTGGAGTGGGGTAGATTGGAGTGGACTGGATGGAGTGGATTCTATTGGAGTGGGGTGGATTGAAATGGGGTGGTGTGGGGTGGGGTGGATAAGGGTGGGGTGGATTGGAGTGGTGTGGATTGGAATAGGGTGGACTGACTGGAGTGGGGTGACTTAGAGTGGGGCGAATTGGAGTGGGGTGAATTGGATTGGAGTGGTGTTGGTTGGATTGGAGTGGAGTAGATTGGATTACAGTGAGGTGGATTGGATTGAGCAGGTTGGATTGGATTGGGGTGTATTGGATTAAGGTGGTTAGGATTGGGGTGGGGTGAACTGGATTGGGGTGAGATGGGGTGTATTGGATTGGATTGGGGTGGGGTGGATTGGAGTGGAGTGGGGTATATTGGATTTGGCTGGATTGGGGTAGATAAGATTGGGCTGGGGTGGATTGGATTGACGAGGTAAAGAAGAGTGCCAGGCAAGCCAAAAAATGGTCAGCAAAGGACAGGCTCCAGGCCCTTTTTGGATACAAGAGTGCCTTGCAAGCGAGACACATGCACTAGCGCATGTTCCCACTGGCTCGACCTTAATAACGTCGACTTCATGTATAATAAACATGAACATCTCCTGACTCTAAACAAATCAACCTTGCTCCAAGGCCTTCTTCCTGTTGACACCATGTCTGGCCTATGGTCCCATGCCTGGCCTTGAGTCCTGCCAGCCACCTTAAGTTGTTCTCCTGCTCTTTTTCTCTTTTCCCTCACGACCTATTGACCCCCCCCCAGCAGCCCACCCTCTCACAGGACTAGAGCAGCAATATCTCCTCCTGACCCCTTCGAGGAACAATAATATTAACTACAACTACAATATAAACCAAATATCATACTCCTGTCGGTTTATTTCTTCTGCGAATATTACATCGTCAATGCCTCAACCGTGTCCTGCCCCAACCACACTGCACCACCACCTAATCCCCTGGAAGGTTACATCTCAGGACAGGTCGTGGGGGTCTCTTCTAACAAAAAGAGGACCAGTCCTCCTGGACAGCTGGCACTTTATGCCTTGTAATTCTGTGGTAGGACTATGCCCTGCTGTGCTACTGACACCAAGTATGATCTTGAGCATCTGTGATCACTCTAAGCCTCACACCTCAGTCTACAGATGAACACAAACACAGATCACAAGCATTGGCAAAGACAATACATAATAGGTCTGACCTTGGCAAGTCTCTGTTTTTTATTTTTGCAAACGTGTAAAAAGCATTACAATTGTAAAATAAATAAGCATAAAAAACTACCATCTAAAGGTGACGTATATTTTTGGAGGGAAACTATGAAATGATCCATCAGAAAAATACATTTAAATACATGAAATGAAAGCAGAAGTGGACTACTTTTTAGTCACATCTGCACGAGCACAAAGCCATCACAAACAATAAAGAGAACAAATGTCTGAAGTGGATTGACACATTGCCTGATACTGTATAATGTTGTGGGCGGAAGCAAAAATTGAATGACACTTGACTAGACCAATGGATGAAGAGGGCGACCGAAAGCCCGTGCATGCATTTATTAACTAACCAAAGAACAAAAGAGATGAAGAGAAAGAGTGTTCGGGCGCAAGCTCTTTTAAAGTGTCCTTTCAATGTGTAGAGCAGCACTCCGGGCTGGAAATCACCCTTGCCGACGTCCCCTTTCACTGAGCACAAGGGCACGTTTGTCCAGTTTAGCGGCTCTGCAAGTGCACAGACAACAGCTCTTTCGCGCTAGCAGCTGCAGAGGTCAGGCAACCACCCGCACTCGACAACATCTTCCTCAGCTGCATCTTTCAACAGCCAGGACGTGCCTTTTTAAAACATGCCCTACTTAGCATCCCGGGTTGCCAAGAGACACTCCCGCTAGCTACTGGAACGTCCACAACTGCACATCCATCCGAGCACAGAGCCGGTGGGCCCCCGCCAATGACGTAACAACCAAAGTTGCCGGCTGTGCATTCCCACTTAAGTAAGATATGTATGTTATGTTATAACAATTTATATAGCGCACTAATACCCTTGGGTGTCTAGGCGCTAATGGTACGCGTACTGTGATAGGGAAACCAATTTTAAAAAAGCCATGTCTTGAGGTGTTTCCAAAATTCAAACAGGGACGAAGTCTTCCTGAGAAAAAGCGGAAGAGAGTTACATATCCTGATAGTACTATGTCTGAAACTCCTCCCCCCAGTTCATCCTTTTGACTCTGGAGGTGGGCATTAGGAAAGCATTGACCGAACGTAGTGATCTGCTTGGAGAGTACCAGCTAAAAGCATCCCAAATAAATTGTGGACCTTCTCTGTAAAGTGACTTGTGTGCAATACAAAATGTCTTGAATTTCACGCGTTGGCCAACTGGCAGTCAATGCAACTCCTGAATCCCAGCCGTAATGGACTGGTGTTTAGGAACATCTAGCACTAATCTGGCAGCAACATTCTGTACCGATTGTAATCTTCTGAGTAAATTGGACTGTAAGTTAATATATAAGGCATTACAGTAGTTTAACTTTAATAAAACCAGGGAAGTTAAAACTGTTTTTCTGGTCTTTTTAGGAAAGAATGGAAGAATTTTACGTGCAGTTCTGATAGTAAAAATGCAGACGACACCACCTTCGAAATCTGGGACTTAAAATTAAGCTTCTCATCTATTATGACCCCCAAATTTTTAGCTTTTGCTACCGGTGTATGAGGGGGGGCAGTGTGCTTGGCCACCAAACTGATGACCATAGAGGAAAAAGCTTTCCAAATAGCACCACCTCAGTTTTACTCGAGTTTAGCTTCAAGTAATGCCTACTCATCCAGTTGCTCAAGGAGACTATACAATCATGAAGTTTGATGGATTAGTTAACATCCTTGTCTATGGTTGAGATAACAAACTGGGTGTCGTCGGCATACGAAGTCGGGATTAGAGCAAAACGTCTGATTAAAGGTGCTAATTCGGACACAAATATTAAAAAGCCTAGGGCTCAACGAGGAGCTCTGTGGTACCCCACAAGGCAGGATAAAAGGTGCAGATTTAAAATCGCCTAATTGAACTGTCTGAGTTCTATCTGATAAAACGATGTTAAAAGTGAAAGGGGCTTTCCTCCCAAACCTATGGTCTTTAAACGTCCTATCAGCAAAGGTATGGTCCACCATATCAAATGCTGCGGACAGGTAGAGGAGGATAAGAGCCGCCGACCCTCCACCATCTAATGCGGTGCAGATTTCCTCCGTGGTCTTTATTAGACCTGTCTCAGTGCTGTGACATGCCCTAAATCCAAACTGCCTGTGGTCTAGAATGTGATTAACTAAAATATAAGTGGAAAGTTCCACGTTTACGATTTTACGTGTATGATGCAATCCAAATACACAAAGCTCTTTGAACTAGCTAGTTCCTTCTGAATGGTGTCCCCAGCCACATACAACAGGGGGCAACACCACAGCACTGACGTCAGCTTCTATCGGATCTCTCCATCCATACTTCACTGGCCACCTCCAAGGTCGCCACTTTTGCTCCATTCTGTTTCTCTCCTGTCTCTTCTATGTCACGTCTCTCCCTTTTTATCATGCTTACATGTTATCTTCTCTTCTAATGGTTTTCTTTTTCGTCCCTCCAATTTCTTCTCATTTGCATTTTATTCTAGAGTCTCTTCAGTCTTACTAAGTTGGCCACAGAGAAGTTGCATTTTAAAATATCTTACTAGAGGCACCATCTGTAGAGATCTTAGTGTTCCAAAGTTATGGTGAGATAACTCAGGTGGTTAATGCACTTGCAGGAGATATGTGTGCAGTCTATTCACAGATTTGACTCATCATAAAGTAGAATAGAGGGTTAATGTGCTTGCTAAGCGCAGTTTGTAACTTTCAGGTAATTGATTTGTATTTTAAATATATAGCTCCGTGGTTTACTGATTTTGTCCCAGAGAGCCTTGTGTTACCCGCAGTGTATTATATCCTCTAATATAACGCTGGGACATATGAATAGATATCATTGGGGTGCATGCAAATTGCAATGACCTAATGGTTCTTTCCCAATCTTTAGTTACTCTACCTTTGCTAAAAAGAATTCCTTTGAGTAGTGATACAGGCTTATTATTACAGACAACCTCAAACACTGTCCTCTGTAGATGTCACACATGTTTTAAATTCTGACTTTGCGTTTCTCCAGAACAGGTGCAGTTAACAATTAATGTCAACCAGTATGGATGGTATGTGACTTCTATACTTTGTAGCCCTCGTAACACTCATTGTCAAATGTAACATTTCCTGTATAATAATTTACACACGTGTATAATTCATATGATTAATAACGCATATTATCTGAGCAGTGTAAAGCACTCCAGCATCCTACTTTGGAATGAGTAGCGCTATGTAAGAAATTAAAGAAAATAAATTAATAAGTGCAATAAATATATCAAAGGCTATTATTATAATTACTCTGACAGATACATCTGATGGTCTTACTGCGCATGTTTATCTCTTAACTACATATGATGCAAAAGATAAACACCTGCTTCAAAATCATAGTTTGTCTCTTGAGCACCTGTGAAGTGATAACAAGCTGGGTGTCTTTATTTCTCTTCCTCACATTGGCATCAAGGCTCTAGCCAGCTATTCGTTGGATGAACAAAAGGAGTGCTGATGGCCCTTTACAGGAGGCATCTGTATTGAGCCTAGCTTGGAGTGAAAGTAAGAAACGTCTCGTGCCCCCTCCCCCCCACTAAGGTTGCTGCTGTGAACAAAAAAGCAGACAAGTGTGGTGCTGTTGACTGTCTTCCTGTGTCTGCAGATTACACAGACCACTTCAGCACAATTTACTTGGACGGGCCTTCATCCAGTAATAACTGCTCAATCTGGGATCTGACTGGACCCCCTTCATTTCATGTCCTGCTCTGCTCTTTTATGTTTAGGTGGCCCTCTAACCTCTTCATCCTTCTTGTCTTCCCTTTTCTGTTTTACTGTGTTCTGTCCCGTATCATTTTCTTTAGTGCGTCTTCCCCTGCTCTGTTACCCAATTAAACTTATCTTCTCCATGATCCATATTCTCTGTCATTGTCTCCTTCTATTAGGTCGAAGCCTACCAGACAGCACAGCTGTCTGGTTTTCCCGAAGAAATCTTGGGGACATTCAGCATATAGTATAGCCGTATAGCCCAGATGCCAGACTGGGGTCTCGACGGATAGAGCGGTGCCCCTAATTCCTGAGCTGTGGCCAGGCGAGGTGTGGCGCCGGTTTCTCACACTCTAGCTTCTACTAAACAGGAGCATTGAGAATACCGTTTCAGGTGATATCTTATGATTTTCATTATGCATATTTGCACGTTTTGTAAGCAGTAGCAAAATACAATTTTGGTCCTGAGGAAGCAGGTGATACAAGTAGTGTCAGTAACTGCAGAAACATGTCGACCTATACAAACATGCAGTAGATATTTGTTTAAACTACTGATATTTTGCACTCTTTTTAATCTTGGAAGTGGATTACGTCTGATTAAAGTAATTTGTGTATCCACTATCCATTTTTAATCATTCACCATCACGTATTATTCTTTATGCACTGCTTTTCAGTTACTTACTTTTGTGTGCACTGATGGCACGTTGTGGACGTACCACCTGGTGAGATTGGCCCAAATGATGACCAACAGGGCGGTCTAGGAAACGTAACTGATGGGTATCCATACCACATAGTGATGGGTCCTAACGTTTCATGTAGTGGACGAGACAAACTTTGAACAGAGAGCCTTAAGTTTCCCGAGACCCACAGTTATTATTATTGTATGAAGATACATTCAGCAAAAGCCTCCCTGGGAAGGCATTCTGCCCATTGCTTACCATTGCCTTTGTGATTTAAAACTCACATTTGCTTGCTCTCTATTTGCTGGCTTTATTTGTTTTAGGCTGTGCAGCTTGAGTTAGTTCATCCTGCGGAGCTTACCCCATTTACTGTATCCTTCTACAAGCTCGCTTTCTGTGAACAGGCTTTCCATTTTTATCTTATCACATTTGCTGAGCATTCAAAGGCAGTGGTCAAATGTCAGGCTGTGTCTTCAGCAGGAGCTTGGTGTTTACTTTTCTTTCTCTGACGTCAAAGTGAGAGGATTTATGTGACAATTCTACTGGTTACCCATGTGCGATAAAAGTCTGTAGGGTCTTAATTTTTTTCTAGAACACAACAGCATTTAAATGTCTGTAAATTAAATATGTAAATATTTCAGAATGTATCAGGATTAGGAAAGCACAAATGGAGCACTTTATTTTGTAATTCCTAAAGTGTGGAGGAAACAAATATTTGAATACAATCAAAACAAGTCCTTATACTTACTGATGCTATTTCCACACATCCTCGTTTGTGTGCTGTATAGTTTTATCAGTCAAGCTGTATGTCTGTGCAAATGTAATCGAAATTTTACTTGAAAATGTGTTGTCTGTAACGATAATGCGCTATCACACCATGCATACTCCACTCTATGACACTTTACTCCACTCTTCGCCAGTCCTCTCTACAAAACTCCACAACACACTATGACACTCTACTCCCCTCTCCGCTACGCCATTCCACTCCACTCTAGGCAACTCCACTCTACAACACTCCACTCTACGCCACTTTACTCCATTCTGACTCTTTACTCCATTCTATGCGACACCACTCCACTCTGCAGTACTTCACTCTACAACACTTCACTCCACTCCACTCTAGCCTACTCTAAGCCGCTCTACTCTGCACCCCTTCACTTTATTCCTCTCCACTCTTCGACCCTTCACGGCACTCTGCTCCACCCTCTGACAGTGTAGTCTACAACACTTTACTCTACAATACTCTTCTCTATGACATGCTATGGAACTTTATGCCACTCCAATCTATGAAACTGTATGCCACTTTGCTCCATTTTACGCCACTCCAATCTACAACACTCTGACACATTTCTCCAGTCTACGATTTTCCACTCTACGCCACTTAACTCTGTGACACTTCACTCCACTCTTCGCCACTCCACTTCATTCTGCGGCACTCCACTCTACTAGGTGTGGCCGGTACAGGTAAGAGTGGTGGGGCGGGGTGAGGGGAGGAGTTGACATACCATGGGATAGGGAAAATTAAATAAATAAACAAACAAAACCACTTACCTTGCGCTAGCCGCATCTCCAAGTCGCCGATGCGGCGAGCTCAAGGTGAGTGGTTTTATTTAGTTTAGTTTCTCTATCTCGTTGCATGTCAACTTCCCCTTCCCTGCTTCACCGCCCACCGCTCTTACCTGTACCGTCCACACCTGCACTCTAAGACACTCCACTATACAGCACTTTACTCCACTCTGTGCTACACCACTTTATGCCCCTCCACACTACGCCATTCCACTCTATGCCACTTTACGCCATTCCACTCCCCTCTAATCAAAACACTCCACTAGACTCTATACTCCTTCACTCTGTGCTTCTCCACTCTCTGCCCCTCTACTCTACGACACAACACTCTACTTCATGCCACTCTATGACACAACACTCCACTCTACAACACTCTACTCCACTTAATGCCATTCTGCGCCACTCCATGGCCCTCTATGAACCCCCACGCTACGACACTCTACGACCCTCTATGACACTCTACAACTCACTATTCCATGACACTCCACTCTATGTCACTCTATACCATTGCACTCTATGACACTGTACTCCACTCGACGACACTGTACTACACTCTACAACACGTTACTACTTTACATGTTACACCACTCTATGCCCCTCCAGGACACTCTACGTAACTTCACGCTACACTCCTCCATGCTTCACTCCTCCACGCTTCCCCCCTCTACTCTACGTCCCTCCACTCTATACCACTCCACTCCCCGTCACTCCACTCTAGTCCACAACACTCGACTCTGTTCTATGACACTCTGCAACACTCTATGCCACTCTACACTACTCCACTCTACGCTACTCTCCTCTACGGCACAAACTTTTAGCCATTCTTTTAATTTTCTAGCAGCTGTCATCTTAATACCCTCTTATTCTATACTCCTTTTCGTCACTTTTCTGTCCTTTTGTTTCTTGTCCCCATTTGTTCCCTACTCTTCTCTCCCCTTTTCCTTTCTTCTTGTGTTTTTCTCTTTCCACCCATATCTCTTCCCCTTCTTTTCCTTTTTCTCTGTTTGCCACTGTTCTCTCTCCTTATTTCCCCTTCTTGCCTTATGTTACTCTTGTCTCCTTTTGTTCCTCTACTCCTTTCTGCGCTCCTCCTGTTCTTATTCTCTTGTTGTGTACCTCTCTTCGCTCCTCTTCTCTTCTTTTGTTCCTCTTCTGTCCTCCTGTTCTATTCTCTTGTGTTATCCCTCTTCTCTCACCTTGCACCTCTCTTTTCTCCTCTTGTCCCTCTCTGCTCTCCTTGTGTTACTCTCTCCTCTTGTTACTTCTTCTTTCCTTCTGCTTCTCTTCTCTCCTCATGATCCTTTATTCTATCATCTTTCTAAGCTAATCTTTCTACTTGTTCCTCTTTTCTTTTCTTTCTCTTCGTCATCTTCTTCTCCCATCTTGTGCCACTTCACTTCTCTTGCTCCTCTTCCCTCCACTTGCTCCTCTTCCCGCCACTTTTCCTCTCTTCTTTCCCCTTGTACTTTTCTCTAGTCTGGTTACTCACTCAACTCCTCTTGTACCTTTTCACTCTACTTGTTCCTCTTCGCCCTTCTTCTTCCCTATTTTTCTCCTCGTGTTCCTCTTCTCTCATGGTGTTCCTATTGTCTCTGTCTCACCTTGTTACTCTCTTATCTCATCTTGCTCCTCTACTCTCTCCCTTTGTGTCCCTTCTCCCCTCTTGTTCCTGTTTTCTCTCCTCCTGTTTTTCTCTCACTCCTAGTTCCTCTCTTTTCTCCTTAAGTGCTTCTCCTCTCCCATTTCCTCTCTTCTCTCCTCTTGCTCCTTTTCTCGACCCTCGTTTCTAATTATTCCTCTTGTTTCCTTTCCCTTCCTGCTCGTGTTTGCCCTTGTTCTCTCCTCTTATTTCCACTCCTCTCTTCTTGTTCCTCTTCTTTAGTCTTGTTCCCACCTCCTCACCTTAACTTCCCTCTCCTACCACGCCACTCTCTCTGGCTCTTGTTCAGAGATTTCTCTTTCTCTCTTGCAAATACCGCGCGGTTTCGCACTTCGGTAGACTGTGGCGGCAGTGAACTGGTTGCCTCACAGGCCAGGTGCCCCCCTCTCTGGCATGTGCCCTCCCCCTGTCGCTGCCCTTCAGGCTGCTTTCACTGTTGAACAATGCCCTCCGTGTCTCTTTCTCCCGGCTGTGGCGTGCTTAGCCTTGGGCGGAGGCGGTGAAGAGATTTCATTTACTCAGCCGACAGGTCGCCGAGATTAATTGGAAGTAGATACGGCCTCGCCTGTTGTCGGAGCTCTCCAGCGCGCGAACGGAAATAGGGAAAGATGCCCCGCCTTAGGGGGCGCTGTGATTCCCGCTCTCTCCATCACTGGCCGAGGGGCACCCGCTCTCCCTATAGGCAGGCAGTGGTGCTAGAGCAGTTTTCAAAGTGGGACTGGAGTGCTGTAGGGTGACCAGAATTTTAAAGCCAAAAACCGGGACATTGTACAAAAATAGAAGAAGGACAAAAATGTTGCTTTAACCGAGTGCACAGAATGACAGCGCTCCTCAGCAGAGCATTTCAGTAGAGGCAGTAAGAACATAAATAAAATGCAATTTTTAGAGCCAGTACCATGCCTGGTAATTAAAATGCTTTCTTTTAATAGCTGCTAACTATCCCTGCTTTGGAAAACATAAAAATATTCCTTCCACCGTTTTCAGTCGACCCTCTCTAAAAACCAGACGCGGTCCGAGCAGGTAACAGCGGTGGGGCCGGGTGGGGGGTGTCCCTGACGGACGATGACAAGGGAAAATGAATCATTCTTTAAATTTTTCCCTCGGCATCGTCCCTCGAAATCCCCCCTCCCCCACCCGGACTCACCGCTGTTACCTGCACGGACCGCGGTTGCTAAAAACCATGACTTGAGGTAAATTTCCCTAAATCTGCCAGGACACCTGGTCACTCTAGGGTGCTGCCATCAATGTTACATCACGAAAGCCACATGGATTGTGAAAAATCCAAGCCGTACACAAAGACCAAGTGTAACAAATGAGCCATGAACATTCAGCAGAAAGTGGTGTGTAGGCCACGGTGCATTTTGGAGCACACTGACGCAAAAATATATCTAAAGCATTGTGTGGTTGTGCTCCTTTGTTTATAGACAGCACATTTTCCTTTGAAATGACCGCTACATTTTCACAGACCTCGTTTTTCTGATAAAACTATATAGCGTGCAAACAACACTGTGGAAATCAGGTTTCAGTGAATATTTATTATTTGCACATCACTAAGTGTCCATTGCACTTCAGAATTAAAAAAATGTGCTTCATTTATGCTTTCTTAACTGCTTATATATTTTGAAATATTTGTACAGTGCATGTATTTACACCACGCCCGGCTCCAGGAATTTTTATTTGGGTGGGCCAAGATGCATTCAGGCGGGCCACTGCGGACCCGATTGTTACTTATATGCCAGGCCTGCTTCAGGGCCCCCCTTTATCTCTCCTTAGTCTTACAAGGGCCCAGTAAAACACATTATTTTCTTTCCAAATCTCTTTTAAAATTGTATCACTCTCAAAAAGTGTTTTTTTCCCATGTAATGTCCCTTTGATGGGAAGAGAAGGTATCTAAGGTGGGAGTATCAGGCAAGTGACACTTTTCGGGCTTTTCTTCATGACCTTTTCCTCGGATTCCCTCACTGCCACAAAGCACCAGTGCCCCTCATCTCTCTGTAGCCACTCTCTAATATGCATTTCATTTGTTGTATAGCGCTACTCAAATCAGTGCACACATTATACAGAGACAATCAATCATGCAAGTATGTAAATCAGTCTACAGGGAATGTCACTAGAGCCAATGGGGATTACAAGGTGTAGGAATCACATGTCATCCATACTGGTGGGCAGTATATTTTAAGAGGGTTTGGTCTGGAAAAGCACACATTCAGGATTTAAAGCTTACCCCAATGGTTGGGTGTTGGCTTTACTGATAAAAATGTGTATCTGTCCAAACAAACTTTTTTTAGCAGCATTAGAGTAATGAAAGACTGGGGAAGTTCTAACTATATTACAACACACACCAAAAAAAGCAAAGTTCTAACTATATCATTGAGGTTGGCATGCAGCTCTTTGATGACAGTTCATAGGTCACTGTCCTATGAAAGGATTGTAACTTCTGAACTGCAAGTAACACAAGAATTTCTGTGACAAAGGCAGTAATCCACTGAATTTACCACATAAAATACAGTTTATCTGCATTTCAAAACTACCAACAGACAAAGGATTGGCAGGATCATTAATCATCAGTTATCTGGACATTTTTATTGTTGTCTTACATCCGTGGCAGAGATCAAAACTGTTTAAATAAAGCATACAGGAGGTATGTGTCTTGCTGGGTCTTCCCTGATGATTTTGAAAAGCAGAACATTCTCTCACCTGCTCTGTTCCTCGTCACAGTTGCAGCGGCCAGGAAAGGTGAAGTCAGAGGAACAAACTTTTTTCCTCCAGGGTGGAATCGAAAAGGAAATACCCACACAGTAGAATGGCTAAGGTTACTCAATGCCAAAGAGAGGATTTGTCCCCTTCGCCATGTCCCTATTATACCTACACGGGTGGGCGGGAACCTTTCTAAAAGGAGATGCGTGATTGTGGTGCCTGTGAGAGAGAGCCCAGGCCCAATCACTCAACTCCAAGAACAGGAAGAAAAATGACGTTCAGTGGAACGTTTTAAATGAAAGTGGCAATTTATTACTGGCCTTCGTGCCGTCACTGCCAGGGCCAAGGCTCATGTTTGGGTTGGCTAGGCTCATGTTTGGGTGGGCCTGGCCCACCTGCTAGAACCGGGCCTGATTTAAACATTGTGTAAAATAAAATGACATGCTACAGCCTTTCATTTACACAAGCAAGATTAACACATAGCTAGGTTGACCAGACCTCCAGGATTTCCCCCACACCGTCCCAGTTTTTGTTGGACAGTCCCGGTATCCCAACAATTATCATCATTTTAAATACATGACCAGGTTTTTGAGACAAAGGCCAGGTAATTCAGCAAAGTAGATTTGAAAAATATGCTTTCATTTCACAGAGCTTCTGAAGACTGAAAAAATGAAGTAGTTTATCTGTTTCTATCCGGCACCACAAAGGAGGCAGATTAAATGCTCCCAGCACAGAGAAGAGAGGTTGGGATGGAAGGCAGGGGGCTCGGATTGGAGGTCCTGCCGTCCTGAAATAGAGAATGTTAATTAAATGAAGTAAATGTAGCCTTATAAATGTAAATCGGCACACATTTACAAGCCTATCATATATATATTACCTACTGGCAGTCGTCAGTAGTTAGTTATAGTTAGGATCATGTTTCCATAGGAAAAGTGTTTTTCGACTTGGCTATATCTTTGGCTCGATTTGGAGAATCTTCATGAAATCTTCCCAAAAAGGTGCCCTGATGAATCTTGTTGTGCATGGAAAGGTTTGGGAAGATCTGTCAAGCAGGGGCTCAGAAAAAGGAAGGGTCAAAAAACGTGTGTTTCCTATGTAAATTCCCATAGACACTCCTGCAGCCAATGGTGCTGGACGGAATTACACCAAATTTGTCAGAAAGCTAGCTTTTGGTCTGCAGATTCTGGAACTCCTCCCTCATAATGGGTACCTACGTCCTGCCGATCCTGAAGAAAGTGGATGCCGATCCAACAGAGCTCAAGAATTTTAGACCCTTCTCCCTTCTGCCTGCACTAGCTAAAATTCTTGAGAAGGTGGTCCAGAAGCAACTCTCAAACTTTCTGGAGACCAACAGCTGTCTCCACGATTCTCAATCTGGCTTTAGATCTGGCTATAGCACAGAGACAGCCCTGTTGGAAGTAGCAGAAATGGTGCGTGAAGTCTTAGACCTAGGACACTCGGCTATGCTCATGCTGCTTGATTTATCTGCATAATTCGACACAGTGTCTCATCGGATCCTGCTGGAAAGACTTGAACATCTGGGAGTATGGAAACTATGTTGGCCTGGTAACGCTCATTTTTAGAGGGCCGATCTCAGCAAGTATTTCGCTGCCCGCATGTTTCCACACCTAAGCCCCTTATGTGTGGAGGTCCCCAGGGTTCAGCTCTTAGTCCAACTCTATTTAACATATATCTGACCCCCCTTGCATCACTAGTCGAGCAACAGGGAGTGGAAGTTTTTTCCTATGCTGACAATACACAGCTGGTGTTCTCTTTTAGAGAACTCTCCAAGGCAGCTTTCGATAACTTTAAGCAAAGCTTGAATAACATCTCAACTTGGATGACGGATAGCTGCTTGAAATTGAATACTGATAAAACCGAGGTATTATTTTTCAATCAATCCTCTCCTCTGCTTTCCGATCTCTGGTGGCCGAGGGAGCTAAACCCTCCTCTGCTCCCAGTTGATTCAGCTAGGAACCTCAGGTTTAAGTTTGTCACACGCCTTTCTTGCAAGGCCCATATCTGCCAAGTCTTGTTGTCCTGTTTCAGGAAAACTAAAAGCTTTACAGAGATTTCTTCATCTCATGCCCATGGACTACAGGATGACCGTGGTCCATGCTTTGGTCACATCACAGCTAGACTATGCTAACAGCCTCTATTTGGGTCTCCCAGCCTATCTGATTCGAAGACTGCAAATCATCCAAAACGCCGCAGCTAGACTCATTAGGAATGTGCCATTTCCCCACCACATCTCTCCCCACCTGCAAAGCCTCCATTGGTTGCCAGTCCAAAGAAGAATCGAGTTCAAGGTGCTGTCCTTGGCTTATAGAGCCACCAGGAAAAGGGGCCCGGTCTACCTCAGACAGAGACTCCAGAAATATTGCCAGACTAGATCGAATTATCAAGAACTACTTAGGACTCACAGTTTCTCTAAAGCAAGGATTGGCGGCCGAGCTTTCTCAGTGAGAATGGCGTCTCTTTGGAATTCTATGCCTGAACACCTTCGTGAGGCTGAGGCAGACCAAGCATTCAGGAAGGCTCTGAAGACTTGGCTTTTCAGCCGACCTTAAGGTCCCCTCTTTTACTGTTGAATCCGATGCTAGCACCAGGACACCTCCGTTGGAGGTAGCTACTCGCTGAATAAATGTCCATTGATTGATTGAATGCGCTTTTCATTATTTGCTGTAAATCCGTTCAATAGTTGCCGAGAAATTAAAGGAAATCCTAATTTGCTTATTTGAGAGCATGAAGACTTTGCAAATAATAACGAGCTTGTGCAGAGATCTGCTGAGCTCTAATTGGCTGCCAACACTTCAACCAGGAAGTGTTGGCAGCCATCCTTTAACTCAGCTTGAGCCAAATTCCCCCCCAGAAATATAAAAAAATGAATAGTGGGCAGGGTACAAATACCCTGACCCTCTAGCTCTGGTGGCAAAAAATAATGTCATGACATTTGCAGCAAAAATAAATAAGAAGCATGGGCATTCATGCTTGTATTAAAAAGACCCCCAAGTGGGCCAGGTCCTATATATACCTATTTACAAGGCAATGCAAAGAACGGTAGAGGCCAGATATAGAAATAAGACTAAAAGCTTTAGTCCTACTTTTATTTCTGGCCTGTCCTGGTTATTGGCTCTCAAAATCTGGTCCCCCTACACATAGTTCACTTTACAATATCCTCACACTTTGTAGTGAGACAGTGAACAGTAAACACCAATCTCCATGTTAAACGGTTAAGCAACAATTTGTTTGAAGGCATAGCCTGATATATGGCCTCTGTCCTTGAACACACAGCAAATGTAACAAGATAAAGACACAATTTCAATGCATCTTTATTGCTCATTTACCTTCTGAACTCCAGCATGATTGTTTCTGGGGGTGCTGCAGCATCATACAAATACTATAAATCCTCGTGTCTAGATGGAAGAACTAAGAAGAGACACAAGAGATTGTTTCTCGATGCTTTAGGACGAAATATCATCACCCACCAATGGTGGCATGCTTCATCATCTGGGTTTCTCCTCTTTGCGGGAAACCTAGCCCTGCCAAGGTGCAGCATCCCCAGCACCCCTACTACCAGCGCCTATAATACCCATATTGAAATAGTTGGGGTGGAGTGGGACATGATTTTATTGTGCTATTGGCATAGTAAAGCGGCTGCAGGCCCTAATGCAATCCAGGAAAATGTCTCCCCTCATGGCTCTATTGGGTTGTGAGAGAAAGTCATATGAGGCTCAGTGGACCCCTAACACCAGTGGCACTGGGTTGGTGTCACTGCACCTGCTTCGGTGTTGGTTGCGCACCCTGCTTGGCGCCGACAGAATCTAGCAGAGCAATTGAGTAAGGAAAAGTTACCTTATCTGTATTGGTGCAAAGTTCATTAGCTGTGTATAAATGTGCCCCATGTAACAGGAAATGGTTGTCCCAAACGTTCCAAACAGGTTTTTTGTAGTATTTAATGGTATTCTCTTAAATTGCACCAATGTCGTGAAAGTGGGAGTCAGGAAGTTTCTACTGGTTCAAAATAAATATACACATTTTCTTATATATAGCATAGATTGAGAAAAGGCTGCTACTAGAAATGTGAACCTGGGCAGCCTAGATGGAATCAGTGGTGTGTATTGATGGGTCAGTGAATATGAGGCATGTGAGAGCCATGGCTAAAAAGAGCAAAATATCCAGTAATATGCTGGTTTCTCCCTTACCAGATTATACAGGATTTGATTAAGTCAGGGGTTTTGAAGAGCCATCTGCGAATGTGTGTAATAGCTCTATTCTTCCTATTCTTAAGAAGACACCCTCTGGTTCCTCTGATGATCATCCAGCTATCTGTCGTTTTGTGATTGAATTGCGTGAGGTTAATACAGTTGTGGTCCCTCATCTTCCTGATTGCCATAGCTGGTATTATTTTGGCATGTTGTTTGTGTATCCACTGCCTCCCTGCCTGTTGTGCCTGCTCTGTATCAATGTTGACTCCTCGCCCAAAGCCTCCAGAACGTGATTCTCAGAGCACAGCCTTGATGATGCAGGGCATCCAAGATTTGATGAGTATTGATGAGGGCATTTTTGAATATTGATTATGTGTATCTAGCCTTGCACCATGTTTAGTTCCGATTGACAGTCTTTCAGGTAGAAAGTATTGCCTCTGATTGACTGTTCTTCCTATCTTTAGAATTGTAAAGACCCTTACCTGATGGCAATAATAAAATTTAGCATGAATGCTAAAAAGAGGGTTGTTAGAATGGAAAATGTTATGGCGTCATTTTATTAGTAAACGCCATTCTGTTTCATGATCGAAGCTAATCTCCTGCCTCCTGCTGCTTGCCCCAGCAGAAAACTGTCTCCATGCGCCTTTGCTCGTGTCTCTCTAAGGCCGATTTCAGCTGCACTAATGAATGTACTCTCTATTGTTGCATACTTTAGCTGTTAGATAGGCTTGTTCCCACCTTCACTCTAATGGCGAGCATGAGTGAAGTGGCCTTGGACTGAAGATAACATGTCCCCGGTCCCAGCACTGTAGTCATCCTTCTGTGCCCCTTTGTTTGCTAGTGCCTGGACTGGAATTTTCTCAGAGATCAGGAAATGTATAATATCTTATGTCATGTTGGGGGGAGTCAGTCCCTCTGCAGCCATCTCAAGAGGCTGGTCAGACTTGGCTCCACTGCAGTGCTATACTAATAAAATACTTGGTTTGCATTCTCTACTGTCTGACCGACTCTTCATTTTGTGGTAGGCCGAGAGGTGGTCATAAATTGTCTAGATGGAATCAGTGGTGTGTGTTGATGGGTCAGTGAATATGAGGCATGTGAGAGCCATGACTAAAAAGAGCAAAATATCCAGTAATATGTTGGTTTCTCCTTTACCAGATATACACTATTAGGTTAAACTACACACCTAACTGGTAGTTAACCACCTATATTTAATTTCTAAAGTTGAGATTGTTAGCATTTAACCCTGTCTGCAAAAAGTGGTAATATTGCCATTTGTAGGTCTGGTTTTAACCAAGACTTTTGATTTTACTGAAAGTGTATGCATAATATAGTAATTTATGGGGCTGTCAGCTGGCCTCTTCATCCATTGGTCTGTTATTGTGCTATTCATCTTTTTCTTCCACACACTAGAGCATACAGCATGGAGTCAGCCTACTTCAGCCATTGGCTAAGATCCCTTAATAAAGTTTTGAAAAACCCATGTCAAAATGAGAGAAGCATTAACCAAGGCTAAAAACTGGCAGCCAACACCAGACATACTTGATTTGCCAGTGCTTGTTAATTACTTTTTATTGTAAATTAACTGCTGGTAGAAATGCATCTAACTAGAATTTTGAACCAGTGACCTAGTTGGCACATGCAAATCTATGAAGTAGGTGCATGAACAACCTGATCTATCTCATTATGATAGGAACATGTGACCTGTATGTTACATGGAAATCTCTGCAGTAATCCAGTGCTCGTTTTCACTTGGATTAAATCTGCACCTTCTGGGATGCCCACGTGCTCTGTGCAGAATGAGTGTTGCCTCACTGGATTTTGTGAGTAGGATCTGAACCTGTGATCTCCAGCTGAACATGGATCTATAGTCAGAATGATGTCCAACTGAAGTATCTCACAAGGATTGGAAACAGGGCCTTGTAGGAGATTACAATAGAGAACGTATTTGTTTTTTTTTCTGTCCATTTGAATCCCTTTCATTTGTCTCTAGTTTCATCTACCATCTAATTTTTGCTTTGATTTTTTTTGTTGATTAATTCTTTCCTATGACATTGTTTGTTTCTGTTCCGCTTGGAATGCTCTACCCTTTTTGTCTTCATTCTCTATCACCTTTCTTCTTTCAGTCCTTGAATGATATCGATGTTTATTTCTTCTTTGTGTGATATTTCGTTGTTTCTAATTTCCTGTCCCCCATTCTAGCTTATTCTTCCCTTGCAGCTTGAGTTGAATCTTGTTTCTTTTCCATTTCTGGGTTTCTGCCAGTGCTTGCTCTTGTTCTTTTTTTCAATTCCCTGCTTCTAAGGCCTGTGCTTGCTCTGTCCCCTTTTTACTGTCCCTTTATCTCTTGTCCCTTTTCCACCTTCCTCCATACCCTCTAGTCACATTAAAACAGACCTAGGGCTCTGCACTGAACCAGACCCATGGCCTCTTTTTTATACCTAACTAGCAGCCCATCCCGACGTTGTCCGGGAGCAATCTTGGCTCAGGGCCCCCGCCCGCCCTGACGTTGTGCAGTATTATGCCTCTATGTTTACTTTGTACGCTTTTGTAACCTGCCCACGTCACTGCCCATGTCACTTTTTCCTCCTGTAATGCCCCGTTTGGTACCTTCTCCCGATTGTCATTTTAGCTTTAAGCTGACCGCTCCACTTTGTACGCTTTTGTAACCTGCACACGTTTCTTTTTCCTCCTGTAATGCCCTGTTTGGTACCTGCCCACGTCACTGCCCACGTCACTTTTTCTCCTGTAATGCCCCGTTTGCTACCTTCTCCCGATTGTCATTTTAGCTTTCAGCTGACTGCTCCACTTTGTTCGCTTTTGTAACCTGCACACATTTCTTTTTCCTCCTGTAATGCCCCATTTGGTACCTGCCCACGTCACTTTTTCTCCTGTAATGCCCCGTTTGCTACCTTCTCCCGATTGTCATTTTAGCTTTCAGCTGACTGCTCCACTTTGTTTGCTTTTGTAACCTGCACACATTTCTTTTTCCTCCTGTAATGCCCCGTTTGGTACCTGCCCACGTCACTGCCCACGTCACTTTTTCCTCCTGTAATGCCCCGTTTGCTACCTTCTCAGCTGAGCGCTCCACTTTGTACGCTTTTGTAACCTGCACACGTTTCTTTTTCGGTTTGGTACCTGTGGCTCGCTCACCGCTCCTCCCCGCCGCCGCTCCTCCCTCACGTTTGCTTTGCTCAATGCTTACTTGGCGCCCTACCTCATCCGCCGCTCACCGCTCCTCCCCGCCGCCGCTCCTCACTGCCTGCCCGCCGCTCCTCACCGCCTGTCCCCCGCTCATGTCCGCTGCTCCTCCCCTCGTCACTGCTCCTCCCCGCGCTGATCTCCGCCGCTCCTCGTCACTGCTCCTCCCCGCGCTGATCTCCGCCGCTCCTCCCCGCGCTGATCTCCGCCGCTCCTCTTGCTCGTGTACGCCGCTCCTGATGTAAGCACGCACGTCGCGGCTGAGGTTCCGTGAATCCTGAGCCCGTTTCATAAAGGTCATGGTTTCGTTACGAATTTGATATTAGCGAACCGTAACTAGTTAGTGCGGCAAGTATGAGTGTTTTCATCACGTTAGACCGATGGATTCACTACGTATTTAGGGATTTCGTTCTGAACCCTTGGGTTCCATTTTGTGTATGGCAGCCATTTTGTGGTTGCCCTCACATAGGCCGATGACTGTGGCTGAACTAGTCTTTTTAAGGACATGTACACCTTAGCTCCAGTTCGTGCTGACTCCTGTTTGACCTGAGTGAACTGACCCTGTTGCCTGAAGCTGACCTTGTTAAACCAGTTCCTGCCCTTTAGCTGATCAAGATTAAGGATCAGAGCACAGGACATCGTAAAGTTTTATTGCACACAAATATGCCTTATCCTACTCTCACCTGTTTCTGCTCCTTTCTTTATGGTCTATTTATGATTGGGTTGTGGTCTTTTTTATTATGGGTTCGTTCGACCTGTCTAAAGAAGAATGTTGGGTTTGACCGATGATTGATCATGGGCCGGGCAACTGAAAAGTGGGTTTTACTGTCATGCGATACCTTTGGTGTGAATACATGTGATTGGACAGTTTGTAAATATTAGGTATTTGTCTGGAATGTGATTTTTGGCATAAAAAGGGACGACTTGCTGTGTAAAATTGAGCAGTCTCCTGAGAACTCATACCGTGATGATTTCTAGGACTTCTGTTACTGACTGCAGCCAATAAATTTGATCTTTGACGCCACCAAGAAGTACCCCGTGTCTCTGTATTCTAAGACAGGTGAACCCGAAGACTTTGGGCGTGCCCCTGGCGCCGCTGGGTTCTAAAACCCGGTTCTTCAGTTGGCGCCCAACGTGTGGCGACTTCAGCGGTACCGGTCCAAGCCTGAAGATCGCGAGGAGCTTCGTGAGGAAATTCTGGAGGACGGCCACCACTTCATCGACCCCGGCATGTCGAATATGGACTGAAGGTATTTTCTGCGAGGCTTCCCGCTTTCCTGACGGCTACAAAGGACTGCTGCCCTGACTGTCGCCCTGTCTTGGACCCATTTGTGATGCTTTGTACGGCGAGACGATAGACGGGTCTTCTGGTGGCGTGACTGATACCTTAGTTAAGTATAAGTGGGTCGCTCCCAGTCCTTAGTTTTTGGTCCTTTGGTTCTTAGTTTGTTTGGTCCTTAGTTTTGATTTGAAAATTGCAATTTCCAAAGCCGAGGGTCTCGTATATTTACGAGTGTATCGGTAGAGATAATCCCTTGAAGTTTGAAGCTCGATTAGTGAGCGAA
The DNA here is from genome assembly GCF_964261635.1 of Lissotriton helveticus. Lineage (NCBI taxonomy): Eukaryota > Metazoa > Chordata > Amphibia > Caudata > Salamandridae > Lissotriton > Lissotriton helveticus. Next base: position 1,306,946,812 of record NC_136069.1, on the reverse strand, counting down.
GATGCCTAATCGTAGCAAATTTGGTACTTGGTTTGGTTGTGGTTGCAACAGGGATTCCCGGTTGGAGGATTCGTGTCCGATACCTCCGGTTGGAACTCCGACTTATGAGCTCTATTCTAAACACGGCGTGGGCCCCATTACGTTCAATGAAGTATAGGTCCGTTACACTAGAAAAGATGGTGTCTTACAATGGCCCCAACATGGTAGCTTTAATACAGAGATTTTAGACAATTTAGAAACTAAATTATTTAGGAAGAAAGCCCGGCCGGCAATGTTTGACTCCTTTCGCCTTTGGCGTAAAGAAGCCAGACAACAAGAAATTAAACAAGCTAAAAGAGATAAAAGAGAAAAGGATGTATCAATAATGCAAGCTGCTAGGCAGTTTAAAGAAAACGAAGAAGATAAAGCAATTGAGGTGTCAGATAGGCAACGTTGCATGGCCATAGATAAATGTTATCCGGCCTTGCCGTCTTCTCCTCCGAAAGCGATTGAAGATCTTGAAAAAGATTCTTTGATCTCTCATTTACTGAGATTGCCACCTCCTTATGTGCAGGGTGCTACTGCGCCTCCATTACCACCGGTTGTACCACCCTTTGTTGTTCAACCTCCTGCTGTTGTTCAGCCATCCGGTGCTCCACAGATGGTTTTACCTTCTCCTGTGCAACCCGCTCTAGGGTCGCCATCTTTGCTACCAGCTTTGCCTCAAACTCCTTGGCCTTCTACTTCTGTTTCTTCGCCTCCGACTGTTCTTATGCCTACACCTTCTTTGCCTCAGAATACGTGTTCTCCTGTTCTTATGTCTGCTTCTTCTCCTTCTGCTCAAAAACAAATGACCGAGACTGTTGTTAATCTGTTGTCTCCATTGTTTGGGTCATTGAATATGACCCCTGTTTCGGAACGTAAGCAGAGTCGTAGTCAGCTGCCTAGTTCCGAGGAACGGACAGTGTTGGATTTGTTGGCTCGTAGATGGATTTTGAATGCTTCAAGGTATAATTTGCCAGCGGTTATGGACGTTTTCTTTCAGTGGGACCCGCCAAACAAAGGTATGTTTTCGATGTGATGTGTACTTTCCTGCGTCAGGAATGGGAAGATAATGAGTTGGGTCCGATTCCGCAGGATGTGCTTGATGTTCAGTCAGATTTTGCTAAAGGGATGATAGTGGACACTGATGTTACAGATGCTGTAGAGACGATATTGGCTTTTAGATCTAGACTTCCGTCTCAGACGTTGTATGAACCTGATCCCTTTGTTAGGAGGAAAGTGAGACAGTATCCAATGAGAGAGGTTCCTCCACTTTGGAAAGAAGGAGACGCAACTGCTAATCCGCCTGTATTGCCTCATTTTCAGTGAATATGGGTACATGTCCCTTGGAAGAGAGCAGAGGTCTTGGCTCTTAAGCAGACCTTACCTGATCCTCGTAAGAATCCTGCTGGTTACTACAAAGAGTTGTCTCAGACAGTAGATGCGTGTATAATGAATTTAGCCGACGTTGACATGTTGATGGGTAATGTAGTTCCGCAACCTTTGTGGGCGAAGATTCGTCATGGGAATCATGCAGCAGAGTTAGGTGATACTTGGGCGAATATTGTTGCTGCAGATGGTAGACAAGTAGGAGGTACTAAACCTGAACCCTTAGTTGCAGAATGACCTGGTAGAATTATTACTTTGATGAAGACGATGATGCCTGCTTTACGAGTGAATTGGGATAAGTTAGCAGCAAGCAAGCAGAAGAAAGATGAGAGTGTGTCTGACTTCTTCACTAGTTTTGAAGAGACGTTTATCTATCACAGTGGTCAGGATATGAGTACGGAAGGTGGTCAAAGGTTGTTTGTGGGTAAATTTGTCTTTAATTTGCTTCCCGAACTTTCTAATAAGTTGAAGGACTCTGAGAGTTCATGGGCCGTTTCTTTGTCGGCCCAGATATTGGCTACTGCTCAATATTACGAGAATAGGGATAAAGATGAGAAGGATAAAGTAGAGAAGAAAACGAAGGATTTAAAGACGAAAGTTCTTTTGCAGCAAGCTTATCCGCCTCGTCAGAATCAGCCTCAGTTTCAGCAACCTCCACAATTTCAGAGATTGTTACAGAAGCCTGAGCCTTATGTTCAGCGATTCTTTACTGGCCCGAATCAGTGTGCTTACTGTAGAGAGGAAGGTCATTTCAAGAATAATTGTCCGACTTTGTTACAGCGTGCGAATGGTGCACCTGGTCAGAGAGGTCGTGGTGGTTTTCAGCAAGCGCCTAGAGGAAGAGGTCGTGGTGTGATCCCCCAGAATGAGCGTTCCTCTTCCCTACAGAATTCTGCGAATTATTTTGATAGACAGAGTGTTCCGAGTGGTCAGTCTCCTCAGTACTATGTTGAGGATTACTATGTTGAAGGTGAGAGTGTTGCTTATAATGATAACTAGGACAGCCATGGACAAAGTAAGGGAGTAGTGTCAGTTCCAGTAGATCAGAGTGGACCGTATGTTGAAGTGATTACAACCTTTTCTTTTGGATACTGGTGCAACAAAGAGGTCTATTATGCATTCTAAACTCCCTGGCGCACCTTTGTCTGGCTTGACCAATGTTTCCGTAGGATTTTCAGGCACCCCAGTTCGTAATCCGGTTTCTAATCCTTTGTCCCTTTCTATTGGCCCTTGTGAATTGGAAGCTCCACTTATTCTAACGACTGGTTGTGGTGAGAATTTTTGGGGATTGGACTTGCTGAAAAGATTGTATGTGACATTGCATTGTTCTCCTTCGGGAGTACAACTTACTCTTGGTAAGAAAGTGATTTCTCCAATGTAAATGTCTCTAAAGATTGTTTGCCACTGGAATTGCGTTCGCTTCTTGAAACGCTTTGGGCTACAGGTCCAAATGATGTTGGTCTTTTGCAGATTCCACCGTATGTTGTTACGCTAAAGTCGAATGTTAAGTTGCCTCGTATACCACAATACAAGATCTCGAGTGATAGTGAGAGAGCTCTTTTAGCGATTGTCTATGATCTGGTTGAGAAGGGTGTGGTTGAGGAAACGAGAGGTAACGTGTGCAATAGCCCGGTTTTGCCTGTTCTTAAGCGTACAGATGCTTCTCAGCCATCTGTGTACCGGTTTGTGATCGACCTTCGAGAGGTCAACAAGATTGTCGTGCCACAGTTTCCCGTGGTACCTGATATTACTGCATTATTGACTCTGATTCCTGCTTCGGCAGTTTGGTTTTCTGTCATCGACTTGAAGAATGCTTTCTTCAGTATTCCTATTGCTGAGGAGGGTAGGGATATTTTTGGCTTCTCATTAGGAGGACGAAGCTTTCGATTTAAGAGAGCTCCCCAAGGCTATTGTGAAAGTCCTTCTATCTATAGTCAGGCTTTGAAAACTCAACTTGATACTCTTGTGTTGCCTGCTGGTGCTGCTCTTATTCAGTATGTGGATGATCTGTTAGTGGCCACTGATGATGAGAAAACTTGTGAAAAAGCTACTATTTCTTTGTTGCGACATTTGTCTGACTTGCACCATAAAGTGTCACCTTCAAAGTTGCAGTATTGTTGCCAAGAAGTGACCTACTTAGGGCATCTCTTGTCAAAGGAGGGAAGAAGGTTGACCCCAGAACGAATTCAAGCGATTGCACACATGACTGTGCCAAGCACACAGAGAGAAGTGCGTACTTTCTTGGGTATCACGTCGTATTGTAGACAGTGGATTCCAAATTTCTCTCTAATGGCGAAACCTCTGTTGGCTTTGACTTGTAAAGATACACCGAATCCTCTTCCGTGGTCTGACGATTGTCAGAAAAGTTTTTCTGAGTTGCGTGATGCATTGTGTTCTGCTCCTGTGTTGGGTACTCCCGACTACAGTAAGCCTTTTACACTCTATGTCCACGAGAGAGAGGGCTGTGCATTGTCAGTTTTGACTCAACAATTCGGTGATAAGCAGCGTCCATGTGCGTATTTCTCGTCAACTTTAGATCCGGTAGCTAGAGCGTTGCCGAGTTGCTTGAGAGCTACAGCGGCAGCGGCTGTTTCTATCCGACAGTCTGCTGGATTGGTGCTGGATAATACGTTGGTTGTGATGGTTCCACATGCAGTGGATACTTTATTAAATCGAACCAAAACTCAGCACTTTACTAGTGCGAGGTTGTCGGGTTATAAGTTGACGCTTTTAGCTAGTCATGTGCACATCAAGCGGTGCAATGTACTGAATCCAGCAACATTGTTGCCGATTTCTGTGGATACAGATGGTCAGGAACAGCATGATTGTTTTTTGAGGACGGAAGAGGAGTCGAAGGGTAGGATTGACTTGAAAGGTTCTCCTTTTCCGCATCCTGATGGTACGCTATGGGTTGATGGTTCATGCTACAAGCTTCCGAATGGTGACACGACTGCAGGATATGCCGTGAGGACATTAAGTACAGTTGTTGAAACTGCACAAGTGAGCTATAATTCAGCACAAGCAGCGGAATTGGTTGCATTACCGAGAGCGTGTGTTTTGTCTGAAGGAAAGAGAGTGAATGTGTATACCGATAGTCAGTATGCGTTTGGTGTTGCCCATAGTTTCGGACGTTTGTGAAAAGAAAGGGGATTCCTCACATCCCATGGGACTAAGATTCAGCATGGACAGTTGGTGAATGAGCTTCTCGAGTCACTTACTTTGCCGAAGCAAGTTTTGATTGTGAAGTGTAGCGCTCATCGGAAGGTTACGGATGATGTTGGCCGTGGTAATGCGTTTGCGGATGAAGTTGCGAAAGACACAGCAAGAAATCTGATGAGTCGAATGTATGTGGCAGGCCCTGCAAGATGGATTGGTGATGTTGGTATGTTCGAAGATACGATTGAGAGTGTGAAATCAATACAGGCTGAAGCTACTGAAAGTGAGAAGAATGTTTGGAGAGAAACTACAAGTAGTTTGGATTCGACTGGTTGTTGGGTTGAATTGTCAGAACACCAAAGATGGATGTTGCCAGATGCGTACGTGCTTGCAGTGGTTACTATGGGACATGGTTTGTCTCACATCAGTGTGAAAGGGATTTGTAAATTGTTGGCTCCAGTATGGCAGAATGCTGGAATTAATCACACATTGCTCAACTCCCAGAGAGGGAGAGAGAGGGCGTCATAGGGAGAATATTTAAAGACCCAACAGTTTTAATCCCCAATCCTACTGATAAATAACACAAGAAAACTGATGGTCTAAATAAAAACAAAGAAAGGTATATGTAACCGTACACACAGAACAGAAGTAAGCAAAACAACCCACATTAAATGTTTCATCAGTCTAGCTGTGAGTAGTAATAAAAGGTTGATAGAGCCATTGCGACTTAATGTCAGGAGAAACCCTGAGGAGGGCAGAAAAATGAGGATTTCCATCAACTGCCCTTGGTGGCCAGTGTCATCATTTGGAAAACCAAAGGCGCCCTATGTCACCTCAGCTCTTCTGGCAATGAGCCAAACGTTGGTAGACTAGGCGTATAGTGACAGGGAAGGAAAGTGCAGTGCAAACAATATAAATGTGAGTGGATTAAAAAAGTTACAACAGTGGTCCAAAAACCTTTATTGATGACCACTGGTGGACTTATTAAAAAATACAGTGTCGGTTTTGAACTAATCTACCGAAAATGGTCTACTAGTTTCAGCCGCTGTGGATATAAGAACCCCGGCTTTCTTCAGGACCTAACTAATTTTGCTACTGCATTAAGTATAGTGATGAAAATAGTGATAACAGAAAAACTAACAAATATCACAGTGTTAAATGTATGTGACCTATCACAATACCTCCATACAGGATGGATGATAGTTCATACCTATCCTGCATGAGGTAAAAAGCCTCACCTCACCTGGCTCTGACTCAGGTCGAGAAGGAGGCACCGCCCTCACCGTCGGTACCCCAGGTATGTCCTGAGGCAAGAATTGCATGGTGTGTTTAATGTATAATCCTGGCAAGGGAACCCCAACTCCAGCTGGTCACTTTGCTCCTCTGACGTATCCGTTCGAGGTTTTGCAATTGGATTTCATCCACATGGAAAGGTGCAATAATTTAAAGTATGTTCTTGTAGTTGTTTGCGCCTTTTCTAGATGGGTAGAAGCATACCCCCTAAAAGATAATACTGCCTCGTCCACTGCTAAAGTCCTGGTCAAAGAATATTTCCCTAGGTTTGGGTTGCCAAGGATGGTATGGAGTGATAACGGAAGTGAATTCGTGGGGAAGGTGATGAAGAGAGTGTGTGAAGGGTTGGGAATTCACCAGAAATTCCACGCTGCGAATCATCCCCAAAAAGCTGGTTTAGTTGAGTGCTATAATGGCACGTTAAAGTTAAAGCTGGCTAAGATTCAAGCGAGCACTGGTCTTCAATGGCCTGATGCTTTACCGTTGGCACTTGTGTCGACTAGAACTACAGTACATTCCCGGATAGGCCTTAGTCCGTATGAGATTGTCTTTGGCCGTCCGGCAAACGTTTGGGGAGTGCCGAGGCCAACGAAGTTTAGTGACATCGAATACCCTATGCTAGTGGACTACTTGTATGACTTGACGACTAAATTGCGTATCTTACATCAACAGGTTCATGATAAATTGCCGCCAGCTTCTGCGGACCCAGGTCACATCCTGAATCCCGGTGACTGGGTCCTGGTGAAAAATTTTCAGCGGACTAAGAATGATCAGCCCCGCTGGAATGGACCGTACCAAGTCCTGCTATCTACGAGGACGTCAGTAAAGGTTTTCGGGAAGAAAAACTGGATCCACGGCGTACATTGTAAGAGGGCGCCGTTGCATCTGCCGTACGACCAGTGGGTCCGTGAAGGTATTGCAGATTCAGAGACTGAAAGGGTGCCGAAGTTTGCACCGTTTAGCGACGCTGAGTTGGTGTGGAGAGGCTCCGAGAAAGAAAATGACGATGTCCTTCAAGAAGCTGTGTCTGTGTCTCAAAGATTAGACACTACTGAACCTGAACTGTTGTTTCAGCCTCAAACGAGGCCTGGAAAAGAGCATTATAATCTACGTCCTAGAAACAATGGACTAATAAAATAAATGAATTCCTTTTTTTGATTTTTGGAACTGAACTCTCTCAGGAATTGAACTCTCTCAGCCAAGAAACTTTTTGGGTATATTTTTGTGAACCACCATCCGGTTTCAGCTGTAGGGTCACGGTGTAAAGACTAGAGAGTGCAAGCCGAAGACGTAAGGTCGACGGTTCTGGTTGGTCTAAGGGAGTTCCCTGGGCTGACAGAAGCATTCCTTAGCAGAAGAAAACCAACCGCCTGCAAGATGGATTGGTGATGTTGGTATGTTCGAAGATACGATTGAGAGTGTGAAATCAATACAGGCTGAAGCTACTGAAAGTGAGAAGAATGTTTGGAGAGAAACTACGGGTAGATTGGATTCGACTGGTTGTTGGGTTGAATTGTCAGAACACCAAAGATGGATGTTGCCAGATGCGTACGTGCTTGCAGTGGTTACTATGGCACATGGTTTGTCTCACACCAGTGTGAAAGGGATTTGTAAATTGTTGGCTCCAGTATGGCAGAATGCTGGAATTAATCACACATTGCTCAACTCCCAGAGAGGGAGAGAGAGGGCGTCATAGGGAGAATATTTAAAGACCCAACAGTTTTAATCCCCAATCCTACTGATAAATAACACAAGAAAACTGATGGTCTAAATAAAAACAAAGGAAGGTATATGTAACCGTACACACAGAACAGAAGTAAGCAAAACAATCCACATTAAATGTTTCATCAGTCTAGCTGTGAGTAGTAATAAAAGGTTGATAGAGCCATTGCGACTTCATGTCAGGAGAAACCCTGAGGAGGGCAGAAAAATGAGGATTTCCATCAACTGCCCTTGGTGGCCAGTGTCATCATTTGGAAAACCAAAGGCGCCCTATGTCACCTCAGCTCTTCTGGCAATGAGCCAAACGTTGGTAGACTAGGCGTATAGTGACAGGGAAGGAAAGTGCAGTGCAAACAATATAAATGTGAGTGGATTAAAAAAGTTACAACAGGTGTCCAAAAACCTTTATTGATGACCACTGGTGGACTTATTAAAAAATACAGTGTCGGTTTTGAACTAATCTACCGAAAATGGTCTACTAGTTTCAGCCGCTGTGGATATAAGAACCCCGGCTTTCTTCAGGACCTAACTAATTTTGCTACTGCATTAAGTATAGTGATGAAAATAGTGATAACAGAAAAACTAACAAATATCACAGTGTTAAATGTATGTGACCAATCACAATACCTCCATACAGGATGGATGATAGTTCATACCTATCCTGCATGAGGTAATAAGCCTCACCTCACCTGGCTCTGACTCAGGTCGAGAAGGAGGCACCGCCCTCACTGTCGGTACCCCGGGTATGTCCTGAGGCAAGAATTGCATGGTGTGTTTAATGTACCACCATGCAAGTCCTGCTATCTACGAGGACGTCAGTAAGGGTTTTCGGGAAGAAAAACTGGATCCACGGCGTACATTGTAAGAGGGCGCCGTTGCCTCTGCCGTACGACCAGTGGGTCCGTGAAGGTATTGCAGATTCAGAGACTGAAAGGGTGCCGAAGTTTGCACTGTTTAGCGACGCTGAGTTGGTGTGGAGAGGCTCCGAGAAAGAAAATGACGATGTCCTTCAAGAAGCTGTGTCTGTGTCTCAAAGATTAGACACTACTGAACCTGAACTGTTGTTTCAGCCTCAAACGAGGCCTGGAAAAGAGCGTTATAATCTATGTCCTAGAAACAATGGACTAATAAAATAAATGAATTCCTTTTTTTGATTTTTGGAACTGAACTCTCTCAGGAATTGAACTCTCTCAGCCAAGAAACTTTTTTGGTATATTTTTGTGAACCACCATCTGGTTTCAGCTGTAGGGTCACGGTGTAAAGACTAGAGAGTGCAAGCCGAAGACGTAAGGTCAACGGTTCTGGTTGATCTAAGGGAGTTCCCTGGGCTGACAGAAGCATTCCTTAGCAGAAGAAAACCAACCGCCGTGAACAGCATCGGTTAGAGGATGGAGTTTTTTGAGATGGAGAGAGCTGCCAAGGAAACGAACTTTAAAATGAAATTGTGTAAATTAATGCGTAGCAAATGTTTTCTGATAACATGTGTTCTGATGTTTTCAAGTATGACGTTAGCATTGGTGGGTTGGATTGTTTTCACTACCCAATTGACTTCTGCACCCACCTCCCAACCTATGTCTTTTCCTACTACTGTTTCTTTACATTCTTTTCATATCTTACCTGAACACGAGCAAATTAGAAGGTCGGAATTTGTGAATAATTCCTTTGTGCAACTTCTCCATCAACACCAGTTAGTAGTGGACACCACTAATTGTTGGGTGTGTGGTCTTATGCCACATACTATGGATAGAGGTATTCCTTATCTGGTTCTGCCATTCAGTTACAATGGGACCGTATGGGCATATCAGACGATGTTTATTTATGCCATCGAAGTCTATCCCCTGCGTTCCATGAGAGATAACTCAAGTAATAAAGCCTTGGTGAAGGGAATTACAGATATGAGTAGAGATATTGAAACGTATAAGACTATTCCCAAGGATGAGTTACTAGCATATGTTGGTTGGAATGCAACCGAATATAGTATTAGTCTGGGTGAGAAGCAGAGACGAAAAAGGTCACCTCCGATTTGGATTGTACCCCATCGTGGTCATTTTTGTCTGCAAGGGAAAGGCAAGAATCCGAAAGCTCAGTTAGGGAAGAGTGTTTGTACTCAGACGTATGTCTTTGCGTCCTAAACTTCCCCACCGTTTTAAGCAGCTAAGGGCACGTATTTTGTCTGCCATGATAGAGCATATACATGGTTGCCCCCTGATTTTTCGGGAACATGTTATGTTGCATATTTGTTGCCTCCTACGTATACTGCTGCTGTAGATTACCACAGAACGAGAGTTGTTAGGGGTGTCTTCAGTGAGGAAGATACTACGGGACAAGAAGTGGGAGACTTTTTCAAGGGTTTCCTACCGTTTTGGGGACCTATGGCAAACAGTAGAAACCTACGGCAATTGACAAGAGTGGTTGAATCCACCATAAATGAAACTGCTGGTGCCCTTAGTAATCTGACCGCTGAGCTTCAAGCGGATCGCCTTATGACATTACAGAATCGAATGGTTTTGGACGTCATACTTGCGGACCGAGGTGGGGTATGTAAAGTGATCCAATCGAGTTGCTGCATTTTCATACCAGACAATGCTCCTACAGTATACCAGACCATTTCTAGGTTACATAAGATCTCTGAGTCTATAAATGTGGATAAAGGAGATTGGTCGTTGATTGGATGGTTTTGGGAACTGTTATCGACCTGGGGATGGAAGATTCTGATGATCATTGGGATGGCTTTAGAGATTCTTTTCCTGTTCTGTCTTTGTGTGCAGTGCGCTCCTGCTATATGTGGCCTCTGTGCTACTACGTGTGCAAGGAGACCTGTCCCAAGAGAGGTACTAAGTAATAGGATTATGCTCCAGCAACATCTTGATGATCTGATGAATATAGACCTGGACTCAGATTGACGTGAGTGTAGGTTTTTGCCTATGTAAGGGCAAAAGGAGGGGCTGAGGTTCCGTGAATCCTGAACCCGTTTCATAAAGGTCATGGTTTCGTTACAAATTTGATATTAGCGAACCGTAACTAGTTAGTACGGCAAGTATGAGTGTTTTCATCACGTTAGACCGATGGATTCACTACGTATTTAGGGATTTCGTTCTGAACCCTTGGGTTCCATTTTGTGTATGGCAGCCATTTTGTGGTTGCCCTCACATAGGCCGATGACTGTGGCTGAACTAGTCTTTTTAAGGACATGTACACCTTAGCTCCAGTTCGTGCTGACTCCTGTTTGACCTGAGTGAACTGACCCTGTTGCCTGAAGCTGACCTTGTTAAACCAGTTCCTGCCCTTTAGCTGATCAAGATTAAGGATCAGAGCACAGGACATCGTAAAGTTTTATTGCACACAAATATGCCTTATCCTACTCTCACCTGTTTCTCCTCCTTTCTTTATGGTCTATTTATGATTGGGTTGTGGCCTTTTTTATTATGGGTTCGTTCGACCTGTCTAAAGAAGAATGTTGGGTTTGACCGATGATTGATCATGGGCTGGGCAACTGAAAAGTGGGTTTTACTGTCATGCGATACCTTTGGTGTGAATACATGTGATTGGACAGTTTGTAAATATTAGGTATTTGTCTGGAATGTGATTTTTGGCATAAAAAGGGACGACTTGCTGTGTAAAATTGAGCAGTCTCCTGAGAACTCATACCGTGATGATTTCTAGGACTTCTGTTACTGACTGCAGCCAATAAATTTGATCTTTGACGCCACCAAGAAGTACCCCGTGTCTCTGTATTCTAAGACAGGTGAACCCGAAGACTTTGGGCGTGCCCCTGGCGCCGCTGGGTTCTAAAACCCGGTTCTTCACGGCCGGCGCTACTTTGAAGGGACTACTTTTTTTTTTACTTATATTTTTTAAATAACATATTTATTTTTAATTTATATAGCCTATGTCCATCTGCACACCCTGAGGATTACAGCGATGTATCGGGTGTGTGGATTGGCTCTGTGGTTCCCGAGTTTACCCGCCTCAAAGCCTCAAAGTTCTTCCTTTATAATAGTAGTATAGATTTAGCATCCATGGCCATGTTCAGACACTTGTCAATCTTTGGGTTTGGAATTTCAGGAACCTGTAATTAAGGGCATGTCGGTAAACAAGGCACAAATTAAAAGGGTTAATGCAGTTAAAAAATGTGTGAATCTCACACACCTTTTTAAACAATCTTTGGTGGTGCAATTTTCAGTGCGCTACTACCCGTTGAAGCAATTGTGTCATGTACATAATAGACTCTAAAATGCTTTTCTGGCGGAATGCACATGCGCACACTTAGGACGTCAGTTTCGTTTTTCAAATACATTGTTTTAAATTGAAGACGTTTAATTAAACTGTCAAATGTCTTTCCAATTGATTATTCTCATAATTGTTTCACACGTGTCATCTACATGCTTCTGCATTGTCATCCTTTCTTTGGTGGAAATTTTTCAGAAACAATTCTAGAAAAGAGAAAAGTTAATGTAGTGTTGAGTCAAGTATCAAACCCTGGGGCATATTTACAAGGAAGTGGCGGAGCGCGGTGTTGGTCTCCTTGGCTTAACGCCACGCTCCGCCACTTCTGAAACACAGGGCTGCACCATATTTACAAGAATACGGCGCAGCCTTGCGTTTCCCCCTGCGCTGGTGCTAATTTAGCTGCCTAGCACCAACGCAGACACCCTTGCACTATGGTGCAAGGGGAATGATTGTTTATGTGGAGGAAGATGTCCCTTCCTGCACATAAACAACTTGAAATGGCATTTTGAAACTTTTATGTGTGCTGCTTAATGCAGCACACATAGAATTTGCAAAACGTCATTTTTTTTAAATGACTGTTCATGTGCAGGACGGGACACCTTCCTGCACATGAACAATCATTGTCTTTGTGCTGTTTTTATGTGTGATGCACAACGCAGAACACATGGAAACAACAAGAACGAGGAGACATTAAATGTTTCTCCTCGTTGTGCCAGGGTAAGACCTGGTTTTCTCTGGTCTTAATTTTGGTGCTGCTCCATATTTACGCCACCCTTGTAAATATGGGGCAGCGTCAAAATCAATGGGTGTTGTGGTGGATGGCCCACCACAATACCCATTACTTGCCCCTTTCACGCTAACTGTAGCGTGAAATGGTGCCTTATTCACAAGGCAATATACAAAAATTGTCCCTATAGGATTCGTTCAATCACAACTTAATAAATTCAGTAATTTGTCACCATCGCGATCAATTATTCAGGAGAAGCAAGGAAAAAACAGATTTAAACTGTTTTTTATTATTCCAATTATTCTTTTGTACACGCAAATATGTAGAATATGGCAACCAGAATACTACTATATTGACAGATACGAGTCTGAGTAGTATGGCAACTTTTGCTATATACATGTAAAACAAATACCATGTACGAGAAAAACTTTTCACAGTACAATCATTTAGAAATCAAATGATGATACAACAATGAGCAAAAAGTTGTCAAGCGTCGACGTTTCGGTCCTTTGTTGGTAAATCAATCCATCGGACCATCTTCAGGACCAAGCGTTGCACATATTTATCTATAACCAATACATATGTGAATATAAATATAAATATCAATATAAATATAACAATGACCTTGCCTACTTGGTATCGTCTACTTATCCCAAAAGAAAACATGGGACTAGAATTGTGACACACACCTACAATGTGCAACTTAAACCAACACCAAAAGACACCATCAACCAAGTGCCAACAACAGTGCACAAATAAACAAATTTAAGAGACCATGTTAAAACGGCAAAAGAACTTACCCAGGACCTCCAGCCGGAAGTCACAAGGTTTTGCACTGCAATAACCTAAAGTCTGACACAAGAAACCAACGTCAGTATCATGCACACACAACTCTAACCTCACTATATACAATACTATGACAAATATCGTCACCAAGAACCTACTTACAGATGAAGTAATGGCTGTTCACCTGTCTCGTCTTATGCATCTGATTCTAGCGTCACCAGAGGAGCGAATACGTCACCTGTAGAGAATACCCTTAGTTAGAACCAAGTCAGCCCGACTCAAGCTGAAGTTAAGACTAATTTAAGGGTCTAAGCCAGCTCGGCACAAGTATTAAGGTCCAGGTGATAACTTACTGAATGACGTGAAGGAAGCACCGTCGTTACTGCCCACTCGACTCAGTCTTCGCGACCCGAGTGAGGCTGCTTCCGTGTGTATAAACGCTGCCCGCGTCATGACAACATACGTAAGATAGCGGGGCGCCATCTTGGTACAGTCAGTAAAGTAGCTGGCTGAACAACTGGCAAATTCGTCCGTCAGCGCTAGGGAAAGTCCATCCCCATAGCACACGGAATCATCACTCAAACCAACAACCATTCATCAATAATGCGGCCATCTTAGAACGGAGCCCCGTCCATATCCAACCATTCCACAATGCATTAAAAGGTTACTTATGCAGATTAAAAGCCATTACTCTCCTCTCTATAATGATGAAAAGACTGTAAAGTGCGAATCACAGGGTAGCCACAGAATGCCATTCTATCAGGGAATTTAAGCCCTTATCAACTGTGTCACAAGTCCAGATCCACTTATTCTCCCTCAGGGTAAGCAGACGATCCACATTCTGACAGCGTTTAGTACTTTTAATGACATCAATTATAAACCACTGCATTTCATTTGGCATATGTGATTTCTGCTGATAGTGTTCCACCAATGGGGCAGTGGTGACATTGCACCTTATGCGGGACTGATGTTGTAACACCCGTTTTTTAACAGCCTGTGTGGTTTTTCCAATATAAGACAACATGCAAGGGCATTGTATGCAATATATGACATTCTTCGTGTTACAATTAGAATGCTGAAACAGTTTGATATCTTTACCGTTCACTGTACAACTTTTCATTGTCTTAGTAGTCGCACATGCTGCACACGAGCCACATGGGAAATGTCCAATAACAGGTGGTAACCTCCACTGTGACTGTATAGTGGAGGGTGATGGTTCATTGTAAGCCTTTACTAGAAAGTCTCTGAGATTTCTGCCTCTTTTGAATGCAAAACGTGGTTGCTCGAGATGGGGTTCGACTTTACTAATGAGATGCCAGTTGTTTTTTATGATGGTCCTAATTTGATGTGATTCAGAACCAAACGTGGTGACACAGGTGAGTGGCTTGTTGTCAGTCTCGCCTGTACCAATTACTTCTTTCTTCCCGATTATAGTACCAGGCACGTTTCATGGCCCGTTTCACTAATCTGTGAGGATAGGACCGCATTACCAATTTTAGTTGTAACACACTGGCCTCGCGAAAATAATCAGCTTTTTTGGTGCAGTTGCGTCGAAGGCGCAAGAACTGCCCAAATGGAAGATTATCGCGTAGGCTACGCGGATGATGGCTGTCGTATTTTAGGAGAGTGTTCCTCGCTGTAGGTTTTGTGTAAAGTTTCGTAGCCAAGATGTTATTATCATTATAGATGGACAAGTCTAGAAAGTTAATCGAGGATCTGTCACTTTCGAGTGTGAATTGCAAATTGTTATCCTGTCTGTTAAGCCACTCGTGAAACCCTTGTAAATCAGTCTCTGTGCCTTTCCACACTAAGCAGACGTCATCAATGTAGTGTTGGTAATGGCGTAAATTATCAGAATAGGGATTGTTGTTATATATTACCCTCTCCTCAAAAGTCGCCACATACAAATTAGCTATATCAGGGGCGAAAATCGCGCCCATGGCCACACCTTTTACCTGACCATAGAAGTCTGCACCCAAGATGAAATAATTTTCATTTAGAGCAATTTGGGCGCATTGGACTATAAAATCAGTCGGGACCTGATGTGGTCGTGTTCGTGTTTCCAAAATATCATTGATTATGGTAAGTGCGTCCTCTTGGGGGATGTTAGTATATAGGCTATTAATATCCATCGTTACCAAGATATCATTGGTAGGATCGAATGACTGGCCTTCCAATTTAGCAATAGCATCCCTACTGTCTTGCGTATATGCTCTAGTCAGGGGAACGAAAGGTTTCAAAAAATAATCTACATATTCAGCTAACGGTTGGAGTATGGACTGGCAACCTGCCACAATGGGTCTTCCTGGTGGGCAATGACTGTCTTTGTGAATTTTAGGAAGCGTATAAAACGCCGGAATCGTAAAATCCTTTTTGTTCATGTAGTCAAATTCTTTAGCACTCAACCACAACCCCTCCTTTCCAACTGTCGTTAAGGATAGAATCTCTTTCCGTATTCTAGTGGTGGGATCTCCTCTGAGTTTTTTGTAATGTATCGGGTTATTCAGTTGACGTAAAACCTCTTTATCATAACCTGTTTTATTTTGTAATATGATCCCACCCCCTTTATCGGCGGGTTTCACAACAAGATCATCACGATTAGAAAGGGTTTGGAGCACCAGTTTAGCCTCTTTAGAAAACACAAGGCACAAGGCAACGTTAAGCCACATTAAGGACCAGATGTAGGTAATTCTATTTTACCGATTCATAAATACCAAATTTTACCGATTCGGTATTTATGAATCGGTAAAATAGAAGGGGGGAGATGTAGGAAGAATCGGTAATTGAATTACCGATTTTGTAACAATCGGTATTTACCGAATCGGTAAATACCGATTCGGTAATGCCCATTGATTCCTATGGGCATTGAAGCCCATAGGAATCAATGGGCATTACCGAATCAGTATTTACCGATTCGGTAAATACCGATTCCAGAAAGGGTGCAGGGGGTGTCACTTTGACACCCTCTAGCACCCCAAATACTGGCATGTGTGCCATGTGGCAGACAGACATGCCCTGAGGGGGTAAAATACCGAATCTGTAAGCCCTTAGGGACTCTGAAGAGTCCCACCTACATCCCGAAATTACCGAATTGGTAAAATTACCGATTCGGTATTTTACCGATTCGGTAAATGTACCGATTCGGTAAATTTACCGAATCGGTAAATGTAGCCCCCTACATACCAAAAACCCATTTACCGGTCGGTAACGGCCGAAATCGGCCATTACCGATCGGTAAATGGCCACCTACATCTGGCCCCTGGTGCCTTATTCACAAGGCAACGTTAAGCCACATTAAGTGGCTTAACGCCACATTGTGAATAAGGAAGTCCCTATTGCCACCACAACGTCGAGAAAAGTGAAGTTGTGGTGGCGACAGGGTCTTGTAAATATGCCCCTCAGAGTTTTAACTATCTATGCTACTTAAGGTTTGAGGCTGAAACAGTGATGGGGGACGGGGCACGGGAAATCGACTAATTTGGCCTTTGGCCCCAGCCCTAAGGATAGTTACTACATGTTTTAATCTGTTAAGTGTTTTGTTTGCTTGTCTAGCCTTTCGATCTCCTCGGTATACCTGGCTTGTATCCATCTGTAGGCCAATAGGTGTACTGAATTATCAGGAAGCCTTGCGCATCCTTAGATCAGACTATCGCCCTGTAATGGCCATTTCTGTTGCACATGTTTTAGGTGCTATGTGGGCGATTCGTGATAAAGCCCTTCGGCGCCTTTCGAATTGACATGCACTTTTTGAGTGCATCTCTTTTTTTATCTTGTTTTATCTGATAATCAATTATGATTTTACCTTTATGTACAGATTTTATTTATTAGCTAATTAATTGTTAATATGAGCACTTCTGCAATGGATTTTAATTATGCTGTACATTGTATCTATTGGATATGGCATGTGCTTCTATGGCCCTGGTGGCCGAAATAAAGTAACTTGAAATTAATGAAATACTACATGTTTTGATCTGTTAAGTAAAGTTAGTTATCATCCATGACTGAAAATCAAATAACATTATATCTAAAAATCTACAAGTGGAACAATTAGCACAAAACCAAGTTTAAATTTGTGTCTCATCGATATAAGACTGGACCAAATACCCGAATGCCCCAAAGAGGTTAAAGACTGAAGTGTAGTAGATGTTGAAAAGCAGAGGAGACAGTGGGGAGCTTGTGATAGGCCCCTTAGCATAGATGTAGTCTCAGATATAAAAGAATCCATCTTCAGCTGTAAATTCTACTCTCCATTAAGGCCCTGAACCATGCTGCAGTTTCCTTCAAGGCCCTTGCCTCAGTGGTCAGTCCTCACAGAAGAATCTGGTGATCCACCGTATCAGTGGCAGAAAGCACCTAAGACCTGCAAAGTTGCAATACTTCATCGATGGTGTTAAGCGTGACATCTGAAAAGCAAAGCAGAGCTGTCTCAATCTGAGGTGTGGTCTAGAACAAGACTGTATTTGGGACAGAATTTGTTGGGTGTTTGGAATGTCCTGGAATTGTGAGCCTGTAGTGAATATGTGCTGCGGCTGGAAAAGTGGTGTTGTGTTGAATACTCACAATATTGCATTGAGGTAAGGAGGCCTTTTTTGGCGGTGCGGGGTAATTAGACCCTCTTGTAGCACAATAAAACATAGGCTTTTGTATGGAGCCATTACCCAGATGTAAAACCATAAAAAAACAAAAATGCAGGACAGTTTTCTAAGCTTTCTATTTTTAATATTTAACAATCCAAGCAGGTCACAGTGCTATCCCACAGAACAATAAGTTGTCCATTTCAACCCTAGGATTCCACGTGGGTTCAATCCCTTTATCACATCCAGGTACTTAAAACATATGTTCAATATAAATGTAATACACTTCTGGTCATAAATCAAAGGCTCTTCCATGTCTAAGATGGGAGAACATCTGGTAGATAGAGTAGCATGCTTACGCATTCCAACAACATATTGACATCTTCGCTCAGATTTGGGACAATACAGAATTAAAGCATATGGATTTCCTTGCTCATTCGAGACTGTTCTGTTGCTTCTTGTCCAGAGAGAGATAAGCTACCTGCAGCCAAAGTATTGCGAGCTTCCTAGGCCCGACAACATAACTGAAGTGGTAGTGTTTTTAGAACACACTACATATTTCCTAATGAAGTACAGTTGATTGTGGTGGGAGCCCACAAGAGCCTTCAGTGGGAAGTGTGTCATGAACAGCCCCTGCTGCATCTCATGAACTTGTTCTAAAAGAGCGAAGTGTTCAAGTTTTGGGTGGTTGTTTAACAGTTCAAGTTTTGGGTAGTTGTTTCACAGTCATGAACAGCCCCTGCTGCATCTCATGAACGTGTTCTAAAAGTGGGAAGCGTTCAAGTTTTGGGTGGTTGTTCAACAGTCATGAACATCCCCTGCTGCATCTCATGAACGTGTTCTAAAATTGGGAAGCATTCAAGTTTTGCGTGGTTGTTCAACAGTCATGAACATCCCCTGCTGCATCTCATGAATGTGTTCTAAAAGTGGGAAGCGTTCAAGTTTTGGGTGGTTGTTCAACAGTCATGAACATCCCCTGCTGCATCTCATGAACGTGTTCTAAAATTGGGAAGCATTCAAGTTTTGCATGGTTGTTCAACAGTCATGAACATCCCCTGCTGCATCTCATGAATGTGTTCTAAAAGTGGGAAGCGTTCAAGTTTTGGGTGGTTGTTCAACAGTCATGAACAGCCCCTGCTGTATCTCGTGAACGTGTTCTAAAAGTGGGAAGCGTTCAAGTTTTGGGTGGTTGTTCAACAGTCATGAACAGCCCCTGCTGAATCTCGTGAACGTGTTCTAAAAGTGGGAAGCGTTCAAGTTTTGGGTGGTTGTTCAACAGTCATGAACATCCCCTGCTGCATCTCATGAATGTGTTCTAAAAGTGGGAAGCGTTCAAGTTTTGGGTGGTTGTTCAACAGTCATGAACAGCCCCTGCTGCATCTCGTGAACGTGTTCTAAAAGTGGGAAGCATTCAAGTTTTGGGTGGTTGTTCAACAGTCATGAACAGCCCCTCCTGCATCTCGTGAACGTGTTCTAAAAGTGGGAAGCCTTCAAGTTTTGGGTGGTTGTTCAACAGTCATGAACAGCCCCTCCTGCATCTCGTGAACGTGTTCTAAAAGTGGGAAGCCTTCAAGTTTTGGGTGGTTGTTCAACAGTCATGAACAGCCCCTGCTGTATCTCATTAACGTGTTCTAAAAGTGGGAAGCGTTCAGTTTTTGGGTGGTTGTTTAATGGGAAGCGTTCAGTTTTTGGGTGGTTGTTCAACAGTCATGAACAGCCCCTGCTGCATCTCATGAACTTGTTCTAAAAGTGGGAAGTCGCATCATACCAAATGCCTTTATTTTTTATATATTAATATAGTATTGGCATGGGAGGTGAGCACAGTATTACTTCTTAGGATTTTAGAGGCTTGTAATTGTGTAATTTACATTTATCATTGTTCTGGTGAGTTCTCCTTACAGCAAGAGCATTAGAGAAAATAACAAATAAAATATATATCATTTCACATAGAAACAAACATTTCACGTAATTTTGCATTTTGCAAATTGCATATTTTGTACCCCGTTTAAATGGGTAATTGTGCCTAAAACATTTTAAATTGACAATATTTTAAAACAAAGGCAGGGATACTTGCTACTACTTTTAAATAGACACATTTTACAGGGTAAATCAAATGTTCTTCTCTGTCTTTTATAAATAGATAGGGCTTTCAAGCTAACTCTCAGATATAAGCAATTGATCTCAGTGGCAGAATTATATGTCTGTCTCCATTTGCCATCATGACTGCTAAGAAACCTATGTAAAAGTATATCCTCTTAAGATTTTTCACAAAGCTTGGGCACTTGCGAACAACATGTAAGAGAGTACCATTATTTTTTTCCATCTGTGGTATCCTTTTCTTTGCCCGTAAAAGAAGAGAATATAAAGTGAATGGAAGAGCTAACTTTTTTATTGAAAGGTGAATGCAGGAATGGGTCTCAAAATATACATCGACCTTACGGACTTTTAAATGTTTGGCCAACAGAAAAGGCAACTGAGCCACAGTACGTAAAGTATTTAGCCAAGGATGACACAATTTATTAGAGAAGATAGTATTGAGACCTAAGTCTTCTGGTTGTGAATTATTTCATTAATTTTCTCCTCCATAGTGACCTCAAGTAAACCTCCCAAAGAAAGAGGCGACATTGCCAACCCAAAGCCTGTAAAATCGACAGCATCAGTTGCAATCATTTTGAAATTTCACATTATGAGTAGCCGAAAGGGTTACTCTGCTATGTTAAATTTTAATATTCAGATTCCGTCAATGGAAAATGGAAACGTTTCTGCATTTCTCCAAAAATGTCTCCATATTTCAGCAACACGTTTCTTTCCCTGGCCTCGATTCTTTCCCTGGTGTATTGCTAATTGTCATGCCTACATTGCGCTCTATTTTGCCATATTCTGTTTGTACCTATGTTGCCTGATTGTTGTTTATTGCTCTGTTTGTCCCTCCAGCCGCCTGCTCAACTCCTGCTATTTTTTTGCTCCAATTGTTTCCCTGGTGTTTTGCTAACTGCCTTGTCCACATTGCTCTATATTTTGCCATATTCTGTTGTGCTTATGTTGCCTAACTATTGGTTATGGCTCTGTTTTTTTCCCCTCTCCTCCTGCTTGAGTCCCATAAATTGTTCTCCCTCTCACCGGCCCTGCCCACCACCTCTCAGCAACCCTTCCACCTCCTGGGACCTACTTAATGGAGGTCGCAAAGCGACCCTACAGTGGGAGCTCCGCCAGCACATCGAAGGTGCCCCAAAGACAAGCCCGTCTGTGCCTGTCCGTGCCTGGACTGCACCCAGCTCCAGGAATCCTGGCCCGCCAGCCACCCACAGATATTCCGGCACGGAGTTCCGAGCCCTGGACCCTAGACACTGTAACAACAGCTGCTGCATCGCATTGCCTTGATCAATGGTAGGACCTTTTACCTGCCTCCACTTGGCCTGCAACTCAGACGTCCCGCCATCATGGAAACCCTCGTCACACCACCACCACGACCACCCCGGAAGTATTCCACTGCCTCCTGCTCCATGCCTCATCATTCTGCAAACATGCCATCGAAATCTGGGACACCATTACCCCCCACCCCAAAATTATCTTTATCAGAGAGATCTGGCTCAACCACTCCATGACCCTGACATCTCCACCGCGATGCCTAACGGCTACAAGATGATACATTAGGATCACGCCAACAAACACAGAGGAGGCATCACCATCATTCACAAAGAGACCATCCACTGCACCACCACTGAAGACGATACCACATCGATCATGGAACACCTCAACTTCCAAATCCAGACCAACGGAAACTACCATTAGAGTCACCCTTGCCTAAAGACCCCCAGGACCATGACTCGGCTTCTGCAACACCATCTCCAAATTCATTGCCCCACTCACCGTTGACTCCAAGCACAACATCTTCTTCGGTGACCTCAACTTTCACCTCAACGACACTAAAAACAGAAACTCTGCCAACCTCCTGGAAAGCACTAGCAACATTGGCCTCACCCAACTAGTCACCAATCCCACATACAGTGCAAGATGCACACTTCACCAGATCTTCACAGCCAGCGACAGGGTCATGTCACCCAGCTCACTTGGACGACCACGCCATCTTCAACGCCACCATCGCAGGATCACCATGTACCACTACTAGGCCCACCAGCTACTCCCACCGCAGTTGGAAAAAAGTGACAGAGACCCAATGGGCGGATGCCCTCCAACCACCTAGCCAAAACCAACAGATCCACCAAGCAAGCCGGTTGGTATATGCCAGAATTCCGGATTATGAAACGCTACTGCAAATGGCTAGAAAGAAAGAAGATAGGGCACCAGCAGAGACCCCACTGGCTGAGCCACCTTCAAGTTAGCCCTCAATGAATACCACCAAATCCTAAAAGACATGAAATTATGCACCTTGGCGGACCGCATCAAGGCAAGCTCAAACCCCAGTATGGAACTCTACAGCATCGTCAGAGAGTTCTATGTCTGTCAGCCACAGAGAACACGATCTGCCCTTCCCAGGAACTCTGCAATGCCCTGGCTGACTGCTTCTGCAACAAGATATCCACCATCTACAGTAACTTCTAACCCCAACTCACCGACCTCTACAACCTCATCACGCTGACTGTCGCCATCCACAACCACCCGCTCGCCACAGGGGAACAGTTCACCACACCATAGCTGCCATGAACTCCATCCACTTTGGGGCACCCTGGACTCCTGCCCTCACTACTTCTTCAGCCACGGGAGCAAGGAAATTAGCAGGAAACTGACTTCCATTCTCAACACATTCATCACCATGGCCACTTTCCCTTCTGGATGGAATAATGCAGAAGTCAGACCCCTCCTTAAGAAAACCTCCACCGACCCCAGCGATCTGAAGAGCTTCCACCAAATCTCTCTGCCCCCTTCCAGTCAAAGTCCCAGGAGAAGGCCATCAACCTCCAACTCACCGAACACCTGGAGAGAAACAACTTGCTGGACACCTCCCAATCCGTATTCTGCATATATGCAATGAGAGGAGAAATGAAAACACACATATGGCTAGGTTTGAATCCAAGATGGAGTTTAGGACGAGTTCGGGCCTAGTTTAGTCAAGCACAGAAAAATATGGTTTTACAAAGGGTAGTGATTTGTAGTGCAAAAATCTTTATAACAATAGGAACTCAATCTTTATTTGAATCTTCTCTCTCAAGTGCAAGGAAGAGTGACAGCGTGCATGTGTGATGACTTAGTGAGTGTGTAAACATCTTATTGGTCGAAAAGTCACTTCCATTTTAGGCCCCACTTGTTAGTGTTGCCAATGCTTATTCTGTTTAAGCAACCCTTCTGTATTTAAACTATGTCTTAAGGTTCTAGTAATTCAAAACCAAAAGTAACCATTGTCTGTGCCTGTAAGAATCATATTGCCATGTAATGAGGATTAAATCTGTAAACAGTTTCTGTACCTGTTCTAAGTGTACCTGCTTGCTAAAAAAAACCACCCATACTGTTCTACTAAACACATGCAACAGTTATTTTCTGTTTTCAGTTATTTTGATTTTTCTGGCCTATGTTTTCAATATTTCATTGTAATGTAACTATTGCCCACCTTGACAAGGCCAGACCCATTGACTTTGCCAATGGATTATTTTAGACCTTTTCACCCTCATTTGCCATCCATCATGCTACACACCCTTGTGCCTTGATTATATTCCTTATCTACATTTCATTTTGACAAGCATTCCCAGCAGATTCTTTTTTAAATATCTAAGTAACTTGTCTTTAAAGAAAAGTGAAAATCTTGGAAGAAAAGCCGAAAAATCCATTAACTAAATTGTTGTAATCGTTCAGTTAAAATGATGTTTGTTCTGTTCCCATAGATATAACAATCAAAAGCACCAAGAATGCCTAAGCATCCACTGCTTAGGTTTTCTTAGCAGGTACTTAGCAGCTAGGGTCTCTGGGCTCTACCAGAATCCCTAGTGTTTCACTGCAGCCCCTCCCGCCTTTCATCTTCCCTCAGCTCCTCATGTTTACCCAGGGCCACCTACAGCTCTCTAGCTCAGATACCTCCAGAGCACCCATCACGAGAGCCCTGCTGACAATGGGAAGGGGTTAATCATGCGCATTCTGCAGTCGGCTCAGCATTTCATCAATTCTTTTGGTGGCATATGCACCTTAGCTCCTCTGTTGGTGGCCCTTAGCTGGTAAGAAGGCGCTACTGTGCAATCAAGGATGAACTAATACGTAGCAGCATATCACAGTGCAAAGAAAGACAAAAAACATGGATGTATGTCATCACAACGCATGCTTTTACTATGCATGCCTTTACAACGCAGGTTTTACAATGCAAGTCGTTACAACGACTTGCGTTGGGGGGTGCTGGATAGTGGAATAGTTTAATTTACTATTCCAACTCCAGTCCCCGTGGATAGTAGGGAAGGTTTTGGATAGTAAATTAAACTATTCCCTATCCTACAGCGCCTTCCAGCACAAGTCATTGTAATGACTTGCTTTGTAAATCCTGCGTTGTAATGGTAGTGCGTCGTAAAAGTTGCGTTGTGATGGATGTTTCCCAAAAAACACACTTTGGTCTCCTAATCACACAATTAGAGTGATACAAAATAGACAAAATGTAACAGAAAGCTGGTTCAAATTAGGATCAAATGGCAGGAACTTTTCTGTCCGAATGAGCATGTAAACAGTTGTGTTGAACAATATATATTGTATTTAGGCTATATTTGTTTGAGGAACTAAGATGGAAATATTTTTGTAAAGAATGTTTTTTTCTGACAGCTAATAGTATAGGATTGAGTACCTGGTATACATTACCTCAAATAAACTTAAAATGATTACTAAATAAATCAGGGTTTTATCCAAATGTCAATGAATATGTCTCTTTTCTTGAGCATGTAATGCGTATCAGTACGCTAGTGAGTGGGATCATTCGATTGTAACCACCCCAACTCCATTGTAAAAATAAGTACAGGTAGCTGTAGTATATTTTCCTGATAATGTTTTGTGGTATAATGCAGTAAGTACCATAATATTTGGAAGGCCCAATCATTAACCGTGTTTCAATGGAGCAAATGGGGCAGAGTAGCCTGTCTGCCAAACCCTCAGTCTGCCCGCTCAATTCGGGTGGACTATCAGCTTTCTGATAGCGGTGCCCCCATTGTCAGAAAACGTACTCTGACGGCCTGATGGCGTAGGGTCTGTCAGAGTAAAGCCATCAGACCACCTGCCTTATTTAGGGTTGACAGTGTGATAGCTTTTTTTGTCACAGGATAAACCTGGTGGATTCAGACAGAAAAAACCCCCAAAACTAATAAGGATCAGTATTTATTTGTTTTCCAAAAACTAAACATTTGGTGGAAGGCCTTCAAAGCAGACGGTGGTTAGCCACCAAACTGTTTACACCTTCAGAATAACCTCCTTCATGGCAGTGGTGGCTTGTACAGGTAAGAGCGGTGAGGCAGTGGGCAATACCACTTCCATTGCGCTCGGCGCATCGCCGACGCGGCGATATAGCGAGCGCAAAGTAAGTGGTTTTATTTATTCATTTATTTAATATTACCTATCCCATCGTCATTCGACTTTCACCACACCCCACCCCACCCCGCCCAGCCCGCCCCACCCCACCGCTGTTACCTGTGCGAGCTGCTACTGCTTGATGGCTGTTCCTCTATAGTTACAGAGATAACCACTGGGCTGATGTAATACCCTCCGCTACCCTGACTGGTGGACTACCACCCCCAAACTCTAAATTTGGTGTTATGTGCCAAAATATACACCAGGTATTAACTCAAATGGCTCAAGTCCTTTGAAAAGTGCTGATCAATCTCTCCATGTAGACTCAGGCCCTGATACATCTTGGAGCAACTTGGATGCAAATTGTGCACCCATTAATTAAAGCCACCATTTGATGAGGTAATTAACAAGAACGCAATTTGCATCAGATTCCGAGTTGCAACCCAGTCCCCGAAGTGAAGGTACATGGAAGGTGTATCTCAGTTTGCTCTGTCTACTGGTGCACAAACTGGTATTGTGCACTTCGTTTATGAAGCAGGTGTTATTTTCTGTAAACATGCATCAAGAGAAGTTTGCTCACCTCTTCTAAGCTCTTTTAGTGCCCAAATTAGGATTTGCGGCTTATATGAAAGAGGGCGCTAGCTTGAACTGTGTTTTAGCTGTATAGTATAACCTGGATTCAATGCATCTCTTTTGTCAATGGGGTTGGAGTGGTTGCTTCTTAATGAGGAGTTCCTGGAAGGAAAGGGTCTACAGCTTTTTTCTGAAGTGAAGGAGTAACTGGTGACCTTGTGCCTATCTATTCACTGTGTGCACTGCCTGGCCACTGTCGCGTTCCCGTACCTTATTGCTGTTGCATTGTGCGTGGATTCGAGGCTGCCTGGCCTGGTGGCCAGCAGACCTTAGTCCAACTCAGCTCCAGGTAGGTTTTGCTACAGACTTGGGGCTTGGCCTCGGCCAGACACTATCACTTGCTAAGCAGATTAGTACGGGTTCCAGACTGGGAACCAAAACTGGCCCTGGCAAAGTGCATGCCCCCTCCCCCGGGTTGGTTTAGGCTAATTTTGTTACAGGGGCCCTGTAACAAAAACAGCCCACTGGGGCCCAAAACCGGCCCCCACTCTGGCGGCCCACCAGGGAAATGCCCGGTGCCCGATACGGCCAGTCCGGCCCTGGGGTTCACCTAAGTATTTTGTTTAAATAAGAGTGCTGAGGAAAATCCTTCCGTTCTTCCCTTGACTTCTCACAAGACAGTAATTCACAGTCTGATTGCATCCAGATTTGGTCATGGAAATTCCACATACCCGGGCACTCCTGATTACCTCATTCACTGCTTACAGATTGTACAAAATGTTGCTGTCACCTAATCCTGAACCTGCCTACTACTACCTCACCCTACCCTCTGTCATCCTACCTCCGGGAGCTGCATTGGCTAAGAGTAAAACAATGTTCAGTGTTTACGGCATCCATCATTTCCTGCTTGTTCCAAACTGGTCCTAAATTTGTGTATCAAACAGGCTCACCTGGGTGGGCGTTCTCTTTTCCTATCAAACAACCAAACACTGTGTTATAAATTTTAAAAAACACAGCAAGAAGCCTAAAGTCCAACTAGAGTTTAATGCAAAATAGCAAGCAACACAACAAAAGATTAACAACACTTGTCATTTCAGGTCAGTTAGAGACTAAAGCTAAAATACATGAACATTAATCCACTTTATATAGGCTTTCCCTTAATACAAGTCAATGAAGCATTGTTATGTAGCAGAAACGAATATCTGACAAAATATCGAAAGACAAAATATCGAGGTACAAAAATATCGAAGCATTAATGTCGATGTCAACAATATCGACATCCTATCTACAACAAGGTAAGTACAAAAATATATAGAAAAAAAATATCGATGTCAAAAATATCGTTAATTAAATGACGTTTTTTAAAATAAAAATAAAAAAGTAAAATAAATTAAATAATACTTAAAAATATTATGAACATAGTTAAAAATATTTTATAATATTTAAAATTAATAAATACTATACGTAATTTAATAAAAAAAGATTTAAACATATACATATAATATATAATATATATACTTACTTAATAATCAGTTTTAATAATTATTTTAATAAGTTATAAATAATTAAAAATATTATACATTGCCAATTCATCTATACACATTACATATTAACATAAATAAAAATTAAATAATTATGCAAAACAAATAAAAAAAAATTTACTTTTAATATTTTAAAAACGAATTATATACTACATTAGCTAAAAAATACAAAATATATTAAATAGAGGGAATAAAATACTATTATAACTTCCAAAAAAACAACAGTAAGTAACATCTTGGATAGGGTAGAGGTAAAAATTACTATTCCCACTCCAAAGAGTGCAACAGTAGGGAAAGTGTTGGATAGTGTAAGGGTAAAAATTACTATTCCAACTCCAGAGAGTGCAACAGTAGGGAAAGTGTTGGATAGCGTAAGAGTAAAAATTACTATTCCCACTCCAAAGAGTGCAACAGTAGGGAAAGTGTTGGATAGCGTAGGGGTAAAAATTACTATTCCCACTCCAAAGAGTGCAACAGTAGGGAAAGTGTTGGATAGCGTAGAAGTTAAAAATAACATACTTATAAATAAATTATTACTTTTAAATATTTTTTTTATTTATTAAGTACATCTAAACGATTTACAAATACCAATACATAATTATTAAAAACATAATTACCAATGATTAATTAAGTAAAAATAAATTAATAATAAATACCAATTAATAATAATTAATTACCAATTAATCAACCATATTATAATTAACAAAACAATTATTAACAACATTTTATTACTTAATCACATTTAAATTACTTCCCACCCTACACCCCTATAAAATTATAACCCAATAAAGAACATAATTACCAATTAATCCATTAATAACAATTAATTATCAATGAATAATTAACTAACAATAATATAATTACCAAAAACAATTAATTAAAATAAATTATTACTTAATTACATTTACATTACTTCCCACCCTATTTCCCTATAAACCCATAACCCGCTACAGAACATAATTATCAATTATTCAATTAATTTAAATTAATTACCAATTAATAAAAATTAATTACCAATTAATTAAAATTAATTTATAATTCCTAAAAATTAATACTTAATCTAGTATAATTGAATTACTTCCCACACTATTCCCCTATAAACCCACAACCCGCTACGGTACTAAAATAAAAAACGTACTTAAATTACATTAAAGAAAAAAAAATACATATTAAATACATAATAATATGCATACAAATCATATAAAAATTGATATTAGTAACATCGATATTACTAACATCGATATTAGTAACATTGATATTGCTAACATCGATATTAACAAAATTGATATTACTTACCTTCGAAATTCTGTCCCTTCGATATTTAAACATCGACATTATTGTATGTCGATATTTAAAAATCGATATTTTGTCTGCCTACCAGCAAAAACATGTTGCTCTCAGCAAAAACGTATCTAATGTGCCGGTGGTAGGATCTTCCTCTTGAGGAAGTGCTTTTCGAGAAGCAGATATCATTCGTATATACAATACTAGCCTCATCTTTCTCACAAAATCCCATTTCTACTTGCCAGGTTTGAAAGCGAGGTTCAGCTGCTAGGAAATGTGCAAAAAGCCTCCCTGAGCCCTATGGATGCTGGGCCTAGTAGAGCCATGAACATTAGGAAGCCTACTCAGTATCACAGGAGGCTGCAAAGTAATACAGAACAACATGCATATTTGATTGCATGGTTGATGCGTTCAGGATGATGTATGCAATTATTAACACTGCATTGTTTAGGATTATATGAATATGATATAGAGAAGATTTACATTTTGTTTTCACAACTGAAGCCCCTCCTGAGCTCCTTGAGGAACACTTTCTGCCACCGGAGCTCAGACAGAAGCTTAAAACGTGGCCTTTTCTTTAGTTTGATATCGTTCTTATCTCGCAGTTACCGATCCACAAGCGCCAGGGCACACTTTGGGGGGTTTGTTGCACTTTATAAATCTATAACATAACATTTTCTTGTCTGGCTACTGTCTCTTTCACTGTCTGGCACGTGTCCCTTTCCCTAGTGTGATGGTATTTCATTCTCCTGGGCTGGGTGCTTCTTTTCACCCTGATCCAGCGGCCTATGGGAAATATGCCATAAACAATGCTACCCAACTCTATAACCTATAAAATAAAATTCTACACTAACTCATGGACCCATTTACTAACATGACATATTTGGGCCTACTGAATCAGGTGGTCAGACTAAACCTAATTTTACTTTATTTACAAATTATATAAATCTATATACATTCTGCAGTAAAAATATCATTTGAATAAATTCTAATTATTTAATTGACCACCATTTGGCGATGGCATCTAGCTAATAGCAACCTGCACTTCTGAATAATCAAGACCAGCTTGTTTGTCAAAAGTAAGATTTTATTAACTAATTTATGATATTTCAAAATATAGCTTTATAAATGCAATTTTATTAGCATTAAAGTAAGCATGATTGAAAAGATTCATGAGAAGAATACAGTTTTAAGCAAGAGAATCATAATTTGAGTTAAGAATTAAAGTTTAGCATTTCTAAAACCTAAGTCCCTAGCTAAGCTAAATAAATGAAAGTTATAGTAAAGTTCTTTGAGGATTCTTACGTGCTCCACGCACAGTCCAGCAGCACTTCACCCTCATCGGAAAGTCAGAAAGCAGCAGCCAGCCCATCCCTAAGGGCATGACTTTGTATACCTTTCTATGCTAGCTAATCTAAGTAAAGGAAAGTTTTCTGAAAACTACGATGTCCCATTGGCTAAGAGTGACAAGTGACATGTCACCCACATTTCAAAACTTCCATTAGGTCACATTTCTTTAGGACCATTGTCTTTTCCAAACGTGATCTGGAGCTTCCTTGATTTGCAACAATTGTAAATCAATGTTCTCGCTGCGTCCATTACACTTCCGCGGGTGCCAAGTTAGAGCTGACAAATTGTTCTTTTCTACCGGTTTCTGACCTTGGCCACGTCCGACAAAATGATGACAACGCGTCAGATTTGCTCAGTGAATGCAGCTTTAGTGAACACTTTTTCAAAATGGGCATCTTGTGATTCTTGTAGAAGTAAATTCAGCTTTTAGCAAACTCGAGCAAACTAGGCCCAAAAGCAGGCAACTTAATTTTCTAGTATAAAACAAACACAAGAAAAGTATTAATGTAAGAAATAATGTTGATTCTGTAACCACCCTTCGTTTTCTAAATGATTAACCCTCCCAATTAGTCTAATGTTACCTAGCAATTGCAAACAAATAAAGCAGCATTTTATATCTACCAGTCTTCATAAAATCCATGAATCCTTATGTGCACCTAGAATAGTAGAAATGACACCACATAGACAAGGAAGGCAAAATTAAGCACATGCCTCTTTTAGATTTGCTGCAGTTAGTAATGACAAAAACGAAAACAACAAATTATTTTATTATTTTGCACGAACAAAAGATGCAACACTTATGCACGTTTATGAGCACATATGTTATTCCCCCCATGTGTAAAGTTTAATCTAGATTGAATTAGTACAACACATCACAAATCATTAATTTTATTATTCATGTTATGGAAATGTGACTTTGCGAGTTTAAACAGAATTCTGTTTTCTATCCCGCTCCATCAACTCCCTCATCTGGTGATTAACAAATCACCACACCACCACCCAAAATTTTGTAATTTAAACTTCCGAGAAAATGATTCAAATTCATTTGAGTCAGTAAATCCTAAAAACCTGTGTCTGCAAAATCCTCAGAATTGGCATAGCGTTCTCTGTGCAACTCCTGTAACTCAATCTCCCTTTCTTCTTCCTTTTTGAGTTTATAAATCCTTCTCTTTTCTTTCATTTGCTTCTTTCTTTTATGTAGCAAACAACCAATTTTTGTCAAAATAAAAATGAATATTATTATAATCAAAGGTGCCAAAATCTTGCCAAGAATTGAACTTCCAATGTCATGGAACCAATTTTTAATTGCTTGGAATCTTTTTGAAAGTTTTTCTGTAAACTCATCTTCCTCTAAAGGAATTATCTCTGAATGCATTTGTGTAATGTTCTTAATGTACATCTCAATATTCTTACTTTCATCAGGTATATATGTGCAACAATGTTGCACATGCAAAATGCCACAGACTCCTCCCTCTTTTGCTAGGAGTATGTCTAAAGCAAGGCGATCTTGAATCACCATGGATCTGATTGCAATTACCTCAACATTCACTAATTGGAATCCATCAGCTGTGTCTGTTGATAATCTGTCAACAATTGTGGACAATTTTCTGATTCTCCCTGCATTTAGGGTTATACCAACAAAAGGTATTACTGCTTGAAAAATATCTCCCAGAACTTCTGTGAAAGTTTCTCTTTTGACTCTATTTACATAATTATGAATTTTGAACAATCCTTCTGAATCTCTGTCAACATGAAACACTTTAGGAAAAACAATTCCCACATAACAAGTTCCATACCAATGGTCTGGAAGGTTGTAGTAGGCCTTGTCACCACAAACAAAATAAATCCCAGGAAAGATTGGATCTTTTCCACCTTTGAATCCCCAACCTCCCAAAATCTGGTAAGTATCTTCACAGTTACTTGCACCTACAAAATAATTATCAAAAAGAGTATTATCTCTTCTAATGCAAAGCTTTCCACTAACTGGTTTGTCTATGTGAATTGCAACATTTTCAAGCATTTTGCCATTTAACTTCTCATCTTCTTTCTGCCAGAACCTGGACTTAGTCTGCTTGACTAATTCATTTCTTTTATAAATTGCTCTCCTTTCCTCAACCAGATTCAAAAATGTCTTTCCTTCAGCACTTAATTTGCAGGTTAGATTATTCTTGTAAGCATACTCATAAGTGAGTTCATTAGTAACAAGGAGAAATTCCCTCATCTGTTTAGCTTTCTTATGCTTATTTAAAGCACCCTCAATTTTTATATTCGCAAAAATCTCGTCAAAATCTGAATAATAATATTCTAAGCGTCCAGTTTGATAAAATAAGCTAGTTAAAACACTACATGTTACACCATATGTAAGAGGAAGCATATTGTATGTCACTCCCTCAGAAACAGAAGCAGGTAACTTTACGCACACATAACAATCCTTTGCGTCCATTACCTTGACATATTCACTCAAAAGCTTTGTGAATGTATTGCTGGAAAAATCACTAATAGATTTATCTTGATGAATGCTAGGTTGATGATCAATAACTTTTGCAGATGCACTATGTTTAATTTGACTAACTGAAGCTTTATTTGTCATATTAACTTTGTGTAATTCTCTGTTCATCTCTAAAGGGATAATCACAGCTAAAACTAACCAGAGCAGAATTAAAATGAGCAGACACACCAGAGTCATCTTACAGCATCTTTTGAAAACAGAACACCTTGAAGTGCTCTCCTTAACATAAGGCATTTTTGATTAGTTTTGCCTCAAAAGAAAACAAAATTTATTTTAAAATTCTAAAAAAACGAATTATTTATTTATACCCCCCTTTTAAAATAAATTTTTTTTTTTTCAAACCCTAAACAAGATTTCTTCGACCTTATGTCACAATTAAGTTCTTTTTCAACTAAACAGTTTTTCTTCGACCTTGTGTCAGCTAACAAGATTTCTTCAGCCTTTTGCCAAATTAACAATTATGTACTTCAATCATTGTCACTAATTTCCTCGATTTCGTCTTCTTCTTGACTACTATCATAAATGTCAATGACAGGTGGAATTACCAAATAAGTCCACTCAGGAGACTTGTATTTCTGATTTGGTCTTATTATCCTTTTTCCTTTTCTTGACACTACTTCAATTTTCCTTCCAACTCCAACTTCTTTTCCAGGACTCTTTTGACTACTGATTTCTTCAACTTGCTCTTTTGGTTTCTTGATCAACCTGACTCTCAATCTTCCACCAGGCCAGTAGTCTGCTTTTCTCACAAATTTCTTTCTTGGTTCAGAAGCATTTGACTCTGACTTCCAAGCCCTTTTCCTTTTGCTTTCACTTTCACCATCCACATCACTTTCTTCAGTTTCGTAGTCTGAAATTTCAATCGACTCAGGAACTTCTCTATTCGGCAGTTTCACTCCTTCAGGAACACCACTTTGTTTTCCAATACTGGTACTTGGTAATTCGTCTTCGTCTTCTTCTTCAATTACCTCCAACTTCCCAGATTTTGGATTTCTGTTCCTTACTTCAGAGCTTGACTTCTGCTTTTCGATACTCTCCTGGTCTGAAACTTCCTTTTGTTCCGCTTCTCTGTTTCCAACAGAACTAACTGAATCCTCAGTTATCTTTCCTTTTAACAGATTCTCTTCACCTTCAGAATCTATTTCAATAATTTCCAAGTCTTTTCTTGTCAGTTTTCCATTCACAAGCACAGGTTCCAGATGTCGACTTTCCTGTCGATCTTCAGAATCTGGATTTGTTTCACCTTCTACTTCAGAATCAGAATCATCTGTAGTATCACTTTCAACATCAGAACTTTCAGGAGTTGGTACTGGAATAGTATGACTAGGATGAATCCAACGCTTCAATCCCTTGCATTTTACTGCATTAGTAGTGATCAGAATTATTTGCCTAGGCTTCTGCCACCTAGGAGCCAGACAATTTCTTCTCCGATGTACTTTTGTTCTGACCCAATCACCAGGCCTCAGATCATGTGTCAAAACTTTTTCATTTGATTGTGCTTCAGTTCCCACCTGATTAGACACAGAAGTTACTATATCAGATAACCTTTTACAGTAATCCAAAATAGCACTGTCATTTATGCTCAACAGTTTGCCTACAGGTACAAAAGCTTGCCTCATAACTCTTCCCATCAAAATTTCATGAGGACTCAAACCTGTCTTTTTATCTGGTGTACTTCTCAATGACATTAGAACAAGTGGAAGAGCATCTGTCCACTTTACACCTGTCTCAAGACACATTTTTCCAATTCTGTTTTTAATTGTCCCATTAATCTGTTCCACTACCCCAGATGCCTCTGGTCTGTATGCACAGTGTATCTTCTGCTCAATGCTCAAAGCTTCACATATTAATTTCATCAATTTGTTATCAAAATGGCTTCCTCCATCACTCTCAATAGTGACTGGAAAACCGTACCTTGGGATTATCTCTCTTAGCAGCAGTTTTGCTACTGTAATTGAATCACAATGTCGTGTAGGAAAAGCTTCTACCCATCTTGAAAATAAACAAACAATCACAAGAACATATTTTAAGCAATTGTGTAAGGGCATTTCGATGAAATCCATTTGTAACCTGGTAAAAGGACCACCCTCTCGACCAATTATTCCTGTCCCCACCACTGATTTTCTGTTTGGATTCATTTGTTGGCATGATAAACACCTTTGACAAAAAGATTCAGCAATCGTTCTAAATTTAGTATTGAACCAAGTCTCTCGGAAAAGTCTGATCATAGAATCTCTTCCAAGATGAGCCGGACCATGATATAATCTGGCCATGTCAGCAATCAAGCAATTTGGTAAGACTACTCTGCCATCTTTGTAAACCCACACTCCATCTTCATCACGTGGTCTACAATCTGATCTTAACCACAGATCTTTTTCCTCATCATCTGCTTCATTTTGTAAATCCCTAATCTCATGCCATGTTTCTACAACTGTTGTTAGCATTAATGAATTTGAATCAGATTCTTTACTCTTTTCCCGATTGTATGCACAACCTTTTCTTGCGCAGTACTTTGCTGTTTCATCTGCATAGGCATTGCCTTTTGAGATATAATCCACTCCTTTAGTGTGCGCAGCACACTTTACAATTGCGATTTCTTTCGGCAACTGTATTGCTTCAATTAATCTTTTAATGAAAACTGCATTTTTAATTGGCGACCCTGCTGATGTCATATAGCCTCTCTGAGACCAGAGTTGTCCATAATCATGTACAACTCCATACCCATACTGACTATCAGTAATGATGGTAACTCTTATATCTTTTGATATTTCACATGCACGAATCAAAGCAATCAATTCAGCCACCTGTGCTGAACGTATTCCTTCAAGACATGATGCTTCTTCAACATCTGCAACTGTACAGACAGAATATGATGCTTTTAAAACACCTCCCTCTGTCCTCAGACAGGAGCCATCCACAAAGTAGACAACATCTGATTCAGACAAAGGTACATCTTTGATGTCCTGCCTTGGTTTGGTGCAAAATTCCATGACATCCAAACACTCATGTTCTATTTCAGTATCATCAATAATTTCAGAATCAGGCAGTAATGTAGAAGGATTCAGATTTAAACATCTTGAAATTGAAACATTATCTGCTCCTAGTATGATTTTCTCATACTTTGTCAATCTGCTACTTGTCAAATGCTGAGTTTTACCTCTTGTCAGTAATATTTCAACTGAATGAGGTACAAAAACTTTCACAGGAAATCCCATAATGATTCCCTCACTTTGTTCAAGACTGACACTTGTAGCTGCAACTGCTTTCAAACAACCGGGTAATGCTTTTGCAATAGGATCAAGAACTGCAGAAAAGTATGCAATAGGTTTCTTTAAATTTCCATGTCTCTGAATCAACACAGACAATGCACATCCTTCTCTCTCACTGCAATACAGTTCAAAACCTTTCTCATAATTTGGCATACCCAAAGCAGGAGCTTGACATAAACTCTTTTTCAGGTTCTCAAAAGATTCCATCTCAATATCATTGAGAATAATTGGATCTTTTACATCAGATTTTGTTAATCTCTGTAATGGTTTCGCAATTACTGAAAATCCACTTATCCATTGTCGACAGTAACCCACCATTCCCAAGAACATTCTGACTTGTTTCTGTGTCCTTGGAGGTTGCATTGCCTGAATCATTTTAATTCTCTCAACTGTTACCTGTCTTTTTCCCATTGCAATTCTGTGACCAAGATATTTCACTTCTTGTTTGCAAAACTGTAATTTTGCTGGAGACACTTTATGTCCCTCATCTGCAAGATGATTCAACAGTATTATTGTGTCTGTCACACAATTTTCTCTTGTCTTAGCAGCTATCAACAAATCGTCGATATACTGCACCAACGTAGACCTACCAGGTAAGTCTAGGTTTTCCAAAGATCTTTTTAACAACTCGTTAAAAATTGAAGGACTTTCTGTATAGCCCTGAGGGATTCTACACCATCCGAGGGTCCTACCTTGAAATCTGAAAGCGAAGATTTCCTGACTGTCTGGATGTAAAGGAACTGTAAAGAATGCATTGCAAAGATCAATGACAGTGTACCATTCCGCATCATGTGGAATTTGATACAAAATAACTGCTGGATTTGGAACCACAGGACAACATGGAACAACAATCTGATTAACCTTTCTCAAATCTTGTACAATCCTATATGTTCCATTTGACTTCTTAATTCCCATAATCGGTGAATTGCAAGGACTACTCTCTATTTCTTTTAGTACACCTTGTTTGATGAATTTTTCAATCACAGGTATAACACCCTCAATTGTTTCTGCTTTCATTTTGTACTGTGGAATGTTAGGAAATTCTATTCCCTGTTTCAATGCAATTTTAACTGGATCAATATTTTTCATCAGACCCATCTCATTCCCAGTAAAATCCCATATTTCAGATTTCACCGTTTCCTTAAGCTCTTCAGGCAAATCTTTCTTTTCAAATGCAGGAAACAATTTTGTTTCATCTGTTTCCATCAGCATCATTGTCATCCTGTACAAACCATCTTCCTCCATTGTTTGTAACTCAACCCCATCAGGAGAACAATATATTCTACAATTCATTTTGCACAATATGTCTCTGCCCAATAAGTTCACTGGACTACTGTTACAAACCACAAACCTGTGTTTGTCTTTGAAATTTCCAATTTCAACTGGAACTGGATCAGTTAAATCAGTTTTAATTTGTTGATTGCTTACTCCAACAACTTGGATGGTATCCCCAGAGAGAGGTAGGTTTTCAATTTCCACTGATCTAACAGTAGAACGGGTAGCACCAGTGTCCACTAGAAAAGTGATGTCTACATCATTAACTTTCCCATTTACAAATGGACCAGACTGGTCAACCTCAAGAGTGGCTCCAACAACACACTCTTCCTCCTCTCCCGGGCACCGTCAGCAATAATCATCAGAATCACTATCTTGGCTTTCTGTTAACAAAAATTGTTGTGAAGCATTTTGCATTTGCACCCTTTGCTGCTTTTGTGGTTTTATTACCTGTTCATTTCCTTGAAATCCCACACCAGAATTATATTTTTGAACTCCCCCACAATTCGGAAATGGTGGTTGTGGCAATTGATTCTGACGGTTATTCACCTGTTGCTGCAACTGTCGCTGAATGTTTAACTCGTTTAACCCCTGTTGCATCTGTAGCTGTTGCTGCAGGTCAACATCATTCTGCATCTGTGGATTTAATAATGGATTCTTTAAATTTTTAGGAGGTTTAGGACACTCGTCTCTCCAATGCCCAATTTCGCCACAATTAAAACAAGGTAATCTTTGTTTCATCTCCTCAATTTTTGGACTAAATTTTCTCACAAAATTATTACCTTTAAACTTTCCTTGTATTTGATATTTTGATATTTATTGGTTTTTTGTAAAGCGCTTCTTTCGCTCCGGAGGGAGCATCTTGGCGCTAGGCCCACAGCAGATCTACTTGGATAGCATGGATCAGATAGCTGCGAGAACTGAGGAGTCAGATTGAGAGTAAATCCATGTCTTCAGGTATTTCCTGAAAAGGCTTTCTGAGGGGGCATGCCTAAGATTAGGGGGGAGGCGATTCCATGCCCTAACAGCAAGGAATGAAAAGGTCTTTCCACCCTTTGTTTTTAATTTGATTCGGGGTTCAGAGATGGAATTAGCGCCTGATGACCTCAAGCAGCGAGTTGGAGTATAACGCTGAAAGCGCTTGATTAGGTAAGCTGGACCCGTACACTTGTTAGCTTTGAAGACGGTGACTAAAAGCTTAAACAAGATTCTCTTGTGGAGGGGCAGCCAATGGAGTGCGTTAAGGGCTGCAGTGGCCGAAGACCTACGGGGGAGTTTCAGGACGAGCCTGGCCGCTGCGTGTTGAACAGTTTGTAATTTTTTTAGTGAGGACTTCTTAATGCCTGCTAGGAGGCCATTACAATAATCCAGCCGGGAAAGGATGAGCGCAACCGCGACTGATTTCCTGGCTGAAATGGGCAAAAAATTAAAGAATTTCTTTAGTTGCCTGATTAAGCTGAA
The DNA here is from genome assembly GCF_964261635.1 of Lissotriton helveticus. Taxonomy (NCBI): domain Eukaryota; kingdom Metazoa; phylum Chordata; class Amphibia; order Caudata; family Salamandridae; genus Lissotriton; species Lissotriton helveticus. The sequence continues at coordinate 1,306,908,164 of NC_136069.1, read as the reverse complement.
GCAGCGCCCTGCGGTGATACGCACATGTTCATCGAAGCTGAGGGAAGCATCGAATTGAACTCCCAGATTGCGGGCTGACACAACCGCGCTAGGTGGTGCTTCGGAGTTATGAGGCCACCACTCTTTAGGGGAAAAGAGTGTACCTTTACCGAGGGGTATTATTTCGTATTTCCAGTTTGAACAAAATTTGTGTTCTTGTTACCCATGCTGGCAATCTGTTGCTCAGCTACTTTTACTTGGGCCCACATGGCTTTTTCTTTGAGCTTCTTTTGTCTCACTTCTAACTCATCGCTACAATACTTAGCTTTTCTCAAAATATCATCAACAGAAAGTGCTTGCCATCCAACAATACTATTCCTGATCATGTCTGCAATTTCAGGTTTCAGGCCATAAACAAATCTATATACAAAATGACTCATATCTTTTTCATCCAGTTTTTCATAGCCACTGTATTGTTTGAAAATTAATAGTAACCTCTCATAAAAAGAATGAACTGATTCTTTTGTTTCCTGATTTGTCCTTTCTATTTTAACCCAATCAACTTCTTTGGGTGGAATTTTATTTTTCAACCAGTAAATTACTTTTTCGTAAAAGTCCGTTACAAGGGGATTTGGGGCACCTGTTTCTTTGTTTCGTTCAGGTTCTGTTTTTGGCCAACTTATTGATATTTTACATTCTGTCCAAAGATCTGATGGGACGACAATGTCGAAAAATCCATCCAGATCAATCCACAAGACTTTTGAGACTTTGATAAACCTATCTACCTGCCTATACCATTCTACTGGCTTCTCCCTTAATTTCGGAAAATCATTTGTGAACAGTAGTATGTCCTGTCTTGACCAAGGGACATGAACATATCCTCCCCCTGCAATCTCTCTCATTGGAAATTGTTTTGACAGTTTTTCTAATTTCTCCTCTTCCTTCTTTTTCGTCCATTTCACTCTCCACTTATTCAGTTCTCCCAGTTTTTTAATGTAAACAATCAAATCTTTTATGTGCAGTATTCTTCCCATTGAGTTCAAACTCTCAATGTCATTTTCTGAAAAGTCTAATCTGTAATGTTTTGCAAAATTCTTTTGTTTACTTACATCAATTTCAAGTTCAGCTGCTAGTTCTTCTAACTGATCATATTTATTTTTCGTTTTCCATTGAATACTTTTACAAATGAACAATAGTTCATCATCTCGATAGTAATTTAAACTATCAGGACCAATGGTTCCAATTATTAATTCCTCAATATTTGCTTTTAATTTAGCCACATCAAGTTTCGGTGTGTTCATCCTGACTTCAGAACTCCCTACATCTGATTCCGCACCCATCGGTGTTTTAGGAGATAAATCTTCATTAAAAGTTAAATCTGGCATTTTCGATCTTGAAGAGTTTATTTCAGATATATCTGAATAAAATTTTTCAGCAACTTTCTGAATTTCTGCATTTAAAGGAATAGTCAATCCTGTCTTGTTTGTTTCTCTTTGCTCAAAAACAGGCTGAACAGGACCAATTGTTACCGGAACTGTCACAGCTTCTATGCCTTTTGTTATTTGTCGAATTAATTCTTCCTTAGATCTTAAATATTCAGAAGGATCAACAGCCTCAACGTTTCTAGTCTCTCTTGTATATTCTTTAGGAGCTTCCCTTGCCCTTGGAGTCATTGAAAAATGTTTACCTTCATTCCGAACATTATCAAATTCAGGTCTTCTTGGAGTTTCAATAATTTCACAATTATTTGGATAAAGTTTTGGAGCTTCGTTAATTGGAGGTGCACTCGGTGAAGTTTCTGTAGAAACCACCGGAGTTTACCAAGATCTAGGAGGTCTCAAAGGTTGATTCTTTCTAGCTGTAGTGTATATTTCTTCCATAACTGCATCTTCAGATTCACTTTCTAAAGGAGCACTATTTCTTTTTTCATTAGTTTTCCCAGCAGGAGTACCCAAAACCATTTCTTGAATTAAATACAATCCTTCACTCATGTTTCCCTGTCTCCACATTCGCAACCTGTCTTCATGAGTTTCTCTTCTCCAAACTGGAGTTTTAGTAGGTCTTTTAATTCCGCTAGCTTCCCTTTGTAACTGATACATCTCATCCTCCCACTCAACTAAAGCTTCAAATTGAGTTGGTCTCGGTTTTGGACTAAGAGCATTCATTTTCTCTCGCAAATTTCTCAGAACCTTTACATTAAATGAACCATCATCAGGCCAAGTCAGAACACCATCATTCTTTGTATAGCGTTTCCAGCTATCAAACCATAAAACAGTATGATATCCATATTCTCCTTCCATGTACGCCGCAGGTGTTTTGTACTTATGAAGTAATTTACCACCCCGCGTTTCAATTTTCTTGTCAGGCGAAATTAAATTTTTAAGTTTCTGAAAAAATGTAGGCTTTTTCTCAACATGTTTAAAATGATAACTCATTTTTAAGAGTTAAATTTAATACACAAAATCGTTCGTAAAATATTTCCGGGATGTTCCGCAAAAGCAACCAATCCGTGCGCGAAACACACTAACGATCCAATGACAGTTGAGCTACGTCACTTTTTTGCTCAACAAATAAAATGGAGTTTTTTTTCTGAAGGACCAATCAGCTTACAGGTCGTCTGAGACTCAAGAACCAATCAGAGTACAACTTGTGACATAGGTCACCCAATCCCAGCGCGGCTCTGTGACGTACACAGCAGCTGCGGTTTCTCGTTTCTCACTCCTAGCGCTTACCCCTCCTTCACAAAATCTTTTCACAGCGCCATTTTAAGAACACTTTTCAGTGTAAATTAATTCTTTAAACAATGACAATAAGGACTCATCTGTTTGTTTCACTATTTAGGATAGTTTTCATACATACAAGTATCCACACTTCGGAATAGTCGGCGCTATTCTCACTAAGGATAATTTTCAATTGTCAGTAGAGCAACTCTTACCCCACCCTTCTAACACGTAAAATTATGAACTCGTTTTCCTCTGAACGCACCGCGAAGTGACAGTTCGAAAGTTCCACTTGAACATAAATTACAAATCAAACTCGCACTTTCACACGGAAAAATTCCCTAAATTCAAACACACATGAAATCCGTACAGGACTCTCACCTGTTTATAGAAATCATGCACCGTTAGCAAAATAACGACGTTATCCGTACAGGGCTCTAACCTGTTTATAGATATAAAACATGTACCCTTACAGGACTCTAACCTGTTTATAGGTAATCATGCACCGACATTACTCTACCCTTCACTCAAGCTCGAATATACTTAATACTCTTATCACAGTGAGTTTTATGGAAGGCACTTTGTCCCTATTCTCATGCTGCTCTAATTTCCTAGGCAATTCTCACTATACAAGATTCGCACCTAGCCCTAACACTGTGTTGCACGGCGACAACACCTGTGGTACACGGCGATACCACTTGTGATACTCGGCGATATCACTGCAAACAGAACAGATGACTTGCGTGACTAACTTCTCGTCACACAATCTATACCGGTATAGCTTACAGATAGCACGAAAAACAAACTCCACATGTGTTAAAACATCGATCCTATTTCCATACCATAACACTAAAGTAGCCCTTACCAACCAACATATTACCTTGGTTACCCTTAGCAACCATCAATTTCTGCTACCAGAGAATTGATCCAGCGGCCTATGGGAAATATGCCATAAACAATGCTACCCAACTCTATAACCTATAAAATAAAATTCTACACTAACTCATGGACCCATTTACTAACATGACATATTTGGGCCTACTGAATCAGGTGGTCAGACTAAACCTAATTTTACTTTATTTACAAATTATATACATCTATATACATTCTGCAGTAAAAATATCATTTGAATAAATTCTAATTATTTAATTGACCACCATTTGGCGATGGCATCTAGCTAATAGCAACCTGCACTTCTGAATAATCAAGACCAGCTTGTTTGTCAAAAGTAAGATTTTATTAACTAATTTATGATATTTCAAAATATAGCTTTATAAATGCAATTTTATTAGCATTAAAGTAAGCATGATTGAAAAGATTCATGAGAAGAATACAGTTTTAAGCAAGAGAATCATAATTTGAGTTAAGAATTAAAGTTTAGCATTTCTAAAACCTAAGTCCCTAGCTAAGCTAAATAAATGAAAGTTATAGTAAAGTTCTTTGAGGATTCTTACGTGCTCCACGCAAAGTCCAGCAGCACTTCACCCTCATCGGAAAGTCAGAAAGCAGCAGCCAGCCCATCCCTAAGGGCATGACTTTGTATACCTTTCTATGCTAGCTAATCTAAGTAAAGGAAAGTTTTCTGAAAACTACGATGTCCCATTGGCTAAGAGTGACAAGTGACATGTCACCCACATTTCAAAACTTCCATTAGGTCACATTTCTTTAGGACCATTGTCTTTTCCAAACGTGATCTGGAGCTTCCTTGATTTGCAACAATTGTAAATCAATGTTCTCGCTGCGTCCATTACACTTCCGCGGGTGCCAAGTTAGAGCTGACAAATTGTTCTTTTCTACCGGTTTCTGACCTTGGCCACGTCCGACAAAATGATGACAACGCGTCAGATTTGCTCAGTGAATGCAGCTTTAGTGAACACTTTTTCAAAATGGGCATCTCGTGATTCTTGTAGAAGTAAATTCAGCTTTTAGCAAACTCGAGCAAACTAGGCCCAAAAGCAGGCAACTTAATTTTCTAGTATAAAACAAACACAAGAAAAGTATTAATGTAAGAAATAATGTTGATTCTGTAACCACCCTTCGTTTTCTAAATGATTAACCCTCCCAATTAGTCTAATGTTACCTAGCAATTGCAAACAAATAAAGCAGCATTTTATATCTACCAGTCTTCATAAAATCCATGAATCCTTATGTGCACCTAGAATAGTAGAAATGACACCACATAGACAAGGAAGGCAAAATTAAGCACATGCCTCTTTTAGATTTGCTGCAGTTAGTAATGACAAAAACGAAAACAACAAATTATTGTATTATTTTGCACGAACAAAAGATGCAACACTTATGCACGTTTATGAGCACATATGTTATTCCCCCCATGTGTAAAGTTTAATCTAGATTGAATTAGTACAACACATCACAAATCATTAATTTTATTATTCATGTTATGGAAATGTGACTTTGCGAGTTTAAACAGAATTCTGTTTTCTATCCCGCTCCATCAACTCCTTGCTGGACTGATCTCTCATCCCCATACTCACATTTCCATGTTGCTGATTTCTTTTCCCTGTCTGGCTTATGCCTTGTTCCCACACCTAAACCCTGTCCCACTCTTTTGCCTGGGTGCATGTTTCTGTTTTTTGTTTTCTTTTCCTTACCAAGCTTCAATGTTCTTCCTTTATTTGGCTACTTTGTTCACCCTTTCCTGGCTGCTGTCTTGTTTCCTGCCTGCAGTTGTATCTTTCTTCTGCTTCTTTATCGTGCTTCATTTTCCATCTCTTGCCTAACTGCTGCTTCTTTCCCTAAGATGCCTGTTCTCTTTTACCATCAGAGGCTCTTTCCCCTGCACTCTTATTTCTATAACTCACCTGGTTAGTGTCTGCTATCTAGTTTCTATCTTGGCTGCTGTGTCTTTCCCTTGTCTGTTGTCTACTCCTCCATATGTCTGCTGTCTCTTTCCCTTTTCTCTGGGCAGTATTTCCTGGCTGTTGTCTCTTGTCTGGCTGTTGTCTAATTTCCGTGCTCCTGTCTATTGCCCACACTCTGCTGCTGTATCTTTACACTGTCTGTCTTTTTTCCATGTTCTGTCTATTTTTTAGTTCTCTTTTTTAAGTGCTGTCTCTTTCCACTGCATCTCTCTTACCTCTATTCCTGTCCTGGAAACTGTCTATTTTCATCGTCTGTAATCCTGTTACTCCCTTGCCTGTCTGTTGTCTAGGTCTCTTCCTGGCTGCTCTCTCTCCGTCGCATCTCTGTTGTCGATATTCCCGACCTCGCTCCTGTCTCTTTCCCTTTCATGCCTGTTGTCTAGTTATATTTCCTGGCTGTTGTCTCTTTCACCTGTCTGGCTGCTGTCTAGTTCTCTTTCCCAGTTCCTGTCTCTTGACTGCTATTGCTTTCCCTTGCCTACACATTGGCACTTATTTCTGCCAGATGTGGTCGATGCCTGGCGTGCTGCTGGCCCTCCAGCGCCCCTTCCACACACAGAACCCACCCCTCCCCAGAGCTGATATCACTGTGCTCTCACTAGCCCGGCTGTCTAACTACCACCCTTTTCTGTTTCCAGATGGCATGTTCCTCCCTCCGGGTGGTGGGGGCAGACAGACCATTGACCTGATCAGGTGAGTGCCCACACATTGTCAAGTGTCCAGCTGCTTCAATGTCACCATAAAAGCTCCCCTGCTAATTCAGGACTGCTGCACTGCATGTGGCTGCCGCCCCCTCCTCCTCTCTCCATCCAAGCTATCGGCTCCTCCAGCAGAGACAGTACAATAATGTTTTATTAGCATGACTGAAGATAAAAGTGTTGCAAGAGCTCAGACGTGCACAGCACCAACCATGCTGCAGCACATCAACTAAACAAACGGCCCTCATTGCCAGGCAATCCTGCGGAGCTCACTTTCACAATCTGCTTCACTTTTAGTTGTTCTTTGCATGTTAACCGGTTTGCCGCAATTACAATATAATCCACTGTCTGCAGCATGATTTGATTTGCAGATTTTAACAGACATCTTTTTTTTTTCTGACAAATTTTAAAATGCAGCACACAGGGGCAGACAACTGAGGAATATATGACGTTACAACGCATGCAATTACAACTCATGCTTTTACAACGCAGTCTTTACATCGCAACTACCATTACATTGCATGATTTTACAACGCATTCCATTAAAACACATTTTTTAAAACTACCATTACAGCGCATTGCATTACAACGCATACCATTACAATGCATACCATTACAACGCATAATACGTTTAGGGCAACAGTAGGGTAAATGTTGGATAGTGTAGGGGGACAAATTACTATTCCCACTCCAGTGAGTGCAACAGTAAGGTAAGTGTTGGATAGTGTAGGGGTAAAAATTACTATTCCCATGTACCTCAAACCCCATACCCACCCTAATACTAAACAAATCTCCATGAATTACCTTATAATGAATTGTAATGGCATGCGTTGTAATGGTATGAGTTGTAATGGCATGCCTTGTAGTGACATGCGTTGTAGTGGCCTGCATTATAATGGCATGCAATGTAAAGGCAGTTGCGTTGAAACAGTTGCGTTGTAAAGGAAGGTAATTGTAATGACTTCGGATGTTTCCCAGGCCCGAGGCATTATGCAAGCCCCTTTAATATTTCAGTTGTTGATTGTCACATTAAACATAAAAAAATGTGACAGTTTGTACAAATGGTATTTTGATCTCTAATTGATATAATGAGGATACAGATGTTTGTAAGAATGTGGATTATTATTTGGGGTGGATAATTACCCACCTGAAAGAACAATCACAACCCTTTTCAGGGTGAAACCTCAGAGTCACTAAATTAACCTGAGCTCAATAGGGCTTTGGGTGGGAGCCCCTGGCGCCAGCTGCGGAAAGGCATATGATCAGGCATGGGCGGAATTTCTCGACACCAGTTATTTGTACGTGACTGGCAGTGGTTTGTCTGGGTAATATGGCAGGCAAATGGTTGGCCATAACATTTTCATGGGAGCTCGTGGGGGGTAGGTCGCCGTCGGCAGGGTGAAGTAGGCAGCTAATTGCTGGAAGGTTGGGGCATTAGAGGCGAGTGGGCGGCAATCACAGACGCAGCTGGGAGTGGTTGGAAGCGGGAAGAGATCATGCGCCTAGGGCGCTGAAAGTCAAACTGTTCTGGAAAACCCATATTCGGCTGCGGGGGCTTCGGGTGAAGGGGACGCCTGATGTTCATTTCCTTCCTCATATATGTGTCTTCTCAGGTGTGTTGACGGGGCCTGCTGCGGCGGAGTTATCCATCTGCATCCTAGGACACCCCTTTTGTTCAAGGGGTAGAACGTTATGAGTTTACAATTGGAAACGGGTTGAATTAGGGTTTTGGATCAACGGTTGGTTACATAGATAGTTATGTTAGGAAATGATGAGAAGTTACAACTTTATCAGGGCAACAAGGAGGACAGATTTGGCTGTTTAGAAACGGTTGCAAAGGGCAAAACTTTAGGGGAGGGGGTGGGGGTAAGTCAGGAGGAAAATATTTAGTGAGGTTTCGTTTTGTACGGCACAGGCCAAGGAAAATGATAGTAAGATTCACCTGTCTTCAACAAAGCGGCCTTTTTCACACCTAACAAGCTGTGTTGGTGGTCTGTGCTGCCCCCCCCCCTTTTGGCCCAATAGGGCTTAGGGGGGCGGCCGACCAACGGGAGGCCTGCCTCCCCCGGGGAGTTTTGGACCAGGGGGTATAGACAGAGCCCAATTGGGCTTGTTTGGGCTACATGTGGGCTGGTATTGGGCTGGCTTGGGCTGGTTTTGGGCTGGGGGGATATTTAATCAGCCATTTTGTGACACCAGTCACCATTTCGGTGGGGTGTCACAACAGCCGGTTGGGGACCAGGCAAGGAAAGTTAATTTTGTCCCGTCCTCCCGCCCCGATTTTCACTGTCTTTTCCCTGGGAGTTGGGAGTGGTCGGTTTGGCATTTTGAGTATATGCCTATGGGCAATTTTTTCGTTTGGATTGTGTGGTTTGTTGAGTACAGGTGCATCGGGTGGGGAAACATGCACATTTGGTTGCCGCTTGAAGCAGGTGCTGGTGTTGTTTTTGATTTATTGTTTCTGGTGGGCGTTTTTCCTGGGTAATAGTTGGTAGATCTGTTTACAGTTACAGTTTATTGGTTGGAAAATGTCACTCTGGGAGCACGCAGGAAGGGGAAGTAGCATAGGAAGGTTACATAGATAGTTATGTTCGGAAATGATGAGAAGTTACAACTTTATCGGGGGCAGCAAGGAGGACAGATTTGGCGCTTTAGAAACGGTTGCAAAGGGGAACACTTTAGGGGAGGGGGTGGAGGGTAAGTCAGGAGGAAAATATTTAGTGAGGTTTAGTTTTGTATGGCACAGGCCAAGCAAAATGATTGTAAGATGCAACTGTCTTCAATAAAGCGGCCTTTTTCAACCTAACAAGCTGTGTTGGTGGTCTGTGCTGCCCCCCAACCCCCCACCCCTTTTGGCCCAATCCCCTGGTAGCTATGGCACAGAGCTGACAGGCTTAATTTAGGGCTATGTGTAAAATATGTATGCAGTAATAAAGTCAACATACAAAACAATTAAAGTCCCACACCAAATCGTAAAAAACAGAGCAAAATGCAATAAGCAAAACAAAAACAAAATCAAAAAAATCCAATAAGGGTAACAGGAGATATACATGTTTAAAGTTTTATGTAGGAGTAGCGCTAGGAGGCACAAAGTGCCAATGACAGTGAATGGTCACAGTAGACAAGGACCTCGTGCAATATGAGGCTGACCGTGATGGAACGCGGGTCATATACACCAACCAGGTTTGTCCTGGTCACAGATTTTACCTTCTGATTTTGGCCTTTAAGTCCTAATCATCCACAACAGTGCACTAGTAAAGCCCCACTAGGAACTCAGGGGAGATACATAGAGACTCACAGGATGTCAGGCAGAGGCCAAAAGCAGTGTCCAGTCGAAGTCCAGTTGAGACTGGTTAGCTGGGCAACTGCAGGAAAAGCCTCTTGTGGCTTGTTGTATCCCTTTAGCTTGAACAGATGGTCAGCTTATGATCCTTGGAGTCCACTTCTTTGTACTTGGTATTAAAAGAGAGCAGGACCAATACTGTACAGCTCCTCTCAGCTCACAAACACCAGATCCAGCCCTCTTTTGTTCTTCTTCAATTCCAGCAAAGCTACATTTATGCCTGGCATAAGCTACTGGGTAGGAATGACTCCTGGCACGCTCTAACGAATGAGGTACCAGTTCCCACAGCCATCCCAACCTACTTTCAATTTCAAGATGACAAAAGTCTCAAGCCACACAAAACTTGGGCTCTGAGGGTAACAGGTGTGTGTAGGAAAACAAGGCAAGAAAGAAAAGAAACAAAGAAAGAAAGAAAGAAAGAAGGCAAAAATAATAAACAAGGCAAGTGAGAAGGAAAGAAAAGAAAAGAAACAAACAAACAAAGAAGGAAGACATAAAGAAATAAAGAAGGAATGAGAAAAGATATTAGGAAGAAAAAAGAAATGAAGAAGGAAAAAGTAATAAAGAAGGAAAAATGAAATATAGAGGGAAAGAAACAAGTAAATGAAGGAAAAAAGAAAGTACAAAAGAAGAGAGTCAAAAAGAAGGAAAGAGTAAGAAAATGTAAAAAAGAAAAAAGGCAAAAGAATGAATGAGGGAAAGAAAGTGAGATAGAAAGTAAAAAGAAGGGCCAAAAGAAAGACTGCAAGAACCAACAAAAGCAGAAAAAGAAAGAAAGAACGAAAGAAAAAAGAAGAAAAAAGGTAAAGAAGACAAAAAATAAAGATGCAAAAAAGGAAAGATGAAAGGTAAGAATGAAAGAAAAAGGAAAGAAGACAAAAAAGAAAGAGGGAAAGAAAAAGGAAAGTAGGCAAAAATGAATGAAAGAAGGAAAATGAATAGAAACAGGGAAAAAAGGAAAGAAGAACATAAGGAAAGGGAAAAGGGAAGAAGGCAAAAAAAGAAATAAAGGAGGAAAGAAAGAAGGAAAGAAAAGGGAAAGGCAACAAAGTTAATGAAAGAAGAACAGAAGACAAAAAGAAATATAGAAAAATGGAAACAGATGGCAAAATATTAATCAAGGAAAGAAGGAAAGAAAAAAAGAAAAAAGAAAGAAAAATGGAAAACAAGAAAGAAAAAGGAAAAAGAAAAGAAAGACGGATGATGGAAAGAAGGAAGGAAAGAGGGTTCAGAGTATAAACTATTGGATACAAAAACCCAGCTTACACCCCACCTATGTTTAAATAAAACTGTTACCAGAGTGGAGCAAATGAAACACGATAAAGTTTGGTTTCCTTCCTGAGCAAAGTTTTTTGAAGAACCATTGGTGAAACCGTGTCCAGAAACATAATATAGTACTTTGTGAAATAGCAGCAGTCCACCTCAAAAGGAATTTACAACAGCATTGGATGGAGACAGGAACTGATAAAGCTGGTACATGCCCTGTGCTCATTTCAATTTTGTCCTACTATCACATCATGCTACATTGGCACTAAAGGGAACTACCTTGTGTGCAGATGTGTCCCTTGCGAAAGAGCAAAATACTGTCGTTCAAAGTAGCATTAACTGGAGGCTTGAGAAGGCTGAACCATTGCCTCATGCTATATGCTTTAGTGGGCAGAGGCAACATGGTAATGGCACAAGAACAGACCCGTTATTTTGGTTAAATAAAAGGTTCTTGGCTAAGGCAAGACCTAAGAACAGTGGCAAATCCTGGCCACATATGACCTAGTACTGATACTACAACACCCTCATATGGAAAATAATGGAGTTAGTACATTAAAATAAATCCCCATAGGAAATAACATTAAATGAAAATATATTTTTAAAATAGTTAACATTATTATCTTATTATAAAGTATTTAATAACCTAGTTTGAATTAAAAAAATTAATGTAACATTAATTTTTATTAAAATATAACTGAATTAATTTCAATTAATTCTATGCATCACTTTCCCTCATCTCAACCTCCCACGATGCACTCACATCACACCACCCCTGAAGGAACTACACTGGCTTTCCATTCACAAATGAACACAATTCAAACTTCTCACCCTCACTTTCAAAGCTCTACATAACACTGGCCCACCATACTTCAACAATTGCATCTGCTTTCTCAAACCTTCCAGACACCTCTGATCGTCCAGACTCCTAGTTGCACAAACCCAGCGCATACTGAAAACCAGATCTGGCAGTCGATCCTTCTCCTACATCGCTCCTAAAGCATGGAACGACCTGCTGCTACACACAAGAGCCTCCTCCTCACTTCTTGAATTCTGCAAGCAGCTGAAGACATAGCTTTTCGAGTAGTCCCACTAGGCCCTGCGTGTGCCTAGATTCACACCTGCTCTGCACCAGGATACCTTCCGATAGTGTGCGTTACACATCTACATAACATAATATAACATAACTTTCAATAATTATTATAGCATATTGCTTTATTTCCATAGGTGAGAATGTATTTTTTATTGTTAACACCAGTTCTATATTGTTAGATGACAAGCTGTCTTAGTATCTCTATGGGTCTCTATGTCTGTATCTATAAATCTGTACTTAACTGCATGTATGGATTACTTAGGAGCTATATCACTGACTTTTGGGCTATTTAACTGTGTGTGTAACTGACTCCCTCGCTGCTGGATAAAGTGCTGTATTGGGATGTGACCAAATTTACGACTTTCAGTATTCACACAGGGAGTTTACTATTCATAAAAACCCTTTGTGAATACAGAAAGTTGAACTTTACGACTTTCAGTATTTACAAAGAGCATTTACGAGTTGTGCCCACTACATCAGAGTTTCAAAACCTCAATGAAGTCCTACGACCTTAAAAAATCTTTCAAACCAATAAAATAAGGCCTACAGGCTTTGGTAATAATAACATGCATTTACAGCGGGTCACTTAAAGATAAACAAGCCACATTTTAGGCAGCTGTAATACTCCATTATATTTCAATATGAAGTACCCTGAGACAAAGTCAACAGTCTCCAGGCCAGATGAAAAAATGCATTGGTAAACAATCTCTCCCTAAAAGAGCAAAGCATAAATACAACCAGATTAAGGGCCTAATTTAGGGGTTTGAGGACAGGATACTCCATTACAAAAATAATGGATGGCCTTCCTGTAGTACGTAGTATTACAAGTGCATTATACCCTATAGCATTTGTAATACGGCAGACAGGATATCTGCCACATTTTGCCAAACTTTAAATAAGGCCCTTAGGAAGCCACAAATCCTTCATGTCTCTTGGTTTCTTTATTGGTTGCCTAGTGTAAGAAAGGTTTTAGGTTGAGAGGGGTGGAAGCCGACTCAAGCAAGGGTGAACCACAATAGTCACTAAATTAATCTGTGCTTTACCCTCTGTTAGTCTGACATAAAACACGTCACGCTTAAGTTAGAGGCAATGTGTCAAGTATTTATGCAGCATACAAACAGTAACAGAGTGAAAATACAACACAAGAAAAATCCTGAAACGAATCTAAAGTAAACTTCAATAAACAAAATGATACCAGAATGAGAATAATCCAATCAGTAGCACCAGAGATATCCAATTTTAAAGTTTTTAGCGAAAATAGTGCCTAACAGCACAAGGCTCCACTCACTGTCATCTGGTCAAGCTAGACTGGGGGAAATCACAAGTTCAGGTCACCTGCGATGGAGTGCAGGCAGGTTACAAGGACCAGGTTAGTTCTAATAAAAAGTTAGCTTCTCAAGTCTGGCGCAAAGGGTTCCATTCATGTTGGAGGAGGCCAAGAAGAGGAGGCTGAGCTTCGTGGATGTTTGTCACAGTATTGCGAAGAGCATGTCGGGCGTTACAGACAGTCATTGCTGTAGCTTCGCATTTGCAGTTGTCGCAAGGGAACATTGCTGTAATGTGAAGTGCAGATTTCGCGCTGCAGGTCGCTGCTCGTGGTTATTGTTGGACTCACTCCTTCAGAGGCCAGCAGCAGGGCTCAGGCTGGTCCAGTTACAGGTCCAGTTGCAGCTTGTTGTGTCCCTGTATGTTACAGGGGAGGTCAGACAACTAACTTTGCAGTCTCTCTGGGTAGCATGGGATGAAGGCAAGCAAGTCCAATCTTCATTCTCAGACAGCAAGTCAGTCCTTCAAGCCTTTGTGTGGTTGGACTCCCTTTCCTACTCCCACATATGGTTCTGGAAGTTCCTCCCCTTCTCCTTCCATAGATCCAAACTGCCTAGGTGTGACAAAAGGGAGGACAGGCCTGGTGGCAGGTTCCTTTGTGTGTGCAGTAGGTTAAGGCTTTAAAGTGTAAGCGGGGCTGGGTACAGCCCCTACCCAGTCAAAATGCCAGGATGGCCCATCCTGGCTACACCTAAGCCCCCTTTGTGGCACTGCCTGAAAGCAATACACAAATCCCAACAATAGTGTCATTTACAATCATCTGACCCAGGACACTGGCAGAAGGCGCAAATGGTTGGTACAAGAAAATACCAACTTTCTAAAAGCAGCATTTTCAGAATTCTAACTTAAAATCTGACTTAACCATTAAAGAGGATTTTAAATCACAATTACTTTGACTGTGAACAACATATTTCTATCTGCTCCTAGTCTAAAGTTAGCACAATTGAAGAGATATCCCTTACAACAGTGAAAAACGATTTTAGAAGTTTTTCACTGCCAGGACATGTAACCCTTGAGTACGCATGTCCTAAATTTTAAATACAATGCACCCTGCCCTATGAGCCTTTAGAGCCTAAGCAGGGGTCGCTTATAAGTTTTAAAAAGGATGGTTTATGCCTTGCACAAGGTTTATTTGCCAGGTTGAAATGGTAGTTTAAAACTTCATTACAGGCTGCATTAGCAGGCCTGAGACATGTTTTAGAAGAGTTACGTTATTGTGTGGCAGAATGATTGCTGCAGTCTCCCTAGTAACATTTTATTTACAAGCCCAGGGTACATTTAGTACAATTTATTCAGAATTTACAAGTAAAATTGTCCTATACCTGCAGTTCTAAATGAAAGAACACAAACATTTTAGCACTGTTTAGCATTGGTGTACACAGAGACCTAAAGCCAATAAGCATTTATTCAGCAAACAGGAGGGGTGAAAGGCAAAATGTTTGGGGAATACCATGCCAAGGATGTCAGGTTTAATACTTAGCAACCCTTCTAGACTGCAAAACACTCACAGCTGCTCTCTAATCTTTGGCCTTCACAAAATGTAGGCCCCAGCAACTTGTTCACACAGGTGCCCTCCTGGTCATCTGCCTTCTCCCTCCTGGTAGACCACGATAGACACTCTTTATCCTTGCACTTAATCGCCCCTTGGGAGTGTTGCTGCCCTCCTAGCAGCCACCCCAAGTGGCAGGTGTGAGTGCTCTAGTTTCTCAGGGACATCTGTGCTGATATTTAATTTCTTTTCTCCACAAGCAATCAATTGTATCCATGTAGTTTGGAGTGCTTCTTTCAACACTTAAAAGGAACTCCAGATGGTTGAAGATCTTCATAATTCTTTCACACCTGCGGTCTTCTTTATTAGATAGGATCCTCCTGCAGGGGCATACTTCATACATGCCAACACTTTAGAAGATTAAAGTGGGAGGTTTACAAATAAAAATCAGGAGACTGTATTTGTCCTATTGACTTCTTTTGAGGCCTGAATCATGTCTATTGACATGTATAGAACTTGTAAGTGTGCTGCTGCAGGATCACATATCAAAAATGCAAATATATTTTTTGGAGCAGGTTACTGGCAGTGCATACTCGTCCCTGTCAGCTGTAGCCAACAGAGGAATCAGGGTTTTCTATGCAGGAATCGAGAGGCAGGAGACTAACCTTGAAATCTGTAGTCTCCCGCCTGAATCGGGAAGGTTGGCATGTATGATACTTCCACACCCCTCTCACAGCAAGTTGACATCTACCCTGAAAGCCAAGACAGCTCCTCCAGCAGGGTTAAGACCCAAGTCCCTTGCACAACACGGCACTCTTTCATGTGAGTGATGCAGTCCAGCAATCCTCCTTCTCCAGCAGGCAGCTCATCCTTGTCTAGGCTGTCTACATCTTTCCTTGTAGGGACTTGTCCAGGCTGCCCTCCCCCTCGAAGATAGCCAGCAATAAAGGATCCTGGCTCTGGAACTCAAGTAATTCCGTCCACACTGCTATGTGGGCCTTGGCACTTATCATTGAGAAGCATTAGACATCACAGAAGTAGTGAGGCCTTTTGTTCCCTGTCCCTGCTGGTAAATACTTCTCTTAAGCTATATACTTGTACTAAATGGTTACACTCAATATAATGGATATGGTCCCTTCCCCTTTCTAAATATAGGTAATATGAGTATCAAGTTTGTATATAAAACACTAATTATTGTATAAACCGGTATAGGTTTTCACAATGTTCAGTCCTTACCTGTGCTAGAAAAAAGTGGCACAATTCAAAGTTTCTTAACAGCAATGTATTCTTCTTGGTATGTTCCTTTCAACTGTAGCTACGTGGTAATTCTTATTGCGTATTCTTCACATGTTGGTCAGTTTTTGAACAGCTGAATTACATTGCTTAAGTTGACGGCCAACCCGCGTTTCATCCTGTAATGGCCAATGAGCTTGGGACTTTCTCAAGGCTGTATTAAATCATTAGTCTTAAAATCTCTATTATTCATACTTAGTACAATTTTCCCTTATTTGACGCCATTGTTTTCTGTCAGCACTGCAAATTTTGTATCAGAGCAAATGTAAAGTCATTTGTGTGGGGTGTGGTCCAGTGTGAAAAGGTGAAAAGGCTGATCAAAAATATCGAGTGAATGGAAAGTGACATGTCTAGAAGAGCCAGAGACTAAATGGTGGGGAAGAAGGCCATGATCATTTGCATAGTTAGAGGGCAGTACTCAATTTGAGGCGGTGGTTGCAGGAAGGGTCCACCCGCACTCATTTTTGGGGGCCCATGCTTGTTTTTCTTCAACAGGTTTTGATCAAGAGAGAAAAACACAAAAGGGGGAAAGTAAGAGGAACAGAAAGTTTGAAAAACAAGGACAAAAAAGTAAGCAGGGATGAAAAGGTACATGCAAGAGTGGGATTAATGGTGCTAGAAAGTGACTGGTGGCGCATTAAAGAGGCTCAGGTGGAACCACAGCTATGCAGCCTTGGTATTTGGCACACCGATCTTCGATAGCACTTGCAGTGGGCACCAGCACCTATTGTTTTACAAATTAAGCTCTGCAGTAGAGGGCTTGATGACATTTATCAATATTGTTACATGGGTTACCTTGAGATTGAGTTGTTATAAATTCGAAATATTTTATTCCAAGGAGATTAAAAAAAATAGGTTAGGGACAGTTACTTAAAGGATTTTTTATTGATGAGGCTGTAAAGCGAGAGGACATTTAGTCTAATGAAAGCATATTCTTATCTTTCATATATGTACATAAGAAATGATTCCTAGACTACATGGCCAAAAAAGAGAAGAGACAAAAAGCAGTGAGTCATAGTTCCGAAGGAGTGACAGACAAGATTTCAAAGAGAGATGTTTCACTTTCTAGACAACATTGTGGTTTAAAGTCAGTGGGGCTTGTCGTTGGTTCACAGAAAGTCCGTAGCCTTTAACTTGTTTAATGTAATGTCTGGTATGTACTTACTCGTAGCAGCCATTTTACGTGTGTACAGGAACATCCGACAGAGCGTATTGCTGTCAATTTCGTGACTGTATGTATAGTGGTACGTTCTCCACATCAATGGGTTAATGCATTAGTAGCCATTTTATGAGTAGGTCTAGGACCTGAACATTAATTGGGTGAAAACATTATTTCCCACCTAGAGCAATTTGTGAAGAAGCTACTGACTAAACCTGGGCATTAAACCGAAATAAGTCCTTGGTTAACACTACAAAGGGTGTTGACCCATTTCATTTCTGTAATTTTCAGTATATTTTCCTCAGTTAAGCAACTTTGATTTGGCAGAATCTGAAAGATCATCAACATATGTCTGGCAGGTCCCAAGTTTGATGAGCTCTTCAAAAAATGTGTTGCCATGAGGCAGCTCGCATCTTTGTTGACGAACTTATATGTTCTTTCCAGTGATCCTCCAACAATTTTTTAGTGGAACCTAAAAAAGTATTTTTTACAGATGCAGGAAGTCCGAAATGCAAAATAATTTGAATTCAATTCATAACCATTTATTTGGCATATGTAATTGTGCCTTTAATTTCATGAAGTGTGGAATGTTATGTTAAATAAACTTATAACGCGATACTCCGAGGAGTGTCCCGGCACGAGCTTGAAAAGGGTCAGAATCGGAGTTAGAGGACAGACCTAGAAGAGAAAGGTTTTCAACTTTTTATTAAAGATCATAGAATCTTTGACGCCCCGTAAGGCCAATGGCAATGCATTCCATGCCAACGCAGCTATCCGGGCGAAAGAACTCCGGCCAAGCCTCTGACGATTAAGCCGAGGGGTCTGTGCCAAAAGTTGGGAGGAGGAACAAGCTGTCTCACCGGAGTATAGAAAGCAAACCTCTTCTGCAAATAAATGGGTCCCAGACCATGCAGGGCTTTATGGGCAATGGATAACATTTTAAATTTTATTCGCGCCCCTGCCGGGAGCTAATGCAGAAATTGAAAATGAGAGCGCACACTGCACCTGCTGGAGAGCCCCAGCAGGAGTCTGGCACCCGAGTTTTGAATGACCTGTAGCTTATTCAAAAGGTAACCTGGGATGCCAGCATACAGTGCGTTAGCGTAATCCAGAAGGGAAAGAATTAGAGCACGGACAACAGTTTCCTTTGCAGAATTAGGCAAAAGAGGAAGAAACTTCCTCAAGGTCTTCAGAATGCTAAAGCAGATGCCGGCCAACCTCTTAACCTGCGATGAGAAAATCAAGTTCTCATTAAACCAGACCCCCAGATTCTTGACAGGATCTCCCTTAAAGTTAGGTAGGGAGAAACCTGGGGGCCATAGCATCTCTCTGAAGTTGACAGGGAATGTGACGTACAAAAGGATCTCCGATTTCTCCTCATTGCACTTGAGCTGTGCCTGAGTGAGCCAGCGAAAGACCGAAGATAGACAATGTTGAGCAGGGACAATTGCATCCTCATCTCGTCCCCAAGAAAACAGCAGCTGGGTGTCATAAGCATAGGCCATCACCTTAGCCCCTAGTGACTCCGCAAGATAAACCAGCGGAGTGACATAGATGTTAAAGAGAAGGGGGCTAAGGGATGACCCCTGTGGAACACCCGTAGCCACTGGTTGAGGGACTGAGGCGCACGGTGGAAGCCAGACCTGCTGAGAGCGACTCTACAGGAAGGACCTGATCCAACCCCAGACGGACCCGGATACGCCGATCTCCGAGAGGCGATCAAGAAGCAAGGCATGAGGCACTGTATTGAATGCTGCCGAGAGGTCCAGCATAACCAAACCTGCCCTCCCTCCGGCATCCAGGCACTCACAAATCACCTCAGACACCTCCAATAATGCTGACTCTGTGCTATATGCGGCCCGGAAACCCGATTGGGCCGGGTGGAGCAGTTCGGAGCAGGGCCGGACTGGGAACAGAAACCGGCCCTGGCAAATTGCTCGGTCGCCCCCCCCTCCCCCCAGGGGGTTGGGGGTGCGACCACGCTCTTGGGGGTGCGATGCTGCATAAACGGCCCTGTAACAAAAACGGCCCCCAGGGGCCCAAAACCGGCCCCCACCCATGCGGCCCACCGGGGGATTGCCCGGTGCCCGCAACGGCCAGTCCGGGCTTGGTTCGGAGGCCTCGACGTACTCAGTGAGTTGGATTGTGGCCCCCTTTTCACAAACCTTGGCCAGGCTAGGAAAAAGCGAGATGGGGTGGTAATTTCCGGGAATCGATGGATCAAGGGACGGCTTTTTAAGAAGGGGGAGGATTTTCGCCTGTTTTCAAGACTCTGCGACGAAGGCATCCCGCAACGACATGTTGATGATCTGATTGACCTCAGGATTGATACAGTCTGCGACAGTGGCCATAAGTCTGGCTGCACAGGGAGCAGTTGGAGAGCCTGATTTCAAAGCCTTCAAGATTTTGAGGGTGCTAGATAAATCTACTGGCAAGAAGGATGAAAGATTGTGCAATGGATCAGCTAAAGGCTGATCAAAAGTACAGGGCGTGAGTGCTGAGGCACAGTTATTCTTAACATAGTTTCAGCAGATAAAAGATCCACATTAAAAAAAACTCTGATTGTTTATGTAGCTATCTGTTGACTTTATTGACAGAAGAGTGAAATTTAACAAAGGACATAAGGATTGGTGTTGGGTTTTGGATTTACGTAATTGCTCAATGGGTTCTTTGGTAGTGCGTTAGACAGGTCTGGTCTATTTCTTAGCATATCACAGTGTTTATTCAGTATAGCATACATTTGATTATTTTCTTATTGTATTTTATGATAAAACATATACAGCTAGATTCATGAAGCCAAATTGCGATCGCAATAGCTGCAAATTAGCAATTGCGATCGCAATTTGAAGGAAAGGAATTCATGATACTGAAATCTCCAAAAATGCGAAGTCGCAAAATAAAAATTGCGACTTCGCAAATAAATTCGCAGAATCCTGGAAGATGCCCATTAGCGATTCTGAAATTGCGAGAAACCATGGATTCTGCGAAGTCATTTGCGAAATCGCAAAACATTCGCAATCGTTATTCATGAAAAATCGCAAAATGCGAAAAATCCGAAATTCGCAATTTGCGACGCGCAAATTAAGAAGAACACAAATCAGGTGGTAACCAGTAAGGAATTTTTTTTTTTCAAAAAACGGTTAACAAACTACCAACAGGTGCAGGCCTGACCAAACACATTTAAGGACATGCAGCTGGAGCCTGAGGACTCTCACAATGCCAGGACTCTACATGGTGGTGAGGCGGCGAAGGCTACAGCGAGCAGCACGGAACAGACGTAGGATCCAGGAGCGGATATTCTGCCAGCGGGTCACCCTTCTGGGCCAAACCAGGGAGCAAATTTACGCAAAGTACCGCCTGACTGGGGCAATGATCATCAAGCTTATCCGGGACCTAGACCCCCTGATGCAGCACCCAACAAGGAGGACCAATGCCGTGCCCACACATGTGCAGGTATTGTGCTGCGTGCACCTCCTGGCCTCCGGAAGCTTCCAGGGGATGGTCGCTGTTGCAGGGGGGATATCCCAGCCCACCATGTCCCGCTGCCTAAGGAGTTTCCTGGATGCTATGCTGACCCGGTTACACCACTACATCTCATTCCCCACCAGCCAACAGGACCTGAATGAGACCAAGCTACAATTTTACAATGTAGCACAATTTCCACATGTCATAGGATGTATTGACTGTACCCACATACACATCTGCCCACCTGCAGAAACGGAGTACATGTACCGCAACCAAAAAAACTACCACTCCCTCAACATCCAGATGGTGTGCAATGCAAAAACATTCCTCACTGACATTGTGGCACAGTACCCGGGGAGCACACATGACTCCTTCATATTCAGGCACAGCGGCATCCACACACGACTGGCCAGGGGAGACTTTGGGGAAGGACACCTACTAGGTAAGTACACATGCCCCATAATAGTACACTGTGATCATGTAGCTGCGCAGAACAGGCACTCACCCTCTGCTCCTTTCATTCAGGTGACAGCGGCTATGCTCTCCGTGAGTACCTCCTCACCCCATACCCTAACCCTGCAACACCACAGCAACGGCGATTTAATGCCAAAGTCAGTCAAATTATCTTTATTCGATTTAGTTAAAAATCATACAAAGAGCATAAAAAAAGACATTTATGTACAAGTAAAATACAATTAAACAATTTCAATTCAATCGAATACAAGTGATAGGGTGTTACGGTGAAAATATATAAAAACAGTTCATACAGGGAAGTTTAATGATTTCTTACATGATCTTGATCTAGCCGCCGCCACTAAAAAGTTTGCCAAGCAAAATGTAATGCGGATATTATTCATTGATTGGAAATAAAACATAGCTGGTCTCACCTGGGAGAAACCAGCTTCCCTTAAAACAGGTAACACATGTTTTTTCCTCTGTTCAGAAAAGAAATCGCAAAACATAATAAAGTGCATGGTGTCTTGTGCAGAAAAGTTATCACAAGAACAGGGCGGTGCTGACTCTGGTTTTGCCCAAGTGTTGAAACTTCCTAAATAAAAATGAATAAGATTGAATCTAAATTTAGTTAAAAGAAACCTGTGAAAAGGGTTGGTGACAAAACATAAATAGGGTTCTAATACAATTGAAGTAACTAACAAATAGTGACGTCTAACTGTGGGCTTTAGCAGTTCCTTTTCTTCACGGCTCATTCTTGACCTTAGCATAAATTCTTTTTTAATGATGGCTATGTCTTGATTTGTTATGCCAGAGGGGTCAGTAAAAAGGTCCGGCCGGCCCAGATCCATGAAGGACTTTTTCAAATAAGCCAACCAGGGAATACTGCTACTATAATCCAAAGACATGACTTCTTTCATTATCAAATGGTTAAGAGATAATTCTGGATTTAGCCATGTCTTGAGCCAGTAAATGAGGGGCGCCAGTTTTAACCTATCATGAACATAGTCCATGCCCACCTCAGCATGTATGGAAAAGGCTGGTGTTGATTGGGGAAGGCATAGGAGAGAGCGTAAGAATCTATTTTCCGCCTTTTGAATGTTTTCCAAACATGCATACCCCCATAAAGGTGCGCCATACAATGCCACAGAAACGCATTTGCTGTTATAAACCTTTAGGATGGCTTCCATCGGTCTGTGAACCCAACCTTTTAGCAAAACCCAGGAGGGCCATTGATGTCCTATTCACCGCCAAACTTTTAGCCCTCACCTGGGGGCCCCAGGTACCCTTGTTATCAAAAAGCACGCCCAGGTAGGGAAAAACGGGTACTCTAGACACGACTTCACCCTTGCATCTAAATGTTTTTACCAGGGCTCTTTTCTTCTGGGGACCAACAACCATAGTGTGTGACTTACTTGAGTTGACCTTCAAGTCTAATTGGTCCATAAAGGTACCGAATTTGTCCAAAAGCTGTTGGAGACAGACACCAGTGCGGGCTATCAGCACTGCGTCGTCCGCGTATAGGAGAGTAGGGATCTTAACTTCTCCTACACGCGGAACATCTCTAGCGGCACCCTCTAAATGGGTACCTAGGCCGTTAATGTAGATAGTGAATAGCAAAGGAGCAAGTATGCAGCCCTGCCTGACCCCTCGCTTCGAATTAAAACGGGACGTGCATCTACCTTCTTTTGTAACCCGCACCACTGCAAACAACTCTTGATGAAGTGAGGCCATGAACCTAACCAGGGCCTCATCTATCCCAATCTTCAAGAGGATATCCCAGAGCTTGGACCTATTGACCAGGTCAAAGGCCGAGGAGAGGTCCATGAACGCTAGGTACAGTGACCCCTCCTTGGCTACCGTGTACTTTGAGATCAGCAGGTGTAGGTTAGAGCACTGCTCTATCATGCCTCTCTTCTCTCTAAAGCCGTACTGGATGTCGGCCAAACCACCACAACTATCCAGGCTATCCCTTAACCTAGCCAGGAGGACTCTGCCTAAGATCTTAATTGCAGAGTCCAGGAGGGATATAGGCCGATAGCACCCTGGGTCATCCCTTTGCCCCTTCTTGAAGATGGGAACTATTGTGGAAGTAGCCCATGTGATTGGAGTGGGGTGACTGATTGTAGCTGTAAATACTTTAGCTAGGATACCTGCCCATAAGTCTGGGGAATGTATATAGAAATCAGCCGGCACCCCATCCGGGCCAGGAGCTTTGTTCCTGCTAGTGGCACGGATTGCTTTCTCTACCTCAGCCCTGTTGAAGTACATGGGCATAGCCTCAGGCACATTCACATTAGGTTGCTGTGTGGCCGTACCATTGTCTCCATAGATGGAACTAAAATGTGCCAACCACTTGTCATCCGGGATGACACAGTCCATATCTAGGTTGGGTGAATCAGAGAAGTAAGGCTGGTTAATTACGGCCCAGAATTGCCTACTGTCCCGCAGGATATCAATAGAGATTAGGTTCTCCCAAGCCTCTTGTTTGATGTTTTCCTGTCTGGTCTTTATTGCTCGTTTGTAATCTTTTCTTAGGGAGATGATGGCTGACCTATCCCTAGGGTTAGCTTTAAGGGCCATTTGTAGGGATTTATGGGCTTTCGAACAAGGAGCGTCAAACCATCGGCAGTGGTTGTTTTCTCCCTTCCTTAGTTTCACCGTGAGGTTAGAAGAAATTTTACAACAGATCGTTTGGAAGGCATCCATTATCTCATAACCTTGCGAGGCTGGGTTCTGGCAAATCGCGATCTGATCCTCGATTTGCGGGCTAATGTCAGCATAAAAATTACTAGGGACCACATTTGCCCACTTGAGCCTTCTACCTCCAAGAGGACGGGGTTATGGTCACTCAGGGGAGAAAGGACTGTGCGATAAGAGATAACACGGTTAAGGATGACAGGGGTCACAAATATATAGTCAATTATTGAGCCCGGAACTGTCCCCTTAAAAGTAGGCGTTCTAGATTCCCCCTCCGTGTCCCTTGATTCGTAAAAATTTAAAGTGGCCAAAAGTTCTTCCAGTTCTTCTCCAGCTTTAGTGTGCTCAAAGTGAGGGCTCTCCTGACCTATGGTCGTCATGCGATCAATTGAACCACACCCAAAGTCACAGGGATGAATATTAAAATCACCCATGAACACATATTCATACTTAGTATGAGAATTATGACTGACTAAGTTTAAAAAGGAATCGAGAGTGGCAATATTATCGCCACCATCGTCCTTATTACGTGAATTATAAAAGTTTATAAACAGTGTACTCTTAGAGGGGCAGATTTCCCTTTCAACAATCAGGCAATTCGGGGAATCATATTTAATATGTTTTAAAGGCCCTTTAAGATCAAGTGAAAAAAGGGTCAGAAGCCCTCCCCTGCCTCTACCTGCATTACTTGGGGTAGCCGCTACAGCGAAGCCTACGAACCCATCCAGCCAAAAGCAGGATGATGTATCCCAGGTGTCCTGTAGGGCGATAACTTTGTGTTCTGAAATAAATCTAACCCAATCAGTGTCGCCAGTTTTAGATCTAATTCCTGCGACATTCCAGCTGAGGATTTTACATGCTGCCGCTCCATTTAAATTGCTTCCCCCCTCTATCAGTGTTATTTCTACGTTTGGTGGTCAATCTGTATCATCCATACTAGACAGGGGGGCGTAGGAGTTACTCAAGATCAGTCCACCAACCTCTGTTAAATCCCCCGGAGCCTCGGGGCGGGTTATCAGTGGAACATTGTGGGCCATTACAAATTGTGTATTTGGGCTATTCTGGACGTTTCTACGTCCTGCTACTGCCCCCTGGCCCTGCCATCTTGCTTGGTAATTAATTGTAGGTTTAGTGTGGGTTGGAAATTGGTAAAAAAAAACCTAGAGGAACCGGTCTCAAGTGGTCCCTAATGGAGATCGCCGACCCATCCCAAAACAGCCTATCAGCTAGGTCGGCCCTACAAAAGTTAATTACCACACAATCCCCATATGTAGTTTTTGGTTGTTTACCAATCCAGCCCACCCTCCTTGCATAGATGATCAAGTCTGCAATATTCTCCCCACAACATTTCTCAGAGCACCACAGTTTCGCTTTAGCCACAAGATCCCGGGTTGATTCCCTCTCCCCTTCCATGAGCGGTTCAACCCCAATAAACACTGCTACCAGAGGGGACGCCTCTGGAGGAAGGTTAAGTTTATATGAGCTTGGGGTGACCTTCCTCTGGGGGGGTGGACTCTTCTGAGGTAATGCGGTTGACTGGGCCTCCAAGTTGGGAGCACCAGTCGTCCGTCGGGGTGGAACCAAATTAGGAGCCTGTGGGCTAACTTCATTGTTCATGGCGCTACTTGGGGGAGGTGCAGCTATCGTGTTACCTGCCGATAACAAACCCCCTGCTGCGTCCTCAAGCAAACCTTTACCAGATAAAGCAGTATTGGGAGGTAGAGAGCTTACGAGACTGTCAATAAGGGAGCATTTCTTTAAAAGGCCTTCCAGGCAGGTGTTTAGGGTGTCTACAATGTCTTTAGCAATTCCCACCAAGAGGGGTTCAATCCTGGCCACAAAGAGTTCCTCAAGTTTATCTCCTAGACCATCCGTACAGTCACTAGGTGTGGTCGTCGTGCCGACGTTTTTCCCCTTTTTACGTTTAGCTGGATGAGGGCCCCTCTGGGTAATCAAACTGTGTGAGTTTGTAGGTGAGACATGGATAGTATCTGTGCTCGTTTGACCCAGGGGGGGTGGATTTACAATGGTGACAGTTGGTTCCAGGGGAAGAATGGGTATGTCGGTGGAGCCAAGCTCATTGACCTCCTTAAGTTGGGATGGTACTATGTTAAGCGTGGGGGAAGGAGTGATGCCCAGTTCTTGCTCAGCATTAGCTATCTCCTTGGTCAAAGCCCCCACAGCAGAGGAAAGATATGTCATAATGGTGTTGGAATGTCTTGGTACTTTAGCTTGTTTACAGCCCTCCTCCAAAGTAGATATTTTCTTTCTCTTACCCATTTGAATTTGTAGATGTTAGCGGGGTGGCCCGGCCCTGCCTCTTCCTGCCCCTGACAGCCACAGACGGCCCGCCCTTTGCCCGGGTCTAGACCGGCTGGTCCCGCGCGTGTCCCGCGACGCGGAGGGAGCCTCCTCTGTTTTCAGCGCCTCCGGGCGCGCAGAAACCGGAAGCGCACCGCTCGGCCTGCTGGGAGCTGGAGTTCGCCGGCGGCCGTGCAGATGGATGGCAGCGGTGGCGTGCAGAACCAACAGCATGTGGACCCCAGCGGCGGCGGAGAATGCCCGGTAAATCCTTCCTGCGCCCTGGTGCTTGGTGCTGCGATTTAATGCAGCACACATACGCACTAGAAATTGTATTGAGAGGACATTTGGCCTGTTGAAAAGCAGGTTCCGCATACTTCACAAGACTGGTGGGGTCATGAAATACGAGCCTGACTTTTGCTGCCGCATCGTGGCCGTGTGTGATATCCTCCACAACATTGCTACCAAGCGCAGGATACCTGTTGACATCTCTGGCAGTGAGTCGGAAAGGGACAACCGACCACCTGCACATGTGCGTCACGCACGCGGGGAGAATCCTGCAGAAGGACACAGGCGCCGTAACCAAATCTGCATTAATTATTGATGGAGCAAGGATTCGCATATTACGCGACTTGCTTGGATTCATGAACCTCGAATAATTTGTAACCATGTGATTCAACCTGTTTGTCTTACTAATTTCCCTTTTTCTGACATTTGGGGTGTCCTAGTGACGCTTGCATATGTGTTTACTAATTCAATAACGCTCGTAGCTAAAATGGCCGCTGCTTGGCGGGTTTTCCTTCTGAGCATGCGTTAGTCACACTCACGTGACGTGACGTACTTGCAGTTCTGGTGGGAATCATTGCGCTTGCGCATTGGCTTTTAAGATGGTTGCCTGTGTCCTCACATGGTGAAGCTTGAGCTGATGTTTCATGTTATTGTCTGTTTGCACTAAACTCTAACGCCATAGTATATTTTAAGTAAAGGGGTATAGAGTAGCTATTCATGGTATACAGTGTATTCATTTATTTCTATGTTTTAATTTGTTTTCGCTTACTTTTCATGTACCGCGATATTGAGGGTCTGATGGGACACTCGAGAATCCATATTGAAATGCTTTACTGCGCATGACAGTCTTCGGCCGGTGACATTGAATGGCTGCCAACCAGAGGTCGCGGCCAAATCGTGCCTGGGAAGATGCACCTTCACCCAGCCGAAGAAGCTGAAATGTTCTGCATTTGCAACATTTGTAATGATTTCTATTGTATTCTGTAGAATAGGTCATGGGAACCCCAAAATCAATAGGCGGTCCCAGAGTATGCAAAACTAGGCTTGTAGAAATAGAATATGATTGGTGTGTTGACCTATCCTACTTGGGGAGCAATCGAAATTGGGGATTCTGACACTTGCAACATTTGAGGGGTGGTACACTGACCCGAAAACAGTATAACTAGCCTAGGTTTAGCTAGAGAAATTGTCCGACTTGTCCAAATAGCTGACCTGTCACTGACCCAACGCACTCAATAGGTGACTGATACAGAGGGCTGCGGAGCACTCTGTCCGAAATATTCCATAAACTCAGAGGTTTTACTAAACCTTAAGTGCTGGCGGAGCACTTTTCTGGAGAATTCGCTAACCCAATCGGGGTTCTGACTGTTAGCTGCAGAGAGGGTGGAGCGCAGGCGTTGCTTCCGAACTGCGGGTGCTGGCCGTTCCTTGGTGGTCCTGTCCTGGTCTTAATCTGGGTTTCCTGTCCTGTCCTGGAGTGTCCATTCTGCACCTGCTGTCCTGTCGATGACTATCCTTCCTTGGGGTTTTTCCTGTTCTTAACCGACCCGTGGCCAGGGTTGGTCTTCACACCAGTCTAGGTAATTATAGTGCTAAAAAGACTATTCTGCACCTTCTATTTTCTGTCTTTGCTTCAATAAAGACATACCTTTGCATATGTAAATTTTCCATGTTTTCTGCAAACTATTAAATGAAAAGTCATACATTTATTTCCCTTAGCATGTTCCTATGTTGCCCTACCTTTAAAAGCACATTTTCTCCATACTGTTTATGAATTATAGATGTGGTTTATAATTTTCTCCTGCAAGCTGATTTGAAGAAATGTTGCCAGAACTATAGCGTGTTCCCTTTTTCCCCTTCCTATAGATGTATAGGATTTCCAAACTTTCATCCAACTTTTGAAGTATCTCCCAGTAGTGAAATTCTAGTTTGTGCCTAAGATTGCCCCATCTATAGTTATTCACTCTCGAGTTCCATCTCTGCAAAGTTTGATTAGTATGTTCCCTGTTCTTACCTTCCTTTAATTAAGACTTATAAATGGTTGCCCTGATTTATTTTTTATATGGATATGTGCTCTTTGTTATTTTGATTATTGATTGCTTATTAGTTATAAACTGTATGCTTTCTGAATCTGAATTCTAGATAAAGTTTTTAAAACTTCTTGAGTTTGTGGTTATTTAATGAATACAAAGAAATATAAAGTTGGTATTGTGTTGCCTGCTTTTCTTTTACAGCTAGCTCCCTGATCCATTGTGGTCATAAGTACCCGTAACGGTGGATTGGTAAGTCGGGTACAGGTAGAAATAAATAGGAAGGAACCAGGGTTACTGGTAGTAGAGTGTAAGGTCACCCGATTAATGTATATGATAAATTGAAGTTTATGGGCCCGATGCGTATATGGTAAAATTGTTGGTTGGGTGACCTGCGCGCTCTATCACTATTTCTAGTGCACCCACTCCCCACACCCATAACTTCACTCATGCATGACAATAGTAATAATGACATGAGTCAGATGAAGTTAGACAGCATGTATGTTATTGTTACAGCACAATAAAGTGGGGATTTCCCAAACTGTTACATAATTGACATATTTCGTCATATGTCCCATGTTCCTGTGGAGGGCATGCTTGTAGCAGCAGCATGGCCCCTCATGGTAATGTTCAATTGTTCAATGCCGCCTCCGGGCAGATGCTCCCAACCTCCTTTCACCATCCTCCTCCTGATTCGGCCGTGAGGCAGCAGAGGGCCTGCTGCTGCGGCGGGGTGCTACCACCGGCGGCACGGACTGGCTACTATGGCTGGAAGTAGCCTCACTGGTGTCGTCACCCCCCCCCCCGCCTGGCCATGGACAGTTGCATGCATGGCCTGTACTGCTGTTGTCACCTGCTCCAGAGCTCTCGCGACGTCCTGACAACACTGGACCATTTGGACCTGCATGGCCAAGGAGCGTCGCGAGAGCTGGGAGATCGCGTTGCCAATAATGTAATTGGACCGCGTGCATGCTGACAGGCGGGTCAGCAGCTGCCGGTGTCTGCGCCGGTAGAGGTTGCGCTGGCTGTACAAGGCCTGGGTGTTGGCCTCCATAGCAACTGTCATCCGCTCCATGCGGTCAGACATCTGACCGACATTCCTGGCGGTCTTGTTTAATTGGAGGTGTAGAGCCGCAAGATGACGGGCTTGGGTTTGATGGACATGAAGCATACGGCGCTCAATAGAGAGCCCACCTGGTCGCACGTTAGCTCCCCTGCCAGCGCGGTATGTGTTATTGCGCTGGTCTCTCACCAGTCCACTTGACTGGCTCCTCACAGCCGCAGGGCGGCGGGTTTGTCGGTGTGCTGCTGCTGGTGTTGTCAGCACCACTGGTGGTTGAGTGACACGCTGTGGTACTGCTGCGCCTGTTGGCGCTGAGGTGGCACTGTTCACAGGGGCAGGTGGTGGAATGACCGCTGGTGCGGCAGCTTGCCCTGATGGTCCTGGCTGTGGTGATAGATTTGAGTCTCCCTCATTGTCCTCTGGGATATCCTCAATTTGCAGGGCATCGCTGTCTGAACTGGGGACTGCTGCGCCACCTGTGATGTAAAGTGGACGTTGATTAGTGACATGTTTCTTCCATATTTGATCTTCCTACATGCATGCAGGCTACCATTCCCTGACTCACTGTTGGATAGACTCTCACTAAACAGGTCTGGTTCAATGGGGCTAGATGGTAATTGTGGCCAGACTACATCTCCCACAATGCAATAGCGTTTTTGTGGTATGCTGTGGCTGCATGACTGGGGTTTGAAATGGGAGGATCTGGAGTCATGGACATTGTTAGGGGACAGGGGGCCGCAGTCGCATGGCACTTACCTTGTGTATCTTGGGTGGGTCGGGAGGAGTCCAGCTGGGTCACCCCCACGCATGCCTGCGGATGAATGGTGTCCTCGACTCGGTCCTCGAGTGGTGTGTTTGGTGGGACAGTGGGATCCCCTCCACCTCTCGCAGCACTCTCCCCCAGCCTCTCTGCAATCTTCTCCTTTGCCCGCCCTCTGAGATCGTACCAACGTTTCTTGATCTCGTCAACAGTGCGGTGGGTCACCCCCACAGAGTTCACTCTTGCGCGGATGCGCACCCATATCCGCCTTTTATCGGCTTCAGGCACCCTTCGGGAGTCTTTACCAAAGAGCCGATTATGGTCCTTGCAGACACCCTCGATCAAATATTCGAGCTCTTGCTCTGAAAAATTTAATTTTCCTTTTTCTTCCAGTGGAAGTTTCTCCTGCAGCCTCCTGTGACATGCTGGGCACTTGGGTGTCTCCTGGTTTTCACCTGTAGGCACTCTGGAGGGGAGCTCTGGCAATGCTGATTCCACTTCAGGCTCTCACTGCTGAATGGGGGTGGACCTACCTACTTCCTGGTTGTGATGTCATCACTGTGCTCAGAATGCGACTTCCCGTTTTTGCGATCTCGCAATTAGCGAGATCGCAATTTGCGATATCGGTAATTGCGAAATCGCAATTTCAACACGGGTATCGGCAGATTCTGCGAATTTTTACCGATTTTTGGGAACTCGCAATCGGTGATTGCGGCCGATTGCGATTCGCTTTTTTTAATCGCAATTTATCATGAATGCCATAATGCGATTTCTAAATTGCGATTCGCTTTTTCTCGCAATTTAGAAATCGCAAATTTGGACTTTGATGAATCTAGCTGATATTGATTTGGGAGTGTGGGTTGTAAGGCACTTTATCCTTCAATAGGTCCACACACACTGCATGGCATCTGCATCCTTTTTAGCCATTGTGAAGATCGGTGACCCATCTCTGTCTACCATGACATGGTTTTGGTTACTTCATAGACAAATATTAAAACAATTATGCTTAGTTATCAGCAGTTCACCATGAGGGATATTATTAATGTGGTGTCTCAGATGACCAGATCTTACTTGGAACATGGAATTAGCTGCCTTGGGCTTTCTATGTATCCAATATTCCAACTAGCTTATTATGTACATGTGGTCCCACATCTAGGAACATTATGGTATTTTTGTGCTTTCGAAGTGCAATATTGACATTGTAAGAGTTATGATTAAAAAACAAGAAGGTATTTGTTAGAAACATTCCAAATCACAAAAACACCAACAATGTAGGGTACCCAAAAATATTATCTTGTCTCATGTGTGAAATAAGTGCTCTTTCAAGACATGCTCCATCTCAAACCAGACCATGGAAAGATAGTTGTAAGAAGAAACAGAAGATGGTGACCATAAGGGATCCTGTGGACTGATTGTACAGCTGCTATTGATAAAGAAAAATATTGTTTAGGTCAAATTTTGTAAGATCCAGTAACATTAGTGAGTACTAAGAAACTAGCAGGTCTGTTTTTTAGCCTTTAGAATACGGTCATGTTATGATAGTGAAGCTGCTTAATGTCCATGGTAATTAATAGATGAGTTTCTAACCAGGGAATGTCATATAGCTATTGAAAAGATGCCTACCATCCCTAGTATCACTAATCTAAAAAAGAAAGAAGGGTCTGTTTTGATTACTTTGAGCAGTGAACCTTTCTTCCCAGCTCTTAGGTCAGTGAACCAGAATCACTTGCATGAGAAGCGGATAAAACCTTCATTGCCAGTGGTAAGGGGGAACCAATCACTATCTTCATAATTATAGACAAACAGGATAGGTCTCAAGCCCTTTCTGCCGCTGCCGTTGAAAAAAGCAATTGCCTAGCAAAGTACCACCAGAGCTTTACTGCTCCGTACCAAAGCTCTCTGGGTACGTTTCACAGCCTGCCAGGGGGTTTGAGGTGCTTTACTATTGCTCCAAGGGGTAAATCAGACTTACATGGCTGGCTATGTACTACACAAAGTGCCACTCTTTAGAGAGTGCTTTCCCTCTATCCTGAGATACAAAAGACAATTATTTTTGCCCCGGTGTCCAGATACCAAACTGGAGACATTGGAGTTTCCAGGGAGGATAAGGAAATTCCTGACATCTGTAACCCTTGAATGACTCTTCTGTCCTAAGCTTGACAACATATAGATGAATCTGAAATCATTTGAGGGTGCCCTACATGGCTTTGAATACTAAGCTCCATGTCCCCAGCCTTCCTGCTCACCTCGCACAGATTTCTGTCTGTGGGCATATGACTTCCAGGAAGGGAGATATTGACTCTATCAATGGTGCAGGGACTACTCCTGTGGGGAGAGGTCATCTCTGCACCGTGGGGTAGTCTTTCCCCTCTACATCTTCCCCACACGTTATAAGGCTCCTCTTGTAACATACGTATCCTATGAGACATCTCAAAACATACATTAGGTCTGATGGAACCTTCATTGGCAGGTAAGTCTGCACTCTGCAGTTGTTCTTCTTCAGTTCCTCTGTGCTAAGGGTTTTCACGCCACAGACTGTTCATGGCAGCCCAACTGAAACCAGGCTCAATCACTAGGTGCAGTACCAACTTGAAGAGCACATTTCCAAGGAGACAGTCCATAGAAATGCACAGATTGATTTTCACAAGACCTGTTATGTTATGTTATGTTAACTCCATTTTTAAGCGCACAGCTGCCCCAGCTAAGAGGAGTCCCGGCGCTGCGCCTGGAAAGGAACACAACACAAACCGAGCAAAAGAAAGAATCCAGGATAAAGAAAGTTAACATCTGTTTGGGAAGATATAGGTTTTTACGGCTTTCCTGAATGTCAGAAGGTCATCAAGAGCACGCACATGGGCAGGAAGAGAGTTCCAAAGTTTAGGGGCAAGCACTCTAAAAGAGCGACCGCCGGACCTGCTCCTTAGAAAACGAGGGACTACAGCTAAATTTTGTCCACAGGATCTCAGCAGACGGGAAGGAGTGTAAGGAAGAATGAGATGCTCCAATATCTGAGGAGAGGCAAGTTTTAATATCTTAAAAGCAAGACAAAGAGTCTTCAATTCTATCCTCTGAAGCACAGGCAGCCAGTGGAGCTTGATAATAGTGCTTCTAGCAGAACAAAATCTAGGGAGACCGACTAAAGCCCTAGCTGCAGCGTTCTGAACGCGCTGCAATCTCGTAATTTCAGCCTGATTGGCCCCAAGCAGCAACGAGCTCGCATAGTCGAGCCTAGACAATATGACTGCCTGAATAATCAATTGACGAGTCGGAGCGTCAAAAAAATTCAGCACCGGCCTGAGCCCCCGTAGGTAACCAAAGCAGGTCACAGCTATTTTCTTGGTATGACAGGAAAAACTGAGCATAGAATCCGGCCAAACGCCCAGATTTTTCACCTCAGCAACCGGAATCGGGGTAGGGCCGAGGTCAGCTGGCCACCACTTATCACCCCAAAGGCTACTCTGTTTGCCCACAATCAATACCTCGTTTTTTTTAGCATTGAGCTGCAGGCAATTAGCCGTCATCCATCCAGCCGCCGCACTGAGACCCTCACGAAAATTGGAGGCCGCAGGATCAGAGTCCCCACTAAGTGCAACCGCAAGCTGCGTGTCGTCAGCGTAAGACACCATTGTAAGGTCCCAGCGCTTGGCGACAGCAGCCAGCGGCTGCACATAAAGGTTGAAAAGCGTGGGGCTCAATGCCGATCCCTGCGGGACTCCCTGTTCGATGCTATGGGGTTTAGACTCGAAGGGAGGCGTAGAGACCCGGAAGGCACGATCAGAAAGAAACGATCGAAACCATTCCAGCGCCATGCCCTTAACGCCCGCCTCTCCCAGACGCTGCAGAAGAATTGCATGGGAAACAGTGTCAAAGGCGGCACTGAGATCTAAAAGTACCAGTGCCGCCGTTTGACCCGCATCCAACTCAGCGCGCAGATGTTCAACCATGGAGAGAAGGGCTGTCTCAGTGCTGTGTCCAGCATGAAAGCCATTCTGCGAAGGGTCTAGAATGTTGGCAGATTGAAGATGATTAGACAGAATGCCGTTTACATGGGCTTCTGTCACCTTCGCAGCCCATGGAAGGAGGGAGATAGGACGATAATTCTCGAGTTTAAGAGGGTCCAGTGACGGTTTTTTCAGGATGGGGGTAACATAAGCTTGTTTCCATCTCGAGGGGACTATACCCGAAGAGAGGGATACATTTATAAGATGACGAATAGGGGGCAGGCAAAAGGCAGCTGAGTCTTTAATTTGAGCAGGCCTAAGTGGATCCACAGGAGATACAGATTTCACTTTAGCTGCCAGTTTCACCAACTCCTCCTCCGAAAGAGCTGAGAGTGTCGAAAGAGTCAAGTTGTTACAAGGAGTGGAACCCAACTCCACACTTGCCAGCGTAGTATTAGGGAAGGAGCGGTAGATATTAGTCACTTTATCAACAAAGAAGGCTGCGAGAGCCTCGCAGTGAGATGGTGAACAGACCTCAGGCACTGAGGCTCTATTAGCAGTGAGATCTTTTAAGACTTGGGGTTCATATTAAATTCGTGTGAATAATATGCTGCACGAGCCCTGCAGACGGCTCGATGATAGAATTTGACTTTGGAAAGATAGAAAGTTTTCAATCCCACCTCATAAGTCTTACGCCATGCTCTCTCTGCTTGTCTGCAGGTAGCTTT
Organism: Lissotriton helveticus; assembly: GCF_964261635.1. Classification (NCBI taxonomy): domain Eukaryota; kingdom Metazoa; phylum Chordata; class Amphibia; order Caudata; family Salamandridae; genus Lissotriton; species Lissotriton helveticus. The sequence goes on along the minus strand of NC_136069.1, from coordinate 1,306,873,190 downwards.
CAAAAGCCGTAGGGAGTCATTGTACCATGGACTGGATCCTGATCGACGGCTCTTACTCCACGCCGCAGGAACCAAGACATCAAGAGCTTTAGTGATCCAGTCACAAAAAAGGGTATATCTAGACTCAACATCATCATATGGGGCCAAAGGGAAGGACTCCAGAAAATGGTGAAATTCCACGAGTTTAAGTTTTTTCCAAGGACGCCTAAAAATAGTTCTGTCAGATGTTTTATACAGAAGGTCCTTAGTAGTGACCTGAAACTCGATAAGATGGTGATCACTCCAAGCTATAGGTCTAGGCGGACTAACCTTGACCATACTCAAGTTGGTAAACAATGGGTCCAAGGTACGACCACCCTCATGTGTGGGGTGGAGGATCAGCTGCGATAGCTGAAGGGCCTCTAGATCAGCAAGGATGCCGCTTATCGCGGGAGTATCAGGAGCATCAAAATGGAGGTTTAAATCCCCAATGATGCTAAAATTAGCTGAGGCAAGCGCCATGGAGCTAACACACTCAGGAAGCGCTTTCCTAAATAGTACATCACTGCCTGGCAGTCGATATATCACCAGCCCAGACAGAGTGAAATGATGGTTAATAGTGGCCGCAAAAAAAGCGGATTCACAGCCAGCTATATCTAAAGGTTTCCAGATACAGGGATAGCAAGATTTTATAGCCATGGCGATACCTTCTCCTCTGGAATTGCGATTAAGCGTAAAGATAGCATAGTCCGATGGAAGTGCTAAATTGATTATGGCCGTGGCCTGGTCCTGCAGGCAAGTTTCAGTCATGCAGAATATATCAGGGGATTCCTGAGATAGCAGGTCATGAATATTTTGGTAATGTTTAGGCAAAGACCTGACATTAAGATGCCAGATCTTTAAATATGAAGATGGCTGTGTATGAGGAACAGGAATAGCCGAAAAAGAATCCCCTGAACAAAGGGGTGTCGTAGAAGCAAGTAAAGGAGTGGGGATGGGGAGACACAACCTACCGCAAGGGCAATCATAAGGGCCACAAAGAGGATGTAGGAAGGCAGACTGGCAAGAAAAGGGCATGTACCGCAGTCTAAGAAGTTCTTCCCTAGAATACTGGATGGCCATCTAGAAGGGAGATCAGAGTACCGCCGCGCCCGGCGCCTCCTTGGCGCTGACGAGCGCAGACGGGCAGGACTCTGGCACGACTCAGGCGCAGTGAGGGCGCGCCCGCTGCGCGTCACCGCTGCGCGCTAGATAGAGCGCCTTAAGTAGGCGGTTCACCAGTTGCAAGAGCGCTAGAACGCTCAGAAATGGCGCCCAAAAGTGTCCCCTTCGCTCCCAATATGGAGAGCGTAAAAGCAGATCCCCGAGACCGGACCCGCTCGACCAGCGGTGATATTCCACAATTATAATGCAGGTAAATGGCCAGGAGGGAACATGCACTAAAAACAGGGGAAATACAAATTAATAAAAAACAAATGGAAAACGGGATTTTAAAAAGCGTATAACGCATGCACAGCAGCGCAACAGTATGCGAAACGAGGTTACCGTATCCAGGCAGCCCCCAAGATACAGACGCCTTAAGTAGGCGGTTCACCAGTTGCAAGAGCGCTAGAACGCTCAGAAATGGCGCCCAAAAGTGTCCCCTTCGCTCCCAATATGGCGAGCGTAAAAGCAGATCCCCGGGACCGGACCCGCTCGACCAGCGGTGATATTCCACAATTATAATGCAGGTAAATGGCCAGGAGGGAACATGCAATAAAAACAGGGGAAATACAAATTTAAAAAAAACAAATGGAAAACGGGATTTTAAAAAGCGTATAACGCATGCACAGCAGCGCAACAGTATGCGAAACAAGGTTACCTTACCCAGGCAGCCCCCAAGATGCAGACGCCTTAAGTAGGCGGTTCACCAGTTGCAAGAGCGCTAGAACGCTCAGAAATGGCGCCCAAAAGTGTCCCCTTCGCTCCCAATATGGCGAGCGTAAAAGAAGATCCCCGGGACCGGACCTCGCTCTACATTGCTTGCCAGAGCATTTCTACTGCAGGATTCATCGAAGGATTCACAGCCATGTGTCATCCCAGGCCTTTGAATACTCTGATGTACTTATCTGTGGTCATCACTTGATAGTGAACCTTCAGCCTGTGGACTCCTTTGTCTAAGAGTCCAGACAGTCTTTGGTCAACTACCAATAAAGTTTGCATACAGGCATATGCATTCAACTTTCTCCAGAGTCAGCTTCCTCACTTTATAGGGTCAATGGTCCTTGCTCCACAAGAGCGCTAGTTGGCTTATTTAATGGAACAACAGCCTTTTGTGTAGGAATTGAGAGAATCAGCTCAAGACAATCTCTTTCTGTTGCATGGTAGACCACACTTGAAGCAGCCTTCTCGTAGCATGCTTTGGACTTCATTGACACCATTTCACTTGAGGCCCCTGTAAACAGCCATTTCACTTCTCTGCCTGCTTGGCTACTGTGACATTAGTGTGGTCATTCTTTGAAGTCCTGGAAATTGAAATTCAGATATTTCTCACTCTGTACATCCACTTATTAAACTTTCCATTTAGAATTCAGTTTAACAAGCCCATATCCCCTCTGTCTATTCTGCTATGAATTCCATTTTCCCTGTCAACAGGTCTCACTTTTGGGTATTTGGTAGGGGCAATGCTATGCAACATCCATGGATATTAGTAGCTTCCTTGTTTTCTAATCTTATATTTAGGACAAGAGTACCAAATTAAAACATTGGAGTAAACCCTTTAGTTCTCTGACATCATATGTATAAGGAAAGTACATTTTAAGTTATACATTACTAAGTAGACAGAAGAAGCAACTTTTTTGAGAAAGGAGGTGCCAAGGATAACTGCTAAATTATTGAAACATTCTATGGGTCTTTAGCGCTAACCACAAGGTTGTGTAACAGAGAAGAGGAGGAGATGTTTAGGCTAAAGTACTGACATAAGTAGTGGGGGGAATCAGTGTAGGGGGATAAAAAAATGCTGCCTCTACATTTTAGTTCTTTTACAACTAGCATGCTGAGGCTGATGGGGCTTACGGTGTTGGGTTTTTCATTTGTTTTGCTTACTTTGCTGAACTAAAATAGTGAGCAGTAGTTGGCTACGCTGGGTCCACCAGAAGGTGGTAGAGTCCCAGTGGATCCGTCTTGTAAGTCCCATGTCCACATCTCAATGTACCTGCCACTGCATGAATGTCTTCCCAGCATTCTGCATGTCTCTCATGGCCACTGTGACAACTTCTTCATGCCTCTTGCCTTTGTGCTGCCCATACCTATCTGTCACTCAGTCCCAACATATGTTCTACTTCTTCTTTATCTTCTACTATCACTCCCCCAAATATTACACTTCAAATCTAAACCTAATTCCAAATAAACTTTTATTTCTACTTAAGAATTTTATCTGCAACCATATACTTTTTAAACTTAAATATAACTCTTCAAATCTGAACATTTTAACTGTATGTTTCCTGGAAATTAACACTACTTACTCAAGCTTTAAAGCAGCTACTTCTAACTACACACTAAACATTGCATTGGAGAAGGCTCAGCTGGGTGATTAAGAAGGTAAAATAGCCCAGGTGTCCATGTCTCCTAGACATCTGTTCGTGTCAGTCTCTCCCTCTTTATGGATTCAATATGGTTGCTCTCTCCAGGGAGAAAGATGCAGTTTTGAATGACCTGACCATTAGTAGGCCTGTTCATCAAATTAAATGCATCCTCTGATCCCTTCGGATGATCTAATAAGTGCCATTGCTGAAACAGCTATCAACTATTTAAAGGTAAAAATAACCCTGTCACCTAGAGATTCTGAAACGACAGAAAACTCCCAAAAGAACTGGTGTAACAATGAAGTTGCTTGAAGGGGCACGTTTGGGTATCACACACCCCTTGCTCACAGGGCTTTTGACTGACTGACTGCTGCCAGAGAATGTAGAGAATATGTTCCTCAGTCCTTACCAGCAAGTGCATCAACTTATCCTCAACAATTTGTAAGGAGAACATCTCTCCATGGAAAGAAGGCATTTGTGTGAGTATGACATGCCCACTTTACATATACCCATTTTGCAAAGATATTGACATTTGTGGATTTTAATAATGTATAGAGCTGCTCTGCCTACTGCTTTGAACACAAGGTTTCCGGGAAGGCGAATCCTTGCTATAAAATGAATCCGGACCCCAAGCTGGGTGGTTTTTTAGGTCTCGACTGGCGTACACTGCGCAGCAGTGTCGCGCAGCTCGAGAAATTTTGTTTCAGTTACTGGGGTTGAACCCGCCTCTCTCTTCCATTGGCTAACTCCATAAATGGAGGCTAGCCATTGGAAGAGAATAATGTCACTCATTCTTGGAGCAGATTCGTGGGCTTTTCTGTGTTTTTTTTAAGCCCCGCCCCCTTTGTTTCATCATGAAGACGTAGCCATTGTGGGTGTTTCCTTTTTTTTTTTGCCAGGGCTGTTTATTCATCAGTACGAAACAAGACGCAGACGGCAGCGGGCAGCTGTTCCCGGACTCTCCGCCACTCTTAAAATGGCCGCCGTGCCGAGGACTCGCTGAGCAGTGCGCCCCCCTCCGCCGCTGCTGCTGCCTCCTTTCTGGCTTCCTCCCCCGCCCGCTGCTGCCGGAGCTGCCTTCCCTGGAAACCTCGCTCCGTATAGCACTGCCTCGGAGCCTACTGCGGCGCAGCGCTCCGGCGAGGGCTGGTTTTTATAATGCGAGGCTTAACTAAAGACATGGATGGTAACATTTCATCTTTTTTTAAATAAATATAGACGCGCCGCGCTACAACTTTAACAATGGCAGCCGCATCATTAACTTTCTTGTTTCCTCTGAGTGCCTGAGCGTCTGTACACGTGCGTATGTGTGTATAGTAAACCCGTGTAAACATGTGTGCCTGTGTATTTATGTAGTGAGTATATTATGTATATGTGTGTGTGCGTGTGTGGCAGTCCGTTTCTGTGTGCATATAGTCACCTCGGCTCCACTGTCTTCTTGCCCTGTGAGCGTAATCAGGCAGTATGTCCCTGGATGCCTGCCGGCCGCCCGCGAGTGCCAGTGGCTGGTTATTTGTAGTTCGCATAAAGCCCCTCTACCGTGTCTCTCGACTTCTCATCCTGAGAGAAGGCAGGGGAGGGGAGAAGTGGGTTTGTCTGCTTCAATCATCGTTGAAAGTCATTTTTTCAGTCCGAGGCAGATGAAAAGCCCCGCTTACAAATTCGCTCATGTTTCCCGGTTATCTCCTGCCTGTTGATGCAATCATACCCCAGGCCCCCCTCACCACTTCTCCCCGGGCCAATAATTGAATTTTTATCGGTTTCAGTAATTGTACGAAATTGGTTCACTTTGGATAATGCGCGTCCATAAAATACCCCTTTTGATTTATCCCCGCGACGGACAATCCTTTTCAAACTTTTTCTTAAAAATCAATGCCACTGCGCGGAAGCGAGAGCAGACGGATAGCGTGTAGCATGAGGTTTTCGATATTTGTCCTTTTGTTTGAAAATCGCAGTCATAAATCCACCAAGCAGCGCGACGGCCGTCAATCTGGGAGACTGCAAAGTTGTATTTTCCCTCTGTGCTCTAAGATTTATTCCTCATTATTTTGACCCTGCTGTCCTTTCTTTAATGTTACCGCCACCATTTACCAAGTTTGCACTACAGTGGAGAACAACGGCGCAACTCAATTTGTTTCTGATCTTTACTGTTTCGCGATATTTACTTCCCAAATAATGCACTTGAATCCCCACGCTAATTCTTTGACACAATACAATGGAACTAACCTGCGGTCAACTTTCTGCAACAAACTACCACACCACATCCAACACCACATCCAACACCACATCCAGCACCACATCCACCACCACCCCACCACATCCACCACCGCATCCACCACCACATCCACCACCACATCCACCACCACATCCACCACCACCCCATCCACCACCACCCCATCCACATCTACCACATCCACCACCACATCCACCACCACATCCACCACATCCACCACCAGCACATCCACCACCACCACATCCACCACCAACACATCTACCACCACCACATCCACCACCACCACATCCACATCCACCACCACTTCCACCACCACCACTTTCACATCCACCATATCCACCACCACCACATCCACCATATCCACTACCACCACATCCACCATATCCACCACCACCACCACATCCACCACTACCACATCCACCACCACCACCACATCCACCACCACTTCCACCGCCACATCCACCACCACCACCACCACATCCACCACCACAACATCCACCACCACCACATCCACCCCCACCACATCCACCACCACCACCATATCCACCGCCACCACCACCACTTCCACCAGATACAACATCACCACATCCATCACATCTATGTGTGTGTGTGTGTGGCTGTGTGTGTGTGTGGGGGGGGGTGGGTGCAAATGCAATAGGTCTCGCATTTGCGAGAGATTAAGCTATTGGCATTGTAAATGACAATGCCATATATTTATCTGTTTTCCAAACCAACACATAAATTAAAAATTTGTCATTTACAATGCCAATAGCTCTAACTTTTGCAAAGGCGAGACGGTTGCATTGTAAATGCTTGTTAGGATGTGATTTTATTGTGCCAGGTCTCTCGGGCCTGTTTGTCTCAAATGCAATTGTACTGCCAGTCTGCCACTGATCATAGAAACAAAGTATTAAGAGAACATTTTGCAACCTAACTAGAATTGCCAAGAACGTCCTTTTTAGGATTTGACTTTCAAGTGGTAGTGAAGACATACAGTTAAGACTTGCACTTGAAGGTTGGTGTGGGTTAGAAAGCCTTGTAGCACATTTGTCACTCACAATATGAATTATGTTCATACAGTCGGAATCTGTTACAAAGAAATAGAAGAGTGTATTTGTTATTAAGATAATATGCTCAGTAACAATAACTTTTATTCCCTTGGTAACTTTGTTTCAATATAGGTGTGCACAGGGAGTCTGGGACAGAGTTACACTTATATTGGGTCTGTAGCCAAGTGCAACATCTTCCTTTTGAGCACAGGAGTTTGGGTTTCACAAGTGCCTTTTCGGTGCTCTTTTCAAATGAGGCTTTTATGTGTTAGAATTTGGCAGGGAGACTGAGGGGGCTGGGGTTATTTCTGCACAGCTCAGCAGCAGTGCTCAGGTCTGGCTTTGTCGGAGTGGCCTGGCTCTATTATGAAATTGTATTATATTCCATACAACAAAAATGTTGCCTATAACACAAGCATTGGTTTATTTTAACATGGTCAAAGTGCATTGAATGCAATAGAGTTAGAAAACAGACCTGCTCAGTTTAATCAGAGAAACAACATATGTGCTCATGTTTAGAGGGCCGTTGTGGGATTTTGATATTTTCTGAAGCTATGTCATCAATGCTGTAAATGAAATGTGGCTACTTTATAAGTCCTGTCTTGGAAGAACGAGGAGAAAATCCCATAGCAATTGGCTTCTTTTCGCTTTCCATAGCCTGAACATACACATTGTTCACCCTTCATTGGAGTAAGGCAGGAGGCAAGCACAAATTAAACTTTTCCTGCTCTAAAGATCTCTACATATCAGAAAGGTATAAAAGATAGTGGTGACTGGGCTGGAGGTCACATACATGGACCAGTTGCTGTAGGGATGCTGTGGAATAGAGTTCCAGAGTCAAGCCTGATTTCATGAAAAAGGTGTCTAGGGACGTTATCTGTCGAAGCATGCAACGAATGAATATAATTAGGCTGTTAATCAGCTAGTTATAACCTAAGCAGGGATTAGACTCATTCATTAGTGCTGAAATGAAAAGTAATTGGGGCATATCTAACCTTTGCACTATTGTATGTTAGTGTCTGATCTGTTCATAATCTTTACAATCTTTCGTCATCATGCCTTAAGCAGAAGAATAGTGGATAACAACTATATACAATACCAATGCTTACGCAAGTGTGCACTAATTTGGGTGTCAGAGCGGGGAGCATTTACTTTCCATGCTTCTGTTTAAAATTATATACAAAATACTCACCTTAATGTAGGTATTTCGTAATTAAAACAGATGATGGTGTGTTTAGAGCTTTTTTTTGAAAATTCATAATCTTGTAAGGTCAATTTTCTACATCAGTTGTTGAGTGAATTACATTTTTATTCAACCTTGACTTCAGCCTTTATCACTCTTCGAAACATTTTCCCCAACAAGATTGCCTTTTGCCCTATTTATAAAGGGACATGTTTGAAAACATGTTTGTCCAACAATGTATCGTATTGTATTGTATGTATGCAGCATTTATATATTGCTTGCTAGTCCTATGCTGGGCTCTGAAGCCCTTATTTGCCGACATTAATGGCATGCTACACCCTGTGGGCTGTGTAGTTGGAAGTATGTTGACATATTTTGGATCATATAAAAGAAATGCTTGGTAACAATCTTTCCCCCTGATTATATTATTTTCTGTTTGAGTTTATTGCCTGGTCCTGACTTTTGATTTCCTGGCCTAACTTTTGATTGCTTGGCTTTAGACTAAAAAACAAGTTCTTTGTCACCACCACAGGAATGTAGTGTAAGTAAAAGGATACTGGACAATTTCCTAGCACTCTACAGAGAGCTATGTAAAGGACTGAACAGTATAATTACTTTCAAGCAAAGGCTCTTTAAACTTTGTGTCCTGAAAGCAGTCAGCTCTTTAGAAGAATACACACAAACTATTGAAGGTTGCAAGAAAGAAAACAAAACACAAAAAAGAGCAGGTAAGGTCTACAACTGATGTGTATCTACAATAGTGACTGCGCGGCACTGTTGGTGCGCGTATGAGACACAGGGTCTGTCAAGACAGATTACTAAGGGTCACATAAAGGGCTAAAATATATCCCATCAGACCACCCATGTGGTGGAGTTTGCGTCATATGGGAACAGTTGATCAGCCTCTCCCAAATCTGACCAATAGTGTCAATAAGGGAAAAGGTTGTCAAAGAAGTCGTCCTATTGTGACACCATAAAGTATTATGAATAGACAGAGTGCAGTGCTCAACGGAAAATCGTTTGCATTAAAATTGACTACCGGGACACCGGAAAGAATGTAACGTAGAGGGCCAAGTGTCAATATTAAAAATACGCCGAGTAGTAATACTACTCCGAGGCGCTGTGAAGTGTGGTCGACATGTTTCAGCTATAGGAGCCATTGGCTCAGCTTTCTTCAGGACCTTAAACCAAATAATAGCTACTGCAATTACATGTGATGTGTACAACTAACAAAAAATTGTGCTGATACGTAGTTACAGAATTACATATACACCAGAAAATGGTATACTTGAATGTCCACTGGATGGAAAAAGATGTCATCTTCCCAGCTTTGTGTGGGTGACGACCTCACCTCACCCGGCAACCGCTCGGGAGAATGAGGCCCCTACCTCCACTTCCGCTCGCGTTTGTCACGAGAGCACCGACGGACAGAGCGGGGCCTCATTCTCCCGAGCGGTTGCCGGGTGAGGTGAGGTCGTCACCCACACAAAGCTGGGAAGATGACATCTTTTTCCATCCAGTGGACATTCAAGTATACCATTTTCTGGTGTATATGTAATTCTGTAACTACGTATCAGCACAATTTTTTGTTAGTTGTACACATCACATGTAATTGCAGTAGCTATTATTTGGTTTAAGGTCCTGAAGAAAGCTGAGCCAATGGCTCCTATAGCTGAAACATGTCGACCACACTTCACAGCGCCTCGGAGTAGTATTACTACTCGGCGTATTTTTAATATTGACACTTGGCCCTCTACGTTACATTCTTTCCGGTGTCCCGGTAGTCAATTTTAATGCAAACGATTTTCCGTTGAGCACTGCACTCTGTCTATTCATAATACTTTATGGTGTCACAATAGGACGACTTCTTTGACAACCTTTTCCCTTATTGACACTATTGGTCAGATTTGGGAGAGGCTGATCAACTGTTCCCATATGACGCAAACTCCACCACATGGGTGGTCTGATGGGAATTATTTTAGCCCTTTATGTGACCCTTAGTAATCTGTCTTGACAGACCCTGTGTCTCATACGCGCACCAACAGTGCCGCGCAGTCACTATTGTAGATACACATCAGTTGTAGACCTTACCTGCTCTTTTTTGTGTTTTGTATCTAGGCATAGGGGAGCGAGCAGGAAGGTCAGTAAATATTCCCCCTTCGACCCCCCACACACCCGTTGTTTCCAGGTTGCAAGAAAGACCCAGGTGTTCTTTCTGAAACAGATCATATTGCTTATAGTTTACAACCTGGAGCAGGGTAATCACAGAGCGCTAAAGGACTGAGTGAAGGAAAGAAGCCCCCTGGGCTCTTGACAACCTACACCTGGATGTTGAAGTGCTGGATTGTTTGAAAAGGGCTCTCACCACAGCAGCCAAGATGGTGGAGAAGGAGGAGAACCGTACAGACTCTTGTCCCATAACAACATTAGCTTGCAGTTGAAGTGCTGGATGTTGAGGCAAATGGAAGAGAACCTTTCACTCTCTGATCTTCAGTATCTCAGAAGAGTGAGTCCTCCACTGAAATGTCAGACTTCCATGTTCCACTAAACAGCACATTCATACACAACACACATTGGAGGTGTGCTATCATGTAGGACATGGGCACCTAAAAATGCATGGTAGGTATAGGTTGCATATTCTCTCAATATAGTTTTGTGGGGAATAGTTTGAAGTCCCCAAAATTATGGCATTGGAAAGAAGACGCCCAGCTCAAAATCAAAGACTTAAGATTGGGTGCAGACTCTCCCAAAAGAATGTCTGACAAAATATCGAAAGACAGAATATCGAGATACAAAAATATCGCAATAAAAATATCGATGCCAACAATATCGACATCCTATCTACAACATGGTAAGTACAAAAATATTGAAGAAAAAATATTGATGCCAAAATATCGTTTTAAAAAATATATAGTTTTTTAAAATAAAACAATATGTAAAATAAATTACATAATAGTTAAAATATAATAAACATAGTTAAAAATATTTTATATTATTTGAAAGTAATAAGTAATATACACAATGTAATAAAAAAATAATTAAACATATATATATATTATGTAATATAGATACTTAATAATCAATTTTATTAATTATTTTAATAACTTATAAATAATTAAAAAATATGATAAATTACAAATTCATCTATACACATAAAATATTAAGATAAATTAAAATTAAATAATTATGCAAAACAAATTTAAAAAGTTAAATTTACTTGTAATACTTTTTATAAATAATTAAATACTACATTAACTAAAACAATACAAAAAATATTAAATAACAGAGGGATTAAAATACTATTACAACTCCCAAAAAAACAACACTAAGGAAAATGTTGGATAGCGTAGGGGTAAAAATTACTACTCCCACCCCAGAGAGTGCAACAGTAGGGAAAGTGTTGGATAGCGTAGGGGTAAAAATTACTATTCCCACCCCAGAGAGTGCAACAGTAGGGAAAGTGTTGGATAGCGTAGGGGTAAAAATTACTATTCCCACTCCAAAGAGTGCAACAGTAGGGAAAGTGTTGGATAGGGGGGGGGGGGATTACTATTCCAACTCCAGAGAATGCAACAGTAGGGGAAGTGTTGGATAGGGTAGGGGTAAAAATTACTATTCCCACTTCAGAGAATGCAACAGTAGGGAAAGTGTTGGATAGCATAGGGGTATAAATTACTATTCCAACTCCAGAGAGTGCAACAGTAGGGAAAGTCCTGGATAGAGTAGGGGTACAAATTACTAATCCAACTCCAGAGAGTGCAACAGTAGAGAAAGTGTTGGATAGCGTAGGGGTACAAATTACTATTCCAACTTCAGAGAGTGCAACAGGAGGGAAAGTGTTGGATAGCGTAGGGGGGAAATTACTATTCCAACTCCAGAAAGTGCAACAGTAGGGAAAGTATTGGATAGCGTTACTATTCCAATATCCAATAAATTAATTATGAATACACAACTATAAATGTAATAACTACTTATTTACATATCAATTACTTTGCACACTACTCCCCTATAAACGCACAACAAACTCCAATATTAAAATAATACACAACATAATTATCAATTAATACAAATTAATAACCAATTAATACAAATTAAATACCAATTAATAATTAATTAACAATGATATAATTAGCAAAAACAATAAATGAAAATAAATTATTACTCAATTACATTTAAATTACTTCCCACCCTATTCCCCTATAAACCCATAACCCGCTACAGGACATAATTATCAATTAATCAATTATTTAAAATTAATTACCAATTAATGAAAATTAAACACCAATTTATAATGAATTAACAATAATATAATTAGCAAAAAATATTTATGAAAATAAATTATTACTCAATTACAAATTACTTCCCACCCAGTTCCCCTATCAACACATAACCTGCTACAGAACATAACTATCAATTAATCAATTAATTAAAAGTTATTACCAATTAATTAAAATTAATTACCAATTAATAAAAATTTATTTATAATTCCTAAAAATCAATAAATAATTTAGTACAATTAAATTACTTCCCACCCTATTCCCCTATAAACCCACAACCCGCTACAGAACATAATTATAAATTAATCAGGTAAATAAAAGATATTACCAATAATACAAATTAATTACCAATTAATTAAAATTAATTTATAATTCCTAAAAATTAATAATTAATTTAGTATAATTAAATTACTTCCCACCCTTTTCCCCTATAAACCCACAATCCGCTACTGTACTAAAATACAAAATTTACTTAAAGTACAATAAAAAATAATAAAATACATATTAAATACATTATAATATACATAAAAACATATACAAATCAATATTATTAACATCGATATTACTAACATTGATATTAGAAACATCTATATTACTTACATCGATATTAACAAAATAGATATTACTTACCTTCTATATTCTGTCCCTTCGATATTAAAACATCGATATTATTGTATATCGATATTAAAAAATCGATTTTTTTGTCTGCCTACCCTCCCAAAATGGTTGCATTAGGAATTGGCACTATCATGCCCCCGCTTCTGGGACATCAGCTCTGAGACTGAAATCACATGATCACAATAAGATCTTCTAAGCAGTCTCTTACTGAGCGTCTTTATGTTTCTGCTCACTAGTAGGGAGCAGGAGTGGGGTACCCAGTTCTGTGCATTTAAGAAACTCAAGTAAAGTAGTCTGACTGCCTCCTTTTTGAGATGACTCTACCATAGGCCTTGTCCCCAAGTTAAAAAGAGAAGGCACAATGTTTTGGTGACTTGAAGACAGTTGACGGCAGCCATAAGTCAGGTTCATCTATTCTGACCTTGGTGTTGTGGTCGATTCAACTGGTGCCCAGTAACTTGGAAAAAAGAGCCATACTCCTGACTTTAATTCTCAATTATCATTATTTATGGAACAAAACAGTGTGGTCATACTCAATCCCATGATCAATGTACATAATCACCATGTATCAGGATTGACTCTTTGCAAAATCATTTATACCACACTGCAGGTCCTATAAATAATAACACTTGTTTTTTTCTGAATTATTAAATGAATATCTCTTAATAAACATTCGTGTATACAATGTCACAAAACTGCGATTTGCCACTTGAAACGTGATTTCCCCCCAAAAATGGTGAGTTGTGTTATTTTTATGTTTCATGAGTAAAATGTGCCTTTGTACTTTTTTGTTTTTGTCCTGCTTAATCTTGAGGTGCAAGCATACATATTCTGAAAGGATCTCACCTTGTTTTGTATGACTGATGAAAGCAGACAGTAACTCAGGTTCCTTGTGATTCCACTGCAAACCATTATTATCTCTACAATTAAAATCTACTGCAGAGCTGTAGAACAAAACCGCTTGTCATGAAGCATTAAGAAATAATCCCTACCCAAACAAAGAGCATAATTATTTAAAATGAAACGAAATTGAATTCCCATTTACTTTTCCCATTATTAATCATCTCAACTGCACGCCATCTCTACTAATGTGATTTATGCAATAATGAAAGAGTAACCCTAACACTATTGTTAGACAAATGACCTAAAACATATTTCTATTCAGAATTTTAACTACCAGAATTGGATTAGCATGTTTAGATGAATTTCCTAAATCAAAAACAACTGTGTATGATTTTGCGCACCTCTACTCATGCTTATTTTACATCTGTACGTTAATGCTGGACAATCCACTTTAATGAGTATTTTAGTGAAAATGGACGAACAGAGAAAGCTAAAACCAGCCCACACAGTAGCAGGGGTGGGTTATACACATAGCAGACGAAAATAAAAACCCGGAAATTGGCTTTTGTTGCATGATAAACCAGAGGCTGAATTCTGAGTGGTTTATAAACGTCACCAGAACTCAAAGATGTCATGATTGCATATATTGTTTACGAAAGTTAAAAAAAAAGTCCGGCTTTCCAATTGGTCCAAATTCATAATTTGCAGGAATGCTAAACTGAAAGTCGTCTGTTAATGAAATTGTACAAATAGGCTGTATTTACCAAGAACCCAAACTTAATTGCTACATTTTATAATTTGCTTTACTGTAGCACATAAATTACATGGGCTGATGTACTCACAGCGAGGTTTCAAATAGTTTGTGCAATATGAGCACCGATTTTCTATGACCTGTCTGTAATTTTGTGATGGGACCTATGCTCTTGTAAAAGTTTGCATTGCAAAATGCCCATTTGCAGGGGAGTTGCAGATTGACCTTACAAACAATGTGAATTACCCCTTTCCATGCTGATGACGGAACCGCTCCGTCATCAGCTGCGGTTGGGCTGTGCTGATGACGGAGCGGTTCCGTCATGGCCCGGCCGCCGCGCCTGCGCGGCGCGGCGCGTTTTATTGAGCGGGCGGGGCCATGACAGAACCGCTTCGTCCTGAGCACAGCCCAACCGCGGCTGATGACGGAGCGGTTCCGTCATCAGCATGCGGCCGCCGTGCGGCCGCCCCGCCCACTTAGCGCTGCGGCGGAATAGCCGCCGCAGCGATGGAGTTAAGCAGATCGTTATTTGTGACCCCCCGTGATTAGCTATGAACAAGGAATGGAAGATTTTAAGGAACAGCAGACCACAATCTCTGCATTCAAATTCTCAAATGGAACCCATTTTTAAGTAGGAACTGGTGTTGCTTTAGAAAAATACATTATTTCCTGTTTGAGAACAAATGGAGGCTTGCTCCCCGAGGTTGTTTGGCACAACTCCCAAAGACGAATCTGTCCAACATGAGAGCTTCCCCTTTGAAAATGAGTTACCACCTACATTTATGATCATAAACCACTAATACATTTCATTTCAAACATTAGGGAGGGTGGCACTTTCTCTCCTAATTGTGATTCGGAATGAGTTGAAAAATCCCTTTTGCAATTTGAAAAGGCCAAAAATCCTTCTCACAGATTCAAGTGTTTTGAGATTTCTACACATGCTAATTCCACTTATTACAGTGGAATGTCCTACAGGATTCTGGGTGAGTGGTAATAGAAAATAGTGCAATTTGTAGACGAAGAGTTAAATCACAAGAAAACTCTACTAAAGAAGTTGCTATGTCCTTTGGAAATTCCTCACACCTATACACCAGTGGATTTAGCCCTTCTTTTCCCAAATTGGAGGATTTCTCTATAACACCCAACTTTAGGTTTAGGGTTAGAGGTTGGAACATGCATATTTCTTGACTAAGGAAAGTGAGCTGCCATCAAGAATGCAGTGAATACATTATTCATGCTTTGGGCATCTGCAAACCTCCCAGATGCCATTTCCCACCCAGTTTGCACAGCTAACATTACTGCAAGTAAACAATGGCATAAAGGTATGTACTGGGTGTTATATACCCACAAAAATCCAATGTTACATGTGATTATGGGACAGAGGACTTCTGTACCTAAAAAAATGTATTTGAAGTAGAGAAAAAACGTGGGTTATGCGTACACATTGAAATGTAGGAGTTTTGCAGAATTCTATTTGTAGGAGGTCATTTTTATGAATTTATTTAAATGAATCATTTTGACATGATTTTGTAAAGTTACTAATTTCTTTGTGAGGTGGTCCCTATTGTTCTAATGTACACATCTAGGTATTTTATACATTTTGCGGTCCTCAGTTTTACTTGGTAAAATCGTTTATAAAACGTTCACTGTCCTAAAATAACCAAGATGGGCTAGAGAACTTGGTCACCTACAACGCTATCTGAGAAGAATCCATCATAAAAATGGTCTCTGCATTTCAAACTCAGTGACGGCTGGCATATATTTAGGGTTGTGGGGTGGGCAGCATACTGGTGGCATTAAGATAATTTAAAAAAAGGCACTTACCGGGCAGACTTGCCACATGACGTCCTCCTCGCTCTGGTGTCTTCGTTCCTGGAAACTCCAGACCAAGAAACTGCTCTCTCCAATCCGGACACGTCTCTCAGCATGAGAGACATGTCAGGATTGGACGGAGCAGCCTCTCGCAGTGTTCCTAAGAGCACTGAAGGCCTGCGCTTTCTCTAACCCAGCCGTCTAAGACAGCTAGGTGAGAGAAGTTTAAAATGTTCAAGTCTGGCTGACTGTCGCAAGACGGCCGGCCTAAGAGACATGCGCACTTTATACATAAGTGCACAGCTCCCTCCTGCCATTCATCAGCACTGGCCCTGCCTCATCCTGATACTCAGTTCAAGACAGGTTGCTTCAAAATAAAATGGTAACGAATAAACGTTATTGCCATTCTATTTTTTAGCTGTTCTGGGTCATTTTTTTAGGGGGGCGTTGCCCCTTCACTCTTATTGAGGAGAAGCTCCTGTGTAAACTGTTAACTAGTGGGAAGTACATTGTCCTAGCAAGTTTTGTTTATTGTACACGTTTAGGCAGCCATATGTTTCAAATAGTGGATGCTTGTCCTGTAATCCTTGCTTGCTTACTGACAGATTCTTATCCTTTTGGACATCATATTTTAGGTATGGCCTAGAGCTAGCTTTAGCACATATTTTTTTTCTTCGAGAATCAATATCAGGAATATTAGCTTTATATGGAATAAGGCTACACTCAGATAAGTTTGCAAAAGGGAAATCTTTGTCGCGAAGAGGGAGGGATGGTGATCTCAGACTGGAAAACGTATTACTTGGCTGCTTTTTTAGTCATGCACACCAGGGTTTATAATAGAGCCAAGGCTTTAGTTTTTGCAAACTGTTTAAGGAAAAAATGCTTGAATGGACCCCTTTATCCAAGTCTCTGGAACCCAATTATCGAAATCCTAGATTGGTCAGATATTGGACAGTAATCTCCAAACAGAAGCAATAGCAGCTATCTTAATATCCCATCAATAAATATCACAACTCCTCTGAAACTCTATGGGGCATATTTACAAGGGCATAGCGCCAATGGGGTGTCACTTTTTCTGATGCTGCGGTGGTGCTGTGCCCTGCTTCATATTTACAAAGTGGCGCTAAGCCACTTTGCGGGGTTAACGCCACCCTGTAAACATGGCCCTCCTTGACGCAGGTTTCTGCTGCAAATGGGCATGCGCTGGGTGTTGCTGTGGGCGTTCTCTTGCAACACCCATTGCTTTTTTACGCTGCCCCAGATTTACAAGGATCTGTAAATCTGAGGCAGCGCAAAAAACTAACGCCTTTCAAAAGGAGGCATTAATGTGGCACATCGAGGATAAGAACTTTTATTTATCCTTGTTTTTTTGCACTTTCTATGTGTGCTGCAGTATGTGTGTTGTATTCTGCAGCACACACAAAGAAGGAGCAAAACACCATTAATGGAATATCTTCTTGCAGAAAAACAATCATCCCTGCAGTGCAGGCAGTTTTTTTAGCATTGGCGCAGGGGAGAGCACAGGGGTGCACTGGATTCTTTCTAATACGGTGCATCCCTGCGTTTTTTAAATGACGCAGTTCGGCACACCGAAATTGCTTGCAGCATTGCGCCATTTCATTGTAAATATCCTGCTGGGTCTCCCAGATTTTCAACAGATAGGAGGTGTGAAAAAGCCAAGCTGGGGAAAGAAGTGGACATGGAGCTTGGGAATTACCGCTCTATTTCTTTGCTACCAGCACCGTCAAAAATCTTGGAAAAATGAGCACAACGTCACCTCACTAAGTATGTTGATTCTCATGACAGCCTACACAACACTCAATCAGGCTTCCGGATAGGATATAGCACTGAAACTGCTCTAGTGGAGTTGGCAGAGTCTATAAGAATGTCAATGGATGCTGGAGCATCAGCTATGCTGATCCTGCTGGATCTCTCCGCGGCCTTTGACACTGTGGCTCATCCCATATTGTTAAACAGACTTGAACAGCTTGGTGATCAGGGCACAGTCCTTGCCTGGATCTAGTCTTACCTCTGTAACCACACTCAAAGCGTATTTCTCCCACCATACCAATCGTCACCTAAGCGTTTGAGATGTAGGGTACGCAGGGCTCGGCATTAAGCCCACTGCTCTTTAATATCTACCTGGTACCACTCTTCAATCTTATTGACACTTGGGAGTTGAAGGCTGTTTCGTATGCAGATGACACCCAGCTGATATTCTCTTTCAACGATCATTCAAGGGACCCGTCTGCCAGATTAGCGGGTTGCCTGAAAGACATCAGTAGCTGGATGAATAAAAACAAGCTGGAATTAAAGACAGACAAGACGGAGATCATGTTCTTTGGTCAGCCCTTCTTTCCTTCTGCAGGACTTTGGTGGCCTGCTGAATTGGACACGCCGCCTTGTCCGACAAAGGCAGCTAGAAACCTGGGCATCAAGTGGTACTCGGATCTATCTTTTGAAACCCACATACGTCATTTTACGTCGGTCTGCTTTGGCAAACTAAAAACGCTAAGAAAATTTCTGCACCTCTTGCCAGAAGATAGCAGGAGGACAGTAGTACATGTGGCGGTTACGTCCCATCTAGACTATGCTAATAGTCTGTACTTGGGGCTCCACAGCTATCTGACTCGCAGACTCCAGATGATTCAGAAAACGGCTGCAAGACTCATTTGCAGAGTGTCTTTTCATCATCACATTTCCCCTCACATCAGGCTCCTCCACCATCTCCCTGTTGTAAAACGCATTGAATTTAAGGCCTTGACCCTTGCTTTCCGGGCTATGCACAACATAGGACCTAGACACCGCAGAAAAAGGCTTCTCCCATACCAATCGGCCCGCCCTCTTATATCTAACTCTAAGTCCCTAATGTGCGTTCCCCAGTTTGTCAGGGCCAGAAAGGGAGGAACATTTGCGGTCAGGGCAGCTATGCTATAGAATGCACTACCTCTACATCTCGGCATATTGGACTCTGAATCCGCCTTCTATAAGCACCTCAAGACGTGGCTCTTTGGCTAGGTTAAGACGCTGTGCCAATCTTTTCACCTGTCTGCCGCTAAGCGCCGGGACACATCTGTTTGTGCTATACAAATAACTCTATTATACATAATAATGATGTAGGCCCCTGGAGTCAGTCAAGGCCAGTCTTTCCCCTGCTCAGCAGGGAATGCTTTGGATTATTAATAAACTCGAAGTATCCTAGGAAAGTCTCTCCCTCTTAATATAGAGGGATTAAGGAACACCATGATGGACACGTTCAACTCAAAAAATCTCACATGAAAGATTAGGCACCGGGTAAGATAGCTCAGAGGGTGCCACAACCACACCAATAAAATGTTTCGAATCGCCCAAAATAGCTGGATGAAAGAAGTCAGTTTAAGCATGATTAATGAGGAATGGCTGCAGATATACACTTTTGATTGTCAGGGGCTGATGGGGCAAATTTCAAGTGGGTGCAGTTGTATGCTAAGTGGCTAGTTTATTACAAGCCCAAGAAATTGCATGCTTGGAATATGAATATTTCAGATAGCTGTCTCTGGTGTATTATGTTGGATACGTGGGAGCATTTGATTTGGGGATATTAGAACCTAAGGGGATTCTGGGACAAGGTTAGGTTGTTTATTCTGGATTCTTTAGGAACCCCAGTTTTGCCAGACCCTAAGCCTATATTTTAGGCAACTTCCAGGGTCTAAAGGCTAGAAATCTACGAGCCCGGTCATCTATAGCAATTTCAATTGCTTGTTCACTGATCAGCAACCACTGGAAGTCAAGGGGGCCACCAGACTTATTCATGTGGTTCAATAAGTTATGTGTAGTCTAGAATAAGGAGTATTTATATGTCAAAAAGGTGGGGGTGATTTTTTTTTAAAGATTTGGAAGTAGTTTAAGTATTTTACTGAAAGAACTGCAATGAAATGATTCTGATGTATTAACCCTTCAAGATACATCTCCTTTTTTTAAGTACATTATTGATTGTTTTCTGACTTAGGGCTTGATTACGATGCCATAGGAAATGACTCCGACCCACGGTTGGAGCCGTTCCTACAGCATTGTAATCGGCTGTTCGGATTCCTTTCCGACTGACCCATTTTGATGGGGTCGGTCGGAAAGGAATCTGAACCGGATCTCCAAATGCCTCCGACTGGCTTGGAGAGCCCATCTGCCATTTGGAAAATATCCAGTAATCCCTTGGGTGGCTCTTTCCACCCGAGGGATTACGATGGCAGATTCCAACAGCCTTTCTGTGGCGGCCTGTTTGACACAGAACGGCTGTGGGATTCCGACTTTGGGGGCCCCCAGCAGGTGGCCTTCAAAGTCACATGCACTGCATGGGTGCAAGGCCTCCGAATGGCGGCCCCCTGTTGATCTCTGCAACCAGTGGCAGGCAGCTTGAGGTGCCAGCCACCAGGTGCAGGGATGAACTGGACCTCAGCTCTTTACAATGAGAGCAGGCATTCCAGTTGGAATG
The DNA here is from genome assembly GCF_964261635.1 of Lissotriton helveticus. Classification (NCBI taxonomy): domain Eukaryota; kingdom Metazoa; phylum Chordata; class Amphibia; order Caudata; family Salamandridae; genus Lissotriton; species Lissotriton helveticus. The sequence goes on along the minus strand of NC_136069.1, from coordinate 1,306,852,414 downwards.
CATGCTCCCACTGTAAAGAATAGGAATGCGACCGAACAGTGTTTGGTCGCATACTAATTGCTGGGTTGGGACCGATGACAGAAGGTCGTTCGTTCCCTGTTTTCAAACGATTTTGGGCGGACTCAGGTCCGTACGACATCGTAATCGGGCCCTTATTAGTATTTGTACTCTCTCCTTTCATTTTAATTACACCTATATCATGCATTTTATTCTCAACTGCGATTTTGCATTTATTAACTACTTCCTTAATGAATTGGTTTGATTGTCTGAGTAGTGTCTACGTTTTCGCATGTGTGCTATTGAATAGCTTTTCTGAAATGAAATAAAAAATGCGTTTTGTTGGGAAACTGAGGAGACAAAACCACTGCCACATAATATGGTACAACCCTGCAGCATAATTCGAGTAGCCCTGAATATAGTGCAAGATACAGGCAATAAAAACCACTATGACGCACCTAGTCCTGCATTAACGTTTCATGCATTTTCAAAGACTGAGTAAGGGATTCACGTTGTCAAGACCTCCCTGTTTCCTGAATAGTGTCTTTTAAAAGGTTACAATTAACAGGTACATAAGTGCATATCTTTTTCCTGCACTTCTCATATGGAAAGAGCTTTCCTTTTTCCTCTAGTTATCATATAATGAACACTCACCTATTTCTTGCGTTCCCCATATGACAATCCCTTACCTTTTTTCTTCCCTCCTCATATGACAAACACTTACTATTTTCCTGCAGTGCTCAAATGAAGAGCACCTACCCATTTCAGCATTCCTCAAATGACTAAAAACGTATATTCTCCTGCATTATTCATGTGATAAGCACTTGCTCTTTTCCTGCATTCCCATATGACAAGAATGTACTTTTTACCGCAGGATATGGCTACCGCTCTCGGGGGAGAGGCGAAATCTGATAATAAAGGGGAAACAGCCTTTACAACAAGTTTTTTACCTCGTTGTACCTTTATCACGCATGTTTTTAGAACACTTATGCTTTTACAACGTATGCATTTACCACACATTTTAGGTAAGGTCAGGGAATTGGGGAGTCTAAACAGACGAAAAAATATTTTGAAGTCTCTGATGTTCCTCACAACGTAATTAATAACACCTCATAGCAATTGACAAGAGTGTATGAAAAGAGCGAGAGAGATGCTGGTATCTATGTTACAAAGCAAACGAGTAATCCACAAAAATAGCTATCGAGAAAATGTTTGAAGCGAGCCAAAAATAATAAAGTGCTGAGCTGGACGGATGAAAACGTCTTTTCACTACCTGTCACTAGCCTAGAAAAATAGCAGAAAAGAGAGAAGTGCACGCAGGAGATAAAAAAATTATTTTACATATATCAAATATGTATTTCTAATTTAGTTCTACCAATTAGGGCAAACCACGCCTCCTCTGAAGAATTTGATGACAGCCGAAGTGTGTGGGTTAGACAGGTGATCTGCTAGGACTGCGATTTCCTCACGAATACGTTAAACCAAGTTCCCTAGCTTAGTTTCAGATAATCCTCAGGTAACACGATTTCTACCAGCAGGTGTAAGACATGTGTCTGGGTGGGAATGTGATTAAAGTATGCAAAAACAAGCATTGGCAAAGCCAATTGATCTCCCCTTGATGCCTTTGGCATTTCTGCTGCTTAAATGCTAATGCCAAGATCATTCAATTTAGAAAAACATCATGAGAAGTGCTTTTATTAAGTACACAATGAGATATTAGAATCACATGAAAAAAATAAAACATACCTGTGATGTGCAGATGAAGGTTATATTACAGTATCATTGACTCTAAAAACGAGCTCAATCTGCCCATTTCTTACTGAGAAAGTAATTATAATTGCATTTCTATAGCACTTACTATCCCTGCCAAGGCATTGAAGTGCGAGTAGCAATCTATTGCGCAAACCAAAATGGATTCATGATGACTTAGTATAAGGAAATTTAAATTGTTAATTTGAGCGGTGGACATGTGAGTCTGTTAGTTGAATTTAATAGGATAAAGAAGGGATAGAGAAGGGTTAGAAAGTGTTATTTGGGAGATCGTAGTAGCAAATAGAGGTTTGGGATGAGTCAAAGGAGGGATAGAGGACGGAAGAGTCTAGAAAGTGTTATTTGGGAGATTGTAGTAGTAAAGTGAGGTTTGGGATTAGTCAAACGAGAGATAGAGGGGGGAGTGATTAGAATGTGTTATTTGGGAGATCATAATAGAAAAATTAGTTTTGGGATGAGTCAAAGTATGGATTGAGGAGGGTACAGTCTAGAAGAGTTTTTAGGGGAATCATAGCAGTAAGTTGAGATTTAGGATGAGTCAGAGAGTGGAGGTAGAGGACATCTTGATGGAGGTACAGGATGAGAAATAAAGTAGTGAATTGGAGAACGTTTAAGGTTCTTTTTTTACCACAGTGGGAGGAAAGTAATAAACATATAGATACATAACTACACAGAAGAGTATAAATGTATATGAAAAATAATAAAGCGATATACCGTTGAATTTATGAAGTGCAATATGTACAAGTATGGATAAATAGTTGACACAGACTTTCAAGTGTTGCTGTACATAAATCTAATTAATTTATGTATTTTTATTATTATTTTTTAATTTTGTGTTTTTATTTAGATTTATTTCTTTTATATTTTTCCCCAGTATTTCCGTGGTGAAGTACTTTTCCAATTGTTATTATCATATTTACACAATGTGAAAAAATCAAATAAGGCAGAGACCCATAAGCATATAATCCAATAATGTATATAACTTGTCACACATTATGATTGATGAAAAATAAAACAGAGACCCATAGGCATGTAAACAAATAACTTATATGTAAACTATGCAGTGACATTAAAACATGTTACGCATACATTATATACATGAATATTTTAACCATAAGTCATATATAAATTTGTTAAGCAGACCTATAAGAAAATCATTATATATTTTTAAGCCATAAGTAGTATATATATATATATAGTTGTACAAAGAAATGCACATATCTTATTACATACATATAATCAAATTATACATGCTTACATGCACAGGCATATGCTGTACATTTTGTTCGTTTGAGTATGGTGGTCGTGTAGGAAAGAGCTGAGAGTAGTCTTCTGAAGATAAGATAGTTATCCGTGGATCTTAAGTTTGGGGTTAATGAATTCCATAATTTGGCAGCTTGAACCAAGAAGGATGTACCACCCATGTTTTTGTTTCTTGTATGCTGGGGGTTTGAGGTGAGGTGCAAATCTGGAGTGGAGATTCCTTTGTTGTATGTATTTGGTGATTTTATTCCTGATGCAAAGTGGTCCTGTCCATGTATTGCTTTGTAGGTGATACAAAGCAGTTTGAGGGTGGATCTTCTGGCAAACAGTAACTAAAGTAGGGCCCTCAAGCCAGGGGAGATGTGAGTTTATGGCTTTACATTAAGGAGTAGTCTGGCAGCAGAGTTATGAATTAATTGTAGTCTTTTCATAGTTTATAAAGATTATCCTTGGTAGAGGCCATTGGTGTAATCAAGTTTAGGGAGATAGGAGCTTGGACCTTGTGTGGAAATCCTAGGTGGGGTAAAATAAGTTGCAGAGTTTTCATGGTAATGAAGCTTGATCTTATTCCCTTATCCATTTGGGCAATCCTTGATAATTTGAAGTCCATTGTAATTCTAAGGTTACTTACTTCCTTAGATACTTTAGGAGGTGGTCGAAGATCGTCAGGCCAGGCGCAGAGTGGGTCATCATTTTTCCAATCGCCACATGTGAGGTTTTAAGTTTGGAAGCATTCCGTTTTAGATGGCTCCATGTCATCCGTTGATCAACGGCTCTGAGGCAACAGAGGGTTTTGGAGTTTCCAATGGCTTTGGGGCTTTTCAGTTTAAGAGGTATTTGTGTGTCATCTGCAGAGTTCCTGCATGATAGCTGAAATTCATTGATCATTGTCGGTAATTAATTCATATAGCTGTTGAAAAGCATGGGTGAGATGATAGAGCCTTGAGGGACCCCTGCTTTTGTGAAGTATCGTTTGGATGCGAATGGGGAGTATGGATGACATTTGTTTCTATTTTGAAAGTAGGATGTGATCCAGTCGAGGGCAGTCCCCTCTATGCCGGCTTCGTAGAGTCTTTTGATTAGAGTGTCATGGTCAACCGTGTCAAAGGCAGCTGAAAGGTCAACTTTGTTCTTAAGGTCATCCCAGATGGCAATGAGAGCAGATTATGTGCCTCATCCTAGACAGAATCCTGTTTGGAAGTATGAAAGTATGGAGTTATCTTCAAGGAATTGTGACACGAGGGTGAACGCTGCTCTTTCTATCAGCTTATCCAGGAAAGGTCCATTTGTGATTGGTCTGTAGTTGTATGGGTCATGTGAGTTCAGGTTTTTTTCTTTAATAATGGGCAAATGTATGACTCTCTTAAGTCTTCTGGAAAGATTCCCGTAGTTAAATAATTAATAATGATTGTATTGACTAGTGTGGCAGCATAGATAGTTTAAAGAATGTTCTTGAAGTTTTGTGGTGGACAAGGGTCAGAAGGGCAGCCAGCTGGCCTGCTTGCTCTGACACAATCCATAAATTATCTTTCTGAGAGATATTTAAAGGAATGCAGAGGCCAGGTTAGCCTACCCTTGTAGGGAATTGTTGAAAATGGTTGGTTCCTGTATTTCCCAACATGCCTGCTTTGGTTGTGTAATGATTTGCCAGTTTGTAAGTAAATTCTTGAGAAATGGGATGAACTCCTTCTGTGCATTTAGGTTGACAAAAATCTGTGAAAATGAAACAAAAACTTTACTTGCACATTTAGCTTTTTGAATTCTGTTTCAATAGCACCTTTTCTTCACTGAGTTAATGGTAGACTTGTATATTCTGTCAAGTTTGGGTAGGTGGAGTTTGTCTTGATTGTTATCTGTTTTGGGTCAGGTGCATTGCAGCATTGCAATTTGTTGTTTTATCTTTTTTAGTTCTGCATTTATCCAAGGTGCTCGCTTTTTTAGCCCTGTTTCGTTGTTGTTAGGGGTATTAGGATATCAAAAGCATCCTGAAAACACTCATAGATTTGTAGACCATACGCTTGAGGATTGATGACTTTCTTCTCAAACAGAAGATTCTAAAGCTGTTTCTTAGCTAGTTTTCTAATTAAATATCCCTGTTCGTCCTGCAGCTGATGCAGTCTAGTTACAGCTAATTGGAGGGCTATTGAGAAGGTTTCAAATGTATCCTTCTCAATCTTTTTTAGAGTGCTGTCAACAGCTATTACCACCCCTTCATTGTTATCTTGTATGCTTCCCAAACATTTTCTAACAATGAGGTACCTCTGGTTTCCTTAAAAAATATCTGAGTCCTATTCCCCATTTCTTCCACAAAAAAGTATTTTTGAGAATAGGGCTATGTTGAGTGACCACCTGTATGTGGGGTTGGTTATTGACAATAGAGGGATTCCCGACAAACCTTCGTATGATGTGAGTAACAATTAGCCTTATGGGAAACAGCAGCTTTTGTTATTGAAGCTAAGATAAGGAAAAATCAATCTTTGAGGCAGTTTGAAAATAAGCTGAAAAAAGGTATAGTGTTTTTGATTGGGATTCTGCAAATGCCATGGGTCAAGTAAGCCCAGCTCATACTTTAGCTTATTATTACTTTTGGCTTTCTTTGCATGCCCTTTCAGTGGCTAAGATCTAACTTCAGGGTTTGGAAAAAATTAACTTTGCCTCTGATTATGATGTTTTTAAAAAATTGGTCTTGATGAAAAGTCAAAACATAGATGGAGTCTGGCTCATCAAGAATCCACTCATATAGTGAAGCAAGTGGTATTGGTCCTTGATCTAATAACATTTCTCCAATCACCCATCTTCCTATTTTATTTGTAACTGATTTAATAATTCTGCCTCTAAAAGTTCTGCTGGCCAGTGTATCAACCCCCGATGGTCTGCTGAGGTAGAGGAAAACTGTAATAATAGGAAGGGGGCCCATTAAAATAGCTTCAGTTTATCTTTTCTTAGGAGGGTCTCCTGAAGGCATGCTATAGATGGTTTTTGTTCCTCCAGTCAGGCCAGAATTGCATTGCATTTCCTTTGGGTATTTAAGCCATTCACGTTACTTTGTAAGACACTAAGGTGTCGATTCCGATCCGGTAAAATGCGCTCCGAATGGTCGTACGGAGAGTTTTTTCCCCGTACGAATCGTATCCGTAGACGTCCCGTACGTACGATGAAGTACGATCCGTACTAGGTGCCGAACTCCGTACGAGTCGTACAGGACTCCGTACGACTCAAATCTCCATACGAATCTCACTCGGAACCCGCTGTACGCGACATCGCGGCACGTTTTTACGACCCAGCAAGTACGATTCGTGTCGGGTACGCGCCGTACGACCCTTTTCCTACGGGAGCCGAAAACAGTCGTAAACGCAGAGTTCGCGCCGAAACAGGTACGGAACGCCCCCCCCCGGGTACGGCACGTACCCCCTATGATCGCAGGGGTACGCGGCGTACCCCTCTGGTCATGCGGGGTACGTGCCGTACACCCAGCGTACATGGGGTACGCACCGTACCCCATGTACAGTGGGTGTACGGCACGTACCCCATGTACGCTGGGTGTACGGCACGTACCCCGCATGACCAGAGGGGTACGCCGCGTACCCCTGCGATCATGGGGGGTACGCGCCGTACGGTGTGTAGGTGATCGTGCGCTTTTCCGTACGAATCGACGTGTACCGTACGATTCGCGTACGGGTCGGCCGATCGGGATCGCAATCGTCCGGTCGTACGGCGTCTGTACGAGTCGTACGGAAACGGCTCCGGATACGATTCGTACGCCGGATTATTTTACCGGATCGGAATCGACCCCTAAATGTATGCATGTTCATAAAAAGCAGGCATTAGATCAAAAAAACCTCCTGTAGTGTGTTCCCATGTTCCCCAGCATCATAGCATATCTCTCTCATCTGTTCTATACTACGACCTCATTTTTAAACAAGTATCTCTATCCTTTTCGGAAACTGTCTTTTCTAACCCAGGCAGCAATTCCATCTAGTAATTGATGCCCTTCTGCATCTCGCAGCTCCCACCTCCAACTTCTACCCTTCATATAATGAAAAACCCACTTCCCCATCTCCTGGCAAGTACCCCTACATCTTAGCCGCCGATCACTTAGGTGCCTTTCCCGCAACTATTACCCTTAGGATGCAGTGACCAGTGCTTAGTTTGAGCCAGTGGTTTTCGGTACTCTGCACCAGCACTTAATTGTCAGTACCAGCACTTATGACAGTCTGCAACATGGAGGCGCTATTTATCTAATTTAAAAATGAGCACAACAACAGCTGTTTATTAATTCAATGTCCATTAAAATGACTAATTCCTGCCACCCATACATTCTTATAGCTCTGGGACTTGAAAAATCGGGTTCCTCACACTTTTGTTTTTTTTTAGTTTTATATAGCGTGAACTAGACCCGAGGCATTGGGCATCAGAGCGCTTTACATGAGCACTAGTTTCATTACAGATAAGCACATTTATTTTTGTTAGGCATGGGGAGAGTAAGTGATTTGCCCAGATTCACAGGATGTGTAGCGTCGTTGCCGAGACTCGAACCCGGTTCCCCAGGTCCGAGGTCAACCGCTCCCCACACTTGTGGGAAGGGTGATGCTTAGTAGTTGTGTTAGTACTATCATTAGCTGCTGGCAGGGGCAGTGGGTGGTGCAAGCTGAATTGGTCTCCTGACAAGGCCACTGGCACTAATTTTGTTACAAATTAAGCACTGGCTGTGACTACACCCTGTCCACAACCCAAGCATCACCAAATTCCAAAACAAAAATACACACAGAAACTATGCCCCCCCTCAAAAAAGTGTGGTAGTGTGCTAATTAGAAAAAAAGAGAAGGCAAATTATGCAGTGATATTATGTAGCGATTCTGTAGCGATTATTTTGTGACACTTACTACCTCCTTATTTTGTCATTTTTACCCAGGTTAACATTACATGGAGCAAGGTTTCACCTCATTAGTACCCGCTTAACACACAAATGCACATAAAGCAAGAGCAATGGGACCAGTTGAGTTTTTCCTCCTGAAGAAACCGTCAGCGGACCCCGCCGACCTCCTGAAGAAACCGTCAGCGGACCCCGCCGACCTCAAGAACTACCGCCCCATCTCGCTCCTCCCCTTTCCCGCCAAAGTCATCGAGAAGACCGCCAACAGACAGCTTGCCACCTTCCTCGAGACGAACGGATCCCTCGACCACTCGCGGTCCGGCTTCCGCGCCAACCACAGCACCGAGACCGCCCTCATCGCAGCCACTGACGACATCCGAGCCCTGCTCGACAACGGGGAAACAGCGGCCCTCATCCTCCTGGACCTCTCCGCAGCATTCGATACTGTCTGCCACCACATCCTAGTGCAGCGCCTCAGCAATATCGGAATCCAAGAGAATGCACTGGAGTGGATCATCTCGATCCTCACCGGAAGAACCCAGAGAGTCCGCCTCCCCCTGTACAGATCCAAGGCCACCGAAGTCATCTGCGGCGTACCACAAGGATCATCACTCAGCCCCACCCTCTTCAACGTCTACATGAGCCCCCTCGCAGCCATCGCACGCCAACACAACCTCAACATCATCTCCTACGCCGATGACACCCAGCTGATCCTCTCCCTCACCAACGACCCAGCCACCGCCAGAACCAACCTACACGAAGGGATGAAAGACGTAGCCGAGTGGATGAGGAACAGCTGCCTGAAACTGAACTCAGACAAGACGGAAGTCCTCATCCTGGGATCAGCACCCCCCGCCTGGGACGACTCCTGGTGGCCCCCTGCCCTGGCCAGCGCCCCCAAACCAATGGACCACGCACGCAACCTGGGCTTCATCCTGGACTCCTCCCTCTCGATGACCAGACAAGTCAACGCCGTCTCATCATCATGCTTCAACATCCTACGCATGCTCTGAAAGATCTTCCGATGGCTCCCCACCGAAACCAGGAAAACGGTCACACAGGCACTCGTCACCAGCCGACTGGACTACGGAAACACCCTCAACACTGGAACCACAGCCAAACTCCAGAAAAGACTCCAACGCATCCAGAACGTCTCCGCACGACTCATCTTGGACATCCCCAGACACAACCACATCTCCGGACACCTGAGAGACCTTCACTGGCTCCCCGTCAGCAAGAGAATCACGTTCCGAATCCTCACCCACGCACACAAGGCCCTCCACGACCTGGGCCCCAGGTACCTCAACGACCGCCTGACCTTCTACACCCCCACCCGCCAGCTTCGATCGACCAGCCACGCCCTCGCCACCGTGCCACGCATCTGAAGATCTACCATGGGAGGAAGATACTTCTCCTACCTGGCAGCCAAGACTTGGAACTCCCTCCCCATCCACCTCCGCCTGACCCATGACCACCTCTCCTTCAGGAAGCAACTCAAGACCTGGCTGTTCGAGCAGTAGCGGACCCCCCTCCCCCAAGCGCCTTGAGACCCTCTGGGTGAGTAGCGCGCTATACAAATTCCTGATTGATTGATTGATTGATTGAGTTTTTCAAAGGGACTTCCACTGTATGGCAAAATGTATCACCATGTTTTTAATAACGTTTGATCCGTTCCGAGATCGAAACAACCTTTTCGTTAAAATTTGGAGATCATGCAGCCGATGATGGATTGATAAGTGTGGTAAATCCATAATTATGTGGGAAGTGCATCAGCCGCAAAATCGCATAATTCCAGTGGCCCTAACTACATTGAATAACATTCTGTGGATTTATATGGTGCTCAAAAGAAAACAACATTTATAGAAAATATGTTTTGTTTTACTAATTCATTGAATATATACCAAACACATTGAAGTATTATCTGCAGGATTAGACTTGCATTCTAAAATAAATAGTTAATTGGCTAATGGAAACCTCTGAGACAGATGATATACAACCAGAACTCCAGTTACAAGCAGTGGAGAATAATAAAAAAATGAAAAAAATGCTTCACACAAAATGGAAGGTAATTAAGTACTTGCCAGAGTATATGTCTCTGCTGTGCTTTATTGGTACAGGGATTCAAAGCCATCAAATATCTCAAATATCTTTCTAATTAAAAGTAAAGATGTCTAGCCCAAAAAAGATCAAATAAAAACCGTGCAAATAATAAAATGAAAACATTGATACATTTTCATGGCATTTTAATTTAATACATGGGAAATTGATTATGTCCAACGAAGGAGAGGGGAAAGGGGTCAGGGCAACATCTATTATTTCAGATCCTATGTGCTTTCACTATATGGGGATGTGTGATAGAATTAAAATGTTTTATTCCCATATTAGTCGTATTTTACTCGACATGTTAGCATTCATGTAGCTATTTTGAAATAGATCCTTGCTGAATTCATGCATTATTAGTAAGTGCAGATGTTATGTAAGTTAGGTTGACATCTGTGCCACCATTTTAGCTCTCGAAGATGCCATTTTGTATTATAATTGAAACTGTTACTTCCTCATTTACGAGAAATGGTCCTTGGTAAGTTTTGTTTCTCCAATGTTTAAACTTGCTCATTAACGCATGCCTTTTCTGTTACCTAGAGGCCTTCTCCCACCTGTCTAGAGGGGAGGATAGGACAGATGACCTTGGATAGTAGATAACTTGTGCTAGGCTGCGGAATCGAAACTTATGTTCTGTACCCCCATTGTATTACGACAGCTACCAGTATTTTTCCATAGTAGGCGGGTCTTTGTGGGCTCCGCGACATGCATAATGTAACTTTATTCTTGTTAGATTCAGTTCCTTGTCAGCCATCATAAGAGGCTGGTCAGGTTGGACTCCACTGCAGTGTACTTTGTGAATAAACTAGTTTGCTTGTATTCTTTACTGCGTCATCGACTCTTCATTCTTGGAAGGCTAGAGGAGGTTGAGAGTGACCCGGGTGGCCCTAGTTGGGTCACTTCCTTCATGTGCAAGCATGACAAATGCATAATGAGTCTGGGGCATAGCTGTCATTAGTGCAGCAAGTGCAATGGCATACCTGCATGGGGGTACAGGTGTTCCCTGTGCCCCAATCAAAGCTGTCTTTTGATACTCAATTTGGCAGTAAGGTGTTTTCCTTGCTTGCATTAGGGCTCAAGACACCCTTGCTACATCATTATAAAAAGCTGATGCAAGTAGCAACAAGCTTTCACTAAGAAAATAGGTTTGCCTCTGCCTTATGGAAAGTGTTTGGTCTGAGTTGGGCAATTTTCTCCTTGTTGCTCTAGTTACCCTAAAACAGATATCACAATGAAGCAATATCTTGACCTACTACAATATTGAATCTGGGGGAGGTGACTCTTTTATGAACAGATTGACTAAGCAGAGATAAGCTATGTGTTGTAACCGTATCTTGTTGCCAATTGTATGTTCCGTTCCCCCCCTCCCTTTTCCGTCCCTTGGTTTCTCCCACTGGGAACTGACAGTAGAATGTTGACACCTGTGTTTAGTTGTGGAGAGTGGATGGCCATGGCCAATTAAACAGGACTTCTACTTACTCTGGTTCCTGTCATTCTTACTTTTAACACTGGCGACGAATAACTGCGAAGGGCGCAGTTTTGGCCATCGCCCCTCTGTGTGCTCTCTCCAGTTGCAAGTAATAGTACTTAAAGAAATAAAGGAGAAAAAAGGAAAGGAGCTCACCTGGTATTTGAAGTACTTGCTGCAACGTGGTCAGCAGACGAATAAGGAATAATGGAATACAGTGAGTGGAGGAGACGGTATGCAGGTGTCATCCTGGGATCGCTTGTGAATTAGGCGAGACCGTTGGCCTGGTCGGAGATTCCTGTGGCGTTGTACCGGCTGTGCCCCAGCGCTGTGTTCTCTCCAGGGGGGTATAACTTGCAGAGGAAATCAGCGGTCTGAAAAGTGCTGTGGCCCTTAACACCAAGGTAACGGGCACTCCGGATGTGTGAGCCGTCAGTGAGCTGCCACCGGTGATGGAAATCGTGCTATGGTCGCATACCTGCGTTTGCCTGACGAGCGAGGGTAACGTTTGGCAAGATTGAGGAGGCTCCAGATTGAAACGGTGAAAAGATCCGGTGAAGTACAGCCTTGCATTCATCGCGTTGTGAGCGAGAGGAGGTGAGCACCGTTCCATAAGGAGATTGGGAGTATTTCCCTGAGGGAAGGCGGAGAAGAGCTTTTTCTTTCTTCACAAAAGTGTGGTCCTTCTGCCTTTCCGATGTGCATTGTTTCTTCCGCCATCCTGTCAGCGTTTCTGGGGTGTGAGGAGCGGAGACACTGTTCTCCGGAAAGTGCGCACCTTCCAGTCAGATAGCTGGAGTGTTCCAGCTGACCTACCTGCATGTCATTCCTGAAGTGAAATTGAGTGCGCACTTTCCATTCAGAGCGCAGGAGCGTTCCAGTCGGCCTGCCGTAGTGTCAATTCTGAGAGTAAATCAACAAGGGAGTTTCAGCCTTGCCTGCTTTCAGATGCTCGTTCAAATTGTACTGTGAGTAAGGGGGAACCACATAAATATATTTTGACAGCGTTGTTTCTTCTCTGCTAGCATACGTCAGTCCACGTTATGAGGTTACGTAGTTTCTGCCTCTGCTTCGCATACAGCCGCCATTTTGTGTTTAGCCGCCATTTTATGTTGCCTCACTGAGGCAGCACGGCTAATGCGGTAAATATGGTCCTTCTGCCTTTTTAGTCGCTCCGTGTCTTTCCTGTTAAAGAACAACCCTTGTCCTTGTGTACGGCACTGATGTCAGGGTCTGGCCGAGTTCGCAAAGCCATGTCTAGACTGATTAATCCATGTCTTACTCCACTGTTTGGGTCCCACCATTCTTCTCTGCTTTATCTTGTTTAACTGGCCTTCACTATTCTCTTTGTGTGTTCTCTTGTTACATAGCCCTTCTTTTGAAGCATTCTACACATGTTTTGCCACCTGCAAATTGAATTACGGGCACTAGTGTTGATTAACCTGAGGGGAGGAGAGCACACGGGGTCTGAAAGGAGGGTGTGTTTAGACATCCGATAGCTTGTTTTCGAACTATTCCTATTTGTCAGTTCTGTGTATATTGGGAGTTGTCATTGGAAACTTGTTGTGTATAATAGACTGTGCGCCACGGATTGAAGTGGCAGTCTCTTGAGAACCTACCTGTGTGGTACTTCTTAGATAACTGTGCTTAGCTGCAGCTAATAAAACTACTTTTCTACGCCTAACAGAGTGTCTCGTGACTCTGTCGGTCGAGGCAGGTGAACTCGGAGATCTTAGGCGTGCCCTGCGCCGCCTGGCCCATAAGGTCAGGTTCTCCAATTGGCGGCCCAACGTGTGGGCGACTTCAGTGGTAGTAGTTTTTGCCCGAGAGTCGTGAGGAGCTTCGCAAGAAAATTTCCGGAGGATTTCGCGAATCACGTGAGCGACACCTGCATGTCAAAGTGGACCAAAGGTCTTTTGAAGCGTGGCTACTCCTTCCCGACGGCTACTGTTGACTGCTGCCCTGACTGTCGCCCTGCCTTGGCCCTTTGGTGATGATTGGAATCGCGAGACGTTAGACGGACATCTGTTGGCGTGAGAAAAACATTTAGTTAAGTATTTGTGGGTAGCGCCCACTCTCTTTGTTTTTGTTTTTGTTATTCGATTAGCGCGCTAACCGAAGCCAAGGGGTAAGTACGCTTGTGCTGTGACTCTAATTATCTGAAAATCCCTTGACGCTTGTAAGGAAGTCCAGTTCGTTACGAAATGCCTGGATTTAGTGAGTTTAAGACATTTTGCTGTTTTGGTTATTCTAGGGATTCCCGGCTAGAGGATTCTTGTCCGATTCCTCCAGTTGGAACTCCTACTTACGAGCTGTACTCGAAACATGGTCTGGGTCCTATTGTTTTTAATGAAACATGGATCCGATATACTAAAAAGGATGGTGTTTTACAATGGCCACAAAATGGTTCTTTTGAGCCAGATATATTAGATAATTTGGAAACAATTCTATTCAAGAGAAAAGCCCAGCCGGCAATGTTTGACTCCTTTCGCCTATGGCGTAAGGAAGCCAAACAGAAAGAAATTAAGCAAATGAAGAAAGATAAGAAAGAGCAGAGTATGTCGATTCTACAGGCTGCCCAACAATTTAAAAATGACAAAGCTGATCAGGTGATTGAGGTGTCGGAAAGATAACATCGTATGGCAATAGATAGATGCTATCCTGTGTTACCTACTGTATCAAAGAGTAAAACTCCTGATGACGATTCTTTTATGTCCCATTTTGTAGTGTGTTTATCTAGGTACCTATATTGATACTCCTATTTCTGACCCTTGTCCGGTTATTAATTCACTAATGTCCATACAACGGCACAGAAACACGTTTTCAGATTAGGTCATAGCGCATGCTGTCACATTAAGCAAGCACTATCCCTCCAGCCCCCTAGAAAGCACACCGAGTTCTCAAAACAAATCAAACCTCCAGCAGACCTGGGAAATCCCCCTGTTTTGATTTCGCTCGAGAACTCCTGAAAAGAATGTAAGAACGACCAGTCCTTATGACATTCTTACTGACGTCTTATGTCCATCCTTACGTCAAACTCGGCACCTTTCAGGTATAAATATACCAACGCTGCCCTAAGCAAACACACGGTGGTGACGAGCATGGAGCAGCGCTACTTGCCGGAGAGCCCAGCTGATGCAGAAAGCCCACGGACGCTGTCCCTCCCTTTTGACGCGCTGAGAGAGACGCTGCCTTTTCTCCTGCCGAGAAATCCAGCCTCCGGCGTTTCCAGCCGCCCTCGCAGGTAACTGGGATATCGAGTCCTGAGACAGAGATACCAACCCTTCAGCCTTCTAAATCCCAGGTACTGAACTGACTAACCCCTTACAGAGAATTCTTGAGTCGGATCCTTGGCAAACCAAACTTAACTTAAACTGCTACTTATTTACTTCCGCCCACGTATTAGGCTTAGGTCAGGTACACCGGGGTAGGCGTAGTTAGAAGCACCAGTTGAGAACGATTAGTCAATATATATATGTATGTATATCTTTTATCCATTTTAAGTATCATATGGCTAAGAAACCATATAAATGCTTTTACAGTATTATTTTATAATCCTGCTTTTACTGTATGCACTTTACTTAACTATAAGTATTACAATAATAGCGATTCATTTCTCTTGTATGAGAAAAGAGACTGATCAATAAATAACACCTTTTTATTGAAAACGCCCGTCTCTTCATTTTCTCTACAATCTGGTGAAACTAAGTATGCACGTACTGACTGAGTGAAATAGTTGTCTTTTGTTTTCACACGACTCTAGAGATATACTCTTGATTAGGGGGGAGCAAAGTTGTCATGTTCTATGGTTGTCAGAAACTAAATCCCTTCTTGTCTATCCAGGGAGGTTAAACTCCTCCTTGCCTATTCGAGAAAGTTTCTAGTGAACTCTGAGCTAGCTGGCACACATAACTTTAAGTCTAATATCGTCAGTAGAAGACCTAGTTAACCACAGTCCTACGTCTATACTATTGAAGATATTATTCCAATGCGCAGAGCCTATTGGGAAAATATGAACTACACTACATGGCGCCCAACGGTTTGGATAGGCGATAAATCTAACGCAAGACATTAGAGTAACTCAGTCGTGCTTTTTCACACAGACCCCTTTTTTCCCATAAACCTCCAAAGACGTCTGGAGTGGGTGAGAGGTTAAATCCGCCAAACTTAGTAGGAGGAGACTCCTATGTATGGTTTTTGGTTTATTCAACATTGAAGGATACAGTGTTCCAAAATATTGTGCATCTAATCTTTGTTTCCGTGGAAACCTGATCTGCAACAAAAACCCTTCTTGACAGTAAAATGTCAGAAACTGAAGAAGAAAGGGAGACAGCTAGAGTAGCAGCTCAACTCCTAGCGGAAGACACAAGTCTCCTACAGCAAGACCCGGGTGCAATAATCATCCCGGTCAGCATAAGGAAAACTATAACTTTAAAACTTATAGAAAATGGACTAACACCAAGAGGTGGTACAGTCATATTCGTAATTGAGGCACACGAATATCGGCAGACAGAGGTATTCTATTCATGGATACATTTTCCAGCAGCAAACGCTGTAACAAAGGAGTTCCACTATTACAAGATAGAGGAACCTCCGGATGAGTACACCCCTTTCGAGGAGGTGGAAATAACACTCAAATACCAAGAGCACCTGCTCTGGTTTAAAGGCGCCCTAAAACATAATGATCACATCACCAGGCTCGGTCCACTAGGTAGACCAGGAGCAACGTGGCCGGTTCTAGCTAGCTACACACCACATCCAGATATTGAAAAAATGTCAATACCAGAACTTTTAGCACAGTTAAAACAACTGATTAAAATACACAGACAATTAGTCCAATATGTAATGCGGACTTCAACAGTCCAACCAACTATTAAAATTCCACAGCTGACCCCTCATCAGGGGAACACAAATAAAATCACACCACAGAACATACAGTCCTGTCTAGGTAAAGTACCCATTAAAAGGGAACAAATTCCATTCTGGTTAGCACAGAAAATCACTCAAATAGAGGAGGTATTTCCAGATACCACCCCTGTTGAGAAACACAGAATTCTGACTATCTGTCTTCCAATGGGGATCGCACCACATGTGGAGGACTGTGACACTTGGGGTACAGTCTTTGCTTCCATTTACACAAAAACACATGGTGTTCCGTCCATGGCGGTAATACCAGAGGTGCTAAAACAGATTCAAAATGAATACGGTCCAGAACCTGCTTTAACTCTAGGTATGAACTTACTGAAAGACTTTAAGCAGGTCTCGGCAATATTACTAGCAAACATAAAGGGGGAAGCAGCAAATGTGGCAATCCGCCAAAGATTGAAGGAAACAGATATAGCAGACCAACCATTTGAACTTGCCAGAATCATAGAAAAATCCTATGAAGAACTAGGAAGAGATAGTTTGGGTGGGAAACCAGTGAAACCCCAACTAATAGAAAATCCTGAAAAGGTATTTATTAAAAATAATCTAAACACTTCAAAAAAGAACTGGGATGGAAATAAACAATCCACTCCCAAAGAAAAAAGATTCCAGTCCAGAGGAAGGTCTCCTCGGCGGAGAGAAAGATCTCCGGACCAAGGACACAAGTCTCCCCAGAGGGAGCCCTCTGAGAAAAAATACAACCTTAGAAATAGGGATAATTTGAAGAAACCTGATAGATATCAAGATATTGATATACGTCCCTCTCGATCTTTTCAGACTTCCTCGCAGAAATCGGAAAGAAGAGGACGGTCAGAACACAGGGAAGAGCACGTCAAGTCCAAAGACAAAGAACCTGCTCATCAAAGTAAAAAGTTACAATTTCCAAAGAAGAAGGTAGCCAGCATTAAAATAATCAAACATGCCGAGGATCCTGAGGACTCAGTTGAAAAACGGAGAGTGGGCTCAGACAATGCTAGACAGCCCAGCAGAAGTGAGCATAGCTCGCAAGATCCTGATGAATCATCTGGAGACAGTGGACACGAATGAATACATTCAAGTGGAAACTGCAGATACCAGAGTTAGCAAACCCCATAAAATATATGAAATAACTTTACGTATAGAGGGAGATAAGACTAGGAAAATAAGGGATCTATTTTGGGATAATCTCTCCAAGGGCTATGACATCCTTCTAGCTGAAAAAGACTGGCCACCAGAATTTGTCAGGGAGTGCCCTCATGGCGAAGAAATGATTATGCCTGCCTTCTCAAATCATATTCCAATTCATAAAAAATATACACTTGCAAGAAAGTGGGCAGTAGCCCAAGCTCCTGCACTATATAAAAATCATGTGGGATGGGATGAGGACTCTCCTCCTCACAAGATCCAGTTAAAATCTCAACCGACTGCACAGAGGCAGTACCCAATTAAGCAAGAAGCTAAAAAACAGGTCAGGGAGATCTTAGATCAACTTGAATACCAGGGGGTGATTGAAACATGCACCTCACAAATGAACAATCCTTTGTTTGCTGTCTCCAAACCAGATAATTCATATCGTCTAGTTTTGGACTACAAACACCTTAACACATGCTGCAAAACGTTTGCAGTACAAAACTCACACAGTGCCGCACTAATGAATAGCATAGTGCGCAAAAAATACAAAACAACATTAGACATCTCTAATGGATTCTTTTGTCAAAATATAGCACCAGAAAGCAGATATTTGACCGCTTTCTCAATAAATGGCATGTCGTTTGCCCCAAGGGTTCAAGAACAGCCCAGGATTATTCTCAGCAAGAGTAACAGAGTTACTACAAATATATGATGATGAGGCAGTATCTTATGTCGATGACATCTATCTAACAGACAATGACTTGGATACTCACTTGAAAAGAGTGAACACCATAATACTTGGGTTCGCAGCAGAGGGTTACAAATTTAACTTCAAAAAGTCAAGAATTGCCCATCTAACGGTCCTGTTTTTAGGATATGAATTATCAAGTGAAGGCAAAAGCCTGGCTGACAATTTCCTAGAGAAATGTGCTGTAATCCAAGCACCTAGAACACTGAAAAACTTGCAATCAATTCTAGGTTTCCTAAATTTCGGAAGAACTTACATTATAAATTATGCAGAGAGGGTTAAACCCCTCTATGATCTAATAAAACCAGATTTTAAAAGAATCAATTGGACTCAAAAACACACAGAAATTTTGAGATCTTTACAAACAGACATGTTAGTTAAAACAAAACTGCAAACACGCGATAACACACGCAACCTTGTAATCCGAGTCATCCCAGGAAGATGCGGATTCACATACCTAACCTCTAATGAGGGAGAAACGGTACCAATAGCATACAAATCACATTTATACACAGAAGCTGAAAAAACATTCAGCATTAAGGAAAACATTGTTCAAGCGGTTAAAACAGCTGTAGCAAGAGAAAGAGACCAAGCTGGCGGCAGACAAATTACAGTCAGAACAGCAGAATCAGCCTTTGAGGCATTAACAAGCCCATATAATTTACCTACTATGGCATTAAATCCAAAATGGGTCCAATGGGAGAATTCCCTTGCTACGGACAAAGTAAAATACTATTTTGATCCAGAAATGACAAAATTAAAAAATCTAGAATATGAAAGAGAATATCCTCTGCCAATCGACATTCTGCCCATACGACAGTACGCCTGTGTAATACATACAGACGGACATGCTCAACCCTCAGTTTGGGGAGAGCAAGCATACAACGCCACATGCGAGATTGTAAAAGACGTGTGGCGCGGAGGTAAATTGAGAACTCTGTTTTCAAAAACACACTCAGTGGAAAATAATTCAGAAGAACAAACTGAAATAATAGCATTAAAAATGGCGCTAGATAATGCCGATCGCGAATTCCCAACACTAATAGTGTGCGATTCGTATTACTGCGTCAAATCATACAATGATGATTTACAGAAATGGATTCAAAACGCTTACAAAGATGACACAGGTGCAACAATAAAGCAAAAATCGCTTTGGGAACAAATAGTTCTTTTAAAGAAAGAACTACCAAAGACTCACGTGATACACTCACTGAGTCATCAGCGTGATGGCGTTCACGTTACAGGGAATTCATTGGCTGAGACAGCCACAGCGGAAACAACTAAATCGGCTTCCGTAGCTACAAAAAAGCGTTCAGTAAAATACATTGACGGGGAAACAATGCTGGCGGTAAAAACGTCATCAAAAGGCGACTGCTCAGCGCTACCCATCATGTATCCACTCAATTATACATACATAATCGATGCAAACTCCGTTCCTTTTGCTCGAATCCCTGGAGTGGGGGATTAAGTAATTCCAAACATGAACAGGAGAGTCTTGTTAATAGCAGACGCACATATGGGTGAGGGTCTTAGACACCTTACACTTAAGGATTCTCTAGAAGAATTACAATCAACATACTGGTGGCCAGGAATGAGCCTGGAACATCACCTATTCGCAAGAAACTGTCCAAACTGCAACAGAGATCGCAGTGGTGAACAAAACAGTGTATTCCCATGGCTTTTTCGCTCAATAAAGGATTAGGCTATCGACATAAAAACCCAGTAGTAATAATGCGTCACAGTAACATATAGAGGCTATTTACACTTATAATGTAGACCCCAGCTCTTGGCTGACGTCTGAACTGTTATACAAAGATTTGCGAGTCTATAATGGCATATACGCAATTGGCATGCTACATTCTGACCAGGGTCCTGCTTTTAGCTCTCGAACTTATAAGGCGGCCATGGCCGGCATGGGCATAGCATTGCGGTACTCTTGTCACTTTCTTCCTGAGGGAATCGGGATGGTGTAAAGAAAAAACCAGGGCATAGAGCAATCTATAACAGCAAAGGTATTAGGTTCGGGAGCTGGGTGGGTCAAACATTTAATAAGTGTCCAACGTAGTCTTAATAATCTGCCAAGAAATTCTCTGAGAGGTCTCAGTCCGTACGAACTATTGTTTGGGACTAGAATGTTAATCCAGGACCTCGATAGTCAAACTTCAGTGGTTAAAGAAAAATGCTTTGATATCAAAGATCGTTTGGCTATTTTACAGGACTTAAACGAAACAAGAAAAGACCTGAGCAACATAAAGTTGAAACAGCAGCCAATAACCACTGAAGAGAACCCACCTGTCCCAGCAAGGCCTGTCTGGATTCCAAAAATCGGGGATCTGGTCAGAGAGAAGATCACGGTGAAGAAGGAATTTGGGCCTTCTTACAGAAAAGCAGTTCCTGTCTTGTCTGTCAACGGGACAAGATCAGTAGTACTACCGCCCCTTGCTGGTAAAAAGGAGAACCGAGTTGTATCCATCGACCTGGTTAAACCACAATCATGTGGCCGATAACAAGTAGTAGGCCAAGTGGACTCCCAAGAAGTAGCAGAACACCAAAATTTGCTACAAACACAGAGGTTCAAACTGAAAGACTAATCACACCTGATAAACCTGCAGTGATTCAACAAGGACTATGCAACAAAGCGATGGAACTTAAACCTCTTGAAACCCAAATCAAAGCTTTAAATCAAGAAACTCCATTCTACAGTGAAGTAACCACAGACTATGCTAATGAAACAAAGCAAATACCTAAAGCAAAACGGAATCCAGAAGCAATTGAAACAATTGACAGAACAGCATCCGGCTACTTCATCAACTTCGATGATTTTTCTGAGGATCTGAGTGAACCTGAGGAACAGCCGACAACAAAAACTTTTAAAGACAAAGCAAAGGAACTCTTTCATCAACTAAAAGAAACCTATCTGATTTCTCCATGGATTGAAATTTGGGTGTCACTAGGTGTATTTGTCCTCATACTTTGGCTCATCATGGTACTATGCTTGGGACATTTCATAGAGGGAAAATATGCTACAATGGACACAGCAAGTCAGAATATCAACTTGGTCCTGAAACCACACAAGTCTTCACACATCGAGAAAAGAGAACTTTCTTCAGTAAACTTCACAGCCAATCCTATACCCGGCGGGGTAGCATGGGACAAAACTGATTACGAAATATATGGTCCGGTTGAGCTCCTGAAGTATCCTCATCAATTCAAGATTTCATTCAGTGACTTTGTAAAACCAAGCACATTCGCTGATGATTGGGACTTTGAAAGTATTAATGATATGATGTCTGATCTAGTAATGTCAGCTAAATTTACAGAACATGATTATTTGCAAGGTTCATCTAATTACGATCAAATGTTTTGTTACAACCATTATGGTAACCATTATCTGCATAAATCTACTCAACCTAGAAATGTTTTAAATTTTAACCAATGGGAACATTGTGCAACTCCATCAAAAGGCAGTTCAAAGACATTTTTTGATAAATATTCATACTTTTCAGGGTTCAACACAAGTAATGCAGAATCATTTTATTTCAAATTGTTAAATAAGACAGGAGTGAAAACCATGCTTACAAACACAAAATTGATATATTCGGACTCATTTTTTAAAAAAATGAATACATTCGGTTTTGATTTCTGGAACAATAACATTGAAAAGAAAACGATCTGGGGCACAAAAGATTGGCAAGTGCAAGGTATAGAATCATTATTTAGAGGATGCATGATCCCAGAACAAATTATATTTTTGAATGACACAATTCAACAGACTACCTGTCTTGGCCTAGCAAAAATCAAAGACTTAAATAAACCGTCTATTCCAAAACCAACACCTAACAGTAATAGCACTACGGATGTTGAGATAGACATATCCCATATTTTAAACCAAAACAGAACACATCCTGATTGGAAACAATGGTTGATCTGGCCCACAGACACAAATAACTGTCAAGACAGATTCCTGAACAAAATACAGGGGTTCACATTGACCAGGCCAGACCCAAGATACTCCCAGAGACAACATCCAGGGATTGTAACTACTTACAGTGTGGGGAAACTCTGCCTTCAATGGCTACATACATCCACACTGTCAGAAATTAAGCAACACTTAACTTTACTTAAAGAAGGTGCTGACTTGCGTGATTTCATCATGGGACCACGCAAACAGCGTCAAAAACGTTTCATAGCGGCCTCTATATACGCAGCTTACAACGAGGCATAGAAAGTAACTCAAATTGAGACAGCAGAAAAAATACGGGAAATTGACCTTGTTAATTTGGAAAAATCACTTTCTGTTGTGGACAATGGGTTAATGACTCTGTCTTCCAGAATATATTCACTGGACAGTATTGTATCTTCTGCAATCGATATAATAGAGCAAGACTTACTGATGTTGCAACACGGTCAGTCTCAATTACGTTCTATTGTACAGCTTGGCTGGACGTTACAAAATCTGCGTTCAGGCTATGTGCCTTGGCGTTTAATCAACACAACATCACTATTTAATATCTTTAACCTTACTGATAAACAAATCAGTTTGGCACAAAAGGGTGCTGACTATACAATTCTGAGCATTGAAAAACTTGAGAGATTACCATTGACAATGTCAGAACGACCTGTCATTGAATGGATAATACATGGGATAATAAATATTCCGATAACAACTTTCCAGTTTCAATACTGCCAAAAATATATACAGGCAGGCCAGTATGAAAGGTTGGGTAAAGGATACGTTAAGTCAACATGGAACTTGCCCTATACACACACATGTGTCAGTAATAAAGGACAGAGTGTATTTCTTAGTGGTAATAATTGTGAAGAATCACTAAGTGGCATACTTCTGTGTCAGGGTATAAGTTTGCATGGGGCCTGTGAAGGGACTTCAAATAACCTTTCATGTCACCAGTTAGGCACACCTGCAACACAAATAGAACCATTCTTTAGAAGACTTTCGAACGGGAGTTACATTCTAATTGTAGATCACAGATGTTGTGGCTTGCTGCCAGGAAAACCTTATCTTGTAAGCGTGACTTCCAGGGTCATGTGCTGTGAAAGAGTATTGTTCCCGAATGATGCTCCAGACAGGGAGGGAAGGTTATGGCCCAGTTTAAAAATCTCTTCTATTCGAATTGATACTTTAAGCAGAATGAAGACTGTGCTCCTACAGACGCCAACCCAGTTGACGTCATCAAAAGAAACGTATGATCTCCAAGTTGCAAGGACAACGGCAGAGATTCATTCAATGTTATCAACAAATTGCCCCCTACACTTCGCAGAAATGCTGAACGAAATCTTAAATATTTCTGATACAAGTGGTATCGCAAGTGTATTTAAGACAGTTTTTTCAGGAGCTTTAACCCCATTCAAAGCGAACCTGGGTATTTTTCCAAATTTCGTCCATTCCATCTTTGGCGGACTTCCATTCCTGTTGGGACTCGTAGCAGGCATTTTATTCCTGCTACTATTGCTTCGTTATGGCAAGCCATGTCACAGACAAGACTCCAGCAACAATGAAAGAAACGATCCTAGCTATACGCTACCGGGACCGCATAACTAAAGTCCTTGGCTTAGCCCGGCTACGAGATCTGAATATGACCTGGTTTCTTTCATTCAGACCCATCTGGCAGAATTGTGTTATGCCTGTATTAAGGTGCATGCTATGCGGCGAAGAATGCGTGTTGGACACCTGTCTTACACTACAATCGGACGTACCATTGGATGCAGATACTTTTTGGGTCCAGTAAATGCTCATGCATTGTGCTGTCCCCAGCAGCTACCTATCCTGATGACGGCATTCGTGGAGACTTCACCACTACGATTGAAGGGTAGTGAAGTACAAGATGAAAGCAGCATCGACCAGGTACGACCTTCTGTAAGCAGTTCTGATCGAACCATCATTGAAAGCAATCTTGCGCATGACTGCATGGTAGCGACATTTTCAAACCTAGTCGAACTTTCACCAGAAGCTGTAGACTGTTTTTTCGAGAGTCTGTCTGAAATGATGTTTTCACCAGATTAGAGAGAATGATTTTTAAACAAACTTGCACACGGCGTTCCCTGAACTCTGAATTTGGCCTTCAGTCTTTTGAAAACAAAGTGACTGTGAACTATTTTTTCTCTTCTCCCCTGAAAAGCGAAAACTTTTTTCCCAATTCCAAAATATTTACCTTTTTGGCACTTATCTTCTGCTTAAAGTAAAACTATTCTTAGAGAACAGAGCTTCTATTCTTAGGAATACTAGAGACATTACATTACCTCAACCTCTAGTTTATATGCAATTAATTGTATTTATATGTGATGAGATGGTCTCGCAATTTTTTTTTCTGTATCAAGAGCCATTTCATGTGTAATTTCGCAAATCATTCATGCTGATATAAAATATGCATCTCCTTTTTGAATGATTATACTGCTTGAATGCATACAGTACCTATACTCATTTCGTGCATTTCGCATACGCCATTTTTCAAATACAAAAAAAAAATGTTTTTGGGGTGGTTCGGTATACACATGCACTGTTAGTTATGTTTACTATTGCTTAGGTTAGTAAATATGTACATAAAATCGTGGAGTGGGTGTAGTGTGTTTATCTAGGTACCTATATTGATACTCCTATTTCTGACCCTTGTCCGGTTATTAATTCACTAATGTCCATACAACGGCAGAGAAACCCGTTTTCAGATTAGGTCATAGTGCATGCTGTCACATTAAGCAAGCACGATCCCTCCAGTCCCCTAGAAAGCACACTGAGTTCTCAAAACAAATCAAACCTCCAGCAGACCTGGGAAATCCCCCGCAGCTATTGTTTTGATTTCGCTCGAGAACTCCTGAAAAGAATGTAAGAATGACCAGTCCTTATGACATTCCTACTGACGTCTTATGTCCATCCTTACGTCAAACTCGGCACCTTTCAGGTATAAATATACCAACGCTGCCCTAAGCAAACACACGGTGGTGACGAGCTTGGAGCAGCGCTACTTGCCGGAGAGCCCAGCTGATGCAGAAAGCCCACGGACGCTGTCCCTCCCTTTTGACGCGCTGAGAGCGACGCTGCCTTTTCTCCTGCCGAGAAATCCAGCCTCCGGCGTTTCCAGCCACCCTCGCGGGTAACTGGGATATCGAGTCCTGAGACAGAGATACCAACCTCCAGCCTTCTAAATCCCAGGTACTGAACTGACTAACCCCTTACAGAGAATTCTTGAGTCAGATCCTTGGCAAACCAAACTTAACTTAAACTGCTACTTATTTACTCCCGCCCACGTATTAGGCTTAGGTCAGGTACACCGTGGTAGGCGTAGTTAGAAGCACCAGTTGAGAACGATTAGTCAATATATATATGTATGTATATCTTTTATCCATTTTAAGTATCATATGGCTAAGAAACCATATAAATGCTTTTACAGTATTATTTTATAATCCTGCTTTTACTGTATGCACTTTACTTAACTATAAGTATTACAATAATAGCGATTCATTTCTCTTGTATGAGAAAAGAGACTGATCAATAAATAACACCTTTTTATTGAAAACGCCCGTCTCTTCATTTTCTCTACAATCTGGTGAAACTAAGTATGCACGTACTGACTGAGTGAAATAGTTGTCTTTTGTTTTCACACGACTCTAGAGATATACTCTTGATTAGGGGGGAGCAAAGTTGTCATGTTCTATGGTTGTCAGAAACTAAATCCCTTCTTGTCTATCCAGGGAGGTTAAACTCCTCCTTGCCTATTCGAGAAAGTTTCTAGTGAACTCTGAGCTAGCTGGCACACATAACTTTAAGTCTAATATCGTCAGTAGAAGACCTAGTTAACCACAGTCCTACGTCTATACTATTGAAGATATTATTCCAATGCGCAGAGCCTATTGGGAAAATAGGAACTACACTACAATTTGTTGACATTACCTCCACCTTATGTGTTAGGTGCTAATGCACCGCCATTGCAACCTGCTGTTAATCCAGCTGTTTTGGTTCCTGCACAGTTGCCAATCCCTGTGATTCCAGTTCCGCCCCTTTTGCCAGCGACATCTGTACCCCAATCTTCTGTGCCTCAACCTCCTCCATCTGTCGTTTCCTTTGCTACAGATTCTCCTTCTGTTTTACAGAATACAATGTCTCCTGTTTTTGTGTCGATACTGTTTCAGGTCTTTTGTCGCCTTTTCAATGGGCCTCTTTACTTTTCTCCCGCGTCATCTAGGAGACAATCCCGTAGTCAGTTTCCAGATTTGGAAGAACGGACTAAATTAGATTCTCTTGCTCGTAATTGGATTATGAGTTGTGTACAGTACAGTGTACGTGATATTTTAGATACTCTTCTGCATTGGAACGCGCCCACACAGAGATATGTATTTAATGTTATGTGCAATACTCTGATTAAAGAATGGGGTGATGTGGATCTAGATTCACCTCCTCAGGATTTATTCGACATACAGGATCAATTTGATAAAGGACTTATTGTGGGTCCTGCTGTAGAACGTGCTGTTCAGAAGCTTGTTACTTTTTGATCCGCCTTTTTCTTTCAAAATTCTCTTGAGCCTGATCCCGCGGTTCGTCGTAAGATGGCACAATATCCTATGCGAGAAGTTCCTCCAATATGGAGAGATGAGGTTCCACAAGCAGGTAATGTTCCTGGTGTTCCTGCTCATTTTCAGCGTATATGGGTACATGACCCTTGGAAAAGGTCAGAAGTATTGGCACTTAAACAGTCTTTACCGGACCCTCGTAAGAATCCTGCTGGGTATTATAAAGAGCTGTCCCAGACTGTTGACGCTTGTATTATGAATTTGGCAGATATTGACTTACTTATGGGAAATGTAGTCCCACAAGCAATATGGACCAAGATTCGTAGGCAGGATCATGCTGCAGCTTTAGGTGGTGATTGGGCTGCCATTACAGCTGCGGATGCAGGACAAGTAGGTGGTGCCAAACCGGATGACTTGATTACGGAATTACCTGGAAGAATAATAGATTTGATGAAAACTATGATGCCTGCGGTGCGCGTTAACTGGGATAAGTTAGCGGCGTGTAAGCAAAAGACGGATGAAAGTGTCTCCGACTTCTTTACTCGTTTCGAGGAGACTTTCATCGACCATAGTGGTCAAGACATGAGTACTGAAGGTGGACAGCGATTATTCGTAGACAAATTTGTTTTTAATTTACTTCCAGAATTATCTCATAAATTAAAACAATTGGAGAGTTTGTGGACTGTGTCTTCCACTGCTCAGATATTGGTTACTGCTCAGTATTATGAGAATAGGGATAAGGAAGACAAGGAGAAAGCGGAGAAAAAGACTAAAGACTTAAAAACGAAGGTTCTTCTGCAACCGGCTTATCCCCCTCGTTCTGCTCAGCCCCAATTTCCACAGCCCCCGCAGTTTCAGAGGTTGTTGCAGAAGCCGGTACCCTCAGTTCCACGAGTTCCATTGGGGCCTAATCAGTGCGCCTAATGTAAGGAAGATGGTCGTTTTAAGAATACTTGTCCGATTTTATTGCAGCGATATGGTGGACCATTAGCACCACGGGGTCGTGGTGATTCTCGGTCCATGTCCAGAGGTAGGGGTCGTGGTGCGTCAACTCAGGAACGATGTCCCTCTCCCCCTCAGGATTCTACAAATTACTTCGATCAGCAGACTTCTCAATCTGCTCAATATTACAATGATGACTATTGTCTCGATAATGAAGACGTTGATTTTCATACTAGCTAGGACAGCCATAGGCAAAGTAAGGGAGTCGTATCAGTTCCAGTAGATCAGGAAGGACCTTATGTTAATGTTATGGCATTAGGTGTTACAGAACCATTTCTTTTGGATACTGGTGCAATGAGAAGTTCCATAATGCATTCTAAACTCCCTGGGGCACCTTTGTCTGGCTTAACAAATGTTTCTGTAGGGTTCTCTGGCGCCCTAGTTTCAAATCCGGTTTCTTGTCCCTTGCCCATTTCTATTGGTCCGTACGACTTGGAAGCTCCGCTTCTTTTAACAACAGGTTGCGGAGAGAATTTGTTGGGTTTGGACTTATTGAAACGTTTGCATGCTACGCTGTATTGTTCACCCTCTGGTGTGCACCTCACTTTGGGTGATAAATTGACTTCTCCGATGTATGTATCTAAAGGCCAGCTACCACCTGAATTGCGTTCACTTCCTGCCACACTTTGGGCTACGGGTCCGAATGATATTGGCTTATTGCAAATTTCACCATATGTGATTACCGTTAAACCCAATGTTAAGATGCCCCGTGTTCCTCAATTTAAAATATCTAGTGATGGTGAGAGAGCTTTGTTGGCCATTGTTCATGATTTGGTTCAGAAGGGTGTGGTTGAAGAGACTAGAGGGAATGTTTGCAATAGCCCTGTTTTGCCTATTCTTAAACGTACTGATCCCTCTCAGCCACCTGTGTACCGTTTTGTAATTGATCTTCGAGAGGTCAACAAAATTGTTGTCCCTCAGTTTCCTGTTGTGCCAGATATCACAGCCTTGCTTACTATGATTCCTGCTTCAGCGGTTTGGTTTTCGGTTATTGATCTTAAGAATGCTTTCTTTAGCATTCCTATTGCTGAAGAAAGTAGGGATCTCTTTGGCTTCTCTCTCGGA
Source organism: Lissotriton helveticus (assembly GCF_964261635.1). Lineage (NCBI taxonomy): Eukaryota > Metazoa > Chordata > Amphibia > Caudata > Salamandridae > Lissotriton > Lissotriton helveticus. Next base: position 1,306,823,572 of record NC_136069.1, on the reverse strand, counting down.
GGCCGAAGCTTCCGGTTTAAGCGTGCACCTCAGGGCTATTGTGAAAGTCCTTCCATATATAGCCAAGCTTTGAAGTCTCAGCTTGACACCTTTTCCTTGCCCTCAGGTGCTACTCTTATCCGATACGTGGATGATTTGTTAGTGGCTGCTAATTCGGAGAATGTCTGTAAAACTGTAACTGTGTCGCTCTTACGACATTTGTCTGATTTACATCATAAAGTGTCATCTTCTAAGTTGCAATATTGCCGACAAGAGGTCACCTATTTAGGTCATCTCTTGTCGAAGGAGGAAAGGCGATTGACCCCAGAACGTATTCATGCAATTGCACGGATGCCTGTACCGTCCACACAAAGAGAAGTGCGTGCTTTCTTAGGCATTACCTCTTACTGTAGACAGTGGATTCCAAATTTCTCCCTACTTGCTAAACCTCTGTTGGCACGTACACTTAAGGATACGCCCCAGCCCCTGCCTTGGACTCATGAATGTCAAAAGAATTTTTCAGACTTACGTACTGCCTTGTGTTCTGCTCCTGTGTTGTGTACTCCAAATTACAGTAAACCTTTCACGCTCTATGTCCATGAAAGTGAAGGTTGCGCATTATCAGTACTGACGCAACAATTCGGCGACAAACAGAGGCAGTGTGCCTATTTTTCTGCAACATTAGATCCAGTAGCTAAGGCATTACCTAGTTGCCTCAGAGCAACAGCAGCAGCGGCAATTTCTATTCGTCAATCTGCTGGACTAGTGCTAGATCATACTCTTAATGTTATGGTACCACATGCAGTAGATACTCTTCTTAACAGGACGAAAACTCAGCACTTAACGAGTGCCCGTTTGTCTGGATATGAGTTGACACTTCTAGCTAGCCATATACACATGAAATATGTAATGTTCTGAATCCAGCAACATTGTTGCCTATTTTGAATGCGAAACATGTACAAGATCAGCATGATTGTTTTCTTCGCACTGAGGAAGAAACGAAGGGTCGAATAGATCTGAAGGATACACCACTTGTGGATCCGGATGGGATCCTATGGGTAGATGGGTCTTGTTTCAAACTTCCTAATGGCGAAACTACAGCTGCTAATGCAGTAACGACTTTGTACACAGTGGTAGAAACTGCACGTATTTCGCACAATTCAGCGCAAGCTGCAGAATTGATTGCGTTGACAAGAGCATGTGTGTTGGCGAAAGGGAAAAGAGTGACTGTCTATACTGGCAGTCAGTATGCATTTGGCGTTGCCCATAGTTTTGGTCGTTTGTGGAGGGAAAGAGGATTCTTTCCTCCCACGGAACCAAGATACAGCATGGTCAGTTGGTAACTGACCTTATTGAATCACTTGCTTTGCCTACGCAAATAGCGATTGTAAAGTGCAGTGCACATAAAAAGATTACTGATGACGTGGGTCAAGGAAATGCATTTGCAGACGAAATAGCGAGGGAGACAGCGAGGAATGTTGAAAGTCGCATGTATGTTGCGGGCCTGGCAAGATGGGTCGCAGAAGGTGGTATGTGTGAAGACACAGTGGAAAGTGTGAAAACGATTCAGAAGGAGGCCCCCGAGAAAGAATTGAGTACGTGGAGAGAGAGTACGGGAATGTTGGATAGTACGGGATGTTGGACGGAGTTGTCAGAGCATCAACAATGGTTGTTACCAGATGCGTATGTACTGCCTGTAGTTACTATGGCCCATGGACCAGCCCATATTAATGCAAGAGATATATGCAAGCTTTTAGCTCCAGTATGGCAGAATGAAGGTATTCCTAAATGTGCAGAATATGTGGTGAAACATTGCATTGTTTGTTTGATGCGCAATCCAGGAAAGGGAACCCCAACTCCAGCAGGTCACTTTGCACCCCTACGTACCCATTCGAGGTACTGCAAAAAGACTATATCCATATGGAACGCTTTAACAATCTTAAGTATGTCCTGGTGGTGGTTTGTGCCTTTTCCAGATGGATAGAGCCTACCCCCCCTAAAGGACAACACTGCCTTGTCCACTGCAAAAATACTTTTGAAAGAATTCTTCCCGAGATTTGGTTTGCCGCGCATTGGCTGGAGTGACAATGCAAGTGAATTTGTAGGTCAAATTATGCAAAAGGTGTGTGTAGGTCTAGGCATTAGGCAGAAATTCCATGCGGCAAACCATCCTCAGTCAGCGGGTCTGGTAGAGTGCTATAATGGCACTCTCGAACTTAAGTTAGCAAAGATACAGGCCAGCACAGGCCTTTCTTGGCCTGATGCCTTGCCTTTGGCACTCCTTTCAACTAGAACGACTGTTCATTCTCGTTTGGGGCTTAGCGCATACAAGATTGTGTTCGGATGCCCGGCTAATGTCTGGGGAGTCCCCAGACCCAAAAAGTACTTTGATATTCTGTATCCGTTGTTGGCTGACTATTTGCATGATCTCACCACTAAATTGCATGTTATTCGTCAACAGGTCCAAAACGCTTTACCGGAGGCCTCCTCAGATCCCGGACACTCCATCCAGCCTGGGGACTTGGTGTGTCTGAAGAACTTCCAGAGGAAAAAGAACTTGGAACCTCGTTGGGGGCCGCCGAGACAAGTGCTACTCACAACTCGTACAGCTGTCAAGGTCCTGGGAAAGAAAAACTGGATCCACGGCGTGCATTGCAAAAGGGTACCATTGCCTTTACCTTATGACCAGTGGGTCCGAGAAGGTATCGGTGATAGTGAGTGCGAGAAGGTACCCAGCTTCGTACCGTTCAGCAGTGCACGCCTGGATTGGACTAGCTTAGAGAAGGAAGACGATGACGTTTTACAGGAAGCTGTACCTGTACATTTGAGACTTGACACAACCGATCCCGAACACTTGTTTAAGGACCAAACGACACCTGGAAAGAGACGATACAATCTGAGAAAGAGATTGCCTAAAGACAATTAATTTTGGTTTCCTTTAATTTTGTCTATAAAGAAACGTTCCTTTTTTTTCATTTTATCCATCAAGTTGCAGGGTCACGGTAGGAGTCTTGAGCTGTGACCTGAATAGTGACTAGGTCAACAGGACTTGCAGTGTCAAAGGATGGCTGACAATCACAGCCAAGTGATTAAGGAAGATTATCGTGAGCAACGCCTTTAGAGTAATGGATAGTCCAGGGAAAGGAAGTGATATTAAAATGATGAAGAGAGCTCATTATAAGAAATTATTATTCAGTCGTTGTGGTGTAGCACTATGTATTTTAGTATGTTTATGTAGTTTATTAGCATGCATGGGATGGCTTATTCACGTCCTACAGTTAGTACCTGTTCCTGCTTCTGTCCCCCTAACTCCCTCTACTACTGTTTCTCCGCATAAATTGTACTCACTCCCAGACCACGAGCAAATGAGAAGAATGGAATATCTTAACAATTCGTTCATTCAACTGTTACACCAGCATCAATTGATAGTAAATGTTACTAATGTTGGGTCTGTGGTCTCATACCACATAATACACAAAGAGGGATGCCGTATCTAGTCCTCCCCTTTTCATACGAAGGTTCTGCTTGGGCCTATCTGGCTATGTTTTCCAATGCATACCAGAACTTACTTTGATATCCTTCTGGTGGATCCTATAATGGTGGAGTGGATTTCAGTCACAGTTATTTGATAAAGGGTATTGTAACAATGGCAAAGATTGCTGACATTATCAAGATTCCCAAAGACGAGAAGAGAGCATACGATGGGTGGAATATAACTTGTTATACTCTCAGCCTCACTGATAAGGTTAAGCAGCAGAGTTTTACACCAATTTGGGTTTTACCCCAAAGAGGTCATTTGTGCTTACAAATAAATGCCCAGAATACCAGAATTAAGCAAGAGAGGAGTAATTCCTCCAATACTTATGTCTATACTCCTTCTACTCCTGCACCACTGGTGGCATCTCAAGGTTCATATTTTATCTGTCATGACAAAGCTTATACATGGCTTCCCACATACTTCTCGGGAACATGTTATATCGCTTTTCTCCTTCCCCCTACATACACTGCTCCTGCTGATTATCACAGAAAGAGAGTTCGTAGAGGAGTTGTGGATTTGGAAGATACAGCAGGACAAGAGGGAGGGGATTTCCTGAAAGGGTTTCTTCCCTTTTGGGGTCCGATGGCCAATAGCAAGAATATCAGACAGTTGGTCCGCGTGGTTGATGCCACAATTAATGTAACTTCCGGAGCATTAAAGAATTTGACCGCTGAGCTTCAGGCGGATCGACTTATGACTTTACAGAATATAATGGTTTTAGACATAGTTCTTGCAGATAAAGGCGGAGTCTGTAAATTGATTGGATCTAGTTGTTGCATTTATATTCCTGACAATGCCCCTACAGTATACCAAGCCATGTCTAAGCTACATGTCATCTCTGAGTCTATTCACCAAGATACTGGAGATTGGTCTGTGATGGGATGGTTTTGGGGACTACTGTCCACTTGGGGATGGAAAGTGTTAACTTTCCTTGGAATGATTTTAGCAATCATCTTTTCCTGTTGTCTCTGCCTACAGTGTGGCCCAGCCATTTGTGGACTTTGTGCTACGATCTGTGTTTCCAAACCAGTAGCACAGCAGACAGAACATATCAAGATGATGGTGCAACAACACCTCAGTGACCTCATGACCATTGATATCGACTCAGACTAAAATGGGTCCCTTCGTGCATTGCCTGAGTATGGCAAAAGGAGGGGCTGAGGTTACGTAGTTTCTGCCTCTGCTTCGCATACAGCCGCCATTTTGTGTTTAGCCGCCATTTTATGTTGCCTCACTCAGGCAGCACGGCTAATGAGGTAAATATGGTCCTTCTGCCTTTTTAGTCGCTCCATGTCTTTCCTGTTAAAAAACAACCCTTGTCCTTGTGTACGGCACTGATGTCAGGGTCTGGCCGAGTTCTCAAAGCCATGTCTAGACTGATTAATCCATGTCTTACTCCACTGTTTGGGTCCCACCATTCTTCTCTGCTTTATCTTGTTTAACTGGCCTTCACTATTCTCTTTGTGTGTTCTCTTGTTACATAGCCCTTCTTTTGAAGCATTCTACACATGTTTTTCCACCTGCAAATTGAATTACGGGCACTAGTGTTGATTAACCTGAGGGGAGGAGAGCACACGGGGTCTGAAAGGAGGGTGTGTTTAGACATCCGATAGCTTGTTTTCGAACTATTCCTATTTGTCAGTTCTGTGTATATTGGGAGTTGTCATTGGAAACTTGTTGTGTATAATAGACTGTGCGCCACGGATTGAAGTGGCAGTCTCTTGAGAACCTACCTGTGTGGTACTTCTTAGATAACTGTGCTTAGCTGCAGCTAATAAAACTACTTTTCTATGCCTAACAGAGTGTCTCGTGTCTCTGTTGGTCGAGGCAGGTTAACTCGGAGATCTTAGGCGTGCCCCGCGCCACCTGGCCCATAAGGTCAGGTTCTCTTGTTACCTGCAGCATGTTATTATTGTGGCTGGTCCCCATCGTAAACTTTATTTGCAAGGGTCATCTGCCCTGTTTTACTCCATTTTGAGGGCCTGTTTCTCCTACTTCCAAGCTCTAAAATAACTTTGGGGGAACAAAGACATCTGTGCATCCCTATCACACCTGTTGAATTTTCTCCGATTATATTTAAAATTAAGTTCCGCTGGCTATACCTTTTCCCCATTCTGATGGCTGCAGCCAGCATGAGCCAACCCCCATCCTTTTTAAATGAGGTGGGGGAGCCTGAGATAAGCTGGAAAGAATGGGTCAAATAATTCGAGTGGTATCTTATTGCCATAGGGAGAGAGTGTTTCACTTCCATGCGTAAGCAGCACATCCTTCTTCATAATTTGGGGGTGTATGGGTGCAAAATATACGAGACATTGCCCGAAACAGTTAGCGAGGGAGGTGAAGCTGTTGAAGGGATGGAGATATTTGAGAGCACAATGGTCAAACTAGCGACACATTTTGGGGGCAGAATAAACGTAATACTGGAACGACACAAGTTTTTTGCCAGAGCACAAGGGAAACAGGAATCTGTGACCAACTATATTGCAGCGTTGAGAGGTCTCACTCAATTGTGCGAACTTGGCAACCTCACGGATCCACTAATAAGAGACCAGTTGGTGCGGTGCACTAACAATGTGCCCATCCAAGAAAGACTGTTGGCCAAGAACCCCAATCTAAGGAGGCTGTTGCCATAGTCAAATCAGTGGAACATACCGCAAAGTGCAGTAAAGAAATGAGGAGCTCAACTGATGTAGTGGCCAGTATCCAGGAAGAGGAAGAGAACAGTGAAGTTTTAAAAGTAATAAGTAAAGAAAAGTTATACAATAAAAGCCCTAGTAGTGAGAGAGGTATATGGTGCAGGTGTGGCAGTAGCAATCACCTGGCTAATAACTTTCATTGCCCCACTAAGAGTGTTACTTGCAATAAATGTAATAGAAGGGGACATTTTGCTAGGGTGTTCAGAGAAGGTGACCCCCAAGTCAAGTATGGTGGGGGTGTAGAAGGATCTCGGGCAAAGAAGTAAAATGTGTACTGCCTATTGAAAGTAAGCGCGTTTTGCAAGTTAAAGATTGCTCAGGGAGTGTCAATATTATTTATCCTAAGTGTAATATATACTTGAATAACAATACCTTAACCATGTTTGCAGATTCATGTTCCCCTTTTAAGTTGTTGAGCAACAACAATTTTGAGTGCTTTGAGAAAAATAGTAGGAACTCATTACAGAAAGCAGACATTTCACCCACAGCCTATAACAGGGAGCCCATTCCACTGCTAGGTATGAAGGAGATGCGTATTGAATTCAAAGGCAGAAATACAGATGGGAAGGTATACATTGTAGAGTCGGGATCTAACCTGTTAGGTTGGCAGCACCAGAAGGAACTTGGCATCATTCTGGATCCCAACAAGGAAGAACAAGTTCTACTGACGGCAGACAATGTGGAAGATGGAGGCATTTGTGACGAGTTCTCAGGTTTGTTTCGAGAAAAGCTGGGCCTTTTACATGATTTTCAACATAAAATAAAACTCAAGACCAACGCCAAACCAGTAGTACATAAACTGCGCCCGTTCCACAACAAATAAGAGAGCCTTTGAAGAAAGAGCTTCACAAACTATGCACCATGGGAATCATACAACCTGTGGAATGTTCTCAATGGTTGGCGCCAGTTGTGATCGCAGCCAAGGCCAGTGGAGAAGGCACCCGTCTATTTGTAGACTTGAGGAGCCTCAATGAGAGTATTTGGATAGAAATACACCCACTGCCAAACATAAACGAGATGCTCAGCACCAGACCTTTTCATGGCCTACCACTAGGTGGATCTACACCCAGAATCTAGACCACTCACCGCATTCAAAACCCCTCATGGTGTGTACATGTTCAGAAGGATGCCTTTTGGATTAGAGTCCGCTGCAGCGGTTTTCCAGAAGGTCATGCAGCAAATTTTGAAGGGGGTAAACAGCTCAATGTGCTTCCAGGACGACATCTTGGTGTATGGTCGCAACGTGGAGGACCATGGACAATACCCTTAGACTCGTTTTCAAAAGGCTGATGGACGCAGGGTTGACAGTACAGAAGTATAGTTGCAAAATAAGGGTGACGTCAGTTGACTACCTAGGACATTCAATTTCTGAAGAAGGATTTAGACCAAACAGCAACCTTCTCGGTGCTGTGAGAGACTCTCCGTATACAAAAAACAAGGAGGAACTCAAGTCCTTCTTAGGGCTGATGGAATATATGGCCAAGTACATTAAAAACTTTTTATGCAAATGTGATCCAGTGCGAGAACTATTAAAGAAAAACAAGGAGTTCGAATGGAATGAGAAACATAAGTGTGTGGTAGATGCTCTTAAAGAAGAGATCTTAAGTTCGCCGCCTTTAGGGGTATTTGATTCACATAATAAAACCATCCTCACCACAGATGCGTCCAACAAGGGTTTGGAGGCCACCCTGTCTCAAAGGAACGGGAAGGAAGAAAGGATAATTGCCTTCGCATCACGTTGCCTTACAAATGCAGAAAAGAATAACTCCATAATTGAAAAGGAGGCCCTGGCATGTTTCTGGGCTGTGAAGCATTTTAAATTCTTCTGTGGGGGCTGAACTTCACCATTCGTATGGACCACAAGCCTCTAACTTCCATTTTCACTGTGAAGGGTTTGGACAATTGTACTCCACACATTGGAAGATGGATTCTAGGTTTAGAGAATTTAAATTTCAAAGTGGAGTACATTTCTGGCGAAGATTAAAAAATTGCAGACTTTTTATCTAGAACACCCTTAGAAGTGGAACAACCCGAGGAAATGCTTGACAGCTCCATCATGGTTGTAGACAACCCCGCCATCACAGACGAAGAATGGAAGAAATATATGGAGGAAGACAAGGATATGGACAAGTTAAGAGTTATATTGAGAGAAGGGCAGCCTAGCAAATGCAGTGATCTGGAGGCAGAACTTAAACACTACTGGGAAGTCAGGATTAAATTAAGTAATATCAAGGACAGAGTCTATCGTCAGAACAAAGTTGTACCACCGGTGGGCCTCAGAAAAAGAAGAATGGATCTGGCACACGAAGGACATTTAGGACGTAACATAACCAAGAATAAAGTTTGTGTGAATTTTTGGTTCCCCAGGATGGACGCCATGGTAGAACAGCTAGTGAAAGACTGTGTCAGCTGTGCCAGGAGTGATAAATCTAAGTCTTTACACAAGGCCCCTCTGTCCCCTGGTGCTGTGCCTCTTAAACCCTGGAGTAACCTAGCATGGACATAATTGGACCCATGGACAATCTGGGTGTCCAAAAGAGGTTCATGTTGGTCCGAATGGACTACATCTCCCATTGGGTTACCCAGAAATTTGTACATCGTGTAAACACCAATACAGTCCTGGATTTCCTCAAAGACACGTTCTCAAAGTACCCTCAATCCTTGTTACCGACAACGGTGTGCAATTTACGTCCCAACCTATGAAGGAATTCTTAGAGAACTTGAGCATCAAACATGAGTTGACAGCCCTATATTGTCCAAAGGCCAACGGCCTAGTTGAGAGGACAAACAGACTAATCAAAGAGCACATCCAACTGGCCATTGCCAACTGGCACGAGCTGGAAACATCCCTACTTGACTGTTTGTGGGCATACCACACCACACCTAACCTGGTAACAGGGATCTTCCCTTTTGAATCCCTCAGGGGGAGAGAACCATGGACCAAACTTAACCCTAGTTGGTTGGGTGGAGGTAGGGCTGTGAACATGAACCCTAAGGAGGTGGGGAGGAAAGTTGACCTGCACCAAGCTAAGTACAAGGAATGGTACCACAAAAAGAATGGGGTCAAAGCTCCCATCTGGAGAGTAGGTGATGTGCTGCAGATCAAGAGAAGTGTGAAGAAACCACACAGCCAAAGTAAATTCTACCCTCCTTGTCGTATTGTAAAGGCATTCAACAATGTAGTTCAACTTGACGATGGGCAATGGTGGAGTTGTGACAAAGTTGTTAAGTCACAAATGTTTAAATGAATATGTACCGATATTGCGTCTGTTTCATTGTATAGGGAGGGAGGTGTGTTCTAACCTTATCTTGTTGCCAATGGTATGTTCCGTTCCCCCCTCCCTTTTCCACTCCTTGGTTCCTCCCACTGGGAGCTGACAGTAGAATGTTGTCACCTGTGTTTAGTTGTGGAGAGTGGATGGCCAATTAAACAGGACTTCTACTTACTCTGGTTCCTGTCATTCTTACTTTTAACACTGTATCCTCAAAGAAGAATGTTAAGAAAAGAAGTCAGAAAAGAAGTTTGCATTGTAAGGGGTGAACTTAAAAGGTGTACATATAATTCACAACAAAATAATGCATAGTGCATATTTTTGACAAAGGAGCAGTATATTTGTTGCATTGTTAGGAAAGCCTATATGGGCGCACATCTTTACTTTGTAAACAAAAATGCTGTCAAATTAATAATATGTTACCATAACAGCAACGTCAAACAAATGAACTCATGGGTGAATAGCCTTGTGTCTTTATGATAGGCTAATGCAACCAAACTGCAAGCACATCCTAATCAACATAGCGATAAATCAACACTTAAAATGTTGTTGAATTAGCAAACTATATATGTTAAAGAACAATGCTTGGTTCACAATTAAAATCTACTGTTCACATCACATGCACTCTACGAAAAGACTTCAGGATGCCAATCGCCAAAATCTGATGAAAATAGAAATACAACAATGTAAGTATCAGCCAAAATACCATGGTCATCCTAGAAATAGCAAGCCATGTAAAAAACATGAAAACCAGTTGCTGAAGGGGGATGACCTAAAGCCCATTCTTCTCTCTGTATTCCTCTTTATTGTAAGTTCATAAAAAAGGGATGACATAAGCTCTTCCAGACAGCTAAAGCCATCTGTATCCTGACCTAAAAACATGGAAAGAAACCATGGATTTCAGACAGGTGGAATCTGAAACACGTAAAAGCAGAAGCCACCGACCATTGTTTGCGATGAAGGCATCTCAGATTTGAGCCTACAAGAATGAAGAGATGGTGGTGGATTGGCAGAACCTTTCTGATGCCTCCCTGATCACAACTTTATGATATTGTGCCAATCTCATATCTTTGAGAGTGATAAACACTGTAATAAAAAAAAAAAAAGAGTTCAATCCAATGCCTCCAGCAGGCATACGTGTTATTCCAACCACTGTGCTCAATATTTTATTTATACAGTAAAAAACGCTCTCATCCTGCGGAGACATGGAAATCCTATCTGACGCGTCTCTTAGCCTTGTGTTTATGTGACATAGAAAAGGATACTTTGCTTATGAAGAATCTATAATTCAGGAAAAAAATAATTATGAAATTCCATAATAAAGAAAAAAGTGTCATACACGCTTACGATGTGGAGGGACTGAAAATGCAGACCAAAAAAAGAGTTTGACTCAATAAGTCTTTTTAACAATCCATGTAGGAAGAACCCCTTCGTTTCTTCGTCATTCCTTTACAGCGGTTCTGGGGAGCTCATGCATGAAAGCCTGCAAAAGATGGAGGTTCATGTTATTATGTATTGTAAAGCACTTTAATGCAGAGCTTCTTGGAGCTGGGAGCACAACAACTAACATCTCAACTGTCATAGGATTCAGTTCAAAAGCTTGGAGGGAAAGGTGTGAGACACTATACAACAGATAAACTAAGAGAATTAAACTTCTTTTACTGAGGACAATTATAAATTACTTGTGTACTCTTGGGATGATTCTTTAACTAAGGCTAAAACCTAACATCCCAATAAGTATTAGCAATGCCCACAGATCTGACATATAAATGCATGTGCTTTTGAGGCATTGATGACTTTAGGTACTCATTAAGTCATCATACATGCACTCTGTCACTCATCGTTGCACTCATGCATCCATTAATCTACCCACTAGCTCATTTTGTATTCATCCTTGGTCACAACAATAAAACACACAAAACCTCATTAACATACACACAATAAGTTGAAAGAATACAAGTAGAAAATAAATATGCTGCCATCTAAGCAAGGCAGGTCTGTGCTTGCAACCACAACAACAACACTAAACTTAGCAGTGGGTATCCATCTTGCAGAGTTATTGTAAATAATCTAGTGTTGTTTTAAAGTTCCGGCATGCCTGCCACATGTAGAAACAACATGTTGGCTTTCTTGGAATATTTATAACTACAATGCACAATAGACACCAGCATTCTATAATGCTTTCTCTTGGTTTAAAGGAACTGGCCATGTGGGCTTCCTCATACTGCAGATGAAATGAGCGGCAAGCAACCTGTTAGCTCTGTCTGGAATGCTGTAGGATCCTCCTGGGAAACAATAAACTAGAAAGAGGAAAAGCAAAGAAATGATCATGAAGCTATAAATTGAGAAAACTGTAACTAAAGGACTGACCAACCAGTCCTGACATTGAGGAGTGCTCATTTTCAGGCGGATGTGCACATGTGATCAGAAAATTCCTTCATTCACAGGGACAGAGATCCAATGGCTAATGTGGACTGAACCATTCCACTATGCAGTACACTGTAATGGGTGGATGCAGAGTATAAATGACACTCAGACAGACCAATGGCGGAGCAAAGCTGACCCATAGGCCCTCTATGTATCTATATGGATACATATATATATATATATATATATATATATATATATATATATATATATATATATATATATATATATATATATATATAAGACGCCTTAGTTATTAATAAACAGAGCTGTCTTCTCACCCCGGCTGTGGCTTCTGCTTCTTTCACTGGAGAGGAGGTTGTTGTTTCATATATATATATATATATATATATATATATATATATATATATATATATATATATATATATATATATATATATATATATTTATTTATTTATTTATACACATGGATGGATGTATTATTTAATGATCTTTGTATTATAAGAGTCTGGAAAAATCGATATTCTTACTAGAACTATTACCGCGAATAGTGTCTCCTCCTACAGTTTGTCAGCGGCGTTAATCAGCACCACAATCCTCTTCAAAGTTAATCTGTGGTATTTCATGTAACAAAATAATTCTTTGTAGGCTTTAATACAGATAAATGTCAATCTGCCCTTAACCCCTTCGACGCTCATGACGAGCTGGGCTCGTCATGAGGTAGCCCCCTGCTACGCTGATGACGAGCCCAGCTCGTCATGTAACATGCGATACCGCAAATCCCAGCGTACGGGCGGAATTCCGCCCGCACGCATGCGGTTAAATACCTATTGAATTTAACACATGCTTCTTACAATCTGTTGTCAAGTCTACTTTTTCACAATAAATAGAACAAACCTTTATTTACGACTGGCATATATGGCAGCAATGAAGGACCTCCACTTCTGTCTATCTTGGGCAGGTTTCTGTACGGTGTCCCAGCTGTGATTCAGGCTCTTCCTATTTGTTTTCACAGTTCGCCTCCAGGTGTTCTTTGGCCTGCCTCTATTTCATTTGCTTTCTGGGGTCCAGTGGAGAGCTATTCCTGTAAGGTAGTCTTTTCTGATGGTGTGTCCTATCCATCTCCATCTTTTTCACATAACAATGGTGTCCATGCTCTCTTGCTTGCACCTGGTGAGCAGTTCCTGACTGGAGAAGGATTACGGCTGGAAAATGTGCAAGATTATTCTCAGGTGACTGGTGTGGAAGGTTGACAGATTGGTAATTCCATTTTTGTTATCCTCAAACATTCTGATCCATTCAAGAGTGTGGACAGAACACAGCTCTGGTAAAGCCAGTTCAGACCTTTGGCATCAGAAATATTTTTTGCCACTGAACCAGTCAGGCCTCCAGTTGTTATTATTAGCTTGCCATCATAACAAACCGAGTCCTCCTGTACTGAGTTTAAGCTCTCCCACAAGGAAACCATCAGACATATTATACAATTGCATCGAAAACGAAATGAAAGTTAGGGGTGCAGAATACTCTCTTTCACCCAAGAGGGCCTAACAAGGATTCCGACAAAGCAAATTATCGGTACCCACAGTTTATCAAAGGGGGTAACCAGCACTGAAACCCTTGCCACTGTGGTAATCTGTGAGATTACATGAAACAAAATACTTATCTGTAGGCTTTAATAAAGAGTAATACAATCTACCCTTAAGTGCCTATTGGTTTTAATGTATGCATTTCACAATCAACATTTGAATTAGAAACAATCTGGCCTATAACCTTTCTTGGCTTGTCATCATAACCGACTCAGACCTACTGTGTTGGTCATAAACTGTCCCACAAGGCAAACACTATGAATATAGTAATACAATTACAAATATGTGCAAAATGAAGTGGTCAAAACTATTTACACTCTCTACTGATAGAGGCTAGAAAAGATTACCACAGTGCAAATTGTCTATCCTTATGGTTTGTTCAGGTGAATCAACATCATCAAAGCCCTTCCATACTAAGGTTATGTGCAAGATTCCATGCAAAACAAATACCTACATACAGGTTTTAGCACAGTGTAATAACAATCCACCCTTAAAAAACTATCATATTTAACGCATGCTTTTCACAATAAAAAAATGAGGCCTACATGATTTGTCATAACTTTCATTATAAAAAATCACACCTAAGGAATCTGATATATCGTTTCCCAGTGAACCGATAAGGCCTCTACTCTTTACCAATGGCATGGCACTGTATACAACACAGACCTACTGAAGTACACATATCCTGGCTACCATCAGGCATACATTTATAAAAATACAAATATGTACAAAATTACAGTTTGCAAAACAATATACAACCCCTCTCAATAGGGCCTAACAAGAATCATCTCGGTGAAGTTTTTTCAGAGTATGCCAATCTGCGAGATTACATGTAACCAAGTGCCTTTCTTCTGCCTGTAACATAATGTGATTAACAGTTCCCTATAAGAGACCTATTGGCTTCACCAAATGCTTTTCACAATAAATATGCCAAGTCTACTACCTTTGTGATATATTTTCATAATAAACAGGCTGAATTATGCCATGTCGCATTACATTTCTCTGCACACCAATCAAGCCTGTAGCTGTTATCATTGGCGTGTCACCATAACCAACTCGAGTATAGTGAACTGAGTGTTAGCTTTCCCACAAGGCAGCCACCAGGCATACAGTCATAAATTTACAAATGTGTACAACACTGAATTTGTCAAAACAACATTCTGTTTCTTCTAACAGGGCTTAACAATTCTCGCAGAGAAAATCTTCCCCATCCCTGGTTTGTCAGAGGGGATAACCAACCCCAAAACCCTGTCCCACTAGGATTATCAGTGAGATACCACGTAACAATAAAAGCTATCTGTATGCTTGAATCCTGAGTAATAACAAACCACCCATTAATGCCTACTGACGTTAACAAATACTTTTCACAATCAATATGCCAGGCCTACCGCCTCTATCGGAAAGTGTCATAATAATCAATCAGGCCTATAGCCTTTATCATTGCCATGTCTCCAAAACCAACTCAAGCCGATTGTACTGAGCGTACACTTTACACAAGGCAACTATCTGACGTACTGTCATAAAAGTACAAACGTATACAAAATTACAGCTGAATACTATCTTGCCTAAGAGAGACTATCATGTATTATTCTAGTGTATATCTTCTCTATTCTTTATCTTCAACACCAACATCCTTGTCTATTACAGTAATCAGTTAAATTCCATGTAGCAAAATACCTGCCTACTGGCTTAACCTCAGTGTAATAACAATCCATCCTTAAAAGCCTATGGTCTTTAACATACTCTTTTCACAATAGGTAGGTCGTGCCTACTGGCATTGTTATAGCATTTCACATTAAACAGATGAAACCTATGAAATCTGGCATGATTTTTCCCAATGAACCAATAAGGCCTACACCTTTTTCACTGGTTTTACATCTTACCCACCACAGCCCTATGCAAGCACACATAAACTGGCAGCCATTATGTATACAGTTATATAATTACAAAAATTAGAGCAAAACTTGCAAAATAATATACAACTCCTCTCAACAGGGCCTAACAAGAATCATCTCAGTGAAAACCCCTATGATTGTCAGATGGGTAGCCATTTCCAAAACCATTGCCTACTACGGTAGTCAGTGAGATTACATGTAACAATATACCTGTCTGTAGCCGGTAACACAATGCGATAACAACCAACTGTTAAAAAGTCACTGCCTTTAACAAATGCAGTTTATAAGCTATACCAACTACCTTTGTCAAAATGTTTCATAACAAACAGACCAGCCCGATGACATCAGACATAACGTTGCAGTGCACCAATTAGGCCTACAACTTCTCACCACAACCAACGCAGACCTACAATTTTAAGTGTAAGATTTTCCAAAAGGGAAACATCAAACACACAGTCATAACATTAGAAGGGTACACAAAAGTTCAGTTGGCTAAGCAAAATACTATCTCTCCTAAAATGGACAAAGAAGGATTCTCACAGAGCAAACTTTCTATAGCCATGGTTTGTCGCACTGGGTAACCAATACTAAAACTATTCCCTACGAAGTTAACCTGTAAGATTGTATGTAACAAAATACCGGTCGGTTAGCTTTAACCCCTTAGCCGCGGTGGTAATTCCGCTGCGGCGCCGGGGGGGAGGGGGGTCCGCGCGGCACTGCCATGCTCGTGACGGAACCACTCCATCACTAGCCACGGGCGTGCTGTGCTTGTGACGGAGTGGTTCCGTCACAGCCCCGTCTGCTCAATAGAACGTCTGCGCAGGCGCGGAATTCCTGCAGCGTGGGCGGGGTGGCCGCGCCGTGACGGAACCACTCCGTCACCAGCACAGCGCGTCTGTGGCTCGTGACGGAGTGGTTCCGTCACGAGCACGGAAGAGGTTAATATAGAGAAATAACAATCCATACTTCATACCTATTTATTTTAACATATATATATATATGTCAGTCCTAGCGCCGCTTACATAACATTTCATAATGAACCGATCAGGCCATAGCCATGACCATTGGCTTGCCACAATAACCAACTCAATCCTCGAGTATAAGCTTTCCCAAAAGTCAAAAAGTGCAATACAAGCAGTCTGTTTAGGGAAAGCACACATATTAGGCCGAATCATATCCTGTATTCAGGGGTACCAACATGTGGATGGAGCCTAAGCCCCTCTCTGTAGTAGTTTGAAAGATATTTTGTGTTGATCATATAATGTAAAGCAGCAGTTGTACTATTAAGGCAGACCTGAGCGCTGCGTATTAAATCCGGAGCGGGGGCCCCTCCGTGTACATTGCAGGGGGGCCCCTTAATCTTTCGTTACAACACTGCCCATTTGTACTGCTGTCAGAGAAAACTAAATACCATGAATTATATAATTATCTAAGACACTTTAACATCATTACACTATCACGTGTGTCCTCTGAAAGTTCATGCTCAGGCAGCCATACTGCTGCTGGTTCCGGCAGCCGCGTAAACAAAATCAGAGCCGCTTGGAGGGGGAAGACCTTTTTTCTGTGGAAGCACATAATTTCTGCTCAATTAAAACATGTACCCATGATTCCCAACATGTGGGCGGTGCCAAAGACCCCTTACTGTAATGCTCCTGAAAGCTCTTTTTTAGGTTGATCTCATTGCGTCTGGCAACAACTGTGCTGTGAGGCCAAACTTAAAAAGCAATGCAGGAGCACACATTTATCACAAACGCACCATGTTAAAGAGCATTAAGTCCAACTTAGCATGAACCAATGTGACCAATATGATTTATCGGCTGAATAGAAACAAGAACTATCCTGCCAGGGTTAATTTCAAGGTCCCAAAAGGGGATCCTTACAATCAGATGAGAGGTGACAAAAGATACGTATCAGAGCTGACAATACATCACACAAAATCAATACACCTTTTTTATGAAAATATATATCATTTATTTGTTATTTGTTAGGTTTGAGTTCATATAGGGAATCCATATAGGTTCTTTTAAAAAAATATATACATTGATTTAGAATCTTACATAGTGCATATCATAGTTAAAGTTAAGCAGAATGCATTCATTCAGGTCCCACACACTCCCACAGTCATCCACTAAAAATACACTCGCTCTCAACCTCACTCACTACAATAATTATACAATCACACATAAAATTATATAGGTACATAAAGGCCTGCAGGAAAAATATCTTGTGGCTGCTAGGGCTGAAGTTACAACATGGAGGCAAGGCGATGTGGACAGAGTGGTTTAACAAAGACTACGCTTGGGGCCATCCATGTGGGTCACGCCAATATGATTTATGACATATTATTTAATTTAAATTGGTATGGCATTGGTAAGCACAATCGGTTGAGTGCTTGTTGCAGGGATTTGTGTATCTACAGTGCCAACTCGCCTCATAACTTACTAAAGCTGATAAAATAAGAATTGTTTGATTCGATAAAATCACATTTCATATAACCGGTAAGTGATTATTGCCTGGAGTACTCTTTCTAAATATTCAACATTATGAAACTCGCCTATGCTACTGCCTCCACAATGCAGCTTCAGTTTCCAAAAGATTCTCCCCACAAGACGACCACTCACAAATGTGTTAATCATTTTCACTCACACAAAGTTGTGCCAAAGGCAAGCCTGTCTGCGCCCGCCCCAAACCCCGCCTGAATGCATGCAATGCTGACGGTTTTACGGTCAATATTTATTTTGCCCCTCCCAGGTATTAATATCCTTTCATTCCATACTCTGCAGTTCCTTATAGCGGGATAATCTGGATTTAACTTTTAATACAAAAAACATTTTAGGAACAAACTTGCTTTTATGTCTGAAATATGGACACCGTTTTAGATAGACTGACATCCTCCTTAAATACACTGAGTTAACTAACATTTGTTACACTATCTTTATTTAAAAAAAAAAAAAACCTGAAAGCAATGCTATCTAATGTGTGCTCAGCTGTAGCCCGGATGACTGAAATCCACTGACTAATTGATCAGCATGATGGATTTGTTATTTTTAACCGACCCTGGCTCTCCTTCACAATAATCTTATTTTAGATGAACTAATGCCGACAGGCTATAAACTATAACCAGATGCAAGTCAATTGTGAAGACAAATGAGTTTGTGTTGTTTCCTTAATTTCCCACAGCTATTTTACCATAAAAGAGCTTTCTTTTAATTTGTCCACAATTTGATAATCGTGTTCTTACCTATGAGATGAATAGCTTACAAATAAATTCCCTCTTTATTTGTAGACCACCTAATCACCACTCTCTCTTTTTGAACAATTATTTAAACAGCCAGGCTTTCTCTGTCTTGAGAAAAATAAGTTAGTTATTCATCTTAGGTGACCTAAACGTGAGGCTAGAAACCCTAATTGGCCATGTACTAAATTTCAAAGACACTCTCAAAAATACTATGGGAGCTTTTATCTGCACATCCGATTCACTCTGCAGGTCGCCTACTCAACCCCACCTTTTCTAACTTTGAGAAGATCCAAATCCTATGACCCAGACAGTTCATTTAGCTATTGCTTTTTGTTTTGATACTCTTTTAAATGTGAATAACAAATTAAAAAAGCTTCTCGGGATATTGCTGACGACATGAGGAGGTTGTAAAACCCCAGGTGGGCATTGGTTGCCCAGGGCCTCCAAACATGAGCAGGAAACCTGTCCTCTGAAGGGGTTTACAGCTCACTTTGTGCACAGCATGAGATATTGGCTCTTCACTTAGCCTGGGCAGAGTTCACGGAGTTCAGCGTAAAGTGACAAAAAAACTCTGCCAAGCTACGAGAGTTCAGCGTGCGGCAGAGTGGGTTACCTTGCACCGTCTGCAGTTATTTTTAGTGCGGGGTGTTTGCCCCGCGCTCTAAAATCAGCATGAACTGCATCTCGCACAGTGCAAGAGGGTGCTGATTCTTTCTGCAGCTCGAGTAAAAGTTCCACTCAAGCATCCTCAACACGAACGGAAGGTTTCTTAACGAGGCCGGTAGTGACCATCTGCCACCGTCCGTGTTGAGAAATTTCGCTGGGAAGTGGTCTACCGTTGGATTTTCCTCGCTCGCCAACTTACTGTTGCCGAGTGTAAGCGAGGAAAAAACTCCCCTACGTGGAGTGGAGTTTTTCGGAACTCTGTGAGCTTCGCCGAACGCAGAGTGCAAAAAACTCTGTGAATCGAGCAGAGTTCACCGCACAGGCTTACTCTTCACCACGAGATAGCATGAAGAGAGTCAATATTGTGTGATACAGTGGCAATGTGTGAGTAGGCAAGTCTGCATGTAGGTTTCTAGAGATAGATCAGTTGCATTGGTCCTTTTAGCAAACATATCTGGAAAAAGGAGGACAATGAGGATGAAGATGAAGAGCAGCACTCTCACCGTTCAAGGCATTCGGGGCATTGGCATAAGCAACATTCCTAATTTACAAAGTGGATTTGTCTAAAATCTTTCAAACTGGGGTAACAGTTGCTGTAATGAACAAAGGGTAGCCATCAGTGTCAAAAAAGACTCTTAGCCCACTATGAGTTGAACTAAGCATAGCCACCTGATGCAGGAGATAAAGTCCCTGTGGAGGATATGGAATATCAGTAAATTGTTGAAAGAGGTGCTCACAGCAGTGAAAAGTAAGATTTCCGGTACCTTCACATTCGCTGTCAACAAAACAATGGTACATGCAGTTTCCTTCCTGTGACATTTAGGATATTTCCTTGAACAATTTAGCTGATGTGGGCAAATCTTCAGTTTCTCAGATCCATTAGAAAATGTTGACATGGGATTCCCCAGTGTATGACACCTTGGTTTCTAGTCTGGACTGTCGAAACAAGTTGGGTGGATGAGTTGTGTTGGATGTTTTCTGTTGGATGTTAGTAGAAATGTTGGCAAGCACTATTGTGAACACAATGAAAGCCGACTATATATCACTCATGTTCCATGTTGGATGTAAAAAATCAAAGGTGGGGGGAGAAGGGATCACTTGTCCTGAGTAACCAGGGTTATTTTAATTTTCGTTCCTATGCCGATAAAAAACCCTCATTCACGTACCTAGGATCGGTTGGCGGTATATCTTGTTTCTCCGCCTCAATTATTACGTGAAAGCATCATCATAGGGTTAGTTGTTGTGCTTCCTCCACCAGGAGGTGAACCACTGGTTAATACAGTAGTGATGAGAGATAATTGTGAGAAGTGAAATTAAATAAAAATGTTAAAAAGGCCTAATAACCATAGAAAGTGAATTTTATTGGGTCTTGGTATGAGGCTTATTAAAATAATGGCGTGCGTAGGAAGAATAATTAGGACTCTTCCGCACTATTGTATGTCCAGTAAAAAAAGGTCGACATGTTTCAGCCCTTTGGTAGCCCAGGAGGGGTCATTTGGGCTTTCTTCAGGACCTAAGGGTTGTGTACCTGTTTTTAAAAAAAAGGTTGGTCTAGGTATTGTGCCTGGCCGGTATGGAGGTCTAGTAGTACCTCTTATGTTTTACTCTAAAAACATCATCAGGTAACCAGGGGGAGGGGGGACCTGCTCCTCAGCGGTCATACACTGCGTGTGCTTGCTCTGCCCCTCTGGACCCGGAATCGAGTCCAGAGGGGCAGTTTTTTGTAACTAGCCTAGGAAGCTGAAGGGACCACGAAATTTCCTTCTCCCCCCTCCTTGATTGAAAATAACCATGTTGGATGTATACATGGTGGTGGTCTGTCTAGTTTGGGTATTTATGCCACCTTGCTGTAGCATGCCTTTGAGCTTGTTGACAGGCGTTTAGGTCTCTTCCATCTTCACTGCCATTTACATAGCCCCAACCTTGACACAGAAACATCAGGGTGCCTTATGTGTTTACGCCACAAGAGCATAATCAAAGATCACCCACTAAACAAGATTGGTGGTAACGCATACAAAGACTATGCAACCTGCCCGAGGTAGGGATACTGCCAATTGAGTTCAGAGTAGCAATCAAAATTTGTGGTACAAGCAGGAGCTATGCAGCATTCTAAAGGAACCCAATGTGTTTATGCCAGACAAGGAAGGAAACATTTTTAAGAGAATCAAAGTTGTCAACCTGAGCAGAGACTATAACTTCTTTTATAAGCCTAGACATTGGTGACCACTCCCTATCGTGAACAGGAGTTTGCAGTCCAAGACCCTCTACGTCCCAGTAGGATGCTAAAGGCAGGAGAACTCCAACTCTAATTCGGATATGGCTCAAACTCTATAGAAACCAACACCCCACACATACTAGCATAAGTTATGTTGCACGTGGTATGTTGCTATTCAGACAGAACAAGACTGCTCTGACCAACCTCATGTCACCCTCATCCATTATTGAGTGTTTACAACTTTCTTTTAGATACTGTAGATCCTTGCTGTCACATCTTCTTGCCCTCCTGAGCATTCTTCCAAGACATTTTAACTATAATTTGTAGAAGATTCCAGGTTAGAAGAAACGCAAAAAACTTCTAATAGTGAAAAAGACTTACCCTGTTCCACTGGTTAGGTTAGCCGATCACCATGAGATAATGACATGGATTTGGTGGAAGGGTCAATTTTACAACCTTCACCAGGACCGGCTTTAGAGCTATTGCCGCCCGGTGCGACAATCATTTTTGGCGCCCCGCTCCCATGACCACCCCCTCGAATTTCCTTAGGACCACCGGTAAAAAGTGTCCCTCGTCTTTCCATATGTCTGCTCTCACATACATTTAATTTGTTTTAAAGTACTGCTAAAGGCTGACTTTACTAATAAGAAGGTATATTTAGCCAAACAAACCCTTTTCAGCAACATTAAGAATAGATAATGGAAGACTCGGGATAAAAAAAACAGAACGTCCTAACCCATTTTATGCAGTTTGCATTTAGCTCTTTGATGAATGTTCGTAACTGTTGCATCTTATGAACTGTCGTAACAAAAGGATCTCTGACAAAAGCAGTAATCCTATCAGCTATCCACATAAAATACGGATCTGTGATCTGCACGGTACGTGTTCTTTGCAGAAGGCATATTAACCCTCTGCACTACTTTATGGTGAGTCAGAACTGGCACTAAACAAAACTCTGATCTCTCTCTCTAGCAGGAACATTAGTCACAAGAGTTATCTTGACATTTGTATTGCTGCCTCAAGACCAAATGCACAAGAAACTCTGCTGCAGGTGTTTTTAAATTGTTTGTTATTGCTAAATACAGAGACCCCCCCCCCCCGCCTAAGGTCAACAACCCCTCCCCAGGTCAGCACCCACTGCGGCTGCACCAGTGGCACTGCCCTAAAGCCGGCCCTGACCTTCATCTCAATGTTTTTAAAAGATGTAATCTATGAGCCCTGACAGAAATTGGTTTTTATTTTGAGCATCACATATTAATACAAATGCAAATCACCTGTGGGAGTTTCAAGGCACTGGAGATGCTGACTGCTTCATTGTGGTCTGGTCATTCGAACAGCCAGGTCTTGAGTCCTTTCCTGAATTCCAGGAGTGATGAGGCTGTGTTGAAGTGCAGGGGAAGGTCGTTCCAAGCTTTGGCCAGCTGGTGTGATAAAGAGCGTCCTCCGCTGGTGCTTCAGCGCATCCGGGGAGTGTCTGCGAGGAAGAGGGAGGTGTAATATAGGTGTCTGGTCAGTTGATGGAAGGTCATTCATTTGTTGATGTATGCCAGTCCTTCGCTGTGCAGGGCTTTGTATGCGTGGGTCAGCAGCTTCAACTGGCATCTTTTCTGGATTGGGAGCCAGTGAAGCTTCTTGAGGTGAGGTCTGTCTGTGGAGGTCGAGGATGAGTCTTTCTGCTGCTTTTGTATTTTCTGTAGCCTCTGCAGTGATTCCTATGTAGAGTATGTTCCCGTAGTCATCTGCTGATGACGAATGCCTGCGTGACGGTCCTTCTGGTGTTGACTGGGAGCCACCTAAAGATCTTGCGGAGCATGCATCATGTGTGGAAGCAGGCAGGTGAGACTGAGTTTACCTGTTTCTTCATAGATACCTTGCTTTCCAAGATGATGCCGAGGTTCCAGGCGTGGCTGATTTGTACAAAATGAAACCAGAAAACAAGTGATTAATTCCAACTTCCCCACTTAACCAAACTGTGTGATCCTAAGCAAATACTTAATTTCCCCTGAACCTCCTTTTTCTTCATTCCTGCATATTAAAGTACCTTCAAATACCTGAGTTCAGAATAGAAGCTGTACAAACACATATTGCGCTTAATCGAATAGACTATAATGTTACTGTATCTATAAGAATCTGGGCACATGGCAAGTGACTTCCCTCATAGTTGACTAATGGCATTTTCCCCAGGGTGGGAGCAGGAACGGTTCTAAATTCATGTATGCAAACTATCACTTTTAATAACTACCCCTCAGTGCAGGGGTATATAATGTAACGCATTAATGTCAAAGATTTCACAGGTAATGCACTTTTTCGAATTTCGAAAACACTTTATCATATTTTACTTGAGGTTTGTTGCATGATTTACATGAAAACATTTTCAGGGCTCAGCACATGCATGGACTCTTGAAACCAAGCCAAACCCTTGGCTCAGCTGGTCCTGTTAATTTGCTGGCTCAGAAACCTCTACCTAAATCAGTGCTTAATTTGAGCCTTTGGTTTCCGGTGCTCAGCACCGACACTTGTCAACAGGCTGACACATGTTGGAGTTGCTTGTGCAATTAAAAGATGAGCAGAACAACAGTTGTTTGTTAATTCAATATACATTAAAACAACAAATACCAGTCGCCCAAGCCATTCTTATAGCTTTGGGGACCTTGAACGGTCTGAAATGCAACACTTGTAGCAGTGTGATGGTTAGTAGTTGTGTAGGTACTGCCATTGGGAGTGCTGGGAGTGGTAATAGGTGGTGGAGACTGTGGTGGACTCCTGACGAGGGCCCAGGCACTTAGGGTAAGATTTACAAGAAACTGATGCATCTGTAGAGATTCGTCAGTTTCCCTGCGCCAGCCTGCGATACCCTCCCGACACCATGGATGAGCCGCATTTACAATACGTCGCACCATGGCACAAAGATTGACAGATGCGTCGGAAATTTCTACGCATCTGTTGGTGCAAAAGTCACGCATTGCTGGAGCTGTGGTTCTGTGGTAAATAAATAAATAATACCTCTCTTTTTGAATGCATAAATGAATAACAGATAGCTCAATAAATAAGAGTCAAGATTCGAGGTAGTAGGAGTTTTGCAGGTTTAATACAGCATAAGGACAGGGACAGGGCAACCTGCACAGGAATAGGATGGAAAGCCCTGGCAGCGCTGCCGGGGTCCGGATCTGGACAAGAAGGCTAGCGTGGTATTATAACAGTACATGAGCATATATACATAACGCAAACACATAGCATTACATTGCAATAGGCGTAGCAGTGGGTGGAGCAATAGGCGTGACGCGTAGCAGTCGCGAAAGATAAGGGTGAAAGTAGGTGTAACAGAGGCGTATACATAGCCATGTGATGCAAACGTAACAGAATATGTCATGAATGGGGCGGAAACATGGAGGGGGCTACCTAAGGAGCCGGGACCTCTGACCTGATGGTGCGCGCAAACTCGCAATGACGTGTTACTAGGAGAAGCTGGGGGCTATGAACTCTGTGCTAGGAGCAGAGACTGAAGTCTGGAGAGTCAGGGCGACATGTACCTAAACAGTATCTAGTATCTGATGTTTAGAGAACATGTTGATAGAATCCAAAAGTTATCGGGGTAAAGGCGAACAGACTCTAAGACTGGAGCATGCATTATTCTACATGTAGTGCGTGATGAAGAATATTAAATGACCATTAGATGCAGTATTTCTCTTACATGGAGACGTAGAGGCTAGACAATGACGGAAACTATTGATGCGATTCAGTAGCTTAGGAATGCAGAGAAGGAGGGCTGTACTGATAACTCGAATCATAACATACTCTTGGCAGACTCAGAAGCAGAGCCAGGCTGAGCCGGGCACTGCGAGGCAGGAAGTAAGTGAAGGGTCGAGGATACAGGTGGGGGCTGTATCGCTCCTCAGCGAGGCTTCAGGAGACAGGAGCTGAATCTGGTGTCCGGGCCCTTTTGAGGCCTGGAAACGGAGACTTTACAATGGAATAACGTGCACACTGAGAAACGTGGCAACGTAGCCCTACATAGGCCTGATATTCGTAGTATTCACGAGAACTGGAAACTGACATACTAAAGGTGGACACAACTATAATTGCGTCTTTAATCGAACATGGGGAATAACATATGCATATTAATCATGCACAGATAACATATGATGGAGGACGCGTAGGGACACAGAACATGGCAAAATTTACTTTTCCACATTCCCTCCTTGTCACTACGCTTCCTTCAGGAAACATCAATATTCATGATACCATCTATCATTTCATACAGTATCATTTGCTCGTCTCGAATTTTCTTGGAACGGGTTTTAGAACGGGGCTTGGGACTAGGAATACAAGAGGTAGCACAGATGCCGCAAATCGCAGGGCCACATTGTATACAGAGGCAGCAGCTAAATATGATCGCTACTGCAATACCTAGAAAGGACAAGACTTTCCATCCCCAAGCGGAAATTATATTCCAGAACCAACCGGACCATGTCCAGGTGCCTGGATCTTGGTGTAACAGATGGGCAATTTTATGGAGTCTGGTTATAGCTGAATAAACAGACGGCGCGTTATTTGGAATGAAAATGCAGCAACTAGATCCGATGACTCTACAGGCCCCGCCCCTATCGGCCAATATGACGTCAAGGACGAGACGATTCTGGAGCACGACAATTCTCATAAAGGATTGTTCTTCGGTTAAATTACTTAGAGCAGAAGTAGTCTCAATTACTACTGCTTCGAGTGTTCTGGTTAATCTACGTATCAGTTTACTATTCACGACTGTACCTAAATAAGGGAAGACACCTTTATTGATATCTATATATTGTTCTAGAGCAGTTTCAGTATAATCGACAATCGGGAGGTTTCTCTTGTGTCTTGTATGTACTAGGTGGGAATTCCTATGGTAGTCGGGTGGGGCTAGAAAAACCGGTGGCAGTAGGAAGGCAATGTAACAGGTTCCCTCCCAATCGAGGGGCAGACGAACATATGCGGTCTGACCACAAATAAAATAAGAATGACGTGAAGCTTTGAAAATAGATTTCCCACTGTCACTATACTTGACAATAGTAGTACAATCACTATGTCCTACGTGTGTAGAACCATTATTTCGGACACATAATTCGCCTTTGACTGGTAGTACTGAAATTGCAGGTAAGTCTGGAGTAGTATCAGACTGAACATTCAGGACCATGAAATTCGAAGAATAATTACCTAAATTATACACTTCATTTTCTAGATCTAACCCGGTTCTGTGGGGGAGACCTTGCTTGTCTGGAAAACATGTACTGTTAAGAAAAGACATATCTGTTGAGGATGACGTTAACGTGGACCATGCTCCACACGAACCATTATGTGAAAAAGGATAAGGAAAGAGTGGCAGAACTCCCTTCGGTGTCTGAAAAGGGGGGAGTCGACCACACACCCAACAATTAGTGGCATTGCTGGTCTGGTGTGAATAATGTAACATGCGGATAAAAGAATTATTTCGCATAGCGAGGCGGTAAGAGAGTTCATGAGGAGGCAGATCACTAAACGTATGCTCTACTGTAGCATTGGCAGACTTATTTACATGAGAAACTGGAAAATACAGGTAAAATGCATAACTGGTGCAGGAAATCATAATGCTGAGAAATAATATGAAACATAGGAAAACGATACATCGGATTGAGTTTTGACTAACTCTCTTACTATGGGGGTCTATTTTATACATGTCAGAAACAGTCTAACCGTTTCACCTAGGGGAGGACTTAGACAATCAAACTGGCTGACTTATTTTACTAGACCGGAGTTTCAACTTATACTCCTGCTGCGGAGTTTTCTCTAACAGGGAGGGTGCAGTATCATTGTTCTTTGCGGGACAGTCCTTGAGAATAGTACTTTGGCAGTCTTTAGAATCCTGGGAAATGTTCTTTGAGACCGGTTTCAGTCCATAAAACTTCTTTATATGTGAAAGATGCACCCAGCCTTTGCGTCCCTCCAACTTCACGGCTGTACGGGTGGCGAGGAGGACCTGTCGGGGCTCCTTCCAGCGAGGCTCTAGCGGACTTGAGCGGTCAAAATTTCGCACCAGGACCATGGATCCTGGAACGATTTCATGCGGTGCCACCTCGGTATTGTCTGGAAATGCGGCGGCAACCTGTGAACGACAAGAGTTGAGGGCAGACATCAAGGAAGCTAGGTAATCTGTCAGCATATTACTTGAAACATCGGTAATACTTCGGGGTCTGGGTGTACCCCACATGTTAGGGGGGCGGCCGAAAACGACCTCATACGGGGACAGACCTGATCTGGAATGTGCGACCATGCGCATATAGAACAAAGCGACTGGCAGAGCTACTAGCCAGTCCACACCTTTCTCTTTACATACTTTGGCGATGCGGATTTTCAGAGTCTGGTTATGTCTCTCTACGAGACCTGCTGCTTCAGGGTGGCGTACACAATGGAACTTCCACTGGTACCCTAACAAAAGGGAAACATGTTTCATTAACTCTGAGGAGAATGGCTGGCCGTTATCAGAATATACGACCCTAGGGAGTCCATAACGGGGGAAGAACTCACGAACCAACTGCTTGGCAGTGGTCGCGGCTGTGTAATCTGGGACTGGATATGCTTCTGTCCACCTGGACAAAGCGCATACAACTACGAGGACATACTTGAAACCTCGACATCGCTCCATCTGAATATAATCCATCTGGAGGACTTCAAAAGGGTGGTCAGGAGGTTGGAATCCCCCTTGTTCCACCGGGACACTTTTACCTGGATTAAACTGACAACATATCATACAGGTACGGACTTTCTGCTTGGCTGCAGCTCGTAAATGCTTGTTGAACCAAATGTTCTGGATACTGTCTAACATAGCTTTTTCTCCTAAATGTGCTGGACTATGTGCAGTATTGATAATGACTTGAACCATAGAGTCGGGGAGAAACCATGTGGCTTTTCCCTTCGTCACCCATCCTTGATCTGTCTGGACCCCTCCTTGTTCGGACCATTTCTTGATTTCTTCGGGAGTAGCATGTAACTGGATATCTATGACATCTTGAGTAGGGTCCTTAACTGTCATACATGTAGTCGGATCTGGAGTGTATGTCGGTGTCTTATTAACTGGAATGTCTGGAGTCTGAGCTGTAAGCTTGGCTGTGCGATCTGCTAGATCATTACCCTGGGAAATAATGTCAGTAACTTTCGTATGCGCTTTGCATTTCATGATAGCGATAGATGTCGGTAAATGTATTGCATCTAACAGAGCTTGAATAAGGAGACCATGCTGAATCTTGGTTCCATGAGAAGTCATGAAACCTCTCTCTTGCCAGAGCACTCCAAAGTCGTGTACGACTCCAAATGCGTAGCGTGAATCTGTGTAAACATTAACTTTCAGGTTCTTGGCGTGTATGCAGGCTTGTGTCAGAGCAACTAGCTCTGCTGCTTGAGCGGACAGGGTGTCAATACGGTGTGTCTCAATAACTTCGGTGTCGGTAGTCACTGCATACGCGGCGACTAGTTCTCCTGTACTAGTTCTCATGCATGAACCATCCACATAAAGTGTCAGGTCGGGATCTGGTAATGGAATATCCGTCAGATCTTGTCTTGGCTTTGTCGTGATGTTGACTACTTCCACACAGTCATGTGTGGCAGGATTTGGATTAGCTGATGGTAACAGTGTAGCAGGATTGAGAACGTTGCAGCGTCTGATTTCTATGTGTGGCTGAAACAGTGTCAATTCATAACCTGTTAAACGTGCAATTGTCAAGTGCTGGGTCTGTGTTCGATTTAAAAGAACTTCCACAGAGTGTGGAACTTGTACTGTCAGGGAGTGTCCTAATACTATGGAATCACTTTGTCTGATAGCTAGTGCTGTGGCTGCAACTGACTTGAGGCACGCAGGCAGAGCCTGGGCTACAGGATCTAATGTGCTCGAAAAATAAGCACATGGCTTGTATTGTCCTGCTTGATCTTGTGTGAGAACAGATAATGCTGTACCTTCACGTTCTGTGACGAAAAGTGTAAAAGGCTTACTGTAGTTTGGTGTAGCTAGAACTGGAGCTTGGCATAAAGCTTTCTTTAACTCATTGAAGCTAAGTGTATGTTCAGATGTCCAAGGGAGAACAGTCGATACGGCTGCCTCCTGTGTCGTTAACTGTATCAGTGGCTTGGCTAGAAATGCATACTGAGGAATCCATTGTCGGCAATAAGAAGTAAGGCCAATAAAAGCACGTACCTCCTTCTGGGTCTTGGGCTGAGGAAGACTCGCTATTAACTGAATACGGTCAGGTGTCAACTGCCTACCCCTCTTGGACAGTAAGTGTCCTAAGTAGACCACTTGCTGGACACAGAATTGAAGCTTAGAAGGGGACACCTTGTGTCCCATCTCGGCTAGGAAATACAGAACTGTGAGGGATGCTCGCTCGCAAGCACGTTCAGAACGGGCTGTGATCAATAGATCATCGACATACTGGAGCAGGGCAGTGTCAGTTGGCATGTGAACATTATCAAGTTGTCTCTTAAGTGCTTGACTGTAAATACTAGGGCTTTCTGTGAAACCTTGAGGAGCTCGTGTGAACATATAGCTCCTTCCATTTAAACAGAATCCGAAAAGAAACTGGCTGTCTGGATGAATGGGGACACTGAAAAATGCGTTCTTGAGGTCTATGACAGTGAAAAATGAGGCTTCGGAATCAATGGCTGTCAACAGGGAAGAAATATCTGGGACCACTGGGTACTGGGGAATAATACATTTATTAAGTTCTCGTAGGTCAATCACTAATCGATATACTGGGGGTGCATTTGGATCAGTACGTTTCATGACTGGAATGATCGGAGAATTGCATACATTGGAGTCAGTTTCTACAACCACTCCTTGAGCGATGAGCTCGTCAATAATTTTGGATAAGGCTGCTACAGCCTCAGGTGGCAATCTGTACTGTCTGATTCGTGGTAACACTACACCTGGCTTGAGAGTCACACGATGGGGTGTGATTTGCATGTAACCTACATCAGTTGGACCTTGCGCCCATAAATGCTGCGGAACATTAGACAATCTGGGATCAAAATCTCGTAATACATAGTGACCC
The DNA here is from genome assembly GCF_964261635.1 of Lissotriton helveticus. NCBI lineage: Eukaryota > Metazoa > Chordata > Amphibia > Caudata > Salamandridae > Lissotriton > Lissotriton helveticus. The sequence goes on along the minus strand of NC_136069.1, from coordinate 1,306,793,049 downwards.
TTAAAGTCACGCAGGAACAATCGTATTCCCTCTGGGGAACAGCATATAACTGCACCTAATTCTTTCAGTGTTTTAATGCCTAATAGATTTTCTGGACATGACTTAGTAAGTAACAGATCAGTAGTACGGGACAATGGACCTACTTCTAGAGTAACTGGCTTTGATATTTCATTTATGATAGGTTTTCCTGAAAATCCAAGGGAAACATTTCTTGAGCCTGAGAGCGGAGCCCCTGGAACTTCGGCGTGGCTAATTGTGGTCCTACTTGCCCCTGTATCAATCAAAAACTTTCTGTCTTTCCCTAATACTTGACTGTGAACATAGGGACCTTCTTGATCTACAGGTATCTCGATGAGAGGCAAGCCTACCTCCCTCTCTAGGCTGTTTCATGAATACGGTTGATACTCTGGATACTCGGACTGTGCATACTGGTACATCTGCTGTGTAACATGCTGTGTTGCAGCGATGGGCTGCGGTGCTGTAACTGTCTGTGGTGCATTCTGTGGCTGAGGAGTCTGTGAAACTTGTTCTTGTCTAGGCGGACGTGGTCTTTCTTTAGTCTTACCGGTAGCTATGTTGTGTTTCAGAACTGCACACTCGTTTATAAAATGACCTGGCTGTTTACAATAATTGCAGTTCCCTTTAACGGGAGCTGCAGGATGACTGGCTTGATTCGGACCCCTCTTCTGGCTGTCTTGTGGAATAGATTGTGCAACTAGTACTTTCATTTTCGTGTCTTTCATACGCTTTCTCTCGTGTTCTTGTTCTTCCCTGATTCTATTCTGGTGGTATTGGAGCATCTGTAACATCTGGGACGGGGTATTAGCTTGCCAGGTACTTTCGACTTTCAAAACTCGATTTTTAATTGGTGGACTTGAATTCTCGACTAATTTAGTAACAAAAAGATGAGGGTATGACTCACTACTTGTCTTGAGGCCACTGTTGATGCTAAAACATTTCTCAAATCTAGAATAAAAATCACTAATGTCTTCGTCTTGTTTCTGTTTACAGGCTGAGATTGCATCCCAGTCTTCCTTTTTCGTTGTTAACAATCTGGGTAAAACTTGAATCAATAATTCAGGTAATTCTTTACATTTCGCTCCAAGACCGGTACCTGGTACTCGTGCCTTATCTTCAGCTTCTAGAACTGCCCAATCTATCTTTTTCTCTCCCACCTCCCATTCTTTTTCCTTGAGCTTTTCATACACCCCTGCGGGCAGCAGAACCTTTAACATTTTAATTATATCTGGATACGTGTATTCTCCCATACGGAGCATGTCTTTTAATTCTCGATGGAACCCTGCTGGATCTTTATCATGACAGGGGATTAATTTTTTCATCTCTAAGAGTTCCATCTTTGTGATCGGGGTGTAAACAAACACTCGTTCTAGTTCGCCACCCGTTCCTCTAACTGGGTGGACTTCTCGTAACGGATTCTGTCTCTCCATGTAAAATGGTTTACTTTCTGGGGGTGAGACATGAACAAAATGCGGGTTCAAAAACGTTCTATATTTGTGACGCTGTTCTAGAATGACACTAATTAAATCGGTACCTAAACCTTTCCATCTATACTGGAGTAACTCGTTCAGGATATCATGTAACGGGCCTGGATCAGAGTGCTGACCCTCATACAATGTAATGAGGTGCTGAATCATATACATACCCGCCAGTCGTTGCTCGGCTGGGGGCATTTTCAGAAACATTTGTGCCACTATTTCGTCTGGAAAAGTGGTAGAATCAGTAGTCCATCGGACTGCTGATCGGGCTAGTTCTTGTTCATGCATAGTACTTAACTCACTGTAACCGATTCGTGATTTCAGAATGTGATCGGTAGCTTGAAACACTTGTTCTAGAGAACCTTGTTCTGGTGCTGGATGATGGAAAGTTGACTTGTGTTCTAGGCGTAAATGGCGATCTGGAAATCTAGATTTTCCTACATACGCTATTCTGGCGGGATTCTCGTCGTCTACCTCTTCAGTATCAGAGTTACTTTCTTTCTCGCTTACTTGTGCTGCTTTACGCTGTTCGTGTAACTTTATTATTTCTTTACGGATTTTCTTGTACATACTTTCCATAGCACTGATGGTCTTGTGCTTACCCTCGGCTATATTATCACTCCACTTTGTCAGGGTTCTCATTTCGGCTTGATCTTTGGACGGGTAATCTTGTTCTCTTATTAAACAATTAATCAAAAACTTTAGTATCATGAGCTGGATCTCGGCTTTCCTTTGAGACATGACTTCGCCAATGCTTTCTGGATCATCCCCTGTACGGATGAAACGATATATTCTGTCTAGATCTTCTTTCATATTCGGTAGGGTGACTAGATACTCGGCCACCTTTCTTACGCGTAATGAATATAAAACCATATTATCCTCGCCTGGGACTGGATCATAGCCGCATTCATTAAGGGCTTTCCTTATTTCTGCAACAGACTGATATCTGGGCGTGCGCTGTGACGCTTGAGCATGTAATTCGACTAACGTTAAACGCTTGTGTGGCGGCGGGGTCTGAGGAGGACCTCCTCCTGCGGCCCCTAAACTAGAATCGTCAACTGATACTCTTCGTCCTGGCAGAGTGGGAAATGGAAATGCAGACTGGACTTGTATGGCGGGCTGGACCTGGGGGACCGTAGCAGGTACTGCAAGGGGTACCCCGGTGTCTGGAGGAACGGGAAGTGCCTGATTTACAGGGACTGGCGGAGTAGTAACAGGATTTGCATATTCTGGGACTGTGTCGTCCAAATAGGACGAGATGAAAATATCAGCTGAGGTCGGTTTGTGACGTAGCTTGGTCGGAACTAATGGTGGCGGAAAGTTACTGGATGCCTCCGGGGTCGCTTTTGGCAGGCCCTCGGCAAGAAGAGGATACATACCCTTAATAAGAGCATGCCTCTGTCTGTCTGACTGTTCGGTTTTAACTCGTTCACCAATCTCGTTTAATTCCCTTTCTTGGGCTCGTTCCAAGGATTCTCTACTTAATTCTGACTTTCTGATTTCTTTTTCGGTTCTTTTATGAGATTCTTTGCGCCATAACTCGATGGCATCTTTCTGTGACTGTCTGGCTTTCTTTTTCCATAATGCTTCTTCTACTCTCATGATGCACTCGGCATCCCATGTGCCTGACACAGGCCATCTATACTTTTCCTCTAACTCTTTGGTATACTCTACCCATAAATCTAGATATAATATGGCACTTATGCCATGCTTCTGATACATAAAATGACCTGGACTGTCCCTAGGCGGGACAGGAACTGCTGCTTCCAGCAGACCCTTTCTAGTTTTTAACTGACGTAACTTAGAAAACAAGGGCATGACTGAACTGTAACTGAGACACAATACGTAATTACACAATAAACACGATAATTACTTCACACTCATACCACAACATCAAAATACATGAAGAACATTTAGAATAACAGTTCGAACAGAATACAACCTGGAATACGGAACACAGAATACATGAATTTTCTCGAGAACAGAACTGACTAGAACAGAAACTAGATGCACTGCTGAAACAGTACGAAACTTACCGGTCTCATAAAGAGACACGTCAGGACCCGCATCCACCGAAGTGGACACTTCGTTTGTGGGTCTGTGTACCACCAACCCACGGACCAGAGTCAATTAAATTGACCCTGTCTAGATACTACCCCAGTATCGGTACTCACCGGGCAGCAAGAACGGAAAGCCTCGGACTGGACTGGACTGCTACGACGACGGACGACGAACTTCGGACTTCAGTTACGGGTGGACCTCCGGATACCTCGGACCTTGGACTCTCGGCTTGGGCTCTGGTCGGGACTCGCCGCGTTCCTCCACCGCCTCGTCTGGATGCTGGACCGCCTCCTCCGTCTCCTCCGTGGGCCTGAGGGATACTTGAAGCAGAAATATCTGCACGTGCACGGTATGGTTCCGTCACGGCTGCAGAGGGTCAGGGGGCCGGCGTGGCTTCACCGGCGCGTGGGGAAAGGGCAAGTCCCTATTCGGGCGCCATTATGTGGTAAATAAATAAATAATACCTCTCTTTTTGAATGCATAAATGAATAACAGATAGCTCAATAAATAAGAGTCAAGATTCGAGGTAGTAGGAGTTTTGCAGGTTTAATACAGCATAAGGACAGGGACAGGGCAACCTGCACAGGAATAGGATGGCAAGCCCTGGCAGCGCTGCCGGGGTCCGGATCTGGACAAGAAGGCTAGCGTGGTATTATAACAGTACATGAGCATATATACATAACGCAAACACATAGCATTACATTGCAATAGGCGTAGCAGTGGGTGGAGCAATAGGCGTGACGCGTAGCAGTCGCGAAAGATAAGGGTGAAAGTAGGTGTAACAGAGGCGTATACATAGCCATGTGATGCAAACGTAACAGAATATGTCATGAATGGGGCGGAAACATGGAGGGGGCTACCTAAGGAGCCGGGACCTCTGACCTGATGGTGCGCGCAAACTAGCAATGACGTGTTACTAGGAGAAGCTGGGGGCTATGAACTCTGTGCTAGGAGCAGAGACTGAAGTCTGGAGAGTCAGGGCGACATGTACCTAAACAGTATCTAGTATCTGATGTTTAGAGAACATGTTGATAGAATCCAAAAGTTATCGGGGTAAAGGCGAACAGACTCTAAGACTGGAGCATGCATTATTCTACATGTAGTGCGTGATGAAGAATATTAAATGACCATTAGATGCAGTATTTCTCTTACATGGAGACGTAGAGGCTAGACAATGACGGAAACTATTGATGCGATTCAGTAGCTTAGGAATGCAGAGAAGGAGGGCTGTACTGATAACTCGAATCATAACATACTCTTGGCAGACTCAGAAGCAGAGCCAGGCTGAGCCGGGCACTGCGAGGCAGGAAGTAAGTGAAGGGTCGAGGATACAGGTGGGGGCTGTATCGCTCCTCAGCGAGGCTTCAGGAGACAGGAGCTGAATCTGGTGTCCGGGCCCTTTTGAGGCCTGGAAACGGAGACTTTACAATGGAATAACGTGCACACTGAGAAACGTGGCAACGTAGCCCTACATAGGCCTGATATTCGTAGTATTCACGAGAACTGGAAACTGACATACTAAAGGTGGACACAACTATAATTGCGTCTTTAATCGAACATGGGGAATAACATATGCATATTAATCATGCACAGATAACATATGATGGAGGACGCGTAGGGACACAGAACATGGCAAAATTTACTTTTCCACAGTTCAAGCACGACGCAACTTCAGCAATGCAGGGAAGGCCTATACTTATTGTGCTGCATCATTCCTTATGCCTACTTTTTGGGATGCAGCGGCAGCGTGAACTATGTGCCACATTGCGGTCCATTTACAATGTGACGCATCTAAGGAGATGCGTCACATTGTAAAGCCCTACGTCACATTATACTGGTATAATGTGACATAGGGCTTTACAATGTGACGCATCTCCTTAGATGCGTCACGTTGTAAATGGACTGCAATGTGGCACATAGTTTATGCTGCCGCTGCGTCACAAAAAGTGACGCAACAGCGGCACAAAAGTAACACAAAGGGCTTGTAGATCTGCCCCTTATTATTTTACAAATTAAGCACTGAAAATGTATACTTAAAGTGACCTTCTCACAGATATAAAAGAGGCTTGGGCCAAGCAGCGGCCACCTCACCCCATTCCCGACACCGCAAGAGCCGTAGGGGCCTACGTCACCCTGTGGTGGATACAAAACCGCAGTAGTAAAGCCGCAGCGCTATCAGTCTCCGTATCCTTCCGAGATTGACTGGAGCGCCGGGAACAGTGTATTCCTTCCCACCTGATATTAACTTTACTTTCACCACCAAACAGATTTTACTTCGGTTTGTCACATTAATTTGCAACTCATTAATCGTGACAGGAATGAGGCATGGCAGGCCTGCTGATTTGCATATTCATGAGTGGCTTATCATTACTGAACAAATAGATTTTTTCCAGCTTAGCAAAAAAAACGGCGCAATACCACACAGTAAAATACACCCTCCCCGGTGAAGTATTTCTGCTCTTATATTTGTAAAGAGCAGGCGCCTGTTGACTGGATTTATACAGTAAAGGTTTCTTATTCAGAAGGGAAATAACCATGTTGAAAAAGGCTCCCGGCCCCAACATTCACCTTAAAACCCGGCATTAAAGCTAACATGTCATGCAAAATCTCAGAACATCGGCATATACTTATTAGATGGTAATAAGATAAATATATAATGAATGCAATAGCCTTTAGTGTAATTTAAAAGTCTAAGGCAAACAAATTATTCTCCCCATTTTGTCATTTTATTCATTTATTTAGAAATTCATGAGTTCTTATTATTGTGAGTCACTCCACTAACACCTAACTGTTGACAGTTTGAAATATACCTGACGTGGGCTCATACGTGTTAGGGTAAGCTCGGCGATGCCATTTTGTAATGCCTTTTCATATTTAGCATCTTTTCCTCCGCATTTCATTGTATGTGCCTGGCTATCCATGTCGACACCAGAGGACTGTGTGCCACTGCCATGTTGCATTATCACTTTGTTAGTACAGCTCCATTATTGTGTGTTGCATAAATTATGTGCATGTGTTTATGGGTTGGAGGCCTGAGTGGAAGATGGACCAGCTATGTATGAGGGTCATGTGTGTTACTTTGATTAATTTGATAATAACATCTTTAAGGCCTTTGAGCAGATGTATACTTAGCCCACCCTTTGCTCTCCGTCCATTGACAGCCACATGGGTATTGCCCTTAAAACACTGGTGTTGACTTGACCATTGGTGAAGGCACTACCTTTGCCCAGGTGTGTGCTCTGTCTCTGCCTCACCACTGCTTCTGGTTGCTGATCCTCCTGTTTAGGAGGCAGGGCCGGGTTTATCGCTGGTGGCGTCCAGTGCGACAATCAGTTTTGGATCCCCCACACACCATGACTGCCTCCTCGGATTCTCTCACTACCACCAGGCAAAAGTGCCCCCTCTCTCTCCAATCATAAGTTATTGCTAAACACAGATCCCCCCCTGAGGGTAGCGTCCCCTCCACAGGTGAGTGCCCAGTGCGGCCGCACTGGTCGCACTGCCCTAAAGCCAGCCCTGTTAGGAGGAGGCTGGCAATCAATGCCCACTTGGATGAAGGGATGATGGGGACATTTAACTCTCTTCCTGGGCCTTGAGGAACTCTAATGGGATCCCTCAGAGCCTGTTGGGCATGTGTGACTTTCCATGGGAGGCACCCTTGGAGTTCTTGATCCATGGGATGGGACAGGAGCTGTAGGTTCAGCCCCCACTCAGGTGGCAGACTTACTGTCACCCTGTCAGGACCCTCCCGCCCTAGCAATGATGACAACATTCAAAGATGGCTAACATACTAATGCAGGTGCAGGAACGAAAGAGATCTAATGTAGCAGAACAGGTCACTACATTGAACAGCCCTTCTGAAATATGATGCAAAAGCAATCTGCTGATGTTTTCTGCCTGATTATCCACCTCTTTAGTTACCTTTTGTTTCTGCAATGACACATTAATCATAATAATAATAAAAACTCAAATGTTATCGTCCATGCAAACACATAGCACCATTGGCATAGTTTCTGGGTCCTTGAATACAACAGGTCGAGGGGGTTGAGGTGAGTGGCGAGTGAGATGGACATGGAACGTAGGTGAGGCAGGCTTTATACTAATCATCTTCAACTCTTTCCACGTAATTGCATTGCCAAAATGTCCTTTCTTCCAGCATCAGGCCCCTGAGCCTTTCCTAATTTTGTTTCCATGAAAGTGGATGTTTGCATTCTCACTTATCAAGGGAAACACGTGGTGGGGAGGCAGAAGATCACCCCTGGTGCTGACAGCCATGATTTTGCAGCTGCTAGCACAAAGTCTTTCAATAGAGTGCAGAGTTCACCGGAAATCCTGTCTATTTGCGCTGACACACTCAGGGTATAGGATGTCTCTATGCTCTCTGACCACTGCTTGCGATGAGCTTGGAATTTTTCAATTGTTTTCAAAGCAGAACCAGTTTAATACTATTGTGATTCTGTGATTGGGCGTGATTTCATGTTCTCTGATTGTTGTTAATACTTTGTTGTGCTGCAGCAAGTTCTGCATTCTATAAGTACCTGTATATACACTTAAATAATTATATCGCCAGTGTTCCTCTCTGCATTTGTCAGGCTCATTCATACTCCAATATGATAACTCTATCACTGGAATTACTCCCATTTCCACAGATTTTGATTACTGCAGTACCTCTGCATCAGTGCCATACAATTTATCCATCACAGAAACACACAGATTTCCAGTAGGACAAAGCAGGAGGAAAACAAATGCAGATACTTGCAGAAAAATCTGCAGTAACAATCTCACCACAAGTTATTTCCCATTCATTTGAGCAAAATGCAAAATCCAAAGGTATTGCTGTGCAACATTATCCATACAGATGTCTGATAGAACATCGATGACAGAAATATAGAGGACCAAAATATTAAGAAGGTAACTGCAAATAGATAAGTATAGTTTTACTCTTCTTAACTCCACATCTACGTATCTTTACGATATATCTATATCTATATTGTTATGGTACGTAGATGTGGAGTCAAGTATAGTAAAACTTTACTTTCCCATAGAAATGTACCTACACAATATTTTTGTCCTCGATATCTTTGACACAATATTTTGTCAATGTGATATTTTCCCTCTATATTTTGTCCAAACACCTATCAATGCATCTCGACTGTTCACCGTAGTAGCCTGATCCAGAGCTACACAAGGATAAGAAGTCTGAGGATGCACAGGTTTCACACATTGGGCTTTATTTAAATCTTTGTTTGCATGGGGTCTCACATCATGCAGTCAAGATGGCTCAGCAAATTAATTACTTGCTACTGACATTTAGGCCCAGACTTAATTATTTTTCCTACAGTGTAGTCCATCAGTCAAATTTTATATGCTGTGTTACGCAAGGAGGAGAGCACAGTACAGAGCTATCTCTACTAAGATTGGCCTACTGCTGCTGTCATTCCCTGTTTTGGCTGTCTAACAAGGCTGTCTTGCTCCACCATGGTGCAGAGGTGAGTGTGTGTAGTCTAGCGTGGGGCCTGTACTCAAACATACCTTTACAGTCCATTGCTTGGACAAAAACAGAATGATCCACACCAGAACATCCCATCCCTTAGGGTTCTGCCACTGGTACCTATGGCATGGTCGAACCATTTTTTAACGTCTAACGTCTTAATGTATAATGTCTTTGGCATAAGCTTAGGTAGGATCAATTCCTTGATCTTCTCTTGAGCTCCGTTCCAGTGCTGCCTACTGATTCTGACAAGGCTCATTCTGTCTTTTCAGATTGGATTACTCAGCCGTTGGACAAGCTGATTCCTGCCAAGTGGTCCCCTAATTGTTTATCTAAATCCAACCCATGGTATAACGAAAAATTTGCATTGCTGCAAAAAAAATTTGAAAGATCTTGGAGGAAAGATTTTTATCCTATATCCAGAGTTCAATACCGGGATGCAGTAAAGATCTATCATAAAGCAATCCATATTGAACGTGCAGCTTTCTATGCCAGGGAAATTAGTAATAGTACCAATCCTGTGAAGAGCATTTTTTCCATTGTCTCAGACCTGAAAGGCCAGAAGGGGACGGATGACCCACTGATCACCTCAAATCAGCAATGTGAGGAACTTGCCTTGTTCTTCTCAAATAAGATAGAAGACATCTATAAAGGCTTCTCCAGGGCTGATCTGGACTGCTCGGAACTGTCCAGCAAGGGCACGTTGAACACTTTAGAGGTTTTCCCTCGACCAAGCCAAAAATCGTCCGAGAAAGCTGTTTGAGCTAATCAGAACACAATCCAAGGAACAACCACAACCTCTCAGCACTTTGGGCGAAGCACCCTCCTGTGAAGACTTCGCCTCTTTCTTTATCCAAAAAACCGACAACATAAAGAACGATCTCCTCATTGACGTAAGTCTTTACCCCAAACCCCACTGCACAGCTCCCACTGAACCAAACAACAATGCTACATGGTCATCCTTTGTCACCTATTCGGAAGAAGAAATTGGCAGACTGCTCAGCACTGTGAAACCAGCCAATCACCTCTCGGACCCCCTTCCTGCCAATGCTGTCAAAGACCTTACCCCGTCGATCCTCCCACTCTGGACTAAAATTATCAACAGTTCACTTCAACAAGGGACCATCCCCGACTCCCTCAAAGTTGGACAAGTCACACCTCTACTAAAGAAACCTTCAGCCGACCCCTCTGATCTAAATAATTACCGTCCCATTACCAATATTCCGACTCTTGCCAAACTGTTGGAAAGATGCGCACAAATACAATTGACTAAACACATTAATCAGTTTGATCTACTCAACCCTCATCAATCAGGCTTCAGAGCAGATCACAGTACAGAAACTGCTATGACTCACATAATTGACGACGCCCTTCAAATCCTAGATCAAAACGATACCTGCCTCCTCATCCTTCTTGATCTCTCTTCGGCATTCGACACCGTCAAACATGAGAATTTACTCGATCTATTAAACACAAGAATGGGTCTATCTGGAACTGTGCTCAAGTGGTTCACGTCCTTTCTACACAACAGATCGCAGAAATTCAAGAGTAACAACTTGATGTCTTCGCCAATACCTGTATCGCTAGGCGTCCCACAAGGATCCTCCCTATCCCCTACTTTGTTTAACCTAGTTATGGAACCTCTCACCACCTTGCTACAAGCATCCAATGTTCACTTCCACATGTACGCCGATGACACCCAACTTTATCTCAAATTACAATCACCCAAAGACATTATGCTCCTGAATGCAACGATCAGAAGCACCCATCATGGCTGGCCGCTAATCATCTCAAACTCAATGCTCTTAAAACAGAGTTCCTCTTGATCTCACCTCCCGCGAAGATCACTACCGCTCAAATTTGGTTTAAACACCTAACGGCACTCAATGTTCATCCCACCATCGTGGACTCAGCAAAATCTTTAGGCAAAACACTTGACACCAACCTCAACATGCAGGAACACATCAACAAAGCAACTAAGGGTGCGAACTACCAGATCAATACCTTAAGGAAACTCAAACCCTTCCTTCCAGCCTAAGATTTCCAAACTGCGGTACAAGCACTAGTCATCCCTCGAATAGACTACGGCAGCATCGCCCTCTGCGGTCTCCCCCTAACCACTACGGCACCCATAAGAGCTTCTCTAAACGCCGCAGCGAGACTCATCACTGGATCAAAAAAACACTCACACATTTCCCCTGACCTGAAAGCCCTGAACTGGCTGCCTTTTGAAGCCAGAATACATCTGAAAATCGCCTGCATGACGCACAAGGCTGTCCACCTGAGCTCACCCGGATACCTAGCTCAGAAGCTGACGATTTCTGGAGGCTCCAGAAACACTAGAGGCACAAACAATCTCTTGCTAAAGCCCCAAAGATTCCGCAAGGAAAAAACCTATAAACGCTCCTTCTCAGGAATGGCACCCAGGATCTGGAACTCACTCCCCCCTGAAACCAGGCTCATCTCCTCTACCATACTCTTTAAGAAAGAAGTAAAAGCTATCCTCATGGCTAAATACACTTGAATTATTACTGGGGATGATATTTACAGACGCTGTACCATTCAGTTCTACTGATCTTTTTGCATTTTTGTATGACTCGTGTTATTGACCTAACTGATTGTTTACGCTACTACTTATTTGTACTTGTATCATTATTGATGTATCTGGCTGACTATGCTCCCACATGTACCTTCCCCACCCCAATTGTTATTTACTCACATGTTGTACCCTTCGTCTGTAAAACGCTCTGATATCTGCAAAGATCTTGTTCGCGCTATATAAAACTTTCAAAATAAATAAATAAATAAATATTACACAGGACCGGTTAACAGGTCTTTGTGGAAAAATCAAGTCCGGTTCACCAACTGATCCCCTGAAACCTGACCAATTTGGGAACATTTTGCCTATTATCTCTCCCTGCTTGGCCAAATGATCAACTTATCACTTAGCTCGGCTGTTGTGCCTTTAGCATGGAAACAAGTCAAAGTACTGCCATTGCTCAAAAAACCGTCTCTGGATGCCAAAAAGCCAGAGAATTTCAGGCCAATTTAATTGCTTTCTTGGTCTGCTAAAATTGTAGAAGCATATATTAATTCAATTCTTTCGGAGCACTTGACCAGCAATAATACACTGGATTCTTCGCAAAATGGTTTTTGCCCCGGCCATGGCACAGAGTCGGCGCTTTTGGCGGTAACAGAACATCTCTGGGCAGCGTTGGACGCAGGACAGACATCAGCACAGATCCTTCTGGATCGCAGTGCCGCGTTCGACACTGTTTCCCATGCTATCCTGTTGCGCCGCTGGGAGGAGGCGGGCATCAGTGGCCTTGCATTAAAATAGCTAGTCATTCCTTTCTGACAGGACCTATCAGCTAATTGCTCCCCCGTTTTCTTCATCTACCTTTCCCATCAAGCACGGTGTACTACAGGGTTCCTCCTTGCGTCCTCTGCTCTTTAATATATATGTACAACCTTTGGCTGTATTAGCCAAGAGCAGAGGACTGACGGTGGTCTCCTACGCCGACGATATGCAGCTGGTGGTAGCACTCTCGAGCAACTCCGTGGACGACGCCGCTAAGTTTCAAGGTGATCTTGCGGCAGTTCCTAATTGGATGACTGCTAACTGCCTCCAGCTTTTTGTTATGAAATCGGAGGTGTTGCTGTTGGGAAGGGACCAAGGGCTATGGAACAAGCATTGGTGGCCCAGGAATTTAGGTACGCCCCTCCTAAACAGGTTGTAAAGAACTTGGGGGTGTGGATGGACTCCTTGCTCAGTTTCCAGATGCAAACGAAGAAGGTAGCAGGCACCTGTTTCGGTCTACTACGTGGGCTTAAACCTATTTTAGGTTTCTTTGATGCCCCGACTAGACAGATCATAATTCAAGCATTGATTATATCTAGGCTTGACTATGTGAACTCTCTGTATTTAGGTGCGAACAAGGCAGAAATACAGAGGCTTCAGAGAGTACAAAACGCCGCAGCCAGAGCTCTTGTGGGTTTGGGCAGAGTCTGCTCGGTGACCAGTACCATACGCCACCTCCACTGGTTGCCAGTGGCGCAGTGGATCGAGTTTAAGACTCTCTGTATAGCTTTCAAAATTCTGAAGCTCGCATCCCCTAATGTTTTGACGAATTTACTCTCTTTGTATGTTCCTTCTCGTCAGCTCTGCTCCATGGGCCAACATTTGTTGTCGGTACCTCGAGTTAAGAAAACCCAGGCTGGGCTCGTTCCTTCCGGTACAAAGCAGCGACTCTCTGGAACTCTCTGCCCCCCATATTCGTGGCCTCAACAATCTTACTGATTTTATGAAAGCTATTAAAACCTTTCTTTTCTCTACTATGTAAGCTGCCGTCTGTGAGGTTGCTACCTTTCTGCTGGTAGCGCCGGGACGCCCCTTGGCTTGGGCAGCTGTCGCGCTCTATAAATGTTTTAAATAGAAATAAATAGAATAGATATGTGCAGTGCAGTGCAAAAAACATGCAATGTGTTGTTATTTTGTGAAATGACCACATTTATCCTTATTTTCATCTATTACAAAGAGTACGCCTACCTTAGTAGATCGGACTTTACATTAAAACCTGTGGGTGTATGCGCTGATCTGCCCCAGTAATGCCCATTTGACACAAAGCACTTTTTTGTGTTGTGAAAAAGGCACTTTTCCAGCCCAAAACAAATATTATGCTAAATAGTAAATAGCACGTGCCACTTTGAGTAAATCTGGGCCCTAGTGTGATCTGCAGGTCATAAGCTTGGATCCCATCAAGACTAACTCCGCCTTTCATCGCCTTGAGTTTGACAAAGTGAGCACCATCTATTTGTTTGAAATTAGCACTTGGAAACATTAAAACAATGGGCCTGCACTCTACATAATTGTATTGTATTGTATTGGTTTTAGGAGTAAATCACAACTATACTAAAACCATTTCAGTGCTAAAAGTAAAAAGGATCAAACAGGTAGACACAATATCTTAATGTGAGTTGAACAGATACCATGTGATGACTCTTAAGAAACTTTGCTGGTTGGAAGAACCGCATAGAAGATTGTGTAAGATGTTCCATTCATTTACCACTAAAACGGAGAAAGCCCAACACCAAAAGGAGCTGTTTTCGATCTGGAAAAAGGATGCAGGTTGGAGCCCGAGACCTCAGTGATCTTTAAGATTCATGGTTTTAGAAACCGTGTATTATCTTATGGACCAACGCCAGAGGCTGACAGTACTCTTTTTTTTGACTGGCCGGACTGAGGAGAGGTGTTCCCCATGTGTAACGCTGGGGAGTGGGCAGCTGCATTCTGCACTATCTGAAGGCGTCCAACACCCAAACAGCAACGTTTGCATGATACAACCCTGCAAGAATGAAAATATTTACCACTAGATGTGGAAACCCTTATCAATAAAAGCAAACAGAATCTTTAACAGTATAATGTGCCAAACGCAATTAGCTGCTAGTTTTACCACTTTGGAGTTCACCTTAAGTTCCAGGTCTATTACGCAACCCAAGAGTTTGAGAGGTGGCGGACAAGGAACCATTAAGTCAGGCCAGATGGTAAGGGGAAGTGTGATCACTTAATCTTTGATAATTTCATATTCAGATTGGAGGCATTTATTTTAGAAAGTATTTTACCATCCACCACTGAATAGTAGAAGTAATAGAGGGTCAGACTGTGTTCGAATTAGGCCTGTTTAGAGACATATTCATTGACTGATGCAGATAAAAAATGATCTGCATATCATCCCTATACATATAAAAGTTAACCCCACTGCTCATTATTTATTAAGCAATATGTATGATCCCACAGTGTTTTGAATCAGGCCTGTCACACTGAGTTTGGTGACACATTAACACACATAGGTGACTCTCCTAAATGTTGGGATACAGAGAATAATTTCAATTGCTAAGTCCCAAAATCCCCTCATTTAAACACAGAATACTAAGTAATGGCTCCACTGACATGCCTATTGAAAGGATTACTCTTGCTAAGATATGCTAAAGTAAAAGGGTCTCATCAATATGTGTCTTGTGTTCAGTATGGTCTCACAGACACAAAATTGAAAGAGTAGTGAATGTGGGACAGAATACCATTCTCTTCACAAATAATTCAATATCCTGAAGAGTAAAGAAGATACCCACCCTACTAGCTTTTTGGGTTGGGCACCCATGCAAATTTAATCCCAGCCTGTGGGACCACAGCCCTGGCTGTTGAAGCTGGCACACAACTGGACTCTGATGCTTCAACCCAGTCAGCCAGAGAGCTCTTTGACCCTGAGGTCTCCATAGCACAGAATCAAGCATGAAGATGGTCACTATGAATGCCTGTGTGTATTGGTGCTACAAGTGGGATATACTATATGACTGGTGGACCCATTTAAATGTCAATACATATGGTTTATCCTGTCTTCCCGCTCTCGGCGAACAGCTTCCCTACCCTGTAAAGTCAATCTGATTCCTACTCGCCGCCATAGTGGAACAGTCTTCTTTCACAGGAACGAGGGCTATGCCAGGACAAGAATGCAGCTAGACACCCATGGGTATCCACAATGATGATCATCCTGATATGCTACCTTCTACTGCCTGATCTCTGGTGCAGAGTCCCCACCAGGATTGCAGGTTCCCCTTGCTCTTCGGGATAAAGTGCTGGCTCAGCAGTAGTAACTCTGGTGCAGTCCTCACATTTCTCTAGTTAGGAAATGCCCCATGCCACACTACAGGTCTTACTATACCATCCCAGAATACCAGCACCTGTGGCAATCTCCGGCGAGATCCGTAAGGAATTGCCTTCAGTTTAATTGACTATTCACCTATTTTGTGCACCTTTGTTTTGTTTCCCTTCATTGAGGTAGGGAGTGAATGTAAATTGTGCTATTGAGATCACTTGAGGATGGAGTAGGCCCCTTATCCCCAAAGAAGTGTTGTTCCATAATCTTTAGGTCCAAGAGTCTAGAGGGGTTACGAGATGCAGCATTAAAACCCTGAAGATCTTCACTGG
The DNA here is from genome assembly GCF_964261635.1 of Lissotriton helveticus. Taxonomy (NCBI): domain Eukaryota; kingdom Metazoa; phylum Chordata; class Amphibia; order Caudata; family Salamandridae; genus Lissotriton; species Lissotriton helveticus. The sequence continues at coordinate 1,306,777,016 of NC_136069.1, read as the reverse complement.
ACTCTGCACTCAGCTGGTATGTTTTTAGGTCTCGCGGCGCAGCGATGGACCTTATGTAGGGGGTTTGAAACCAGACCTAGGAATAGCACACGCTTGTGCGTGTGCTTTTCCTTTTGTCCCACGCTATTGGCCTTTGCGTGCGTCTTTTTATCAAAGACAGCACGCAATTGGCCAAAGGTGGGCGCATTGCTCCACCCATGGCCTATTGATGTCTATTACGCGCACCGCTGCCATGTGGATTCAATTATCGTGCCCAAACACTGGTGCAATAATTGAAACCACATGTTTTGCTGTGGCGCGTGAGCGCGCACCACTTGCGGGCTTCTTCTTTTTTGGATCTATTTTACAGGGAAGCACCTAAATCAAAGAAGGATAGAGAGGTGGGCTGGTTGCGCGCCTAACTCGTTTCCTTCGGCTGTTACTAGGTAACAGTTTACCGCGATATTCTTCTTTACAGTGAAACTGTAAAATTGTGTATAACACACATCGCCTATCTGCCACACTTACAGAGCACTACATGTAGTCTTAATTGCCAGTTCGATACGAGCGAAACAACAAAAAGGAACATAGAAACTATCTTTCGCAGTTTCACAACATCCCCTAGCCTTAAGCCTAAATATACATGCGCCCAAACATTCATGAACATGCAATAGCAAAGTTCATTCTTGGTACACCTGACAGTTGGTTTCACTATTGAGTATCCAAAACAGCAACTTGTTTTTGTGTGCTGCCCTGTTTGTTGAAACGTGAAACGTCAAGCCTGGATTATTGAGGCACCAACGTAGCCGCTAACCAGCAGCATTGGATTTTTGCTTTAGAGCGTTACTCGCCTGAGATTGGAGCATGCATGGACTGGTCCCATAGCACCATTTTACTCCTCTTATTTACGGCTCTGTGCAATCGCCGGTGGGCGCGTGCACTATGCAGCTAAATGCTCAATATGGATTTTTTTGCGGTCATTGACAGCTTTGATTTCGTGCACAGACTGTAAGGGCGCTATACACACCCTGCCCTGCTATGCACTTAGTGGAGGGCGGTGAGGGGGGATCGTGAGGACTCTGTGCATAGAAACAGACTGTCCGCAGCAGACAGTGAGAGCCCTGTTAACACCCTGCCTCGCTGTGCACTCAGTGACGAGTGTTTGCTGTCCTATCTGCATGGCTATTTAAAGTGTGCAGACAGACTGTGCTTTTATGAAGGGTCAGTGAGTGACTACTCATAGGTAGCAGTCAGTAAGTGCCCTAGGCACATCCGCCCCCTACACTCACGGAGGGATGTTTGCTGCCTGCCAGGCTTCTGCAGAGTGAGGGCTCGTGGGTAGCAGTCATTGAGGGCCCTAGGCACAGCCCGTGCTCCTATGCACTCACTGAGGATTATTTTGCTCCCTCAGAGTGACAGCTCACAGGGAGCAGTCAGTGAGGGCCCTAGGCACAGCCACCCCCTGTACACTCACCGAGGGATATTTTTGTTACCGTGAGGTCTCTGTAAAGTGCGCATGAGCTGCGGACAGTCTGTTTCTACACCCGGTCTGAGAGTGTCACCCTGTGCTCCTATACACTCAGTGGCGGGTGTCTGCTGCCCGCGAGGGCTCAGTGCTGTGAGTGAGGGCTGCGAGCAGTCCGTGTTCCTCCCAATGCCTCTCCGTTCCTCCCTCAGCTTTCCCAGCTCTCGGCCCAGCACACAGTTTCCACCCTCTAGCTCCTGTCATTGGCAGCCCGAGGACCCAGCCTGTAAGACACGTTCCTCTGGCGGCCTCTCCAGGCTCCTCGCCTCTCACCTCTCCACTCCCCTCCATTCCTCAGTTTGGAAAAAGCAACATCTTTATGTGGGCAGTTTCCACGCAGCAGTCCCAGCTCTGCAGCCTGGCTGCATGGGTCGATGTGAGCTGAGAAGGGAGCAAGGACTGAGCGTGCTCTGAGGACTGACCTTTGTTACTGTGTTTTGGCTTTTCATCAGGAGAATCAGCAATAGTTCTTCCCCGGTGTTCTAAATTAGAAGGCAACCTTAGTCACTTGACAGTCAGATAAAGGAATGTGCCAAGATTTCACAGATTGGGATAATAGTTTACAAAATGAGGGCCGGTAACATTCAAACTCAAAGTAGATTACCACAGTACTCAGGCAAAATTAATTACACAAGTAGCACAATACCACTAATTCCAAATAGTCTGTTGTAGTGCATGATCCTGAAGCCAGCATATCAAATAGTGCAGTATCTTACCCAGCGCCACTAGTTGCAATCATGGGCTCTATATTTTACCAGTCTATTTTGGGATGCTGGTACAATCACATAAACCAGATACACCGACCCCATAAACTGGGAAATGAATGTAAAGCTTGTTTTATATGCACTGCTTAAAGCCCAAACAGGCAACTAAACAAGCAGTTACAAGTAAAGTCACCTTGCACAACAAAACACATTATGAATAAATTGCTACAGCAAATGTAGTACCACCAACCTATAATTCTCATGCGTTCAATCCTACATAATATTACTATATTTTATCATAAGACAAGCACACACAATCCCAATCATAATACAAGCACACACCATCCCACTATATAAACTTTCCTCCACTTTACTCAACTCAACACCACTCCACACTAAACTACTCAACTCCACTACACTCTATAATAATTTCCTCTACTCTATATTACACCACTTCACTGTACCACACTACACTCTATAGGTCTATATTAATAAAATTGAGCTAGTAATGTTGCATTAATTTTGCTACGCCAAAAACTCAAACTTTTACTAATGCGAGACTTATTGCATTGCAAATGCTTGTTCTTCCCAGGCTGCACCTACTTATACAGTTACATCCGGGCATCCTCTCCTCATCAGCTACACTGTTTGGATCTGGCTTGCAGCACTGGGCTCAGAACATGATCGTGGCATCTTCTTTTACGGTTAGAACTTGTAAGAGTAGCATAAAATATAACCTATCATACAATGTTCAGTAAGAGAGGTGGCTCCAGGGCCGGACTGGCTGTAGCGGGCACCGAGCAATCCCCCGGTGCGCTGCACGGGTGGGGGCCGTTTTTGTTACAGGGCCGTTTTGCAGCATAGCGGCAAAATCGGCCCTCTAACAGAATCGTTCGAAAACCGGCCCTGGCAAAGAGCTCGCCTGAACCCCCACCCCCAGGGGTTGGGGATGGCCGGCCGAGCACTTTGTCAGAGCCGGTTTTGGTTCCCAGTCCGGCCCATGGTGGCTCTCTGTTGTTACATTTTTGCATAGTGATTATTAATCTGTGGAGGGTTGCTGTATACTTACTGAACATTGTATGGTAAGGTATATTTTATACTAACCTTACAAGTTCAGACCATAGAAGCAGATGCCAGGGTCAGTAAGCATACAGCAACCACCCACAGATTATGTATTATTCTGCAAAACTGCAACAGACGACCGCCTGTTCATATAGAGTCAGGCTCGGCAGAGCAGTCAAGAAGAGAAGAGAAGAGAAGAGAAGAGAAGAGAAGCTGAAGATGCACATGCCATTTGTGTATATTTTCTCTCTCTTTTGTTTCTAGCACCTTATTTTCTGGAGCGATACATCGTCTGCTATTGGTTGCTTCTGTATTCCTGTGTCTGTTATTTTGCCTGACATTTTTCTGAATGTCCTTTACTACCCTCTACAGAACACACAAGCCATGGATATTGTGTATTGCATATTATACTGAATAGAGGGTCTGACCTGATCCTCAAAAAAAGCAAAAAGAGCAGTTTTGTGTATTGCCTATTTAGCTGGACATCTGGATACCAGAAAAGAAAACCTTTTTAGGGCTCGGGCCTACGTCACACTGTGTAGCAGTGTGGGCGGAGCCCAAGAGTCCTGTAGTTAGCGTCTCCGAAAAGCTACCTAAAAAATTCCTGGCTGCTCGTGATTTTTCGTCCTTCTTTTTGCCAGCTGCATGGCAATTGGGCCTCGCATGCGTGTGTTTTTGCAAGAGAGCACGCAATAGGCCATAGGCGTTAGAGTAGCTCCGCCTAGTGCATATTCCGTGTGGACACGCGCAGCAGAAGGGCATATTTCTTCAAATACCAGCTGTCAGGGGCCGCGGTAATTGAAGACAGATGCTGGGCGCGCGTGCACCACTCTCCATTTTTTTTTTCAGCTGTGTGTGTGCGCATGCTGGTTTGTGTAGTGGAAAGCTGAGCACGATGACTGCGTGGCCACCCCCGTTGCACTCGCCCCAGGCCCCCCTTGCCTACGTGGGCGCGTGTGCACCACTCTCCAGTTTGATGCTGGGCGCAAGTTTGAAGCTGCGCTTTCTGCCCGTGGAAGCAGCGGAAAATGAAAGTTCGTAGCTTCATACAAAACAGTTAAACGGACTCAGACGCTGGAAACCACAATGTTTTAAAAAAAAAGACTGTTAGACTCTCGCAGCCAGCCGCGAGTTTGGGAAATGTGTGTCTCCCTATATTTATAAACGGCTTCTACATCCGCAAAAAGGCAATTCATGGTTTCTACCTTTGGGACATATGCTTACAATTCAGTATAAGTGGAAAAGATATTCGTTGTCACGAAAACAAACCCACTAAATGCGGAGCATACCAAACTCCAGCTGCTTGTTGACAGCTGGGTGTTCCCGCCCGTCCGCATTCTGTTATGCAAATTACGAAGCAGAAAAGCAGATCAAGCTGTCTAAAGGCGTCTGAAAGCAAGCGATGCACAAGCTTTGAGCACAGCAGACGTGTGCCAGACAACACGCTTAAAATCTCAGGTCAGAAATTCAAAAATCGCGTGTACCTCAGAAAAAGCAACACTTTCCACAGGGTTTAGACGTATTCCGCGCGGAGGTTTTATTGCTGGCAATACTGATGAAAAGGAAAGCTCTCAGTCGTGATTGCATTTGTGAATATAGACATCTGCGAGTGTCATTGAATCTTAATGTGCGGAGGACTCATGGGTGAGTGGTCTTAAGCGGTTCGCAAGTTAGCGCCAGCGCTATACAAATAATCCATTCATCCTTGGATATTGTTCAGTTAATGACCGGTCATAAAAAAACCTTCAATAACTTGAAAAGTGTCTGAGAATCAAAATCCATTAAAAGCCTCATCTATATAGTATGTTCTAGGAGGGTTCCTACTGGGCCAAACGTAGGGGCCGATTATGATCGCGGACGGACTTTCGTCCGTCCGCGATCACTGAGGAGGAGGGAACGTCCGCATGGGCTGCGGCGTTCCCTCCTGTACGATTAGGATGTGACCGCCACCCTGGCGGTCACATCCTCTATTACTTACATTGCGGCGGGTGCGGCTTCAAGCTGCACCCGCAGCAATGTAAAAAATGCAGGTGTTGCATTTGTATGCAGAAAGAGGCAGGCACCGCGCAGTGCCTGCCGCTTTCCGCATACAAATGCAGGGGGGTACCATAGGTACCCCCCATATGCACCCCCACCCCCACTTCACCTAGGGGGCCCGCAACGGGCCCCCGCAGTGAAGTTACACATGCTTTTCCACGGCGGAAAAGCCGCCGCAGAAAAGCATGTTTCCCATCCCATCCTAATCTGGCTGACGGTGTCTGAGAGATACCGTCACCATATTAGAGCTTTTCCGCCACGGTTGTAAGCCAACCGCGGCGGAAAAGCAGCGGACGGAAACCAGGACCCACCAGCCATCCTAATGTGGCGGTGGGTCTTTGGTGTGTCCGCAGAGGATTTTCCGCATCCTCCGGGCCGGCGGTGGCTTCCACCGGCCCAGAGGATGCGGAAAATCCGCTATCCTAATAAGCTCCATAGTACTGACCATCAGGGTTCCAACAACATACACCATAAGTGTGTACTCGGGGTATTTCAGCATACCTCAGACATAGTGTGTGCCCTGGGACTTCTTGCAGGTCATATCAGATATAGTATGTCCTCTGAGGGGTCTTACATATTATTATATCAGACATAGTACTCGCCATGAGGATTACTACAACATATAAAAGACATTATGTATACTCGGAGGGTCCCTCCAACATACATCAGATGGAGTATGCAGTATGAGGATTTTTACAACATGTATCAGAAATTGTATGTACCCTGAGAGTACCTTGGCCAGCAAGGAGTGCGAAGGGAGACAGACCGCTGCCTTTAAGGCAACTACCGGGCTCATGAGACTGTGACACCTTTGTGGCGAGCGTACTCCGAACGGATGCACGTTTTTTTCCAAGGTAGCGCTGTGATACCCATCATTGAGGGGTTGTGGGCGTTTGTATTTAGTGGAAGACGTCAGACCGTAGCAGGGTCTCTATCACGTTCACGGTGACCCACCCTTGCTTTCGCCGTGGGGGCAGGGAGGGTGAGTGTGTACAAAGGACAGCTGCTGGATTCCAGGGAGCTCAATCCCAGAGATGAATGAATTCCTTAAAACACCACAGGCGCCTGTGTAACCAAAACATCGTAGTGACAGATCCATAGCCGCATGTCTTGGGGGAGCAGCAGCGCGCATACCCTTCCTCCAGAGTGGCCATGCTATGACTCCTGGTTTATCAATACTCGGAAGTGTAGATTCTGTGACCCCGTGCTAATACAACATGCCTGTAAATCTTCTATCATCCCAAGGCCTAGGAGTACACAGTGCTTTCAAGTAGAGAAGTTTAAATTAGAACCTAGATCTTCTGAATTCACTGCCAGAGTGTTTCCAGGTGGTCTCCCTTATGAGTAATGAGATGGCAGCCTGCCCATGGTCGCGTTCAGAGCATTGAACAATTATACATTATGTGCCAGGTTTGAGAGCGATGTGTGAGAGGCAGCTAACAAGTATAGACATGCCAGTGACTAGGTGAAATTAGACTGATCATTGTTATAGAGTACACACTAAAGTAGATCATTTATTCGTGCTTGGCTCTGACCCACACCTGGCGTGCTTTAGTGAAAAATGTGAAACAATTTCGCTTTGAACAGTTTTCTGTGGTATCTCAGGGACTTGGAAAGTTGATTCCTTTTACTATGCTGGCACATTGTTTTCAGTTACACCAATCAAAGGCAATCAGAGGTCCAAGTGCAGATTGTGAGTGCAGAGTGTGGAGTGCAGATTGTGAGTGTGGAGTGCAGAGTGTAGAGTGCAGAGTGTAGAGTGCAGAGTGTGAGTGCAGAGTGTGAGTGCAGAGTGTGAGTGCAGAGTGTGAGTGCAGAGTGAGTGCAGGGGCAAAGTGAGTGCAGTTGCAGAGTGAGTGCAGGGTGAGTGCAGAATTAGTGTACAGTGAGAGTGAGTGGAGAGTGCAGTGCAGAGTGAGAGTGAGTGCAGAGTGAGTGAGTGTAGAGTGAGTGCAGAATAAGTGGAGAGGGAGAGTAAGTGAGAATAAGAGAGAGTGCAGAGTGAGTCCAGAGTGCAGAGTGAGTGCAGAATGACTGCAGAGTTAGAGTGAGTGAGTGCAGAGTGTGTGCAAAATGAGTGCAGAGTGACAGTGAGTGCAGAGTGAGTGCAGAGTGCTGAGTGCAGGTGCAGAGTGAGTGCAGAGTGAGTGCAGAGTGAGTGCAGGTGCAGAGTCATTGCACAGTGAGTACAGAGTGAGTGCAGGGGCAGAGTGAGTGCAGTTGCAGAGTGAGTGCAGGTGTACAGTGAGTGCAGAGTGAGTGCAGAGTGAGTGCAGGTGCAGAGTCAGTGCACAGTGAGTGCAGGTGCAGAGTGAGTGCAGAGTGACTGCAGAGTGAGTGTGAGTGCAGAGTGAGTGCAAAATGAGTGTCAGTGCAGAGTGCGTTTAGAGTGAGTGCAGGTGCAGAGTGAGTGCAAAGTGAGTGCAGGTGCAGAGTGAGTCCAGAGTGAGTGCAAGTGCAGAATGACTGCAAAGTGAGTGTGCCTACAGAGTGACTGCAGCGTGAGTGTGACTGCAGAGTGACTGCAGAGTGACTGCAGAGTGAGTGTGATTGGAGAGTGAGTGTAGAGTGAGTGCAGGTCCAGAGTGAGTGCAGAGTGAGTGCGAGTGCAGAATGACTGCAGAGTGATTGCAGCGTGAGCGTGACTGCAGAGTGACTGCAGAGTGAGTGTGACTGGAGAGTGACTGAAGAGTGAGTGTGACTGGAGAGTGACTGCAGAGTGAGTGTGACTGCAGAGTGCCTGCAGAGTGACTGCAGAGTGAGTGTGACTGCAGAGTAAAAGTGATTGCAGAGTGACAGTGACTGCAGTGTGTGAGTGTGCAAGGTAAACAGTGTGTGAGTGTGCAGGGTAAACAGTGTGTAAGTGTGCAGGGTGCACAGTGTGTGAGTGTGCAGGATGAACAGTGTGTGACTATGCAGGGTGAACAGTGTGAGTGTGCATGGAGAGCAGTGTATGAGTGTGTAGGGGCACTGTGTGAGTGTGCAGGAGACGAACACTCAAACTAAGTCCACCACACACATACATAAGACCACACACAAAACACAACACACACACCAGCCTCTCACCACCACACACTCATCACCACTCACCACCACACACTCACCACTGCACACTCACCACCACACACTCACCCCCACAGACTCACCACCACACACTCACCAGTACACACACAACCACACACACAACCACACACCACCAGCCGTCAGTGCACGCTTTCACCAGGCGCAAACACCACCAGTCATCAATGTATGCTTTCATGAAGCACAAACACCACCAGGCGTCAGTGCAGGCTTCCACCACGCACAACACCAAATGTCAGTGCATGCTTTCACCACACACACACACACACCACCAGCCGTAAGTGCACACTTTCACCAGTCACACACAACACCAGCCGTCAGTGCACGCTTTCACTAGGCACACTCGCCACCAGCTGTCAGTGCATCCTTTCACCAAGCACACACACCACCAGCCATCTGTGCACGCGTTTAACAAGCACACACTTACCACCAGCCATCAGTGCACAATTTCTACAGTCACACACACCACCACCCATCAGTGCACACATCAACTGTTAACGCATCCACAATTAACTATTGTAGCAATCGCAATATGGTGCCCTTCACTTTTAAACATATTCATCTAAAGCGCAGCATGCCACCATTCCTACTATTCCAATCCAACACACATATTTCCACTACACACCACATTCATACACTCCATAACACATGGCTAAAAGACATTGCAATTTACAATTCCATTAGCTCTAACTCAAAAAAATCCGAGACCATTGCATTTCTAATGCTTGTTTCAACTAGTAATGTTTACTGCAGTACATTTCGCAGCATTTCCTCATTTTTGCATTGCACAAACATGAACACATACATCTATCTATTCTGTCAGCTCTTGATAAAGAAACTCCCACAGTTCTTCTGTTCTATTATTTAGTTCTCTTTCACTTAAACAAGATAATGCATATGCGTTTCTGTAAAAGATGACTTAATGTGGTGTCCACTGTCCATCAAATGCTATGGGTACTTCTGCTAACACAGCCCTTGGGCAGCCCTCAGGGCTTTTAAAAAATATATATTTATATAGCGCAAACTCGACCCGAAGGTATTTGAGCGCTTTACATGAGCACCGTATTTACATTACACTTTCAGGCACGGGGAGATTTAGTGATTTACCCAGAATCACAGGATGTGGACGCGAAAAAGAGGCTCGAACCCTGGTTTCCAGCACCAAATCCCCAGGAGGTTTCCAGCTCCCTACAGCAGGCTACAGAAACCGTGTGAAAAGTGGGCAATGAAAGTTTTAGAGATGGCATTTTTTCACATTGCAGGACAATGGCGGTTGATTCAGTGAGTGGTGTCTAGGAAGACTCGTTAAATTGCGTGGCTCCTTAATTGTGCAAGCATATATATGAGACTCTGTCTTCTGAGTCCAATAATAAAGGCTGGCTGCATTGTATAGTCCTCGTCAGAGGTTTATATCTAGCTTGAGTGGAAGTGTCAAAGCTTGTCTAGGGTGTGGGCAGGGGTGTGTGGCTGAACAGCTAGCTCAGCTGACTTTGAAGCTGGGGAACCAGGTTTGAGTCTGGCAGGAGGCTCAAACATTCTGTCATTCTGGACAAATCACTTAATCTCCCGTGCCTAGAAATGAATGTGTCCGTCTGTAACAGCAACTTGTGCTCATGTAAAGCTCTCTGATACCTTTGGATTGAGTTCCCGCTATATAAAACTGCAAACAAAAAAAATGATGACTGAGTGACAGAGCCCTGCCCACAGGAGAGTCAGAGTGAAGAATATTTAAGATGTAGGTACCATTGCCACAGCAGCAAAGAATCCGCATGTGTGTGTCAAGCTGGAGATGCAGAAAAGTCCAATTCATATTCTGAGACGGTTGACTCGGTTATCCATTTAAAAGCCAAAAACTAAAGAAAGAGTAGGACCCAAAGCAGCACTCTGAGCTGTATGGTGAGGGCCCTGTAGATGGAGCTGCAAATCTTCATTGGGAATAGCATGCAAATGAAACAAACATTAGCAAAGCCAATATGTCTCATCTATACAAGAGCTATGAGTCTTTTCAATATGTTTTAGTTATGTTGTACACTAGAGTGGCTGCTTTTAAGCATAGCTAAATGTTAGTGGGGTAAAGGAGAGTGGCATGGAGTGGAGTGTCGTGAAGTGAAGTATAGTGGAATGTTATGGATGTGGGGTAGAGAAGCACGAAGTGGCGTACAGTAGAATTGGGTGGCGTGGAGATGTGTGAAGTGAAGTGGAATGTCACGGAGTAGCATACAGTGTTCTGAAGTGTCAATGAGAGAGTAGAGTGTTGTAGAGTGGAAGGGCGTAGAGTTGAATGGCATAGAGTGGATTACAGTGTCAGAGTTGAGTAGATTAGATTGTAATAGAGTGGAGTGGCATAGAGTGTCACGGAGTGGTGAAGGGAAGAGCGGAGTGGCGTAGAGGGTGTTGCATAGAGTGGAGTAGACTCTTGTAGAGTAGAGTGGCTTATGGTGGAATAGATTGTCATAGAGTGAAGAGGCATAGAGAGTGGAGTGGAGTGGTGCGTTAAAGAATAGAGTGAAGTAGAGTGGCCTGGAGTGGCATAGATCGAGTTGCGTAGAGGGTCATAGAGTGGAATAATGGCATAGAATGGTATAGAGTGCAGAAGAGTGCTGTAGAGTGATGTAGAGTGTCAGTGGAGAAGAGTTTAATGGAGTAGAGCAGGGGTCTCCAACCTTTTCTTTAATGAGAGCTGCTTCAGATCAGTGAAAATCGCTATGAGTTACTGAAGGTTGTATGACGGCACATCGCAAACGGTAACATCGCATGCCCTCAGTTCGCCATTTTTAGATCACATGTCCCTTTATATCGCAAGCAATGACAACGCAACCAATCACGCCGCATCCCAATTGAAAACAATGCAAAAGACTTTAACGCCGCATACCAACACGTCGCATGCTATAATGCAAATCTAATACTTGCCCTGAACCCTAGAATCGGGGTGGTTCGTGGATATCAGAAACTCTCACCTTGGATAGCGGATCAAAGTGAGGATAGCAGAAACTCTTTCCATAAAAGATAGTAAAGAGAACGCGGATAGCAGAAACTCTTACCGTAACAGACAGTAAAGAGAACGCGGAAAGCAGAAACTCTTACCGTAAAAGACAGTAAAGAGAACACGGATAGCAGAAACTCTTACCGTAAAAGCCAGTAAAGAGAACGTGGATAGCAGAAACTCTTTTGCGATGCGCGTTGTACATGCCTGCGATGCTGATGTCATCGCGCCGTTGTGGCACGCGCAGTAAATGCATGCAATGCCATTTACCCTGCGATGTAAACATCGCGGTGCCATCGCTGTAATGGGTGTTTCCTGTTACAGAAGGCCAAGTAACTCCGACATTGTTACCCTCGCCCAGCTTCATTGACTTTAAACCTAATGTTCATAGAGCCCGATAGTATGGTTTGAATAAAATACTCAGACTAGGTCTCGCTTATACAAGAGCTATTGGTCTTTTCAATATGTTTTAATAATGTTGTACACCAGAGTGGTGGCTTTTAAGCATGGCTAAATGTTAGTGAGGTAAAGGAGAGTGGCATGTAGTGGAGTGTCGTAAGGTGAAGTATACTGGAATGTTATGCATGTAGGGTAGAGTAGCACAGAGTGGCGGACAGTAGAATTGAGTGGCGTGGAGAGGAGAGGAGTGAAGTGGAGTGTCACGGAGTAGCATACAGTGTTCTGAAGTGTCATGGAGGGAGTAGAGTGTTGTAGAGTGGAAGGGCATAGTTGAGTGGCATAGAGTGGAGTACAGTGTCAGAGTTAAGTAGATTAGATTGTCATAGAGTGGAGTGGCATAGAGTGTCACGGAGTGGTGTAGAGCAGAGTGGAGTGGCGTAGAGGGTGTTGCATAGAGTGGAGTAGAGTCTTGTAGAGTAGAGTGGCGTAGAGTGGAATAGATTGTCATACAGTGAAGAGGCATGGAGAGTGGAGTGGAGTAGGGCATCATAGAATAGAGTGAAGTAAAGTGGCCTGGAGTGGCATATATCAAGTTGCATAGAGCGTCATAGAATGGAGTAATGGCATTGAATGGTATAGAGTGCAGAAGAGTGCTGTAGAGTGGAGTGGCATAGAGTGGAGTAGAGTGTCAGTGGAGCAGAGTTTAATGGAGTAGAACAGGGGTCTCCAACCTTTTCTTTAATGAGAGCTACTTCTGATCAGTGAAAATCGCTATGAGCTACTGAAGGCCAAGTAACTCGCACATTGTTACCCTCGCCCAGCTGCATTGACTTTAAACCTAATGTCCTTAGAGCCTGATTGTATGGTTTGAGCAAAATACTCTGACTAGGGGTACTATGATAGGGCTATCATGTGCATCATTGAGTTCAGGGTCTGTGGGGATGTATGAACATGGTGTAAACGAATGGTATATATGTGTGTGGGTGACAGAGGCTTTGTCATATGTACTTGTGGCACAGGACATACCTTTCGAGGCACCGTTACATGTACAAACATACAACCATTTTGTTTTTTGAATGGGAGAAAATTAAAGTGCAGAAACATTTTTAGAACATTTTTTCCTAATAAGGAACATTTTTCTTCACTTTATATTTCTCCCATTTAAAAAAATGGCTGTATTTTTCAGTTATAAATGTGGCAGCATTTCTACCAGCCGCCCCTAGGAGCAAGATGTCCAGTGGCCTGTAGACATGGTGCCATATTTATAACAGGAAAATACAGTCATTTGTTTAAATGTTAGGAATGTAAAATGAAGAAACATGCTTCATAAAACATTAGGACATAATTGGCTTGATTTAAGGAATAGAAAAACATTGAAACAATGTTTAATAGAAACATATTTATTCACTTTAAATGTCCCCATTTAAAAGAAAATGACTGTATTTTTGGGATATAAATATGGCACTGTGTGGGAGCAAGATGCATGCTGTTTCTAAATGTGACACTTTGGAAAGGGAGAAAATTAAATGAAGAGTTAACTTAATGATTAAGTTAACTCTTCATTTAAATTATCTCTCATTTAAAAGCATTCCGAAATATCATGTTTTTCTCATGTTCCAATATTGAGTTGAGAATGTCCCCCTTTTAAAAGTTTATCAATTTTCTCAAGTGTGCCATGTCTTGTTGTTTTTTCAACTGCTTACTGTTGTCTCAATATTTTGTCGCTAGTTTTTGAAAGGCCGCGTTGTGACTCAGGTACTCAATGGAAGGTTGAATGTAATGATGTAATTTAGGCAGGTGCAGAAAGTTTGCTTTAAAATGTTTGTTTGTTTTTAAATGTTGTATATATTTATGGCTCTGTTGTGTGCATTGATGTATATTGTATTACTTTTTACTGTGATGTTTATATGTTTTTTTATTTTAACAGAAAAAAAGTGTTTTGAATTGAATTGAGTTGAGAACAACTTATATTTAAGAGTTATATCATTTGGTCCTTCAGTTCTGAACATCTGTGACCCACATGGGTCATACATCTGAGTGGAGCACTGCTCATTATCAGGCTCTGCTATCTCCAGCCTGATAATAGTGCGAAATAAACATAGCCTTTCCTTAACTTTATAAGGAAAACCACTTATTTATTGCAGTTCTTATTTAGAAATGTACTCATGGCTGGAGCTTCTCTGAAGGTTTCTGCATAAAGTACAGGGGCGCAGAGTAGATTGGTGTTAAGTGCAATGGCTTAGAGTGCATTGGTTTTGAGAAAAATAGTGTAGAGTGCATTGGCATGGCGTAGAGTGGCGCAGAACAGATTGCAGTGGCGCAGAGTGAAATGGAGTAGAGGGGAGTGGTGCACAGTGGAGTAGAGTGGCGTAGAGTGAGGCGGCTAAGACTAGAGTGGTGTAGAGTGGAGTAGTACTTGGTAGAGTGCAGAGGTATAGAGTAGAGTGGCATATAAAGCAGTGGTGTAGAGTACAGTGGCATAGAATGCAGTGCACTAGAGTATAGTGGCATAGAGTGCAGTGGTGCAGAGTGCATTAGAGTGGCGTAGAGATGGGTGGTATAGAGCAGAACGCAGTGGCATAAAGTGCAGTCATACAGTGTATTGATGTCAGAGTGCAGGGTCGTAGAGTGATGCAGAGTGATGCAGAGTAGAGTGGTGCAGAGAACAGTGGCGTAGAGTACAATGGTGCCGAGTAGGACAGAGCAGTGTAGAGGGCAGTGACAGAGTGCAATGGTGCAAAGTGACATAGCATGCAGTGGCATACAGTACAGTGTCACAGAGTAAATGTTGTAGAGTATAGTGGTGTAAAGTACAGTGGTGCAAAGTAGTTGACGTAGGTGCAGTGGCATTGTGTGCATTAGATGAGTAAAGTGATGTTGAGTGCAGTGGTGTAGAGTGCAGTGGTTTAGAATACAGTGGCGGGAAACAGCCTTTAGATCGCATGCTTTACATTGCATGCATTACAACACGGTTGTTACGACGACCTCATTGTTACAAGGCGAACCATTACATCGCAAGTCGTTAGAACGACTTGCTGTAGGGGGCGGAAGGTGTTGGATTTTCAATCCAACACCTTCCCTGGTGTTGCACAAACTGGAGTAGGAATAGTAAATTATACTATTCCTAAGTCCAGCGCGCCTCCTACAGCAAGTCGTTGAAACGACTTGCGATGTAATGGGTTGCGTTGTAACAACACGGTCACTGTAATGACCGCGTAGACTGCAGAGGTGTAGAGTGGCGTAGCAAAGAGTGCAGTGGCTTAGAGTGGAGTAGAGTGGCATAGAGTCTATTGGCGCAGAATATATTGTTTCAGAGGAAGTTGAGTGGTGCAGGACAGAGTGGTGTGGTGCAGGGTAGAGTACAGTAGCTTAGTGTAGAGTGGTGTAGAATAGAGTGGTGGGGAGCACCCAGTGTTGGTAAAATACCCCTCACACACCAAAAGGACCCTTGGTGTCATGCTTCATCATTGGGGTCTTCGTACCCCTCTACGGGATGTGGCGTGCTGCGACCTCCGAGCACTTATTTAGATGGCTATGTGTGGTGTTTGTGAGGGTTTTGTTTTTATGTGTGTGAGTGGTGAGGTTAACGACGAGTGATGATTAAAAAGGACCTGGCTTGTTGGGTAAGCTCAAGAAATCTTTTAATGGGCCCCCGGGCTGCTACTATTAAAAGGTGAAAAAAGGCGGCGGTGTGGTATGCAGGACAATGTGCATCACCTCCTGTGTGTCAACATGTTTCGGAGTCGGAACTCCTTCTTCAGGACGGGGTACACAAATCCCCACCTTACTCACGTTTCTCAACTTAAAATATGATTATTTACAAAAGTGAGATATAGTGCAGGTTTACAATGTACCTACAAGGTTGATGATTTTGTCACTATTCAGTCGACCTGGAAAGGAAGGGAACAACAATTTTTTTCTGGTAGTCCACTCCTCAGCATACATTAGGCTCAGTGACCTGTGGAAAAAATTAATTCATATGGTGCGCGCTTCGATCTCTAGACATGGGATGTCATTCTATGTGTGAAATCGTGCCTCACGTGAAAAATGAAACGAGGACAAGACATACAAACACTCAACATAAAGCACACACTCTAAAGATTAAGTTGGCTGCTCATCAAATGGCCTTGTGGTGGTTATAAGGGTCAAGAGTTAAGTTAGTACAGTAAAAAGCACAAAGAATGCATACTTTTATAAGTCAATTACTATGCCTCATGAGCTTCAGAAACATAGGGGTCCTCGTGCTGGTTCGCTACCTGAAAATAATGCATAGTATGAGCGTTTGTTGTACTTACATTACCGCTGGGCTATTTGTCTATTCCTCTGGTTTGTATACTCACGAAGCCTGAGAGAATATGCCTCCTGACTGCCCCATACGCGGCTCCGCTGAGAATGCGGTGTCTCCAGGGAGGCTCACATGTTTTATACTCGTTACGATTGCCAATTAGCCCTGAAATGATCAATTAGGTAGTCGTATGTGCCCAAACATGGGTATTCCTGCGTTACACCTGTGTTGCCTGCCGGAGATCTTTCGCATGTCTTTAGCGCATGCGCGTTAGAGAGACGCATCTGCGCGCATGCACGTTAAAAAAGCATCTTCAATCGAGCGCATACGTGTTATAGGAATGCTTCATGTGCCGCGTTGATACGGCATGATTGAACTTGGAAATAATGATGTTTCCTATGGGCGATGTTAATGGGTGAAATTGGGAAAATAGGAAATATTGATTCAGGAATTTTCGCTCAAGATGGTATTTCCTTACAAATAAATGGGGCCCCTAATATAGTGTGCATACCATTATAAGGCGCTGTTCACGTTGGACTGGTGGGAATGCACCTTATATTGCCGATATAGGTCCTGGCAGTATAGGGAGGGTTATTTAGTATACAATATCGTCAGGTAGACTGAGAGGGATTATTGTTTGTTAAAAAGGTGCTTCAACTCAATCAATCAATCAATCAATCAAGAGTATTTGTAAAGCGCGCTACTCACCCGCTAGGGTCTCAAGGCGCTGGGGGGGGCTGCTACTGCTCGAAAAGCCAGGTCTTGAGTTGCTTCCTGAAGGAGAGATGGTCCTGGGTGAGTCGTAGGTGGGTGGGGAGGGTGTTCCAGGTCTTGGCCGCCAGGTAGGTGAAGGATCTTCCTCCGGTGGTGGTTCTGCGGATCCGTGGGACGGTGGCGAGGGCGAGGCTGGCGGAGCGGAGCTGGTGGGTTGGCGTGTAGAACGTGAGGCGGTTGTTGAGGTATTCAGGGCCCAAGTCGTGGAGAGCCTTGTGTGCGTGGGTGAGGAGTCCTCTTGCTGATGGGGAGCCAGTGCAGGTCCCTAAGATGGGCAGAGATGTGGCTGTGTCGGGGGATGTCCAAGACGAGTCGTGCTGAGGCGTTCTGGATGCTCTGGAGTCTTTTCTGTAGTTTGGCGGTGGTCCCAGTGTAGAGGGCGTTCCCGTAGTCCAGACGGCTGGTGATGGGGGCCTGGGTGACCGTTTTGCTGGTTCCAGTGGGGATCCAGCGGAAGATCTTATGGAGCATGTGGAGTGTGTTGAAGCAGGAGGAGGTAACGGCGTTAACTTGCCTGGCCATCGTGAGGGAGGAGTCAAGGATGAAGCCCAGGTTGCGTGCGTGGGCTTGGGTGGGGGGCCCAGAGCAGGGGGCCACCAGGAGTCGTCCCAGGTGGAGATGGATGGGCCGAGGATGAGAACTTCCGTCTTGTCTGAGTTCAGTTTCAGGCGGCTGAGCTTCATCCAGTCTGCGATGTCTTTCATTCCGTCCTGGAAGCTGGCTCTGGCGGAGGTGGGGTCGTTGGTGAGGGAGAGGAACAGTTGGGTATCATCGGCGTAGGAGATGATGTTGAGGTTGTGCTTGCGTGCGATGGCTGTGAGGGGGCTCATGTAGACGTTGAAGAGGGTGGGGCTGAGCGAGGAGCCTTGAGGTACGCCACAGATGATCTTGGTGGCTTCTGCGAGGAAGGGCGGAAGACGGACTCTTTGGATTCTGTCGGAGAGGAAGGAGGTGATCCATTCCAGGGCCTTTCCTTGGATCCCGGCGTGGCGGAGGGGGGTTGTCAGGGCGCGGTGGCAGACCGTGTCGAACGTAGCCGAAAGGTCGAGCAGGATGAGGGCGGCGGTTTCTCCGTTGTCCAGCAGGGTCCGGATGTCGTCGGTGGCCGTGATGAGGGCGGTCTTGGTGCTGTGGTTCGCTCGGAATCCGGACTGCGATGGGTCGAGGGAGCCGTTCGTCTCCAGGAAGGCTGTCAGCTGTTTGCTGACGGTTTTCTCGATGACTTTTGCAGGGAAGGGGTGGAGCGAGATGGGGCGGAAGTTCTTGAGCTCTGAGGGGTCTGCGGTGGGTTTCTTCAGGAGGGCGCTGATCTCTGCGTGCTTCCAGCTCTCCGGGAGGTGGCGGATATGAAGGAGTTGTTGATGATGTCCCGAAGTTTGGGTGCGATGATGGAGTCGGCTTTGTTGAAGATGTGGTGTGGGCAGGGATCGACTGGGGAGCCCGAGTGGATGGTGTTCATCGTGTGAGTGGTATCTTTCGAGCTGACCAGGCGCACAGGGTGGTGGTGGGGGGTGTAGGTTTGGTGGTGGGGTACGAGTTCTGAGCGCCGAAGCTGTCGTGTATGTCGACGATCTTACGGTGAAAAAAGGTGGCCAGAGAGTTGCAGAGGTCTTGAGAAGGCGTGATGTCGTTGTTGCTGGCGTTGGGGTTGGAAAGCTCTTTCACGACATTGAAGAGTTCCTTGCTGTTGTGGGTGTTTTTGTCCAGTCGTTCTCTGAAGGATGACCTTTTGGTGGTGCGGATCAGCTGGTGGTGTTTGCGGGTGGCGTTCTTGAGGGCTGTCATGTTATCCGTTGACTGGTTGTGGCGCCAGGCTTTCTCGTGGTCACGGCAGGATTTCTTGGAGTCTTTGAGATCGTTGGTGAACCACGCGGCTTTCTTGCTGTTGAGGTTGCTGGGAGGGTTTTTCAGTGGAGCAAGGGTGTTGGCGCAGTCGGTGATCCACTGTGTGAGGTTACGGGCTCCTTCGTTGGGGTCCGTGGTGTTGGTGGGAGGGTTTAGGCTCAAGAAGGTGGTGAGTCGGTCGGTGGTGATCTTGCTCCAGCATCTTCCGGGGGTTTGTTGAGGGCGGTGGTGGGTCGTTGTTTTGCTGAAGTTGAAGTGTACGCAGCTGTGGTCGGTCCAGTGGAGCTCGGTGGTGTGGCTGAAGGAGATGTGGTTGCTGGAGGAGAAGACGGGGTCGGGCGTGTGGCCGGCGTAATGGGTGGGGGTGTTGACCTGTTGCTTGAATCCGAGGTTGGTGAGGTTGTCTAGTAGGGCAGTGGTGTTGTTGTCCTGGTCGTTCTCCAGGTGGAAGTTGAGGTCTCCTAGGAGGATGTAGTTGGGGGAGGTGAGGGCGAGCGGGCTGATGAAGTCTGCGATGGCCTCGCTGAAGTGTGAGCGTGGTCCCGGGGGTCTGTAGATGAGGGTTCCTCTGAGGGTGGTCTTGGGGTCGGTGTGCATCTGGAAGTGCAGGTGCTCTGTGGTGGCGAGGGTGTCGTCGGTGTTGGTCGTGATGCGGATAGTGTTTCTGTGGGCGATGGCGATGCCTCCTCCGGTCTGGTTGACGCGGTCCCTCCGGATGATATTGTAGCCGTCCGGGATGGCAATGACGATGTCGGGGGCTGAGGAGGCGTTCATCCAGGTTTCCGTGAAGAAGGCGACGTCTGGTGCCGTTTTGTCCAAGAGGTCCCATAGTTCGACGGCGTACCTGTGGATGGAGCGGGTGTTGAGCAGGATGCACTTGAGGTGGTTGTTGTTGGCGGCTGTTTTGGCTGGCGCGGTGCAGGACCGAGTGCAGGTGAAGTAGCAGGCGTGGCAGGTGAAGGCTCCGTGGGTGCGTTTCGGGGTGGCTTGGTAGCAGGCTGGATGTTGGCCAGTGTTGAGTGCGTGGAGGGTGGTGGCGTCGTAGCTCAGTCGGGTTGGCTGGCTCTGGCGGGGTCCAGGGGTTCTGGCGCTGGGCGCGGTCCAGGCGTGGACGGGCGTAGACGGGCTTGCCTTTGGCGCGCCTTTGGAGCGCAATCGGCGCGCCCTCTGCGCATGGCCGCTGCGCGTACGCACAGTCCCCGCCATTTATGGCGAAGTGGGAGGGAGGAGCAGCTGGGAGGTGGGAGCGGGTCGCAGGAGAGCAGCGGCGGGGAGCAGAGGGGGGGTTGGAAAGAGCGGGAAAAAGGAGCGGGGGAGAGTGAGGGCAAGCCTGTGCAAGCCTGGAGAGCGAGGGCAAGCCTGGGCAAGCCTGGAGAGCGAGGGCAAGCCTGGAGAGCAGGGGCCCTAAGGAGAGGCGGCAGCAAGAGGGCCAAGCAGGCAGCGGCAGCAGAATCCGGGCACACGGGGGTCGTCCGGTAGTGGAGTGACCGGGTCTGCTGACAAGATTACATTCACTCAGATTCATGTGAGTTGGCCCCAAGGTATTTCGTCGTTGAGGCCTCTGATGTGGGTGCCCAGACGGAACACCCAACATTGTTCTTTTTCAAACAGGCCTGCCTCTGTTTGTAGTTGCTCAATAACTGTCCATTCAAGGTCATTCACACAGTGTTGTGTTTCCCAAAAATGTGTGGCCATCTTGGTGGTGCTTTTCTTGCACCGTATGTTACTTTTGTGTTCGTTTATACGCACTTTTACTGCTCTGGTGGTCATGCCTATGTATTCTAGGCCACAAGGACAGGTAATCATATACACAACGTTCTTACTGTTACAATTTGTCAATTTGCGTTGGTCCCACTTAGTTCCATTGCTGAATGTCAATTGTTTGCTCTTTTTAGTAAGGTGGCAACTGCCGCAGTTGCCACATGGATAGTAGCCTTGTATTCCATGAAGGCCAAGTGGCAGTTGCGGATTGCGATTGGGGCGGGTATGGACAAGTATATCCTTAAGATTCCTCCCTCTTCTGTGGGCAAACAGTGGCTTTTCAAAAGTCAGTGTTCCACATGTGAGGATGCGCCAATGTTTGTTGATGATTTTGGACACTTCATTGGAATGTGTACTATACGTGGTTACACATATAAGTCTTGTCTGCTCTGTGCTAGGGTGTACTTTGTCTTCCAGTAGGGCTTCTCTATTATTGTTCCTAGCCCTTTTCATGTCCGCGTTTATGATTTTTTCGGGGTACTGCCTCTTTTGTAGTTTGGTTTTGAGGTCAGATGCTTGAGATTTATAAGCATCCACGTCTGTACAATTCCTTCTTAAGTGAAGAAACTGGCCGTAAGGTAGATTCTCCCGAAGGTGTCGGGGTGGAAGCTGTCGAACCTGAGTAGGCAGTTTCTTGCTGTGGGCTTAAAATGGGTAGTAGTTTTAAGATTCTACCCTCATGGTAAATGTTCAGATCTAGGAAAACTAGTGACTCCTTGGACACTGAGTGGGTAAATTTCAGATAGCGGTTTTGGGTATTTAGCCACTCCATGAATTTTGTTACTGACAATAAGTCCCCTTGCCAGATGACGAGCATGTCATCGATATACCTTTTCCAGGTGATGAAATGGTGTCTGAAGGGGTTGAGGGTGTGGAGAATCATGTTAGTCTCCATGTGGTGGACATACGGCCCGGCCAGGCTTGGAGCGAAGGTGCTCCCCATCATGGTCCCATGGCTCTGGAGATAGATGGTGGTGTTGAATTCAAAAAAGTTTTTTGTGAGTGCTAGTGCGATACACTCTAGCACTACCCCTCTGGGTGTCTGGTATTTCCAATGCGTGGTGTACAAAACTACCTCAATTATGGCCAGAGTTTCTTCATGGGGGAGGCTGGTGTACAGGCTTTCCACGTCGAGACTCAGCAGTAGTTGGGTGTCTGGGTCAAATGGAAGCTCTTTGAGTAGTTGTAGGACTGACTTGGTATCTTTTAGATAGGTATCCGTGGCTTGTACTAAAGGGCGGAGGAAAGCATCCGCAAATTTTGAAAGTGGTTCCAGGATAGAGCCGATACCAGAGACAATGGATCTCCCTGGAGGGTTATCTAGGTATTTATGTATTTTAGGAATACAGTAGAAATATGGGGTCCTGGGGGATTTTTGCATTAGGAACTCCGCTTCTTTTTTTGATAGCCAGTCATGTGCTAGGGCTTCCTCCACCATACCGCCTATCGTGATTCTGAGTGATCATCTCGTAGGATTTTGTAATTGCGCCTGTCAGACAGCAGTCTGGAGCACTCCTGCTCATATGCTGTCGTGGTTTGGACCACTATTGCTGAGAATGCGGTGTCCCCAGGGAGGCTCACATGTCATTGGCAATCGTAACTGATGAACACAAGCGACCGGTTAGACAGACCTACCTCCTGAGGCGGAAGCCGGGAGTTGTACTCGCACATTTATTGCATTTTTAAAAATGTGAGTGTCACTAAATATCTTGTTCCTTTAAACTCACCAGCTAGTGTGAGAATCTTCTGAGCACCGCTCGAGTCAGATCAGGCGCGCACAGCGGATCTTAACGCTGCCGCGCTGCCTACCACAAACACCATTCCCGGCCACGAGAGAGGCCATGCCCCTTTTTAGGCCACGCCCATCTTTGCCGATTATAAATACTCGCTGAACACAAGCGACCAGTTAGACAGACCTACCTCCTGAGGCGGAAGCCGGGAGTTGTACTCGCACATTTATTGCATTTTTAAAAATTTGAGTGTCACTAAATATCTTGTTCCTTTAAACTCACCAGCTAGTGTGAGCATCTTCTGAGCACCGCTCGAGTCAGATCAGGCGCGCACAGCGGATCTTAACGCTGCCGCGCTGCCTACCACAAACGCCACTCCCGGCCATGAGAGAGGCCACGCCCCTTTTTAGGCCACGCCTTTCCACTCCCCTCCTTCCGGCATAAAACATGTGTATCCACCGGAAGCGCAGCGGACGGGCGCAGCAGGTGCGCCTAAGGCAAGCCCGTCTGCGCCCGTCCGCGCCAGGACGGGCCTTAGGGCACGCCATTCTGACCATTTGATCACGTACTCCGCTCTATCCCTCAAAGAGGTGCAATACACCGCCATCACGCCACCTCCAACGGCTATTCGACGCATATCTGCTGTCGGCCTCACGCGCCCTGACCAACTCCATCTAGGCGGACGCTCACCTGCAGCTGTGTCGATCAGGAACTCCACGCCCATAAGGGTATTATATTTAAACACCCGTTCGCTAGTGAAGCACTCCGATGACATTTTCATCTTGCTATCTAACTCCAATCCTGACATGCTCCTGCTTTCAGAAACTTGGCTAACATCGGAGTCCCTTCCAGATATTCTGGCTGCCCTCCCCCCTGACTACTACATTCTCCACGCCGACCGCCCTGACAACCGGCCCGGGGGTGGGGTGGCAGCCATCATATCTAAACGTTTGCCCTCTATCTCCTCTTATTCTCTTCCCCTCCCAGAGGTGGAGAACTTACTTATCAGTGTGCAAACTGACACCGGCCCCCTCACTCTCCTCCTCCTGTACCGGCCTCCCCATCCTATGCCTTTTTTCTCTTCCATCATGAGTGAACAACTGTCCACACTGTTAACAATGTACTCCTGCTTCGCTATTTTTGGCGATTTAAACTATTGGTTTAACAACATCAACGCCGGCTCTCATGCCACTGAACTCTTCGAGACTCTAAAGAATCTGAATCTCACTCAACATGTCTCCCAACCCACCCATATCAAGGGACATATCCTGGACCAGATTTGGTCCTGCAACCTGACCCTGTCCCTACCAGAC
This sequence comes from Lissotriton helveticus, assembly GCF_964261635.1. NCBI lineage: Eukaryota > Metazoa > Chordata > Amphibia > Caudata > Salamandridae > Lissotriton > Lissotriton helveticus. The sequence continues at coordinate 1,306,753,538 of NC_136069.1, read as the reverse complement.
ATACTCCCCTGTGTCTGGTCAGACCACCACCTGGTGGACACCACCATCACAGTCGCCGGCCAGACTTCCACCCCCTTGATGGCCGGTGGTCTGTCACGGAAATGGAGCACATACAATGCTCAGGGCTTTCTTACCGCCCTTGCCGACTCCTGCCCAGGCTCTCACCCCTTCAAGGACATCGATGAATTAGAACAAGACATAGGCTCCTGGCTAGAGTCAGCCAGTGACCTGTTTGCTCCCCTAGTTAAATTTCCTCCTACCAGGCACAGGAATTCTCATAGGTGGTTCTCGAACGACCTCAAGGCTCACAAATTAAAAACGCGCCAGTTAGAACGCACTTGGAGACGTGACTACTCTGACTCAGCCAGACAGTCCTATCTGTCCGCACGTAAAGAATATAAAGCAGCCATCAGGTCAGCAAAAATGGAACACTTCTCTAAAAGGATCTCATCGGCAGCAGATAAATCTAAGGAGGTGTTCAGAGTTCTGAATGAACTAACCACTGATGATAGAACCCTCCCAGCTCAGACCCCCACCCAGGAGGCCTGCGACACTCTGAACTCTTTTTTTCTGGAAAAGATCATAAAAATTAAAAAGTCTATCCCCTCCCTCCCCCAGTCTTCTCCATTGGTCACTTCCTCCAATAACCCCCTATCCTTCACTACCTTTCCCGCTCTGGATCCGACCTCCCTAGCGGAACTTGCCACCCGTGTGAAATCTGGCTCCCCTAATGACTGCTGTCCACCATCTGTCCTGCAGAGCATATGTTTCAACCTACCAGACTGTATTCTACATTTACTTAACAGATCCCTTAGCAGTGGCACCTTTCCTACCTCCTTTGAGGATGCCATCTTAGTACCCCTCCTTAAAAAACCCGGCGCCGACCCTGCGGAGCCGTCGAATTATCGCCCCATTTCCCTCCTTCCCTACTTTTCCAAACTCATAGAGGCCCATGTCGCCCGCTACCTGTCTCACTTTATTGAATCCTCCTGCCACCTTGAGCCTAATCAGGCTGGCTTCCGACCTGCTCACTCGACAGAGGCTGTCATCTTGGCAGCCCTTGACACACTCAATCAATCAATCAATCAAAGACATTTATAGAGCGCACTACTCACCCGGAGGGTCTCAAGGCGCTAGGTGGGGGGGGGGGTGCTGCTACTGCTCGAACAGCCAGGTCTTGAGCTTCTTTCTGAAGGAGAGGTGGTCCTGGGTCAGGCGGAGGTGGGTCGGAAGGGAGTTCCAGGTCTTGGCGGCCAGGTAGGAGAAGGACCTTCCTCCTGTTGTCGCTCTTCGGTTTCTGGGGACGGCGGCGAGGGCGTGGTTGGTCGATCGGAGGTGGCGTTTGGGAGCGTAGAAGTTGAGGCGGCTGTTGAGGTATCCTGGGCCTTGGTTGTGTAGGGCTTTGTGTGCGTGGGTGAGGAGCCGGAATGTGATTCTTTTGTTGATCGGGAGCCAGTGCAGGTCTCTCAGGTGTCTGGAGATGTGGCTTCTTCTGGGGACGTCGAGGATGAGTCTCGCCGAGGCGTTCTGGATACGCTGGAGTCTCTTCTGGAGCTTGGCGGTGGTTCCGGCGTAGAGGGCGTTGCCGTAGTCCAGACGGCTGGTGACGAGGGCCTGGGTGACCGTCTTCCTGGTCTCGGTGGGGATCCACCGGAAGATCTTACGTAGCATGCGCGGGATGTTGAAACAGGACGAGGAGACGGCGTTGACTTGTCTGGTCATGGAGAGGGAGGAGTCCAGGATGAAGCCCAGGTTGCGTGCGTGGTCTGTCGGTTTGGGTGCGGTGCCCAGGGCGGGGGGCCACCAGGAGTCGTCCCAGGCGGAGGGCGAGGAGCCCAGGATGAGGACTTCCGTCTTGTCTGAGTTCAGTTTCAGGCGGCTGGTTGTCATCCACTCGGCTACGTCTTTCATCCCTTCGTGAAGGTTGGCTCTGGCGGTGGCGGGGTCGTTGGTGAGGGAGAGAATCAGCTGGGTGTCGTCGGCGTAGGAGATGATGTTGAGGTTGTGTTGGCGTGCGATGGCCGCGAGGGGGCTCATGTAGACGTTGAAGAGGGTGGGGCTCAGCGAAGATCCTTGAGGGATGCCGCAGATGACTCCGGTGGCCTCTGACTTGTACGGTGGTAGACGGACTCTCTGTGTTCTTCCGTCGAGGAAGGAGATGATCCATTCCAGTGCCTTCTCATGGATTCCGACGTTGCTGAGGCGCTGCACTAGGGTGCGGTGGCAGACAGTGTCGAAAGCCGCGGAGAGGTCTAGGAGGATGAGGGCCGCTGTTTCTCCGTTGTCCATCAGGGCTCGGATGTCATCAGTGGCAGCGATGAGGGCGGTCTCGGTGCTGTGGTTGGCTCGGAAGCCAGACTGTGAGGGGTCGAGGGATCCATTCGTCTCGAGGAAGGTGGCCAGCTGTTTGTTGACGATCTTCTCAATGACTTTGGCTGGAAACGGGAGGAGCGAGATGGGGCGGTAATTCTTGAGTTCGGTGGGGTCCGCTGTAGGTTTCTTGAGTAGGGCGCTGAGTTCGGCGTGCTTCCAGCTCTCCGGGAAGGTGGCGGTGTCGAAGGAGGTGTTGATGATGTCCCGCAGGTGGGGTGCGATGACAGCGTCAGCCTTGTTGAAGACGTGGTGAGGGCAGGGGTCGGTTGGAGATCCGGAGTGGATGGAGTTCATCATGCGGACGGTGTCTTCGGTGCTGATCGGGGTCCAGGCGCGGAGGGTGGTGGTGGGGGGCGGTGGTTCGGTCGTGGTGTGCGTCGGTTGAGTGCTGAAGCTGTTGTGTATGTCCGCGATCTTGTTGTGGAAGTAAGAGGTGAGGGAATTGCAGAGGTCTTGCGAAGGGGTGATGTCGTTGTTTCCGGCGTTGGGGTTGGAGAGCTCTTTCACGATGTTGAAGAGTTCCTTGCAGTTGTGTGCGTTGCTGTCCAGCCGGTCCTTGAATGCAGTTTTCTTGGTGGCGCAGATCAGTTGGTGGTGCTTCCGGGTGGCAAGCTTGAGGGTGGTCATGTTGTCCGGAGTTGGTTCCCTTCTCCAGTCTTTCTCGAGGGTTCGGCAGTTCTTCTTGGAACTCATGAGTTCGTCGGTGAACCATGGGGCCTTCTTGCTGCCGGGTCTGTTGGGCGGGGTCCTCAGTGGGGCGAGTTCGTCCGCGCAGTTGCTGATCCACTTCGTGAGGTTGTCAGCGGCCTGGCTGGGGTTCGCTGAGCTGGCGGGAGGGTGCTGGCTCAGGGAAGCGGCGAGCTGGTCGGCTGTGATCTTGTTCCAGCTTCTTCGAGCAACCTGTTGCTGGTGGTGGTGGATCGTCGTTCTTCTGAAGGTGAAGTGGACGCAGCTGTGGTCCGTCCAGTGGAGTCCGGTGGTGTGGCTGAAGGTGATGTCTTTGCTGGATGAGAAGACGGCGTCGAGTGTGTGTCCGGCGAGGTGGGTGGGGGTGGACACCAGCTGCTTGAGACCGAGGTTGGCGAGGTTGTCGAGCAGGGTGATGGTGTTGCGGTCGTTGTTGTTCTCCAGGTGGAAGTTGATGTCCCCCAGGAGGATGTAGTCGGCGGAGGGGAGGGCGTGCGGGCTGACGAAGTCGGCGATGTCCTCGCTGAATTGTGTGCGTGGTCCCGGGGGTCGGTAGATGAGGGTGCCTCTGAGGGTGGTTTTGGGGTCCGTGTGGATCTGGAAGTGCAGGTGTTCGGCGGTTGTCAGGGTGTCGTCGGTGTTGGTCTTGATGCGGATGGTGTCCCTGTAGATGATGGCGAGGCCTCCTGCCTCCTCCAGTCTGGTTGTCGCGGTCTCTTCGGGTGATCTTGTAACCCTCTGGGATGGCGATGGCGATGTCGGGCGCTGAGGAGTCGTTCATCCAGGTTTCCGTGAGGAAGGCGACGTCAGGGGCTGTGGTGTCGAGCAGGTTCCAGAGCTCGACGGCGTGTCTGTGGACGGAGCGGGTGTTGATCAGGATGCACTTCAGGTGGGTGGTGCTAGTGTTCGGCTTGGTGGGTGCTGGTGTGGCGTGGGTCCGGTTGCAGGCGAACTTACAGGAGTGGCAGCTGAAGGATCCGTGGGTGCGTCTCGGTGTGGCTCGGTAGCAGCCCGGGGTTCGGCCGGTGTTGAGTGCGTTGAGTTCGGTGGCGTCGTAGGTCCGGCGGGTCGGCTTCCGTCGGTGGGGGCCAGGGGTCCTGGCACTGGGCGCGGTCCAGGCGCAGACGGGCGCAGACGGGCTTACCTTTGGCGCACCTTTGGCGCTCAATCGGTGCTCCCGCTGCGCGCGTCCGCTGCGCGGTCGCTCAGGGGGCGTCATAAGAAGGGGGACGGGAGGGCGGGTCTGCTGTGCTGGGCGAGCGGCAGGGCCAATGGGCCGGTGGTGGGCGGGGCCGCAGGGGGCCAGCGGCGGGAAAAGGTGGCGAGCGGCCAGCACAGCTGTGGTTGGGCCGCTCGAGGGTGCTGGGGGGCGACGGAATCGGCAGGCAGGAGCAGCAGGCGAGGCGGCAGGCAGGATCTGCAGGCGAGGCGGCAGGCAGGATCAGCAGACGAGCAGGTGAGGGGGTAAGGGGGTGACCCGGCATCGAGAGGCACAGTGGTCACTCCCGCGGCTACCAGGCTCTCCCCTTAAGAAGGGGGACGGGAGGGCGGGTCTGCTGGGCTGGGTGAGCGGCAGGGCCAATGGGCCGGTGGTGGGCGGGGCCGCAGGGGGCCAGCGGCGGGAAAAGGTGGCGAGCGGCCGGCACAGCTGTGGTTGGGCCGCTCGGGGGTGCTGGGGGGCGACGGAATCGGCAGGCAGGAGCAGCAGGCGAGGCGGCAGGCAGGATCTGCAGGCGAGGCGGCAGGCAGGATCAGCAGGCGAGCAGGTGAGGGGGTAAGGGGGTGACCCGGCCTCGAGAGGCACAGTGGTCACTCCCGCGGCTACCAGGCTCTCCCCTTAAGAAGGGGGACGGGAGGGCGGGTCTGCTGGGCTGGGCGAGCGGCAGGGCCAATGGGCCGGTGGTGGGCGGGGCCGCAGGGGGCCAGCGGCGGGAAAAGGTGGCGAGCGGCCGGCACAGCTGTGGTTGGGCCGCTCGGGGGTGCTGGGGGGCGACGGAATCGGCAGGCAGGAGCAGCAGGCGAGGCGGCAGGCAGGATCTGCAGGCGAGGCGGCAGGCAGGATCAGCAGGCGAGCAGGTGAGGGGGTAAGGGGGTGACCCGGCCTCGAGAGGCACAGTGGTCACTCCCGCGGCTACCAGGCTCTCCCCTTAAGAAGGGGGACGGGAGGGCGGGTCTGCTGGGCTGGGCGAGCGGCAGGGCAAATGGGCCGGTGGTGGGCGGGGCCGCAGGGGGCCAGCGGCGGGAAAAGGTGGCGAGCGGCCGGCACAGCTGTGGTTGGGCCGCTCGGGGGTGCTGGGGGGCGACGGAATCGGCAGGCAGGAGCAGCAGGCGAGGCGGCAGGCAGGATCTGCAGGCGAGGCAGCAGGCAGGATCAGCAGGCGAGCAGGTGAGGGGGTAAGGGGGTGACCCGGCCTCGAGAGGCACAGTGGTCACTCCCGCGGCTACCAGGCTCTCCCCTTAAGAAGGGGGACGGGAGGGCGGGTCTGCTGGGCTGGGCGAGCGGCAGGGCCAATGGGCCGGTGGTGGGCGGGGCCGCAGGGGGCCAGCGGCGGGAAAAGGTGGCGAGCGGCTGGCACAGCTGTGGTTGGGCCGCTCGGGGGTGCTGGGGGGCGACGGAATCGGCAGGCAGGAGCAGCAGGCGAGGCGGCAGGCAGGATCTGCAGGCGAGGCGGCAGGCAGGACCAGCAGGCGAGCAGGTGAGGGGGTAAGGGGGTGACCCGGCCTCGAGAGGCACAGTGGTCACTCAGGAGCAATGTGGACGCGGGCCGTCCCCAAGCCCTCGTCCTCCTGGATCTATCAGCTGCGTTCGACACGGTGGACCACAACATTCTTCTCCACCGTGTCGAGCAGGCAGGCATCCAGGGCACAGCTCTTGAGTGGGTCAGGTCCTTCCTCACTGGAAGAACACAGGCGGTCCGCCTGGGCCCTTACATCGCCAAAAAATCCCCTATGTCTTGTGGAGTCCCTCAGGGCTCCTCCCTATCGCCGCTTCTATTCAACTTATATCTCCGGCCACTGATCCAATCCCTTCTGAAATGGGATATCATAGTCTATAATTACCCCGACGACTTGCAACTCATCCTCTCACTTAACTCTCCACAGGCCACCAATACGTTTCGCGCAGTCATGACCCATATCCAACTCTGGATGAACCAGAATCAATTAAAGCTGAATCCCGGTAAAACCGAGCTCCTTCTCCCCGGACTCAGTCTTGCCCATTGGCGCCCACAGTCCTGGCCTCCTGAGCTCGGCTCTCCCCCTATCCCAGCAAAAACTGTAAAGAGTTTGGGCGTAATCATCGACGCCAAACTCTCTCTCAAAGCCCAAGTTGGAGCGGTAGTTTCTTCTTGCATGTACCAACTTAGGAGGATCCGCAAAGTCCGTCACCTTCTCCCCCCCCGCGGCACTCTCCCAAACCGTCATCTCACTTGTGCTCTCCCGCTTGGACTTTTCTAACTCCATCTACCACGGTCTCCCACAATTTCTGTTACACCGCCTCCACGTCGTACAGAATCAAGCTGCCCACTTGATCCATGGAACCCCTAGATGGCAATCAGCTAAGCCTTTGCTTTACAGCCTTCACTGGCTCCCAATAGACCAAAGGGCTGCCTTCAAGGTGGCTTGTCTCACCTTTAAAGCCCTTCTCTGCTCTGGCCCCGGGTTCCTCAAATCCCTCATCCTTCCTCACTGCCCAATACGAAACCTCCGATCAGCTCACCGGAACCTGCTAGTCACTCCCAAAAACAAAACTAAGAAATTCGGCGGCCGCCGCTTTTCCTACCTAGCCCCGGTACTCTGGAACCTTCTTCCTCTTTCTATCAAATCTTCTTCTTCCCTTCTTAACTTTAGAAAATTGTTAAAAATCCACCTCTTTCCCCCTCTTAGCTAGGTTCCCACTTACTGTGCTTCCTCCTCATTTACTCTGTCTATCAGCGCCAGGAAGCTTCGGCGTTAGTGCGCTCTACAAATAGCACCTAAGATAAGATAAGATAACAAGTATAAAACATGTGAGCCTCCCTGGAGACACCGCATTCTCAGCGGAGCCGCGTATGGGACAGTCAGGAGGCATATTCTCTCAGGCTTCGTGAGTATACAAACCCGAGGAATAGACAAATAGACCTGCGGTAATGTAAGTACAACAAACGCTCATACTATGCATTATTTTCAGGTAGCGAACCAGCACGAGGACCCCTATGTTTCTGAGGCTCATGAGGCATAGTATTTGACTTATAAAAGTATGCATTCTTTGTGCTTTTTACTGTACTAACTTAACTCTTGATCCTTGATCCTTGTTGTCCTCACTCGGCACTGAGCACTTTTCCCCTCACCTCAGTCTCGCCGACATCACCGCGCAGCCGACATTAACGCTGCCGCGGACTTGAGTTAACTTACTTTGGCCGCCATTACTGATGCCACATAGGCCACGCCCACCTGACGGAGGCCACGCCCCCGAACGCTATATAAGCCGCGCCAGCCCACGCACGCATTAGCTTACAGATAGCTCCTGAGGCGGAAGCCGGGAGACTAGGTATGATTTTAAAAAACGTATTGCATTTTATTGCTTTTTAACTGTTGTCCTCACTCGGCACTGAGCACTTTTCCCCTCACTTCAGTCTCGTCGACATCACCGCGCAGCCGACATTAACGCTGCCGCGGACTTGAGTTAACTTACTTTGGCCGCCATTACCGACGCCACATAGGCCACGCCCACCTGACGGAGGCCACGCCCCCGACCGCTATATAAGCCGCGCCAGCCCACACACGCATTAGCTTACAGATAGCTCCTGAGGCGGAAGCCGGGAGACTAGGTCTGATTTTAAAAAACGTATTGCATTTGTATTACTTTTTAACTGTTGTCCTCACTCGGCACTGAGCACTTTTCCCCTCACCTCAGTCTCGCCGACATCACCGCGCAGCCGACATTAACGCTGCCGCGGACTTGATTTAACTTACTTTGGCCGCCATTATCGACGCCACATAGGCCACGCCCGCCTGACGGAGGCCACGCCCCCCCATCAAAATGTGCCTTGGTCGGACGTGCAGCGGATGCGCTCAGCGGGCGCGCCGACAGCGCGCCAAAGGCGCGCCACAGGCAAGCCCGTCTGCGCCAGTCATCGCCAAGACATCGCCTCTCGCCTGTCCCCCTGGCCAAACTCCAAGGGCACCCTACCATTACGATAGGGGGTTTCTCCTTACCCTGAACCCTGGCCAGAGTTGTGACAAGACATCAGGCTGCCTCGGACAGACATGCCTACAATGTAAGTCATGTAACTTCGCAACACCCCGCCCCTGTCTATCTGGCTACAGTGTTAACTCGCCTAAATATACTCCTCTTACTGTCCTCCAACTGAACGTTAGGTCGCTCGTGAAACACCATCTAGAGATAAATACCCTCCTAACTGACGAGAGCCCTGACATTCTATTTTTATGTGAAACCTGGCTCCGTGATGATATGACCAGTCTTCCGAATCTCACGCTGCCAGACGGCTTCTTAATGAAGACTCTCAACCGAGATACTAGAGGTGGCGGCATAGCAGTCATCCATAAAGAGCAATATGCCTGCTCCTTCACCAAGGAAGATATCTGGGGTTGCGAAAGTGCCCGCTTCAAGATCAGCACAGGCCCCCACTTTACCCTGTCAGGGCTCTACATCTATCGACCCCCTGGTGCTGCTTCCAAGTTCATCAAAGCTCTCCTAGAAGTGGCAAACTCTTGGTGGTGAGTTCGGCAAACTTCACCATACTAGGGGACCTTAACCTCCACTTTGACTCGATACTAGACCCTACCATTAAAAATCTCTTGACGGACTTTGCTGCCTTACAATTAAACTCTCTAATCCACACTGCCACTCACACAGCTGGACACATATTAGACCCCGTCTTTACTAACATCCCGGAAGTCAGGCCCGACCTGCCCAAGCCTATGGGTTGGACAGATCACTACCTCATCAAAATCACTATGACGGTTAGGGAACAGACCAACAAAAAAGAGCCAACTCGTCGTTTAAAAAGACCTTGGCATAAACTCTTAACCAGCGACTTCCAGTCTACCTTAGGAGAATTTCATTACGAGGTAAAAATGAATATCAACACCACATATGCCGCCTTCCACGGCTGGATTACTAGAGGACTAGACGCTCTCATTCCAGCCAAATGGACCAAGGGGCGCTGCTCCCCCGCCAACCCATGGTACAACGACACTCTGAAATCCATGCGGAAAGAATGCAAAAAAGCCGAGCGAACTTGGAGAAGGGAGTACAATAATATGGATAAAGTATCCTACCTGTCTAAATTAAAACTCTACCACACAGCTATTCGCTCTGCGCCCACCTCCTTCTACGCTGAAGAAATCAAATCCAGCCTGAATCCCACCAAAGTCATTTTTAAATTGGTGCAAGAACTGCAAAATAGTAGAACCCCTGCCTCCTGTATTACCTCCACGCAACAGTGTGAGGACCTTGCCACTTACTTTATAGAAAAAGTACAAACAATTTACAGCTCATTCCCGCAGCACTTCCCTGCCCCATCTAATTCTATCAATGCAAGCACAAATGGCACTATACTGACACTTATTCCTGAAATCTCTTACGATGACCTAAATAAACTTTGCAAGAAAGTCAAGTCTGGTTCTCCAGCCGACCCCATGAGGCCATCCCAATTTCTTGAATCTTTGGATTTCTTCATACCCCCCTAGCCTTAATACTCAATAGTTCCTTTTCCTCGGCTGAGGTTCCAGCTGTCTGGAAACAAGCATGGTTTTCCCCCATCATTAAAAAGCCGACTCTTGACCCTACCAAATTAGAAAACTACAGACCCATCTCGCTGCTCCCGTGGGTGTCCAAAATTGCAGAGGCCTATGTAAACAACGTGCTGTCCCACCATATGGCCCAAAACAGCGTCTTGGACCCATCTCAAAATGGTTTCAGGCCGGGTCATAGCACGGAGTCGGCCCTCCTGTCCACCACCGAACATCTCCGGACTATCCTCGATGCCGGTCAGAGTGCTGCGCTGATATTGCTTGATCTCAGCGCAGCCTTTGATACGGTTTCTCATAACATCTTGTTAACCCGTCTAGAGACAATAGGGATAACCGGCCTTGCCCTGGAGTGGTTCCGCTCATTTCTGAAGGACAGATCCTTCCGGGTATCAGCTCCCCCGTTTCTCTCCCAGCCCCACTCCATCGGCCAGGGAGTGCCCCAGGGCTCTGCACTTAGTCCATCCCTTTTTAATCTCTATGTGCAGCCACTTGCGGCAGTGGCTAAGGAGTGGGACCTAACGCTGGTGTCATACGCAGATGACACGCAGCTGGTCATCACCCTCACCGAAGGCCCTTCGATCTCGGCCTCGAGATTTAGGGATGGCCTGGCTGCAGTAGCCCAGTGGATGACGGACAACTGCCTGCAGCTTAATGCAGGCAAGACGGAGGTGCTGCTCCTCGGGAGGAATACCAGCTATTGGAATGAGCACTGGTGGCCCTCTTCGCTGGCGCCATCCCGCAACCCAAATCCTTGGTCAAGAATCTGGGTGTCTGGATGGACTCCTCACTCAACTTCCAGACCCACACGAAAAAAGTGGCTGCTACTTGTGTGGGACTGCTGAGGAGCCTTAACCCGATACTCGTTTTTTTAAATCCAAAAATCCGTCAGCTTATTGTTCGGTCCATCATCCTTTCACGATTGGACTATGCCAGCGTTCTACTTTTAGGCGCCAATAAAGCGGAGATAGCTCGATTTCAACGCATACAGAACTCAGCGGCCAGAGCCCTGGTGGGTCTCCCTCGCAGGTGCTCAGCCAGAGCTACCATTCGGAAATTACATTGGCTGCCCATTGAAGCTCGGATTCAATTCAAAACCCTGACTTTGGCCTTCAAGATTCTCAAATCAGGATGCCCAGAACTCCTGCGCCCGCTCTTAACACCTTATGTGCCACAGCGCAACCTACGCTCTTCTGGCCAGCACCTAGTGACGGTACCCCGCACCAGGCTCTGCTGTACTGGTGGCCGATCCTTTAGGGTCCTAGGAGCTAAGCTCTGGAACTCCTTGCCGTTAAACATCCGTTCCCTGGATAATCTATCTACCTTCCGGAAGGCTATCAAGACCCATCTGTTCCCCCCCTCCTAGGAATTCCCTCCCCCCCCCTTAGGATAGCTTCTGTGGTTACTCAGCGCCGGGACGCCTCGTTGCTGGGGCAGCTGTTTGCGCTTAACCAAATAGATAACATAACATAACATAACCACCACAAGGCCATTTGATGAGCAGCCAACTTAATCTTTAGAGTGTGTGCTTTATGTTGAGTGTTTGTATGTCTTGTCCTCGTTTCTTTTTTCACGTGAGGCACGATTTCACGCATAGAATGACATCCCATGTCTAGAGATCGAAGCCCGCACCATATGAATAAATTTTTTCCACAGGTCACTGAGCCTAATGTATGCTAAGGAGTAGACTACCAGAAAAAAAATGTTGTCCCCTTTCTTTCCAGGTCGACTGAATAGCGACAAAATCATCAACCTTGTAGGTACATTGTAAACCTGCACTATATCTCACTTTTGTAAATAATCATATTTTAAGTTGAGAAACGTGAGTAAGGTGGGGATTTGTGTACCCGGTCCTGAAGAAGGAGTTCCGACTCCGAAACATGTTGACACACACACACACAGGAGGTGTTGCACATTGTCCTGCATACCACACCTCCGCCTTTTTTCACATTTTAATAGTACCAGCTCGGGGGCCCATTAAAATTTTTTTTGAGCTTACCCCACGAGCCAGGTCCTTTTTAATCATCACTCGTCGATAACCTCATCACTCACGCACATAAAAACAAAACCCTCACAAACACCACACATAGCCATCTAAATAAGTGCTCCCGCGTAGTCGTAGGTCGCAGCAGGCCGCATTCCGTAGAGGGGTGCGAAGACCCCAATGATGAAGCATGACACCAAGGGTCCTTTTGGTGTGTGAGGGGTATTTTACCAACACTGGGTGCTCCCCACCATTGCAGGGAAACCCTTCCATTGTAAGAGTGGATTCTTATTGTTTATGCATAATCTACTAGGGAGAACGAATCCATTATAGCACTCTCTCTCTCCCCCCCTTGATATTTACGTTATAGAGTGGGGTGGTACAGAGTGGAGTAGTGTGGTGTAGAGTGTAGTGGCATAGAGTGCAGTGGTGTAGAGTGGAGTGGTGCAGGGTAGAGTAGAGTGGTATAAAGTAGTGGCGTAGAGGGCAGGGTTGGAGGGAAGCGTAGAGTGGAGAGGTGCAGAGTGGAGTGGCCTAGACTGGAGTGGTCTAGTGTGCAGTGGTGAAGAGTACAGTGGTGCATAGTTGCGTGGGGTAGAGTGTACTGTCATAGAGTAGAGTGGTGCAGAGTACAGTAGAGAGGCGTATAGTGAAGTGGCGTAGGGTGCAGTGGTGCACAGTAGATTAGAGTGGTGTAGAGTGCAGTAGAGTGGTGCAGAGTAGAGTGCAGTGGCATAGAAGAAAGTGGCATAGAGTTCAGTGGCAGAGAGTGCAGAGTAGAGTCCCGTATAGTGCAGTTGTGTAGACTAGAGTGGAATAGAGTGCATGGGTGTAGAGTGCAGTGGTGTAGAGTGGTGCAGAATAAAGTGACAGAGTGCAGTGGAGTAGAGTGCAGTGGGATATAGTAGAATGTAGTGGTGTATTGTGCAGTGATGCAGAGTAGATTGGCAAAGTTCAGTGGTGTAGAGTGTACTGGTTTTGAGTAAAGTGGTATAGAGAGCATTGGTGTAGAATGCAGTGGCATACAGTGCAGTAGTGTAGAATAGAGTGGCGTAGTACGGACTTGCTTAGAGTGGAGTGGCACAGAGTGAAATAGAGTGTCGTAGACTTCAGTGGCATAGAATAAATTGTTTCAGAGTAGAGTTAAGTGTCGTAGAGTGCAGTGGTGTGAAGTGGGGTCGATAGAATTGGCATACAGTGCAGTGGCGTATAGTGCAGTGGCGTGGAGTGGAGTGGTGTAGAGTGGAGTGGAGAACAGGGGGGTGGTGCAAAGTGGAATAGAGTGGCATAGACTGCAGTGCCTTAGAGTAGACTGTTTCAGAAGAGTGTGAAGTGGCCTAGAGTGCAGGATATTGAGTAGAGTGTCCTAGAGTGCAGTGGTGCAGAGTTGTTAGAGTGGGTTAGAGTGGATTGTTGTAGAGTGCAGTGACGTAGAGTGGAGTGATGCAGAGTTCTGTGGCGTAGAGTGGCAGACCGTACAGTGTTGCCAAGCAGGGGGTTGTAGTGTACAGTAGTGTGTAGAAGAGTGGCATGGAGTGCATTGGTGTAGAGTGTAGTTGCGCATAGAAGAGTGGCACAGAGTGCAGTGGTACAGAGTAGAGTGGCGCAGCATGTAGTGGCACAGAGTAGAGTGGTGTAGAGTGCAGTGGCGCAGAGTAGAGTGGCGCAGAGATCAGTGGCCTACAGTACTGTTGTGCAGAGTAGAATAGAGTGGCATAGCGTGCGGTGGCACAGAGTAGAATAGAGTGGCATAGAATGCAGTGCAGATTACAATGGAATCGACTGCAGTGGCGTACAGTATAGTGGTGTAGAGTGAAGTGGTGCAGAGAATCTTGACGTAGAGTGCATTAGTTTTGAGTGAAGTGGTGTAGAGTGCATTGACATACATTGCAGTGGTGTAGAGTGGTGCAGAGTAGAGTGGAGGGGTGCTGAGTGCAGTGTAATCGAGTGCAGTGGCGTAGAGTAGATTGTTTCAGAGTAAAGTGCAGTGGTGCAGAGTACATTAGAGTGGCGTACAGGGGATTGGCATAGAGGGCACTGCTGCACAGTGGAGTGTACAGAGTAGAGTGCATTGGCATAAAGTGCAGTGGCATAGAGTACAGTGTTGCAGAGTGGGGTGGCATTGAGTGGAGTTGCATGGAGTGGTGTAGAGTGCAGTGGCAAAGAGTGCAGTGATGCATTTTAGAGTAGTGTGGGGTAGAGCGCATTGGTATAGAATAAAGTGGAGTGGTGTAAAGTAGATAGGCGTAGATTGGAGTGGTGCAGAGAAAAGTGCAGTGACATAGTGTGGAGTGGAGAGGTGTGGAATGATGCAAAGAAAAGTGCAGTGGCATGGATTGGTGCACAGTAGAGTGAAGTGAAGTAACGTGGAGTATGCATGATCTGGTAGCGTACTGCCATTACAGACAACACAACTTCAATTGAAATGACCATTACATTTGCACTCACATACAATTTTACTGATAAAAGTATACAGCACACAAGCGATAATGTGTATTAATGTCATCAATCAATATACTGATTTCATCATCAGCACAGTTCATTCACAAACATTTTAATGCTGTTTTGTTCTAGAAAAAAAATAATATAGTACAGCCTTCCTCAAGCTCCCCCGTAGCCAGCATGATTGTCACATAACTTTGAAGTCAGTGAAAGAAAAAGAAACACCAAGCTCCCTGGAAGATACAGCATGACATTTGACCTCTGTCTTTCTTTGAATGGACATCAAATGTGACAAGATAAGAACAGGATTTAAAGGCCTGTTTACGGAAAGCAAGTATGTAGAAGAATAGAAGAATAAAGTAAACAAGGTTTGGGCAACAGAGGAACAAACTCGAGCTAGACAGCTTAAAGCAAATAAAGTCAGCAAATAGATAGCCAGAAAATATACGTTGCAAAGCCAATAGTAAGCAACGGACAGAATGCATTCCTAGGTCAACTTTCGTAATGTCCCCAAGACGTCTTTAGCAAACCAGACAGCTGCACTGTCCCGTAGGCTGTGATGTAAAAGAGCAACCATGTTTATCATGGAACCTGGGTTGTTTGAGATAAAAATCACAATGGGTCTAGATGAGGAGTCTGGTTTGCACACAACATATCATTCATGATTTCAGGGTAAGCAGTACGGTAAACACAAAAGAAAAAAACTGTTCCTTTATAAATTAATGATATTGTAAGATAGATGAATCACCTCAGGGTGCTACAAAATATATTTGGTAATAGCACAGTACTGAAAAATAAAAACATAAAAACGTGACATGTGAGTTAACACCTTCCGTGCTCCCGTCGACCAACGGCCGACGGGAGCACTCCCTCCCCAGTGCTGCGCATGACCAACGGCCGACGCAGCCCCGCCCACCTAATAGAACGCCCGCACCACGGCAGAAAAACCGCAGCGGTTAAGGCGTTAAACAGACAACTGATACATGTTTACATAATGAATTGGCTGTAAAACAGCTTAATCATGAATTGTTCCATAAATAGTACATTAGGTTCAGCCACGGTCGGTAATGGGTGTACCTGCAGGGTGGTGACGTGGGGAGGGGCAGGGTGGGGGGTAGTAATCTATGGATTACAGAGCTTTACAGGTAAGTAAACATTTAAATAAATAACACGAATTTCGTTGCGTGCACTGCATCCCCAAATGCGATGCAGTGCACGCAACAAAATTAGTTTTATTTAAATGTTTACTTTCCTGTAAAGCTCCGTAATCCATAGATTACTACCCCCCACCCTGCCCCTCCCCTTCCCCACGTCACTGCCCTGCAGGTACACCCATTACCGACCGCGGCTGATTAGGTTCAAGAAAAAATTGTGTCGGTACAGTTACGTCCAAACATGGAATTGATCATTTTTCAGCCCCAGTTTTGTATCATATAACATTGGTCTCAATTAGGACAAAAAGATATGCCAACTGGGAAGTGACCCTTCAACCACAATTTTGTGGGGTTGACAAATCCCAAACAAAAGTGCCTTTGAAAGGCAAATATTACTCGCACTGGTATTTAATTAAAGGTGCATAGTGTAAAGAAATAAGATTTTGCCTCAACATTAAGGGCGTATTAACATATGCCTTTTAGTTCTAGGTGTGTAGTTTTAGCAAAGGCACAGGGGCATACAGCGCTGTTGCCACTTGCAATTTATTGAGTAGAGGGGAGTCAAGAGGTATAACAAACCGTTTAACAAAAGCCTCATTTAGATGAGAAAGGTAAAGGAACATCTACCAAACATTGTAAGCCCCACCAGCCCTCATTTCAGTTCCTTCCCCTCATTTACATTCAGTTCCTCCGTCTCATTTGCATGCGATTTCTTGATGGGAGAGCTCCCACCAGCCCCTGTCCGGGCAACCTTTGCTGCAAATTGTATGCCATCACAACAAGAGTCTGTTCCTCCAACGTAGCTTTCCAATGCTGGACAGAAAAAGCCCAGAAGTGTCCCCAGGCATTGTGCAAAACTCCAAGTACACAAGGCACATTAATTGTAACATTTCTGAAGAAAGACCACTCTGGAGTTTCTTTTCAGAAGCAATATAGAAGAGAACATTCCCGCTAGGCCAACATGGCATGATGGACATGCTGCCTCAAATTGTTTTGCCTTCCACTGGAGGAGCCCTTTTAAGGGTAAACATGTCAATTGAAGGAGTGAACAAATCTGACTTCAGCAGGACCGCAAACCTTTAAAAGGGCCCCTCAGCCTTTTGATTGGGTGGTGCTGCCTAATGACAGATTGATAGCTATAAAAGGAAAATCTCAAGATACATGTGACTCTGAAAACTTAGAGGTGGACTGTAGATCAGATATGATGAGAACAGGTGTGTGACCGCAGTGAACTGTTAACAGGCAAGCCAGGGACCTCTATTAATCCTGCACCTTCAATATTTTCACAAGCTTATGTTGGTCAAAGTCAATGTTTGCTTTGTACACCTAGCATATTTAGACAGTGGAAAGAACCATTATCCAGGGTAATTCATTGATGTTATTACAAAAATGAACACTCCTATGTTGTCACTCTTGGTTGGAATGTTTTCTTACTGAAATTAAGCATTAATTTTCGCAAGAATTACTACAAATTGCACATCAAAATCTGAATTATCTCTAAGCACCAAGTAATTATTATTGCTCACACCTATGTAAATATTGCTGTTAGTTACCCTTTCCCAAAATGATGGGCACCAGCTACAGGTTAGAGGCCATTAAATGGAGATGATATTTAAAGGTCGCTATTGCCTCGCAGCTAAAGGAAGTAAGGTTATTAGCCAATGGCCATTCTTTTGTGAGGATACAAGATCTGATTGTGGGGCGTGGGCACTGTGCAATCATGTGCACAAGCCGGCATATTTGGACCTGTTCAGGAGGAGTCCTGCAGGTCCTCACCGGCCCCTCTCTTACAAAACAGAACCTTATTTGATTATGGAGGACTCACAGTGGAAAGACAATGGGGATGCAGAAAGCCCGCCTCCACCAGATCAGGAGCACGCCCAAACAGAAAACAAAGGTGTATCAGTACAGCCAAAACTTAAATGTAGCTTATAGGTTATGAGCCCAACTGCCCTATGAAAGAAAGGAAACGATGGTGGAGGATGGGGTGAAGGAGGATAAAAGATGGAGCCAAACCTGTGCACTAGGAAAAAAGTGAAGGATATAGGAGCAGCCCGAGAGCCACAGAGATAGGCACTAGGTAGCCTTTGATGCTCCTTGAGTGGGCATATTACAGCAGTTATTGCCTGCTCAGGAAAAGCTTCTGATGTTCAGTCCAGACCCAAACATTCCATTCTTGGTTCTAAAATGTCTTCTCGTGATCCCTGTCCAGGGCAGGCGTGCATCCAATGGTCTAATGTGCATTCTGTCCCACAAGGCAAAACCTATAGCTCACAGAGTATTTGTTGATGCACCCGGAGGTTTTAGGTTGTAGGTGACTCGGTGTCTAGCGTACTCTGTATTACGGGAAGAACTGTGTTACAACCTTGTAAATAGGAATCATCTATTGTTTTAGTGTAAACTTGTTTTCACAAATTCTTGCTTAATCAATAAATACGGCCAGAGATTGCGATATCTCTGTCTAAAAACAAGACTTCTGGTCAGAGGCTGTCATTTGTATGAGAGGTTAGCTTGGGGTTGGAATCACTCGTAGATTAGGTGGTGTGCATGGGTGTACCTCCCCACCCCCTTCCACATTTCATTTCTACCATTGAGGGTCAGAAATGTAAATTTGTACTACACCACTGATGTTTATCATGAGTGGTGGAGGACGGGTTGTGCACTTAAGGTGTGGAACATTTCTGCACTGAGCCTTTCCCCGTGTCATTTCAGGACTGTAGTTGAACTAGAAGAAGAGGATGTGACACAAAGGTCAGAGCTGCCGACTTTGGAGTTGGGGAACCAGGTTCGAGTCTCAACATATGGCTCAATATCCTGTGATTCTGGGCAAATCACTTAACCCCACATGCATCAAACTAAAAACCAGTCACAAAGGGGCAGAGTAGCAGAATCTGCCCTTTTGCGACTGGTATTTTTGCATTTGGGATGCATCATCCCAAAAGCAAAAATCGCAATTTAAGTCATGAAAATGTGTGATTACTTAAATTGCAATCGCATTTAAGGAATCGCAAATTGCGATGCCTCAAATGCAATTCAGGATGACATTTAAAATAGAGATTTCGCTATTAGTGGACGCAAATTACCGTCAAATGAAACGTGACGGAATTTTTCAAAAACTTTGAAAAATGCACTAGAGTGCATTTTTCAAAGTGCCTGATTACACACACACATGCCCTTGGAGCATGTGTGTGTGCAACATGGGTTACCATTACAATTTCAGGGCTGCAACAGGGTGTCCATTTAGCACCCTTGAAATTGCATGTGCAATTTGCGAGTACCTAATGGGTACTCGCAAATTGCGCACACAATTTCCATTCATTCCTATGGGCCTATAGGTCGATGGAAATGAATAGGAAGCCATTCCTTAATTGCGAGTTGCAATTTGTGAGTCGCAATTAAGGAATGTGTAGGAATCGCAATTTTTTTAGCGATTCCTACATGCATAGGCTTTTGCAATTCCAAAATTGCGATTCCTTAATAATCGCAATTGAGGAATCGCAAATACCTACCTTGATGCATGTGGGGATTAATCTCCCCCTGCCTACCAAAAATAAATGTGTCCTTGTGTAATGTAACTGGTGCTCATGTAAAAAACTCCAACACCTTCGAGTTGAGTTTGCGCTATATAAAACAGCAACAGCAATAAAAAGTGTGCTGAAGGCCTATTTTAGCGTATCTCTTTGCGACTTGCGGATGCTCTGAGAATGCGCCTTACAACCTCTCTTGCATGCCTGGATCGCAGATTTCCAACCAAGGCAGATGCACATGCTCAAGGCAATTGTTCTTCTGCAGCAGCAGCAGATTTTGTTCATGCGTCCACCGTTCCAGTTAGATCTTGCATGAGCCACGTCTGCACAGTACGGATCAGGGTAGTATTTTGTGATTGGAGCTCTTCCATGTTTGAGCTCTGCATTGCAAACAGCAATCTGCACTGGACCACCAATGCATTTCCAGAGGGTACATGCTGGGTAATAAAATCAATGGATAATGTGATGGAATTTATTGGCATCATGCAATAGTGAGGTTGATACACATTTCCCATCAAATACTCTAGGCTGGGGCATAACACAGGACCCTGCAGCACAGGGGTAACTCTAATCCCTTCAGGGTGTCACCATTCTGCCGAAGGCCAATGACTATCTGTGAGAAATGGGAGACTCAGGGGCCTCTCTTCGCATTCTGCAAGGTGTCCCCATCATTTTGTGTCAGTGACTGACTAGAGGTACTGCCTACCTGTGATAGAACACAGGCATCTCCGTTTCCACTGCACCTCACTTCAAAACAAAAAGTTGTGCTAGGTCTGTCATCTGCAAACAACAAACAGAGCCACCATTTTAGGCAATGCTGCCGAAAAATGAGGTGCAGGAGGATGAATGGCTGTGACCCGAGGGCTGTGGGAAGGGCACGACTGCTCAGAGGGAGGCCACTGAAGGCGCAGAGTACAGGAGCCCATGAGAAATTAACCTGGCCCTGGGCGAGAATACCCGACGCTTTGAGTTAATAAAAGCATGGCAACACCTCAGGGGCCTATCTCAATCAATCAATCAGGTCATTTGTAAAGCGCACTACTCACCCGTAGGGTCTCAAGGCGCTGGGAGGGGGGGGTGCCGCTACTGCTCGAACAGCCAAGTCTTGAGCTTCTTCCTGAAGGAGAGGTGGTCTTGGGTCAGGCGCAGATTGGTGGGAAGTGAGTTCCAGGTCTTGGCGGCCAGGTAG
This sequence comes from Lissotriton helveticus, assembly GCF_964261635.1. Lineage (NCBI taxonomy): Eukaryota > Metazoa > Chordata > Amphibia > Caudata > Salamandridae > Lissotriton > Lissotriton helveticus. The sequence continues at coordinate 1,306,733,429 of NC_136069.1, read as the reverse complement.
GAGAAGGACCTTCCTCCTGTTCTCTCTCTTCGGATGCGGGGGACGGCGGCGAGGGCGTGGTTGGTTGATCTGAGGAGGCGCTTGGGAGTGTAGAAGTTGATCCGGTTGTTGAGGTAGCTCGGGCCTTGGTCGTGTAGGGCTTTGTGCGCGTGGGTGAGGAGACGGAAGGTGATTCTCTTGTTGACCGGGAGCCAGTGCAGATCTCTCAGGTGTCCGGAGATGTGGCTGCGTCGGGGGATGTCGAGGATGAGTCTCGCCGAGGCGTTCTGGATCCGCTGGAGTCTCTTCTGGAGTTTGGCCGTGGTTCCGGCGTAGAGGGCGTTGCCGTAGTCCAGTCGGCTGGTGACGAGGGCTTGGGTGACCGTCTTCCTCGTCTCGGTGGGGATCCACCGGAAGATCTTACGTAGCATGCGCAGGATGTTGAAGCATGACGAGGAGACGGCGTTGACTTGTCTGGTCATGGAGAGGGAGGAGTCCAGGATGAAGCCCAGGTTGCGTGCGTGGTCCGTCGGTTTGGGCGCGGTGCCCAGGGCGGGGGGCCACCAGGAGTCGTCCCAGGCGGAGGGCGTGGAGCCCAGGATGAGGACCTCCGTCTTGTCTGAGTTCAGTTTCAGGCGGCTGGTCGTCATCCATTCGGCCACGTCTCTCATCCCTTCGTGCAGGTTGGCTCTGGCGGTGGCGGGGTCGTTGGTCAGGGAGAGGATCAGCTGGGTGTCGTATCTGTTTATTAAAGTTTTATATATTTTAGGCCCAAAACAATCTTCAAAAATGAAAAGCTAAGAATGAAAGCTGAAACTCCTGGTATTTGCGAATTGATACTATCCATTTTTCGATGGTGTTGTCCTGCCTGGCAAAGTAACTGGTACAAAAGGGGGTGCTCCGTCCATCACCACCCCCTTTTGTACCGCTTTTGGCCGCCATAAGTGTGGCAGGGTATACTCAGACGTGAGTCCCTTGCTCACTTTGCCACTGGATTCAAGCAAGCCGGGCTGAAGACGGCTGTAATGCCAGAAACCGGTCCTAGGAAGCTTGAGTCCGGTCCAGGGAAGGCATGAAAAAAAGCTTGGCAGTTCGGGCTGGACAGTTCCCATGAGGCACAGGGTCAGACTGATTTGCATATAGCCATGTCTGAACTGGGGTGTCAGAGTGGGCTAAAGAACGGTGATGGATCAAACCCAGATCTGTGGACTGGGTGTAAGCGTTTGATTGGTTCAGATGCTCCGTCCATCACCAACCCCTTTTGTATGGCAAAGTACCTGGGCGGTACTGATGTTTTGGTGTGGTAAAGATTAATGGCCTTCCTCAGGGCTGTCTAATAATACAACATACTTAGGTTTCAGGGGAGTAGGCAAAATGCATGCAGATGCTTGCTGACATGTCAGCATTTTTTTGCTTTATATAGCACAAACTCGACCCGAAGATATCAGATATCAGAGCTCTTTACATGAGCACCAGTTTCATTACAGATGGGGACATTCATTTTGTTAAGTGATTTGCCCAGAATCACAAGATGTTGAACGACCCTATCAAGAATGGAACCCGGTTCCCCAGCTTTGAGGTCGACCGCTCTAGCCGTAAGGCCACATCCTCTCCAATCAGCACTGTTCTGAGATAACCCTCAACACCTGTGCCTTAAAAGCTCTTTTACTGCACAAACATTCACGGCTGAAAATATCTCCGGCCCTGCGATTGTAAAAGGACGCCTCTGTGCGTTTGAGCCGCACGGATTCCAAATGAAGGGCTGCATTTTTCGCAGTACTCCTGCGCCAGCACGCCTCGGCTCCTGGCCGCGGCCCATCCTTCAGGGCTCGTTTGACACGGCGTGAATCACTAAGACAACAGTGTTTCAGAGCGAGCTGAAGTGTGCAGTTGTTATCTTGCATCGGGCCGTCAGGAGAGGTGATATACGAGTGCAGGGCAGGTGTGCAGCTCTGCTCCCCGGGCGGAAACACCGCGGTGCAAGCTGCAGGCGCGCTTATCTTTCCACTGCTATTAGCACCGTAGCCTGGCTACGGGCTGCCCCGGCAACCGACCACAGCAATGTGCAAATATGCATTAGCGTGCCGCGCATTCTTCCGACCGGTACTCCATCACCCGCCGAACAATGCGGCGCGCATCCAGTAATTATTACCGCGCAACGACGGGTGCAGTTGTAATTACTGGCTAATAGGAGCAAATTAAAAATCAAAATTTCATAAGCCGGCTCCTTGATTTCACCGGAAGCCGCGGAGTGGTTGGACCAGGGAACTGTTCTCCATCTAAACAGCAGAGCGAATGCACATTCTGCAACGCCTGCAAGGTACAAAGGGAACTGGGTGGCAAAGGGTGTGCCTCGCACCTTAGAAATGACCGAATATGCCCCAGCTTATGCAACCGCTCGAGCAGCTGCATAGAAGTCAATGGCTATGAGCTGACAGCAGATTGTAATGACAATTCACAGAGTGGAAGCCCGGGACAAGGAGGCCTTTTTTTTCCATCCGTCATTTTCCCTGGTTGGCTGGAGTCATGGGAGGCCGGATTTGAAAACCAGGGATGAGGCTGATGCCTCTGCCACACATCCCCAGGTCCCTGAGGTTATTTGCAGCAGGTATAGGGGACTTCAAGAGAGAGAGAATGAGAGAGAGAGAGAGTGAGAAGAAAGAAGAGATCAGAGAGGGAAGGAAAATGGAGAACGAGAATGGATGGAAGGGAAGAGAGCGAAAGAGTGAGTAGAAGAAGGAAGCAGGGCAGGTTTGAGCATCTTTGCCAGGGCTGCCTTTGGTTCCCCTTCCAGCACTGGTGGAGGCTGTCCATGGTGGCGGCAGCCGTTGCGCTGGCAGCTTGAGGAAGGGGCTTAACAAGGGAGCAGCCTTGTGGGTTGCATGGCAGAGGCACGCATGGCTAAACCAAACGTGCCTCTAACACGCAGCCCGAACCACAAATGCGTCTTAACCATGCAGTCCTTTACCACGCAATTTCGTTGTAAAGGCATGAGTGGTAAGGCGGTATGTGTGGTTAGGATCGCCACTACCCCTGACCCCTCCCCTACCCACCATAAGCCCTAAAATACTTTCCCCCTACCTCGGCCCCCCGCCCTGAGGCCTAAAACATGCCCTTCCCTTAAAACCACCCCTTCCTCCTGAGGCCTAAAACCCTGCCCCCTACCATAAACTACCCTGACCCCACCCCCCCCCACCCTGAGCCCTAAAACCCCAGCCCTGTCCACAAAACTGCCCTAACCCCTTCCACTGCCATGAGGTCAAAAACCCTGACCCCAATTTAAAAAAAAATCTGACCCAAACCCTAATCCCCCGCCCCACACCTAAAAACTCCCCACAAATCCAACTTGAGCCCTTAAAACTACCCCTTCCCCCACCCTTAGCCTTAAAACTCTTACCCCCTTCCTAAAAGCACCCGACACATACCCCTCCATCCTGAGCCCTAAAAGCAACCCCAACCCTTAAAAAGGACCCTCCCAAATCAACCCCAGCTTTTAAAACTACCCCGACCTCCTCTGCCCGCCCTTAAACCCTGCCCCTTTCCTAAAAGTACCCTGACCCCCCGCCCTGAGCCCTAAAAGCATCCCCACCCCTAATAACTACCCTCCAAACCAACCCCAGACCCACTTACCTGTCTGAGTCCGGAGCTTTCTGTTCCAACACTTCCTCTTCTTCTCCCCGTCCATCCTGAACACCAAACCACTATCTGCCTTAACCACGCATATGCGTGGTTCAAGCAAGCATGGTTACGTTTGCGGGGAAACGGCACGCGTGGCTCTGCCATTGTTCCGGCCGTTTCCCGCCTTGTGGGGCAATGCATGCTTCACTCCTTTTCACAACGTGCCGCTGTTTGTCATTACTGTCACTGTGAGTGATAGCACTTCGAATGCTGGTGCATTGTGAAAGTGAAAGCAGGCACGCAGACCTGCTGTTCTTTGCAGGCCTCCATCACTGCATTCATAGGTGGGTATTACGAGAGCCACATCTTATCAATATTTGTGGTTTAATTTGAAATTAATAAGTTTATGTTGTGCTCTTCCTGGAAGGCTTCATAACAATATATAGTTACTTTAAGGCACAATTATTCTATAGAGAATGCCAGGTTGCAGTGTGAACACACTCGGGTGGCACTCATCTGCTGAATGGAAATTTGTTGTTAGGCAACCAATGAATACTATATTCCAAATGATATGGGCTCATGGACCCTGATACTGCTTGTTGTTTCACCTCCGGAATAAATGGAAGAATCCGACACAACACCCTCAGACTGAAGTGACATATCTTTGTTATTGTATGAATCTGAAGGACCAAAGACAGATCTCCATCAGCCAGAACACCCCAGCTTTCATTACGAGTGACCCACAGTAATCCCTGTTATTTCAACACCCAAGAATCACCATTACTGGGCGTCTCGGTAATTCAGCGGGCAGGGAAATAAAGATAATTGCAAGATTTGCGGAATAAAAGGCAGGTTTTGGTATTTCTAAGCCAATTTTTGCATGTTTTCCCAAGGTATTTCACATTGAGATTTTGTGTGACACACCACCACTCATCATCACCTGTAATTGAACTTTGGTAACAGCTTTATGCATTGGGCAATGTAGACATTACAATGAATATAGCTGAAAGTTAACCAGAGCTTCTCTCTATGAAGGTAAACTGAAGGCTTAGCTAAAGCCCTCAAAGGGTACGTAGTCGCAATCTCCCAGCTGGTGCTGTGGCTGCTTGGCCATAGTACATTCTAGTAGTTGGGCCAGATGTGGCAGACTTGATAAGGGTAGATGTTCCCCATTTCATCATGATTTAAGGAATTTTACTAGGGGATTGGGAGGGTTAGCTGTATCTGGTATTCTTTTCATGATATGACTCGTGCAGATGTTGTAAGTGGACTCAATGCCCCTTTTCGGCTTTAATACCAGATTGGTTTCTCATACTGACAGTAGGTTAAACTATGTTTGACTGCTGTTTTTACCATGGCAATGATATCTAGCATTAGCTTTACACTATATCCATGCAAGGCGTTGCCTGTGTCTGCTCAATTAAGTGAAAATAATATCTCAATCTGTCACAAAGTTCTTGCGTGGCAGTGGTTTGATTTTCTGAGGTGCTTGATATTACAACTCGTCATATCCTTGATTATATACCTAAAAATGATTCATTCTATCAGTATACATGTTTTTGCTTCTAGGACTAAGTCCTCACACCTCTGCCTTTGGATTAAGAATTTCAGCAGGTCTTCAGGGAGGTATTACTCCATCTCCACTTTCCTTTGGGTCCCCTCATCTTAGGTTTTCAGCTAACAATTCTTCTGTGTACTGTTTGATGGGTGAACAGTCTCTGGTTAGAGTGTTTTGTCTTCCAGCAATGGATGTATCCTCTTCCTTCCTCATTCATTCAGTTATTAGACTTAAGATCACATCAGGTTAGACTGCGGGTGTAAGAGCTGTAAATGCTCTAGAAATTAGCTGGTATGTCATACCAATTGTTTTCCCCCTGGGTTTGCAAATGGCAAGACTGAGTTGATCTAATAGTGATCGGATCATGGAATTATGGTTGGGGAATGAAAATATAGTTCTCCTTTGTCTGAAAAAATCAGAAGTATGTGAACTTGTAAAGTCCGAGTAAAATCCGGTGATAACAGAATACCAATCCGTTTTTTTGTGTCTCGTTTAGCATTTGACTCCACCCAGGTACTATTCATGTCACCCTTTCCTATTAATCTGGAGGGTTGTAAACTAAGCAGTGTTTGAGAAAGTGCCCCTTTTTGAGTCGTCATACCCATTTGTTTAGTGAATTTTATTTCTGATTTTTATGCTGTGCACACTGGGGCACTACAGTCTAGTGCCCATTGTATGTGTGTTGACCTTTATATCATATGGAAATTGGATTATCCCCTATTGGCTTATTTAACTTTCTTATAAGACCAGGGTATATGGTGCCAGCCTAGAAAGTTAAAATGTCACCTATAGAGTGCAGCACTTGTTGTGCCATCTGCTAGTGTGGCAAAGGAAAACATGGCTTCCGGCCTACCATTGTAGCCTGACTACTCCAGTGTAAAGCCTGCAGGGTGGCATGCTAAAATGCCTCATTGAATCAAAGGAGAGAGTGAGGACTAGGTAAGCTAGTCCGGATCCCCACTTTTATATGTCAAAATCAAAGAGGACTAGCTGAGTTACAAAAGGAAGGACTCAATGGAGTACGTGTGTCAAGGAAACCAGTAGGTTTTTCAGAAAGCCCTCACCCACCAACCTAGTTGGTGGCATGCTTCATCATCGGGCCCACCACAGTGACACCTAGCGTGCCCTGGGTGTGCTTCGACGCCAGATTACTGCGGAGCTGGTATACTTGCTGAGTGTGCAGTGTAGTGAGTGTGAAGGTGAAAGTTAAAAAACCATACAGATGGTCCCAGTACCCGAGGGTAAAACAATATTTTAATTTACTGGGCCTCTGTTGGTGTATTAAAAGGCAGACGGACGCGTTGGAGTATGGATTATGACCTCCAGTGTCCTGTGTGGTCTACATGTTTCAGCCTGGCCTTTCTTAATTTAAAACAGGCTTTCCTCAGGACCAAGTGAGTATGTGTAAAAAGTGAATTAAATGAATAAACTAAATTATAGTGAGTGTGTTTATTTACTATGTGTAGCACTCCCTAAGGTGCTATATGGGTGAGAGGGGGGATCCCTCTCGCTTTGCTACATATAACATAAAGGGGGACACAGACAGACGTACAAGGTAGAGTCACATTAGCATTATATTGCAAGTTTAGCCGTCATTCAACCGTCTTATAAGGTGAGTGAACGAACTATGTATGGCTAAAGTGTGGTCTTGTCAGTGACAAGACTCATGTGGTTTTTATCTAGAAGCCGGTTGTTGTGGTGAGCTAGAAAACGGAAAATACCAATGTGAGGTTCAGGTAAGTAAAAGAGCATTATCCTCACACAGTATTTTTCTGTACAAAGCCTCCTTGGGTCGCCTGGCAGAGAAAAAGACCCTAAAAGAAGGTTGTAACAGCTTTTAAAATCATCCGACCTGTAAGGGAAGACCTCAACACCTTACCCCAGTAGTAGCTGTAGTGCGCTGTCTCGTTACTCACGAAATTGTCGGCCTGGTTCCTCCTTGGACCTGTCGTCCTTCTGCGGCGCCCGGTTGTAAAAGGAGGGCCTGGCCGGTCATGTTTATAAAGCCTCCGTTATTGCTTGCACCTGTGTAAGTGTAGAAACATGCGCACAGCTACAATGACATGGCGCTTCGCGCAATTGCACCCCTCCCTTTGTTTCTACACTTACACAGGTGCAAGCAATAACGGAGGCTTTATAAACATGACCAGCCAGGCCCTCCTTTTACACCCGGGCGCCGCAGAAGGACGACATGTCCAAGGAGGAACCAGGCCGACAATTTCGTGAGTAACGAGACAGCGCACTACAGCTACTACTGGGGTAAGGTGTTGAGGTCTTCCCTTACAGGTCGGATGATTTTAAAAGCTGTTACAACCTTCTTTTAGGGTCTTTTTCTCTGCCAGGCGACCCAAGGAGGCTTTGTACAGAAAAATACTGTGTGAGGATAATGCTCTTTTACTTACCTGAACCTCACATTGGTATTTTCCGTTTTCTAGCTCACCACAACAACCGGCTTCTAGATAAAAACCACATGAGTCTTGTCACTGACAAGACCACACTTTAGCCATACATAGTTCGTTCACTCACCTTATAAGACGGTTGAATGACGGCTAAACTTGCAATATAATGCTAATGTGACTCTACCTTGTACGTCTGTCTGTGTCCCCCTTTATGTTATATGTAGCAAAGCGAGAGGGATCCCCCCTCTCACCCATATAGCACCTTAGGGAGTGCTACACATAGTAAATAAACACACTCACTATAATTTAGTTTATTTATTTAATTCACTTTTTACACATACTCACTTGGTCCTGAGGAAAGCCTGTTTTAAATTAAGAAAGGCCAGGCTGAAACATGTAGACCACACAGGACACTGGAGGTCATAATCCATACTCCAACGCGTCCGTCTGCCTTTTAATACACCAACAGAGGCCCAGTGAATTAAAATATTGTTTTACCCTCGGGTACTGGGACCATCTGTATGTTTTTTTAACTTTCACCTTCACACTCACTACACTGCACATTCAGCAAGTATACCAGCTCCGCAGTAATCTGGCGTCGAAGCACACCCAGGGCACGCTAGGTGTCACTGTGGTGGGCCCGATGATGAAGCATGCCACCAACTAGGTTGGTGGGTGAGGGCTTTCTGAAAAACCTACTGGTTTCCTTGACACACGTACTCCATTGAGTCCTTCCCTTTGTAACTCAGCTAGTCCTCTTTGATTTTGACATGCTAAAATGCCTGGCATCTGATCTTTTAAGAAGTAATAGACGACAAGTGAATATTTAGACATATAGCTGGCATGTAGTAGATTAACGGTCATTAATTTCTCTTTTTGATTTAGCACATGCAGTGCGTTGACTTTAATGATAAGGATGGCTATTACTGACATGGTTTAAAAGGTCTCACTAGTTCATAACTTGTATAGTGGATGACTGTTTTTTATGGCTAATATTGATAAGGTTAAGGGGTCTTCCTAGTTCCTCTCTTTTATAGCGTATCTTACTGATATGGAAGGGCAAAGATTCGTGTCTCATATCCCAACCGGTGAGGATGTGCAGAATTCTCGTTTTTATCTTCCTGCTAAGAGGTGTCTCCCTTTATATATTTCACAATACTACATTCTGCTAATATTGGCATTATCTTCTTCAAGATGGCCAAAGTTTTGCCAGGACCCGTTATCCTTGTGAGGCTTGATGCACTTATTTCACTGCATGTAATCTCCTGTAGAGAGGAATAATGCATTCAACTTTGAGGCACAAAGTTCACACAACAGCATATCAACATGTTGGCATTGCTTGTGACCGTCTTTTTGAGAGTCTGGCACAATGACTAGAGTATTTATCATGGCAATAAATAGATTTTTCTATAATCAGTTTATTGACCAAAACAATCAGGAATATAGAATGTGTTTCATACATTTATATGTTGATACTGGAACTGGTGCTTAATTTGTAAAATAACAAGTGCAGGGCCAGATCTTCTTCTCAGAAGCTGCCGCCGGCACTGCAGCAGGTTGTGGTGCTGAACACCAAAGCTGCGTAGTCCTGATTCCCCCTCATTCATCTTTAATGCATCACCAGACGCTCCCTGACCAGCAATCTCACTTAATCATGTTTTTTTCGTCCCTGCTTTCTCCCCTTGTAACACTGTCTTCCCATCTAGCTCTTCCTCCTTCTCTCTTTCTTGGGTTTCTCTCTCTTGTCCTAGATTAAAGACTGATGAGTTAAAATAAGCGACAAAATCCAAAAATAAGTGCCGGGGAGCCCAGCTGCAAACACCGTCTCAAATTAAGCACGGACTGGAATTTAAGTTATACTCTGTGAGACTTGGTTCAGGGCAAAGAGGGATACTTGGCTCAATTTGTAAGAATTGGACTCATTTACCTCTGATGTCCTGGAGCCTCCATAATATTGGATGGAAACTAAATATTTAGTCACATCCATTTAGCTCTATATTTTCAGATTATGGACTAGACCAGTCCAAGGCATGGGCTCTTCAGAATTCAGCAATGCACAGTATCAATGCTCCATAAATCAATATTCAGCCAGCCCTTTTACTTTGACTGTTACGCACATGCAGCTAGATACAGTGGCGTAGCAGGGGAGGGGGGGGGGCAGTCCATCCAGAGCGGCACAAGTTTTGGGGGCAGAGCCCCCTCACTCTTACCTGTGGCCATCGCGGGGCAGCAAATGCAGGAATCGCCCCCCCCCCCCCGCTCTTACATGTGGCCATCACAAGGCGGCAAAAGCAGGGACCGGCACTGCCACTGGCTAAACATTACACATAAACTGGAGCTGCAGTCAAAGAGAACCAGAGCTTCCTCGCCGTTTCCTAGTTAGAGATCAGTGTCAAAATATCTCTGTCACCCTAAAAATAAATGGCTATTCACTTTCTTTTTATTTTTTGACATTTTCATTCGTCCCTTTAAATTTGCTCCAAATATCTCGTCATATAATCTATTTTCATATTTTGTGTCTAACCTGTATTATTTAGTAATCCTTTCCTTTACAGTTTTGTGATTGCTGTAATTGCATTATTTCCTATTAATCCCCGTGCCCTCTTGCATCATCCGATGCAAAACACCCAGGATAACTCAGTCTTTGCATCCCACCCACTGCTGTTAGAGGTTTGTCTTTGAGGTTGCACTTCAATGGTGCAGCGCAGCTGTGCTTTGACGTGAAATGCTATGTCAATGTTCCTGAAAAGAGATTTCCTGGCATGTCACTCTGGGAAAATGAAGTACCTGCTGCCACGCAGGGAAATCCTTTCAATTGTATTGTAAGGGTAACCAAAAACAAAGAAAGCCAATAGCTCTGACCTTGGCAAGGTGGTGTGATGGTTATTTTTCATTGTAATCATATGCAACAAAAGTACAAAGACAATAAAATAAAGCACAGCATCATCTAAATGTGGCTACCATATGTTTGCAATACTATGTTAATAGAACAGTAAGAGTGCTTCCTAGCAGGCAAGTGGATGGACTTAAAACAGGTATAGAAATTCTGTGTTTTTATTTGATGTACAAGCTTTTATGATATTTTTATATCGAAATAAAGCCTATCAATCAATCAGAAACCCTTTTTAGTTTTAATTGTACATCACATGAAAATATGATTTTTGGTGCAAACACATTTACTCTTGGCTTTAAACTACCGTAGTCTGAAGACACAGTTCAAACACCAGAGAATGAATTAAAACATTTTAAAAACAAAAGGAACAGAAAGAAAACAACATTGGCAAAGTAAAATATTGGCAAACTGGCCTGTCACTAAGGAGCATTTCTTTTTAGGCAGATGTGCACGTGTGACCAAGCAAAATACTATCGCTCCCAGTGTAAGAGAGCCAAAGGCTGAAGTGGGTTGACCCACAGCCTAATGCTCAATATGTGTGGAGGGCAAAAGCAAAATGCGACTGATAGGTGAACCAACCAATGGATTAAGTATGCTGCCCCAAAGCTCCTGTATGTATATATGTATGTATTTTTATTTATATATTGTTTGCGATTACATGATGCTGGCGAACCAGCTGAAGCTGTCTGTAGGCCAGCCTTAAACAGAGTCCCTCTGCTCATAGATCATGGAGTCAGTAAGAGTTACCAAGGTTTAGTTTATAAAAACAACGTGCAATCATAAACAAACTTCACACATACAAGCTACTAGAACTGTTTACTCACACAAACAGCCCCCTTACTCCTGTCTCTGTGCTAAACAAAATTGCTCCTATTTTTCTTCAAAAGTAGAACAGTGGAGTAAATATCCTGAACAAAGGTCAAGCCTCTAACCAACCCAGACTGTAGTGTAGTTCCTATCATCCCAATAGGCTCTGCGCATTGGAATAATACCTACAGCAGTAAAGGCCTAGACCAGACGTTAACTAGGTCTACTACTGTCGATACTAGACTTAAAGTTTTGGGTTTGCCAGCTTAGCTCAGAGTTCACTAGAAACTTTCTCGAATGTTCAAGGAGGACTTAACTTCCCTGATTAGACAAGAAGGGATTTAGTTTCTGACAACCATAGAACATGACAACTTTGCTCTCCCCTAATCAAGAGTATATCTCGAGAGTCGTGTGAACAAAAGGCAATTTATTTTACTCAGTCAGTACGTGCATTCTTAGTCTCATCAGAATGTAGAGAAAAGGAAGAGACGGGCGTGTTCAATAAAAAGGTGTTATTTATTGATCAGTCTCTTTTCTCATACAAGAGAAATGGATAGATATTATTGCAATACTTATAGTTAAGTAAAGTGCATACATTAAAAGCAATAGTATAAAATAATACTGTAAAAACATTGATATGGTTTCTAAGCCATAAGATGTTTTAAATGAATAAAATATATTACATACACATATACATTTGACTGAACGTACTCAACTGGTGTTTCTAAATACGCCTACCCCGTGTACCTGACCTAAGCCTAATACGTGGGCGGGAATAGAAAGTTACAGTTTAAGTTAAGTTTGTTTTTGCCAAGTGAATAACTAAAGAATTCTCTGTGAGGGGTTATTCAGTTCTGTACCTGGAATCTAGGTTGAATGAGGGATGGTATCTCTCGTCTCTGGTCTCGATATTCCAGGCTGCCTGCGAGGGCTACCCGGAAACGCCGGTGCTAGATTTCTCGGCAGGAGAAAACAGCTTCTCTCAGCACGTCAGGAAGGCGGGGCTGCGCCAGCGGGGTCTGCTCTGCTCTTCGCTTCGGCAAGTATGGCTGCTCCGTCTCGTCACCACGCGTGTGTTTGCATAGGGCAATATCGGTAATATTTATACCTTTAAGGTGCCGAGATTGACGTAAGGATGGACATAGATACGTCAATAAGGATGTCATACGACTTGCTCGTTAGCACATTCTTTTACTGAAGTTCTCGGTGAAATCAAAACAATGGCCGCAGGGTTTTGCCCAGGTTGTCATAGGTTTGATTTGTTATGAGAACTCCGTATGCCTTATCAGGGGCTGGAGGAATATCGCTTGTCTAATTAGATCGCAAGCGTTATGACCTAATCAGATAACACGTTCCTGTGCCGTAGTGTGACTGCGTCAGATAACGGTATCTGCATCATGGGGGTTTTCTGCCTCATGGGCTGACTGTTAGTTAACTTGTTGGTTTGTTTAACCAGAATAGGGTCAGGAATAGGGGGATCGATTCAGAACCTATAGGAATACATCACACCCACTCCACGCTAACTATGGTCATATTTACTAATCTATGCATAGTAAAACATAGTACAACATACTATAGAGTATTGTGTATACCTTACCACCCCAAAATACATAAATGCATTTTGAAATGTTCAAATATACTGAAAAGTTGCAGACATATGTATTGTATGCACTCAAGCTGTAGAATAACGCCAAAGTAATCGCATTAGTATACATTATTGCTATTCGGTATATGAGAATTACACATGAAATGGCTCTTAATACAGAAAAAAGTTCGAGACCATTCCATCACAGAATAAAATAACAGTGAACATACCAGCGGGCAGCTAATGTCTATAAGCTATCTAAAATTAGAAATTTTAGTTCTTTAAGAATAGTTCTTACTTTAAGCAGAAGATAGTGTCCCGAAAAATATGCAAAAATATTCTGGGGCTGCTGAAAATTGCTGTCCGTGAACTGAAGGGAAAATTGTTCATGTGACTTTATTTTTAAAGTTGAAGGCCGAATTCAGGGAACGCCGTGTGCGAGCTTGTTCAAAAGTCTCTATTTCTGTTCTGGCGAGAACATCATATCATTTAGGCTTTCGAAAAAACTGTCAACAGCTTCCTGGGAAAGTTCCACTAACTCGGAAATAGGTGTAATCATGCATTCATGTGCATGATTGTCTCCATTGACATTCTGATTCGCATTGCTGACAGAAGGTCGTACCTGGTCGATGCTGCTTTCATCTTGAACTTCACTACCCATCAATCGTAGTGGTGAAGCTTCCACGAATGCCGTCATCAGGATTGGTAGCCTTTGAGGGAAGCACAAAGCGTGAACCTTGATCGGGCTCAACAATGTTTCTGCATCCATTGGCGCATCTGATTGTAGCGTCAGACAGGTGTCTAACACGCATTCTTCTCCGCATAGCAGACACCTTAATACAGGTAAAACACATCTTTGCCACATTGGTCGAAATGATAGAAACCAAGTCATGTTCAGGTCTCTAAGCCGGGAGAGTCCCAGGATTTTTGATATCCGGTCCCGGTATCCAATGGCTAGGATTGTTTCTTCCCTTGTCGCAAGAGTTTTGTCTGTGACATGGGTTGCCATAACGAAAAATAAGGACTAAGAATAGGATTCCTGCAATTAGTCCCAAGATCAGGGGAAGTCCGCCAAAAATCGAATGGACGAAATCTGGAAAAATACCCAGTATGGCTTTGAATGGTGTTAATGCCATCGAAAATACTGTCATAAATACCTTTGAGACCCCATTGGTATCAGAAATATTTAAGATTTCGTTTAGAATTTCCGCGAAATGTATGGGGGAATTAGTTGATAACAATGAATGTATCTCTGCAGTCGTCCTTGCGACTTGTAGATCATACGTTTCTTTTGATGACGTGAGCCTTGTAGGCGTCTGAAGAAGCACTGTTTTCATTCTGCTTAAAGTATCTATTCGAATAGAAGTAATCTTCAAATTGGGCCATGCCCTTGCCTCCCTGTCTGGAAAGGAGCCGGGGAACAATGAGCATCCACAGCACTTGACCTTCGCAGTCGTAGTGACTAGATAAGGAGTCCCGGGCATAAGACTACAACATCTGCGGTCTACAATTAGAATGTAACTCCCATTATAGAGTCTTTGAAAGAATGGTTCTATTTCTGTTGCAGGTGCGCCTTGCTGGTGACATGAAAGGTTGTATGAATTCCCTTCACAGGCTCCATGCAAACTAATTCCGTTACACAGAAGCGTGCCGCTTAGTGACATCGCACAATTATTGCCACTAAGAAACACTTTCTGTCCTTTATTACTGACACATGCATGTGAATAGGGCAGGTTCCATGTTGTTTTAATGTACCCCTTTCCCAATTTCTCGTACATGCCAGCCTGTATATATTTTTGGCAGTATTGAAACCTGAAGGTTGAGATTGGAATATTTATTATCCCATGTATTATCCATTCACTGACAGGTCTTTCTGACATTGTCACTGGTAATCTTTCGAGTTTTTCAATGCTCAAGATTGTATAATCAGCACCCTTTTGTGCCATACTGATTTGTCTATCAGTAAGGTTAAAGATTTGGAATAGTGACGTTGTGTTGATTAAACGCCAAGGCACATAGCCTGAACGCAGATTTTGTAACGTCCAGCCAAGCTGTACAATAGAGCGCAATTGTGACTGACCGTGTTGTAATAACAGTAAGTCTTGCGATAATATGTCGATTGCTGAAGACACAATGCTGTCCAAAGAAAAAATTCTGGAGGACAGAGTCATTAACCCATTGTCCATTACAGAAAGTGATTTTTCCAAATTGATACGGTCAATTTCCCGTATTCTCTCTGCTGTTTCAATTTGAGTAACCTTCCAGGCCTCATTGTATGCTGCATATACAGAGGCTGCTATGAAACGCTTTTGACGCTGTTTGCGTGGTCCCATAGTGAAATCACGCAAGTCAGCACCATCAGTAAGTAAAGTTAGGTGTTGCTTAATTTCTGCCAGTGTGGAAGTTTGTAGCCATTGAAGGCATAATTTGCCCACACTGTAGGTTGTTATTATCCCTGGGTGATGTCTTTGAGGATATCTTGGGTCTGGCCTGGTCATTTTGAACCCCTGTGTTTTGTTCAGGAATCTGTCTTGACAGTTATTAGTATCTGTGGGCCAGATCAACCATTGTTTCCAATCAGGATGTGTTCTGTTTTGGTTTAATATATGGTTTACGTCTATCTCTTCATCTGTAGAAGTGTTGCTAAACATCGTTGGCTTTGGAATAGACGGTTTATTTAAATCTTTGATTTTGGCTAAGCCAAGACAGGTGGTTTGTTGAACAGTGTCATTTAAAAATATCATTTGTTCTGGGATCATGCAGGCTCTAAACAAAGCTTCTATACCCTGTACTTGCCAATCTTTTGTGCCCCAAACACTTTTCAATTCAACATTTTTGTCCCAATAATCAAAACCAAAAGTATTCATTTTTTCAAAAAATGAGTCTGAATATATCAATTTTGTGTTGGTTATCATGGTCTTTGTCCCTGTCTTGTTTGACAATTTAAAATAGAATGCTTCAGCATTACTTGTGTTAAAACCTGAAAAGTATGAATATTTGTCATAGAAGGTCCTTGAGCTTCCTTTTGGAGGGGTTGCACAATGTTCCCATTGATTATAATTTAAAACATTTCTAGGTTGTGCAGATCTATGTAAAAAATGGTTACCATAGTGGTTATAGCAATACATACTATCATAATTTGTAGAACCCTGCAAATAATCATGTTTGGTAAATTTAGCAGACATTACTTAGTCAGACATCATATTGTTAATGCTTTCGAAGTCCCAATCATCAGCAAATGAGCTTGGTTTTGCAAAGTCACTCAATGAGATCTTAATTTGGTGTGAATATTTCAGGATTTCGACCGGACCATAAATTTCATAGTCAGTGTTGTCCCAGGCTACCCCACCAGGTATAGGATTGGCTGTGAAGTTGACTGAAGAAAGTTCTCTTTTCTCGACGTGTGAAGATGTGTGTGGTTTGAGGATCAAGTTGATTTTCTGACTTGCTGTGTCCATTTTAGCATATTTTCCCTCAATGAAGCGTCCCAAAGTTAGTACCATGATGAGCCAAAGTATGAGGATAAATGCACCAAAACCCACCCAAAATTCGATCCATGGAGAGATCAGATATGTTTCTTTCAGTTGTTTTAAAAGTTCTTTAGCTTTATCTTTAAAGGTTTTTGATGATGGCTGTGTCTTTGATTCACTGAAGCCTTCAGAGGAATCATCGAAGTTTATGAAGTAGCCGGATGCAGTTCTGTCAATTGTTCCAATTGGTTCAGGATTTTTGTTTCTTGCATTTTCACTTGGTACTTCATTATAGATTGGTGTGTCTCTGCTAAATGTTTTTATTTGGGTTTTCAGAGGTCTGAGTTCTATTGCATTGTTGCATAGTCCTTGTTGTTCTTCTGTAGGCGTTTCGAATGTGATGAGCCTCTTCGTTAGGACCTCTGTACTGGTAGCAAACCTTGGTGTTCTGCTACTTATTGGGAGTCCACTTGGCCTACTGTTTGTTATCGGCCACATGTTGTGGTTTTACCAGGTCGATGGATACAACTCGGTTCTCCTTTTTACCAGCAAGTGGCGGTAGTACAACTGATCTTGTCCCGTTGACAGACAAGACAGGAACTGCTTTTCTGTAAGAAGGCCCAAATTCCTTCTTTACCGCGATCTTTTCCCTGACTAGATCCCCGACTTTTGGAATCCAGACAGGTCTTGCTGGGACAGGTGGTGGTTCTTCAGTGGTTGTTGGCTGTTGTTTCAACTTTATGTTGCTCAGGTCTTTTCTTGTTTTGTTTAAGTCCTGCAAAATAGCCAAACGGTCTTCGATATCAAAGCTTTTTTCTTTCACCACTGAAGTCTGACTATCAATGTCAGAGATCAACATCCTAGTTTCAAATAATAATTCGTACGCACTGAATCCCTTCAGAGAATTTCTTGGCAAGTTATTTAGACTACGTTGGACACTTATTAGATGTTTGACCCACCCAGCTCCCGAACCTAATATCCTTTCCGTTATAGATTGCTTTATGCCTTGGTTTTTTCTTTACACCATCCCGTACCCTCAGGAAGGAAGTGAGAAGATTCCCGCTGGGCTATGCTCATTTGGTCATGTTTCCCCTCAGGCTGGAGGGCTAGAGTGAAGACAATGGTCAAACGTAGCATGCTCTTAGCGTATATGCCATTTAGACTCGCAAATCTTTGTATAACAGTCCGGACGTCAGCCGAGTGCTGGTGATCTACATTATAAGTGGAAACTAGCCTGTATATGTTAATCGCAACCCTTCCTTTTTACTCCTGATTTTTTCTGGAGTAAAACGACGAGGTATTAAACTGTTTCTCTCCCCACTGCGATCTCTATTGCAGTTTGGGCAGTTTTTTACAAACATGGTGTGACGCAGGCTCATGCCTGGCCACCAGTACCTTGATTGTAATTCTTCCAGAGAATCTTTTAGTTTGAGGTGTCTGAGACCCTCGCCCATATGTGCGTCTGCGATTAACAAGTTTCTCCTGTCCATGTTTGGAATCACTCTATCCCCCACTCCAGGGATTCGAGCAAAAGGGACGGAGTTTGCATCGATTATGTATGTATAATTGAGTGGATAGTTGATCGGTAACGCTGAGCAGTCGCCTTTTGATGACGTTTTCACCGCCAGCACTGTTTCACCGTCAATGTATTTTAATGTACGCTTTTTTCGAACTACGGGAGCCGATTTAGTGGCTGCCGCTGTGGCTGTCTCAGCCAATGAATTCCCTGCAACGTGAACGCCATCACGCTGATGACTCAGTGAGTGTGTCACGTGAGTCTTTGGTAGTTCTTTTTGTAAAAGAGCTATTTGTTCCCAGAGCAGTTTCTGCTTTATTGTTGCATCTGTGTCATCTTTGTAACCCTTTTGAATCCAAGTCTGCAAATCCTTGTTATATGATTTGACGCAGTAATATGAATCTGACACTATGAGTGTCGGGAATTCGCGATCCGCATTATCTAGCGCCATTTTCAATGCTAATATTTCAGTCTGTTGTTCTGAATTAGTTTCTACTGAGTGTGTTTTTGTTAATAGAGGTTTTAGTTTACCTCCGCGCCACTCTTCTTTTGTAATCTCACATGTGGGGTTGTATGCTTGTTCTCCCCAAACGGAGGGTTGAGCATGTCCGTTTGTATAGATTACACAGGCGTAATGTCGTAAAGGCAGAATGTCGGTTGGCAGAGGATATGTTTTTTCATATTCTAAATTTTTTAATTCTTCTAGTTCTGGATCAAAGTAGTAGTATACTTTGTCCGTTGTGATTGAATTCACCCATTGTATCCATTCCGGATTCAATGTTGTTGTTGGTAAATTACACGGTGTTGTTAATGCCTCAAAGGCTGATTCAGCTGTTCTGACTGTGATATGTCTACCGTCTGCTTGTTCTTTTTCTCTAGCTATTGCGGTTTTACTGGTATTCCACCTAAACTATCTCTACCTAGTTCCTCATAGGATTTTTCTATGATTCTGGCAATTTCAGCTGGTTGGTCTGCTATATCTGTCTCTTTTAACCTCTGGCGGATCGCCACGTTTGCTGCTTCTCCTTTTATGTTGGCTAATAGTATAGCCGAGACCTGCTTGAAGTCTTTTAGTAATTTCATACCAAGAGTTAAAGCGGGTTCAGGACCATATTCATCTTGAATTTGTTTTAGCACATCTGGTATTACCGAAATGGATGGAACACCGTGTGTTTTTGTGTAGATGGAAGCAAAGACTGTACCCCAAGTGTCACAGTCCTCAATGTGTGGTGCGATTCCCATTGGAAGACAGATAGTCAGAATCCTGTGTTTTTCTAGCGGGGTGGTGTCTGGAAACACCGCCTCTATTTGGGTGATTTTCTGCGCTAGCCAGAATGGTATTTGTTCCCGTTTAGCCGGTACTTTACCTAGGCAGGACTGGATGTTCTGTGGTGTAATTTTATTTGTGTTCCCCTGGTGAGGGGTCAGCTGTGGGAGTTTAATCGCTGGCTGAATTGTTGAAGTCCGCATCACATATTGGACTAATTGTCTGTGTATTTTTATTAGTTGTTTTAGCTGTGTTAAAAGGTTTGGTGCAGACATCCCATCGATGTCTGGATGTGGTGTGTATCCGGCTAGGACCGGCCACGTTGCTCCTGGTCTACCTAAAGGACCGAGCCTGGTGATGTGATTATTATGTTTTAGGGCGCCATCAAATAAGAGCAAATGCTCTTGAAATTTGAGTGGTACTTCCACCTCCTCGAAAGGAGTGTACGTTTCAGGAGGTTCCTCTATTTTGTAATAGTGGAAGTACTTTGTTACAGGATTTGCTGCTGGAAAGTTTATCCATGAATAGTATACCTCTGTCTGCCGATATTCGTGTGCCTCAATTACGAATATGACTGTACCACCTCTAGGTGTCAGTCCATTTTCTATAAGTTTTATGGTTATAGATTTCCTTTTAATGACCGGGATGAGTATTATATCCTCGTCTGCTGCCTGCATGGTAGCATCAGCTGCTGCGAGTTCAGTTGCTAATCTAACTGCCTCTCTTTCATCCTCATTGTCTGACATTTTACTGTCCAAAAGGTTATTTCTTTTGTTTGCAGATCAGGTTTCTTATGGAAACAAAGATTAGATGCACAATATTTTGGAACAGTGTATCCTTCAACGTTGACTTATACCAAGAACCATACATAGGAGTTCCCTCCTGCGAGGTCTGGCGGATATAACCTTTCACCCACTCCAGACGTCTTTGGAGTATTATGGGAAAAGGGGTCTGAGTGAGAAAGCACGACTGAGTTACTCTAAATGTCTTACGTTAGTTTTATCGCCCTTTCCAAACGCGTTGGGCGCCATGTAGTGTAGTTCCTATCATCCCAATAGGCTCTGCGCATTGGAATAATACCTACAGCAGTAAAGGCCTAGACCAGACGTTAACTAGGTCTACTACTGTCGACACTAGACTTAAAGTTTTGGGTTTGCCAGCTTAGCTCAGAGTTCACTAGAAACTTTCTCGAATGTTCAAGGAGGACTTAACTTCCCTGATTAGACAAGAAGGGATTTAGTTTCTGACAACCATAGAACATGACAACTTTGCTCTCCCCTAATCAAGAGTATATCTCGAGAGTCGTGTGAACAAAAGGCAATTTATTTTACTCAGTCAGTACGTGCATTCTTAGTCTCATCAGAATGTAGAGAAAAGGAAGAGACGGGCGTGTTCAATAAAAAGGTGTTATTTATTGATCAGTCTCTTTTCTCATACAAGAGAAATGGATCGATATTATTGCAATACTTATAGTTAAGTAAAGTGCATACATTAAAAGCAATAGTATAAAATAATACTGTAAAAACATTGATATGGTTTCTAAGCCATAAGATGTTTTAAATGAATAAAATATATTACATACACATATACATTTGACTGAACGTACTCAACTGGTGTTTCTAAATACGCCTACCCCGTGTACCTGACCTAAGCCTAATACGTGGGCGGGAATAGAAAGTTACAGTTTAAGTTAAGTTTGTTTTTGCCAAGTGAATAACTAAAGAATTCTCTGTGAGGGGTTATTCAGTTCTGTACCTGGAATCTAGGTTGAATGAGGGATGGTATCTCTCGTCTCTGGTCTCGATATTCCAGGCTGCCTGCGAGGGCTACCCGGAAACGCCGGTGCTGGATTTCTCGGCAGGAGAAAACAGCTTCTCTCAGCGCGTCAGGAAGGCGGGGCTGCGCCAGCGGGGTCTGCTCTGCTCTTCGCTTCGGCAAGTATGGCTGCTCCGTCTCGTCACCACGCGTGTGTTTGCATAGGGCAATATCGGTAATATTTATACCTTTAAGGTGCCGAGATTGACGTAAGGATGGACATAGATACGTCAATAAGGATGTCATACGACTTGCTCGTTAGCACATTCTTTTACTGAAGTTCTCGGTGAAATCAAAACAATGGCCGCAGGGTTTTGCCCAGGTTGTCATAGGTTTGATTTGTTATGAGAACTCCGTATGCCTTATCAGGGGCTGGAGGAATATCGCTTGTCTAATTAGATCGCAAGCGTTATGACCTAATCAGATAACACATTCCTGTGCCGTAGTGTGACTGCGTCAGATAACGGTATCTGCATCATGGGGGTTTTCTGCCTCATGGGCTGACTGTTAGTTAACTTGTTGGTTTGTTTAACCAGAATAGGGTCAGGAATAGGGGGATCGATTCAGAACCTATAGGAATACATCACAAGACATTTGGATTTAAAATGTCTTTAGTTTATGTATGTATGTTTTATTGAAAATGTGCAGCTAAGTGATTCTCTTGGTCTGCCTAGTCTGTAAAAACGCTTAGGGCCCGGACCCCCCATCATGCTCCACGCCCGCCCAACCCACCAATTTAAACAAGACTTTGAGATAAGGTGGGTGTAAAAAAGGCCATGTTTAATGACATCACTCATAAACAGGACAAAAACATGATTATTAAAACACATTATCAAAATATTAGCAACACTTATTATTGAAGCATATTATCAAATTGCATTATTCATTTTTCAAACTGCATTTGCTCTTAAAATATTCTTCTTTCCCCCAGCACCAAGGGGCCCTCTGGTTCGCATCTCCCCAGGTTGAGATACCCACGCAAGGTGCAACCCACCTGCGCCCCTGAGCGATGGGCCCCAGCCCTCGGGTCCTTGTCCGCCATTTCCAGGGTCCCACCTCTCGTCCACCAGGCTGCCTAGGAGGCTCGTACCTGTCGCCCTAACCTCCCCAACCGGTGGCCTCCATCCCCCTGCGGAGAGCTTACCTTCTCTCCCCTCAGTGCTGGCCTAGGGAGTGCGCAAGGCGGACTCCCGTCCATTTTGTAAGTCTATATCAATGGTCCAATGTCTATTTTCCGCCACAAGGGAGACCAGGGCCCACAGGTCCGTTGCCCTTCCCCCCTTCAGACAAGTTCAGCACAAAGGACCAGATCCCTTTGATCCATGTATCCGTGCCAGTGTCAGATAAATGCACTCCATCATGGTGAAACATTGCGGCCCCTGAAATCATCTTGTGCGGAAGGTGCAGCAAGCGGCCCATCTCTGAGCACAACTTTGCCAACTCCCCATTGAGACGTCTCACTGACACATTCAAAACCCTAGCCCGGATTCCATCACCCCACCACTGTCGTGGGATCATGCAAGACCATGCTATCCTGGCCTGTGGGAAGGTCCGCCCCAGCCATGCCAATTCCGTGAGCAGTGCCTCCTTGACCGCCAAACGTCCCCGGTCTACCATGTTGTTGCCGCCCAGGTGGATGATGATCAACTCAGGGGATTTCTGTACCTCACGCTCTCTAATCTCCTCCACGAGCCGCCGCAGGTGCCGGATCCGCATTCCTCCTACACCGTGCCACAAAAATTCTGTCCCCTCCAAACTTGGTGGTTTCAGCACTCGCCGCTGTCGCAATCGCACTGCTGCCTGCCGAACGAACGAGTGTCCCAGTACCCACACCACCTTTCTCGGCATACTATTAATCGGAGAGGAAATAGAAAAGTCAGACATAGACAAGTCATCACATCAAGTCAAAGCAAATCAGGCCTTATGTACCGCCTGTAACAGTCGGACGACCAGCGGCCCACCTTCTTCACAGCATTAGATGACAACCCCGCTCCCGCTGCCAAAGTAGCTGCCCCTATCCTGAAGGAATGAGATGAGTACCTAGAGTCCCCAAGGCCCAATTCTACCAAGGCCTTCCGCAGCACCGCTTTGAATTGGTACTGCGATACACAGTCCCCACCCTCATGAATGAACAAAGCCTGACTCTTCCCCCCGGGGCGGATGGCTAAGTATGATTGCATACATGCGACCGGGCAGATAGGTGCCTCGGGCGCGGGGCATACCTGTATAACAGCCCCTTCTCCTGACTGATCTGTCTTTGATTTTCTCAGGGTCACCACCAAACCCCCGGCGGCAATCCTGGTGTCCTCGAACTGAATCCCCCCTCCATGATCGTTGCGGGATGTTCCTACAATCTCCCCCAGGCGGAATGCCCCGTAAAAGGCTAGGGAGAACACTGCCGAGAATAACGTGCCCTCGAATGTAGAGGTGCACAGCCTTGGGAGAGCTTTCAATATGTCACTCAAGGTCCTAACATCCAGTGGGCGTCTGCTATCCCGCTTGGGGCCTTCCCGCCTAGCCCATCCTGACAAAGCTCTCTTGACTACAAATGACGCCCCGGGGTCGTGCGTGCCCGCTAATCTGGCGGAAAACCCCACTGCAGACACATGAGCCCTACCGTAACAGAGTGACCTGCCCTGGTCGCTGATTTGTTGCAAAAAGTAATACATTGCTTGATCTGAAAACCAACATGAGAACCCCGCCTCTTGCACCAATGTCCTGTAACACAAAAAACTCTGCTGATATGCTTTCCGAGTGCGGTCACTCAATGAGGCACCTACCAGCCCCGCTAAAGCGGGGCTCCAATCCTCCACAGTGATGGGGAACACTGTCATCCGGTCCTCCGCCTCGGGGTGGTACCTCCGGAATTCCTGCAGCTTAGAACGAGACAAAGCATCAGCAGCATGATTGTCAACACCTGGAATGTGTGCTGCCCTGAACAACAGATTTAATTTCAAACATACCAACACCAGGCGTTTCAGCAATCTCAAAACATGCCTACATGTAACCCCCTGCCGGTTGATAGCCTCCACCACAGACATGTCTGACCAAAATATAACTGATCTATTCCTGAAGCGCTCAGCCCATATGGTTACTGCTACCAGAATTGGGAACAACTCTAAAAATGCTATGTTTTTTGTCAGTCCACTCTCATGCCACTCCACTGGACACTCTGCCCCGCACCACTGGGGACCCAGGATCGCACCAAAACCAATGCTGCCCGCAGCGTCTGTGAACAAGCCCAGCTCAGCATTAGACACCGGGGGAGCTGGCCATA